>NW_027507790.1:227762458-229158291 GCF_037356315.1 Lithobates pipiens
GACCAAAGAAAAAGGCACACAAAAGGTGCCAATCCACAAAGAGTTCTTGTTAGCGGATAAGGGATCTCATAACAGGATGCGCGTCCAGCTTCACCTTTTCATCAGTCACTGCCTACAAGGCTTCAATCACACTAATGTAATTGGGCATAAAATGAAATAAATGGCCGTACTTGTTTTCCCAGCAACAGGAAATTGGCATTTTTTTATGCTTGATTGCAACTGCGTGCATGGTGCCTAAAAAAAAAAAAAAAAAAAAAAAAAAAAAAAAAAAGGGTGTGATGATTTGTGGTCTACCATAATGTTGGTTTTGACTGCTTTTTCTTTTTTTCCAGTTACCAATGAATATAATGACTCTTTGATATTCAACCCAGAAGAGCAGAAGATGTTTTTCAGTGTTCGGGAGCCGATTGCCAACAGAGTTTTCTCTAGTAGCCGGCAGTGTGGATTTACCTCCAAGTAAGTGTTGCTCTTTTAGTGTCCTTTTAGACACTACTGTATGGACTAGAATAAGTACACTGATCTGCGTTATTCATATTTTGGTTATTTGGGGAGGTGGCATCTGATTCAGGTAACAGACTAACATTTCACAACACCAAGAAGGATGATTACAGCCATTGCCAAAGGTTTTGAGAAATACATATTAATTTTCAGTCTCCTGCCTCGGTTTTTATGATGGCAAATTGCATAAACTCCAGAATGTTATGAAGAGTGATCAGATGGTTTGCGATTAATTGCAAAGCCCCTTTTTGCCATGAAAATGAACTTACATGGTTTAGGAGATATTTACTAAAAGACAGGCACCACTGTCTACGGTGCATGCACACCATTCTGCTAACGGCAATATGCCGTTAGTGGCGGCTCCCGTGCGCATGTCCGGGAGTGACGTCATCACTGCTCCAGCGATGTGAGTGGCACATAATGGACTACTATGCGATGCGTAGTAGTCCATTATGCTTTCGCTTTGCAGGGAAACGAAAGAAGTAAACCCGTCAGCGTTGTTCCTCTTTAACAAAGCTGTCAGTGTTGATGAGGACAAGCCTGGAAATCACTCTGTAATATTGATTGAGTTGGAATAACAGACTGTAAGCTTTCAAAAGAGGGTGCTGCATGAAATCATCGTTCCTCTGTTAACCATGGTTACCTGCAAGGAAACATGTGCAGTCATTATTGCATTGCACAAAAAGATTCACAGGCAAGGATATTACCGCTACGATTGCACCTAAATCAACCATTTATCGTATCATCAAGCACTTGGAAGAGTTTCAATTGCTGTGAAAAAGGTTTTAGGGCACCCAAGAAAGTCCAGCAAGCACCAGGACCCTCTCGTACGGTTGATTCAGCTGTGGGATTGGGGCACCACCAGTGCAGAGCTTGCTCAGGAATGGCAGCAGGCAGGTGTGAGTGCACACACGGTGAGGAGAAGACTTTTGGAGGATGACCTGGTGTCAAGAGGAGCAGCAAAGAAGCCACTTCTCTCCAGGAAAACCATCAGGGACAGACTGATCTTCTGCAAAAAGGTACAGCGCTTGGACTGCTGAAGACTCGGGTAAAATCCTTTTCTCTGATGAATCCCCTTTCCGATTCTTTGGGGAATCCGGCAAAAACCTTCTCTGGAGAAGAAAAAGTGAGCGCTGCCATCAGTCCTGTGTCATGCCAAAGGTAAAGCATCCTGAGACCATTCGTGTGTTGGGGTTGCTTCTCAGCCAAGGGAGTGGGCTCGCTCACAATTTTAGACATAAATACAAAACAGAAGGGTGACAGGTCCACTAGTTGCACCTCTACCATTTATGTTGATTAATTCAGACCACATGCCACTCACATTAGTTAGGTGTTGCTGCCGTAGACAAGCAGACTAGACAAAAAAAAGTGGGGGAACCTCGGATGAGGGAACCCCCGGGAGGTGAAGAGGCTACTAAGGTGGCAAAACCGCCTTAGTAGCCGCTTCACCTCCCGGGGTTCCCTCATCTGAGGTGTTCCCCACGTTTCTTTTTGTCGCTCACAACTTTACCTAAGAACACAGCCATGAATAATGAGTGGTACAAAAATATCCTCGCACAGCAACTTCTCCCAACCATCCAAGAACAGTTTGGTGACGAAAAATGCCTTTTCCAACATGGAGTACCTTGCCATAAGGCAAAAGTGATAATTATATGGCTTGGGGAACAAAACCTCTAAATGTTGGGTCGAGTCGATGGCCAGGAAACTCCCCAAACCTTAATCCCTTTGAGAACTTGTGGTCAATCCTCAAGAGGCGGGTGAACAAAATAAAAGCATGATGGCAAGCATAAAGCAGAACTAAACCTTCCTATTGTTTTACAGTCAAGCTGCCGTCATGGTCTCTGATCCACAGTTGCCGTAGTGCTGCACATGTAAACAGTTATGACACCAGACATTTGACGGCTTGACCGTTCAGAAGAGTGCTCAAACACCTATAATGGTTATTGGGAAGTATTTTTTTAACAGGGTGTTGCAAAGGCAGGTGCTCAATGTACATGGGTATAGTAAGGTACCTTTATCCTAAAACATAAGATTTAAACAAGGGGGAAACAGGATTTTACTTGGTACCATACCAAGTAAAATCCTGTTGCTCCCCATTTCCTTCTTGAATGATCTGTGTTCTTTCAAATAACAATGCACAGGACGGTTCTAGGTTTCTGGTAGGCTCAACCATTGTTTGTTTTTGTTTTTTGCATTTATCATCTGTTATGCTTTTCAATGGTCTAATAAAGAGTCCGAAAGAAATAAATATGAGAAAATGTATTGTTAGAAAACGTATTGAAGTGTGTGCTGTGGAACCTAACATCTATATTTATATCCCATAGGGTGTGTGTGCGATCACGATGCTGGGATGCTTGCATGGTGGTTGACGGAGGAACATCTTTTGAGTTCAACGATGGCGCTATAGTATCTATAACCATGGACAAGGATGACGCACTATGTACAGTACTGCTGGATGACTAACCAGCACACAAGGGACATCTAGAGCTTCAGCTGCAGGAGAGCACTCAATGCTGCCATGTATCCCTGCCACTGGTGATAACCCTCATCTCAGGACACTAAAATGCAACTTGGTTATCATTTCAGCATTACTGACCGGAATCGCTTAATAGTTCAGCTCTGCAAGATAATGGTAGCACCCTGCAGACTGAACTCCTCTGCAGATCTGATCACTTGTGTGGGCGTCTACAATGCTGTTCAAGTTGTGAATCTAGCTATCCCCACAGCTGCACCACATGCTAGCCACCCACACTGATACCAAGCTCACATGACCGCTGTAATGCTGTCGTTGAACTGTTGTAGATTTGTAAAAAGAGATATACTTTTGCCACTTCTAATGCAATTTTGATAGCTTGTCTGCCTTTTGCATCAAGCTATTTTTAGCTGTTTTTTTTTTTTTTGGGGCCACATACCAACTGAATTCTGCTGCCTCCTAATTACAGCCTTTTGATAAAAACTGTTCCTATATATAAAATATATACATTGTTTGAACTTTTTGTAGTCTTGAGTACTTTCTATATATATAATGCATTTTTATGGTTAACTTCACAAATGAAGTCATTAGTAGGTGGGCTATCAGTCATCTGCAACACATAAATAGGGGCATGGTTCAGGTTTGCCTACTGCCATGGGTTTAGGGTTCCTACAGGCTGGAGATTATGGGTCCCAGCGAAAATTTCTGCAGATTTGTTTGGGTCCTTGTTTTCTTTTTGAAATAAGGCACTGCATAGCCTTTGAACTATGGCCAGCAGGCTTGGAAGGGAGTTTGGAGTTGGCATCCTCACTGAACCGAGAAGGGGTTGGCAGCAAAAAGCAGCCATATTGTCAGTGGCTTAGAAGCTGTTGCAGGGAAAGGTGACGAGCTGTATGGGGAAAGATTAGGGTCAGTTCCTAGCTCTTTGGGCAACAACCCCTCAGTTGCCTTTTTTTTTCTTTCCCAATTGTAAAACGTAAGATAAAAGAAAAATCTCCCATTGTGGCTGATATGAAGTCAGCCGTCCCCCTTTTTTTTTTTTTTTTTTTCTTTAAAACTGAGCTTCAGTCTGCTCACATAATTTGTAATAACATCTTTGCCATTCCAAAGCTTCCTTCCAACCACTTTGCATATTTTATTTTTATATATACTGTCATTCTGTACTTGCCAAATATGCTGCTGAAATCTCCCTCCACTGAGACTGGCTGCAGCCATTTTTAACTGTGTGCAGCTGAGGATGCTGCCTGTTCACTTCCTGGATTCACACAGAGGCACACCTCCAGCTCTCATTGGCCCTCTTATGACTCATCCTCCCTCCCTTCCTGTCAAACTCTTACAAGAGAGAGAGATGTGCATGATGTCTTAGGCCTAGGCTTTTTTCTAGCCAAACGGGAAGTGGGCTGTATAAGGTATTTACTGGCAGAAAAAAAAGTTTTACTATCCAAAGTTAAAACAAGGGCAGAGCATTTAATAGATGGAAAGGTGAAAAAAGACTGAAGTTCCGCCTTAAGCTGCCTTTTGTTTGCAACAAGCAACTGCATTGTTTAAAAGTGAGAAGCGCATGCACCCGAAACACCTCTCATCACTCACATTAAATGCATTCCCCATCTCCAAAGATCAAAAATAGGATCCAATCAGACTCATGCTGAGGGTTTTTATGCTGCCACCTACATGGGGATCGGACAGTGGCCCAGAAGAAAACTGTAGGTCAACCGAAGATGACCCCTTTTGTGCTGAGGCTGCCTATGTTTTGTAGCAAAACAGTACCAAGAGCCTGATCATAACATAGGGGCTCATCCAAGACCATAAGGCAAGGGGGGACCAAACTGCAGGCACAGGAACTGTTAGGGCCAGTATACAGCGGGCGCTCACACTGTGTACGAAGCCCGGATTTCATGTCACAGCCTGGCGGAAGTCAGCCAAAGGAATCTAAAGAGTATGGGCAAACCCTGCTGCTGGCGCCAATTAGGAACTGTCGATGCCAAGGGAGCAAAGAGCCACACATCGCTGACTGGAGACACTACATGTTTTGGGGGCATACCCCTTCAGGTTTGGGGATAACCCGAAGAAGGGCCATGTCTTTACTTTGCCTCTGAGGGTCCTATTTATGTCTGCTTATCAGCTCTGTTCACCCCTTTTGATTATATCTTCTGTCCTCATTTGTCTGAGTTTTGGACAGCAGCGGCCACAGCTACATTTAATTTTTCTTGTTTGACTTTTCACTTAGCCTCTGGTCTGTGCACCTGTATTTTTGTTTTTACATGATACCAAGAGCCACCTGAAGGACCAATGCCTGAAGCTGGCACTAGATGAGGCTCACTTTACCCCCCCCCCCCCACCTGGTAGGAAAAGGGCAAGACGAGGTGTTAACTTTGCGCAGAAACTAAGCCTGAAGCCAGATTAGTGAGAATACTCATAATGGTGAGGGAGATGCAACCATGCCAGGCACTAACATAGGGAAAGGTTGACACGTTTCACACAAATAACTTGTTCTTACTCATAACGACAAAAAAAAAGCCAAGACCTCCGCTATTTAAGAGTACACCCAACAGGAAATGTAATTGTCAAGGTAATTAACCGCTTCGCGCCCGCCCTATAGCCAAAAGACGGGTACAGAGCGGACGCTAACTGCCGGGAGGCCGTCCCTGGACGTCCTTCTGTTTACTTCCCTAATGTGCGACGCCGCGTGCGCGCATCGGGGAAGTTCTGTGTTGGCCGTGTCCCTCGGACATAGCCAATCACAGATCGTGCTAAATGGCCAATCACAGTGGCCATTTAGCACTCGATCGGGCTATCCAATGAGAGGTGATCTCATATGTAAACACATGAGATCATCTGTCATCGCCGGCTCCCCTCTTCACACAGAGCGTGTGAGGAGGGAGAGCTTCCGTGCTGCAGTGAGTGTACGTATACACACACACACACACACACACACACCCCCCACCTCCACCTGTCCCCAGTGCCATGTGTCCCCAGTGCCACCTATCAATGCCACCTGTCTCCAGTGCCACCTAACAGTGCCATCTGTCCCCAGCGCCACGTGTCCCCAGTGCCACATGTCCCTAGTGCCATGTATCCCCAGTGCCACCTGTCAGTGTCAGGTGTCATCAGTGCCACATCAGTGTCCCGTGTCATCAGTGCCACGTATTAGTGCCATCTGTCATCAGTGTCACGTGCCATGTATCAGTGCCACGTCAGTGTCCTGGTGCTCCAGGGCCTTCAAAAGTGTAATAGGTAGTCAACAATTTAGATGTGTAATTTATGCTCCTAGAACACGTGATGGCACTCCCTGCATGTTGGGCGTCTCTAAGTGGCTAGGCTGTGAAAGTCCCACATATGTGGTATCGTAATACTCAGGAGGAGTAGCAGAATTTAATTTAGGGTGTCATTTGTGGTATACACATGTCATGTGAGAGAAATAACCTATTACAATGACAATTTTGTGGGAAAAAAATAAAAAACAAATCTTCATTTTGCAAAGAATTGTGGGAAAAAAATGACAACAGCAAAAACCTCACTATGCCTCTTACTAAATACCTTGGAATGTCTACTTTCCAAAAAGGGGTCATTTGGGGGGTATTTGTACTTTCTTGGCTTGTTCGGGTTGCAAGAAATGAGATAGGCCACCAGTACATCAGATGTGATCAATTTTTTTATGATTCGCACCACAGCTTGTAGACTCTCTAACTTTCACAAAGACCAAATTATATCCACTAATTTGGGTTATTTTTACCAAAGATATGTAGCAGTATAAATTATGGCCAAAATGTATGAAGAAAAATTAATAATTTTGCATAATTTTATCACAGAAACAAAGAAAAATTTTTTTTTTTTTTTTTCAAAATTTCCGGTCTTTTTTTCATTTATAGCGCAAAAAAATGAAAAAAACCCGAGGTGATCAAATACCACCAAAGGAAAGCTCTATTTGTGGGGAAAAAAAGGACAAACAATTAATTTGGGTACAGTGCTGCATGACTGAGTAATTGTCATTCAAAGTGTGAGAGCAACGAAAGCTGAAAATTGGTCTGGGCAGGAGGGGTGTTTAAGTGCCCAGTAGGCAAGTGGTTAACTGGGCAGTGCACGACAAATAAACACAGATGGCTAAAATCATTCAACAATATGGTAATGAATTGTAACCATGAAGAAAAACAGAAAAGAGAGAATGTTGCCCAGGAATACATATTGTTTTTCTTCATGGTTTTATAATTCTTAAGTTTATTGATTAATTATTTTAACCACTTGTGTTCATTTTTCGTGCACTGCCCAGTTAATTACCACAATAATTGCCTTGCTATCTAAATGTGGCTGGTTCAGCAGGTACAAGCTGAATTTCGATCAGTATGTAGCAGTCCCCGCTTGACTGTTGGCGGGACATGCTGAGAATTTTTTTCTTGATCTGCAACTGTTGATTAGTGTATTTGATAATGGGATGAGAACAACTTGGTTCAGAAGTGTTTCCAAGGAGAGAGACAATGGTCCCTAAACCCCCCTTGGGTCATCCTGCAGCATTAAGATGACTAGGGAGTTTCCAATACAAAGATTAGGCAGGGGGTAGAAGGCCGATATAACACCCCAAATTTACAAAGGAGGAGTACAGTTCTGCATTCTGTAGAAGAATAAGGTGGGTGTCCCTGGGGCCTGCCCTAAGCAAGAACTTGACTGAAAATAGCATTACTCTTCTGCAGCCTTGCAGTCACAGAAATAGAGACACTCCTGACTTCCTAAATGTAACAATGCATCAGTCTGTGGAGTAACAGGAATCGTATTATAATGGCAAATTACAATAAGAAATATATCTTGGTTATTGGACCACTCCCTCATTTCCAGAAGCAATAGATAGCGGAAAGATGGGCCTCCAGAAGATTGCACTTAAAGGGAGCAAAGCACACAGGACTAGATCACAGTTTTAGCCAAATCAAGATCAAAACTACCTTTCTTTGCCAGCACCTTAAGGTTTTGCCAACTGTATATTATATATAAAGGAGACCTGCCTAGGGAATGGTCCTATAATGTAGAATGAATCACCTCTTCTGAAACTCCAGAATGCAGCTCAGGAGAAATGTTCTTCAGTGACAGGACCTACATAAAGGTGGGGAGGAAAGGCCTTGTCAGCCCTAGAACTGGAGGATTAATACTAGGTTTGGAACCACCAAACCTCAGGGACAGATGAGCTAGTCTGCTCAAAGGCTTGATCCATGCCAGCAGAAGAAAGGGCTGAGGTATTCTGTGAAGAGGAACACACCGAGACAGGGGTTTCTCTGCTTGGACAGGAGCACAGCTCATCCATACAGCCTGGAGTCTGAATATTGTGTTTAGTGATCATACACAGCCTGCATGTGTACAGTGTGGATCGTATACAGACAGGCGTTCTCTTGCTGGATGTGATGCACAGCTTCTCTGTGTCATATACACTTTGGAAGAAGTCGTCCCGCAGTGTGTAAATATGCCAAAGGCCCACCCATATTCTAGTAGAAAGAAGGGTGCTGGCTGCTGCTGGAGAGAGCCAGTGGGAGAGGAGGATCTGTGCATCCACTTTGAGAGATTTTGTTCTTTTGGATCCCTGGAAGGGCTTGGACCATCCATATATAATATATATATATATATATTTTTAATTCTTTATTTCTATAGGATTACATAGATACATTTATGAGGTCATAACACCTTGCCCGTTATTCCTATTACATACATGTTTCAAGCTTCAGCACAATTTCCAAGCCCAAATTGCATTCTTATTTATCTTTCCCTGACAGACTCCATGGCAGCCTACGTGTGGGTTGACCCCGCCTCCACTCCAATGCTATAGGACCCCATTCAAATAAAAGAGCACTCACCACTCCACACGGTGTTCCTTTTTTGTCCTCCATTTGGACCTACACTTGCTGTTCGGTTGGATTTCAGATTTCTCCCTTTGCATACCTATGCGGTGCAAGCTCAGTACCCAGCCATGGGCGGGCGAGTAGCTTTGAGGCTGGACGGTCCCCTGTATGAGGGTGGTTGCCTCGGTATGCCCCGGACGAACGTTCAGGAGGAATCACTAAGGCTGGCAAGGTCTGAAGAGTTTTTTCTTTTTCCATGGCAGTCATATATTTGTGTATGTTTGTGGCTATTCCCTGGCATTTGTTTATTCCCCCTGTATGGCGGCTGGAGCGCTTTGCGTTCCAGGTCGCCGCATTGTCTACCGCGTTCTGGACGCGCCTGCGCAGTAGCCTCTTTCGATATTGAGGCTTGGTGTGCGTGTGCGCGGTTCGACCGAGCTATAGCGGCCGCACAGGCGCAGTATGGCCATCCCTCTACTACGCAAGTGCGAGGTGAGGGGGCGGTGACGTCATGCTGCTGCCTCAGTCTCACTGGGTATGTCAGTGCATCGGAAGCAGCAAGCCTGTTTTCTCCAGCCCCAGTCTGCAAAGGTGAGCATCGTTACTATGGATAATTAGATGCAGTGTGTGCATGTTGGAATACATGTATTTAAAAAAAAAAAAAAAAGAGAGAAAGTTTTAATTTGGTAATCTTGTTTAAAAGGAAAGAAAAAATATATAATATATATTTAATGAATTCTTTCTAAATATTATTAAGTGAGATATATTTATGTGCTTTCCCTTGGGACCTCATCTTTTCTTTGCAGACTATCTTGTATCGTGACGCTCTTCGTCCTAAAATTATGGACAAATCACTGCCTTTAAGTGGCCAGCCCTTACGCACTAGGTATGTGCTGATAAGGAGAGGGGTGGAATTACAGTCGCATTTGTTTGCGTTTTCTTTTTGATGCCATTTTTTTCCCCTTTTCCTGTCTTGTGTTTAGCCCTTTCAGGTTGGCTCCTCAGGATAAAGACCTTGCCAGGCCACATCGCCATTCGTCTAGATCCAGAAGGGAATCACCGCATGGATCTCATCATCAGAGGAGAAGTTCACATTCCTCTTCCAGACCGCCATGATAGTCGCTCTGATCACAGAGCCTGCTGGGGATGTGGGACTCGAGTCCCGGAGGGCAAATCGCTGTGTAATCAATGCTATGCCCAGGCAGTTGGAGAAAAAGAATCAGAAAGCCAGCGTATGGAATCCCTGGTGAAACGTGTGGTGCAGCAGTCTCTGAGAGACATGGACACCTTTCACATGCTGAGTCAATCTACTTCCTTGTCTGGCCCTCAGGCTGATGAGGCCCGTGATGATCCAGGCACTTCCCAGCCCTATGCAGCATCTAATGCGACTTCGGAAGACGAGTTCCTAGGTGAGGAAGATATCGGGGGTTTCGACTTTGCTATGGTCTCCCCTCTGATTAAGGCAGTTAAGGAAGCTCTTAAGTGGGAAGACTCATCTACTCCTCCAGCCAAGCAGAAGAAATTCTTCAAACAGCTGGGGAAGGAACTTCCAAACTTTCCTTTTCTTACTGAACTCAAAGATATTTTTGAGGAAGAGTGGAGTAAAGTGGACAGGAAGTCCTCTATGACTAATAAAACTTTCAGGTTGTATCCCTTCAAAATAGAAGATGTAAAGCATCTGGAATATGCCCCCCTGGTGGATGCGGCTTTGATGCGTTTGGCCAAACACGTTACCCTCCCATTGGAGGATTCAGTGTCCTTTAAGGACGGCCTGGAGAGGAAAATTGACCAGGACCTTAAGAAGATTTATGGTCTGGCTGGGATGGCCTGCAAACCTGTCCTGGCACTAGCAGCTATGTCTAAGGCCGTGGAAGCTTGGTCTGAAAATGTGGAATCCTTCCTTAAGGGCGTTTCCGAGGATCTGGCTAAGAATTCAGCAGCAGCAGAACTGAAGCTGGCGGCAGTCTTTCTGGGGGAGGCGTCCATTGATCTAATGTGTCTGTTGGCACGCGTGATGCTGTCGTCAGTTACGGCTAAGCGGGCCTTGTGGTTACGTCCCTGGCTAGCTGACCCGGTTTCTAAGCAGGCGTGGTGTAAGATCCCCTTCGAGGGCTCTACGTTATTTGGTAACAAGTTGGATGACGCCATTACACGTGCTACAGGTGGCAAGTCTGGCTTCCTTCCCCAGGACAGAAGACTTTTGGGTCGGAAGAGACCACAGTATAAAAAACGCAGCCCAGAGCGGACCAGTCATCCAGTGGTCGCGAGCAGGCTAAGTCTTTCTGAGGTTGCGCCCGCCCAGACAGGTCGGGTGGGGGCTCGGCTATCCCTCTTTCGGCACGTTTGGGTGGCCTTGATCTCAGATTACTGGGTAGTCAGAACGGTCTCAGTGGGCCACAGGTGGACCTTCTCCAGCTCCCCTCCTCCCAGATTCGTGCCCACCCTGCTCCCTCGCTCGGAGGAACAAAGTCAAGTACTGTCTTATGTGGATCTGCTGAAGGCTCAAGGAGCGGTAATTCAGGTGCCAAAGGAAGAGTGGTTTCAGGGAGTCTATTCTCCCCTTTTCCTGGTTCGAAAGAAAAGCGGTTCCTGGCACCCAGTGATAGATCTCACCTATCTAAACAAATACATAGAGTATGGGAAATTCAAGATGGAAACTCTTTCGACCATTCAACAAGCCATACAGACGGGAGACTGGTTGATTTTGATCGACTTAAAGGACACCTATTTCCATGTCCCGGTAGAACAATTTCTAAGATTTCATGTAGGTCAAGACCATCTCCAATTTATTTGCCTCCCCTTCGGGTTGACGACCTCTCCCCGAGTTTTTTCAAAGGTCCTCCTGGCTGTAGTGGCCTTTATCAGGTTAAAAGGTATCCGACTGTACCATTACCTGGACGACCTGCTGGTTCTGTGCCAAAGCAGAGAACAACTGCTGAAGCACCGGGAACAAGTAATCTCTTCTCTGTCCAGCTTTGGGTGGCTTCTAAATCTGGCAAAAAGTCATCTAGAGCCGGTCCAACGGCTAATATATCTAGGAGCCCAATTCGACACTCTGCAGAGTACTATCTCTCTCCCGGACGAAAAAATACCGACAATACGAGAAAGAGTCTCTCGGGCTCTATACACTCAGCACCTAAAAGCTTCTCAGTGTCTCAAGATCATTGGTACGATGGTCTCGACAGCCCAGATGGTGAAATGGGCTTTGTGGAGGCTTCGCCCCTTCCAAGTAGGTTTTCTCAAGCAGTGGAAGTCAGGGGACAAAAATCAGAGTATTCGTATAACCTCAACCATGAGAGAGAGCCTCTTTTGGTGGCTACAGCGCAAGAATCTGCTGAACTGTCATTCCATCATCCCCATCTCCTGGGTCACGGTCACGACCGACGCCAGTGGGACAGGTTGGGGGTCTCTCTACGGATCAAATCAAGGAGATCAAGCACAAAGTATATGGCAGAATCTGGGACAAATTTGTTAAGTTCTGCTCTTCTTCGAATAGACCTTTTGAACATCCAGGAGTACAGGACATTCTTAGCTTCTTGCAGTCCGGCCTCGATCTTCCTTTATCTGTAAGCTCCCTCAGGGTGCAGCTGTCGGCTCTATCAGCTTTCTCAGGTACATCTTGGGCAGTGCATCCCAAGAAAGCCTAGATTCCCCAAGATTCCCTAGATTCCCCAAGTGGGATCTTCCTCTGGTCCTGGGCTCAATCTCCGGTCTAAGTATGACGGGGCCATCCCTCCTCTTTATTAAGGATTTCTCA
The DNA here is from genome assembly GCF_037356315.1 of Lithobates pipiens. Lineage (NCBI taxonomy): Eukaryota > Metazoa > Chordata > Amphibia > Anura > Ranidae > Lithobates > Lithobates pipiens. The sequence goes on from NW_027507790.1 coordinate 227,775,003, forward strand.
GCAAAAGTTGTTTTCTTAGTTGCAGTCACCTGAGCCAAAAGGGTTTCGGAAATTGGATCCTTGGGCTTCAAAGAGCCTTTTTTGATGTTCTTTCCGGACCGTGTAGTCCTTATTCCCATGTTGGGATCTAATCCAAAGGTTACTTCGGTGTTTCACCAGAACCAGGAAATTGTCTTGCCTACTTTTAGGACTTCAGATTCTAATGACGTTCACCCTTTGGATGTTGGAGAAGCCTTGAAAGAATATCTTCTTGTCACTTCCCCCTTCAGACGCTCAGAGCATCTCTTTATCCTACCTTCAGGTAGCAACAAGGGCAAGAAAGCTTCAACTAGGACGCTGGCCAGCTGGATTGTAAGAACTATACAACGGGCATATAGGGCAAAGGGCTTGGATCCTCCAGAGGCAGTGACAGCTCACTCTACCAGGGGAATGGCAGCCTCATGGGCAGCTGCTCGGCATGTGGCTCCTGACACAATCTGCAAGGCGGCCTCTTGGTCTTCTATTAATACGTTCATGTCACATTACTGTGTTGAGCCTGCTTCTCTATCCTCTGTAAATCTTGGTTTAAAAATGTTATCGGTTGATAAAGCAAATTAAATGTTTTCTGTTTAAAGCATACCCACCCGTGTGGTCGGCTAGTTATTTCCCACATGTAGGCTGCCATGGAGTCTGTCAGGGAAAAAGGAAAATTTATTGTCAAATACTTACCGTAATTTTACTTTTCTGATGGACTCCATGGCAGACAGAGTTCCCACCCATAAGTCTTATGAGGAGGCTAGTTACGGAACACCGTGTGGAGTGGTGAGTGCTCTTTTATTTGAATGGGGTCCTATAGCATTGGAGTGGAGGCAGGGTCAACCCATATGTAGGCTGCCATGGAGTCCATCAGGAAAGGAAAATTACGGGAAGTATTTGACAATAAATTTTCCTTTTTTCTTCCCTTTGTATACATACAAATAAAGATGGTTCCCCTTTACTTCCTAATACCCTGTGGGCCCCGAACCCTAAGGCCTCTTTCACACAGGGCGGATCACTGATGATCCGCTCCGTCGATCCCTGCTGAGCAGGAAGATGATAGGTCCGTCTCTGCACATTGTGCAGGGACAAACCTGTCGGAGTCCCGCTCTCCCCTATGGGAGATTAGATGACGACGGACTGCAGTGTAAGCGTGCATTTTATGTGGTGGAGGTGTACTTTTGGTTGTGTGTATCACTAACAACACAAAGAGGATTTTATAGTGTTATATAAATCTCTCCACTTATTTTGTTGGTTTGAAAAAAAAAAATCAGTTATTTCTTTAGATATATAGCGCAGCTCTATTTTCTCTCTATTGTATCATACTGTGTGTTTCTTGCAGCAAGCGCGGCTGCTTTTTGCTATTTTTGAGGGTTCATTAGCACAGTTTGATTTTATTTTATATTCTGAGAAGAGACCCGAGTGACCCCTTGACAGTACTTCTGTGAAAGTTGGGAGATTGGTAACTCCCTGACAAAGGAAAGGGACATGAGGGCAAATATCCTGTAGACCTGTTTGGTGTAGAAACGTGATGGTTTAAACTGGCTGCAAGCAATGAATTTCAATGCTGATTCCCGACCAAACAAAATACAGATGAATTTTGGAGGCCTTTGCACTATCAAGAAGATGCTGTCCCAACAGGACCCACTGTAACTGCTCTCCACAGGAGACAACACAGACCCGTGCTCAAATCCCAGTAGATTGTACATGTATATAATCAAGCAGCAGAGTAGAACTGGCCATAAGAGGGATTACTTTGATTTAGTTGGCCAGTCTAAACATGTATTTGAATATGTGTGAACTAAAAATCCCTGTTTTTCATTGCATAGTTTACTGGAAATGATGTATAGCAGTAGGCAGTAGGGTTCATCCAGAATTTGAAGTGTTCTCCAAAGGAGGTCTGTGAGTGTCCCACAATGAGGCTGCCATGAAAACCCCAGGGCCAACACCCTGAAAAATGTTCATGGTGCATGGATGAGTAGAAGGTGGAGCTGTGGAAGGACAGCAAGCAGCAAATACTTGGCCTAGTTGAATATGCAGGTTAGAAGGTCCCTTTTGGAGGAGTATAGGGATGGTGAATCTGATGGATACCAAACACAACTAATGCCTTTACATGTCCCATAGGAAACAATCTGGGGGGGAAAGGGTAATCGTGGGATACAACTCCTGAGGCCAAACTGGCACAGAAAACATAATAATGATTAGGTCCAGAAGACCCCTAGGAATCAGACAGGTTTGCTCATCTCTGTGACGTAGAGGTGAGAGATTAGTCCATAGACCTGAAAAGCCATTATATGCCCAAGATTCCACAAGGATTAACAAACGTGCCCCCCCCACTTGGAGAGGTGGTGGTGCACCTCCATGCTGAAGGCTTCTATGAGGGTTTACCAGGTTTCTAATTCCCCGCTTTGCTGGTGGTTGGAGAACCAGGTTTAGAGGGCTCAGTAGTAGGTGAAGGAAGGAGGAGACCAATGTAATGGATTTTTTTTTCCCCCTGTCAAGTCAGGTGCTTCTTGGGTGCCGACTTTGCATCCCAGCAATTGTACCCAGCGTTCTGTGTATTTGTATAGACAACAGACCCACAAAAGAGACAAGCCTAGATATTTTCAGCAGGCCATGGAATCTGAAGTGTAGAACTCCAAACTTCTGTTCCACATGATCAGGAAAGGATCCACTGCTACAGTGGAAAGATCACTTTTGAGGAGATTAGGCCTTCCCACACAGTCTGACAAATAAAACAACTAGAATAGACTGGAGGAAGGTTAAAAAGCTCCTGTAAGTGCTCAGGAAGGAGGGGTTGGGGACCCACCAGGGTACTCCCAATCTACATGGGGGGAGATCCCAAACAGAGGGTATAATGGGAAGATCTTTGCACCTGTAGCAATGGTGAAAAGTTGACACTGAAGACTGCAAGCTGATCCTCCAGATACAGAGTAATATTGTACAACATCCATAAGACCTGAAAGTCTTAAATTTGATATGACAGAAGAGTCTGATTTCTTAAAACCGGGAGAGTGTGAAGCGATCTTCGGATCAAAGTCAGATGATGGCTGTGGCTGGAGCCTCTACAGTCAGCACCAGCCTAGAACTGATTGAATTGTAACCCAAAAATCTGTTGTACCAGAATCATTCCCTCTGTGTCTAGAAACAGACATGTTGTCGCTGTAGCAGTAATTCCACTAAGCTTGGGGAATGTGGCAATTGTATCAGGTAATCATAAAAACCCAAAAGTCAGTAATTGATGAGGGTCAGGTGATCAGAGTTCCACGTGCCTTTATCTTCCTAAAGAAAAATATCCCACTCTTCACAATCACACCCTATTCATGTCATCAGTTTGCCGCAGCACCTATATTTCTGAGCAACTATTTTCAAGGATGAAGCATACGGGGGGGGGGGGGGGTATTTACTAAAGGCAAATCCACTTTGCACTGGTCACTGCAGATCTGAGGGGAGACATGCAAGTAAAAAAAAAAAAAGAACTTTCCCTGATTTCAGATCTTCCCCTCAGATTTACAGCGACTACACTTGTAGTGCAGAGTGGATTTGCCTTTAGTAAATCAACCCCAAAGGGTAAAATTAGAACCAAAGTATCTGATGAGCACCTTGAGAATTCATTGCTTTTCTACTCTATTCCTCACAATCCAATAATTGATGCGCTAGTTTATTAAAAATATCACACTCATTTTATCTTTCCCTCTAACTTATATAATAACGAATACTACAAAAAAGTTTTATTACTCAGGTACATCATCTATATCTGTGATTGTTCACTTGTGATCTGACAAGACTTTTTCTGCCTATCATCAAGCATTTCCCGTCGGAAAGTCCACTCATGTGTACAAGGCTTTTAGGCTGCATTCACACCTCAACATACCGTTTTCAGGCAGAAAGTCACGCGATTTTTCAGTGTTTTTGTACAGGTCAAAAGGTCACCAATTGTAAAAAGATGAAAACCGCCAGAATTGAGCTACAAAAAAAGCTCCAGGGCTTTTTTTGAGCTTCAGGCGTTTTGGAGTGGAGATGTGAGCCATCTTCATAGAGAATAATTTGATTTTTTTTTTTCCCCTCCCAGCATTGCGTGGCTTCAGGCTTCAACCGATAAAATGTTTAGGCGTGAATGGGGGCCTAGGTCCCATTCACACCTGAGCGTTTTCAGCTCGTAAAACGCCCAACGATCAAAATCCCATTAATTTAAATGGTCCCTGTTCACATCTGAGCGTTTTGTAGCCTGAGGCAAAATGCCTGAAGCTCAAAAAAGCACATGAGCTTCTTTTTTTGGCAGATTACAGCTGTTTCTCTGCTTTTTACATTGGTGACCTTTTTAAAAATGCCTGAAAACGAAACACTCAGGTGTGAATGCAGTCTTAGCTGATGCTCCTCTACCCCCCCAATCACATCAGGAGGCCTATGTGAGAACATTCTTCAGGAGATGAAGTCCCATTTATAACTCCTTGTTACGAACATCCTGCTGGGTAAACTTGCTGTACTTGCATTCCAAGGTTACTTCCAACAGGCCAAATGGCTTTATTAATCAGGCAGTAAAAATCCATAAATGTCTGATATAAAATGTGAACTTCCAACATACACCGTTATACATGCACCATTTAGGAGATATTTACTTGTGAAGGTGACGGCAATGGCGCATGTGCTCTGAAGGAATGACCTTGAGAATGTACGGGAATGACACAGCTCGTCCAAAGGACCGGAGCCTGCCAACCTGGAAGACCGGGTGAAGATGAAAGTCCTGTTAGTGGTGACAGTGTACGGCTGGAGGGCTTTGTTTTAAAGTGGTTGTAAACCCTTACAAACCACTTTGACCTACAGGTAAGCTTAGATTAAGGCTTACCTGTAGGTCCAAGAAATATCTCCTAAACCTACAGGGTTTAGGAGATATTTACTAAAAGACAGCGGCGTGCAGGCGCACTTCCGCAGTTAGCAGCATGCCGCTGATAACGGCGATATGCCATTAGTGGCGGCTCCCGTGCACATGCGTGGAAGTGACATCATCGCTGCTCCGGCGCTGCAAGTGGCCAGAGCAGCGATACCTGGAAGAAGATGGATGCTCCAGACTACAGGGGACAGCGGCGACATCGCTGGCTCCTGTGTCAGGTAAGTGACACATAATGGGCTACTATGTGATGCATAGTAGTCCATTATGCTTTACCTTTGCAGGGAGACAAAGAGGAAGTAAACCCATCAGGATTTACTTCCTCTTTAAGGCAAGTTATACATAATGTGCTAGTATGGGTTGCAAATCATTAGCTGTTTATCAAACCAAGATGATCAGCGGAGATGTTTTTTGCTGATCATCTCAGCACACGTTTCTCTCATTCATGGTTACAAAAATAAACAGTTTATGAAAGTGAGTGAGGATCTCACTGGCCGTTTGTGTGAAATATTTCATAACCTTCTCTGGCCCAAAGGTGGAATCAGCAGGGAGGGAGAGAGAATCAGTTGATGTGAGGAGCCAGCAAAGAGAGAACAGTGAAAATAACATCTGCCCCCATTGCAGACACCCATTGAGCAGATTAGACTATCTATCTATCTATCTATATATATATATATATAGTTCTTATGAGTGACTCATGAATTATGGGTATGAACCATGACATATGACCTGTTTTAAATTATATTGCATTTATTAAATATGAAGATAAAAAGGCATATGCTTTTCTCTTTTTTTTCTATTTTATATTAAAGGTTGTCATCAGCGATGCGTGTTATAGTGAATAGGAATTTGTATCCAGCCTCTAGCCTTTTCATTTTGATGAAAATATCTGACACATGTGATGATTGATAATGATCTTGCTAATGCAATTGGATTCCAATTGTGCTTTCTTATAAATTATGTGAAAAGAATATTCAATTGCGATAAGTCTGAGGAAGGGCGTTGGCAACATAGCCCGAAACTGTAACTATATGATGGAACGCTTTTGATACATTTTTGTATTTTTCATTTTAATACATTTTTTTGCAGCAATCCTTTTGAACTTTCTTTATATATACAGTATCTCACAAAAGTGATTACACCCTCACATTTTTGTAAATATTTTAAAAGTAGTGAGTGTACAGCTTGTATAACAGTGTAAATTTACTGCCCCCTCAAAATAACTCAACACACAGCCATTAACGTCTAAACCGCTGGCAACAAAAGTGAGTACACCCCCTAAGTGAAAATGTCCAAATTGGGTACAAAGTGTCAATATTTTGTGTGGCCACCATTATTTTCCAGCACTGCCTTAACCCTCTTGGGCATGGAGTTCACCAGAGCTTCACAGGTTGTCACTGGAGTCCTCTTCCACTCCTCCATGATGACATCACAGAGCTGGTGGATGTTAGAGATCTTGCTCTCCTCCACCTTCCAATTGAGGATGCCCCACAGATTCTCAATAGGGTTTAGGTCTGGAGACATGCTTGGCCAGTCCATCACCTTTACCCTCAGCATCTTTAACAGGGCAGTGGTCATCTTGGAGGTGTGTTTGGGGTTGTTATGTTAGAATACTGCCCTGTGGCTCAGTCCCCGAAGGGAAAGGATCATGCTCTGCTTCAGTATGTCACAGTACATGTTGGCATTCATGGTTCCCTCAATGAACTGTAGCTTCCTAGTGTTGGCAGCACTGATGCAGCCCCAGACCATTACACTCCCACCACCATGCTTGACTGTAGGCAAGACACACTTGTCTTTGTACTCCTCACCTGGTTGGTGCCACACACGACACCATCTGAACCAAATAAGTTTATCTTGGTCTCATCAGATCACAAGACATGGTTCCAGTAATCCATATCCTTAGTCTGCTTGTCTTCAGCAAACTGTTTGTGGGCTTCCCTCTCATATGAAAGCCATGCAGACCAATTTGATGCAGTATGCAGCATATGGTCTGAGCACTGACAGGCTGAACCCCCCACCCCTTCAACCTCTGCAGCAATGCTGGCAGCACTCATACATCTATTTCCCAAAGACAACCTCTGGATATGACGCTGAGCACATGCATTCAACTTCTTTGGCCGACCATGGCCAGGCCTGTTCTGAGTGGAACCTGCCCTGTTAAACCGCTGTATGGTCTTGGCCACCATGCTGAAGCTCAGTTTCAGGGTCTTGGCAATCTTCTTATAGCCTAGGCCAGCGATGGCGAACCTTGGCACCCCAGATGTTTTGGAACTACATTTCCCATGATGCTCATGCACTCTGCAGTGTAGTGGAGCATCATGGGATATGTAGTTCCAAAACATCTGGGGTGCCAAGGTTCGCCATCACTGGCCTAGGCCATCCTTATGTAGAGCAACAATTTATTTTTCAGATCCTCAGAGAGTTCTTTGCCATGAGGTGCCAGGTTGAACTTCCAGTGACCAGTATGTGAGAGCGATAATACCAACGTTTAATACACCTCCTCCCCATTCACACCTGAGACCTTGTAACAAGTCCCATGACACCGTGGAGGGAAAACAGCTAACTAGGCCCAATTTGGAGATTTTCACTTAGGGGTGTACTCACTTTTGTTGCCAGCAGTTTAGACATTAATGGCTGTGTGTTGTTATTTTGAGGGGACAGCAAATGTACACTGTTATACAAGCTGTACACGCACTACTTTACATTGTAGCAAAGTGTAATTTCTTCAGTGTTGTCACATGAAAAAAATATATAATAAAATATTTACAAAAATGTGAGAGGTTTTGTGAGATACTGTATGACCATTTGGGATGGTCTGATTGCATTGCACTGGGAGACTGCTGACATGCTAATTCACCACCTGTTTTTATTATATAAATATATATAAATTTTTTTTTATTTTTTTTTATCTTCCCCCCCCCCCCCTTTGCACTTTTATTAATATTTTTATGGCTGGTTAAAATGACAGTACAACACATTCTTTTTCATATTTTTATTAAAATTGGCTACAATCCTTGCTGTGTATACAGTTCTTTTTCTCAACAAATGAATCCTACTGAATGTTTCATCATGAACCAAAACAAAAAGGTGTTGAAAAAATATTTTATAAGTTTCAAATATGAGCTTACAATGTCAACTGTTTTACATTTGTTCCAGGCTTGCAGAGACAACAGTTGAGAATTTATAAAAAAAAAAAAAAAAAAAAGACCAAAATAACCTGCAGACAAAGTAGAGCTTGCTACACACTGACTTTAAAAAAAAAAACAAAAAAACATTTTAAATAAGCTCGTCTGCGTAGACAGCTTTTATACATAGCTGAAACAGATGTAAAAGACTTAATATGCCATATTTTGAAAGCAATGCACATACAGTAGTTATTTTAGTCCACCATCCTGGCTGTGACATACATTATATAGCTAAAAGTGTGTGGACACCCCTCCGAAAAGATAGCATTCAGGTATACAGCGCCAGGTCCATAAGGATAGGGTTTGAGGAGTGTGGAATGAGGGAACACAAGTGGTCTACACAGAGCCCTGACCTCAACCCTACGGAACACCTTTGAGATGAATAAGAATGAAAGCTGCAAGCCAGGTCCTCATCCAACACCAGGACATGGGCCTCACAAAAGCTCCAATTGGGTGAATAGGTACAAATTGCCACAGGCACGCCTCACAATCTTGTGGTAGCTGTTATAGCAGGGGTGGGTGTCTATATTAGTGCCCTTGGTTTTGGAATGAGATACCCAACAAGCTCATATAGGTGTGGTGGTCGGTTGGTTATATAGTGTGTTTATGGCTGCAAAGTACGGGAGTGAGATATCACTACCCAATGTACTGTCTGCTCATTTTAAATGGCTTTCCCCATACTGGTAATATTCCTCCACTCCTCTATGGACATACCTCCCCCTCCCATAGACTTATAGGCACTCCTACCTGCAAGCCTGATTTCATCATTCTGTGAATAAAGTGAGATATCAGAATCTTTTCCTAGGTGACATTATTAGTTTTACTGTGAGAAACAGCAGGTCAAACATGCCGCTTTTTTTACTTCCAGCAACTATAAAGTTGTGGTTTATAACCCTTCCTATGTACTATGGGGGAATTTACTAAGACCAGAGCAGCTGTGCATGGCAACCAATCAACTTCTAGCTTTCCTTTTCAAAGCTTAGCAAGCTGAGGTTAGAAGCCGATTACTTTGCACATATTCTCCAGTTTTAGTACATTTTTCCCTGTTTTCATTTTGAAAGGATACATAAAAATTAAATACTAAAATTCGCCATAGTTGGATCAAATCTGTCCCTGCTGAACAGGCAGATATTTAATCCATCTATGGGTAGTACTGAAGTCAATCAATCGACTTCAGGACTACCAGCCTGTTGGATTTGCTTTCATGCAATCACTGCAAGCAGCTTTAGTTGCCAGCGATGATCATTGTGTTCTGTTGACACTGCGGGAAAGATTCCCCCTTGAACATTGACTGCATAGAAGAGGAAATTGAACAATTTTCTTTCCTTTCACCTGTGGTAGAAGGAAATAAAATTGCGTAATCTATGGGCTGCTTTGAAAAAAAAAAAAAGTAAAGAAAAAAAGTGTCCCATTCAGAACCACAAGTCTGTCTTCTGTGGTGACCGGACATGATCTTCATTCACAGCTCTCTGAATGACGCTCATGCTGTCACAGGGAAACAATTTTAGGAGGGTCCTGTTTGCACCATCATACATCCTTAATAATGGCGGAACATGAAAGAAGGTTAACCTTTAAGCATATGTTACTTTCATATGAATTCTATTGAATACGAAGCTCATCACCCAACACATTTTGGTCACGTTGTGTAAAATGAAAAATACTGATAAGAAAATAAAACACAAGAAAAACAAAACGTACTAAAACAGAATTATTGCTAGCTTTAAAGTGGGTTACACCCAAAAGTGGAATTTCTGCTTAAGGACTCCCATCCCCCAGACATGCCACTTTTAGCATGTTATTTTTTTTTGGGGGGGGGGGGGGGAGGGCGGGGTTGAGAGAGTGGGTAACTAGTTTTGACAGGAACCCAGCTCCCACCGCCTCCTCTCCCCCTACCTGCAATCTTCTGGGACATGTCACCAGTCCCAGAAGATTGCTCGGCCATTCAGGACATGCAGCGTGACTTGCACATGTACACCCAGCTATGAAGCCACAAGCTGTCACAGCCGGTGCCCACACAAGTGATGCCGATGCGAGGCGGGGGAGAGAACCAAGGCTTTGGGTGGCTGCACCGATGGATTGTGGGACAGGTGAGTGTGTTTATTTAAAAAGTCAGCAACTATAGTTTTTGTAGCGGCTGTCTTTTAGTAAACAGAAAAACAAACTCAGCTTTAAATTGATCAATTTTTCCAGAGACCCCCCTGCCCCCCCCTTTCTAAACATACACCAAAAAGACAACCTATGAAGTCCCATCATCACCCATACACAGTGAAAACAAATGTGCTAATTACATAAGCAGGTTCACTTAATTTCCTCAGCAGCACATACCTTCCCTTTGTTTCCCCCACTTTTGCATTAAAGGGAATTTACTAAAACTAGAGCAGCTGTGCATTGTAACCATTTCACGTCTAAACTTCGGCTTCTTCAGTTAAGGCTTTGAAAAAGAAAGTTAGAAGCCAATTGGTGGCCATGTTTCTCTTGGATTCAGTCTTGGTAAGTTCCCCTCATTAGCGGCAAGAAAAGCAAAGAGAACACTCTGTGTAAGCTCATAAGGAAGCTCAGGCTGGCTGAGGATACCGTCCCAACCCCATGTGACATCACTGGTCCAATCACCAGCACTGACAAGTAAAACAGGTCATATCCTTCCATCTATAAAAGGTATTTCTTTGCATGGAATCACTATGAGAGAGTCATTGAGTTCTCATTAGCTAGTTTGGTTAAAACGATAACATCAGACATATTTTAGAGCCAAGAATTGAAGAACGTCAGTCGTATAGCGGCAGCGGTTGTAAGCCCTCTGTACATATTGAGTGTGAAGGCAGTGCTCAGCCAAACAGCAGTAAAAGTACCTGAGATCCAGTAAAGAGGGCTGGAAAGGGTGAATTACCGTGTCGGACACATAAGGGGTTGATTTACTAAAACTGGAGATTGCATAATCTGCTGCAGCTCTGCTTGGTAGCCAATCATCTTCCAGGTTTTATTGTCAAAGCTTAATTGAACAAGCTGAAGTCAGAAGCCGATTGGCTACCTTGCACAGCTGCACCAGATTTTGCGCACTCTACTTTTAGTAAATCAACCCCCATGGTATCAAATGCTCTAAATGAGGACTACAATATACGATCCGATCCAAGTGACAGGAAAAAAAAAAAAAAGTGCAGCTTTGTTAGTGAATTTCAGATGGTAACACACATAAAAAAAAGAAGTGTGCTCATCAATATAAAACGTGGATCTAAAACGGCACACCTTACATAAAGTTTGGGAAACAGCATATTCTTGCTCTGGGACACAGGAATGTCACATTCTCCAGAAGCAGGGAAGTCACAGTAATGTTCGATCCCTCCGGAGTAGTTATATGCAATTAAGATCACAATATTAAAACCCCCCACAACCCCACCCAAGTTCCTCCCTAGAGGAGTGCACAATTAGAAATGTGTTTTGCCACTTAAATAAAACACTACAAGTGATGTTTATAAAAACTTCCCTCACTGCTTCTTTGCTTCAATAAAACTTCATGATAAACAGCACAAGATGCTGCTTTTCCAACTAGAGGTACCCCTATAGAAGTGGTGATTATATTTACATCTGGCTGGTGCAAACTGATGTTGGGAAATATTTACTTCCTCCTAGTGTCAGTCAAGAGAACCCAAGTCTCATCTCTTAGTATTAAAGAGAAACAAGGGGGTTGTCATTGCCAACTCCCTACTTATGGCGTACCGCTAGTGTCTGCACACACTTAGCCAAATCCAAAAAATGTAATGTATTGCAGCTTGCCGGTCTTTAAATGTGGTGACTGCAAAGGTTTTCTTTTCTTAGGATTTCTGGCAGGATAAAGAGGTTATTTTGTAGGGTTGCACCAATACCGTTTTTTTTTTTTTATCAGCAAGTATAAGTACCGATACTATGTCATGGTGGATTTGCATCAATACAAAATAAATGGGCGCAAATGACACTGCAAAGAATCTTAGACAATTTGAACAGGTATGCAGTGCAATTCCTATCTGAACCGCCCCCGCTGCGTGTGTGTTTGTATAGATAGGGAAAAGTGCCATCTAGTGGGCAGTTTATAAAAAATGATAGAACTCACATTGAGTACATATCTGGTGAAATGCAAAATCTGCATAGTGTCCCAGTCCCGCCTATTATAGAAAACCACGGCCACTGGGGGTGCTCACAGGGCTGGAGACCCCTGGTATAGGGAGGAACTGAGACCCCATGGGTATAGGGAGGAAGTGATGTCAGCTTTGGGGCGGACCACCCATACATCTCCTCCAGCGGCTGTGATTTTCTATTATCGGCGGGACCAGGACACCTATGCAAAGATTGCATTTGATCAGATATGTACTGAGTCCTAACATTTTTAATAAACTGCCCACTAGATGGCGCTTTTCCCTTTCTATAAACACACACAGGAGCTGAGGGGAAAATAGCTGCGATTCTGACAGGAATTGCACCGCATTCCCACCGTATTCCTGTTCAAATCGTATGCATTTCTTTGCAGTGCGATTTGCACCCATTCATTTTGTATTGACGCAAATCGCACTGCAAAGTATCAGTGTGAGTATCGGGAGCATTTTTCACAAGTATGCATACATGCGAAAATGCTCGGTATCGGTGCGTCCCTATTATTTTGCACTTATTAAATAAATATTCTTTCATTAGTATATTTAACAGACCAAGAGAAGATTGCTGTTTACATACACTTTAAGTCACTGACCTGAAACGAGTATGCTGATCATCAGCAAAGCCAGAACTCCTCACCTGCATCTGGAGGATAAACAGCCAAAGAGCTATCCTTTGTAAAATGGGAAAACAGCAATGGCAGGCTCCATGCTTCTCACAAGAAAGATTTCCTTACATATTATAAACAAATCAAAGCCTAATTTTTACGTAAACTACTAAAAAGTAGGCCGACTCAGATGTGACACGTCTATGTAGATTGGGTTAAAACAAATGTTAAAAATAATCCAGGTAAGAGAAATCTCACTAAAAACTTCCTCGTGTATTTCTGCACTGAGCACATGAAGAGGACATCAACCTGGCACAACTTTGTATGTGAATGGCTCTCCCCAAAAGCACAGCAGATTGAACTGAAGCCCCTATAATGCTTGTGTGATGGGGGAGAAAACCAGTAAGAGATGGATTTTGGTTTCACAGATGCAAAATAAAAAATGCACAGTATTTGAATGCTGAACTTCAGGCAGATATCAAAGATACATATTAATGCAGGTCTGTAAGGCCCTGTTCACGAGTGTACTACAGCATACACCCAGGCAGTCCCATTCATTTCAATTGGGGCGCAGCGGCTGGTCCCAATTTGACAGTTGTGCCTGTCTGAGAATGCACACACTCTGCATTCAGGAGTAGGAATGGGCTTGGGCATGTTTGGATCCTAGTCCCAACCCGCCTGAGCAATCCCACCAGGAAGCCGTCACTGTACACTGCCGATCATAGGCATTGAAGCATTTCCCGGCCCACAGCTGCACATATACACGCTCTGACTAGTTTGCTCATGATTGGCTGTGTGCAGCGATGGTTTCCAGGTGGGATTGCTCAGGTGGATTGGGACTAGGATCTGAACACGCCTGAGCCAATCCCTATTCAGGAGTCGTGCACCCAGGTGGCTGTCAAATTAGGAGCAGCAGCTGTGTCTGTGCAGCCACTAAGTCTCTGGCGCCACCAGATGGAGCTGTGCTGTGTGGCTGAGCTGTGTAAATCTCAGACCTGAATGGACAGAAACAAATCCTTTGACGTTAAAATAGCTCCCTTATGTGCATTTATCTGTGTATTTAGTGGTTTTCCTGAAATTCAGCTTGTCATTGCAATACATTTTTCAGCACTGGCCTCTGATAGATTAGGGCAGGAATCGTGTATCAGAGGCAATTTAATAATGGTGTTTCCAAGTATGTTTTCAGCCCTACAAAACACCAGAGACCTTTTTTTGTATTGCGTTGTTTAAAACCATCCATGATGTCCTTCTTCACTGCTATCTATAAATCCATTAAGGTTAAAAATACTAAAAAATAGGATATGTGCTGTGTTGTGTGAGCAGCAAATTCAGAAATAGCCAGTCTCTACGTATAGAGTGCTGCCCACAGCAACCAGGCTGCAATGAGAGAATGGCAGTAGATATTTGGTTAGTTGCTCTGGGCAACAGACTAACTAGACCGATTTTGTAAAAATTCATCTGGCAGTGCGTGTAACGTGACACATCAGCACCATCCCGGGAATGTTCAGTAGATCCTCATCCATAAATATCGCCAGGTTAGGATTGGTTTAGAAATGCTACGCACAGTACTTCATAGGGTAAAAAGTTGAAAGTTTTGTTCAATTCTGTCAATTCAAGTTTCCTGGATATCTGGGACAGAGGATCCTTTCCTGTCAACAGTCTGTGCGGTTTAATGACAACTTGCATTTTATGCCCCATATGTCCCGGTTCCTCTTGTGGCCTGTGGTGGGCCTGGCAATAGTACTGAAGAAAGAAAAGTTTATCTTAATGTGAGACAGCGAATCTTTCAGTAACTGCAAGGAAGCATCCGTCACTATGCCATATACACTGAGCGTCTTCAGGGGCATGTGCTTCCCCAGATCACTGTGGGAGGGTAAAAAAAAAATATATGTGTCAGTAATACAAATCCTTCTTATAAACATGGCAGTATGTTATGGACAATATGCACGGTGCGAGCTTGTAGACCAAATCAGGAATGAGAAACCTAGGGTGACAACGCTGCTCCGGCATATACTGTATACAGTACAGTGAGCATTGTCACTCTAGGACAGAAAGTATGTTGCTGGGCTATCTTGTTAGCAAGCCAGATACCCTCAGCAGAGAGGACAATGAAAACGCTCTTTGAAAACTGATGTAAATAACAATTTAACAAACAGAAAATAAGGGGGGGGGGAAATAAACCAACTAAAACCAATCAATCACTGTAATAGAAGTACAGTATGTGTTCCACAGCTCCTCCTAGAATGGACTGATTGGCTTTTTAATTCTGAAACTGATTACAACAAGATGTATACAGTGATTCCTTAGATGAAACAGCCACAAAAATGATAGTACATGCAACAGATTAAACTGCCTTAAGCCCCTGTTCACATCGGTGCGATTTGACATGTCGAATCGCATGCCAAATCACAGCCTATTGCCGGCAATGGCACTGTCCCAATCGGTGCAACGCCAACTTTGCAGCGAAGCACCGATTTCCAAAAGTAGTTCCTGCACTACTTTTGGCAACTTCGGGGGCAATTTCAATAGACATCTGTGCATGAACCCGCACAGATGTCTTTCAAATTACCTCCGAAGTCTGACTGAAATCTGGGTTTGAAATCGTGAGAGTTCAGCTGAAGTCGCACGATTTCAAACCCGCTTTCAGTGTGATTGAGGGCTAAAAACTAGATCTGTTGAGAGTTCCTTAGAACTGGAGTTGAGATACCCTGTTGGGAATAATAGAAAAATAAATAATGATCAGCTTCTAACTTTAGCACGTTCAATTAAACTGACAATAAAACCTGGAGGCTGATTGGCTACCATGCACAACTGCATCAGATTCTATGTGCACCAGTTTTAGTAAATCTCCCCCCATGTCATTACTCTGAAGGTTCTCAGGCCACATTGTTAGTATAATACAATGTAATAAGGTAGAGAGGATATCACTATCTTCCTGACATTAAAATGTTGCATGCATACAGATTTTTATGGCCCATTCATAAAATTCAGGCTGCTTAATGTTCATAATCACCAGCACACCGTGGATTGACAACTTCCATCCAAAGGTTTTTAATGAAAGAGATCACATCACAGGGATAAATGCAATGTTTCAGAGCCGCGCAGGGCCCCTTCATCAGGCATGTGATAAAGTGCAACAGTGTCAAAACAGAATATAAATACATTAACCACCAATCAGAACATGTAAAAAATGGTAACACCCCCGCAATTTGACGTCAATATGAATCCCGCCAGAAAACATTAAAAATGAACAGGCATCAAAGTAAACTAAAGCAGGCAGGGGCAATAAAGTTCCAATATTGTGGAATACAGCCCGCATGTCTGGAGTCAGTGTATTTGCACTAGATCGGGCACATCAACCAGATGCACCCGATCAAAAACAAGCAGCCACTAGGGCACAGCAGTCATGTTTCTATCCAGGAGCCCCGGCCGCCAATCATAGCGTGCCACGCATTCGCACGGCGCTCATGGCAACGCGGTGATGGGAGGACGCTTATTTGTAGGGCCGCCGTCAAGGAAACCCGTGATGTACGGTCAGCACCGCATTAGGTATACCACAGTGAAGAAAAAACTGCACGTGTGTAGGAGCGAGGGTTCGGGCGCTGGTGACTCTCGGAAACCACTCAGAGACATGGAGGAACCCAAGTGTCTCCGAGTGTCACCGACACCACCGGCCGAATGCAGTACTGCACAACCCAGCAGCTTGAATCCTGCTCATCTTGCAAGACAATGCAAGTCAGGATTTTTTTTTTTTTTTTAAAGAGCTTCTATTGCGAAATGCTCATAAACTGCGTTACTTGCAATCCGAGGTCGCACTGTATTGTGAATGAGATTCATACTGCAGCTAAAGCTGAATGTAATGACCAGTACTTTAATGGGTTTATATGACTTACTTTTCAGAAAATACATCTTTTGTTTAGACAAAGAACTCTCCGTCCAATTACTGTGCTGGTAAGGTAAATACTTACAGCAAGGATGCAGGACAGATCTGATAGCAGCGGCTGAGGCCAAGATGCTGGAGGTGCAGCAGTTGGTGGAGTATTGGGAAGCATTCTGGAGTCAACAATACACTGTCACTGCACAGAAAAAAAGATATCATTATACAGCGCCCATGACACATGGAACTATTTCTTCTACTGTTACTACCAGCATCTAATTTAACTAGAGAAGCATGGAACACAATCCTACCAACAGAAGCTACCCCACAGGTGAGCCTTTCTTTTGAATATAGCGATTTAGTAGTGTCATCTCTGGGAGTCTTTCAGCCAGAGTTCGGGAAGTACGTACGTGGCATACGGCAAGGGCATTATAACTGCAGTCAAAACTGCACTATTTGTTATCTACAGGTGCCTCTTACCTGCATGGGCATTTTGGTAAAGGGTACCATCAAATTTCGAAACATTATCAAAAGACTGTCATAGCATAAAAGGACTTTAAACTGTACCAGTGTGGGAAACTACTGTCCATCATAATGTATATAAAATTAAAGACTTAGATATACAACTTTTTTATTTCAATATACTATATGAAATTATTTTGTTAAAAAAAAAACACATACGGTAAATAAAACATATAAGCCAACTGGTGTACATTTTTTAAATAACAGCTATCCTTATTTCAACAGACACAAAAGAAAAAAAGGCCCATCTGCTCCTAGTGCATTAACCTTTATTAAAAGAGTAAAAAAAAAAAAAAAGGAAAGTTGCACTCACAATTGTAGGTATAGGTCAGGCATGTCATCAAATGCAAAGACATCATGCTGTGGACATCTCTCCTTCCTCTTATCAGCCAAGGGATGGCTCAGCCGACTGCACCCTGGACCTGCATGCAATAAGGTTGTCACATCACAGGCTCTCCTGAAGGGTAGGAGAATGCACCTAGCCAACCAGCGGCCGACGCTGTACCCAGCACTCCACAGACTGGAAGACCAACAACCTGCATTTGATGACATGCCTGACACATGTCTACAATTGTGAGTGCAACTTTACTCGTGTTTTTTTTTTTTTTTTTTAATAAAGATTACTGAACTAGGAGTAGGTGTGCTCTTTTTTTTGTGTCTTTTCAGTATCCGGTGTCCCGATGGTTCAAAGAGCAGTAAGGCTTCTGTTTCAGTTTCCAGTTTTTTTGCTTTTAACTGTTCATTTACTGACTTATAGACTGGCAAAGCAGGTCTTTTTTGACAATGGCGCATGCTATCAGCACAATATGTTCACAATCCTCATTTCAACACCCATTGTAAATGTATTGTAAGGGTGGGCAAATTAATTGATCGGAACAAGTGTCTCTAAAGGAAACCAATTGCAAGCACTCAGTCGTGTATATCCACATTTTGTTTTTTTAACAGCCGGCCAAAGATGCAGTCATTTTCTATCACAGTCAATGTTGATGGAGGAATCCCTCCCATGCAGCCGTCCCCGCCATGAGAACACAGTGGCTAGAATAGCTGCTAATAATACTAGCATGTAAAATCCGACAGGCTAGTTGTACCCAAGTTTATTGATCAACTTGGGTACATTCATGGTTTGATTCTCTGGCGGTCCCTGCTGAGATTTGGTCTATGGCCAGCCTAAGGAGATATCGGAAGATAAAAAAGTGTCTATATACACACACACACTCCAAGCCATTTCAATCCTATGGTGAGAAGCAACCCTTGTAGCCCCCTCCACAATGCATGTGTTAACTGCTTGCGTTGTCTAGGGGGGATCGGATTATTTTATTCGGTGTATGCAAGGACACGGAGGGACTGCCTACACCTTTCGGACAGCAGAGCACCGGGAGAGTGAGGAATGAAGTAAGTAATTCATCCTACCCTAGACAAAATTAGCAGTAAACTCTTGCAATGGGGAAGGGGACAGGTAACCATCTCCAGATAGGAGTCCAGCTTTAGCCTGCATTCAGGCAGAGTGTAAGCAGATCATATTACACTTTTGCAGCCAAAAAATGATAAAACACCCACTTTATATTTGTTACATGTTCCCATTCACATAGCATAGCTTAACAAAAAAAAAGTAAAGATTGACGCTTACTTTTTTTGGATGCTCTATTCTGGACCCTCCGGCAAGGAAAAATACTATGTACTCTTTGCTTATGAAGGGGTGAGCAGCTGCGTTTTCCATAATTAACCCCGTCTGTACTGTGCCGACAGATCATTAGTTGTAACTAGATTTGAACACGGGGGGGTTATTTACTAAAGCTGGAGAATGCAACTCTGAATAAGAACCCATCGGCTTCCAGGATTTGTTGCCAAAGCTTAATTGAACAAGCTAAGATCAGAAGCCGATTGGCTAACATGCACAGCTGCACCAGGTTTAATAAATCTATCCTATCAAAGGGGATAAAGGTTTAAGGCTGGGTTCACACTTATGCAAATTGGATGCGTGTTTCTCCACATCCAATTCACATGATAGACTGTGACCGGCTCTCAAGAGCCGGTTCACACAGCTCCAAGGAGGCCGCGGTTCGCATTGGAAAATGGTCCTATGCATCTTTGGCTCCATTTCAGGTGCGAATTCAGGGAAAAATTCGGACCCGATTCGCATGCAAATCAGTGTACAGGGATTACCTGGACCCCTGCTGGGACCCGTGGACACATCAATGTGAACCCAGCTTAAAGGCTGGACTTCTTGCATTATATGAGGCTGATAGATTTGGAACAGGCTCACGCTAACATTGTTATATAAAAATAAAAAATAAAAACACATTCTCCTGAGAAACATCTAAAAAAAAAAAAAAAAAATAAAAAAAAAAATAGGCACACTGAATGGAAACAGAAATGTAGTTGAGTTATTGCACATTTGACTGCAAAATAGGAAATAGGCTTTAATATTGTATCTTCTCTATCCAGAATTATTGTATTCTCAGTAGGTGTGGAGTTTAATAGTCACAGTGTTCCCACCTGCTAAAAACATTGACTGAGCCCACAAAAACGGTTTCCTGTGTGTTATATTTGTTAAGGGGTACAATGATAAGCTTTACTTACCTTAAATCTAAATTGGTAAGTTCAGGACATCTTTGCACTAAAGCCTCTACATCTACAAGAACAATAGGATTTAGCTGAAATTAGTCTTGATTCACACGCATCAGCAACAGACAACAAAATAAAATTATACAGCTGAAATTAGTTTCAATTAATATACCAGATAAATCCAGGTTCTGGCGATATCCACTTAAATTCAGCTGGGTTAAACCTCTCGGAAAATTAACCACTGCGCTCTTCACATGGCTCGTTGTAAAGTCACACCAGGAGAGGTTCAATTCATCCAGCCTGCAATAAACAGTTATAGGGGAATTATTCAAATAGGAAAAGTTATGTACTATAGTGCCCCCAATAATGTATGTTTCTGTTAAATTTTACTTAAAGCAGAACTTTACCCTAAAAAAAAGGGGAAGTTTCATTTTATGACCCCCCCCCCCTAATTTTGGCACTTCATTTTGTGTCTGGGGGAGGCGGTACTTAGATTTGACAATTACCGGTCTATCACCTTTGGTCCATCAAAGTTTGCGCCCCCCACAGGAAGCTGTGGGTCAAGTCACAAAGTCAGCAGTTACAGTATTTGTAGCCGCTTGCTCATTTTTTTTGTACATAGGCTGAAGAACTGATCTAATGTACATTCTGAAATATTTACAAAGAGTATAAACTGCTTACAGCCTTAAGTCATTGTGAATGGAAAAGACCCAGAAGAGAATAGAAAACTCAAAAACCAGTGTACTCTAGCCCCATGTTAGGTCACCGTAGAATATCCTTTAGTTTTACCCACAATTATAAAGTCCCAGACCCTACAGAAATAATAGATTCAGTTGGTGTGTGTTTAGTTTGGTCTTTGCACTACATTGTTATCGAAACATGATTGTACAGTGGACCTAGGCAAATTTCACTGACATTTTTGTTTAAGCTATGCAAATACAGAGGTTTCCGTGAGTTAAAACATTCAGTAGGACCCCGAGAAGATATGGACAGCTTAAAAAGGATTGTAAAGGTTTTTTTTTTTTAAATAACAAACATGTCCGCTCCCACTGCTTGTAATAACAGCCAAGCAAACCCCTTGAAAGCAATATTGGTCAGTTTTTTGACCGATACTTCAGAAAAAGTGAATATTGACTGCCGATAATCGGTCGATCCCTACTACCTATAAATATACTAAATACAGCCAAATGGAACAAAATCTCATGTAACAATCAATAACATGCAAATACAAATATAAAATACTGTGCAAATATATAGTGTAGATTCACAGCAGCTGCTGTACACCGTTAGTGATATCACCACACCAAAAACACATAAAATGTCCCATATAGTGCACTGCCACAAAATTCCGGTGCTAAAAATGCATCCTTATTAGTGTGTTTTGATTGTTATCTTGTAAGTGTTTTTAATAAGGGGGCCTTTTAATAAATTTGTTTAAATGGAGAGCACTATGGAGTCTGCTTTTTTGATTGCATGTGGAATGCAGAATTGAGAGACAGAGGTGATTCCCAGGAGCGGAGGAGAGAGATCACAGTTAGGCTGGCCATACATTATACAATTTTCTTCTATAGATTTCCTTTAGAGTTACCCAAACCATATAATATGAGGTCAAATCTGAACACTTTCAGTTTGTGTGCAATCAGGCAGGCCCTTGTACTACACAGTTGAAGGTAAATCTAAAGGAAATGGAATAAGAAAATTGTATGGTGTATGGCCAGCTTTTGGTATAGCACAGGAGTGATTATACACAGTGCCCATTGAACTAATCTTTGAGGTGAGTAGGTTTTTTTTATCCGGTGGCGGTAAGCACAATTTGGTGTCATTAACCTTATTGGGGATTGAAGAGCACAGCGGTGAAATCAACATTTTATGGCCTTCGTTTGATAATTTATGCACTAATAAGGATGCATTTTTAGCACAAGATTGAAGGCACAAGTTTTTTTTTATTAAATAAAAAGACTTTAATATCGCTTTAACCCCAACCACTGCTACCAGCCTACTGGTCACAAGGCTATCACCAATAGAGACAATTGGGAGTCGGAACAGCAAGGTCTAGGCTGACATTTACAGAAAGTCAATAATATACATTTGGAACCCTCCATCTAAATCTAAGACAGTTTTATTGAAAATAGCCTATGCTTATGAATTTAGTCATCATACGCTTCAAGTCTGACATAAATTTTAAAAAAAAATCTATTTTAAATGCATTTAAAAAAACAAATAGAAATAAGTAACCCCATTTCAATTCTTATCTGCAGAAATATCTTGACGTTTTTGTATTGTTTTTGGTAGAAGGACTTTCCCTTGGTTGTCCAAAAATTCCTTCTGGTTTCTGCAGTGTCCCGACAAGATCCTAATTTTACACACTGCTTGAGAGAAGAAGAACGCCTTACCTAGAGCAGCTGTTCAGCATGTGCGATAGCGATTCTGACGAGAAGCCGAAACAACCACCAAGGTTCAGTCTTACCAGATCTGAATTCTGGGCGATGGCACTGAAGAGAACAGGATCCCAAAAGTTATACAGAAAAACAAATGTTTTATAAAATAAAACCCTACATTCAACTAATAAGCATAAACGATTTGGCCTTTAGCTTTACCTGTTTGAACATTGCATTATTCCCCTCCCGTGTGCTGCATCGTGAATCAGAGGACAACTGCTTGTGTCTCTAAAGTTGCATGGAAATGGAAATTTAAAAAAGGTCATCCATGCCACAGCTGCACCGGACTGCACTTGGCCCATTTAGTGCAAAGCTTACAATTAGGACATGTTCTTATGGAGATGCGCTGACTGTTCTTGGCTTAACAGTCAAGTGCGTGTGCATACAGTGGGAATGCTGCTTCATAGGTTAAATCAATGTTTTAAGCAGTTGGTGGCTTTGATTACCTCCTCTCCGCTACTCCTCGATTAATCGTGGTAGTGTAATCTAATCATACAGTTACCACAGTATTTTATCACTGCACTTTTATCATGACTTCCTGATTCTGCTCACACCATAGATATACAGAAGGATAAACCATTTGTGTATCTACATAGAGCCATCCCAGTTAAACTCTGTATTGCCTTCAGGACAATTATAAAAAATTATACACAATTTAACGTATGCATAGTACAAACCTGCCTTCCCATATCTATTGTAACCTTTATTCCACCTGCAACCTTCACAATACTGTGGCACATCTCCATTTTAAAGAATTTTGGGGTTATAAAAAACACACACATCTGATGCAGCAGCTGTACCAGGTCAACTTTAAGATCGCTCAGTTCTCAGTCAACTCGGAGTGGAGAGCAGTGACTATTGGTCACTGCTCTCTGCTGTGCCATTCCAACGCTCACTGGAGCAGTGGGCTAGAGAAAGGAGGGCGCAGCTGAGTAGATCTTGGCAATACGATCAGGATCCTTCCAGATCCTCGAGCGGCTCCGTGACATCAGCCGACAGTGGGCTTTAAAATGCTGTCAGCTGTTTCTGGGTCACAGGAGTGCATTTGCTTTTGCACTCCTGTGACCCAGAAACAGCTGACAGCAAAAGAGATGTATGGCCAAAAAAAGCTTTGGTCATTCTTCCCTTCAAATAGTCTTCAATTACTGGTATAATCATTAGAGAACCGGAACCATGTAATGCTAAGCCTTCAATGACTGCTTTATCCCTCTCCGTACTATGTGGCCCTAAAAGATAACTTCAGTTCAGGGTTATTGTAAAATACAAATAAGACCTACCACTAGTTAACCGCTTTAGATACAACAGAAGACACTTGATACATCATGCTGCCACAATAGCAATGCCATAAGTTGAAACATCACTATGGTACATTATAACAGGGTGCCGTTTACGCCCCCCCCCCCAAATTTTATATATTATATATACATACACACACACACACACATATATATATATATATATATATATATACATATATACATACATACATATACACACACATACACACCTTTTCATACTGCATCCCCAAGGCACCCATTGTTTTTGCGGTGCTTTAGCTGTGTTTTAGCGGCATTTTTCAGATTTTTTTTTTAAGGTCACTTTTTTAACCGGTTCCCGACCAGCGCACGACGATGTACGTCGACAGAATAGCACGGGCAGGCATATTGGCGTACAGGTACATCCAATATTCAATGCCGCCCTGCCATCGGGAGCGCGCCGCCGCTGCGCTGGTCGGGACCCCCGTGAGTCCGGTCGCGGGACCCACGGACTCGATCGCTGCGATCGTCTCACGGGACGGCTGAATGGAGGAAATGCTGTGTTAACAGCATTTCTCCATTCTGCCTAGCAACTAGTGACGCTGATCTCTGCTCCATGTGATTGGAGCAGAGATCAGTGTTCACTAAATGAAAGCCCAACCCCCCCCACAGTTAGTAACACACCCCTAGGAACACTTAACCCCTACACTGCCACCCACTGGTTAACCCCTTCACTGCCAGTGTCATTTACACAGGAATCACTGCATTTATATAGCAGTGATTACTGTATAAATGACAATGGTCCCAAAAATGTGTCAAAAATGTCCGAAGGGTCCCCCACAATGTTGCAGTCACAATAAAAATCGCTGATCGCCGCCATTACTAGTAAAAAAAAAAAAAAAAAAAAAAAAAAAAAAAATTAATAAAAATGCTATAAAACTGTCCCTATTTTGTAAACGCTATAACTTTTGCGCAAACCAATCAATAATCGCTTATTGCGATTTTTTTTACCAAAAATATGTAGAAGAATACGCATCGGCCTAAACTGAGGAAAAAAATGTTTTTTTATATATTTTTGGGGGATATTAATTATAACAAAAAGTAAAAAATAATGCGTTTTTTTCAAAATTGTCGCTCTATTTTTGTTTATAGCGCAAAAAATAAAAACCGCAGGGGTGATCAAATACCACCAAAAGAAAGCTCTATTTGTGGGAAAAAAAGGACGTCAATTTTGTTTGGGAGCCACGTCGCATGACCGCGCAATTGTCAGTTAAAGCAACGCAGTGCCGAATCGCAAAAAGTGGTCTGGTCTTTGACCAGCAAAATGGTCCGGTCTGTAAGTGGTTAATGGTCATGTAATAACGTGACCTTAAAAAAAAAGGAAAAAAAAAAGTCCTTTCAAAACGCTTTTAAGACGCTGTCCATTCATTTCAATGGGCAGGTGTGTTTTGGGAGCGCTATTTAGATCGCTCCCAAGCCGCCCCAAAGATGCTGCTTGCAGGACTTTTTCTAACAAAACCCGCAAGCACACTGTCCCAGTGTGAAAGCATTGATTGCACTGAATGGGAGGCAGCTTTCAGGCGCTTTTTAGAGGCCATTTCTAACGCTAATGTGTCTGAAAACTGCCTCAGTGTGAAAGGGGTCTTTGTAATGTAGTGAAATGCACTCCTTCCTGTGGACTGCCTGTATGATTTTTACAGTAAATCTAAAATTAGCTTTCACTAATTACATAGTACATATTATATAAATGCACTGATAAATTCTAGGCTGACTGTAGAAGATAATTTAGGCCCCTTTCACACTGACGATCCGTTCAGGCCCGCCTGTCAGTTTTTCAGGCGGACCTGAACGGGTGCTCCATAGAGCTCTATGGAGCGTCGGATGTCAGCGGTGACATGTCCGCTGACATCCGACCCGCTCCGATCCGAAAAAGTGTGACGGAGGAAAAAGCTATTTTTCCATCCGTCTGTGGATCGGATCGGATGACGACGGGCACTGCGGTCCGTCGTCATCCGATCTCCCATAGGGGAGAGCGGCGCTGTGACAGGTCCGTCCCTGCACAGTGTGCAGAGACGGACCTGTCATCTCCCTGCTCAGCGGGGATCGGCGGAGTGATCCCCGCTGAGCAAACGGACATCCACGGGGCGGATCAGAACTGATCCGCCCCGTGTGAAAGGACCCTTAGGCTACTCCACTAAACTTTCATACAGTGTAAATAAGTGATACATTGTATATCAGACAATAGTATACCAATAGAATGCCTCTATGGCATTGCTGTCTCTTACCTTATTATGTCATCAGTCAGCTCCAGCCCTTCCACACTCAAATTCTGCAGCCTATGGCATCGGGAAATCACACTCCGCAAAGCATCTATGCTGATTGTGCAATGAGAAAAGTCTGCGTGTTGTAGTCGCAAAGGTCTGTAAAATATATGGTAGGAAATAAAACTACATTATACTGGTTTACTCAAACACTGCAAATAGAGTATGTTGTAAGCCACAGCACCTAAAAAGGAGCTCAGATTGGGAATTTACCGGTAATTTCTCTCTGGAAATTCCTAATGACAATCTACTGTCAAATTATCCCGCTGATCTAATTGTGCAGGAAGTAAAGAGTACCAAGGGTCCTGCAACACCACCTTAGGTTCTACCAAATATGTAACATTCCTTAAAAACGGATATGGTAGATTCTAGGCTAGGCATTGAGACATTGTAGTTTGGAATTACAATGGTCCTAGGGCAACTCCACTTTCGTGAAAAAAAAAAAAAAAATGATATATATATATATATATATATATATATATATATATATATATATATATATATATATATATATATATATATATATATATATATCATATACAATTGGAACAACGTATTTTAATTTAAGGTTACAATCTTCAGTGCTAAAATTTTCCATGCAATATGGCTACCAGGAGGCCTTCATCACACAGTTGGTGTACAGAACTTCCCCAGAAATGTAATTACCTGCTTGTGTGATTGGCTCACTGATTTTCCCAGAAGTCTCCACTAAGATACAAGTCAGATTTTAGGCATCTGCAGTGGTGACTTGTAGTTACTTCATTCACAGGTCGCTGGGAATGACTTCCGTGGTTGTGTGGGCGGGGCCTTACAAAGCCGCAATGATTTTAAGATGCAACAGTGGGTGCAGGGAAAGGGGGGTTTCTTTGTTAAACTCTAAATACAGGTGTAACATGTGCAAAAAGGTCAACCTCTCCATTAAAACAGACACAGGTAGTACCCCGCTATAAAGTTTGTTAAAATCCCTGCACTGTACATTGATCGCCCTGAGGCGATTCATTTTGAACAGCTAAATCAGGAAGAGAAATTGTTTAATCAGGACAACTGTGTGTCTCCTTTTTTTTGTGGAAAAGTTGTGCAAGTCACAAGGCTGGCTGTACAAACTACAAATCATTTATCAGGTAAAACAGCAAGGAGGGGAAGAGGGGGGGAGGACACAGGGAGAGCTGCAGACAGGAGAGCTGCGGCTGAGGGAATCATGCAAACAGACCACAATGTCAGGGTTTAGCAGCAATGATTATCGTGGTCGGTTTGCAGGGGGGAGGGTATAGCTAGGCAGGATCAGCCAGGTTTTTTAGGCGATATGGGAGCCAAATGACACAGCACAAGCACTGTGCTGTATAACATGCTTTAAAGCAGGGATCTGCAATTAGCGGACCTCCAACTGTTGCAAAACTACAAGTCCCATCGTGCCTCTGGGTGTCATGCTTGTGGCTGTCAGTCTTGTTCTGCAACAACTGGAGGTCCACTAATTGCATATCCCAGCTTTAAAAGGAACAGTATGTTACATCCGGGGAAGGGGGTTTGGGTTAACAAATGCTTTAACTGACAATTGTGCAGTCATGCAACGCTGTACACAAATAATATTTGTGCCATTTTTTCTCCCCCCACAGAGCTTTCTTTTGGTGACAAGTTAAAAAAAAAATCTAGATTTTTTATTTCTGTTAGAAATCATATCCAATAAAACGAAAAAAAAAAAAAAAAAATCGAATTTCTTCATAAATTTAGGCCAATATGTATTCTGCTATATGTTTTTGGTAAACAAAATAAAATACAAAATCCCAATCAGCGTATATCGATTGATCGTTTGCATAAAAGTTATTAAAGATTATATATTTTATTTTTTACTAGTAATGGCAGCAATAGCGGGGACTATGATATTGCAGCAGACATTTGGATACTGACACTTTTTGGGGACCAGTTACACAAATACACTGATCAGTGCTAACAAAAAAAATGCACTGTCACTGTACTATTGACACTGGATGGGAAGGGGTTAACAGGGGCAATCAAAGGGTTAACAGTGTGCCTAACCTGTGTTGTACTACACCGTAGGAGGTGCTTTTAGGGGGGGAAGACATGGATCCTAGTCCCCGCTTTGCAGAGACACGGGATCCTTGCCTTCCTTCCTGTCAGAACGGTGATCTGCCTTGTTTACATAGGCAGATCTCCATTCTGTCTCTCTGCAGGATTATCAGTGGGTGTTGGTGGACATCGAGTCTGTGGCACCTGCCAATAGGCTACTGATGTATGCAATCACAGCAGGAGCAAGCCGGCGGTGGCACACATGCCCGACCTCTACCCAAAAATGTCAAATTATGTATATATACGTGATCCAGCACAGAGGTGCTGCTCTGTAGCAGTAAAATTACTATAGGGCAGACCTTAAGTGGTTAACTTTGTATTCAGCTGTTTGCCTGAAAGTTGTTTATGCAGCCCAATGGCGCTGAGCCTGGGGGAGTTATAGTCAGTACAGGAAACGAGTGTGCGATGGATGAAACAAACTTTGCAGACACTCAAAGCTGCAAAATTCTGCTGATCATTACTGATCAGTCAATACCAGGGCTGTCTACACAATACACAAATAGAAATGCAGATTGCTTGGCCGATACCAGAAAACCTGTTTATGTGCAGATCAAAGTCTATTCAGATCTTTTCTTTCACCTCGTGTCCGGATGAATGCTCACCTGATCTGTTTAAACATTGGTTCTCCAATACAAGATCTAGGACAGCGCAACACAACCACTCCCAGAGACAACAAATATCCGATAACTCCGTCCACCAAATGTTTTCCAGTGAGGTCTAAACTGTGCCACAGCGATTCATCACACCTAGGAGAAAGGAACACGTTGTATATATGTAGTCTGAGCAGGCACAAGATATTCTAAGAAAAAAACAAATATTGCACAGAAGTTTCAGAACAGCCTAAATCAATTATCTGAGGGAATGTTTATGACTGCACAGCACTAGGCTGATCAGCACTCCGAAAAACCAAAACTGCTGGGGTAGGTTTTTTTTTTGTCCAAATTCTGACATAGCCCAATTTGGTGCTTATATATAGCAGACTCCACTTCTTACAGAAATGAAATGATTAAATGATACCTATACCATTAGTCAGTGCTCATACAATGTATTTGTTCAGCACCAAAATGCATAAAAATGCCCAACTGAAGTCTCACATTTATCTTATTAACTCCGTATATCAGCATTTTGTAACAGCTACACCCCTTAGCACATACTTATATTACAAAAGAATGTCAAAAGGTATTCTCACTGTTACAGAGTGTTGGCTACTACCCTGTTTCCCCTAAAATAAGACAGCGTGATTGTCGACGATGGCTGCAATATAAGCCCTACCCCCATAATAAGCCCTAGTTAAAGTCCTTCTATGTCTTATTCTCAGGGTAGGGCTTATTTTTGGGGAAAGAGGATGGGGTTTATTTGGGGGGTAGGGCTTATATTGCAGCCATCACCGACACTCATGCTAGGTCTTATTTTAGGGGAAACAGGGTAAGTGGTATAACTCCAATTCCTACTGGTCAGTACAGTAGGGGAAAAAAAAAAAAAAAAAAAAAAAAAAAAAAAGATTCTTAGTACAATGTTTACCTGAATAAACATTCTGGGACTTTAGTTGGGCCATAGGGCCCTTTCACACATTATACACATTTTTCCTTTATATCAACTGTACTTTTTCTTTTCAATTAAGCTAGTCCACTTTTTTTTTTTTTTTTTTACAAAATCGCAGGTATGTTAAGGCCCTTAGAACAGAGCGGTCTAGGAGCAGTACTGATTGGTACCTGCACTTAGGGCCCCATGCATTCATGCACAGAACACAGGTCTTCCGCATTCCAGGCGTTTGGGTACTACTCAATGGACACAGCATTCAGTCTTGTCCAGCTGCAGCCTGCCATAGACAGGCTGCCAGCAGTGGGGCTGGGCACACTAAAATGCCTGGAGGGACACACTGCTCCTATACGGCCTAATGTGCAAAGGAGCCAAATCTATATGTGTTAGTTGCCATTAAAATTTAATTGCATTGCATATACACAGTGAACTATTGTACCACGCATTTGGAGGCACATGCAAAAGTGTGTATAGGTGTGAATGGGCCTAGTTTGCAAATGTAAAGAATCAGGCACAAAGTGCAGTGTACACTCTGCTCTTTCCCCATTGCTGTAAGATGCTGGAAAAAAGGCCAAGTGCTAAGATAATGTAGTCTCATCATTATATCATCAGTGGCTGCCCAAAGACAGAGCAAGAAGGGGCAACATGGAAGTCACATCGCTGAAGAAGAGCACACTGGAGTTTAAGTGTGACATGATGTGGGAGTAGGCTGTGCTACTTCAAGAAAAAAAATGTGAAGGGCTGTCTCAAAAATGTAATACATTTCTGTTACCAAGCGCTGGTGGCACATTATATTGCATCTTATACCAAGGTCTAGTGTCATCGGTGAATAATATTTGTCTTATAATATTGCATCTTATAGCCACTCTGTAAAAAGGTATTACCACATTGTTTTGAACACTTACGATAGTCTCCTCCAACGTTTACAAACACATGATGCTTTCAATAGTTCAGTTAGAGGCAGATAGGATAAGATGCCCAGAACTAACTCATCTGGTAGAGAATCCCATGATATGCCTTTAGAAAGAAAAGTGGTAGGAAAAAAAAAATGATAATGCAATGGCTTGGCATAAACACACAAAAAAGGGTTGTAAGTATTTACAGCCTGGTTTAAAAACATACAAACACATTTACATGGCACTCCTAATGAACACAGTGGAAAAAAGTTGTCAATGAATGCAGTTGTGTGTTCAATAAAAAATATGAATTAATCGTATTTTAAATACACCTAGTGAATGTACATAAATCTGCCTTAGTATTAGCCTCTTGCAATTCCCAGAAGAGAGGATGGCAATCTGATGCTGCATCTGTATCCCACTGGCTCTGCAGTGATCAATCTCCACTGATCCCCACGTTCTCCCCTCTGCTCTGAGCAGAGAGCTGGGCCTGTCAGTCTCTGGATCTCTGCTCTGCCCCTCCAGCGCTCACTGGAGTGCTGGGCTGTGGAGGGGCAGGAGCAGCTGGCTCAGGCTCTCGGCGGATTGCCAAGAGGCTGAACCAGGTGCCAATCCAGGCTTCTGGTTGGATCTCGACTATATGGTGGGGATCTTTTCAGAGCCTGGACCAGTGACATTGACAGACTTCAGACAGCTGAAAACGGGACACAGAAGTGCAGAACGAACTGCACTCCTGTGATCCATAGTAGTACAGCCAAAAAAGCGTTGACCATCGTTCTACTTTAAATTAGGTCATGCAAGCCATGTCCGATTGCAGGGATGATTTCAAAGACAATACCCTGTCTTTCATGGGATCTAACATGGGCTGGTTTGTGGTTGGGAAAGCAGAGATGGGATCAGTGTGGATGCTGTTGTCATCAGGGAAAGCACAGGCTACATTCACCTCCGGTGAGGGGTAGAGGAAAATCCACTGGGCTGCGACAGCCTTGCAATGGATTTTGCAGGGTTTCTTATGGAAGGATGGTGGATGGGACCTGTGGAGCCATGTGGAGCGATTTTGGCACGTAATAAAGCTGCTGGCTTAGTGTGTTTGGCACTGGCTGCATTGAGAGAGCAACTGCCAGCACCATTTTGTTGTAGCTCACACCCGACAGGAAGCTCCAAGAAGCCCTGATGCCTGGAGAGAGCCTCGCCAAAGTGCAGACATCTTCCAGTGAGGTCAGCGTCACCCTCCCAGGGGCCCAGTTTCTAACAGGACGCGGCCTGAAGATTAGTGACCTCTGATTTAAAGGTCTCGTGTTTGTTTCTCATAACACACAGGCTCTCTAGCAACAAGTATCGCACCACTTGAACCTAGAAAAAGTTGTCAGGTGGCTGCAACACTAGCCCTTAATTGCCATCTCTATTTTTACATAGACATTACCCTGAGTTTTGGTGGCTCATACATATTGCACACCTTCACATGAGCACAGCACTCTACAGTTCCTACCTGATGCAGAGCTTTTGGCTGCTCTTGGACGTCTAGCAATAACAAAGGTGTCATCTTTCTCCTTTGGCTTCTGACGCTTCTGTGGTGGAGTAATCTTTATGATTTGGTCCAGAGGAGTATTTTCTGTGTCCAGTGCATCTTTCTCCATGGGTGTTACTCCCATTCCACAAAACAGGTCGGAGCTCTTCTTGGAGTCCCATGTCCAGTTTGCGGAGTTCCTGGCAGAAGCAGGAATTTCTTTTAGATGTGTCCTGCATGAAGACCAGATAAAATATTATTTATCTATTTTTTCCCCCATACTGCTCACACAGTGCAAGAGAAGGATCAAGGTTCTGCATAAAATAAGAACACACACCTATGATTTCCGTATAAATTGTAGTTCCTATTTTTCACAAAACCTGACAGATGCAACCAGGTCTATTAATATCACCATATCAATAAACAATCGGTCCTGTGCTAGCTTTAACAATAAAAAAAAAAAAAAAGAAAAAAAAGCTGAACACAACAGAATGTTGCACTCATCAAAATGTCTGAATACAAACTATATATATATATATATATATATATATATATATATATATATATATATATATATATTTTTTTTTAATCTAAAAAAGGTTGAATGAATAATACTAATAGTGCCCCAACAGTACAAAAAATGCATAAACCACTCCACAGTGTATACAATTACAAATAGCATCAAAATATACAAAAGTATGGAACCCCTAATGTATGGCTGTGTGCAAGGAATCAACATTCATTTTAAAGTAGAATTCCAGCTTAACCTCTTAAAGAGGAACTGCAGTCTTCTTACATAATTTGTAATGAAAACATCTTTGCCATTCCGAAGCTTCCCTCCAACCACTTTGCACATTTTATATATACTGTGATTCTGTACTTGCCAAAAGTCCTGCGTAAATCTCCCCCCACTAAATCTGACTCTAACCATTTTTACCGTGGGCAGCTGAAGCTGCTGCCTGTTCACTTACACAGAGGTACACCTCAGCTCTGAAGCTCTCACTGGCCCTCTTATAACTCATACCCATCCCTTTCTGGCAATCTCTCTCTCTTGGAGAGAGAGAGAGAGCGATGCATGATTTCATAAGTCTACCAGACAAATAGGAAGTGGGCTATATAAGGTATTTACTGGCAGAAAAAAATGTTTTACTAAACAAAGTTAAAACAAGGGCAGAAGATTCAATAGATGGAAAGTTGAAAAAATAACTAAGGGTCTGCTTTAAAGTGATTGTAGAGGATACAATTTTTTTCAATAACAAACATGTTATACTTACCTACTCCGTAACGCTTTTGCAGAGCAGTCCCGATCCTCTCAGGTTCCTTGGTGGTGCTCCTGGCTCCAACCCCCACTTGATATGACTCCTGAGCCAGGCTGTGTTTGTCCATGAGCTCCACCCCCCCCTGCTTCCTTGTCACTGGCTATGATTGAGAGAAGCAGGAGCCAAAGAGGAGTGCATCTTTTCTTGTTCACATCGCTGAATCAAGAGCAGGCATGTATTTAAGGGGGAGCTGCATGCAGAAGGTTATTTTTTACTTTGCTGCATAGAATTCTGCCTTTACACACACTTAAAAACTGTCCCTCCCCCCTCCTAACACTTATGCTAACTAACCTGTGTAAAAAGATGTATATACATAAATATTTTCAGTCCACTCTTGTGATTCCATGTGTCAGCTGCAGGGGAGAGGAGAGAGAGTGCTCGACAGCGGCTTGCAATGCCTGGGAGTAGGGATGTCACCCATATGATCTTTTGGTCTTGTTGGTGCTCCTTCCTCTCCCCTACACCCGCTGCTTGCTGTCAAAGAGGAGCCAGATCACTTGACCAGAGAAAAAGCTGTTAGGAGCGTTAACATTTTTTTCTGCCAGGAAAACATTACCAAAAACTCTACAAAAAGAAATGTAAACGGGAGCAGCAAATACTGTAGCTGCTGACTTTTAATATAAGGACACTTGCCTGTCCATGGAGCCTGTGATGCCGGCACCCCAGCTGATTTTCGGATCGGCTGTCGGATGCTGCAGCCTTTTTGCTTCACAGCCGCTTCTCTACTGCACATGTGCGAAGCACGCAGCACTAACTGGCCCGGCGGCAGAGGAAAGGAGGGCCAAACTTGAGGGACGGGGCCGTCTCCCGAATCGGGGGAAGGGTACCTGTCAAAAACAGGTCCCTGTTCCCCTCTGAAAGGAGTCAAATGTGGCACCGGGGTGGGGGGGGGAGGAAGCAGATAAGCGGAGGTTCCACTTTTGGGTGGAACTCCGCTTTAACTACTTAAAGACTGGGCCTATTTTTCAGACTCGGTGTTTACAAGTTAAAAATCTTTTTTTTTTTTGCTAGGAAATTACTTAGAACCCCCAAACACACACCCAACATCTCTCGCTTCAAATTTGCACCCGCTCGTGGCATGGCGACAAATTTGGACACTTAAAAATCTCCAATTTTTTGGATCACTGTTATTCCTATTACAAGGAATGTAAGCATCCCTTGGAATAGGAAAAAAAAAGAATGACAGGACCTCTAAAATATGAGATCCGGGGTCAAAAAGACCTCACATCTCACATTTACACTTAAAAGCAATAAAAATAAAAAAAGTCCCTTTAAAGTCATTGGGCGGAAATGATGCTCAACGTCGCTTCCGTCATCCAATGGCATAGAATCGAGTGGGGGCCATCATTCCCTCACTTGAATTCCTGCCTACCAGGGGAAAGGATTGGATCCTGTAAGCGGCAGAGACAACCGTGACGTGGCAGAAGGCGGGTGGGCACCTCTCTCTCGCCGCCGATAAAAGTGATCTCGCAGAGACCAAGTTTATCTGAAAGCGGACCGCCCGCCGTTGAAGAAAATACCGGGGTTATTGCAGCTATCTGCTGCCGTAACAACCGTATTTAACGTCACAAAGTAGTGATGTAAATCCACGGTGGGCGGTCCAGAAGTGTTTTTTTTTTTAAAAGGCGCTAAACTTCACTATTATTTATGCTGCGAGTTGTGTATACTGCTTATGTGTTAGCTGCCTAGATTTTAGGTATTATTTTAAACACACACACAGCGCAGAATTCCCACATTTTATTTTTGAGAACAGTCTTCTGTTTACATTGTGATCAGCTGTGATTGGTCACAGCTGATCACGTGGTAAAAAGCCGCAGATTGGCTCTTTACCTCAACAGAGCGTGCTGTGGTGGGTGCCATCGCGGGAGGACGTGTTATGATGCCCTCCCAGAACTGGCCGGCCACGCTGTAGTGTGGTCGGCAAGTGGTTGTAAATCCTTACAGACCACTCTGTGCGATGGGCAAGCCTATAATAAGGCTTACCTGTGTAGCTGCCCCGGATATCTCCTAAATCTGCATGGTTTAGACGTATCCCGTGTATCAGCATGTGCCGACATCATTGGCACGTGTGCACTGAAGCAATGGCATTTACGTGCCGTTGCTTCAGTGAGTGTGTCGTTACCGGTGGGAGTGACGTCATCGTGGCTCTGGCCAATCACATCGCTAGAACCGTGATACTCTAAAGTAACCCCGGGGAGTGATGTCGCCGGCTGGTGCTGTGTACGGGCACCACAGCGGGGGCTTCGATCTCAGGGGAACATTATATAATATGCTATGCACACTAGCGCATGATGCCTTTGTCTTGCAGGCGTTTGTTTTTCCCCCAAAGTGGGTTTACAATCACTTTAAATATCACCAAAACAAAATCTCTACTTGCGAGGGGAAAAATGATAAAGATGTCACATGTGTACAGCGTGTCACGATCACGCAATTGTCAAAGTGTGAGAGCGCTGAAAGATGAAAATTGGTCTGGGCAGGAAGGGGGGTAAAAGTGCGGTTATAGAGAGAATGGTGGGTTTATGTCCGGGGGCACACACATGTTTTTTTGGCTCACACCAGGCGATGAAGGAACGCGCGTTCCCATCTGCATTTTGTTTTTTTTTACGTGTTTTTCACTTGAATGGGCCGCCAAAGACACGCGTTTTCGGGTGTGGAGGAGACCTCCCCCAGGTAGCGGAGATCACTCTCCTACAGACATTGGTGTACACAGCGCCCCCTCCCCCGGGGTGAGGAAACACGCCCCGTGTTGTACAACTCCGGGGAATGGTGGTGTGAATGAGGCCCTATAGAGACATGGAGGAGCCGGGATCACACCTAATAGGTGGGAAACATATTGTAGGGGGGGAGGGGAGTAACCGAGACCTGACTGAGATCTCCCTCCCCCAACTATACACACAGGGCTCCACTCCATCCGGGGCCCGCTCTCCTCACTGGAGGACTACCACACCCGGGTGTACGTGTCTAGACCGGCTTTCCCCGGTAGTGTCCGGTGATATTACCTGCTCATCGTACGCCCGCCCGATCTCCTTCCTTTTACAAACTTCCCGCGTCCCTTCGCATTCACGTACGGGCGCGCCGCCGACATCACGCACAGCTCCCGGCGCATGCGTCCTCCCTTCTGTAAACTAGTGTACGGCGTGGC
Organism: Lithobates pipiens; assembly: GCF_037356315.1. Lineage (NCBI taxonomy): Eukaryota > Metazoa > Chordata > Amphibia > Anura > Ranidae > Lithobates > Lithobates pipiens. The sequence continues at coordinate 227,811,281 of NW_027507790.1, forward strand.
TGTGTAATGAGCGCTTACCACGTCTGCCCGGTAGAGGCCGCTGCAGGAACACTGACGTCCCAATGTCCTGGGGGGACTACCCCAGTCACTACAAGGCTGGATGGTTTCAAAACTTTTCTCGCTTTTACTAATAAAAACTTAATGTGATTGTAGCCGTATTATGTCAATTCTCACTAATAAAAACGAAATAAAATAAAAAAACATGTATAACAGAAACCTAGAAAAGTGACGGCAGAAAAAGTCCAAGTAGGCCATCAAGTCTGCCCATTTTTTTTCTTTGTGTTTTCTTTTTTTTTTTCTTTTTGTGTGTTTGTTTTTTAGTGTTTTTTTTGTGTTTGTTTTTTAGTGGGGTTTTTGTTTTTTTTGTTTGTTTTTCTGTGTTTTTTTGTTTTCTTGTGTTTGTTTTTCTGTGTTTTTTTTGTGTATTTTTGTGTTTTTGTTTTTTGTCTTTGTTTTCAGTGGTTTTTTTTTTTTTCATTAAAGCGGAGTTGCACCCAAAATTGGAACTTCCACTCATTTGTCTCTTTCCCCCCAGTGTCACATTTTGCACCTTTAGGAGGAGCTGTCTTTGACAAAGGTATCCTGTCCGCACTTCTGGGAGACCAGGCCGTGGTGAATTACGTCAACAGCTTGGCTAGAATTCACCCGGACAGTCCGGGCTTTGAATCATGTGTCCGGGTTTCAGGCAGACTTAAACCCGGACACATTATTCAGACTGGGCTCCTCAAGTAACCAAAATAGTCACACACATATCTGCTGCCGTCCGGGAGCTGTGGGGCAGGTTCAGCATCACTGGGGGGCAGGGCTACGTTGTCAGTGAGAGCAATTTAGCCACACCCACTGTTTGCTATGGCACGCTATGCGCACCACAATACTCCTTTCCCCGGGGCACCCAAAGGTGCCCCAGGCCGCTAAAGTGTTCTGGTTTGGCTTGAAGAAAAGGTGGCAACCCTAAGCTCGGCTCCCTCTTCCTCCCTTCTCCTTCCCCCGCGGCCGGGCCAGTAGGCGAACACAGTGGTGCCTCACGCATGCACAGCAGGGACCCGGTGTGAAGCCGTAATGCTACACTGCCGGGAATGGCGGCAGCAGCACCTTGCCAGCCAATGGAAACATCAGTTGCGGTGCCAACATCGCTGGACTGCAGGACAGGTAAGTGTCCGATTATTAAAAGCCAGCAGCTGCAGTATGTGCACAGTATGGGTAGCTGCGTGCTTTTCATTTTTACAAGGGTGGGCAGACCTCTTCTTTAACTTTGTTGTCTGACTATAGACCTATGGTTATCCCGAACATGTTTGAAGCCACTTACGGGCAGTATTAAACCCATAACAAAAAATGTATTATATTACAGCTTACCAATCAATAGGTGGGTATCAATAGGTGGGTATAGAGGTGAACCGAATAGAAATGTTGGTGGCAAAACAGAAAATTCAGAAAGCACTTGGCCAGAAACCGAAAATGACAGTAAAACCTTGGATTGTGAGCATAATATGTTCCGGAAACATGCTTGTAATCCGAAGCACTTGTATATCAAAGCAAATTTCCCCATAGGAAATAATGGAAACTCAGATGATTCGTTCCACAACCATTTATCCATAAAGAAATGATTACAGTATAAAGTGTGCTGTAAAAATAAAACAAATGAACCTGCACTTCAGGAGTACAGAGTATAAGGGCCAATTCACACCGCAGAAACGCAGTCCGCATGCGTTCCGGATGCTTTTCTGCATGCGTGTTTTTGATGCAGTCCAGTTCTTTTTTTCCACCCTCTTTTTTCTTAACCTTCAGGGCCAGTTCACACCACATGCAGTCCAGTGCGGTTTTTTTTCTGCATTAAAAATACATAGAAAGTAGGTTATATATTTTTCAATGGCATAGTTCACAGCAGTTCCAGTGCGTTCCAGTTGTAGAAAAAAAAGTAGAACATGTTGCATGTCACTGTACTGGAACGCTGCAAAAAGCATCAAAAACTCACAGGAACGCACTGTAACACACTAAAAACGCACTGGAACACCCATGTTCTTATTTAAGGTTAAGGGGGAAAAAAGGGGGGGGGGGGAATGCACTGGACTGCATCAAAACGCACCAAAAATGCACTGGAACGCATTAAAAACGCGCATGAAAAAAGCATCTGGAGCGCATCTGGACTGCATTTTTATGGTGTGAACTGGCCCTAAATAAGGACATTTGTATTCCAGTGCATTTTTGGTGGTGTGTTTATGTGTGTTCCAGTGTGTTTTTGATGCGTTTTACATCATTTCAGTACAGTCTAGTTCAGGAAAAATGCAGCATGTTCGGGTCAGTTCACACCATAGAAATGTAGTCCGGATGCTTTTCTGCATGCATGTTTTTGATGCGTTTTTGGTGCATTCCAGTGCACTTTTGAAGCAGTGCTTTTTTTTCTTAGGGCCAGTTCACACCAGATGCAGTCCCATGCAGTTCCGTTTTTTTCTGCACCAATACAGTCAGTTCCAGTCAGAAGCTGACCGGAAACTGACCAGAATCTGACTGCATGGTGTGAACTAGAGCCATTGGAATACAAGGAAAACACTGTGCATGCATTTTTAGTGCAGAAAAAAAGTGCATGAAACTGAACGTAACTGTGTCTGGTGTGAACTGGCCCTTAACCTCAAATAAGGACATGTGTGTTCCAGTGCGTTTTTGGTGCGTTCCAGTATGGTCCAGTGCAGAACAAATGCAGCATGTTCTACTTTTTTTTTCTGGAACTGGACCACACTGGAACTGCAAGTACTGGTGTGAGCTATTCCATGTAATATAATCACATGCCATATAATCTACTATCCATGTGTTTTTGATGCAGAAAAAAAACGCACTGGACTGCATGTGGTGTGAACTGGCCCTCAAAGAGAAGACTCAGTTGTGACGTGACGCTACTCCTATTGCAAGACACCGCTCATCTACCAAGTTCAAATGTATAAAAAAAATGTTGCTCATCTTGTAAAACACTCACAGACCAAGTTACTCGCCATCCAAGGTTTTACTGTAGATATATTTTTATATATAATTGTATTATATTCAATTTTTTCAATAATATCACAAATTTTAATAAATATGACTTTATTGTCAGCACTTTTATCACAAGAAAAGCTCAAGAAAAATGCATCCCTCTAAATTCTCTGTATGTCTTCACACTGGTTCGCTGCACTCCCGTTGTGCTGCATTTTCAGTCAGTTAAAAAAAAGCACACAAAAAAGCACCTCCCCATTTAAATGTATTGAAAACAAAGCAGAAACGCACCAATAACGCACCTGTGTTACGTTTTTGAGTCACGTGACCTATAAAAAAAATCCCATAACTGTGACAAAAACACATTATAGGCACCTTTTTCTCTATCGGCAAAATGCAGAAAACACCATTTTGGCCCAATATGTTTTGGCTGCAGAAATATTAGTGCATCTCTAATTAGGTGTGGTAGCTGCATTCGTTTTTTTGGGGGTTTAGCATTTTCCCCTCTGTTGTCACCTGGCGATCCTGCCAGCTTAGACAGAAAATGAAGTCCTAATAGATCTCTTCAGGCTGGCCCCTTTTTGCAGCTATAGCTATGTAAAATAAGTGCCTATACTATGTAAAATCCAGCAATACCCAGTCTCACCCTGCTCTGCACATGCTCAGTTGCTCTCTATTTTTAGACACTACCGAATTTGTAGAGGCCGATCTACTGGCAGCCTTAAAGTGGAATTAAACCCTCCTATCCTTTACAGCCAGGGATACTGCTTCTGTTTGATCTGCAACTGCCATGGTGCTGCACTTGTGATCAGTTATGACACTCAGCCATTTGATGGTTTGACAGTTTGGTTGAGGAATCAAGCAAATGTGACAGTATGCAATGCAGGAATGTAACTATTTTTTGAAACTGTTAAAGCGATAAGTTTCGTTCCGCTTTATGATTTACTGCTGTTCAGGGGCTCTGGGCTTCAGCAAAATGGCAGCCACCAGCAAGAAGAAACAGGAGCCATGCTGGAGGAAATTTACAGCATGCACTAATTTTGGTAGCAAATTATTAATGTGAAATGTATGGTCCTTGCTAAAGGACCTTACTTTTTATCAAGTTGTTATGGGTAAAGTTCCACTTTAAATTACATGCTTACAAATGCATATACATGGGTCTATATGTGTAAGTGTATAAAGCACATGTTCTAAGATGCAGATTTTTGGATTCTGTTTTTTGGATTTGGATCTGAATGCAGTGCATGTTTACGCTCCTGTGTCAGTCTCCGTTGAAAACAATGCAGCTGTGTTCAGATCCATAATTATTATTATTTTTTTATATAGCCATGTGAATGAAGTCTTAAACCCCATACACACTATCAGTTTTTCTTCTGAGTTTTTCCTTCAGATTTACCAAAACTATATAATATGAGGTCAAACCTTAGGAGTTTCAATGTGTATGCCATCAGGCAGGCCCTTCTACTACATGGTTTTGGTAAACTTGAGGGAAGAAAATCAGCAGAAAATCTGATTGTGTGTATGGGGCATCAGGCCCCTTTCACCCCCAGGCACTTCTAAACTGCCAGTAAAACACTGAGCGCTTTTGAAGAGCTTTCCATTAATTTCAATGGAGAGGGGTGTTTTTTCACCGCCTTGCCAGCGCACTGCCCCAGTGTGAAAGCATTCATTGATTTTAACGAAAATAGGTTTTCAAAGGATTTTTTTATAACTTGAAAGCGCCTGAAAAGCTCCTCAGTGTGAAAGGGGTCTGAGGCCGCGTACACACGCGGGGACTGTTCGCTCAACTTTGTTCGTCAAACAGTTTCAGCGAACAGTCCGCTCAAAATTAGCATGGACGGACTTGCCCACACACGACGAACGAACAGTCCGCTGAAACCGTGCGCGATGACGTGAACGGCACGTACGACGGGACTAGAAAACGACGTCCTATACACTGCAATGCAACCTTTGGCGTATAAATTCTTTCTGAGCATGCGACTTAGTTTGACGAACAAGCCTACACACGAGGGGATTGTTCGCTGAAACAAAGTTTCAGCGGACAGTTTTTCGGAAATTCCGAAAAACTTTGTTCAGCAGACTGTCCGCTGAAACTGTCCGCTGAAAGCCCACACACGAGCGGACTGTCCGCCGAAACACTGTTCAGCGGACAAAGTTGAGCGAACAGTCCCCGCGTGTGTACGCGGCCTTAGAGTGCCTCCACTCTGAATGAAGGAGCACAGGGGGCACAGCAGACAACAGCAATGTCAGTCTAAAGCCCCATACACACTATCAGATTTTCTGCAGATTTTTGTCTTTAGATTTACCAAAACCATATAATATGAGGTCAAACCTTAGGAGTTTCAATGTGTATGCAATCAGGCAGGTCCTTCTACTACATGGTTTTGGTAAATCTGAAGACAAAAACCAGCAGAAAATCTGATAGTGTGTATGGGGCTTAAGGGGAAGGTAGTGTTAGATGGACAAGCAGATTTAAATAAACTAACAAATTAAAACCAAACTCCATCCACACTAAACAGTTTTTCTTCCTTTTGGGATAAAGGTTTTACATGAATAAATAACAGCTGATCATTGTAAGCACCCCTGTCTGTGGTAAAGGGTTTGTTTCATCCCTGTAAACTGATACATCTGGAGGAGAGCTTGTTCTTTTGAAAAACAACAGACTTACTGACTTGCTCACCAGATGAAAATAAAAGAAAGAAAGCCTAAAAAAGGAAACGAATGCAGAATTACCTATAAGGATTGGTAAACTGTGATATAATAAATGTTTGCTTTTGGGTTTAATCAGTGGTGGCCCGTCCATATGGGGCGCAGGGGCTCTGCCCCCCTGATCCATGCACCCGGCCCCGAATCTACATGCAGGGTGCTGGATGCATGGATTCCAATTTTATTTTATTTTTAAAGCACATGATTAGAGCCCAAGGCTCTAATTGGCTTAAAAAAAGGGTGTCCCAAGCCCACCCAGTTCAGTTGTGTGACAATAGCGAATTAACATTTGCTGTTGTCTTCCTGATTCTCCTCCTGGCCAATCAGGAAGCGGGTCCTGAGACCCGTCACCCGATTGGTCGAGAGGAGAAGTGATTCTATTGGCCACGAGGAGGGAGGAGATGAAGGGGAAGCCGCCAAAGCCGAGGAAGAGACGCAGGGTGAAGCCACCGCCCCGAGGAAGCGCTGCCTGCCACCTGGATGGGGTAAGTGTGGGGCTGGTGACCGACCGACCGGCTGGGAGGGAGGTACCTGTGACCTGACCGACCTATACCACCAGCCACCACTGGGTTTAATACTGCTTCAATTAAAACCTATGTTTACCTAAAACAACAAAATTTTAAAAATCAGCACAAGGAACATTGCATTTCTTGCGTTTCTTGCATTTCATCTCAATGCATCCCTTGTGCTGCTGTGTCCTCCTTTTGTTCACACTAGGTGGTGCATCCGAACAAGCCCTTCTCTGAGTAATCCCATTAATTTCAGTAAATTGTCTTATGCATGTAAATCGCAACAAAAGTACTGATGCTATTTTTAAAATTGCGCTACACAAAAAAAGTGATACTGAAGTGCCTAGTAAAACAAAGGGTATATGGCACTGGGAGTGGCAACACGGAAGATGGAAGATCAGATGAAATAATGTTGCCACTCTGAAAAGGGAAGGACATGGAACACACCAGGAGCAAACAGGTATTCACCAACTGAGATTAATGCACAAAAATGTTAAGCAGAACACACACCAGGAGGTATTAAAGCGGGAGTCCGCCGGGAGTTCCGCCGTTTTTTTTTTTTTAAAAGCCAGCAGCTACAAATACTGCAGCTGCTGACTTTTAAAATAAGGACACTTACCCGCCCATCGCGCCCGCGATGTCGGCACCCAAAGCCGATCTCTCGATCGTCTCTCGGGTGCTGCCGCCGCCATCTTGGGTATGGGAATCAGGAAGTGGAGCCTTTCGGCTTCATTTCCCGGTTCCCTACTGCGCATGCGCGAGTCGCGCTGCGCAATAAGGATGGTCCCGCTGCCTCTGTGATCCATGTGTTTCCCAGCAGGCAGCGGGGGACTTTCGGAAAGAGGCGTAATCTACGCCCCTTTCCGCAGATAGCTGTGCCGGAAGTGGGTGCAGATACCTGTACTGTACAGGTACCCGCACCCCCCTCCCCCCTGAAAGGTGCCAATTGTGGCGCCGGAGGGGGGGAGGATTCCAATGAGCGGAAGGTCCACTTTAGGGTGGACCTCCGCTTTAATGTAAGAGCCAATGACTCCTAAAAAGTGTAAAGATTTAATGACACTTTAACATACCTCCCAACATTTTGCGATGGGAATGAGGGACACCTACTAGAAAATGTATGTAGGAATAGGACACGCCCCCTGCCACATCCCCTTAAAGGAGAATTAACAACAACAAAAAAAGGTTAATTAAATCCACAAGGGCTTTTTTTTTTACCACTGCTATTCCTTTATATTGGCTTTTAAAATTTACAAATGCAGCAATTTAGAATCTGGATGAAAGGTTTAGCACTGGGAAACACTTTTTGAAAGATAAAAAGTGCATTTTATATACTATAAACTATAGAGATTAGACCAAAATGAGGGACAAATGAGGAGGAATGAGGGTCAGAGGGACATTGCTCCAAATCAGGGACAGTCCCTTGAAATCAGGGACAGTTGGGAGCTATGCTTTAATCGTGGCTTCTTAGGCGCCTTTCACATGGGGAGTGGAATCCGTCCAAGCAGGGGATTTCTCCGCTGATCCCCGCTGAGGAAGGTGGATGACAGGTTCGTGTCCGCTCCACTATGTCGAGCAGACACGGACACAGCCTGATGTTCTCTATGGGATGGTTAGATGGAAATGGACTGCATGTCTGTTTCCATCCAATTGTCATCCGTTCCGATCCGCCAGATGGAAGGTATCCCCACCCGTCTGTTTTTAGCAGACTAGATCAAATGCCGGCAGAAGCGGTGCTGACATCCGCCACCTCATAGCATAGCTCCCAACTGCCCAGATTTCGAGGGACTGTCCCTGATTTGGAGCAAAGTCCCTCTGTCCCTCATTCCTCCTCATTTGTCCCTCATTTTGATCTGATCTATGTAGTTGTATATAAAATGCCCTTTTTATCTTTCAAAGAGTGTTTCCCAGTGCTAAACCTTTCATCCAAATTATAAATTGCTGCATTTGTTAATTCCAGGAGCCATTATAAAGGAATAGTAGTGGTAAACAAAAGCACTTGTGGGTTTAACTAATATTTTTTTTTTTGTACAATTCTCCTTTAAGGGTGCGCCGCAGGGGGTGTATCCTATGCCTGTATACTTTTGCTAATAGGTGTCCCTCGTTCCCATCTGAAAAAGTTGGGAGGTATGCCATAGAGAACAATGGATGGTCCGATCTGGTAAGCCTGAAAAATGGACAGGCTGATCCGATCGATATGTTATGGTGTGAAGGGGGCCTTATACCGTGTACACACGACCGTTTTTTTCTGTCAGAATAAGCTCTGACGTTTTTTCTGACAGAGTTCCGCTGAAACAGTCTTGCCAACACATGATCACACCAAAGTCCAATTGTCTAGAACGTAGTGACATACAACATGTACAACGGGACTAGAAAAAGGAAGTTATATATACAATAGCCAGTAGCTAATAGCTGCCATTTCATCGTTTTTGGTCCGTCGGAACAGCACACAGACAAACGGTCTTCCCAATAGGAATTGATTCCGTCGGAAAGATTTAAAACATGTTCTATTTCTAAGAGTTAAAAAAAAATAAAAAATTGAAGAAGCCCACACATGATCGGAATATCTGATGAAATTATTCTGTCTGACTTTTTCTGCCGGAAAGTCTGACCGTGTGTACGCGGCAGACTTTCCGGAATTTCTATCTTAGATAACTGTTTTTTCTTTCAGAAACATCAGGATTGCACAGGTTTGCCTACCCTTTTTTTTTTTTTTTATAATATATTTTTTTTTTTAAAGTTTAAACTTTTTTATTTTATTTACTTTATATTCAAATTTACAAATATTGCCACAAAGTAATCACATACAATAATTCCCCTTACAAACAAATTACCCTTATCCCCCCATCCCATCCTCCCTCCCCCTATCAACCCTCTCCCCCTCCCAATCCCTCCGCCAATAATATTCCATTCACAATTTATACAAAAGAAAATTTTAAATAACATCGAACTTAAACAAATTACTCATTCCCTTCTCCCATCCCCCTCCCCACCTCTCATTCATACCCTCCTTCATCCATCACTCTTGTAACTTACTCACCCTTTCTCATTACTCACCCCACTTTCCCCATATTTTAACAAACTTCCCATAATTACCTCTTTTCCTATATATGTATTCCTCCTTTTTTATGTTATCTTTCACCCTTTCCATCCATTCCTTTACTGTAGGCGCTTCCTTCCTCTGCCATTTACACGCAATTAATTTCCTCCCCTGAAAAAGGCATCTAATGACTGCTGTGTGGATATCCCTTCGTACCTCCTCTTCTTCTATCAATCCCATTATACAGATTTTAGCTTCTACTTCCAGTGATAACCCAAACACTTTATTAATTTCCCCTATTATTCCTACCCAATATCTATATAATCTTGGGCATCGCCAAATCATATGTATTAAATCTCCTCTTCGGTCCCCACACCTTTGGCATTCTGCATCCTGTCTACACCCAAATCTATACAATTTAAGAGGAGTGTAATATACCCTATGGATTAAATACATTTGAGATATACTATTTGATGGAGATAAGGAAACTTTCGCCCCCAATGCCAGAGCCTTTTCCCACTGTTCTACCGATATTGGGCCCACCTCTCTTTCCCATTTTGCTTTTTTTTCCTCCTCTATTACCCCTTCTTGTTCTGTTCCCTTTAGATACCTATAGATCTCAGAAATACCTCCTTTCGATATATTATAGCTTATGATTCTCCTGAGTGCAGGCATCTTACTCCATTCCAACTTCCTGTTTCTAAATTGTGCCTCTAGCGCATGTTTAATTTGTATATAATTAAGGAGGTAATAAGCCGGTAACCCATATTCATCCCTTAGTTCCTGAAATGTTTTCAGTCTCCCGTCCTTATATAGTTGTACTAAGAAGTGTATGCCGCTCCGATCCCATTCTACTAATCTCCCCATTTTCTTAATTTCCTCTAGATTTTTATTTTCCCATATTGGTGAGAATTCTGTATATCCTCTATACCCCAATATTACTTTTACCTCCTCCCAACACTTTACCATCAGTTGGACTGTGGGGCAGCTGGTCCTAAATGAGTCGGCTTCCACGGCTTCCGCGACCGTATTATGTGGAGTATCCCTCCCCAGGGGTCCACCCCCCCTTCCTGTCACTGCTACCAGGTTACCTCCCCTCATATACTGTAATTGGGCAGCCAGAAAGTAGTATCTCATATTAGGTAGTGCCATCCCACCCATTTCCCTTGGTCTCTGTAGTACTTGTAAGCTAATTCTTGCCACACTGTTCTTCCATATCACCTCTCTAAACAAACTTTCCATTTTTTTAAACCAATATTTTGGAATCCAAACCGGTGAGTTTTGTATAACATATAATATTTGAGGCATCCACACCATCTTAATTAGGTTACACCTACCGGCTACTGACAAGGGGAGGTTCTTCCATATTCTAATTTTACGTTTTAATTTTGACATAAGTGGGACTAAATTCCCTGCTATATACTGCCTTGGGTCTGCCGTCATATTCACTCCCAAGTACTTCATTTGTTTAACTGTTTCTATTTGGGATACCTGTACTGGCAGTGGGGTATCGAGGGAATCCACTGGTAGGAGGGCAGATTTTTCCCAGTTAATTTCAAGTCCAGAGAAATACCCAAATTCTTTTATCAGGGTCATTGCCGCCACCAATGAGGGCCCCGTGTCCCCTAATAACAGCAATACATCGTCTGCATACAAGGCAACCTTTTCCTCCTCGTTCCCTCTTTTAAACCCCCGAATATCCTTCGCCTCTCTCAAGGCTATAGCCAGAGGCTCCATCGAGAGGGCGAAAAGCAGGGGCGACAAAGGGCACCCCTGTCTTGTCCCCCTCTCCAAATGGAACCCCTCTGAACATTCCCCATTTATTCTCACTTTCGCCCTAGGGCCTGTATACAGTACTCTTATCCATTGCATAAATCTCGGGCCAAATTGAAATTCCGCCAACACCCTCCTCAAATAATGCCACTCCACACTATCGAAGGCTTTTTTTGCATCTAAGGACATAACTGCTCTATTCCCTTTGTTTTCTGAAGGAATCTGAATGTTTAAATAGGTGCGTCTCACATTCATATTTGTGGACCGCCCTGGGATAAACCCAGTTTGGTCCTGATGTATTAGTTTTGGTATTATGTTTTTTACCCTTGTTGCAAGTACTTTTGCCAAAATTTTAACATCTGAACACAATAACGATATAGGTCTATATGATGCAGTCTCCAATTGATTTTTCCCTTCTTTTGCTAGGACCACCACTGTGGCCTCCATCATTGATTGCGGCAGCTGTCCCGCTTCAAAAGCGCCATTGAACACCTGTAGGAGAGCCGGTAAAAGTATCTCCCCAAATTTTTTATAAATCTCTATCGGCAGTCCATCCGGACCTGGTGCTTTCTGATTTGTCATTTCTGCTGTTACTTTTTGCAGCTCCTCCAGGGTCAATGGCGCTTCCAAGCCCTCCCTATCTTCCCCTGACAGCCTGGGTAATGTTATTTTCCCAAAAAATTCCTGCATCTCCCCCTCTACTTCAGAGTTTGAAACTTTATATAGTTCCTCATAATATTTTCTAAACTCTTCCACTATTTCAGGTGTTGACTTCCTCATACCTCCCTCCCTGTCCAATATCGCCGGTATTATTGGGGACGAGCTATTTGATTTAGCAATCATTGACAATACCCTCCCCACTTGTTCCCCTTCGCCAAAGAAGGACTGCCTCTGGAACTGCCTTTTCCTCTCTTCTTTCTCCCATATAAGTCTTTTATATTCTACCTGATTTTTCTCCCATTCCTTGGAACTTTCTTCTGAGGGGGCCCTTATATACCTCTCTACTGACCTCCTTATCCTTTCTTTTGCTTCTATTTCCTTTGCTGCCCCATTCTTCTTAATCTGCGATATCTTTTTTATTAGTTCCCCCCTTAAGAAGGCTTTCAAGGTATCCCACATTATTCCCAGGGACGTAGATCCCACATTTATGCTCAAAAATTCTTTTAAGTTTTCTTTTACCTCTTCCATGTTATCCATTAGTTCTAACCAAAATGGGTTTATCTTCCATTCCCTTCTACTACATCCTCTCCCTATTGTCATTAAAAACATTACCGGTGAATGGTCCGAAATTCCCCTTGGCTCGTACTCCACTTTCTCCACCATCCCCAGCGCCTCTTCATTACACAGCACCATATCGATCCTGGACAAGGTGGAGTGCGTCTTAGAGTGACAAGAATACTGTTTTTTTAAGGGGTTCCACCTTCTCCATATATCCACAAAACCCGTTTCTTCACAGAATTGAAATAACAACCCATTAGGTCCCTCCCTACTACCGCCCTTCTGTGGGAACCTATCTATTTTTTGATCCATTATCATATTGAAGTCCCCTGCTATTATGACTGGGATTCCGGGCTTATCCTTTATAAACTTCAGCAGTTCATGTAATATTTCTGCATTAAATGGTGGTGGGATATACACAGTTGCGATCACACATACTCTATCTTCTATACCACAAAAAAGGAACACATATCTCCCTTTAACATCTACGATGCTCTGCCTGCAGGTTAGGCCCGACCCAGGGTCTATTAAGACACTCACTCCCCTTGAGTAGGAAGTGTATGTAGAGTGATATTGTATCCTATATTTTCTGTGTCTTAGCACACTGGTTGTATCACGGTCCAGGTGGGTCTCCTGCAAACAGAGCATCCCATAATTACCCATATTCCCCATGGAAAATAACGCACGTCTCTTCAGCTGTTCCTTCACCCCCCGTATATTCCAAGAACAAATTTTAACCTTTTTAGTGAAGTTCCCTACCTTACTACTTACTCCCATATTTAAGACCTAAATCACAATATCATACTTTTATTCTCCATTCTACGTGCTTTCTCTGTGTTTTCACACGTGCTCTCCCCCTCGCTTATTTCTTTTTTCCCAGTGCTCCAAGATTTTAATCCCACACATATTTTGTATCTCATATTTACCATATTTCTTATGCACATTTTACACACATTTTATATAAATTGAGCAATATTATTTCCTTGTGCCTCTCTTAATTTCATTTTCTTGTGCCCTTTTTCCTGACCACCATATTCAATACAATTTCTCCCATCAACTTTATACTTAAATATATATATATTTTTTTTTTTGTGCAATTAATAATCCTTTACCATGCCTACCTATATCCTTTCGTATCCTTTCAACCTCCTTTCTCTCGCTATCATTCATCCATTCATACTCCCCATCCCTTTTTTCTTTCCCCTCCCCAACCCTCCCATGCCCCATTGGGGCCCTTCTAAGGGGCTTCCAACATGACCGTTTTTACCTCCCAGGGTGATATATCCTCCCCACCTACTCACCCTACCCACCCACTCCCATAACTCTTATTTCTATAACAAAAAATAGTCCAAATTACTGCCAAAAAAAAAAAAAAAAGGGGGGAAGGGGGGAAGAAGAGAGGGAGACAAACAGAGCAATATGGGGGCGTTCCCTCTTAGTCCAGAAAAAAAGAAAAAAAAAAAATTGTCCATTTTCTTTCTGTTTTCATATTACAGCATATTACCCCTCTGTTGCAGCAGACATTTATTTTCCTCCAACCACGACTTAACTTCTTCTGGACTATTAAAAAATGTGTTTTCCCCAAATGCTGATACCCTCAACTTTGCCGGATAAAGCAATGCATAGTTCACTTTAAGACTCTGCAATTTCTTTTTGCACTCTATGAACTTAGCTCTCTGTCCTTGCAGCTCTGGGGAAAAATCCGGATACAATGAAATCTTTATCCCATTATATTCAAGGTTACGCAGTTCTCTTGCTCTTTGAAGGATAACAACTTTATCTCTATAGGACAGCAATTGAATGATTATGGGTCTAGGGTGACTTCTTCCTTCCACCATCCTAAACAGAATTCTATACGCCCTTTCAATTGCAAAAAATCTTGATAGCTTCTCACTCCCTACTTTATCCTTTATCCATATTTCCATGAATTCAGCAAGATTATTGCCTTCACTTTTCTCCGGGACACCTAAAACTCTGATATTTTTCCTGCGTATAATATTTTCCATATTGTCCATTTTAGCCATACACAAATTTAACTGGCCCTTCATCATTTGCATCTCCTGTTTCAACGGGAGTACTTCATCCTCCACCTTGCTGACTCTCTCCTCCATATCTGATATACGGGCCGCAGTTTTCTGTACTTCATTTTTAAGATTTATCCCATCTTCTCTTATCTGCTTTAATTGGTCTGATACATCATCCAATGATAATTTACATGTATTCACCGCAGAAAGAATTTCTTTTAATGATGGTTCTTTACCTTTTGCCCAAATTTCTCCTTCTGTACTTATCTCAGTGTCCCGTCCAATCCCCCTCTCCAAGGAGAGATTACTCACAGACGCTTGTGCTTCCGATATTCCACCCATTACACCCGTAGTGTCCGACCGGACTGCCATACATATTACTTTGTTTAAACTTGTCGGCTCTATTCCGGTCGTCAAGCCCTGGCTTTTCCTTCCGACCGTTTGCACAGCTGCAGTACTCTGCGGCCGCCCCTCTCCGACTTGCACGTTTTTTTTAGGTGTTTGGTTTGGGGTCTGATTAGGCGTATGGGCATATCGCTCCAGTTTAGAAGCGGCGGCAGCAGCAGCAACGCCTGTCAGCCCGGTCGAGTGGCCAGTCTTATCTTTGGAACTACGTAATGTTTGTAATCCATTATGTGGGGTCGCCTCCTCCACCCCCCTTTTCCTAGTCATACCTTCGGGTCTTACGTCTCTTCCACCGGGGGGGGGGGGGGGTATCGCTCAATCCCTCCCTTCGCTTTGAGTCCCTCTCTCACAGGATTTCTTACGTGGGGATCGATGTTCCTCTATGGGAGAGCTTCCTATGGCGACCTCCACATATCTCCACTGTCGCGCCGTTCGAACAACCGAGTGTACCGTTAATCTCGCTTTCGTGGTGTCGCGGCTTCACAGCGTCCCCTCGTTTCGGCTCCTCAACGCTCGGCTTCTCCTTCCCTCCTCCTCCTCCACACTACCTTGGCAGCATTAGTCTCTGGAGCGAGCGGTAGGTCTGAGCCCGCCGCGACCTCTCACCCTGACATCCGGTCACGCCCCGTCCGGTTTGCCTACCTTGAACATGTAACTTCAGTCAAAATGTTTATTTCCATTTAAAAAAAAAAGCAGGAGAGGGTCAGAGCCCATGTCAGGTTTTTATTAAAAAAGGACAAATTTTTTTTTTTCGTTTTGGATAGGGTAGCAAATGGTTAAACTGTAATAAATTCAAAAACAAAAATGTATAAAATTGCAGCACACCAGTTCTTAGATCTGGTGGCTGCATTCGTTTTCTTTTATAAGCTTTCTTTCCTTTATTTTCACCCAGCGATCCAGCCAGTAACACACTGCCGGTACATTTTTGTTTTCGGGTTTAATACCACTTCAAAACCCATACCAGTTTATTGTTGCTGGTGTTTTTTGTCAGATTAGGCGACCTGCCAGATTTTGTAACAGAAGTGACGTTACATCACAGCCATCTTGGTACACCCCACACTTGGCCGCAGTAAGGATACAGCGAGAAGGCGGTGTTCTGTCAAATGTCGAACCCGGCAGAATATCGAACCACATCACTTCCTGTTATATGGAATCAACTGTTGCAGAAAAACAACACGCACTGCGCATGCGCAAATGGCATCTGCGCATGCACAGAGCATCATCACTGATGTCGGGACACTGCGTGTCAAATTAGTGGCCGATGGCCATGTTGCTACACCCCACACTTGGCCGTACTAAGCCTGCAGTCAGAAGGTGGCAGCAGACATCTTTTTACACCCATCCAAGTCATGCATTTCACACTTATTTTTAGCACTAAACTGAGCTTATATAGTGAAATACTGTATATTCAAATCCATCACACTCTCTTCATGTTGAATTTTAAAAGCAGCGGTGTTCTGCCAGATTAGCAAACCTGTGAGATCAGCAGGATTTCTGCTGCTTTTAAAATTCAATGTAGCGGCGACAACCTTTGCTATGCGGCCTTAACTTATTGGGCTTACCAGTTACACGTTGCACGTTGACGTTGAGTCAAGTTAGCACGTTGACTCAAAACTTGAAACAGTCCTGTGAACATGGACAAGTAGTAACCAAAGGTGAATAGGAACCTTTTCCTCAGTACCTAGAACATTTCCCGTCTCCTCAATGGTACTGAAAAAGCATGAATTTGTCAATGACCTTCCCAACTCAGTAACCAGGCACATCCTAGGAGGCCACTCGCCGGCCCTCCTCTGAAGAGTCCTCCCCCAGTCACTTCCACGAGCTGTGGTGCCTCTCCAAGTCGAGAGCACACCCGGACACCTTGAATCCTCCCTCAGTTACTGCGCCTTGGACCAGCTGGGTCCGAGACTCGGGAACAGACGGATCCCTACCCCAGACCAGATGGGTCTATCAGGGGCCTTCCACAGGAACATTTTGCGGGCTTTTGAACACCCTGTGACTGGGCTACCCCGGTCCCGGAAATCCGAACACGTGACCCACACCTCTTAAGTACCCCTTCCTCGACTCCTCAGCGGGCCCCGGCACTCCCACTGATTGGTTCCGAGAAGGCTGATACCTAAACATCCAACCAGACCTGGTTCTGGCCTGTCATGTGCACCTTACCGTTCACATGACCAGGCAGAACTTCCAAACACAGCCTGACCAGACTGGTGTCAAGGCCTACCTACACAATTAACCCTCAGAACCCCTACTGTTCTGAGGCAAAAACTAAATTAACATGCATATGAAATTTTATAGAAAATAAACAAAAAGAGCTGCGCCAAATATTATAAATCAAAAAAACCAAACAATTATAAAGAAAAGTCCATGGAAACTTTATGTTATCCAAAAAAGGAAGACGATCGCACCACAGTGATTCCACACTTCCTTATCACTATAGTGTCCCACCACCGACAAAACAGTGCGCTTACCAGACGGTAAAAGCACAAGGAGCGTTTAGAGTAC
Source organism: Lithobates pipiens (assembly GCF_037356315.1). Classification (NCBI taxonomy): domain Eukaryota; kingdom Metazoa; phylum Chordata; class Amphibia; order Anura; family Ranidae; genus Lithobates; species Lithobates pipiens. Next base: position 227,828,422 of record NW_027507790.1, read on the forward strand.
CAAGCCACCGACAGCTCCTCGCCTCCACCGGACACTTTATCCTTTATCACTCAGGAACGAACGATCCATACACTGTAGCTGCTCCACATTCTCATAAGTAACTCAGTTTCATGTTCGTAATATAAAAAGAAAAGAAGCCTCCCATAGTGTAAAAAACGTCAATGCTTTTTTAATTAGTAGAAATACACTTACATAAAAACGAACGTTTTCCGCATGTAAAAACAAGTCGGCCGGCCGGCAAAAAACGAGAGCCCCGTCCTCCTCTCGTAACACGCTGTGACGTCACCACGTGTTACGAGAGGAGGACGGGCTCTCGTTTTTTGCCGGCCGGCTTGTTTTTACATGCGGAAAACGTTCGTTTTTATGTAAGTGTATTTCTACTAATTAAAAAAGCATTGACGTTTTTTACACTATGGGAGGCTTCTTTTCTTTTTATATTACGAACGTGAAACTGGGTTACTTATGAGAATGTGGAGCGGCTACAGTGTATGGATCGCTCGTTCCTGAGTGATAAAGGATAAAGTGTCCGGTGGAGGCGAGGAGCTGTCGGTGGCTTGGTACTCTAAACGCTCCTTGTGCTTTTACCGTCTGGTAAGCGCACTGTTTTGTCGGTGGTGGGACACTATAGTGATAAGGAAGTGTGGAATCACTGTGGTGCGATCGTCTTCCTTTTTTGGATAACATAAAGTTTCCATGGACTTTTCTTTATAATTGTTTTTTTTTTTTTGATTTATATTATTTGGCGCAGCTCTTTTTGTTTATTTTCTATCTATGTTTATGTGTGTGTATCCCACTGTGGAGCAGCAGCCTTATATCCTGTGAAACATTCATTTGTAAATTATTTTTGGACTATTTGTATTTATTTCTAAGATTAATTTCTTGGATATTTATCTGAGAAAAATATTTTTTTTTTTCTTGCTTGACATTTTTCCTCTTGCTTGCTAAAGTAAGAAAAATAAATTTTTCCTTTTTTTGGGGGTTTCAGCGAGGTTTTATTTTCCTTTGGTATGAAATTTTATCCAAAATGTCATCCACTACATCAACATCAAAATAGTGTCACTGACTTCTAAATACTGTTTTGTACTATATAAGCTGTGTTTACTGTTAAAAACAAATGTGGAATGCAAGACTTGGGTAGGTGTAAAAAGATGTCTGCTGCCGCCTTTTGACTACAGGCTCAGTACGGCCGAATGCGGGGTGTAGCAAGATGGCCGTCAGTCGAGAAATTTGACATGCAGTGTACTGGCGTCAGTGATGATGCACAGATGACGTGGTGCACGTGGTTGTCTGCAACAGCTGATTCCATGTCACAGGAAGTGACATGGTTCGATATTCTGACGGATTTGACATTTTCTCAGAACAGTGGCAAGCGGACATATTTGTACACTCACCGGCGTCTTGAATTTCGCCATTATTTTTACCAGTAAACTCAGCTTATATAGAGAAAATAAATATTTAGAAATCCATCTGACTGTATTGATGTTGAATTGTAAAAGCAGAATCAAAACAGTCAGATGGATTGCTAAATACTGTATTGCTCTATATAAGCTCAGTTTACTGGTAAAAATAATTGTAAAATGCAAGACTCCATTGGGTGTAACAAGATGTCCGCCTGCCAACTTCTTACTGTATTCCTTACTGCGGCCAAGTGTGGGTGTACCAAGATGGCCATGACAGAACGTCACTTCCGTTGCAAAATCTGACAGGTCGCCTAATCTGATGAAACACCATCTGTTTACTATTGATGGTATATTCCTTCATTTCTCTAACCTTTTGTTTTTGGGGGCAACTTGAAAATGTGGGATCTCCCCTCACATCCACATACCTCCCAACTTTTTGAGATGGGAATGAGGGACACCTATTAGCAAAAGTTTGTTGGCATAGGGCACACCCCCTGACTACGCCCCCTTAAAGGAGAATTATAGAAAGGAAAATGATTAGTTATGCCCACAGATACTTCTGTTTAACATTATTATTTCCTTATATTTGCTTTTAACATTTACAAAATGCAATAATTTAGAAACTGGATGAAAGATTTAGCACTGGGAAACACTTTTGCTAGATAAGTAGTGCATTTTATATACAGCTATATAGATCAGACCAAAATGAGGGACAAATGAGGAGGAAAGAGGGACAGAGGGACATTGCTCCAAATCAGGGACAGTTGGGAGCTATGCATCTGGGATACAGACAGCAATAAAAACTGGGCAGATGGTCTAATCTTTCCACACACAATGTAAAAACAAAACAAAAAAACATTTGCTTAGAGATACATTTTAATGTCTGACTTTCCAATAAGCTTTATTATTATTACTTATTAGTAATATTCATCATCATCATCATCATCCCCCAGCCCTACTGATATCGATGAAAACTTTCAGTAAGCGGCCATTGTTCCGGAGTCCACAGCACCTTGCATTCTATGTGACAGGCTCCGACAAAATGGCTCCCGTGTTGGAGTCAATACAGCAGCGGCTCAGTGTACACCTCAGTCACAAGGCGAATCCCCTGGCTGGGGATGATGTTGGGCGGAAGTAGTTCGGAAGTGATGTAAGAGATTTGGATTTTATTTCTTGTCTTGTCAGCTGAGGTCTGCGGGCCGGAGAGTGAGGAGGGAGCGGGGGATGACAGTCCGGGGAGCAGAGTGAGGACAGGCGGCCCTGCCAGGTGAGGGCGGCTTCTTCATGGTGATGACGACTCATTGTACACAGGGCTGTCAGTCTCCATACTTCAGCCTGACAGGACGTATGTCAGATCCTTCTACTATCCTCCATCCATTGATCTGGACGTGTTGGGGGAGGGGACCCTCCACAGGGTACACAGCACTCCTCATCTTCCTTCTACCATTCTCATTACAGGTCTCTACACCCAAAACTCATGAAAGATCTCCTCTGCTGATCTCCGGATTGGGGGAAGGTGAGTGAACTGTGTTACACCTACCCCTGTTACCCCCCCTTTTTAACAGCCGAAGGAGTCGGCTCCTGATACGTGTTGGCCCTCTGTGTGCTTATGGTTGGGGCTATCCCTGTACAGCAAGGGTTCCCAAAATGTATCATTGGTTGCTAGGATGCAGAATGTGCAGCGGCATTGGTTGCTAGGATGCAGAATGTGCAGCGGCATTGGTTGCTAGGATGCAGAATGAGCAGCGGCATTGGTTGCTAGGATGCAGAATGTGCAGCGGCATTGGTTGCTAGGATGCAGAATCAGCAGCGGCATTGGTTGCTAGGATGCAGAATGAGCAGCGGCATTGGTTGCTAGGATGCAGAATGAGCAGCGGCATTGGTTGCTAGGATGCAGAATGCGCAGCAGCATTGGTTGCTAGGATGCAGAATGAGCAGCAGCATTGGTTGCTAGGATGCAGAATGAGCAGCAGCATTGGTTGCTAGGATGCAGAATGAGCAGCAGCATTGGTTGCTAGGATGCAGAATGAGCAGCAGCATTGGTTGCAAGGATGCAGAATGAGCAGCAGCATTGGTTGCAAGGATGCAGAATGAGCAGCAGCATTGGTTGCAAGGATGCAGAATGAGCAGCAGCATTGGTTGCAAGGATGCAGAATGAGCAGCGGCATTGGTTGCAAGGATGCAGAATGAGCAGCGGCATTGGTTGCAAGGATGCAGAATGAGCAGCGGCATTGGTTGCAAGGATGCAGAATGAGCAGCGGCATTGGTTGCAAGGATGCAGAATGAGCAGCGGCATTGGTTGCAAGGATGCAGAATGAGCAGCGGCATTGGTTGCAAGGATGCAGAATGAGCAGCGGCATTGGTTGCAAGGATGCAGAATGAGCAGCGGCATTGGTTGCAAGGATGCAGAATGAGCAGCGGCATTGGTTGCAAGGATGCAGAATGAGCAGCGGCATTGGTTGCAAGGATGCAGAATGAGCAGCGGCATTGGTTGCAAGGATGCAGAATGCGCAGCGGCATTGGTTGCAAGGATGCAGAATGCGCAGCGGCATTGGTTGCAAGGATGCAGAATGCGCAGCAGCATTGGTTGCAAGGATGCAGAATGCGCAGCAGCATTGGTTGCAAGGATGCAGAATGCGCAGCATTGTAGATTGCTGGGATGCAGGCTAGCAGGCATCATTGGCTGTAGGCACCCAGGCTGTACAATATCATTGATTGCTAGGATGCGGATTGCGCAGGGTCATTGGTTGCTAGGATGCAGAATGCGCAGCGTCGTAGGTTGCTGGGATGCAGGCTAGCAGGCATCATTGGCTGCTAGGATGCAATGTTTCATTGGTTGTAGGCACCCAGGCTGTACAATATCATTGGTAACTAGGATGCAGGCAGCACACTGTCATTGGTTGCTAGGATGCAGAATGCGCAGCATCATGGGTTACTGTGCTGGGATGCGCAGCGTCGTTGGTTGCGGGCTGCACAGTGTTATTGGTTGCTAGGATACCAGTCTGTATCCTAGCAATCGGTGACACCTGGCTGCATGGTTTCCTTGGTTGTGGACATGTTGGTGGCGGTCCACTGACACTCTAGAAATGAACGATAATGTGTGCCTTGGCTACCTGCATCCTAACAACCAATGACACCTGACAGCCTAATCGTCATCACATTCATTTTTTTTCAGGGCAGAGAAATGAGCTCATCAGTGTGCTGCTTCTCCTTTCACCGTCCAATCACAGGCTGGGGGAGGGACAAGACCATTACTTAACATGCAGCAGAATAAAATCAGGTCTCCTGCCCTGCCAGGGAAAGCTTTGCTGCATGGCAGGGGGATCTAGTGGGGGGGGTGGGGCACAGGAACAGACGCATTTTAATGCCCTGTACACACAGTCAGACTTTCCGACGGAAAATGTGCAATCGGATTGTGTTGTCAGAAATTCCGACCATGTGTGGGCTCCATCTGACTGTTTCCATCGGAAGTTTCTGACACACAAAGTTTGAGAGCTGGATCAAAAATTTTCCGACAACAAAATCCGATCATTTAAATTCCGATTCTGTGTCGATGATTCAGATGCAATTACGAAATGAAAGCTATTGGCTACTGGCTTCTTTATACTCCCGTCGTACGTGGTGTACGTCACCTCCTTCTGAACGATCGGATTTTCAGACAACTTTGTGCGACTGCGTGTATGCAAGACAAGTTTGGGCCAAAATGCATCGGAAAAAAATCTGGATTTTGTTGTCGGAATGTCCGAGCATATGTATGGGGCATTAGGCTTAGAACACAGCAGGCTGGCCGGTCCTAAACCGGCATTCCGCCATCTATACAGTACAGATTTACATTTGATTTTAGTAAGCAGTACATAGTATATTATACTTGTACTACTCCATGATGTCTTTTACTAAGATTTTATTTTTGTTGCCTGTGAGCTCATTGAAGAAAGTTTCTTTCCATTAATGGGGAGGTTCCACCTTCTGAGCCTCTGATAGGAACGCCGTGTATCTTTATGACCCTTTTTAGCTTGTATTTATCTTGCGTAATTATTGCCAACCATTCTGTCTTGTGACATCCACTGGTATGTTATTAAGAAACTATAATTGGAAGACGTGTATTCATCCATGCAGTGATGTTACACACAGCAATTCATTTAATCCAATTATTCTGGCTTATCTCCCTACTTTTATATGGAATGTAATGAGTTTACACTTTTGATTCATCATTTATTGAAAAGAGCACCATTGTAAAATGATTATTTCCCAGAACTCTATAATACATGTAAAAAATTTTTTTTTATCTATTTAGTGTTTGCATTTTACCATTCCACAAACTTTTATATTATTCTTCACACTTGCATAGGGCTAAGCACAAACAATAAATGGAGGGGAGGTGGTCTATGTACATTGAAGGGAATTTAAAGGGCAATTCCACTGTCATGAGGGGAAGAAAAAAAAAATCGTAAATAAAATAAATGTTTAATATATATATATATATATATATATATATATATATATATATATATATATATATATATATATATATATATATATATATATATATATATATATATATATATATATATATATATATATATATATATATATACACATACATGCATAATGTGTGTGTATATATATATTAAACATTTATTTTATTTACGATTTTTTTTTTCTTATATGTGTGTGTGTGTATGTATATATATATATATATATATATATATATATATATATATATATATATGTATATATATATATATATGTATATATATATGTATATGTGTGTATATATGTGTGTATATATGTGTATATATATATATGTATATGTGTGTATATATGTGTATATATGTATATATATATATATATATGTGTGTGTATTGTATACAATTGCAACACAAGTCATATTGTAATTAAAAGTTAATAAAAATTACCTTTCCTTTTCAATCTGCAGCCGCTGTCATTTTCTGTGAAGTGCAATGCAATATGGCTACCTGGAGGTCTTCTGTACACAGAATGTATAAAGAATGCCCCCCAGAAACATAATTTCCTGCTTGTGTGATTGGCTCACTGATTTTCCCAGATGTCTGCACTAAGATACAAGTCAGATTTTTGGCATAACAGCAAAAATGTTGTTTTTTTTTTTGTTTTTTTGTTGTTTTTGGGTGAGTTACTCCCAATAGGAAATCACGCCTAAAGGAATGCAGAACCAGCAGCTTTCCTCACTAGATCCCTGCAGCTGCAGCATCTGATTGATACTTATGAAACCACTCCTATTAGACTCACTCTGCACATGGGCACAGAGGAACACACAGGGATTTGTTCAGAATAACAAAAGGTAGGAATCTGCAACAACGTTTGTTAAAATTCTTGTAATGTACATAGATCACCCAGAGGGGAATGTTTTGTTTTTTATTTTTCTCAACAAAAATGGACAAACTAACAAACTTTGTTGCAGATTTCTACCCGTTTCTGCTCTGAAAACAAGGTTTGATTATGCCAATGTGCAATGTGAATCCGAGTGGCAGTGACTTTTTCATTTTTAGGCTCGATTCGCGCTGTGAACCACATGTGACTCGCAGGAATTGCACCGCATTCCTATTCAATTCACGTGCAATTCATTGCGTTGCGATTGGAGCGCATTCATTTTGAATGGGCTCCAATCGCACCGCATCACACCAAAGAAGTGCATGCACTTTTCTGCACCGCAAACCGGATCGCATGCTCATTTTGTATCATGCAATCTGGTGGAGGCAAACGCTCTGCATTTGTGACCTGCATTTGGAGCGTTATTAACTTTGTATTGACACCCTAAGCAGATTTCAACAGCAGTGAGATTCGCATGCTCTGTGGAAAATGTACACAGATCACGGCTTTTCCCGCACTTATTAACTGAGAACCTAGCCTTAATTAGCTGATACACTTGCAGTGTTCTGGGGAAAGTGACAGGGTCTGCATCCTGATTAACCCGTTGGGAGTATCTCACAAAAATGACGTTTTTGTTGCAGGTGTTGCCTAAAATCTGACTTCTTATTACAGATTTTTGGGAAAATCAGTAAGCCAATCACACAAGCAGGAAATGACATTTCTGGGGAAGTTCTGTATGTCAACTGTGTACAGAATGCCTCCAGGTTGCCATATTGCATAGAATTTTTACAGAAAGTTACAGTGGCTGCAGGTTGAAAAGGAAAGGTTTTTTTAATACCATTGAGTTACAATGTGGATTGTGTAGCAATTGTATATTGTTTTTTCTTTTTTCTTTTTATTTATTTATTTGCTATTTTTTTATTTTTTTCCACATGAAAGTGGTTACCGTAAGATTGTCTCTTCTCCCCTTCCCCTTGTAGAAATGGTTAGCTTCGTCAGCTATTTTGTTTAATATTTCACAATTGAAACCGAGACGTTATGACTAGTTTCTCTCATTTTCTTCTTTTGCTTCCCTGTTCAATATAACAGTCAGATCTGTGTTTTTTTATTTTTTGATCTTATATTTTTGAATTGTAATCTTTGTATGTACAGAACGCTATTGAGTGCTGAACACTGTTGCAGAGGTACGGCTATGTAGATCACTTTATCATTTTTCAGTACTGTTAGTACATAGACTCGGCACTGCTACACGTTTTTCTGAAAATGAAAGAAGTTTGGCTTTTTTTTGGCTGTACTTCTTCTATGGATCACAAGAGTGCAGTTCGTTCTACACTCACGTGACTCGTTTTCAGCAGACAACGGGCTGAATTCCACTGTTGGCTGATGTCACTCCAATCCAGGCTCAGGAAAGATCCCGCTCATATGATCGGGATCCACCCAGATGCCTGGACCGGCACCTTGCGCAGCCTCTTGGTGATCTGCTAAGAGCCTGAGCCAGACCCTGCTACCCCCTCCACAGCCCAGTGCTCCAGTGAGCGCTGGAGGGGAGAGCAGAGAGCCTGAATCGGCTCTGTGATGTAAGCTGACTGGACTTTAGCCCGCTGTCAACTGAAAATGGGACACAGGCGTGCAGAACGAACTGCACTCCTGTGATCCATAGGAGAAGTACAGCCAAAAAAGCTTTGGACAACCTTCTTCAATTTTCAGAAAAGCTAAAATATGCGGCAGTGCTGAGCCTATGTACTAACAATACTGAAAAATGGTAAAGTGATCTACATAGCCGTACCTCTGCAACAGTGTTAGGCAATCCATCGAACAACTTGGGTACAATCAGCATGTCGGACGTTTGCATGCAAGTATTGCCAGCAGCCATCAATAATCACTAGGTTCTCTTGGCAGGGGAGGCTCTACGCAAGCCAACCCCTCCCTCACCCACCGGGGGAACACAATGGCTCCCCATCAACAAGTGGGGGGGTTGCAGGAAAGAAAATCGCATCATCTATAGCCTCACTTAGTTCGCCTACATCTTGGTAGCATTCACACCTGTGAATGCATCTGACCTACGATTTGATGTGAGAGCCCCAGCAGGGGGGTCTCACGATCAGTTGGGAGTAGGCAGCTCCATTAAAAGCAGGGTGGGGAGTGGGATTTTATATCCCTGGACCGATGGGTCAGCTGCGGGAGCCCTGACAGCTCAGGATCCAGGATGGCTGAAGGTAAGTACAGTGGGAACCAGGAGGGATCCCCAAGCCCCCCTTCACATGTCTGTCCTCATTCCCTTTTATAGCAATCCCCAGCCCCCCCCCCCCTTTTATATAACCTTTCCTCATTCCTTTACAGTTTCTGATCTTTCCCCCTCCGTCCATCATAACAGTGCCCTCTTCCCTGTCCTACCTTACACAGGGCACAGCAGCTGCCATCAGAGGCACAGCACAGTAGGAGTAGGAGGCACAGCTGACATCGGAAGTGCAGCAAAAAGGGATGGTCGGAGGGCGGGACCTGCCCTAGTTAACTGATTGGTTGCTAGAACTGCATTGCATTCTAACAACCAATCTGTTAACTGGGCCAGTCCCTGCCCTCCGTGCATCGCTGTGCTGCTCTTCTGATGTCAGCTCTGTGAAGATAACCGAGCCAGCAGGCAGCGATGGCTGAAGACAAAAAAAGCAGATCTTAAATGGCACGACCGCGGCGGGGTGGACGGAGCATTGACGCGATCCGGACTTGGCCCGCTGTCCACAATTTAGCGATAACTGCTGTAGACCATAATAGGATTCCTTTTGTCGTGTAAGAAATAGGACAGGTGTAAGCGGACTTGGGGGACTTGGGGTTCCATGTGACTGTGTCCCATCATGTGATGAGAATTGATGAAGGAAGTAGAGCTCGGTGTGCCCTAGTTTGCTGATTAATCAGTTGGGGTAGTAGTCAGAAGCCTTGTCTTATACAGTCATGGCCGAAATTGTTGGCGCCGCAGAAATTTTTCCAGAAAATCAAGTATTTCTCACAGAAACGTATTGCAGTAACACGTTTTGCTATACACCTGTTTATTCCCTTTGTGTGTATTGGAACAAAACAAAAAAAGGGGAGGAAAAAAAGCAAATTGGACATAATGTCACACAAACCACCAAAAGTGGGCTGGTCAAAATTCTTGGCACCCTTCAGTTAATATTTGGTTGCACACCCTTTGGAAAAAATAACTGAAATCAGTTGCTTCCTATAACCATCAATAAGCTTCTTACGCCTCTGACTGGGAATTTTGGACCACTCTTTCTTTGTAAACTGCTCCAGGTCTCTTATTGGAAGGGCGCCTTTTCCCAACAGCAATTTTAAGATCTCTCCACAGGTGTTGAATGGGATTTAGATCTGGACTCATTTCTGGCCACTTTAGAACTCTCCAGCGCTTTGTTGCCATCCATTTCTGGGTGCTTTTTAACGTATGTTTGGGGTCATTGTCCTGCTGGACCCAGCTTTCTGACACTGGGCTCTACACTGCGACCCAAAATCCTTTGGTAATCCAGAGATTTCATGATGCCTTGCACACTTTCAAGATGGATAGTTGGCACTGACACTGATGCTCCCTGAGCCTGCAGGACAGCTTGAATTTCTTTGGAACTTGTTTGGGGCTGCTTATCCACCAACCCGGTCTATCCTGCATTGCAACCTTTCATCAATTTTTCTCTTCCGTCCACGCCCAGAGAGATTAGCTACAGTGCCATGGGTTGAAAACTTCTTGATAATGTTGCACACTGTGGACAAAGGCAAATCTAGATCTCTGGAGATGGACTTGTAACCTTGAGATTGTTGACATTTTTCCACAATTTTGGTTCTCAAGTCCTCACAGTTCTGTTGTCCATGCTTAGTGTGGCACACACAGACACACAATGCAAAGACTAAGGCCGCGTACACACGGGCGGACTGTCCGTCCAACTAAGCCCGTCAGACAATCCGACAGACAGTCCGTCCTACTTTTGAATGAACGGACTTGACCACACACGATGAACAGACAGTCCGCTGAAAGCTTGCGCGATGACGTGTACAGCACGTACGACGGGACTAGAAATACGACGTCCAATACACTGCAATGCAACCTTCGGCCGTGTAAATCCTTTCTGAGCATGCGCCATACTTAGTCCGTCCAACTTGCCTACACACGAGCGGACTGTCCGCTGAAACCAAAGTTGGACGGACAATATTACGGAAATTCCGAAAGACTTAGTCCGCCAGACTGTCCGCTGAAAAAGTCCGCTGAAGCCCACACACGAGCGGATTGTCCGCTGAAACACGTTTCAGTGGACCAAGTCCGTCAGACAGTCCGCCCGTGTGTACGCGGCCTAAGTGAACTTCTCTACTTTTTATCTGCTTTCAGGTGTGATTTTTATATTGCCCACACCTGTTACTTGCCCCAGGTGAGTTTAAAGGATCATCACATGCTTGAAAAAGTCTTATTTATCCACAATTTTGAAAGGGTGCCAAGAATTTTGACCAGCCAATTTTTGGAATTTTGTGTGACATTATGTCCAATTAGCTTTTTTTTTTCCTCCCCTTTTTTTTGTTTTGTTCCAATACACACAAAGGGAATAAACATGTGTATAGCAAAACATGTTACTGCAATACTTTTCTGTGAGAAATAGTTGATTTTCTGGAAACATTTCTGGGGTGCCAACAATTTCGGCCATGACTAAGTCGGTGACATACATGCTGTGGACATTTGCATTTCGGAGACATCCCTTGCATGTCTTGTTTGGCAAAGTGGGGTTCGTTTTACTAAAACTGGAAAGTGCAAAATCTGGTGCAGTTCAGCTGCCAGTTCATTTATTTCTTTTTTGACAAAGCTTAACTGCAGAAGTTGAAGTTAGAAGCCTTTAACAAAGCATTTGCAGAGCTTTCCGCAAGCTTTTGTTGAAGCTTTTAAAGCGACCTTCAGTTCCAGTTTGTAAATGTTGAGCACAGATCCTAATGGGAGTGTAGCCGTTGCCACTTTAAACAAGCTGCTAGCAGGCTTCAGCACTACTTGCAGCTTGTCGAAAGCTTGCTGAAGCCTGCTAGCAGCTTGTTTTAAAGTGATTATTAGCACTCCTATGAGGATCTGTGTATAACAAACATTAGCTGAAGAATGCTAAAAGGCTGTGAGAAGCTTGCCGAAAGATTTTCAAAAGCTTGCTGAAACCTTCATAAAAGCTTGTTGTTCACACTGCTCCTATACAAGCTGAAGGCCATGTGAAACAGGATTGAGTAGAAGTTCCTGTAAAGAAGAAATCAGTATCCATACCTTTTTTCTGAAACCGACCCGATCCCGTGCTGTCAGCTGCGGCTTTGCTGTGGAGATGGGTGCAGAGGACACATCCGACAACGGAAGTCCCATAGTAACTCTATGGGTGACGTAACATCCCATTCATTTCACAACCGCTGTCAGCCATGTCTTCTGCAGAGCTTCTGCCGCTGGAGTCTGAAACCGCTTCAGAAAAAGGTATGTATAGCGATTTTTCTTCTTTACAGGGCTAGATAGGTTAGTGATAGATGGTAGGATGTCTGTAGATGCAGGGATTTTAGTGTTCGGACTTATAGTCATATGAGATGTGGAGGACATTTATTCCCTTTTTTTTTTCTATAGAAAAAACATGTTAGAAGATCTTTTCATAGTTGGAAGACCTTTTATGCTCCTTCCAGAGATGCCCTCTATTAAACCCAAGTGTGGCCAGTGGTTGCGCAATTGTTACGCCACAGGACTGTTCTTCTGTTGTATTTTGTTTGTTTGTTATGAAATTACCATTTTACATTTTTAGTTGACATAAACAGTCCTGTAACCTTGATGTCTTGCAGCATTGATCCAGCTTTGTATTTGGGTATCCCCAGAGGATAAAGAAGATTGGTAACAATGAGCGTAGCTGCCCTCGGAATAGAGATTGTATTTGTGTTTTTTCTCGCCCTCTTCCTCCTCCACCGATTTGGAGACTTCAAGAAGCAGCACAGACTCGTCTTGGTGGCTACGCTGCTCGCCTGGTGGTTGTGCTTTATAATCGTCTTTATCATACCGCTGGATGTCAGTACGGTAAGTGCAATAAAAAAAAGGGCAAGACGCATGTGGAATTTGTAGGTATGAAGGTCTGGATGTGCGTGGGTCCAGGATCCCACCAATACCTTCTTGTAGGAAGAAGCATTTTACATGGGAACCATCATCCGTAAACTGTCTTCTAAACAGGAGTTTTATATTATTTGAGTTTTCAAACCTACATGTTTTGGCAAAGACTGCAATGTTTGAGAAGGTTTGTTCCTTTATTAGGACTATAAACTGGATGTGATCTTCTGTTTTGTCCATCTCTTGTGCTTTTAACATTACTCTTTTTAAATAAGAATGCACCGATACATCGTCCGCCAAAAATTATTGGCTGAAAATAGATGGGGATGGCTGAAAATAATTTCATGTTCTTTTAAATTCATGATATTAACCACCTCCTGCCCACCCACCGTATTGACAAATGATGGGCGGGCAGCGGCTCTATTGTTCTGGGACGACATCATATGATGATGTTCCACCCTTGCTGCGGGGCACGCTCTGGGAAACTTTGCATCACTGATCTCCGTAATGAGCCAATGACGAGGCTCTTTACCCATGTGATCAGTTGTGTTCAATCACAGCTGATCACATGTAAACAAGGAAATGCTGGTTATCGGCATTCCTTTCCTCACACTGACAGCGTGTGAGGAAAGGAGAGCCCGTCAGCTTCATTTCCTCATAGGCGAGAAATGCAGAGATAAGGCACTGATTTAGTGCCTTGATTATCAGTGCAGGCCCAACAGTGCTCATCAGTGCTGCCCGTCACTGCTGCCTCATGAGCGCCTATCAGTGAAGGAGAAAAAAAATTACTTTTTTTACCAAATTTTTGCAAAAAAAAAATCAAAAACCCGGTGGTGATTAAATACCACCAAAAGAAAGCTCTATCTGTCTTCAAAGAATATATAAAATCTATGTTTGGGTACAGTATTGCAGGACTGCACAATTGTCATTCAAAGTGCAACAGCGCTGAAAGCGGAAAATTGGCCTGGGCAGGAAGGGGAAAAAAGTGCCTAGTCAGCAAGTAGTTAATTAAAAAATGTAATATAACAAAATGATATATAAGAAAAATATATATATTATTATTATTTTTTTAAACCTGTCCATTTTGGTTTTCAGTCAAGTGCATCCTGAATGTTTGGTTTCAGTACCGGTAATAGTGCAACACTATTTTCAATAAGCTTTAATAAGGAAGGTTTTAATGGGCAGGGCAGAGGGTCATTTGCCTGTACTGTATGCCTACATATCTGTAGGAATTTCAGGATCCAGGATATCCAAAGGTCACGATTTTAGCTGCGGTTGAATATCTTTGTATGAAATCACCTACCGCAGTCAGTTGTTCCAAAGAGTTTTTTTCCTTTTTTTTTTTTTTTTTTATACGTGATCACATACCCTCTGTTAGCTGCATATGGATCTCAGGGAGGAAACACAGTAGTACACTGATTTTCCTAGTGAATAACTGTGAGAGAGGAGGGGCTTGTCGGCAGAAGTCTGATCATCAGAGAACTGTCTGAGTTCTCAGCACAGCCAGAACACTGACCATGCTGTTCTCTCATGCCTAGTGTGGTAAATTTTTAATATAAAAGCAGAGGGACTGGCAGGAACATCAGGGATTTCACACAAAGGAACCAAGAAAACACAAGATTTTTTTTTTCATACAAGTAAATGGTATATGAAACGTTGAAGTAACACATTCTTTCAACGTTGCTGTCGACTGTACTACTCTGTAAACAACCCCCAGAAGGGAAATTTTGCAAATGTACAGTATCTCTCAAAAGTGAGTACACCCCTCACATTTTTGTAAATATTTTATTATATCTTTTTCATGTGACAACACTGAAGAAATAACACTTTACTACAATGTAAAGTAGTGAGTGTACAGCTTGTATAACAGTGTAAATTTGCTGTCCCCTCAAAACAATTTAACACACAGCCATTAATGTCAAAGCCGCTGCCAGCAAAAGTGAGAACACCCCTAAGTGAAAATGTCCAAATTGGGCCCAAAGTGTCAATATTTTCTGTGGCCACCATTATTTTCCAGCACTGCCTTAACCCTCTTGGGCATGGAGTTCACCAGAGCTTCACAGGTTGCCACTGGAGTCCTCTTCCACTCCTCCATGATGACATCACAGAGCTGGTGGATGTTAGAGACCTTGCCCTCCTCCACCTTCCAATTGAGGATGCCCCACAGATGCTCAATAGAGTTTAGGTCTGGAGACATGCTTGGCCAGTCCATCACCTTTACCCTCAGCTTCTTTAGCAAGGCAGTGGTCATCTTGGAGGTGTGTTTGGGGTTGTTATGTTGGAATACTGCCCTGCGGCCCAGTCTCTGAAGGAAGGGGATCATGCTCTGCTTCAGTATGTCACAGTACATGTTGGCATTCATGGTTTCCTCAATAAACTGTAGCTCTCCAATGCCGGTAGCACTCATACAACCCCAGACCATGACACTCCCACTACCATGCTTGACTGTAGACAAGACACACTTGTCTTTGTACTCCTCACCTGGTTGCCGCCACACACAATTGACACCTTCTGAACCAAAGAAGTTTATCTCTGTCTCATCAGACTCCAGGACATGGTTCCAGTAATCCATGCTGTTAGTCTGCTTGTCTTCAGCAAACTGTTTGTGGGCTTTCTTATGCATCATATTTTAGAAGAGGCTTCCTTCTGGGATGACAGCCATGCAGACCAATTTGATGCAGTGTGCGGTGTATGGTCTGAGCACTGACAGGCTGACCCCCCACCCCTTCAACCTCTGCAGCAATGCTGGCAGCACTCATATGTCTATTTCTCAAAGACAACCTCTGGATATGATGCTGAGCACGTGCCCTCAACTGCTTTGGTCGACCATGACGAGGCCTGTTCTGAGTGTAACCTGTCCTGTTAAACCGCTGTATGGTCATGGTCACTGTGCTGCAGCTCAATTTCAGGGTCTTGGCAAGCTTCTTATAGCCTAGACCATCTTTATGTAGAGCAACAATTATTTTTTTTCAGATCCTCAGAGATTTCTTTGCCATGAGGTGCCATGTTGAACTTCAAGTGACCAGTATGAGAGAGTGCGAGCGATAACACCGAATTTAACACACCTGCTCCCCATTCACACCTGAGGCCTTGTAACACTAACGAGTCACATGACATCGGGGAGAGAAATTGACTAATTGGGCCCAATTTGGGCATTTTCACTTAGGGGTGTACTCACTTTTATTGCCAGCTGTTTAGACATTAAAGAGGAAGTAAACCCTTCCAAACAACTTGGACCTATAGGTAAGCCTAGATTAAGGCTTACCTGTAGGTCCAAGCAATATCTCCTAAACCTATATGGTTTAGGAGATATTTGCCCGAAAATGGGCACCGCTGTCTACGGCGCATGCGCCGTAGACAACGGCGCGCAGGCGCACTAAATGCGGCAAATCCAAGAATGGATTTGCCTAATTTGTCGACTCCCGTGCGCATGTGCGGGAGTGACGTCATCGCGGCTTCGCCGTATGGCAGCGGCGGAGCTGCGAGGCGCGACTCCCGTGCGCATGCGCGGGAGTGACGTCATCGCGGCTGCGCCGCTGTGATTCGTCGGAGCTGCGAGACGCCACCAGCAACATGGATGCGGCGGACTACAGGGGACAGCGGCGACTTCGCTGGCTCCTGTGTCAGGTAAGTGACACATAATGAGCTACTATGCAATGCATAGTAGTCCATTATGCTTTACCTTTGCAGGGAAAAAAAGAGGAAGTAAACCCATCAGGGCTTACTTCCTCTTTAATGGCTGTGTGTGGAGTTATTTTGAGGGGACAGCAAATTTACACTGTTATACAAGCTGTACACTCACTACTTTGTAGCAAAGTGTCATTTCTTCAGTGTTGTCACATGAAAAGATAGAATAAAATATTTATAAAAATGTGACAGGGTTTTGTGAGATACTGTGTATATATAATACATGTATGGAAATATAGAGCAACAAGCTTATACAAATGTCAAATTACAACTAGATATAATTTGACAAGTGTGTGATATAGTAATAATTAAAAATGTTCACTGGTGAAAATACATTTTCTTTGCATTTAACTTTTAATAAATAATGTAATTTTTTTTTTTCAGACAATATATAATCGATGCATCGCCAAAAATGCCGTCACTCCTGCCCCCATCAATGTGAGTCTACTTACCACCACTACAAAAGCAGCCGTGACCAACACTACAAGCTCAGAGCTGGTTATTGCCAATCCAACGAGGTACGGATCATCTTTGTGTAATCGCCACCATCATACAGTCTCATAATTCGCATATGTTACTGATGATGTCTGCGTTTAACCACCTTGGAACCAGCATGTTTCATTTTTTTTTTTTTGTGCCGATAGACTGGCAATTGCTCCAATGACAGTGCGTTTACAGGCACTATGGGGTTGATTTACTAAAGGCAAGTATACTGTGCATTCTGCAAGTGTAGTTGCTCCAGAGCTTAGTAAATGAGGTGAAGCTTCACTTTGCAAACAATACCCAATCACATGCAAGGAAAATAAGACCATTTATTTATTTTTATTTTTTTTGTTTTGTTCAACGAGTTGAATGAAAAAAATAAAATAAATAAAAGATCCTATTTTCCCCATACACACATTTGTGGTGGATGGGGGAATCCTTTCCACTGTGGCATTGTATTCTGACAGCAGGGGGGCCTTCCCCACCATCAGAATACAATGACCAGTGTTGCCGGCTATAGCCAGGGGCATTGATCCTTGGGAGAAACCCGATTAGGCTGGTGGTACACAAGTTGATCGATTTTACTTTTTTGTGTACAATGAGCTAGCCAATGAATGGATCAAAGTTTGTCTGGTCCCTGCTGACCCAGCTAAATTTCGATTCATGTATGGTCGGCTTAAGTCTTTCTCCATCTAATTTAAAGCTGGGCCAAGAGACGTGCACCAGGGTAGGTAAAGAACAATTCCACCTTATCAAAAACCGGCATCATTGAAATCACTATGGTCAGTTTCTCTGTTTTGTTAGATCAAATTATCATAAGAAGGGAATATGTACAGCAGGAAAAGATAAGGGAGGGAGTTTGTTCCCTATTGTTTACAAACAAAGGAGAGTATCAGACACAGAGGGAAATTAAATTTGGAATTCTTCATACATTGTCCAGTAAAGCTGACCATACATTAGAAGAATTAAATTAGAGAATTTGTTTTAAGAACATCTCTTTGATTTTTTTTTTAAGGCCCCCTTTCACACAGGTGTATGGAATTCAGCTTTTAGCTGCGGACAGATGAAGTTATTTACTGCAGCTAAACTCGCACAATGCTTTCCTATGGCCCCTTTCACACACTGCGTTTAGCGACAGTTTCATTACATGCGGTTTTGTGCAGATAGAAAAAATCAAGTTGACTGCGTCCAGATACAATTTATTGCAGGTAATCGCAGTGTACGATTTCACCTGCAGATGGCAGCGGCAACAAGGAAAGAAAAACATCAGAAATGGCAAAAATGTTCCAAAGCAGCCGCATGTGAATGCAGCTAATCGCAATGTACAACTGCAAGTGAATGCTGTGCCAGGATTTTCTGCATTTCAAAATAACAAAACATGCTTTTAACAGCGGCAGAACAGCCGCCCGTGGGAAAGGGGCCTTATGGGGTCAAATCGAGGTTGGTTTTCAACTGCATTTACAGATGCATTTTTATCAGATTTCTAAGGTTCATTCATTCCAAAATCAAATGGTACTTTTAGGGAAAGATTATCTTTAAAACTGGTGGCAACTGGTGATGTGGATGAGAGCGGGGGACAGTAAAGGCCCCTATACACAGCTTGTATTTCGGTTGATTCCTGCTGAATAAGCTGCAGTTTGTGCTGTGAGTGGTTCTGCACCACCCAACTTGACAACTTTGGTTTTTAAAAGGACTGAGCCAGGTTGAAAATATATGGCTGAGCAGGGAACACATCCTATCCAATGCAGTCACTGTTCAGGTATTCAGGCACCGTGGGTGCTGCAGATGCTAAATATAACAGCTGGCAGTGTGGATTCTTCCACGCACGCTGTAAAGATTTGTACACGTTATAAGAAAATCGGGCGCACCGAGGAACGATAGACGATTTTCTAATAGTGTGTAGACAGCTTCTGACAGCTGATTCCAACCTTCCTAACAAATACAAAAAAAAAAACTAAAGACTGCAGATGATCAGAAATAATAAACAACAAAGAAAAAGCCTTTGCCGCACGAGAATTTTCATACATTATTTCCTTCCTTGGTTCTGACTTGCTGTGAAACGAGGCAGACCAGCTGATCATTCGCTCTATTTTCTTATAGTTTTGTACCACACTTAAGTCTGGCAATACAATAAATCTTTTTTTTATTTTGGTTTTTCTTTTTTTTTTTTTAACCAGCCAGTTGATTGAAAGAAAAAAATAAAAATAAATGACCCAATTTCCCCATCCACACATTCAAGGTGGATGGGGGGGATTGCTCCTACTGTGCTATTGTAATCTGACAGCAGTGAGTCTTTCCAGCTGTCGGAACGCACTAATCGTTTGGGAAATCTCCGACAGGTTGGTTGTGAAGAAGTGAGTCAGTAGATCGATTTCTGCACAATCAGCCTGCCCATACATGGATAGAAATTCAGCCAGTCCCTTCTGAATATGACGGTTTTGATCCATGCATGGCTGCCCTAAGCCTGGATGGGGAAATCGATTGATTTTGTCTCATTAGGCCCACAGGTGGTAGCCTTAAGGCAGGGGTCTTAAACTCATGGCCCTCCAGCAGTTGCAGAACTACAAGTCCCATTGTGCCTCTGCCTGAAGGAGTCATGCTTGTAACTTTAAGCCTTGCAATGCCTCTTGGGGCTTGTAGTTTCACAAAAGCTGGAGGGCCGCCAGACTGAGACCCCTCCCTTAAGGCAAGCCGTGCTTTATGCACGATTGAAGCAAAGAAAATTGATTCCCCCATCAACACTGACTGTGAATCCCACCGTATTGTGCTCTACCGGCGGGGAGCGCAGGAAGCCTTCTCCACCAGCAGAATACAAAGATCACCGCTGACTGCTATAGCCACCGACAGTGATGGGCCAAAAAAAAGGGACAGGCTGGTTGTACTAAATTTGATCAATGGATCGACTTCAATACAACCAGCCTGACCATAGACCGATTTAAATTTTGTCTGGCTTCTGTTGTCTATGGCTGGCTTAAGTGTGGGCACACATCACAGGGGTGTTTTTATTTTTATTTTTTAAATAGCGGTCTGCATAATACACTCCTCATTACACACGGAAGGGTGTGCTCACATTCTGAATGTGTTCTTCGTTGGGCATGATTAGGTAGATTTTGTTTATTTTGTCATGCACACAATGGGCTTCATTTATCAATGTGTCTAAGATAAGAACTGTCTGTCATTGTGCAGACGACAGCCAGATTCCATTGTTTATTGTTTGGCTGTCAGTGTCCAGAGCTACTTTCATTCTTGAGAGAACTTGAAATTGATGAATATAATTTACTTGTCTACAAGGGCACTTTCACACTTGGGCGGTGAGGGTGTCAGCAGTAAAGCGCCGCTAGTTTTAATGGCTTTTTGGCCCCTTGCAGGGCTCTTTTAACCCCCACTGGCAGCCAAAAAAGGGTTAAAAGCTCCCGCAAAGCGCTACTGCCAAAGTGATTTGCAGGCGATTCGGCAGTGCTGGCCATTTATTTCAATGACGGGGGGCGGTTTAGGAGCGCTAAATACACCGCTTCCACACCGTCCCAAAGATGCTGCTTGCAGGACTTTTTTTTTTTCCCCTGTACCGTAAGCGCACCGCCCCAGTGTGAAGGCACACGGGTTTTCACACTGGGGCTGCGGGTGAGGCAGTTTTCATGCGCTTTACAGGTGCTTTATTTAGCGCTAAAGCGCCGGAATACACCTCAGTGTGAAAGTAGCCTTAAGATCAGCTCTGATCTCTCATTGCGCAGCCTTCTGACATCACACAGCCTTTTCCTCTTAGGCCTCATTTATGGACATAGCTCTGCGTACACCCATGTCTGCCCACACAGGATTCACAGTGGTTCGTTTGTCCCCATGTGGGCAGTCCTATTCATGTCACCTGGGACGCAGCGGCTGCAAGGCTGTCAAATTTAAGAGGACTCTCAGTGGACATGGATGGAACTGCCTGCATTGGGATACACAGAACACCTATGGGGGCTAACGTGGTCCTTGCATTGGGTGTACATTGTGCGCACGTGTGAACAAGGCCTAAACCTTCCCGACACACCCCATGCGTACGTCTCCATTCATTTCTACTTATGGCATGTCAACAGTTGCAAACTAACTTTCTACTGAAGTTAAAGTTTGTGTAAGCCCTAATGCCAAACATCCTCTTTTTTGGTCCACTTTGTTCTGTTAAATATTGAACAGATATAACCGATTCTTTCAGTCGTTTAAGATTAAACATATTCTGTCCTCTCTGGGCTTCACTGTTATCAGTTACCTTGTTCCCAGCCATCTCTGAAGATTGCTGAATCCCTCCTCTCTGTTAATGGAGAAGGAGAGGATCTCTCTCTTATTGTAATGCGACTCTTTAAAAGTTTCCCATCTCATCATTTATCACAGGGCCAGATCATCTAATGTCCCTTCCATGTTCCCAGAGTAATGAAGGTTCAGAAGACGGTACAGCCATCTGACAGGTTTCACAAGTTTTGTGACTTTTTTTTTTGGGCTGTGTAATGAAACATCCTTGTGAAACTTGTCCAAGACATTTTGTTTTTCAATGGAGATCAAAATTAAATTCCAAATGGTTGGTCATGTATTAGCATTTGTCTACTCAGTCCATAAACTTAACGTTTAAAGCCCAATTCCAATTAGCTTGATAACTCTACCATGTCTTGGGGCTGCACTGCAAGAGTTAATGGCTTATTTAGTTCTTGGGAAGCGGGCCGTCCCTCGGTGTCCTCCTATTAAGTGCAAGGCTATGATTTGTCCCAAGGTTGGGCTTTAAAAGTGAAAAGCCGGATTCTGTCCTACTACTGCAGGTTACTTTTGCTGTTTGATTTATTTATTTCAGTGCTCTGTCAGATGGACAAATTAGGAGGGGGGTAGCTAAAACAAGCAGCTGTGCCAGCCACAGTTTTACTGTCCCCCTGGTCAACCACCCAAACTCGATACAGCTGTTCAGGGCTGTACAGATATATAGGGCGAGAGAAACCGCGCTTATTATGAACACTGTAAATGATGATTCAGAAAAAGCAGCACGTCTTATGTGCGATATCACCAAAAAAAATCTGTATAACCAAGAGCAGAGTCACGCATAACGTTTAACATGACGTACTAATTATAACAATATCATCTCTATCATCTCTATCATCTCCATCATCTCCACTCAGAAAAAAGGAAGATGATTCACATAGCATAAGATACAACGCTTTTTTATTCAGAGTAATACATTTGTTTTACAAAAAAAAAAAAAAAGAGGAGAACATCTCCATTTAAAAGAGTAATATACCAGCCGGTATTAGAATTGAAACGCCCGTGCTTCCGGGACCTTGTGTGTCGCGATAACGTCAGCACGTCGTTGACCCCGACTCGTTTAGTCACAGGTTGACTTCGTCCTGGGGCACATGGACGTGTGCCCCAGGATGACGTCAATTTATGAAGAAACTAGTTGGGCGGATGACGTGCTGACGTCATCGCGACACACAAGGTTCCGGAAGCGCGGGCGTTTTGACTCTCTCTGGTGATGGTCACATGCGGTGTGAATAACCTATTGAATATTTGGAATATTCTTACTTACCAACACTGGTAATTGCTTATTCATATGGGTTGTTGCGAATGACAAGAAAGAGTTGATTGTAAATTGAGGCGTTCCATTGGATGTCTGGGGTTCAATAGATGGTGAGAACCTGGAGACTCGGTGCTCCGGAACCTTCTTTGGCTGAGCAGATATATGCCAATAAATTTGGGAGATTTCTGTGCAAAATCGATGCCTGTTGTTGTTGTTCCTTTCTACATAGGGGAATGAACATTTTTACGTCTTCTAAATGTCAACAGATTTATGGAAAAGGCTGAGCCCCCTTCCTCCATGGTGGAAGGGTGAAACTCTTAAGCCCCATTCACACTATCAGATTGTCTGCTGAGTTTTTTCCTTCAGATTTACCAAAACCATATAATATGAGGACAAACCTTAGGAGTTTCAATGTGTATGCAATCAGGCAGGCCCTTGCACTACATGGTTTTGGTAAATCTGACGGAAAAACTCAGCAGACAATCTGATAGTGTGTACGGGGCTTTACCAGCAGTCTGTGGTCACCTACAACTAGTATATACCTACTTGATGGTTTCTCTTGTGTTTTTGACAGCCCACCTCAAGTGTGCTACAAGCCATGGAGTTATATCCCCAAAGGAATCATGCCGATCTTCTGGCGTGTGGTCTACTGGACATCACAGTTTCTCACTTGGTAAGTGTCACCAAAAATGTGTAGGGTGCCCCCTGCTGGTCATTGTTGACAATGCTTTTCATTTTTAGTATGATGTTGGGGACTTTTCACTTGCATGCAGGGGGTCCCACCTTTTATTCCTTACCGCAGGTACTCTAACATGGCCCGCTTCAGCAAGCATGAAACACTCCCAATCATCTTTCTGCATTTGTGATTACAAAGAATACACCATCACACACTTGTCTCTAGGCCCCACAACCAACTTGTTTTAGAGGGGGAAGGCTCTCCCGGGAAAAAAACAATAAGACACCCAACTGCAAAAAAAAACAAAAACTGGTTAGAGCTCAACAAACCAACCCACGTTCTACTCATATAATGTATAAAGATTTATATAATTTTTGTAGATTGTGGGATGGGTTGAGCTCTAACCAAGTTTGTCACACTTTTGAAACCAAGCCACTCACACTTTTGAAACAAATAAGGATGTATTTGTTAAAAAATAAAAATAAAAAAAATTGCAGAGCCGTTCATCCTGTGAAACATCATGCACATCTGTTCTGTACTAATAGGGGCAGAATCAATTTATTCTACGTTTTGCTTATTTTCTCTAAATTTTGAATGTTCTAGATTCATTCAAAATTGAGTGGTTCAGCAAAACGCTGCATTATGGCCACTAGATATAACTGACAATCTTAGTAAATAAGTATTCATTTCTTGACATCATCACTTCCATCTAGTGGCCATAATGCAGTATTTTCCTAAATCACTCTTTTTCCATATGCATAAACATTTGACCCATTTTTGCCCCCCAGGACGAAAAGGTCTGCATTTAAAAAAAAAAAAATTAAACTCTTAAAGAGTATGAACGCTGCTTTAATCTACATTTTCATTCAGATATGCTTACATACTGTGTAGCATGTCCTGGCAGTCCCAAAGCCTGGAAAGATTTGTTTACGAAAGTAACTGCTTCCATTCAACTAGTCCCTCCTCTTGATCAGTGAGGCTGCCCATTGTAGTAATGGATCAATACTGGAACGTGGCAGCATGTAGGGCCATGTTCTGCATTAAAAAAAATGCATGGAAAGTCGGTTATATGCTTTCCAATGGTATAGTTCACACCAGTCCAATTAGTTTCAGGGCTTTCCAGTTCCAGAAAAAAGTAGAAAATTTTTGATGCGTTCCAGTGCCTTCTGGTGCATTTTTGATGCATTTTACTACGTTCTAGTCCAGTGCAGGAAAATTGCATCAAAAATGCATTGGAACACATCAAAAATGCACTGGAACGCATCAAAAATGCATCAAAAAGGCACCGGACCCCTGTACAGTGAAAAAAAAAATAGAAAAGAAAAAAGAATCTGGAACGCAACCAGTAACGCAACAAAAATGCACTAGAAACGCATGCAAAAATGCATCCGGAACAGATCTGGAGTGCGTTTTTGGGGTGTGAACAAGCCCTAAAAGCAATAAAGACAAAATACCGCATACACATAATAGAACTTTGCTTTTAATCTGCACTAACAAGAAATCTATTTTCTTAATGTAATGATCGATGTTTGAATTTTTTATTTTTATTTTTTAATAGGATTCTGCTGCCTTTCATGCAGTCCTACGCTCGCTCTGGTGGATTTTCTATTACAGGGAAGATTAAAACCGCTTTGATAGAAAATGCTATTTACTATGGTACATACCTGTTAATCTTTGGTGCCCTGTTAATATATGTCGCCGTGAGCCCTAAACTGCAACTTGAATGGTAAGTGTATGTAATATACGTTTTTTTTTTTTTCCCCCCCATGTATTCTAGTATTGACCTTGTTTCTTCCTCCAGATTTGTGATATGTGGCCTGATCACTGGACAGAGGTGATAATGCTGGTCCATGGTCCAGAGGGTGGAGACACTAAAGGCCCGTACACACGATCTGACTTTTTGACAACAAACATGCAAATTAGCTGTTTTGGAGCAACATCCGACCGTGTGTACGCTCCATCGGACAAACTTTTTCGGTTTTCATCTGGCAACAAAAGTCCGATGGAGCAAAGTCTGATCGTGTGTACAGGAAACCATAGGACGTTTGTACAAAGTACAAACACGCATGCTTAGAACCAATGCAAAAGATCAGACAACAATACAGAAGTTGACCAAAGGTGGTGGTAAAGAGCAGAACAACCATGGGATTTGGCGAAAGTTGGCTGAAAAAGTCCTACCGTGTGTATGCAATACAAGTTCTCAGCCGACACCCTTTGTACAAAAATCCACGGGAAAGTTTGTACAAAGTCCGATCATGTGTATGAGGCTTAAGGTGAATCTGGTAGCTGCGCAGCAGAACTAGGATACAGGACTGTCATGTACCTGGTTGGGTAATATGGCAGAACTGTGCAACTTCACCTCCCTATCCAAAACTAAAAGGCAGCAGCTACAGTGCATTTGGAAAGTATTCACAGAGCTTCACTTTTTCCACATTTTGTTATGTTAAAGCCTTATTCCAAAATCGATAAACTTCATTATTTTCCTCAAAATTCTACAAACAATACCCCATAATGACAATGTGAAAGAGAAGTTTGTTTGAAATCTTTACAAATTTATTAAAAATAAAAACCGAAAAAAGGTACATAAGTATTCAGTCTTTGCTCAATACTTTTGTTGAAGCACCTTTGGCACCAATTACAGCCTCAAGTTTTTTTTGAGTATGATGCTACAAGCTTGGCACACCTATTTTTGGGCAATTTCTTCCATTCTTCTTTGCAGGACCTCTCTAGCGTCATCAGGTTGGATGGAGAGTGTCGGTGCACAGCCATTTTCAGATCTCTCCAGAGATGTTCAATCGGGTTCAAGTCTGGGCTCTGGCTGGGCCACTCAAGACATTCAGAGTTGTCCCCTAGCCACTCTTTTGTTATCTTGGCTGTGTGCTGAGGGTCATTTTCCTGTTGGAAGATGAACCTTCACCCCAGTCTGAAGTCCAGATTGCTCTGGTTTTTATCAAGTGTGTCTTTGTACATTGCTGCATTCATCTTTCTCTTGATCCTGACTAGTCTCCTAGTTCCTGCCACTGAAAAACATCCTCACAGCATGATGCTGCCACCACCATGCTTCACTGTAGGGATGGTATTAGCCAGGTGATGAGCAGTGCCTGGTTTATTCAGACATGACACTTGACATTCAAGCCAAAGAGTTCAGTCTGGGAGTCCTTCAGGTGCCTTTTGGCAAACTCCAAGCGTGCTGTCATGTGCCTTTTACTGAGGAGTGGCTTCCGTTTGGCCACTCTACCATACAGGCCTGATTGGCGGAGTGCTGCAGAGATTGTTGTTCTCCTCTCTCCATAGAGAAGTGCTGGAGCTCTATCAGAGTGACCATCGGGTTCTTGGTCACCTTCCTAAGTTCCTTCTCCCCTGATTGGTCAGTTTGGCCGAGTGGCCCACTTTAGGAAGAGTCCAGGTGGTTTCAAACTTCTTCCGTTTATGGATGATGGAGCCAATTTGCTCATTGGGACTTTCAATGCTGCAGAAATTTTCTGTACCCTTCCCCAGATCTGTGCCTCCATACAATCCTGTCTCAGAGGTCTACAGACAATTCCTTGGATTTCATGGCTTGGTTTGTGCTCTGACATGCACTGTTAACTGTGGGACCTTATATAGACAGGTGTGTGCCTTTCCAAATCATGTGCAATCAACTGAATTTACCACAGGTGGACTCCAAGTTGTAGAAACATCTCAAGGCTGATCAGTGGAAACAGGATGCACCTGAGCTCAATTTTGAGTGTCATGGCAAAGGCTGTGAATACTTATGTATATGTGATTTTTTTTTTTTTTTTTTCATTTTTATCTTTTTAACCACTTAACAACTGGCCCATAGCCGAATGACGGCTACAGGGCGGTTGTTTAACTCTGGGATGCTGTCATATGACGTCCTCCCAGAATTCCGCTCTCGCGCGCCCCCTGGGGCTCGCACTCGAGAGCATCCGTGACCGCCGGGTGAACAGGACCCAGCGGATCACGGATCACGGTAAAGGCCGCTCATCACAGCCGTTTACCACGTGATCGCTCCGTCAAATGACGGAGTGATCACTTGTAAACAAACCGGCCTCATGTTATGACGCCGGTTCCTCCCTCCCCCTCTCTGTACCGATCGGTACAGCGGAGGGGGAAGAGATTGGTGTCAGCAGCGCTGTGGGCTGCATCTGCAGTGCCCACATCGCTGCTCACCGAAAATTAAACCCATCATACCCTGCCATTACTCTGCTGCATTACTCTGCTGCAATACTCTGCTATACCCTGCAGCAACACTCTGCAATGCCCTGCAACACCCGCCAATGCCCTGCAACACCCGCCAATGCCCTGCAACACCCGCCAATGCCCTGCAACACCCGCCAATGCCCTGCAACACCCTGCAATGCTCTGCAACACCCGTCAATACCCTGCAACACTCTGCAATGCTCTGCAACACCCGCCAATACCCTGCAACACTCTGCAATGCTCTGCAACACCCGCCAATACCCTGCAATGCTCTGCAATGCAATACTCTAAGATACCCAGTCATACTGAGATACCCAGTCATACTGAGATACCCAGTCATACCCAGCCATAGACATCCCCCCCCCCCCTCCCGCCTCCCTCCGGGGCTTCTACCGACTCGCCAATACGATCAAGGCCAGAATCTTTTTTTTTTTTTTTTTTTTCAGGCTTCCCAGCTTAGAGGTGAGATGTGGGGTCTTATTGACCCCATATCTCACTGTAAAGAGGACCTGTCATGCCATATTCCTATTACAAGGGATGTTTACATTCCTTGTAATAGGAATAAAAGTGATCAAAAAATTTATTTTTGGGGAAAAAAATGTCAAACTAAAATAAATAAAGTAAAATGAACAATAAAAAAATAATTTTTTTTAAAGCACCCCTGTCCCCATGTGCTCGCATGCAGAAGCGAACGCATACGTAAGTCCCGCCCACATATGAAAACGGTGTTCAAACCACACATGTGAGGTATCGCTGCAAACGTTAGAGCGAGAGCAATAATTCTAGCCCTAGACCTCCTCTGTAACTCAAAACATATAACCAGTAAAAAAAAATTTAAATAATCGCCTATGGGGATTTTTAAGTAGCGACGTTTGGCGCCATTCCACGAGCATGTGCAATTTTGAAGAGTGACATGTTGGGTATCTATTTACTCAGCGTAACTTCATCTTTCACATTATGCAAAAATTGGGCTAACTTTACTGTTTTTTTTTTTTTTTTTTTTTTTTTTTTTAAGCACAAAACTGTTTTTTTTCCAAAAAAAAGCATTCGAAAAATTGCTGCGCAAATACCGTGCGAGATAAAAAGTTGCAACGACCACCATTGTATTCTACAGGGTGTTTGCTAAAAAAACATATATAATGTTTTGGGGTTCTATGTAATTTTTTGGTGTCATCCATAAAAGTGAATCTTTACTGGCTACATAAGACCCCTTTCACACTGGGGCGTTTTTCAGGCATTTTTCAGGCGCTTTAGCGTTAAAAAAAAAAAGCGCCTGTAAAGAGCTTGGAAAAAGCCTCATCTGCAATCCCAATGTGAAAGCCCAAGTGCTTTAAGAACCCTTTCACACTGCCAGTGCCCGAAAAACATTCGTAAAGTGCCGCTTAAACTAGCGACGCTTTACCAGCGTTTTTCGAGCGCTAGTGGGACGCTTTTAACCCCTGCTAGTGGCCAAATAAAGGGTTAAAAGCACCCACAAAGCGCCGCTGCCAAAATCGCTTTGCAGGCGCTTTTCAGGCGTTTTGCAGGTGCTTCCCATTGATTTCAATGGGAAGGGGCGCTTTAGGAGCGTTGTATTCACTGCTCCAAAGCGCTGCAAAGAAGCTGCTTTTTTGACGCCCTGCCAGCACTCGGGCTTTTACATTGAGATTGCAGATGAGGCTTCTTCCAGGTGCTTTACATGCGCCTTTTTTAACGCAAAAGCACTTGAAAAACGCCCCAATGTAAAAGGGGATCTAATAGAGCAGCACAATTAATCGCAAAATCCCCCCCCCCCCCCCACGATCTTAATCCTGCAATTTCACGATTCGGTTAACAAGTGCAGAGCCGTTCTCTGCTCACAGCTGTCAAACTTTGCAGGCTGCTTTTTTTTTTTTTTTTTTTTTTTTTTTTTATCACAACACTGCTCAGCACTGAGAGATGAAAAGAAACGATGTATCATTTGGTTCTTTTAGAAATCAAAGAACTTCAGTCTGCAAATGAGTCCTTTTAACCACTTAGAAGACATAGAGGTCGATTCACTAAGCATTAAATAACAGCAAATAAAATTCAGTAAAATACTGCATGCCGTAAATCAGTTTAGAAAGTTCAATTTACCATTAAATACTGAATGCGATATTTGTTTGATTTAGCAGTAATTACCTCATTATTTTTTGCTTTAATTTACCGCATTGAGCTGGTTGCTAAAGAGCGGACCGGGGTTTGTCAAAAAGCCTTTTGCTGACATTTTGTTGCTTTCAAGTTAAAATCTGTATTTTCTGCTAGAAAATTATTTGGAAAGCCCAAACATTGCATATATTTTTTTAGCAGAGACCCTATAGAATAGTCTTTGCAATATTTTATGTCACACTGTATTTGCGCAACGGTCTTTCAAACGCAATTTTTTTGGGTAAAAATACATTTCAATGAATTTTAAAGAAACTAAACCATAAAGTTAGCACAATTTTTTTTTTGTAAAATGTGAAAAATGTTACGCCGAGAATCGTGATCTTTATTCTAAGTAAAAAAAAAAAAAAATTGTGGTTCTAATTTTATCCAGAATCGTGCAGCTCTATTACATATTGGAGTACAGCAAATAACTTGCTAATGCATTTCATATTGCCTAATGAGGCACTCCTTAAAGTGGTTGTAAACCCACTTTGAAAAAAAGTTTATTTTTTCTTTTTTTTTTCTTTCTTCCCCCTAACACCTGCAAGACAAAGGCATAATGAGCTACATGGAAGCCCTCGCTGCAGTGCCTGTACACAGCACCAGCCAGCGACATCGCTCCCAGGAGTTACTTGTGGGTATTGCGGCTCCGGCGCTGTGATTTGACCGGACCCGCGATTACGTCACTCCCGTGCATGCGCGCAGGAGGCGCAGATAATGGCACACTTACTGATGACATTGGCACATGCAGATACAGGGCAAGTCTAGGAGATATCCTGGTAGCTACAGGTAAGCCTTATTATAGGCTTACCTGTAGGAAAAAGTGGTTTACAACCACTTTAAAATGGCTGTAATATGAAATGTAAAAAGTCGTGCTTATTCCAGAAAAGTGAATCACTTAGTAGGGTGTCAAGGATGACGATGACTGCTTCAGAGCTTGCTGTTTTTTTGTTTTGTTTTTACCAATTTACCTAGAGTTCTGCTTTAACACATTTTATCAAAAGGTGAATGGATTACAATGGATATTTGTGAGAGCACTAGTGACATCTAGTGGCTATTGCAGTAAATGGATGAACTGTAAAAAGTAATGAAAATGTCAAAGGTTTTGGTCTGAAGGACAACATTATAAGATTCCTTTATTCCCCATTATTTTCCCTGTTTCACTTTTTAAGTCCTGGTTACTCATGCATTCCAGAATGCATAGATTTGCATGTCAAGTGAAAAAGCATTTCTTCCTAATGAAGGCTGTTCACATAGACGTGGTGCGATTCTGGTGTGGTTAAAAAAAAAAAAAAAAGGTCCTGTGCAAGTTTAGAGCAGAGCAGTTAAACTCTATAGCATGTGAGAATTGGGTCTGGACAGCGCAAATCACACGGAAAAATCACACTGGTACTCCAAATTGTACCACATCAATGTGAACCAGGGCTCAATCTGTGTATGTTCATGAAATTGGTTAGATGGCATTAAAGTAAAAATATATATTAACTAAACCCTCCCAACCTTTTTATAGCCAAGGAAGCTGCCATCTTAGTCTTTGATTTGCAGTTGGCATGGTGCTGCCCATGTGATCAGCTATGACACCAGCCATTTGATGGCTTGACAGTTCAGCTGAGAACTAACATAAGCACGTTAACTGTGGCAGTTATTATTCAGGCCTTGAATGTAACTGTTTTGGAAAACATAAATTGTTGTGTTTAGTTCTACTATAAAGGATGACCATAGTTGTACTATCATTAAAAAAAAAAAAAAATATTCCTATTTTTCCTTGGTATCTTGAAGTTGTACTTTTATCACACCATCCATTGTTTTTTTGTAACAAATCCCACCTTAAATCCGATGTTCTTTATTTTTTTTTTTAAGGTACCAGCTGCAGACCATTGGGATAGCGGCAGCCAACACATGGGGTCTGTTCCTCTTAGTTTTGCTGATGGGGTATGGCCTGGTGGAACTCCCCCGATCACACTGGAATGGGGCCAAGAAAGGCTATCTGCTAATGAAGACTTATTTCAAAGCAGCCAAACTTATGACAGAGAAAGCCGACGCTGAGGAGAACCTGGAGGATGTCATGGAGGTCAGATCAATATGTTCTTCTATATTTAGAATTCTTATAAATATTATAAAATTTTCTCAGCTCTATAGAAGTACCTGTAATAAAATAAAAATTTGCATTTTCCAGGAAAATTCTAATATATATTCTGTATATGTACATCCGTCCCTGCCCTCAGGGAGCTTACAATCTAAGGTCTCTAACTCACATTTATACATACACATAGTAAGGCCAATTTAGACAGGAGCCAGTTAACTTACCAGCATGTCTTTGGAGTGTGGGAGGGAACCGGAGAAGACGGAGGGAACCCACGCAGGCACAGGGAGAACATGCAAACTCTAAGCAGGTAGTGCCATGGTTGGGATTTGAACCGATGACCTTAGTGCTGCTCGGCAGAAAATGCTAGTTAACAGATCCTTACTCTTAACCCTGAAGGTCTACTAGCAGAAGATTGATGCTTGGAGTTAGGAAACTTCACTTTTCATTAAGCAGCTTATAGATGAGTTTATTTTCAACAGTCCGTGATGGGGGAATGCCTCCCACAGCACTATTGTGTTCTGCC
This sequence comes from Lithobates pipiens, assembly GCF_037356315.1. Lineage (NCBI taxonomy): Eukaryota > Metazoa > Chordata > Amphibia > Anura > Ranidae > Lithobates > Lithobates pipiens. The sequence goes on from NW_027507790.1 coordinate 227,860,583, forward strand.
GGTGTAGGTGGGGGGGGGAGGTGCAGGGAGACTTCCCATCTGGCAGAACACATTGATTACTGCTGGCAGCTATAGCTGCTGGCAGTAATCTCATGTAAAAAGCCATCAGGATTGATCGACTTGGGTGCAATTAACCTGCCCATACATGGATTGATTCTCGGCCATTCTCTGCTGAACCGTCTGAAATTTGATCCATGTATTGCTGGCTTTAGGCTGTCCTTTTTATGTTCCCCTTTCCCTATGGTGCAGTGCCAATCCTGAGATGGTCACTATGTGTCTGTGATGTAACAACAAGGTTCTGGTTTATTCCTATGGATGGGCTCATACTCAGGATGTACTCAGGTAATTATTGGCCCACTATGGAGAAAGTGGGGATCCATAAAGAAGAACTTAACTTTAATAAAACCTTGAGGAAAGAGATATGGAAGTTGCCATTGCTGACTTTTATTAAAGGTTTCTTATCATTTTTATTATGAGTCACTAACCCAGAACAAGCATGCCGCCAATGGAATATGAAAAATTGAAGCTCCGTACTGCAGTCTTGTTACAGGTCTGTAAATATCTAGATGGTTTGGGATGGCAGCCTTGTAAGGTGCACCTTTTTTGATGTTACACTTCAAAGGGGTTAATAAACCTTGAGTGTGTATATAGTGAGCCCAGCTTACCGTTTTAGGTGCCCACATTTAAATCAACCCCGTGTGGTTAAAATAAAATTCCAATGAAAGGTCCCTGCTATAGAAGAGCTTTCATTACTGTCCTCTCTGGTGACTTATGTCTGCAAATGTTTCGCAAACATCCTTCCGCACTTCAGGAACGTTGGAGGCTTGTGTTCCTCACCACTTACCATTGTTCCCCTATCCAACCCCCATGTGTCAACTCTGAAGCCTGGTACACATTTATTTTTATTTTTTTCTCGGGTTGAACGAAAGAAAATTGTCAGCTCTGGTCAGTGCTGCTGTACTAAGGATCCAATGTTGGTACAGCAATCTCCCCCACTGAGCTTTGGTGTTCTGAAAGGGGGACGACCCCCCCCCTGCCAGAACTCTCCAATCAGCACTCTCAGCCAATGACTGCTGGTTTTCCACTCCCGAACGGCCGGCTTCTGTCAGACCGGCTAGCTGGACCGGCCATGGGCCGTGTGTGTGTGTGTGTTTGTTTTGTTTGTGCTTTTTTTTTTTTTTTTTTTTTTACCTGGCGATGTCTCCCGACATTCGACCTGTGTGTACGGGGCTGTAGTCCTGTTGTCATGTAGGGGTTGGAGGGAACCACAGCAGGGGACAAAGCCAACACTTTTTGAAGTGTTAAATACCAAGGAGCCTTACAGAGACAGCAATACTGAAACAGAGGGTAAGTAGGAAAGCACACTTTAAAGCGGAGGTCCACCCTAAAGTTGACCTCCGCTCATCGGAACCCTCCCCCCCCTCCGGCGCCACAATTGGCATTTTTCAGGGGGGAGGGGGGTGCAGATACCTGTACAGTACAGGTATTCTGCACCCACTTCCGGGATAGCTCTCTGCGGAAAGGGGCGTAGATTACGCCCCTTTCCGCAAGTGCCTGCCCCTTTCCACAAGTGCCTGCCCCTTTCCGCAAGTGCCCCGCTGCCTGCTGGGAAACACACAGATCCCAGAGGCAGCGGGGACCATCCTTATTGCGCAGCGCGATTCGCGCATGCGCAGTAGGGAACTGGGAAATGAAGCCGAAAGGCTCCATTTCCTGATTCCCATACCCAAGATGGCGGCGGCAGCACCCGAGAAACGATCTACAGATCGGCTTCGGGTGCCGACATCGCGGGCGCGCTGGACAGGTAAGTGTCACTATTTTAAAAGTCAGCAGCTGCAGTATTTGTAGCTGCTGGCTTTTAAAAAAAAAAAAAAAAACGCGGAGTCCCGGCGGACTCCCGCTTTAAGGCATTAGGACAGATGTATTTCAAACTGGAGGCTGTGCCAAAAAAGGCGCCTCCAAGGCTTTGCACTATCAAGAGATGGATTGGGAAGGGGAGGATCAGAGAAGACAGGATCAAACAGCCTTTTTACCCAATGCGGAGGATTAACCCCTTAGGTTCCACAGTGAGTTTAACAATCGTGCTTTATTGCATAGACTGATTTGTACTGTTGTGGGTTTAGTAACACTGTAAGCCTTCTGGTCGCCAAGGCACAAAGTATACCCAGTGATGGAATGACACCACCTGCCTGGAGTTTGTATGTTCTCCCTATGCTTGTGTGGATTTTCTTCCAGGTACTCCGGTTTCCTCCCACAATCCAAATGCTTGCTAGTAAGGATAATTGGCTCCTGACTAAATTGGCCCTAGTATATGGACAGTTCCTTGAAAAAGTATTCATACCCCTTGAATTTTTCCACATTTTGTCATGTTACAACAAAAAACTTAAATGTATTTTATTGGGATTTTATGTGATAGACAAACACAAAGTGGCACATAATTGTGAAGTGGAAGGAAAATGATAAATTATTTTAATTTTTTTTTTACAAATAAATATGTGAAAAGTGTGGTGTGCATTTGTATTCGGCCCCCACCCCACCGCCCCCCCCCCCCGAGTCAATACTTTAGAACCACCTTTCACTGCAATTACAGCTGCAAGTCATTTTGGGGATGTCTCCACCAGCTTTGCACATCTAGGGAGTGACCTTTTTTGCCCATTCTTCTTTGCAAAATAGCTCAAGCTCTGTCAGATTGGATAAAGAGCGTCTGTGAACAGCAATTTTTCAAGTCTTGCCACAGATTCTCAATTGGATTTAGGTCTGAACTTTGGCTGTTCTATTCTAACACATGAACATGCTTTGATCTAAATCATTCCATGGTAGCTCTGGCTGTATGTTTAGGGTCGCTGTCCTGTTGGGAGGTGAACCTCCGCTCCAGTCTCAAGTCTTTTGCAGACTCTAATGCCGTGTACACACGATCGGAATTCTCAATCGGAAAAAAGCTCTGATGGTTTTCCCGATGGAATTCCACTCAAGCTGTCTTGCCTACACACGATCACACCAAATTCTGATTGTTTAGAACGCGGTGACGTACAACATGTACGACAGGACTAGAAAAAGGACGTTCAATACCCAGTAGCCAATAGCTTCCGTCTTGTAGATGAACCTGGGCATGTGTGATTTTTGGCGTGTCGGAATTGCATACACACAGTCGGAATTTCCGATAGTTTTTCCGTTGGGAAAATTGAGAACATAAATTTTTGGCTGGCGGAAATTCGGACAGCTAAATTCCGATGGAGCATACACACGGTCGCATTTCCTGATGAAAAGCTTTCATCGGTCTTTTTCTGGCTGGAATTCCGATCGTGTGTGCGGGGCAGAACTGTTTTTCTTCTCTTCTAAGATTGCCCTGTATTTGGCTCAATCCATCTTCCCAACAACTCTGACCAGCTTCCCTGTCCCTGCTGAAGAAAAGTATCCCCATAACATGATCCTTCCACCACCATGTTTCTCAGTGGGGATGGTGTGTTCAGGGGGATGTGCAGTGTTAGTTTTCCACCATACATAGCATTTTGCTTTTAGGCCAAAAAGTTCAATTTTGGTCTCTGAGCAGAGCACCTTCTTCCACATGTTTGCTGTGTCCTCCCACATGGTTTATTGCAAACGAGGCTTCTTATGGGGGCAAACCGAAGAAGGAATCCACCGGTGCTGGGCGTCCAGCCCGGCGGAAGTAAACCTTGCTGGGGACTCGGCTGGAAAGGCCGAGATCATTTGTTTTCTTTTGATCCCGGTTTTTCCTGCCTGGAGGAGAGATGTGGAGTCTTATAGACCCCACATCTCTCCATAAAGAGGACCGATCATGCCATATTCCTATTACAAGTGATGTTTACATTCCTTGTAATAGGAATAAAAGTGATTAAAACCTTGCATTCTCACACACAGAAGCAAACGCATACGTACGTCATGCCCACATATGTAAACGGCATTTAAACCACACATGTGAGGTGTCACTGCGAACATTAGAGCGAGAATAACAATTCTAGTCTAAGAACTCCACTGTAACTCTAAACAGGTAACCTGTAAAGCATTTTAAAATGTCGCCTATGGAGATTTTTAAGTACTAAAGTTTGGGGCCATTCCACAAGTGTGCGCAATTTTAAAGTATGACGTTTTGGGTATCTATTTACTCGGCGTAACCTCATCTTAAGCATTATACAAAAAATTGGCCTAACTTTTACGTTTTTTGTTTGTTTTGTTTTTTTATTTATCATGAAAGTTTTTATTTATTTATTTTTTTCCAAAAAAATTACGTTTGAAAAATTGCTGCGTAAATACCATGTAACGTAAAAAGTTGCCATGGCCGCCATTTTATTCCCTACGGTCACTGCTAAAAAAAAAACCATATATATAATGTTTGGGAGTTCTGAGTAACTTTTCTAGAAAAAAAATTATGATTTTTTACATGTAGGATGGAAGTGCCAGCATTGGCCTGGATGGGAAGTGTTTAAACTTCTCCAAATTTATCCCTGATCTGTTTGGTGTGTTCCTTGGTCTTCATAATGCACATGTACAGCTGTATTTATACCTATATTAAATTACACACAGGTGGACTATTTACTAATTAGGTGACTTCTGAAGGCAATTGGTTCCACTCGTTTTTAGTTAGCGGTATCCGAGTATAGGGGGCTGAATACAAATGCACACCACACTTTTCACATGTTTATTTGTAAAAAAAAAAATATCGAAAACCATTTATCATTTTCCTTCCACTTAACAATTTTGTGCCACTTTGTTTTGGTCTATCGCATAAATTCCCAATGAAATACATTTATATTTTTGGTTGAAATATGACAAAATGTGAAAATTGTCAAGGGGTGTGAATACTTTCTTAAGGCACTGTATGTGAGTTAGGGACCTTCGATTGTAATCTCCTTGAGGGCAATCTATATGTAAAGTTCTGTGTAAATTGATGGCGCTATAGAAGTACCTGAAATACAAAATAAATAAAATATGTTGTGGTTTTTCTACAGGAAGTCCGTAAAGTGAATGAATGCATCAAATACAATCATCCCCTGCGCAAGTGTGTTGACACCATCCTAAGGAAGGTAAATGAAGAATCGTTTATCAGTATTTGGTAAACGAGTCAAATCCCATCATAGACGATACAGAACAGCACAGTCCTGATTGCTTCTTTAGAAACACTCAATGGTAGCTTATAGCTTACTGTCATTGTGGGGACTAATCCTAGGATGGCAGGAATTATATGTATGATTTCTTTCTTAGTGTCCCACCGAGTACCAGGAGAAAATGGGAAGGAATATGGATGATTATGAGGACTTCGAGGAAAAGAATATTAACTATCCCAGTGAGAAAACCCTAGTAAAACTTCACAAACAGGTAACTTCTGACTAATGGGCCTCAGGGGGAAAGGGGGAATATAGGATTTTATCAACCACTTCAATACCGGGCACTTAAACACCTTCCTGCCCAGACCAATTTTCAGCTTTCAGCGCTGTTGCAATTTAATGACAATTGCACGGTCATGCTACACTGTACCCAAATGAAATTTTTATCATTTTTTCCCCACAAATAGAGCTTTCTTTTGGTGGTATTTGATCACCTCTACGGTTTTTATCTTTTTGCTAAACAAATAAAAAAAATACCGAATTATTATTATTATTATTATTATTATTATTATTATTATTATTTTTTTTTTGTTTCAGTTTCAAAACTTTGTAAATAAGTAAGTTTTCTCCTTCACTGATGGGCCCTGATGGGGCTACACTGATGGGCACTGATAGGCGGCGCTGATGGGCGACATGGATGGGAACTGATAGGCGGCATTGTATTTTTATACTGTACTAATGGATGCCAATCAGTGCCAAACAATAATGCATGCCAATCAGTGATGCCCATTGTGGACACTGATTGGCATCCATTGTGGGCTCTGACTGGAATCCCTGGGGGTCTAGGGTGGCATACCTTGTGCTGGGCATACCTGGTGGTCTGGTGGCGTCCCTGGTGGTCCAGTGTGGGCATCCTCTGGGGGCTGCGCTGATAATCGATCAGCACAGACCCCCCCTGTCAGAGGAGCAGCCGATCGGCTCTCCTCTACTCGCGTCTGACAGACGCGAGTGAGGAAAAGCCAATCACCGGCTCTTCCTATTTACACTGTGATCAGCCATGATTGGACACGGCTGATCACATGGTAAAGAGTCTCACCCCGCAACAACGATCGCCGCGATGCGCGCCCCCGGGGGTGCACAGCGGCTCAAAATCCTGATCACGTCATATGACGTCCGGTCAGGATTTTGAAACCACTATGCCGCCGTGCTTTTGTTATAGGGCGGACGGAAAGTGGTTAAAGTGTTTCTATAGCCAAAAGTTTCTTCTCCTTTTTTTATTTTTTTATTTTTTTTTTATTCTTCCCCACTGGCAAGATTCACTTTTTTTATCCTGTTTGCCAGTGAGACAGAAACTGAGGGGAAATCCAAAGCCCCCATTCACATTGAGTGTTTTTCTTCTAGTTTCCCCATGCCGGAATACATTCAACATGCACAATCCTATTCTTCCATAATATCCCTGTTCGCACTTTTGCGCTCAGTCACCCTACACTCAAGTACACAAGCTTTTTTTTTTTTTTTTTTTTTTTTACGTATTCCGGTATTTTTGGTCCCTTAAACTTCAACGGGAATGCCTGTAAATGTAGCGTAGATGTGTTTTTAGTAGGCATTTTTAAAGGCAAACTCCACTTCACTTTTGTGGGGGGGGGGGGGGGGGGGATCTTATAAAAAATAGTGTATACAATTGCAACACAAGTCATATTGTATTTGAAAGTAAATGGCCCTTTTTCAATCTGCAGCCACTCTAATTTTCTGAAAATGCTCTACAATATGGCTACCTGGAGGTGTTCTGTACAGAGTGTGTACTGACCACTCCCTAGAAACATCATTTCCTGCTTCTGTGATTGGCTCACCAATTTTTACCAGAAGTCTGCCCCAGTGTGAAAGCAGCCTTAAAGTGATTGTAAAGCTTCAAATATATATTTTTTTCAAAATAACAAACATATCATACTTACCTCCACTGTGCAGCTCGTTTTGCACAGAGTGGCCCCGAACACTGACTTCTGGGGTCCCTTGTGGCTCCTCCCCGCATCAGATAACCCCCTAGGAGAAGCGCTCTCCCAGGGGGTTACCTTGCAGGCGCACTCTTGAGTCCAGCATATGGCGTCCATAGCCGCTAAATGTATGACTCGCCCCCTGGAGCCCGCGTCATTGGATTTGATTGACCACCTCGGGAGCCAATGACTGCGCTGCTATCAATCTATTCAATCAAGTGCCGAGAACCCCAGGCAGAGGGACAGTGCGTCCTCGCCTTTGGAAATTCCTGGGCTCAGGTAAGTAAAACGAAGGGGGGGCGGTCACTGCCAGGTGTTTTTTCACCTTAATGCATAGGATGCAACCCCTTTAAGGAGACTCATGTCCCAGTGTCTGAGATGGGCATTTCCTATTACACAGATTACCTCTCACTTCCTGTAGCATCTGTGGGATAGGTAGTGATTAGGGATGAGCTCAGGCGTGTTCGCATGGTACACATGCAGAGCCCACCAGGAAGTCGGCGCAGCTCTGCGCTAATCACAGGCAGTGAGACATTGCCTGATCTCTGCAGCTGCAGGTCGGGGCAATGTCTCACTGCCTGTGATTAGCGCAGCGCTGCGCGACTTCCTGGTGGGCTCTGCACGTGTTCCATGCGAACACACCTGAGCTCATCCCTAGTAGTGATGGCAAATTGCCCGAACAAGACAGGCAGGGAGATTTTACCCTTCTCTACTCTATCCAAAATGTTAAAAAAAGAAAGTTTACTTATACATACATTTCGGGTGTACACGTTTGAATTCAGTGGAGAAATAACAACCTAGCTTTACCTTCAAAACAAATAATGAGGATCTTGAAAAATATAAAAATAAAGATATAAATGGTGCGTGGTGATGATCGACAGCTGCTAGCGCTAATCATCATGTCTCATAAAGCCATGTGAAGACAATAAAATAAAAAAACTACTATGCTGCACTATCTCCTGATATTGATTCCAATAAGATTTTAAAGTGCCAACATTGCAATATTGAAACTGAAAAATAAAACTTGATAAACTAACAAAGAAATAATATTACAAAAAATGTATATAAAGTCGTTTGATTGTTGTGGTGATAAAAACTGTGTCACATTCCAAAAACAAAATAAATAATAAACCAACTTAAAAAAATATATATATATATATATTTAACAGTGACATCCTAATCAAATGATGAAGATCGGTCCAGCATAATTGGTGTTATATAGTCCTTATCAAAGTTATAATGATGACTTCATAAAAAAACAGCGTGGTCTGCTTCACAGGGAACGGACATACGACCTCAATCAAAACCCAGCATTTTAAGGCACACTACAGAGTGGTGCACTAAATGCACCTTACCCATGTGAGTACCCTGGACTGGGGCTTTTTGTTTGTACAATAAAATTATGTTAAAACTATCACGCTATGGAGTTTCTCTTTCACTGTTTGCATATGAGGACACAGCACCAGTGAGTAGTTTGGAACCATACAGCTAACTTGGAATCCCTGAGTTGATTCATATCTGTGGTTGACTGAACTTAATTGCGGGGTCACATGCTCTAAGGGGAGCAGCCATTGTCTGAGGGTGGGGGAGCACCTGAGTGTGGACTCCCACACATTGCTTTCACGTTTTTATGAAGTCCCCATTATACCTTTGATAAGGACTATATACCAATTATGCTGGACTGATTAGGACATCACTGTTACATGCACTATAGCATTTATGATTCAGGCTTGTGGCACCATATATATAATATTTTAAAAAGTTTGTTTATTATTTTCATTATGTTTGTGAACTGTAACTCTTAAAGGGGAGGGCCAGCAGAATTTTTTTTAATTTTTTTTAAGTCAGCAGCTACAAACACTGTAGCTGCTGACTTATTTAATAAGCGCACTTACCTGTCCAGGGCGCCCGCGATGTCGGGCGCCCTAGGCCGACCCCTCTCTCGGGTCCCAGCGCCATTCTATCTAAGGGAAACAGGCAGTGGAGCCTTTCTGCTTCACTGCCCGTTTCCTACTGCGCATGCTCGAGTCACTCAGCTCTTTGTGAATGGGGCGCGCTGTGTTCTGGGACACAGTTCCTAGAACACACCGCGCCCCATTCCCCAGAAGACAACGCGAGGAGGAGAAGACTGAAGATCACCGCAGAGTAGGAAGAGGCAGATTAGAATGATCTGCCTAGCAACAGGCATTTATTTATTTATTTATTTTATTTTTTTGGGAACATTTTAATGTCATTTTGTTTTTTAGGGTGGCCCTCCACTTCACTTCAAAACAGTTTTTATCACCACAGCAATCAAAAGACTCTATCTATCTATCTATCTATCTATATCATATATATATATATATATATATATATATATATATATATATATATATATATATATATATATATATATATATATATATATATATATATATATATATATATATATATATATATATTTTTTTATAATATATTATTTCTTTAGTCTATCACACTTTTATTTTTCAGTTTCAATATCGCAATGTTGGCACTTTAAAATCATTGTTGGAATTAATATCAGGAGATGACGCAGTATAGTAATTTTCTATTTTATAAATTGGCTTACCTTGATGATGATGGTGTTCTCTCCGCTTACATCTCTTGTCTTGATTTCTTGAAGGCGATCTACGCAGTCCAGAGACATAACCGGACTCAGGTTCAGTGGCGCATTATTCTGGAACAAGCTTTTCACTTGGAGGACGTTGCTAAAAATGAGACAAGTGCTGCCAGACAGTTTGTACACACCTTCCCCCAACAGGAACCGGAAAGTTGGATCACGCGAAGATTCTACACTCCTTCTGTTGGTATGAGCAGTATACATGTCATACACTGCACTGTATGATGCGCCACACTGGTAGACAAACGATTAATGGCTTTATTTGACAGTAGTGTTTAAAATGTATTAAAGTATAACTAAAGGCAAAAGGTGTGTTTTTAGTTTTGGATGGAGTGGAGAGGGATTAGAACACCTCTCAGTTATTATGGATGTCTGTGCGATAGAGAGCGAGATTCACCCTCTATTTTTCCTGTTTTCCATTAATACTGAAAGTTAAAAAAAATAAAAATAAATCCCAAATTTTGGGTTGTCCCGAGAAAAGTAATAGAGGGGAAATCTTCCACTGGGGACACTAGTTCTGGTGACCTGGGGATCCCAGAGGAACTCCCTTAACCACTAACCAGCGTCATTATACTGCGGCAGGACGGCATGATCCCATGAGCTGTCGTAGATATATTTTGGTCTCTTTAACCACTTCCCGACCAGCGCACGACGATGTACGTCGACAGAATGGCACGGGCAGGCATATTGGTGTACAGGTACGTCCAATATTCAATGCCGCCCTGCCATCGGGAGCGCGCTGCCGGCGGCGCGCTCCCGCGCTGGTCGGGACCCCCGTGAGTCCGGTCGCGGGACCCGCGGACTCGATCGCGTCGGGCATCCCCGCGATCGTCTCACGGAGCGGCCGAATGGAGGAAATGCTGTGTAAACAGCATTTTTCCATTCTGCCTAGCAACTAGTGACGCTGATCTCTGCTCCATGTGATTGGAGCAGAGATCAGTGTTCACTAAATGAAAGCCCAACCCCCCCCACAGTTAGTAACACACCCCTAGGAACACTTAACCCCTACACTGCCACCCACTGGTTAACCCCTTCACTGCCAGTGTCATTTACACAGGAATCGCTGCATTTATATAGCAGTGATTACTGTATAAATGACAATGGTCCCAAAAATGTGTCAAAAATGTCCGATGGGTCCCCCACAATGTCGCAGTCACAATAAAAATCGCTGATCGCCGCCATTACTAGTAAAAAAAAAAATAATAAAAAATTATTAATAAAAATGCTATAAAACTATCCCTATTTTGTAAACGCTATAACTTTTGCGCAAACCAATCAATAATCGCTTATTGCTATTTTTTTTTAACCAAAAATATGTAGAAGAATACATATCGGCCTAAACTGATGGAAAAAAATGTTTTTTTATATATTTTTGGGGGATATTTATTATAACAAAAAGTAAAAAATAATGCGTTTTTTTTCAAAATTGTCGCTCTATTTTTGTTTATAGTGCAAAAAATAAAAACCGCAGGGGGGATCAAATACCACCAAAAGAAAGCTCTATTTGTGGGAAAAAAAGGACGTCAATTTTGTTTGGCAGCAACGTCGCACGACCGCGCAATTGTCAGTTAAAGCGACGCAGTGCCCAATCGCAAAAAGTGGTCTGGTCTTTGACCAGCAAAATGGTCCGGTCTGCAAGTGGTTAAACGGGATAGCAGGCGCACACCCGCTGCACAGAAGTGGGGTGCCGATGCTCGTGACTGGGGGTCGCGATGACAGCTGGCCACGAGCGATTGCGGGCATGAGAGGCAGAACAGGTGTGTGTGTGTGTGTGTGTGTGTGTGTACACATCCCAGTTCTGTAAGGATAGGCGAGACAGATCGTGAGTTCCTACGAGCTGGGAACCACAATCTGTCATCTCCTATAGTCAGTCCCATCCCCCACAGTTAGAACACACACATAAGGAACACAGTTAACCCCTTGATAGCCCCCTAGTGTTAACCCCTTCCCTGCCAGTGACTTCAATACAGTAATCAGTGCATTTTTATTGCACTGATCGCTGTATAATTGTCAATTGACCCAAAAATGTATCAAAAGTGTCCGATGTGTCCACCATAATGTTGCAGTCTTTTTTTTTTTTACCAAAAATATGTAGAAGAATACATATCGGCCTAAACTGAGGAAAAAAAATTGGGGGTATTACAGCAAAAAGTACAAAATATTGTGTTTTTGTTCAAAATTGTTGCTCTTTTTTGTTTGTTTTATAGCGCAAAAAATAAATACCGCAGAGATGATGAAATAATGCCAAAAGAAAGGTCTATTTGTGGGAAAAAAAGGACGTCCATTTTGTTTGGGTACAACGTCGCACGACCACACAATTGTCAGTTAAAGCGACGCAGTGCTGTCTCGCAAAAAATGGCCTGGCCATTGAGCAGCCAATTCTTCTGGGGCTGAAGTGGTTAATTTTCAGAGATTTCCCCTTACTTCCTGTTTGGCTGTGAAACAGGAAGTGAAGGGAACTCTGCAATGGGACACAGATGGCAAATAAAAAAAGGGGAAGGGTTATAACACTCCCTTGCTTTTGCCATGATGGGGCAAACAAAGGTTTGCCTATAGTTCTACTTTAACAATAACTTAAGAACTTTTAATGAAGCCTTTTCTTAAAGCGGAACTTCACAAATTTTTTAAAATCTTTTCATCTATTAAATCTTCTGCCCTTGCTTTTGTTTTAACTGTGGATAGTAAAACTTTTTTTTTACTTGCTAAATCGCACCAGTGTGAACCAGGGCTAAGTGTAAAACAACCTTGGTAGTTGGCTAGTATGAAAGCCATCACAGTATTAACTGCATCTGAGCACCACAAACCAAAAACACTATTTAATTCATTTTTAATATTTAATGCAAACTCCCCCATCCATCCATGTCTCCATACTATTTTGTTGAGAAATCACTTTGATTAGCATTTTGGCTGTGGCCATCTTGAGTATGGGCAAATGATTCATGTAGCATTTACTTCCTGGAATTCATCTGCCCTTAGCTCAAGCATGCACGCAGGAGAGTGTGTTTAGATGAGAAAACCTTTGCTCCTCTCCTCCCCTCCTGAAGGCTCTTGGGATGTATAACATCATTTGCCTAGGCAAGAAACCAACAGGTAACTGAAGAAATGTAAAAAAAAAAAAAAAAAAGTTTAACCACTTCAGCCCCGGAAGATTTACCCCCTAAACGACCAGACCACTTTTTTGAGATGGCGGCACGGTGTTGTTTTGACTGACAATTGCGCAGTCGTGCGACGTTGTACCCAAAGAAAATTGATGTCCTTTTTTCCCCATAAATAGAGCTTTCTTTTGATGGTATTTGATCACCTCTGCGGTTTTTATTTTTTGCAATTTAAGCAAAAAGACAGACAATTTTGAAAAAAACAAAAAAACAAAAAAAAACTATTTTTTGCTTTTTGCTATAATATCACACATTTTTTTTTTATTATTTTTATTTTTATTTTTTTATTGCAATAAGTATTTATTGATTGGTTTGCGCAAAATGCAATTTTTTTAAAATATATATATATATATATATATATATATATATATAATGTATGTATGTATATGTTAAAAAAAAAATCCATTTTGCGCAAACCAATCAATAAATGCTTATTGCAATTTAAAAAAAAAAAATTGTGATATTATAGCAAAAAGTAAAAAAAAAATTTTTTTTTTCAAAATTGTCAGTTGAGAGAGTGAAGTTCCACTTTGGGATGGAAGGTTCTAATGTTCAGGTATTCCTGAAGAGCATTGGAGCAATAAAGGTTGTTCAGCCAATTGTTGTAAACGCGGTACTCTTACATCCTAGACCTACCAAACTGGTAAAGATAGAAGTGGTATGTGTTTAGGCTTTTACACAAAGACTGTTTGATCATTAGATTGTAAGTTTCTTCGCTGATTTGAAGGGTTCTCTAGTGCCAGGAAAAAGTCCAAATAAAATGTGATCTTGCCTCTCTCTTGTTTTGCACAGAGTGGTACTGGGAGTGTCTGCTGCGGCCCTGGTGTTCTCGGATCCTGGCCATCGTCCTGGCTCTGTTCTCCGCTGTGGTTGTGTGGTCAGAATGCACATTCTTCAGCACCCACCCCGTCCTCTCTCTTTTTGCTGTGTTTATTCAACAGGCAGAGAGAACTTATAACTATATTTACATAGAGGTAAGTTCATTCCGGTGACACGGTCCACCTGCTGATTGATGAATCTTCTTCCTGCTTCTCATTTTCTGCTCTTGCTTGTTAGTGTATAAAAACCCAAAAACCAAATTGTAATATGTTTCACCTCACCGGTTGTTTATATGTGGTGGCCACATTTTTTTTTTTTTTTTTTATTATTATTATTTTTTTTTTTTACTTGATGATTTTGCTTTAACAAAGTCATGAGCTCCTCCCTCTGATCACTCTTCCCTCTCCTCATGTCAGCATGTTCCTTTGCAACACCTACATATAAAATAGAGCCCGATTGACTCCTAGTGCTGGGCCTCCTCATTCTTATCTGAGTGCTGCTGGGCAAGGGCTAGAGATTTGATAATATCAATACAGAAACAGTGTATATATGTGTATGTGTGTGTGTGTGTGTGTGTGTGTATATGTATATGTATATGTATATATATATAGTGTGTGTGTGTGTGTATACACACACACACACATACACACACACACACACACTGCATCCGGAAAGTATTCAGTGCTTCACTTTTTACACATTTTGTCACCTTACAGTTCAGTTTTGTTATCATAAAGTTCTACAAACAATACCCCATAGTGACAATGTGAAAGAAGCTTGTTTGAAATGTTTGCAAATTTATAAAAAAAAATTAAATCCCATGTACAGTATTCACAGCCTTTGCATTGTATGGCATTGGCAATGGCATTGTAGCAAAGTGTAATTTTTTAGACATTAATGGCTGTGTGTTGAGTTGTTTTGAGGGGACAGCAAATTTACACTGTTATACAAGCTGTACACTCACCACCTTACATTGTAGCAAAGTGTAATTTCTACAGTGTTGTCAGTGTGTGTGTGTGTGTGTGTGTGTGTATATGTATATATATATATATATATAAGTGTGTGTGTGTGTGTGTATGTTTGTGGCCACCATCCACTGATACCCGCCCTCCACTGATGCTCACCTTACCTGTGCTCCCCTGCCAATCTTTCCTCAAACATTGCAACCAATACTAAAATCGCAATTGGCTGCTAGAGCTGAGCACTGTTATATGGGAGGGGAGATTTAATTTTGGGTATTGGTGAAGGGTATGTTTTTATATGGAGGTATTTTTGTACTTTTTGACCTTTTGTAAATTCATAACGGAAATTTGATTCCATTATATATTTGTTTTATTTAATGTGTGGCACAAGCCATGTGAGCCCTATTAGATTGGCTGCTGTGTTGGTCTTAATGTCTGTGCCTTGACCTACCTTTTTGTTGTCTTGGTTTACCCTGGCTACATAGGTTACACCTGGAATTTAAAGTAAGTGGGTATACCATATGGATTTAGATTTCTATGATTTTTAATCCTTTCTGTGATGGGAGAATACCCCATACCCAGAACTATCGGGTATTGGTCCCAGGCCGGGGATCCTGAATAAGGATGAACTCAGGCGTGTTCTCAAGTCCAGGGGGCCCGCCAGGACTGTCCGTAGCGCTAATCAGTTAGTGAGATGTTTCCCGATCCATGGCTGCACAGACCGGAAATATCTCACTGCCTGTGATTAGCGCTGTGGAGTGTCAGCTTCGTGGCGGGCTTGAACATGTAGAGCTGAAAACATGCCTGAGCTCATCCTTGGGCCCCTTTCACCCTTGTGCGACTTGTCCTGTGACTTGGGACTGCAAAGCCACATGACAAGTCGTACCCCATGATTTCCAATGAGTACCATTCATGTTTGTGCCACTTCAAAGTAGTCCCTGTACTACTTTGATCAGACTTTGATGCAATGTTGAGTTCCATAGAAAATCGCTGCAAAATTGCGCTACTTTCAAGTTGCGGCAGTGTGAAAGGGGACTTGATCCTGAAGGAGCGAGGTTATACTCTATAACAATTTGCTCTTACTAGGTTAACAATTGATAGCAGTTCATGCTCCTAAGCTGTGCAGTTTTTCTAGTGAACACTGTTAATAATAATAATGAACAGTTTCATGTAATATCCATTATTGGCTTTCTCTCACTTCCAGGTGGCTTGTTTTCTCACCATATTCTTCTTGAGTATCTGCGTTTACTCCACAGTCTTCAGGATCAGAGTGTTCAATTATTACTACTTTGCATCGCATCATCAGACAGATGCGTACAGCCTCCTGTTCAGCGGCATGTAAGAGGATCAAACTGCTTTTACTACTTTATCTACGAAATGAATTTAATGAAACCCAGACCCCAGGTTCACATGGCCCAGTTCCATAGCAGGGATGAGCTCAGGTGTGTTCGGAGTCCTGCCTGGAAGCTGTCAAAGCGGACAGACAATCCTAGGTGGTGGAGGTATTCCCAGCAGCTGCAAGTATAAATGGCATACGTGGCATACCTCTGCCCATTTTTCTTATGGCCTCACCTACGGGTGAGCTTAACTTTACAAATGTTGCATGGGATGAAATACGTGATCAAAGTAGGAGGATCACTTTCAGGTTTTTGTATGAAAGTACTTAGTCTTCCAACCCAGACTTTCTATACATAGGGCTGCATCTTACACAAGAGTTAAAATTACCCTTTCACCTCAGGGTCACTCACACCACAATGCACACCCTGTAAAATAGGAGGCAATATACTTCACTTTCCAGTGACCCATGTGCTGAAACACCTCGGCATTGATTCTTCCCTGCAGGTATTTAACCCTTCCAGGTGGGTTCATTACTTTCTCTCCCTTCTATCAACCCTCCCACCTGCTTGCACACCTTGAAGTGACTACTTCTACCCCTTCTCATTAAACTGCACCCCCTTCGTTATGCTGTGGCATGGCTGGTTCAGAAAGTTAATGTACCAAGATCAATGTTGGCTATTCCTGAGCTCCCTAGATAAGCTTCTGAGCAGGATTATGGCAATCACTCTGGCAGGGGAGTGGTTGGCATCACCAGGTATCCTTTCAGGCAATGAAAGGGAACGGGTACACAAAGGGGAGCCTGTAGTGCATAGAAAGGATGTAAGTAAAGGACATACCCAGAAGAGGGTGCTAACTGATATTACCCACATAATTGGTCCTCCAAATCTTTAGATTTCAAAAATAGAGTATACTCGACAGGATCAGGCATTCTCTGAACACACTTGAAAGCTATATGGTGGGCTCCCAGAGCATCAGATAACCATCGTCAAGTCGGTTACTTGCAGTGGCGTGGTCTCCTTCAAATAAATTGGACCTTGAAAAGCATGCAGAATCCACAGCTTACCAACCCTGGATTTCAGACTATTGTGTAGCTTCAAAGATGACCAGGGATCCTGCAGCTTGAACTGTCACTAAATAGGTTAAAAGCTTGTTTAAAAAAATTAAAATCTCAACCTCCTAAGGTGTGCTTGCAGCTTAAAAAGGAATTCAATGTGTGGTGAATTTTTACATTGTTACATCGGTCTAGGTTTGATCAATATACCTGGCTGATCCCCCCCTGTCAGCTGGAAATCACTGACGTAGGCACCACCAATACAATGATTTGCACTTGCTTCCGGGTTCTGTGCCAAGCAGCTGCTCTTCTGAATTGTGAACACAGGAGGTCGGCTGATCAGCATGGGCACCATTTAGTAAATGCTTTGCATTTTCAAAATGAATGCACAATGCTCTCTGATTGCACAAGTTGGAAACCTTTTCTGCCCCACCTCTCCATATCATCCAAACAGGGAACATTGTGCATTCATTCAGAGAATGTAAAGCATTCTCTGATTGGTGCCCATGCCTAGCTGCCGACCTCCTGTGTTCACAATGCATCAGGCCCGGCCGCTCAGTACAGGACCTGGAAATAAGTGGAGATCACTGGTATAGTTGTCTACTTCAATGATATCCAGCTTCTATTGTATTATAACTGCTAACCAATCAGATTTTTAAGAGTAGTTTAGAAAATCTCACCAATTTTATATTATTTCTTTTCCTCCCGTTCTATTAAATCAGCCCAAGTGTATTTAGAAGCCTCTAATTTATAATAGGTATAGGGGAATTTTATGGGATTTTTAAGGTGCAAAGTAAGGTACAGTGATCTCAAGATAGAGTATGAAAAGTTTTCTTTAATTTAAAGACAGAATAACAATTGTAAAAAAAAAATTCTGGCAAGTATGTTTCAATACAATTTTTTTGCATATATGACTTTAGAATGGAGTTCCCAACATGTTTTTCCCATATTATGGGCTTCTTCAGGCAATGCTGTCCATTAGAGGTACAAGCCTTTTATTGAAAGAGAATGTACATATAGTAATCGGATCAAAAGTGAATTAAAATTAATTAAGATATACATACGTTTGTTTATTCACTCCTTTTTAGAGGTTATTTTTCAATACAAAATAGTTTTTACATACATGTGCACATTCAATTCAACGACATTATTGCTTAATATGCAAACAAAAGAACTCGCTGCTCCAGGTGAGACAGGAAGCTTAATGATATCACGGTGCCCGCCTCGGCTCACCTCTGCAATTTTGATGGATCTTGGAGTGCAGCCATTTCTTCAGTGTTGATATTATTGCTTACCCAAGTCTCTTGAGATATTATGTACTATGATCAAACCACTATATGGGTCAAAGTGTCTGCCGGCGTCAAGGAAACCAAGAGCTATAGGTGACCAGCTATAATAACAAAAGGATAATTAATTAATTTCAACATCAAAAAATGGGAATGAATCTCCAAAAGATAAAGATAGTATATATAAAAAAGAGGTCAACTTACAAAACTAGGTTTTGCAGAGAACTCTTTATCTATGGACATGAACTGGAACAAGCGGCCTTAAATACCCTCCATCTGGACATCCAGGCTGGATGCGAACGAAAAGACCGCACATGTACGAACCACATCATATCCGCCGCTCAACCCATCGCCGTTGGGTCCCAACGCCCGACCTAAGAGAGGACTAAGAGGCCACTATAGGGAGCCTCTTTGTCCTCTCTTGGGTCGGCCGTTGGGAGCCAGCAGTGACGGGTTGAGGGGCGGATATAATGTGGTTTGCGCATGTGTAGCACGGTCTTTTTGTCCGCATCCAGCCTGATTGGCCGGATGGGGGGTATTTAAGGGCGCTTGTTCAAGCTATTACACGCTTCTGAATAAACAAATGTATGTATATGGTATGATTTTAAATTGACTTGATGCGATTACTATATGTATATTCTTTTTCAATAGAAGGCTTGTACCTCTAATGGACAGCATCCCCTGAAGAAGCCCGGAATATGGATGAAACATTCTAAAGTGCTGTATCCATCAACTTGTATTGAACCGTACTTGCCATACTCGTTTTTTTAACAATTTTTATTCTGTCCTTTTAAATAAAACTTTTTATACTATATCTTGAGATCACTGCACCTTACTTTGCACCTTACAAATCCCATAAAATTCCCCTATACCTATTCAATCGAGGAATGTGGTGCTAATAATAAGTTGGTTTGCCCGTGGTTATAATAGTCATAATATTCTCCCTTTGCTGCCTTTTTATAATTTTTTTTTTATTAATGGTTTCTATTCCACAGGTTATTCTGCCGTTTGACTCCTCCGCTGTGTCTGAATTTCCTGGGTCTGACACATATGGATGGATCCATTTCTCACCAGAATTTAGTGCAGACTGCCTACACTTCCGTAAGTACATCATCCTAGCATTAAAATAGATCCAGGATAACACTGCTTTGTCCCTAATTTGGCTTTTCTCTCCTCTTTTATAGATTATGGGATCTTTAAAGGTTCTGCCACTTATTGCTGATGTCTTTTATATCTATTATCCCATGCTGGTCGTCATTCTCTGCATTGCCACATATTTCAAGTAAGAGATGCACATTAATATCTAGTTGAATCATGATTACCACTGTGATTTGTTGCATCGTTCTGAGATCCATGATCTTCTTTTAATGATACTGTGTTCAAATAACGGATGTTCAGATAATGGTTACAATAAAAAGGCTGTGTAGGTGCCTGTACTTAATTGCAGCAACCTCCTAAACCCTGCCATTGCGGCTGAATCCTGGGGCGATCACACAGGCTAAGCTAAGCTCTTCCAAATAGTGTTTTCCCATCCGCCCTACTTCCTGCACCTTACTGTAATTGGCTAGAGAGGGCAGCCCATCATTGTGTTGGGCCAATAGGAATGTGTAGGGTGTGGGAGGTAGCAGCAAACTCTGCCATTATGTGGAAGTGTCTGAGCTTTGCCTGTCAGAACAGCCCAGGACTTGGCCATCTCTAAAACACATACTGTATGTATACCTGAGACCGTGTAACACTAACGAGTCACATGACACTGGGGAGGAAAAATGGCTAATTGGGCCCAATTTGGACATTTTCACTTAAGGGTGTACTCACTTTTGTTGCCAGCGGTTTAGACATTAATGGTTGTGGTGTTGTTATTTTGAGGGGACAGCAAATTGACACTTTTATAGAAGCTGTACACCCACTACTACATTGTAGCAAAGTGTCATTTCTTCAGTGCTGTCACATGAAAAGATAGAATAAAATATTTACAAAAATGTGAGGGGTGTACTCACTTTTGTGAGATACTGTGTGTGTGTATGTGTGTATATATATATATTATGAATTTATGCGCACAAACATTTTACCTTTCCTTTTTTAAATGAATGTTGTAAAAAAAAAAAGTCAATATTTTACATACTGTGTGTTTTACATATTATGCTGTATAGTGTAATCACTTCTCTGTGTTCTCCTGTTAGTTTGGGTACTCGCTGCTTGAATTTACTGGGTTTCCAGCAGTTTATGGGGGATAACGACATGACCTCCGACCTGACCGATGAAGGCAAAGAGTTGATCAGAAGAGGTAGGTTCTCTTCATAGTTAGAAGTTATTTTAAGAAAGCTGTAAAATCCAAATGCCTGACCAATTGATGTTGAATGTGTTTTATAAAAGTGCTTCCTAAGCCTAGGTTCACATTAATGTGCAGGGAAAAACCCACGATCCGTGCATATTTCCTTTACCGCATTCAAATCTCACTGCCCTTGCGATCCACAGAGGGTGTCAGTCAGGGACGTTGCTAGGTGTGAAAAAGACCAGGTGCTTCAGCCCGAACTCCAAGCCTGGTGGTGGGGAATTGACTGCTTGGCGGGGGGGGGGGGCCCACTTTCTGGTTGCTGCCTGGCTCACCAATGCCCATCCATGCTGACCACTAAACTGACCCCCCTGGCACCTAAATTGACCCCCCTCCCCTCACACATACACTGACACCCCCCTCCCCGACACCTACACTGACTCCAGGTGACATCTTGACACTCCTGTAGGTCAGCCTTACCTATGTAGTGTAGCCCATCTCATTCTGACCACTCCACAGCAGGCTGCACGCACCAGGGAGAGGGAGCCAGGATAGGAGAGCCGCTCCACTGCCCGCCCATTTACACAGAACGTGCAGGGATCTCCCTGTGCCCAGCACAGCCGAAATATCATTCCCACCTCCTCCTGGACCCGACAGCGCCTATGATGGATGTCACATGTCCTGTGGTCTCAGCATTGGACAAGTGGGACGTCATAGGAGCCTTGTCCCGGAGGCAGGACTTTTTGTACATCACTCGGCTGCGCTGGATAAGCAGATCGTTCCTCGTTGCCTGTGGAAATAGCTAGGGGCTAATAACACATTTAGGACTATCGAGACCCGAAGCTTTTTGGGGGCACACCCGGGGCTCCAGCCCCCTTCCGCTCCCCCCTCCCAATGCCACTGGTGTCGGTGCATTCTTAACAACACTCCAAATGCAGGTCGCAAATGCTGTGTGTTTGCCGGCACCAGATCGTGCAGTGCGGTTCCAAAACTGCTGCGTGCACGAGTTTGAGCCCATTGTACGTTTTTGTAAGTTTGCCCACTTACAAAGAAATGCAGGGTCTTTAATTGTTATCATAGATGTATTTTAAATGAGAAAAGACAGAATATCAACCAAAAATCCAGAAAAAAAAAACATGATATAAATGTTATAAATTGAGTTGCAGTTCAGTGAGTAAAATAAATATTGGATCCCCTACCAACCAACAATTTTGGCTCCCACACTCTGGCTACAGTTTGTGCTCATGTGGTACACAGATTAGTCCTGTCCATTTAAGAAGGTGCTCCTAACGACAACTTGTTATGTGTATAAAATACCCCTGTCCACACAATCTTTCTTCCATTAAAACCTCACCATCATGGGCAAGACCAAAGAGCTGTCAAAGGATGCCAGGGACAAGATTGTAGCCCTGCACAAGGCTGGAATGGGCTACAAGATCATCGGGAAGAAGCCTGGTGCGAAGGAGACAACTTTTGGAGCAATTATTCAAAAATGAAAGAAATGCAAAATAACTATCAATTGCTCTCGGCGTGGATCTCCATGCAAGATTTCTCCTCATGGGGTAAGGATGATCATGAGAAAAGTGAGGGATCAGCCCAGAACAACATGGAGGGAGCTTGTGATCTGAAGGCAGTTGAGACCACAGTCACCAAACAAACTATTGGTAACACAATATGTCGCCGTGAATTGAAATCCCGCAGCACCCGCAAGGTCCCCCTCCTCATGAAGGCACATGTACGGGCCCATTTGAAGTTTGCCAATGAATGATTCAGAAAAAGATTGTGAGAAAGTGCTGTGGCCAGATGAGAACAAAATTGAGCTCTTTGGCTAGAACTCGACTCGCTGTATTTGGAGGAAGAAAAATGCACCATCCCAACAGTCAAGCACAGGGGTGGAAACATTATGCGTTGGAGCTGTTTCTCGCTAAAGGTACGGGCCAAATTTGCTGCATTGTGGGGCCAATAGATGGGGTCCTGTATTGTAAAATCTTGGATGAGAACCTTCTTCCCTCAGCCAGAACACTGAAGATGGGTCATGGATGGGTCTTCCAGCATGACAATGACCCAAAACATACCACCAAGGCAATAAAGGAGTGGCTCAAGAGAAAACACTTTAAGGTCATGGAGTGGCCTAGCCAGTCTGCAGACATTAATCCTTTAGAAAATGTATGGGGAGAGCTGAAATTTCGAATTGCCAAGTAGCAGCCAAGAAAACTTAAGGATTTACAGAAGATCTGTAGAGTGGACCAAAATCCCTCCCGAGTTGTGTGCAAACCTGGTAACCAACTACAAGAAATGCTTGCCAACATGGGTTTCTCCACCAAGTGCTAAATCATGTTTTGCTTGGGGATTAAATACTTATTTTCTTTATTTTTGGTTAATATTCTGTCTCTATCATTTAAAACACACCTATGATAAAAAATCTAGTCCCTTCATTTCTTTGTAAGTGAGCTAACTTACAAAATATGCAGGGGATCAAATAATTTTTCCCACTGTATGTCAAGGCAAAATAAAACAAAAAATATGCATTACATTTCTGCAATATATTTCCCAGTCCATATGAGTGCAGAACAATACCTGTTGATCTGCCAGAGATGCACAAAGCTCTTCATTTCCTGTTGTGGGCTGCCAGCGCACAGCATTATTTTGGACTGAGTGGTGTAAGCTCTGCCCAGTTGTCTTTGCTAAACAAATTATCCACTCCCACTGTCAGATCTACACCATAAAGGCAAATTCTTCTATAGTCTAATATGAGATGTGGGAGAGGGGCTCTGTGAGATGACACAAGAAGTGTGCGGTGGACATGGGGCAGCTCTGAGTTTTTGACAGGTGTGTTCTTCTTTTTTTTTTTTTTTTTTTCCCCAAAACAAAACTCTTTCAAAGGTTTATTAAACTGACCAAAAGGGAACAAATGAGAGAAGTTCATTGTTGGGGTTTACATACATTTTAGGAATATTTAGTCTATGTTTAAATTAGAAGTCTTTTATTATCATTCAAAGGATATGACCAGTTTTATACTTTTTTGTCTTTCTACTTTAGAAAAGAGGAAACGTCAGAGGCACGAAGATGGTGAAACTCGCAGGCGGGTGCGTCATATTGTTTTGTTTTTTAAAAGTTTTTATGGTTTTCTTTGTATGTGGTTATGGGGATGGCATGAGAGCCTAACCAAGAAAACCAAACAGAAAATGACCAGTTCTATCAATGGTATACTGAATAGAACACATCTGCTCAGTTAGTTCATTAAACTATAATAGTTTTTCATTTTTGAAATACAAATATTGTACAACATCTGTAATAGCTTTTGCGATATCCTACTGTAGGTACTTGATTACATGTTAAAGTGGTTGTAAAGTCGGAAGGTTTTTTTTATCTTAACATTCTATGCATTAAGATAAAAAGCGTTCAGTGTGCAGCAGCTCACCTGAGCCCCCTAATACTCTTCTGAGCCCCGTCTCGATCCAGCAAAGTTGCAGGAGAGACTCGGCTGCTTGGGCTTTCCCTCTTGGTTGGCTGAGACAGCGTGATGCCATTTGCTGCTGTCAAAGTCAGTGAGCCAATGTGGAGAGAAAGGGGGCAGGGCTGAACTGGGACTCCATGTCTGAATGGACACGCAGCAGCTCGGCTAGGGTGCCCTCATAATAAGCTGCTTACTGTGGGGGCACTCAGCTGGAGGGAGAGGCCAGGAGCACATAAGAGGGACCCGACAAGAGGAGGATCTGGGCTGCTCTGTGCAATACCACTGCACAGAGCAGGTAAGTATAACATGTGGAAAAAAAAATGAGACTTTAATATCACTTTAACACATCTAGGTAGATTCAGGATTGGTAATAATAAAATGTTTATAATAAAAACATCCCTTTTTAACTGCTTGCTGCCCAGCACATGAATATAAAAGTCTTGGGCAACAAATGGTTATACCAGGATCATGGCTGCAGCCTCTACTCATGCTGACAGACGCAAGTAGAGGAGAGCCAATCGGCTGCACTGATTATCAGTGCAACGCCCCGAGGATGCCCACCCATGGCCATCAAGGATGGCAATCATTGCCAATTAGGGATGTCACTCCTTGCCCATCAGTAATGCCTGCCAGCTCCTCTTATCAGTGCTGCCCATCTGTGCCGCCCATCAGTGCCAATTAGTACCGTCTCATCAGTGCCCATCAGTGAAGGATAAAACTTTTATTATTTTATATTATTATTAGTATTTTATATTATTTTTTATTTGTAGTGCAAAAAATAAAAACCCCAGAGGTGATCAAATACCACCAAAATGAAGCTCTATTTGTGGGAGAAAAAAAATGATAAAAAAAAAATTGTGTTTTGGGTACAGCGTTGCATGACCGCGCAATTATCATTCAAAATATGAGAGTGCTGAAAGCCGAAAATGGTCTGGGTAGGAAGGTTTCTAAGTGCCCTGTAATGAAGTGTTTAATGACGTGCCATTTTTTGTGATATGGCACTGCATCAATTTAACTGACAATTGCGCTGTCGTGCAAAGCTGAACCCAAACAAAATTGATGTCCTTTTTTTCCCACAAATAGAGCTTTCTTTTGGTGGTATTTGATCACCTCTGTGGTTTTTATTTTTTGCGCTATAAACAAAAAAGACAATTTTGAAAAAAACAAAACAAAAAACATAAAAAAAATAATTTATTCATCAGTTTAGGCCAATCTGTATTCTGCTCCTTTTTTTTGGTAAAGAAAATTGTAATAAGCGTATATATTTATTGGTTTGCGCAAAAGTTATAGCGTATACAAAATGGGGGAAAGATTTATGGAATTTTATTTTTACTAGTAATGGCAGGGATCAGCTATTTTTAGTGGGACTGCGACATTGCGGCAGACATATTTGACCCTAAGTGACTCTTTTTGGTGACCATTGACACCAATACAGTGATCAATGCTAAAAAAAAAAGCACTAATCTCTGTATAAATGGCACTGGTAGGGAAGGGGTTAACACTAGTGCTGATCAAACGGTTAAGTGTTCCCTAGGGAGGTGTTTATAACTGTTAGAGGGATGGGCTCACTGGGAGTAGATAGAGATTGCTGTTACTGATCACTAGGAATATCCGATCTCTCTCTCCTCCCCTGTCAGAATGGGGATCCGCCTTGTTTACATAGGCAGAGCTCCCTTGGCGCGTGGCAGGCGCACGCCCGCTGCATCTAATGCATGGCCCGACATACAGGTTCCTTGATTCTTGCAGCCAGGCCACCCTGCCACAGTATATGGGCGGTCCGAAAGTGGTTATATAAAATAAAAAAAATTTGTAAAAGCACCCCTGTCCCTGTGCACATAGGTCCCCACACGCAGATGTAAAACGGTGATTAGACCACACATACCTGAGATATCGCCAAAAAAGTCGGAGTGAGCGATGATTCTAGTGCCATAGCTCATGTTTTACTCTAAAATAATAACCTGTAAAGGGTTTTAAAGCGTCGCCTATGGAAAATTTTAGGTACCAAAGTTTGTTGCCATTTCACAGGTGTGCACAGCTTTAAATCTTGTCATGTTTAGTATCTTTTTACTCGAAGCAACGTCATATTGTATATTTTACCCCAAAAGTGTTAAAAAATAGGGTCAGGAAAAGTGGACTTTTCCTGAAAATTTTACTTTGATAAAGGGCTGTTCTTATGTGGTGTGTCAAAAAATTGCAATAATTTTATTCCCCAAGGCCGCTGCTCTCAGAAATATATCATGTTTGGATGTTTTACGTAAATTTCTAGCAAAAATTCTGAATTCTTTCTTGTATGTGAATTATTTATTTGTTTTTTTTTTTTTAATTGTCCCAGTAGGCAAGTGGTTAAATAGACTAAAATGTAGTTGCATTGTGATTGGCTGCTGTGGCCAAAACATCCATTGTTGCTTCTTCTCCTGAGTTCATATACTGTCCATATAGAGACTAATCATTCTTCCCTCTGGTTTTGTATTGCAGGAATGGAAGGAGCGCTATGCCACCAATAGGGAGGATTCCAGCCGTAACAGAAATGTCAGCACTGAGCAGAAGGATCCCACCTACACTGAGATGACCACCAGCCGATGTGAGTAGAACTGTCAATGAAAATTGTGTAACTGGGGAATTACCAGCCTTTCTATGCCACTAGTATTACATTGTAAGAGTATATGCTTATTTAAAGAGTTTAAATCCAAGAATAAACATGCAATATATTGCAGCTTACCTGTCTTTTTGGTTGTTGTATTCTTTTTGTTTAGGTTTTACCCTTTATTTTCACCTGGTGCTGCCAGTAAATTACTTCCTGTCCTAGAGTGGCAACGCTCACTCACTTTACTGTATCTGTGGAGGAGGTTCATTGTCACTCTAGGACAGGGCTACAGAACAACTCTCTCCTTATCTACATAATATAGGGGGAGCAGTTTTGTAGTCCACAAAACTGGGAAGAATGCAAAGTCAGCACAGACGGTGTTAAAGCTGAACTCCATCCATTTTATTTTTTCCTCAAAAGCACCCCCATGATGGCCACAGCTTATGTAATTCAAATTGGCATATGCTGTATATGTCATAGTTTTTAGTTTTTTTGGAAATCTATTGTACTCGCTGCACCCTCTGTATCATGTAAGTGCAGGCATCGGAAGCCCGCTCAGTTTCTTCAGGGATACGGTGGAGCTGGCTACCCAGCATGCACCACCCGATCACACACCTGGGCAGTGTAAACAAAGTGTGGCACACTCTGTGTATTGCAGGCTGCCATAGCAATGGTGGTGTCGGGGGGGGGGGGGGGGTTGTGTCCCCACGTCCCCACGTTCCCACCCTGTTATGGCAACCTGTCAGCCAGTCTGCCAATTGACTGCTGGGATTAATGACACTTATATCCCAGGAGCCAATGAGTGGGAAGATATGACCTGAGGTAGGACGGAAGTGGCGGTCTTAATTAACCCTACAGGTACTAAACCTTAAGAAAAAAACAAAACATTCCTAACGTAATAGCATAGCGATCAGCAACAACAGGGACTGAAGTTAAAAAATTGGGTCGAACTGCACATTAAAGTTACCAGCTCAAGATTTCTGGCAGGATCTATTTCTGCATTTATTGAACAGATATTGCAAAACCTGTTTAATCATATATCTAACAGACCAAAAGGAAGCAAATATGCTTGTGGTAAGTTTCCAAACCTTTTCAAAGCGGAGGAACTTTTAACATAACTTTCCAGTCTCAGGGAACCTCTTCTAAAAATGACTATATCTACAACTTATGATACATTACTGTGATGGTCAGTGGGAAGAATGCTCCTTACACTTTTGGTCATTGGGAAGACTTTCCCCCTTACAGATGGCTAAAAAGATGAAAGGTGTCAGTGGAAACATGTGAGCGGCATAAATTGCTCATTGCTCAAAGAACCCCTGGTAACCCCTGGAGGAACTTTACGGTTCCATGGAACCCTGGTTGAAAAACCCTGGTTTATGTACACTTTAATGAGATATTGCTTATAGTAATTATGCATTATTACCATGCTGTCAGATACCAACTTTTATTATCTGTTGAGGGACACCAAAGTCCTCCGTAGTAATATCACTACCCTCAGTTCAGTTATTACTAGGGACTTAACTTTGTTCTCACCATCAGATCATCCCTGAAAGTTTCAATGATGAAATAATAAGGATGTGTTGGTACATAAGGCCCTAGGTAAAAGGTTACCTCTCATTGGGGGTTGCATCTCCTTGATAGGTAGCTGAAGCCTCTGTTACAACTTGGTGCCCTATCAGGTTGAACACTCTGGACCTTCTGGTCTCTAGTTCCTTTTTTGTTCTTTGAAATGCCCTATTTCTTTACATGGGAATCTTTTGAAGTGTGTTCCAATTGGAGCAGAGTCTATATATCCGTCTGTTATATCAGATCACCATTAGGAATTTCCCTGCTAGCTGTTCTGATAAAGAAATCCATCATATGGTTTCTGTATTCTTTTTATTATCTCTTCTATTGCTTTTACTCCGCCCCTTTCAAGAATTTTTATCCATTAATGTCGATTTTTTTTATTTATTTTTATTTTTTTTTACTTTTCCCAGCATCAAAGTACACGAGACAGAACAACCGAACAGAAAGGGATCGAATTGAACTCCTGCAGGATGCAGAGCCGCTGGATTTTAATGCAGACAATTTTACAGATGACCCACTGGACTCTGAGTCTGGAAGCAGGTAAGCTATTGGAAGTTCTGTGGAAAAACAGGTGAAACTTCTGTTTGCTCAGGCTGGGTGATATATGGCAGTTTGTATTTTGGAATTGGTAATCTGCAGCCTTGTGTTGTCATGATACTAGAAGTCAAGGTGGCACACAAGGTGATTATAAAAAGACAGAAAAAAGGGTTCCTGACGCTCATCACAGGCGATAAACCCAAATGGATAGTAAGCGCAGCTAGGCTGTGCTGCTGTCTAGGGGCATGGGATTGAATACTGGAATGCTATAGATAGTTTGGGTTAGTCAGCGCTCATAATCTGGACTCAATTGTTGGAGGGTGGCTACAATAAACCACATGTACTCTTAGAGAATTGCTGGTACTTTAATTATGAAAAGGATGATAAAAACAGTACAATTAATGCATAGTTGTAGGAACGTTACCACACCAGCTGCTGAGCTGACTGGAGCACTGATGGGTTAAATGTCAGACCTGGACAATCCAATGGTGGAATGCCGACCTAGCATACCACACTGTTGGCCACATGAGTGCGTAGGGTTTCGGGCCCGACGGCAACCAAGAATGGTGTCACTGACACTGGAAAAGTGGAGGCTGCCACAGCTGGCTGATACAGCGAGGAAATGCCATGATGAGCAGCAGGAGGAAAAAGTCAGAGATCTGGACCGGACGTGACGTGTCCAAGGAAGCCGACATGGCCAGCGTGGAATGCAATCGTCCCTGTTGCCGTGACTACCAGTTTCACACGCATGCGCTTTGTCAAAGTCTCCACTTTGCCAGCGTCAATGACACCATTCTTTGTTGCCGGCGGGCCCAGCGCCCTACACGCTCATGCGGCCAACAGTGTAGCGTTCTCGGTCGGCATTCCACCATTGGATTGTCCAGGTCTGACATCAGTGCCCCAGTCAGCTCCTCAGCCAGTGTGGTAACTATGCAAAAACACTGTTTTTTTATCATCCTTTTCACAATGAAAGTACCAGCAATTCTCTGAGTGTACATGTGGTTTATTGCAGCCACCATCCAACAATTGAGTCCAGCTTCTGAACGCTGACTAACCCACACTATCTATAACACAAGGCCTCTGACATCACTTGCATTAAGGGTGAGTTCACACCAGAACGTGGTGCAGGAAAAGTTCCTCTTCAGTGTTTGACTCAACTATTTTACTTTGATGTCTTCATTTTGTGTTTTGTAGATATCAGCCAGCCGGACGCTATTTATCAATGTCTAAATCAAACAGCAGAATATTTGATGACGTATAATCTTGAGCTGGAATGAAAGAGCACTCCAGCAAATGCTTGTAGCCCTGCAGACTTCTTCATCTGACATTCATCCAGACGCGGGTCATGGTATTAAACACTGGAGAGGCATTTGCGACTTTTATTGTACTCATATGTATTTATTAATGACTAAGAACTGTAACATTGTATATAAAGGGGCATGCATACTTACTGACCTGAACTCCCAAGAAAAAAAAAACAGTTTGTTTTTTTCAAACACAATTTCAATAAGTCACTTCTAATGAATCTGATGGATGTTTGTTGGTTACTGCAAGAATTATAGTAGCTCTGATGCTGGATCCTAAACACAGCAAAGTTCAAGAGGAAAGAACACCGCTCCAGGTGATTAAGTGGGTGCAATCCGGATGTGCTGGGGGCTAGCCTTGGCTCGCCACTGAAGACCTTAGGAAAAGAAGGGAAGGCTGCACACCAACGGAAACTATCCAACGGGATTTATTCAATCCGATATAAGTTACACATGACAGCCACCAAAACGGCACAGAACCCAGGAGGTGATGTGTTTCACACTGCCACTAGTGCTTCTTCAAACCTGGAAACACATCACCTCCTGGGTTCCGTGTCTTTGTTTTGGTGGCTGTCATGTGTAACGTATATTGGATTGAATAAATCGCATTGGATTGTTTCCGTTGGTGTGCAGCCTTTCCTTTTCCTACACACAGCGCTATATGTGATGAAGAGCTGCTGCTGTGACAGCGAAGAGCTCCCGTTCTCCCGCCCTTTCCTCGCCCCTTGTTCATTCAACAAAAAATTTTTTAAAGTCTTGTGCCTTGTGTTCTTCTCACGGAATGCATGGTGTTCTGTGTGTGGACAAAGGCAGAGGTGTAGGTGAATGGATGATGAGATCTTTCCCTTCCTATTCACAGAATGCCTTGTAGACCATGAAAAGAACACAAAGCTTTTTGTGAATAGATGAGGGGAGAGGAAAGTGTGGGCAAACAATGGGAGGTCTTCACTGTCAAGTGTAGCACTAGGAGGAGGCATCAGAGCTGCTATGATTTTTTCAGTAACCAACCCCCATCTGGATTTAGAATAGTCCTAATTAGAGGTCACTTGTATAACTTGTGGTGTTTACGAAAAAAAACTGGAGTTCAGCTGAAATACATAGTTTAGCTCGCCTGCACAGCATAAGCAGATGAACTGCTCCGTCATTGTACAAAATCTGAATGATTTATGATCATTTTAGCTGCTGATGCACAAAATGGGTACTGCTGCTTTATTATTTGATTTCCTCTGTCGTCCTTCATACTGAAGTGGAACTCCAGACAAAACTCTGGAAAGCGTGGGGAGGTGGTAAATACTGTCATGTGTTTTCCTATATATTCCTATATGAAGCATTTTTTACCTGTAAAATGGAAGAGAAAACTGAAGTTGGCATAATTTCACAAAAACAGCAACCCTTTCTTGGAGGTCGGAACAATCGTACACGTGTGGAACAATTTAAAAAAAGTTAGAGCTTTGTGTGTGTGGCCACTGCTTCTCAGCACATGATGACTTGTCTGAACCAGGATGATAGAAAAGCTCTGATCCTGTGAAATAACCGGAGGCTCTTTCTTCTTGTGAGTTATGACTCCCTTTAGCTGTCAATGAAGCTGGGTGGGAACGGCCCCTAATTATTGTGGTTGCTTGGTATTTTTTTTTATTTTTTATCCGCTTTTTGTACTTTTTTGAATATAGATAGAAGTACACAACATGTCCAACAAGACACACAGGGAAAAAAGAAAAAGACAATGGGGTTGATTTACTAAAACTGGAGTGCAAATTTTGAAGTAGCTCGGCATGGTAACCAATCAGATTCTAACTTCAGCTTGACAGAAAAAAAAAAAATCTGGAAGCTGATTGGTTTCCCTGCAGAGCTGCACCAGATTTTGCACTCCAATTTAAAAAACAAAAAACAAAAACATTTTTAATAGAATTTAGTGAATGATATGTCAATTAGAAAGACAATAGTGTGATGTGGGAGCCATCACATTAACCTTTTTATTTTTTTTATCTTTTATTTTTCTTGTCCAAGCGTTTTAGTAAATCAACCCCCATGTCTATCCATTACAGCTCCAGGTTATACAACAAAAAATGAATCGTTTTAGAGTTTTACCGCTAGTATTCTAGGTTCATGTCATCAATGTAACCAGACCATAAAAAAATGTATTATTTTTATAAATTTTATGCTTGAATTGATGGCGAGAATTGCGGTGGTTAGCCATGATGGCCAAATATGATTGAATTTACAAGTGTCCTTACGTAAATAAGTATGTTTCTCAAACACCGAACATTTGGCTGAGCTCTTGTACCCATCCCTCAATAGTGGGGAATAGTGTAGAAACCCACTTAATAGCCAATAGCCTGCTTCTAGTAAATGGCAATATTGAACCCGCCAGGGATTCATATTCATCTAGTGAGGGGGCATCAAAGCTGCTTAAAACAAACTCAGATAAGTGGATCAACTTTGAAGGATATGTATTGGAGATTTTTTCATTTGCATATCAAATATAAATGTGAGCAGCTTTAGATACTGATTGAAATTTGTAATTGATTGCATTTATAGTTCTGAACAGCTCTGGAGGTTGTAGGGATTTTTATTTTAGTCTGGAGTTCTTCTTTAAAGGGCAGCTACATACAAGCCTCTTTATCATACACTTAAAGAGGAGCTCCAGTCTGGGCTCTGTAGCAGTTGACTTTTAATATAAGGACATACACCTGTCCAGGAGCCCGAGCCATTTCATCAATTTACTTTGGGTGAAGACGTTGGCATCTTCACGAAGGGAAACCGGCAGTGAAGCCTGAAGGTTTTCTATTGCGCATTCATGAGTGGCGCTACGCTTTCTGAATGGTCCCGTCGGCTTCTGGAACCTGTGTGTGCCACAGATGGCAGCAGGGGGAAGGAGGAGGGGCTAGACATAATTGTAGATCGCTGCGGTGATCTTACCCGGAAGTGGGAGTGGGTACCTGTTAAAACCTGGTCTCTGCAGATGCTTCCTAGCAATCTAATTCAGGGGTTTAGGTTGGGTTCATGCGGCTCACAGCAGGGGGACCAATGCGTCCTGGTTCACTGTTTCA
This sequence comes from Lithobates pipiens, assembly GCF_037356315.1. NCBI lineage: Eukaryota > Metazoa > Chordata > Amphibia > Anura > Ranidae > Lithobates > Lithobates pipiens. The sequence continues at coordinate 227,893,659 of NW_027507790.1, forward strand.
GGTCCGAATTCAGCCCGAATTGTTGACTGAATCTGACTTCAGACTCTGAAATGGACCAAAAGGCACACAGCCTTTTTGTTCAAATCACACCGGACCCGCTGCAATGATATATGAACTGGCGCCATAGGGAGATGGTCAAAATATCCCGCTATTGCGAATTGGATGTGGGCATATGGCAATGGGGTCAACCCAGCCTTAAACCAAACTTCTACAATGGCTTTTTTTTTTTTTTCTTTTTTTTACATGGTCACTGTTGCCTGCATGCAAGCAACAGGTGATTTCATGCAGTTTGCTGCATTGTTGAAATGCAGGCATTCGAGGTGGTCCAATAATAATTCCAGCCAGCAGGGCCTGTTCTCCACAGAGCAATGTGCTATAGAGTGTTTTTAAAATGATCCTTAAAGCGGAGTTCCGGGCAATTTTTTTTTTTTTTTTTTTTTAATTGATCTGAGCATTATAAATAAATAAAAAAGCGAGTATTTTGGATGTTGGGGAAAAAAAAATTTCATACTCCCTATTTTCTCCCTCCTGTTGTGGCCGTTGCCATCATGATTGTGGGCATGCGAAGCCCAATCAATTCCTCTTCCTGGAAAAGCTTTGGAGAGGTGCATGCTGGGTAAACAGCATGTACCTCTCGATATTGCACATGCGTGATTTACTGGTGGCCATACTTCTAAAATTGCCAGAACAGACGGCAATGGAGGAAGGTCCCGCCCCATTGTTATGGCAACATAGGTAAACACATCTCGGGCACTGTGATCCGACCTAAATTGCGTCATTTCCTTCAGGAAATAACGCGATTTTTGATCACAGTAATGCCCACAGACTCATGGGAAATGGCACATCATTTCTCAGGAGCACAGGCGAGGGAGGAAGTGACTAGGAGCACCATGGACCAAGAAGTGGCAGATTATTATTATTATTATTATTATTATTATTATTATTATTATTATTATTATTATTATGATAATCATAATAATAATTATTATTATTTTGATTATTATTATACAGGATTTATATAGCACCAACAGTTTGCACAGCGCTTTACAACATGAGGGCATACAGTACACTTACAATACAGATCAATACAGGAGGGATCAGAGGGCCCTGCTCGTTAGACTTACAATCTAGAAGGGAGGGTCAAGTGGAAACAAAAGGTAATAACTGTGGGGGATGAGCTGATGGAGAAAATGAAAATACAGTTGTTAGGTGTGTGTAGGGTAAGCTTCTCTGAATTGAAGGGTTTTCAGATTAGGGGTACTACATAGCAACAGGGCGTTTTTGGTAAGTATAAAAAAAAAAAATTCTCCAAATGTTTCTTTTATAGGTTTAAAGGAGTCTGAGTATAGAAAAAAAAATTTCAGGGTGGAACTCCGCTTTAATGCTGTAATTTTTTTCTGACCTGCAGCGCTCTATGCAAACCAACTGAATGGAGACACGGGTTAATCTACTAAAACTGGAGCGTTTGGTGCAGCTCTGCATGGTAGCTAGAGATGGGTTTGGGCGTGTTCGAAATCCCACGTGCCGATCCCGCCAGGAAGCAGCTGATGCTGCACACTGCTAATCACAGGCAGTGAGACATTTCCCGGCCCACAGCTGCAGAGACCAGGAAATGTCTCACTTCCTGTGATTGGCTGCGTGCAGTGTTTAATTCCTGGCTGGATCAGGCACGTGGGATTTCAAACATTCCTGAGGCCATCTCTAATGGTAGCCAATCAGCTTCTAATGTCAGCTTGTTCAATTAAGAGAGAGAGAGAGACCACTGCTTCCACACAGAGAAAGGGTCATTCTCTACAGCTGCTGGTAAAGAACAGACTTTTCCACTTGGGCTGTGGCTGCTTTCTAAAAAAATAAAAAAATAAAAATAAATTAAGACTTTGAACACTTTTTTTATTTATTTTTTATGCACCTGGAATGTGGTTTGTTGATTAGGGCTTTAAATTGCGACAAGCTGGACAGCAATTTATTCTATATTATTCTTAGCAGTCTACTTGTGTCTCTGACAAACATGCTTTGCTATGACGCAAAGCATCTTATTTTGCATTGCAGATGACAACAGTTGCTGGTGTCATATTTAAAAACAAAGCATTTCTTCTTTGTAATACATTGTGCCTACTATGTGTATGCATCATATTACACCAAAGGATATTTTCTATAATATGGTTTATTTAACAAATTAAGTAGAAGTTAAAGTTCATCACAATTCATCTGAAGAAGTAGATTGTACATTGATGTACTCAAATTTTCAGATCTTCAAAATACAGGAAACATGTGTATTGCAAAAGGTTTTACAAACCTCTTCAAACCGGGAAGCAAAAACGCTCACCAAAATGCCCTGTTGCTATGTAGTACTCCAGCACTGCTGCCTCCAATGTAGTGTTGGTGTATATTAGCATCTGGGTCTTGCCCTCCACGCATGCAGGAATATTGGTGTAAAGACTCTGTTGCTTTCCTGTAGTAATCTGAAAATTGCCTGCACCCCTTTCTATCGGGGATTGGTGTGTCTGACCACCTCCGTGTTATAGCACTGCTGCCTGCAGCCAGTTCTTCATTTAACACTTCTGAGAGTGCCCTCTTCCCCAGCCAATCACCATAGTGGCTTCCTCAAACCCCCATGTCTATAGAATACAGAGGTAATGCAGGGGTTGGAGAGAACAATGGCAGGTGTCAAGACATGTAGACATTTGACACTCTGGAAGCTTGACCCATTGATAGGCAGCTGCTCCAAAAGGAAAAAATAGGATTGGTGGGAGAGTTTGGAGAAGCGGCTGTGTTACTTCCTATGGAACCTGCCAAGACCATGGACAGGTGAGTATAAGACCTTTTTTCTATCCTATAAAGCAGAACTAGAGTGAGCTTCCTCACCAGCATATTCGTCTGGTTGTCTTCTGGGTTCTGCATTTTGTGTCATCTTGACTGGATGACCCAGAATGAAGGAAATGCTGGGCACTCCTGCAGTTAGACCCCTTTCACACTGGGGCGCTTTGCAGGCGCCACAGCTCTAACAGCGCCTGCAAAGCCCCCTGAAAGAGCCGCCGTTGTGTCTCCAGTGTGAAACCCCTGAGGGCTTTCACACTGGAGCGGTGCGCTGGCAGGACGGTAAAAAAAGTCCTGCTAGCAGCATCTTTGGAGTGGTGAAGGAGCGGCGTATACACTGCTCCTTCACCAAACCTAGCCATTGAAATCAATGGGGCAGCGCGGCTATATCACCTGCAAAGCGCTGCTGCAGCAGCGCTTTGCAGTGGCTTTAACCCTTTTTCGGCAGCTAGCAGGTAGGTAAAACCACCCCCTGCTAGCGGCCGAATACCGCCGCTAAAACTACTGTAAAGAGGCGCTAAAAATAGCGCCGTTTTACCGCCGCTCCCGTCCCAGTGTGCAAGGGGGCCTTAAAGCGGACTAAACCCATTGATTTAACGGTTTAAAAAACTGTTACATTCCGGAATGCTGGGATTGCTAACTGTCACATTTGTTTGTGCTCTCACCGCAAACAATAAATGGCTGGTGTCATAACCAATCACATGTGCAGCACCATGGCAGTTACAGGTCAGACAGAGGCTAAGATGGCAGCTTCCTTGGCTGAAAAGGATAGAAGGGTTTCGTTCTGCTTTAATTAATCTCAGGACCAAATCATGCCAAGATTGCACTCTTGAGGTGCACATATGCAGCTCATTGTACAAGCTCAGCTTGCCTTGGTGCCAGGATTGGTAGAGCATGCTCATTTCTTGGGAACCTATATATGGGGAAGAACTGCCTTATTCTGAAAGTATAGTAGTACCAAACGTATTTTTTTCCTTGTAATATATTGTGCCTATGTGTATGCATCATATTTATTGTTAAAACATGTACAAGAGGGCAAAAACACTTAGTGCATTACCTCCAAAAAAATATTGTAAAATCATAAAATGGTGATATACTCACAAAAGCAGAATAAAATCAAGCTAGATGATGGCAGCAATCATCAAGTGAGATGGGCATCCCCACCGACGCTACACAATGGAAAAGCATACGCGTTTTGAGGGATAGACCCCCTTCCTCAGAGCATTATTACCATTTTCTAATTTTACAATAAACAGTTTTTGAGGTAAGGCACTAGGCACTCTCTTGTACATGTTTTCTGAAGATCGCCCAGTCTGAGGGGGGCTGCATCGCTAAAATCATTAAATGCTACAGTCCCTGGGTGAAGTTCCTTGGTCTGAGCACTGGATGGTCTTTTTACTTTTCATCTAATGCATCATATTATACAAAGGGCACTTATTATATTATGGGTTATTAAAAATTTACGTTTTATTTTTTTTTAAAAAGCCTTCCTGCTGGAATTTTGTTTTTTCAAAAGCAAAATTCCACTTTAAGATACTTTCACTGGACTGATTCGTTTTCTAATGCTGTGATGATATTGTATCAACCAGTCTGGAGATTATGTCTAGTTGGTTCTAATCTGTTTACTTAGAAAAAAATCTTTGAACTTAAAGTGGAAAGTAAAGCCCTTTTTGGCACTTGTACTTAGTGGTAAGCCTATAATAAGGGCTTACCAGTAGGTACAGTGAATGTCTCCTAAACCTAGTGATGTAACCGGCGCATGCTCTCTGAAGGGGCGGCATACCCACTGCTGTCCGTGACTCCCACTCGGATGCGTCATCACAGCTTGGCCAATCAGATGGCTGGATGAAGCAGACCCAGCCTCATGCACACAGGACTTTTGCTATCTCTTCTAGGTGCCTTACCTCCTGGCAGCAGCATTTGTAAACATGTGTAACACATTTAGGCGTGTCAAGTGCCATATGGCCATTGAAATGAATTAACGCTCAAGTGCTAAACATGTCAAGTTTTGGCGCATTTACATGGGTCAATCATTTTTTCTGCTAAAATGCCACTGCTCTTGGGCGCTGCGGTTCTTATTTTCTGCCTGTAAATGCCTACTGTGTATGTGCATGGACACATAGGCTAACATACAGGGACATTTAGAGGTAGAAAATAAAAAAATGCTGAATACCCCTAACAGACACATTAAAAACGTCTAGTTTGGATGAGTCCTTATAGTAAAAATTCTTGTTTGCCTGGAACCCTTCACCCCAGCAGAACCCACTTACGTTGGATATTGTGGACACCAGTTAACCTTTAAAGTGGTGGTTAACCCACTTTTGGCCATTGACACAATCCGTTCTGTATGCTAATAGAGTGCCCCCTGTCTCTGTTTCATTAAAAAAGAATAGCTCCTTCACCGTATTTCACAGCGGCTCCCAGTGTCTTGTCAAATACTGTTCCACGTTGGATAGTGTCCGCCCTTTACTGCACTTGTGCAGTACAGAGGACAAGGAGACGCAGAAGGTCTCCGAAGATGAACAGCGCCTGCGCACTGAGTCCAGGTTAAAGCCCCACCATCCAAGTGGACACAGAGTTAGAATAAAAAATTGCCGAGTGAAGCGAGGCCGTGCCAGAAGCATGGTGAGCGAAGCGAGCCCACTAAGGGCCCTCTTACTAAGTGCTGTTTAACATCATTTACCATATGTACACTTGCATGGTGGGGCTTGAACCTGGACTCAGGGCACAAGGTACTATTAAGTTTGCAGGCGCTGTTCATCTTCTGAGACTTTTTGCGTCTCCTTGACCTCTGTCCTGCGCAGTACGGGGTGGGCACTATTCGATGGGGGGACAGTTCTCGGCAGAACACCAGCATTCATGTAACCAGCTGTTCCTTATCTCTGCCCGTCTTGCAGAAGCCAGGGGCAAGGCCGAGGTGTCGCCGCTGACGTCAGCGGGACGCTAGGAGGAGAAACAGCCGGTCACGTGATCGCCGGGAGCTGCTGTTATGTATACGGTGAAGGGGGTATTTTTTAATTAAAAGCAGAGACGACGGGGCCCTCTATTAGCATACAGAATGGATAGTGTAAAAATGTATTGTTATTCCTGCGGGGGGGGGGGGGGGGGGGGGATGGGGCAGCACTGTCACTAGGTGACACGCTGAGAGGAGGGGGGAGCACAGAGAAGACAGACACAGGATAGCAGAGCTGCGGCTGACAGAGGCATACAAATAGACCACAATTTCGGGGCTCAACAGCCATGAATATCGTGGTTTGTTTGCCTAGGGGAGGGGAGAAACTGGCAGGATCAACCAGGTTTTTTAGGTGTTACAGGGGTTCAAATTATAAAGCACAAGCAATGTGCTGTATAAAATGCTTTAAAGTAACGGAATCTTCTTTTTTTTTTTTTTTTTTTGGGTTAAGAAACACTTTAAGCATACATGTGACTTTTTGTATCTTATGGGAACACTATGAGAAGAGTTCAGGTAAATCTAAAAGAAAAGATATTATAGGAATATATAGATAGTATTTTTAACATTATACAGGGTGAGAAATGCGCAGATTAAGCTCCAAAACTGAAAAAATTATCATTACGTTGCTTGAGTTTTTTTTTTTTTTGTCTTTATAGAACTTTGTATATAAATGCTGTACATATATGTATCATGACCCTTTCCTATTGGTTGTCAAGTATTGTAACTGTTAATGAAAAAGTTATGTAAATCTTCTGTTTTATTCTGTTCTGTGTATTGCTTTCAAAAACTTTATTTATCGTCTGATTTTGCACTTATGAGTCAAATTTCTGCAGGACTGTAACTGCATCCCATTATTTTCCCAACTCCATGTTCAATCCCTTTCATTCTTCCAAGTGGAACTATGCAGCCACCATCAGACGGGAGTTCAAGCGGCCACAGCCCCAGTAACCTCTAGTGAACTTTGAAGGAACCCTATCGTTTCACAGAGCCCTGGTTGGGAATGGCTGCTTCAACACGTGGGTAACTCTAGTCATGCGGGTGGTCTGAATCAAGAATATTCCTCCTCCATATCTGCGAGATCTGCTGTATGGAGCGTTCTATCTCACTTTTCTCACTGCTACAATTTCTAGATGGAAAATAGGGTGAAGATCTTATTGTAATGGCCTCAATGAGTAGGTGGAGTTGAGGAACCAAAGTGCCCTGATCAGTCCCCATGAAGCATTAGAGGCCAGTGAGTGTTTCTACCTACCAGCACCTACCCAGAACTAAAATTTTCTAATTGCATACTGTAAGACTGGCTTCAGATCTATGCCTTGGGGTAATCTACTATAAAAAAAAACTTGGTTTACTGCCCATTACCGTTACATGTGGCACTTTGGCAATGCATTGCTAAGCTTTTAGTTTAGATTGGTACCCCAATGCACCACTACTCTAGGTGCCAATGGACCAGCGCTGCAATGAACTATGAAGCTCTGTGATGCATTGTGCTGCATTCTTCTGGAATCATTCAGAATTATTCACAGGTGCATTTGACCTGCTTTTGACCTTCCAAGCTGCATCAACTATTTTCTCAATGCTTTTGCATTTCCATTGATTTATATGGAGAGATGAGCAGTTCTAATATGAAGTCAAGTGTACACAGGCCCTTAAAGTATATCTAAACCTAAAAACAAAACTGTGATCTCTTGAGGCTTACCGGTCCTTAGATGTGATGGCTGCATTACTTTTTCAGGCTAAGAGCGTTTTCAACAAGTACAGAAAATACTTGCTGATTTCTACAGAAATGCAGTGTTGTTGTGTAATTAACTTGTCTTATCAATCTTATCAAGCTATCCTCAGTAAACTACAAACACCCCCCCAAGTCCCATTTGTAGTCCAAATCAGAAGAGCAGCCTAGGGTGGTTAGTCCACAGATTGAGATTTTCTTTCCTTCCACCACGGTGGATAGAAAGAAAATCACCCAATTCCCCCATCAACACAATAGCAGCGCTATTGTGTTCTGCCAGCAGGGAGCCATTCCTGGCCGGTAGATGTGTTCTGTCACTGGCAGTAATCGCATGTAAACATTTTGACATGGATACAACCAGCCTGCTCATAGCTAGATTGACTCTCGGCCAGTCCCTGCTGAACCGAATTCAAGATTCAAACCATCTATGGCCAGTTATTACCCTAGAGCAGGAAATGTGTTATTTGCAGGATTGTTAAGTGAAAAAAAAAGGAAAACCGCCTGGATAACAGAAAACAAATGCAGCCACCTCATCTAAGGAATGGTAAATTGCCATAGATTATGTTTTTCTTTTTGGGTTTAGATGCTCTTTCAAGAACCTTCAGTTTGATGCACCATCCCTCTGAGGTCACTGAACATCAGCCATACTGATGATCCACACAGGTCGGAGCTGTGACTGCGTACATAATGGGGTTTATTTACTAAAGGCAAATAGAATGTGCACTTTTGCAAGTGCAGTTGTTTCAGAGCTTAGTAAATGAGGTAAAGCTTCACTTTGAAACGAATATACAATCCCATGCAAGGAAAATAAAAACTGCATTTTTGTTTGCACATGATTGGATGATGGAAGTCGGCAGAGCTTCCCCTCGTTTACTAAGCTCTGGAGCTATTGCATTTGCAGAGTGCAATGGTACTTGCAATATACACAGTCCATTTTCCTTTAGTAAATAAGCCCCAATGTCTCCAAGAATCTCCTGATACAGAATAAAAAAAAAAAATTGCTGATGAATTAACATTTTCCTGCTCGGTGCTCATTAATGAAGTAGGGGTATCAGTTACAGGAAAAGCACTTTTTTATTTGAGTTGTAATTATTTTCTGTTCTGCTGTTAAATAGGACAATGGGCCCTTTTCGTAGGTTGTGTATTTTGTTAAGGTAGATTTAAAACCTGTATATTGCATATCGAAGTTTGTTCACCATTGTGGCCCAATGAAAGGATGTGCACAAAGCTTCACTCAGGTCATCACTGGAGACACAGGGGACAAGATATTGTGATATCAGTCTTACTCTGTGACGTACATACCATCATTTATTAGAAGATGACCTGTGACTTTTTTTCTTTGCCTTAATATTCACGCCGGAGTGAAGGATGCTGGGATAATTTATTGATTTTTCTTTTAACTGTTAAGTTATTTTAGTAGTGTGTTTGATACCTTTCCTTTGCTGAGATTTCTCTTTGTCATGTACAATGATCTGCATGAAATAAAATACTGTAAATACTTTTACACCTTTTTTGCGTTGCTTGTTTTGCTTTTACCTGTGTCTTTCACTGATCTCTAGGTATCCACAGATATAACCATGTAGACCAGCGATTATCAACCAGGGTTCCTCCAGAGGTTGCTAGGGGTTCCTTCAGCATTGGGCAATTTCTGCCTCTCATAAGTTCCCACTGACTCCATTGATATTTTTAGCTATCTGTAATTCTTCCCAATGACCACAAGTGTAAGGACCATTCATCCCACTCGCCATCACACTAATGTATCACGAGTTGTAGATTTCTAACTTTTAACAGGGGTTCCCCGAGACCGGAGAACTATTTCAAGGGTTCCTCTGTGTTGAAAAGGTTGAGAAAGGCTGATTTAGACTGATCTGTCAGGCTATGGTTGATTCAGGAAACGATTGTACAGTATGTCTATAGACCAGCTTTTCTCAATTAGGGTTCCTCTAGAGCAGGGGTGGCAGTTGATTTTCCCAAGGGGCTACATGAGAAACTGGGATTATTGTGGAGGGACGAGACAAAATTTATTGTAAGGTAAAAAATACAGTAAAACCTTGGTTTGAGAGCGTTTTGCAAGACAAGCAAAATTTTTCAATAAATTTTGACTTGATATACAAGCGATGTCTTGATATACAAGTAGCGTCATGTCATAAGGGAGTATAAAAGAGAAGAGGGAGGCTGCCTCTAAGTGTAGCAATATGGTTACATTTAATGAAGGTACAACATTTAGTAACTCACATGATTGATGATTAAAACAGGCACATCTAAATATAGAGGCATCCGGGGTTCAAGCCTTACTTTCAGACCGCTCTACTGCAGGGTAGTCTTCCCAGTCATGATTGCAGCCTGACACCAGTGAGAGTCTGATCAATATTCATATCACACGCGTTCCTGGTATCTATGGCTTATAAAGTGGTGGGTGCTGCAGCGATTACCAGTTGGGTCCTGGAAATATTAACCACTTCAGATCCGCGCTATTGCCAAATGACGGCATTAGCGCGGACCTACATTTTCAGGACTACGTCTATTGACGTCGTCCTGGTTACGAGCGGCCTGCGCGCCCCCTGAGGGGCGCGCGCGGCGCGCTCTGTGATCGGCGAGTCCGTGAGACTCGCCTGATCACCGATCCGTGTAAGGGGTCGATCCCGACCCCTTATCACGTGATCAGCTGTCAGCCAATGACAGCTGATCATGTGATAGAACGGAGCCGGTAATCGGCTATTATTCCTCCTCGCGCTGACAGCGCGAGGAGAGAAAAAAAAGCCGATCACCGGCGGCCGTGATCGGGACATCAGTCCCGATCACGGCCATCAATACAAGGGACCACCTGCCACCTGCCTGTGCCCACCTGCCTCCCGCAGTGCCATCCTGAAGTAAAATAAAAGAAAAAGTAAGTGCCCCCCGTCAGTGCCCCCTGTCAGTGCCCATAGTGCCCACAGTGCCACCCCACAGTGCCACCCCACAGTGCCACCCCACAGTGCCACCCACAGTGCCACCCAATCTGCCTCAAAGGTGCTGCACCCCAGTGCCGCCCATCAGTGCCCAGCAGTGCCGCCCATCAGTGCCCAGCAGTGCCACCTATCGGAGCCACCTATCAGTGCCACCTATCAGTGCCCATCAGTCCCATCTATCTGTGGTACCTATCAGTGCCCATCCGTGCCACCCATCCGTGCCACTTATCCGTGCCACCCATCCGTGCCATCTTATCTGTGCCCATCTTTGCCCATCAGTGCCGCCTTATCTGTGCCCATCGGTGCCGCCTTATCTGTGCCTATTAGTGCCGCCTTAACTATGCCTATCAGTGCCCACCAGTGCAGCCCATCAGTGCCCACCAATGCAGCCCATCAGTGCCCACCAATGCAGCCCATCAGTGCCCACCAATGCAGCCTATCAGTGCCGCCTAATCAGCGCACTTCAATGAAGGAGAAAAATGACCCGTTTGCAAAATTTTATAACAAACTATTAAAACATGATTTTTTTTTTTTTTTTTGCATCTTTTTTTGTTTGTTTAGCAAAAAATAAAACTCCGAGCTGTAACTAAATACCACCAAAAGAAAGCTCTATTTGTGGGAAAAAAATGATAAAAATTTCATTTGGGTACAGTGTTGTATGCCCGCGCAATTGTCACTCAAAGTGCATCAGCGCTGAAAGCTGAAAATTGGTCTGGGACTGAGGGGGGTTTAAGTGCCCAGTAAGCAAGTGGTTAAAAGAGCGTACATGTTCGCCAGCACACCATGGATCGGCAATTTTCGTCCAAAAGGTTTTAATGGAAAGGATCACATCAGGATCAAAGGATGCACCTTTCTTTGTGATGTGATCCTTTCCATTAAAACCTTTACGAAACCTGGACGAAAATTGCAGATCCATGGTGTGCTGGTGAATATGTACGCTTAACAGCAGTGAGAGACGCCAGTGTGGGGGATGGTCTATGGACCACTTTACCCAGGATGCCTGCATACTTAGATGTGCCTGTTTTAAATCAACCATGTGAGTTGCTAAATGTTGTACCTTCATTTAATATAACCATATTGCTACACTTAGATGCCCCTCTCTTCTCTTTTATACTCTGGAGCTCCTGCTGGATTTTGCTTCTAATCCCCTTGTGGAGGCTTCCATTTGTGGATGAACATTTTTATGGTTATATTTGCTATAATCTTTTTATATGGACTATAAACTGAAGGATTTGTGAATAAATGGTTGTGGAACAACTCATTTGAGTTACCATTATTTCTTATGGGGAAATTTTGCTTTGATATAAAAGTGCTTTGGATTACAAGCATGTTTCCGGAACTAATTATGCTTGCAATCCAAGGTTTTACTGTATTTTGATTAGGCAAGCGGCCTTAGGCTTCATTTAGACGTGTGGTTGGGAGAAGGGGTGGCAAAAAATGTGGGCTTGTGCCGAGTTTTTGCTGCCTGCCAACCTCCCCCCCCTTAAAGTGGTAATAAAGGCTTTCTTTTTCTTTTCTTCTTTTTTTTTTTCTTCAAATAACAAACCTGTTTTATACTCGGTGAATTGTGAACCGCGCCTGGATGATTAATAATGAGTAATTGCTGCTGTCGAAATCGAGGGAGCGCAATTCAAGTTTATATTATCAGGATGACAGCGCTGTCATCCTGATAATGTTTTATACTGGCCTGCTCTGTGCAGTTGGTTTGGCACAAAGCAGCCCCAATCCTCTTCTCAGATCCGCCACTGGCGCTCCTGGCCCCTCCCTTCTGCCGAGTGCCCCAAGAGCAAGCAGCTTGCAATGGGGGCACCCAAGCGAGCTCGTTCATGAGTCACGGCTCTGTGTCCATTCACACACCTACGGCTTGGCGATAAACCCTCTCTCTACTCATTGGCTGTGATTGACAGTATTGAGAGGGGGGCTGCTGCACAGAGAAGGTTTTTTACCTTCATGCTCAAGGTAAAAAACTTGAGCCTTTACATCCACTTTACTTTGCAATAGACAGCGGATGGAGTTATTTACATGCGATTTCTTGCAACTGCAGCAAAGTTTACCCGACGTTTAGCGAACGGTGGGCGGCAAGCCTGCTGAATGCTACACACTCAAGCAAATGCGAAAGCACCGTAATGAACGCACTTGTGCCACATTTGTCAGCAATGGGGTTAAAACAGGCGTTGAGGAGGTGCCCAGCCCCAGTACATACCAGTATAGAAGGTACAGTAGCGTGGGGGTTGTCATTCTCCTGCTCCCCAGGCAGCCTCAGCTCTGTGTCCTTTCCGGTTGCTGGGGGATGGGGACGTTACTGGGCTCGGTGATCCCTGTTCGGATCGGCACACCACGCGATCCGCGTAACACTCCGCTGATCGCGTGGCTTAGGAAAGGCCGTGGCTTCGGCCTAGCTCCGGCACACTCCTGCACAGTAATGATAGTGAGAAGAGGGCAAGAGACATCTTGTTACACCCACCGGAGTTTTAGATTTCAGTTATTTTCAACACACAACAGAGCTTATATACTTAAAGTGGTTGTAAACCCTTACAAACCACTTTGACCTATAGGTAAGCCTAGATTAAGGCTTACCTGTAGGTCCAAGAAATATCTCCTAAACCTATATGGTTTAGGAGATATTTACCTGAAGACAGCCACCGCTGTCTACGGTGCATGCGCCGCAGACAGCGGCGTGCAGGCGCACGGGGTAAGCCGCAGATCGCAGCGATATGCCGCGAGTGTCGGCTCCTGTGCGCATGCGCGGGAGTGACGTCATCGCGGCTCCGGCGAATCACAACGCCGGAGCAGCGAGACCCACCAAGAAGATTGACGCTCGGAACTACAGGGGACAGCGGTGACTTTGCTGGCTCCTGTGTCAGGTAAGTGACACATAATGCACTACTATGCGATGCATAGTAGTCCATTATGCTTTACCTTTGCAGGGAATCAAAGAGGAAGTAAACCCATCAGGGTTTACGTCCTCTTTAAATACAGTATTTGTAAATCCGACGGATAGTTGAATGTGAAAATCAGAGGTGTTCTGTCACATGAGCAACCATGTAAGGTCAGCAGGTTTGCTGCTGCTTTTAAAATGTAACATCTAAACAGTACATTGGATTTACAAATACTGTATTAAGGCATATAAGCTTAGTTGAAAATAACTGTCAAATCTAAAACTCCAGTAGGTGTAAAAACATTTGTCTTTTCCCTTTTTTGCTGATCCGAAAAATGATCCGATCCGTGACTCTGATCCGAGGAACTATCCGGTCCGTGAGTTTTTTGATCTGTTGCACCCCTTCTGGCCAATCGGGTCTTAGAACCTGCTTCTTGATTGCCCGGGAGGAGAATCAGGAAGACAATAACAAATATTAATTCGCTATTGCTCTGCCCCCGGAGCCCACCCATTTTTGAGGCCAACTACAGCCTCAGGCTCTAATCCTGAGCTTCTAAAAACCAGAACAAAAAAAACCCCATTGAAATCCATGCTTCCGGCGCCCCGCATGGAGATTAACGGGGTGTCGCTTCTGCGCCCCTAATGAAATGGCTGCCACTGATGTTCAATATATGTAATGCTTGAGAGGACGGTCAGAAACTGCAGCTCTAATGGAGGAAATGAAGGTCAGTGAGAGTGAACATGTTACATTGTTGGCTGGAGATATGCTGCAGAAGAAAATACAAAACTAGGAACATGTTACTTGAGGCTAGTAGAGATCAATACTATTTATTACCCATATCAATGTTCCCACTACAGACTGCTGAGGTCCAAGGGCTGCACATCGTATAACAAAGGGCTGCAGGTTTGGCACTGGGGTACTATATGCGCACAGATGTAGTACATCGGGCACCTATGGGGAAAATGGGCACCTTGGAATGTGATCCCACTTTTCTTGCCAGACTTATGAAATTTTTGAACAGATCTTTTTTTTTTTTTCACCGTTACAATGTGAATTTACATTTACTATATATTGTTGCAAAACTTAAACTCAAATAAAAAATGTATTAATGTTCATAACACAAGAATCTATACCTACTGTAAACCTTCCCGATCTTCTCCCATTTCACACTCTAGTACAGCCTTTTTTCAGTCAAGGCACCCTTTAAAATTATCAACATTCTCAAGGCACCCTCCAAAATCATGGACAGTCTTGAGGCATCCCATCCTAAAATGTAAAAGCGATTTTAATAGTTTTAAATAATGCAGCAACTTCCAAACACTTAGGAGACCCGATGTTAGAGATGCAAAGTGCTACTGAGTAGGGATGAGCCGAACACCCCCCCCCCCCCCCCCCCCCGGTTCAGTTTGCGTCAGAACATGCAAACGGACCGAAATTAATTGATTACATTAGCATCAGGTGCTTGGTGGCTGGTGATCCAAGACTGATTTATTTTTATGAAGGTGAGCCGATCAACTGAGTCTGTGGACAGGCGCACTCTGTGATCGGTTACAAAGCCTCCAGCAGCACTGAATGTGCGTTCAGAAAGACAGCTGGATGCAGGACAGGCCAGTTGCTCAATTGCATATTGTGCAAACTCTGGCCAGTGATCCATTCTCAAGACCCAGTAACCCAGTGGATTTTCAGTTGGAAAGGTCTCCAAGTCTGATCTTGCCCCTAGATATTCCTGCATCATGTAAATCAGATGCTGGCTATGGTTGCTGGAACCGTTCAGATCTTGGGGCTGTGGACTAAAGAATTGTCTGAACGAATCGGTCAGACGGCCACCTTCTCCACCACTCCTTCTGTGACTGACCGAAGCCTCTGCAACATGTTGTCCAGGAGGACCAGGAAATTGTAACCTCCCAGGCTCTGGAAACACATTGCACAAACCTTTTTGCAAGGCCTCCCGAAGATGTTTCATCCTCTGCTCCCTCTGCGAAGGCTGGATAACTAACGATGAGATGATCTACAGCCACCTCCTCCCAGCCACGTACAAGTCCATGGGTTTCTGGGGACTGAAAACAATCCCTGGAAAACTGCTGCTGATGCTGAGTGCTGGGCTCCACCTCCATGCTGACACAATCCTCCTCCTCCTCCTCCTCTTCCTGTGTGATTGGCGAGCTCGCAGGAATACTGTCTGGATAAAGGGGGCCTTGAGAGGTAAGGAAGTCCTCCTCTTCCTCCCTCTGTTCTGGCTCAAGTGCCCCGTCCATTATTCCACGAAGCGTGTGCTCCACCAGGAAGACAAGAGGGACAGTATCACTGATGCATGCACTGTTCCTGCTCACCATCCTCGTGGCCTCCTAAAATGGTGACAGGTCAGTGCATGCGTCCTTGATCAGTAGCCCCTGGCATGGCGAAAAAAAAACAAGCTCCCCTGACCCTGTCCTGGCACCATACTCAGACAGGTACTTATTGATGGCCCTCTGCTGCATGTGCAGCATTGCCAATGTTGAGTTCCACCTGGTGGGCATGTCACAAATGAGGCAGCTCTTGGGCAGGTTGCATTCCTTTTGAAGGTCAGCCAGCCGAGCACTGGCATTATATGACCGGTGGAAATGCCCATAGACTTTCCTGGTCTGCCTCAGAAGATCCTGTAAGCCCGGGTACCTGCACAAGAACTGCTGCACCACCAAATTAAGGACGTGAGCCAAACAGGAAACATGGGTCAAGTGTCCCTGTCAGAGGGCAGAAAGGAGGTTGGTTCCATTGTCGCAAACTACCATTCCTGGCTGAAGCTGGCATGTCGCCAACCACCTCTCAGCCTGCCCCTACAGAGCTGACAGAATATCTGCCCCAGTGTGGCTCCTGTCCCCCAAGCAGACCAACTGATGCATCGCATGGCATCTTTTTGCCTGAGTGCTTGCGTGGCCCCTTAAACGCCTATGGAGCACCGCTGGTTCAGAGGAGAAATCTGCAAAGGAAGAGGCCATAGAGGAAGGTGTGGCAGAATCACCACTACTAGCCATTTGGAGGCGTGGTGGCTGAACAAGCTCCAACAATACTGCACCCTGTCCTGCATCCTTCCCAGCTGCCAGCAGAGTTACCCAGTGCACCATGAAAGAAAGGTAACGTCCCTGTCCATGCCTGCTGGACCATGACTCAGTGGTAATATGCACCTTACCACTGACTGCCCTGTCTAACGAGGCCAAGACATTGCCTTCCACATGCCATTAGAGAGCCAAAATGTCCTTCCGTGAAAAGAAATGGTGTTTGGGAACCTGCTTATGAGGTACCGCACATTCCACAAATTCACGAAAGGGGGCAGAGTCTACCAGCTGAAAAGGCAGCAGTTAGAGTGCTAGAAATTTAGCCTAGCTAGCATTCAACCCCTGAGCATGTGGATGTCTGGGACCGAATTTCTTTTGGTTGTTTAGAAACTGGGGTAGCGATAGCAGATTGCCCGCAAGTACTTGGCACACCTAATTCTACACCTTCATTCCTCTCAGTGCAGGTTTCTGAAAGGACTGAAGGTCTAGTGGGGTTGGAGATCCCAGCTGATGAGGAGCAAGGAGAGGTCTGCCTTGTTCTTCGGTGTGGGTCTTTTAAGTACTGTTGCCAATGGACTGCATGGGTGGTCATCATATGTCTGGTCAAGCATGTGGTGCCTAAGCGGCTGCTATTTTGGCCACACTTGATACGCTCAGACATATGTTGCAAACAGCAACTGTGTGATCTGCTGCACACATATCAAAAAAGGCCCACACCAAAGAACTTTTCAAAATACGTGGGGAGTCAGCAGCACCCTGAACATGCAGAGCTCTACGGTGTGATGCAGCCGGATGGCTGGCCTTAAAGTTTGAGGAAGGTTCCTAAAGCCAGATGTTTATTAGAAGGCACACAGGCATGATGCAGCAAGCTGGATAGATGGACTCCAGCCACGGTATCAGTAATAGGAACAACAATGACAGCAGCTGCAAAAACCCCGGAGTCCCCCTCTTTGACCCGGACCACTGTCCCTTTTTTATATTAACACAGGATCAGGATATTGTTCCTGCAGTTGATGTGTTGAAAGCAGAAAAAATGAGCAGGCATAAGGATTTGAGTGACTTTGGCAAGGGCTAAACTGTAATGGCTAGACTAATGGGTCAGAGTTTCTACAAAATTGGGGTTCTTGTGAGACCTTCCCAGTCTGCAGTGGTTAGGATCTACCAAAAGTGGTCCAAGGAAGGAAAAACGGGGAACCGGTGACCGGGTCATGCATGGGTCATGGCCAAGGTTCATTGATGAACATGGCTACTGTAGCTCAAATTGCTGAAAAAGAGAATGTTGGTTCCAATAGAAATATGTCAAAAACACACCATGCATTGCAGTTTGGCCAGCATGCCCATGCTGACCCCATGTCCACAACCAAAAGTGCTTACAATGGGCACGTAAGTATCAGAACTGGACCATGGAGCAATGGAAGAAAAATATGACAAAACAATCCCCTATACCCTAGAGCAGTGGTCATCAACCCTGTCCTCAGGGCCCACTAACAGGCCAGGTTTTATGTATTACCTTGGGGAGATGCAGACTAGAATACTGCAATCACTGAGCAGCAAATTATATCACCTGTGATGTATCTCAGTTATCTTGCAAACCTGGCCTGTTAGTGGGCCCTGAGGACAGGGTTGATGACCACTGCCCTAGAGAGCACAAAATTTGAGGTGCAGAAAAATCAATCAAAAGCAAAATTTACAAAAAAAAATTGAAAATTTTATTACATAGATATTATAAAACTATTTATAAAATTTAGGCCATAAAGACCCAGTGGTCAAAGTACAAAAGTGTGATTGCCTCTACATGTTCCACCACAAACGTGGCTTCTTCTGGAGCTTTTGTAGAACCTTATTATTTAATATTTGCCACCTTTCAGAATGGTCTTGGTTCCAAATGATCCCCTAGACCAGTGATGGTGAACCTTGGAACCCCAGATGTTTTGGAACTACATTTCCCATGATACCCGTGCAATGTAGCTGAGCATCATGGGAAATGTAGTTCCAAAACATCTGGTGTGCCAAGGTTCGCCATCACTGCCCTAGACCCATCAAAAGGTTTTACGGGGAACGTCTATGCCAAAAAAAAAAAGGAAAAAGAGGCATTGCCCTATAGCAGCAACTAGTGTTTCAAGGAATTTTAATGAATCGATCAATATTTCAATTCTTTTTGGTATATAAACGTCTTCTACTGCCAGCACGTTTATAGGGTAATTATGCCATCTGAGCACTTCCCTGTTTTTGTTTATCACTGTTCCGTGGCTCAGTGTCCGCACGACACCTCTTTAACCAATGGCGATTTAATTTTTTTTTTTTTATTGGAATCTATTACAGGGGCTAAACCCTTTTAAACAGGTTAAGACTCACTAGCAACAGTGTGGATGGCCAGGGTCAGGGCTTTCTTCCAGAAACACATTTCAATTGATTCATTTGAATAGTTAGACTTATCTTAATGGCATAAAGTCTGAACAGGTGTGTCTAGTATTCTGACCCCTCCCATTCTGAGTCCTGTAAATGATCTCTGTAGACACGTGCAGAAACGACTCGGTTCCCTACGACTCCTCACTACAATGGCTGCATGTAAGAAGCAGACTGTGTTTCTTCTGGTCTTTGCACCACAGTTCCTGTTTATTGGTGGGGCCAAAATCCTGACAATCTGCTTCATGGGTGAGTCCTTTTCCTTATTATTATTATTACAACGTAAAATATTGTTCCTGAATTGCCAAGACTAAGACCTCATGCACACAGAGCGTAACCACTTGAATACAGGGCAATTGCACCCCCTTCCTGCCCAGGTAAATTCTCAACTTTCAGCGCTGTCGCACTTTGAATGACAGTTGCGCGGTCATGCAACACTGTACCCAAATTACATTTTTCAATTTTTTTTTCTCACAAATGTTTTTCTTTTGCTGGTATTTGATCAGCATTGGGTTTTTTATTTTTTGCTAAACAAATAAAAAAAAAGAAAACTAAAATTTTGATTAACAATGTTTTTCTTCTTTTCTCTTTTTTGTAAACTAGTACTTTTCTCCTTCACTGATGGGTATTGCTGAAGAGGCGCTAATATGTAGCACTGTTGGTCGTTGATTTGCAACACTGATGGACTGATAGGTGGCACTGATAGGCAACACTGTTGAGGGGGCACTGACAGGCATTACTTATGGGCACTGATTGGCATCCCAGGTGGGCACTTGTGGACATCCTGGTGGGCACCGTCAGAAGATCTGCTAATTGGCTTTCCTCTACTCGCGCCCCATCAGCGTGAATAGAGGAAATCCGATAACCGTCACTTCCTGGTTACTCCGTTATTAGCTGTGTTTGGACACAGCTGATCACATGGTAAAGAACCTACGTCATAGGCTCTTTACCAAGATCGGAGATGTGGTGTGCCAGAGCCAGACACCGCAGTACCGATCACTGCTGGCCCCCGGGGGCACACACGAGCGGCTTATCCCTCTGGAATCATATAATGGAACACCCGCCCGGCTGTCATTTTGTTATAGGCCGGGTGGGATGTGCTTAATCACCGCTATTCACCTTTTTTTTTTCTATGCCTGTAAAAGCACCTATGTTATCCTGTGTAGCCAAGCACACATAGGAGTTTATAGATGTATTTGAAAAGGAGCGTTTACAGGCAGGAAAAAAATGCATAAAAAGGTGCGTTCTGCAAGATGCTTTTGAGCAGAAAAAAAATGCACCTAAACATCTCTAAACCTACATATAAATGTACCCACTGGTCAGAATAAATATTCTGGCCAGTAGAATACATTTATACTGAAACGCCACGTGCGTATAAACACCCAGACATATTGCAACATTTTTTATAAGCTGTGTGCATGAGGCCTGAAACAAAATCTACTTTTGCGTTGCCCATGTATGTATTTCAGAATCATGTGTTGTCTACTGTGACATAGCTGAGCTCAGCCAATCAACTTATTCAGTTACACTTTGAAAATAAAAGGTAGAAGCTGATTGTTTGCCATATCTGCTGCAGTCTTGATAAGTGTAAGACTGCTTTCACACTAAAAAGCGCCGGCCGTTAGAGGTAAAGCGCTGCTCGTTTTAGCGTTGCCTTAGCACTGCTAGCGGGTCGCTTTTAACCCCAAAGAAGGGTTGAAAAACTCCCACGTTGCAGCGCTTCAGAAGCGCTTTTCAGTCGCTTTGGAAGCGCTGCCTATCCATTGCAATGGGCAGGGGCATTTTGGGAGCACAGCGCTCCCAAACCGCCCCAAAGATGCTGCTTGCAGGACTTTTTCTAACGTCCCGCAAACGCACCGACTGGGTGTGAAAGCACCTATTGCAATGAATGGGAGGCAGTTTTCAGGTGCTTTACAGTCACTATTTCTAGCTCTAAAACGCCTGCAACCTGCCTCAGTGTTAAAGGGGTCTTATTGTATATTAAGTATTAAGTGGTGCCACAGTTAAAAGCTGGTCAACCTGTAAAAGAATAGTTTTAATACTTACCTGTCCAGCAGGTGATGAGATGTATCTATGATTTCTCCTAACCATATTGGTGCGACATTCACAGTTTTTAGAGAATAATCATTTGTGTGGTGTGGTAGCGTGCGTGAGAGCAGACACTCCCAGCAGGTGAGGTTACACAGGACATGTTGTGTGTTTCTACTATGCAGGTAATAGGTCATACGGGACTGTCACGCCTATTTTAGTTGTCATTACCTGTCAGATTTCAAGAAAAGAGAATGTGAGATGGCATGTGTGGTGGATGCTGGACAACCTGCAGCATTTCTTGGATGAAATTTAAAGATGTATTCCAGGTATTAATATTGTTACATTGGTCCAGCTTGCTACCATACTTCTGGGATCCTTCTAGAAGCTGGAAATCACTGAAGTACACAGTGCTACATCAGCATTCTCCACTTGCTTCAGGGTCCCATGCTGAGCAGCCGGTCTGATGCAGTGAATAAAGGACTGTGAACACAGAAGGTTGGGCACTTGGCACGGGTGCCATTCAGAGAATGCTTTGCATATGCTCAGTGAATGCAAAGCGTTCTCTGGTTAGATGAGTTGGAGATGGAAAGGCAGGGAGATGAGATCACATTCACCACCTGGTCTAATCAGAGAATGCTTTGCAATCATTGAGAAAATGCAAAGCTTTCTCTGAATGGCACCCATACCCAGTGGCCAACCTTCTGTGTTCACTATGCAGCAGTGCAGCTGTTTGGCTTTGGACAAAAACCCAGTGGAGACCATTGGAGTACTGATGCCTAATTCAGTGATTTTCAGCTTCCACCGGTATCCCACAGGCAGTGTATTTGCACTGCATAGTTAAATCTTGCAAGCTGGAGCAATGTAACATTATCCATTCCTTAAATTCTTTAAGTGCCATGGATCTTATATGCTCTTTGCCCTAATCCCAATCATTTCTCAAGTCCCCCATGTCATAAGATGATCTTAACCAGATTTAGCTGGTTACGATTGAGTCTAAGAATAATCAAATGCCAATAGCTACTGCCCAGTCTCCTCAGACATCTCCTGACCATTTCTTCTTAAAGGATAGGTTCACCTTTAAAATAAAAAAAAAATTTGCATGATTTTGCAGGTAAAAAATTTAAATTATTTTTTATATATACAGCAGCCTACAAAAGGAAGTCCTTGCCCCATCAGGATTAGAGGACTTTGAAACATGGATGGATCAAGCCTCTCAAGCATTAGAGGAATAGGATATCCCCAAGGCCCTAAAGGAACAGAGAATCAGTGAGAGTCTGAGAGCACTAGCTGCAGAGGCAATTCGCAAATTAAAGTTGGGAAAACAGAACTGTATAGCCTCACACAACATTGAGGCCTTATAGGCTGTGTTTGGGAGATTCAAGAAACTTTCTGACCTAATGTACACGTTTGAACACACTTATCAGTACAGTACAGAGGATAGTACAGAGGATAGAAGTTGTCCGACTACATAGTCTGGACAAGATTCTACAGCAGATCATCCAGGAGAAAGGGATAGAGCCACGGCACACTGACTGAATTCAGCTCATCAAATCTTACAGGAAGCCCATCCAAACCATCCTATTGTCTTAATGTTTCTCCTGTAGGGCTCCAAAACCAAACTCTTCTACCTTTCCAGAGTTGATGAGGGTAGTCAGGGAGGAAAAGGCTCTGACGGAAGAGAAAAAAACACCAGAGAACAAAGCAAATGCTCAAAGAGGAAGTCCTCCTACGCTCTGCTCCGGCAGGAGAGTACTTCTTGGAGGATGACAAGCCAGTGCATAAGCCAAGTGTTGAGCTGTCGAGAAAGACCCCCCACCAAGCGCCTTCTGATCCGACATTGCAAGATCAACTGCCTCAGGTGAGGCAAACTGATCTGGAGATGTACAAGACAGCCAGCACTGTGGAGGTTAACTCAGACATAGCTACACTGAGGGTGGCAGTGTCCCAATTGAATAAAATTGTAACCCTGCTGTCAGAGAGGATCAGCGAGCAATTTTGGGAAGATAACGCAAGCTACTCTTCCTGAGTGTTCGGCAGATTTGGTGATCTTGGTGATTTGCTACAATTGTGGAGGTGTAGGCCACTACTAACTTGAATGCCCATCTTCCAAAAGGGGAAGAGCACTGGCAGAGAGGAGACAGGGAAATTCCACAGAGTTGGCCAGATGCTTGACTAACTCAGCCAGCTTCAGATCATGTTATGATACAAGAGAGATGGATAGGCCTGTGCTTTTAAGTAGGGCCTCACTTGACACCCCAAAGAGACAACGGGGAATGCCTGTTTCTATACACGCTGATTTGGAGAGACATCCGTCAGTCTCCAAAACATTGTCTGAAAACCCTGCTTTGGGCACTGTGGAAGAATGAAACAAGTTATGTTGAGTAGACCTGTCTCGTCAATCAATACGACCAGAATCCCTGGCAAGTTTATTTCCCTTTGTTAGTGGAAGGGATTTACATAATGGCTCTCCTTGACTCAGGCGGTTAAGTAACTTTGACTCAAGACCTCTACAACAAGAACTTGAAGTATATACCCCCGCAAAAGTTGGAAGACTTCGGAGCTGAGAAGTACCCCTGTGATGTTTACTTGCGGGTCAAGTTGACATTAAATACATTAACTCTTGGAGAGTCTTCTAAGAGGGATTCCACGTTATATATAACCATTTATTTATTTTTCTTGTCCCATCCTTAACATCTTTCCCTATTTGTGGGGGTTAGTTTGTTCTTTATTATCTTGTTTTGTATTTAACTATTTCCTCAGAATATACCATCTGAGACATAAAGTCAGATGTTGGCATTGATCCTGATTAAGGGAGATGATCGCCAAACGTGTCAATCTTTAAGATGCCACATGGCTATATTACAGTCTGTGGACTAAGACAAAGCTTATCTACCTGATGTTCATTCATATGTCTATATTGATTGTAATGACAAATCGTTAGAAGAAGCCCAATCACAGGGCACAATGTGTCTATGAGAGAGGAGCTGAGCCCATAACGTAATGCTGCTCTCCTACCGAGGTGGTGAGTCGGCTGGGGACTGATACATTTTAGCGCTGTGGAAGCTTGTTTTTAGTAAGTGTATTTGTTGTGTGGGGGACAATAAACCTGTGAAGCAGAGTACACTATGTTCGTGATTTCGATTTTTTTTTTTATGATCCGTGTGTGGATGTATGAGCATATCGGAGAAATCAGAGGAGGGGGCCACCACAAACAGACTGAAGAGGATTAAGAAGCTTGTCTCTGTGAATTCAAAGCTTTGGGGAGTATAGAGCATATGTGTGTTTCTTATTTCTTTGAGGTGAGCAGGGTTTTTACCTGGTGATGGATGTGCACAGAAGTGTGAAATAATATTGAAAACAAGACACGTCTAGTGTTGGTTCTCACCATTTTCATAATTTAAAGACCCAGGTTTTTTGCTATATTTTTGGGACTGGACTTTGTTGCTAATATTTTTATATTATTTATAACTAAACTATTAACTTTGATTTTTAGAGGTGATAGATTAATTGATATTTATTTAGGATATATGAGTGTTGTGCTACACTTTTTTTTTTCTATATGGGTTATCCATATGGGTCAGGTAAAGTCACTGTTTGAGTGTTTTAGCAGGCAACATATGATATTGGTATATTCAATTTAAGATTTGATTTGATTTTGATTTCAACCGTAAGGTTTATAAAATTACCCACCTTTTATACTTTCTTTCAGGAATAGAGGGGGAATCTTCCAATGAGAAAGCAAGTTCTGGTGACTTGTATTGGAAGGTATTCCTCTCAATTCCTGTTGTGGCTGTGGGACAGAAGGTGAGGGAAATCTCTCTGATGCAAAACAGATGGCCATAAAGCTTTAAAAGCTGTAAGCTTTCCTTACTCTATTCAAAATGAAAAAAAAAAAGTTTTGTTTTCAGGTCTATTCTGCAATTCAAAATGCTGGGTGTAATGTTCTGTGGTGTTGTCAGAACTATTGGGGTTAAAAATAATGAATTTCTAAGGCTACTTACATGCACACATATATATATATAATATACAGTGTCTCACAAAAGTTCTTGTGAATATTTTTTTATATCTTTTCATGTGACAACACTGCAGAAATGATACTTTGCTACAATGTAAAGTAGTGAGTGTACAGCTTGTATAACAGTGTAAATTTTCTGTTCCCTCACAATAACTCAACAAACAGCCATTAATGTCTAATCCGCTGGCAACAAAAGTGAGTACACCACTAAGTGAAAATGTCCAAATTGGGCCCAATTAACCATTTTCCCTCCCAGGTGTCATGTGACTCATTAGTGTTACAAAATCTCAGGTGTAAATGGGGAGCAGGTGTGTTATAGTTTGTATTATCGCTCTCACTGGAAGTTAAACATAGCACCTCATGGCAAAGAACTCTCTGAGGATCTGAAAAAAAAAGAATTGTTGCTCTACATAAAGATGGCCTAGGCTATAGAAAGATTGCCAAGACCCTGACACTGAACTGCAGCATGGTGGCCAAGACCAGACAGCGGTTTAACAGGACAGGTTCCACTCAGAACAGGCCTCATCATGGTCAACCAAAGAAGTTGAGTGCACGTGCTCAGCGTCATATCCAGAGGTTGTCTTTGGGAAATAGACGTATGAGTACTGCCAACATCGCTGCAGAGGTTGAAGGGGTGGGAAAGTAAGCCTGTCAGTGCTCAGACCATACGCCACACGCTGCATCAAATTGGTCTGCATGGCTGTTGTCCCAGAATAAAGCCTCTTCTAAAGATAATGCACAAGAAAACACAAACAGTTTGCTGAAGACAATCAGACTAAGGACATGGATTACTAGAACCCTAGCCTGTGGTCTGATGAGACCAAAATAAACGTACTTGGTTCATATGGTTTCAAGCGTGTGGCGGCAACCAGGTGAGGAGTACAAAGACAAGTGTGTCTTGCCTACAGTCAAACATGGTGGTGGGAGTGTCATGGTTTGGGGCTGCATGAGTGCTGCTGGCACTGGGGAGCTACAGTTCATTGAGGGAACCATGAATGCCAACATGTACTGTGACATACAGAAGCAGAGCATGATCCCCTCTCTTCGGAGACTGGGCTGCAGGGCAGTATTCCAACATAACGACCCCAAACACACCTCTAAGATGACCAATGCCTTGCTATAGACCTGAGGGTAAAGGTAATGGACTGGCCAAGCATGTCTCCAGACCTAAACCCTATTGAGCATGTGTGGGGCATCCTCAAACGGGAGGTGGAGGAGCGCAAGGTCTCTAACATCCCCCAGCTCTGTGATGTCATCATGGAGGAGTGGAAGAGGACTCCAGTGGCAAATTGTGAAGCTCTGGTGAACGCCACACCCAAGACGGTTAAGGTAGTGCGTAGCATACTAGCTCATTATGCCTTTGCCTTGCAGGTTTTTTTTGTTTTAAAAAAAAAATAAAAGGTGCGAGTATACAACTTCTTTAATTGAATAAGTTCACATATTTCGTTTATGTATTTTTTACAATATTCATACATTTATTCATGATAGAATGTTTGATGGCACTCATTGAAATATATTAGTATATATATTTTTAATATAATGGTAGCATGTTTGTGATGCTATGAATAAGATTTACATGTATAAGAATTCTAAGTGTGAAAATACACGTGAAATAATACTTGAGGTTTTGAGTGCCAAATTACCTAACTCTCAGGGTATGTGAGAAATAAGTTAGATATATTGCTTTGAGAAAGTCTAACCAACATAACTGAGAATCAGACTAAAAGTTTTTGTTGATTTGTGGAAATAAGCTGGAATCTCTTTAATTCACAGATCCTTGCTTATTTGCATTAATACTGTTTCTGACAGTGTGTTGACTGTAATGCAATCAAGGCTGGGACAAGGGGTGAAATAGAGAAAAGGAAAATGGTAGCACACCACAGTGAAGTCAAAATCTTGAAGGTCCTTTATTGTTGCCAAGACGAAAGATACACAGGAACATGGTTGACGCGTTTCACACGAATCACTCATGCTTCCTCCTAACAAAGATATAACCCAGACCTCAGCTATTTATGTGTGCAGGCCAACAGGAAGTGCATCCACAATTGCTGAGGCAATTAACTGGACAGTGCATAACAAATGGACACAGGTGATTAAAAGTGTTAACATATAAACTAGCAATAATGAAACAGTAAAAAAAAAAGAAAGGAAAAAAAAAACATAAAATGAGAAAGAAAAAGGAAAACTATTACCAATGGTAAAGCTAAGAGTGAATAATCAAATGCATAAAAATCATAAACTTCTTCTACAATACATGTACCCAACTCCATGTGATAGACTGACATGCAATGGTACATATGGGTGAACTTTCACAAAGGGAGACAAAAAAAATAGTGCATCCCATATCAGTATAAGAGTAATTCATGTGGAACGCATCAACCATGTTCCTGTGTATCTGTCTGGTTTGGCAACAATAAAGAACATTCAAGATTTTGAATTCACTGTGGTGTGGTAACATTTTCCTTCCCTCTATTGCTTTCTTTGGTGGCGAACCTAAGCAGTGTATACTTTGTGGTGGGACAAGGGGTGGGCAGGAGGGCCAGATGCCCTGTGCACTGTTGTATAATTTGAGGTAAAATGGCGCCACAAGGAGATTGGGGGGAGGGGATTTTTGTTGGAAGGCGGAATTTGGAGGCTGCAATTGGTATTTGTTCTAGAAGGGGAAATTTTGGAGGGTGGGTGCTAAGAGTGATGATTTTGGGGAATTTGTGCTGAAAGGGGGGACTGGGGAAGGAAGAATATCTGTGCTAGCAGGGGGGATTTGGGGGGGGGGGAATTTAAGTGAGGGGAGAAGATATGTACTAGGATGGGGCATTTTAGGGGTGGAGGATTTGTGCTAGGAGGGGTGAATTGTTTTGGGGGCGATATTTGTGCCGAGAGGGGGTCTTTCAGCAGGGGGGCAGATTTGTAGTGAGAGGAGGGGGATTTTTGCTTGGGTAAGCATGCAGATTAATGCTCAGTTTTTTTGTGGGGTGATTATTGCTGACACAAAATGCTCATACATCTTGGGGGGTGAGGGGAGGTGCAGTTTGGCATGTTTGCCCTGGGCTCTAGATAACCTGGCCCCGGCACTGCCTGCAATGTTCTGTACAATGACTGCAATGAAGTGCAGTGTATTGACTGCCTTTTCTTGGCTGTCACACTGATGGAATGGGTTTATAGTTGCACCAGTATGTGACTCTAAGTACTGAAGACACTTGATCAGCAATTAGACTAGGCAAATAGCATTTTTTGGGAAGAGAGTTATGTAATGGCAAAATATGAAGTCACCAGCACTCCAAACAGGTGTGTTTCACGTGTTTATTGTGAAGACAGAGTGACAAAAAAAATACAGAATACCAAAGTTTCAGAGCCTCCCAGAAGGTAACATGGTGACCCCCGCAAGGCCCTGAAACATTGTGATTCTTTGATTTACGTCATCACAAAAAATAATGTGATATGCATTTATTTGGAGTGTCTGTGACTTTGTATCTTTCTGTTTGGTTGTGGTATGGTGCAGTCATTTTGAATACCCACCGATCATTTAAAGGTCAAGCACAGCAAGGAGTGCAGCTTCTAATCTGGATTATACTCAGTAATGACAACACTCTATTTTTCTCTGTAGAAGAATTTCAATCAAGTTTGAATTGTTTTCCGCATTGTGAGATTCTCCAGTCATAGTCCAGTGATGTCAGCTTCATATTCTGTGCTTTCAGGTGGAAGTCATTACCTCCTGATGGATGAGATCTCCCGGACCCTCCAAAACAATGGGCATGAAATGAGAATGTTCCTGCAGTACTCAAACCAAATGCCTCCAGGTGATTGTACAATAAAATTAACAAGATCTCTGATGATATTTACAGATGAAGTTAGATATATGTTTAGAGTTGTGCAAACTACCGTATATGTCAAAAATTTTATATAACTTCCAACTCTAGCCAAAAAAATTTAAATTTAGTTTTCTGTAGAATGTGGAAGGGTTTTAACCTCTTCAATATTTTTTTGCTGTCTATACTCATGGTAGAACAGGATGTTGGCAGCACAGTTAGGGTTGTCACCTCATCCCTTTAAAACGGAACACATATTAATTACACAGGTTCTGTGGCTGATTAAGGTGGTAAGTAAACTAACTTGGTGCCTTATCTGAATTAATTTAGCCTCAGAACCTGTGTAATTCATATGTGTTTGGGTTTAAAGAGATGAGGCCTCAAACCAGAAGGTAGTTTAGTGCAACCATAAACACATACAGATAAAACAAGTCCAAATATAACAAAATTCCACCGTTGTGCAACTTTCAAGAGGAAGTAAACCCTGATGGGTTTACTTCCTCTTTCATTCCCTGTAAAGGCAAAGCATAATGGACTACTATGCATCGCATAGTAGCCCATTATGTGTCACTTACCTGACACAGGAGCCTGCGATGTCACCACTGTCCCCTGTAGTCTGGCGCATCCATCTTTTCGGTGGGGTCTCGCAGCTCCGCCGCTGTCATTCGGCGGAGCCGCGGTGACGTCACTCCCGCACGGGAGCCGACACCCGCGGCAGCTCCGTTGTTGGAAATGCCGCGCTCAGTGCGCCTGCGCGCCGCTGTCTACGGCGCATGCGCCGTAGACAGCGGTGTCTGTCTTCGGGCAAATATCTCCTAAACCGTATAGGTTTAGGAGATATTTCTTGGACCTACAGGTAAGCCTTAATCTAGGCTTACCTGTAGGTCATAGTGGTTTGTAAGGGTTTACAACCACTTTCAGGGACAGTTAATACATTTCCGGTGACTTTAGTGACCACCACCTCTAGCTTGAATGCCTGCTCACCTCCAAAAGTTGACCACACTACAGAGTGACAAGCCTGTGATTATATCTCTCAGGATGCCTTGGGAAAACAACTTATCCTCCTGGTGTTCCTGGACAAGATAGACTTCCTCAAGTGGTTTTCACTATGTAGACCCCAACTACAGAGTCACACACGCTTAGTGTAATATCTCTCAGGATTTTTCCGGAACAATGAATCCTCATCACAGTGCACCTAGACAGCTCAGACCTCCTCCTCCTGGGACCTCATTCAGTCATGTGCAGCCATATAAAACAAAGGCAAACCATAGTGCTCTCTGCTAATAACTTTTATTTAAAACTGTAACTGGGATAAAATACTTACAAATGTGAAAAACATGCAGGCATCTGTCCAGTTCTCCAACAGGGCCTCCATAACTGGCCACCACTCACTCAAGCTAGTCTGAAGATTATTATATGAGTGGTAATGACCTACAGAAACCACTATGAAATTAGTTGCCACGCCACGGTACAAACTACTAAAAAACTGTGCTCTGTTTTTGATGTTCAGGTTACAAGCAGCCAACAAGTCCATATCCAGTGACCACATTTTCCTTAGATGAGAAATTTCTTCAAGAATTTATGGATACACTTCTAAAAATCCAGAAGGCATTTCTAGAGGGCAGGTATGGTAAATGTGGTAGTGAAAGACCCCTGCTCTTTACATGCCACGTTATATGTTCACTGTGAATTGCTGTTTCAATTTGCCTCTTAGTTTTCTGACCCAACTCCTCAAAATCCCCACACCCCGAAAATAATTACATTTTTTCTGTCTGTTGGTAATTCCATCTTGCATTATATTCCAGTAACCATTCCATCCACATGTGTGTTACTGGAGTGGTTAATATTATAATCCACTATGTCAATATTCACTGTTTTTGGGTTAAACCTCAACTTTAAAGATCTTCAAGGTGTCATCCTGTTTAGGTAACTGTCTGCCTACACTTCTGAAATTGTAAATTATACATCAGTCTTGCTCCCATTTGATCCTGTGGTGGTGCTCTTCATACTCCTTCATGGAGGATGGACTTTTGCTTTTACACATGGTACGAAGTCTTTACAATTTTAATTTCTATTTGAGTGCATGGACCATTTGTATCTTTCTCTGCTTTGGTCACCTGCTTAATGATCTCCTGATAATTTGGATGACATCTAAGGTATGCATATAAGGTATTGATGGTCCCTGTAGAATCTGCATGTGGACATCCATGTAATACCAATGACAGGTTAACTCCACCTATAGACTGCATAATACTGTACCAACTATATAAATGTTGTCTTGGTGGTCCCTATTGAAGTGCATATGTGGACACCTCTTTCTCCAGCAGAACACAGGCTGAATCCACCTTGAGACTCTCCATATTTGTAGTGTTCAAGTTTTTTGGATAACAGCATTACAGCATCTACAGATTGAGTATGTCACCTCAATGTGCTGATTCCTACCTTTGGTTGTGTCACATTCTCAGCAATACAAGAAGTCTTTAATGAGCCCTCTTGGAACGCAACCATTATCATAATATTCCCATAATTGTCTAATTTTCTTTTCAGAAGTGAAATGTGGACCGTCCTGACATTAATGAACAAAATGTCCTACCAGTGCAACTTGACATTACACCAGTCAGAAATCATGAACTTCTTGAAGGAGGAACATTATGACATTGCAGTTGTAGATGCATTTGACCCCTGCACGATGCTGGTCTGTGAGAAGCTGGGACTCCCATTTGTTGCTTTCTTCCCTACGTTTATGGCCAATGCTTACCGTGTAGGAATGCCGAGTCCTTTGTCTTACGTTCCATTGTTCCAAACACAACTCACTGACCAGATGGATTTCTTTGGACGTTTAAAGAACCTGTTGGTGTTTTTGGCTTCATTAGTATTCCAGACAAAGATGGACTCACTTTTTGATGGTGTAATCGAAGAACATTTTCCTGCTGAATCTAGACCAACTATAGCCGATCTTCACTTGAAAGCTGAGCTCTGGCTGTACAATGTAGACTTCACTCTTGAGTTTCCTCGTCCACTTCTGCCTCACGTTCAGTACATTGGGGGATTATTGGCAAAACCTGTAAAACCAATATCACAAGTGAGTATGACTGAATGATTTCCTTTTAGCTTGTTTTAATTAAACAGAGGTCAAAGTCCAACTCAAGCCAAACCTTTTATTTTTTATTAGTTTGGAGACAGTGATCCACCACTAGGATTAGAAATAAAAAGGAACAGAAAGACAGACAAAAATGCTAGAACCTCTCCCTAGGTTTTATTTTTTCTATCATTTTACTAACAAAAAAAGTTTTTTTTATTTTCTTCAAACTCTAAAGCCCATCTCGTCCCAGCAATGTGCGTGAGACCTGCAGATCTCCCAGGTCTCTCTCCCCTCATTGGCTCACACAGCAGCAGGTGCCATTGGAACCTCCTGCAATTAATCACAGCCAGTCATCCAATGAGTAGAAAGTGGGGGCAGGGATGAGCTGAATTTCATTCACAGGAGTGAGGCTCAGGATCAAGCCTGCTCGAGTGCCCCCATAGCAAGAGGCTTGCTATTTGGGACACTTGGAAGGGGGGAGAAGCCAGGACCACCAGCAAAAAAATTGCACAGAGCAATATAACATTTGTTATTTGTTTTTTAAATCGTAACCTTTAGAGTCCCTTTAAAGTGGAAGTAAACTTAATTTTTCTAAAATTTGCTGACAGGCAGAGTATTTATGACAGAAGAGACATAAATTCCTCATCCTGCCTGTAAGCCGTCATGTACACTGTGCCGCACAAATGTGCAGCTCAGCAAACATTTACAGCCCTGATCTATGCTGCAGCAATGTGACTCCCGTGAGCATACAGGGGAGCAGTGGCGGCCAGTCCACAAGGAGTGCAGGGGTGCCGCCCCCCCCCCCAAGCCTGCGAAATCCATGTGTGTGGCCGTGCACTGTGTGGGGCATCAGAACAACAGGTCTCTACCAGGTCTGTCACCCCCTCACAAGCACGTGACCAGAGCCCTAGGCCCCAATTGGCCCAGAGCACTGCAGCTCGGGACGCAGAGCACTGCACCCGAACCCTCCCACCCTGCGATACCAGCTAACAGCTTTCCACCCCAGCCAGTTAGGACAGGAGGGTGAAGACCCAGAACCCGGAAAGAAGACCAGGCCAACACAGAAGCTGCAGCGCCATGCACCAGGGGAGCCATGACTGCTGAAGGGCTCCACCCGTAAGGTTAATACAGACCTGGAGGGGCCATCCACCCCCCCAAAATCCCCCAGCACCAGCCGCCACTGCGGGGGGAGTGGCATCATCGTGGCTGAGTCTATTAAACGACCAAAGGCATGAAACCCGGAAGGAAGACAGGGGCGATGAAGGAAACGCTGGGAGCCTGACGGATCAATCCCATTTCAGCGATGGAGGCACCGTTCGACAGGTAAGTCTGCCATAATGTACTAATGTGCTGGGGGCCCCTAAAAGAAAAAAATATATAGCGGAGTTAACTACTGCTTTAAGGATTACAAGGTGGCTGTTGACACTGATTCTATACCCCCTGCAGAAATTCCAATCAAGAACAGCTGAAGTCAGATGTATAGGGTACAACTGTACCATCTGTCTTTTCTTTCTTTTTTTTTTAACATTCAAAAGTTTTTATTGCGTATTAAAACAATGTGGTACAGAGTACAGATACTGTAGCTGACTCTTTCTTAAGAAATTACTTCTATGAGTACAACTTAATAACACATGCTACAAAAAGCAATGAGAAGAGAGAAGCCACTAAAAACAAACCTGAATAGGATTTCACGTAGGATTAGTTACCCTATCTACCCCAGTGGGGGCTATTCTGACGTTTCTGACCTTGCTGCCATGCCCAGATAGGCGCGTAACAATTTACACAATGGTAACTTTCAAAGGCAACGTTTTTTTCATTTCTAAATGGAGCATTCAGAAATTCAGCGTAATGTTTTTAAATATCATTAAACAACAGTGAAATAAACTGGATTAAAAGTGGAAAGATACTTAGGTCCAAGCCAATGTTTTCAAGGGTCACCAGAACTTACAAAAAATGATTGTCAGCATCTTTGGTAGTTTCAATGTCAAGTGAGTGCTCAGGACTGCAAATGCAATAATCGTTCCTGGTCCCTGAAGAGTGCATTACAGAATTAAAATGCCTAATTGAAAGGGTCTAAAGCCAGCCATAGATTGAATCTTAGCCGGTTCAGCAGGGACCGGTGGAGATTAAACCATGTATGGGCAGGCTGATTGCAGCCAAGTTGATCGATCGATCAGCTTGGGTACAGCTAGTCTGTCTTATTCTTCATACAATTATTGCCAGCGACTACAGCCGCTAGCAATAATCATTGTGTACTTTCCCGGCCGGGACGGCTCCCCCCTCCTGGGGAACACAATAGCTATAGGGATTCTTCCATCGTCACCTGTGGTTGAAGAAATTGAAATAAAACAATCTATGGCTGGGTTTAGGGGCGGGGTGTTGAAGATATGCTGGAGTGCTTTATTATGCTCCAATGGACACGCACTTAACACCAACTACTCTAAATACATTTATATATCTTAAATAATGGGAGAGCCAAAAGAGAAAGGGATTTTTTCGGTGCTTAAATACTTGAAATAGAGCAACAGAAAAAAAGCAGTACATAAAAACGATTATTTTATTCTCATGTATTAAAATTAACACATAACATATGTTACGTAGATACAAAAGTTACAGAAGATAGCTGGTCCACATAATAAACGGATTGAAGTGCTTGTAATCGATTATCCCGACATGTTTCGCAATAGCTTCTTCAGGGGATATACAAGCTAATAGCAAATAGCAGCAAAAACAAAAATTAATTACAATTAATACACTGATAACAAAATGCAATTAGTGCATACAATGTTGGTATGACACATTGAGGTAAGCTCAACATCTAGAGCTTCAAAGGGGCTTACCCTCCCTTCAAATCCACCGTCTCGCACAGAAGCACCAGTCTTGATATAGTATAGAGAATAACATTTATATATCTATCTGACAAGGTTCACAATCTGAAAACCAACATATTATTTAACAGAATGAAATTGCAAGTCATTAGCTATAATATAGACATTAAGTATATTCCTGTTCTGAGGCTTAAAGTGATTGTAAACTCTCACCTTGTAAAACAACCCATTCATTTTAAAATAGAAATGAGTGGCAAAACATTTGTGTATTGATTTAAAAAACATTATAAATAACTACTTTTCACTTTTTTTTATATGTGATCATATTCCTTCTGTTCTTAGCTGCATAAGAGCTAGGGAAGGAGAAACAGCAGTACATTAAATTTCCCAGTAAAAGGCGGTGTTAGGACAAGTATGATCATTGGAGGAGAGCATAGCTAGAGAACTGACCACGCTTTGCCCCCCTGCTTGGTGTGGTCAATATTTTGGTCAGGAACACCAGGGTTTTTACACAAAGGAAGCAATACAAAGAGAGCAAGATATGTTTTCATACAAGTACATGGTACAGCAGGCACATATCAGGAATATGAAATGTTGGGTTTACATACTCATGTTTTACTAGCCTGCAGGACTTTGTAATATAGGCGTGTTTAGCATCTGTTGGAATAATATATTCTTCATTAAAGTGGTTGTAAACCCTTACAACCAACTTTGACCTACAGGTAAGCCTAGATTAAGGCTTACCTGTAGGTCCAAGAAATATCTCCTAAACCTATACGGTTTAGGAGATATTTACCCGAAGACAGCCACAGCTGTCTATGGCGCATGCGCCATAGACAGCGGTGCGCAGCCGCACTGGGGCAGGCCGTAGTTCGCGGCGATATGCCGCGAGTGTCGGCTCCAGTGCGCATGCGTGGGAGTGACGTCATCGCGGCTCCGGCGAATCACAGCGCCGGACCCGTGAGACCCGGAAGTCGCTCCGGGATCCATGGCAGCGGCGAAGAGGAAGATAAAGGACCGCTTCGGGGGCTTCGTTCTCAGGTAAGTTATTCATAATGAGCTAGTATGCTATGCATACTAGCTCATTATGCCTTTGCCTTACAGGGTGTGCTTTAAAAAAAAAAAATTCGCCCTTACTTCCTCTTTAAATGTGTCAAGGATTAACGGATAAAAATCCAGACATTTTCTTACTGCCAAATGAAATGTATTTTCATTATATTCAGGAACTGGAAGACTTTATATCCAAGTCTGGAGATGCTGGATTCATTGTGGTGACTCTGGGGTCAATGTTGTCCTCACTCCCTCTAGTGGAATTCCTCAAGGAAATGAACGGTGGATTTGCTAAAATTCAGCAGAAGGTGATCTGGAGGTACCGGAAGTCAAGTTGGCCACAAGAGGTGGACATTTCTCCCAATGTGAAAATTATGGACTGGGTGCCACAGAATGATTTACTGGGTAAAAAGTGTACTATTATTAAAGCAGAAGTTATAGTATATATGGATACATGAAGACATCAATTAAACATGCTAATGGTCTGAACAATTTCATAAAAGAATCTATAGCAGCCTTTCTCAACCTTTTTACCATGGAAGACCACTAATATAATATTCAAGTGTCAGGGAATGCAAGTTGCAGGTATAATAATAAAAAAAAATAATAATAAATATGGTGTATTTAGCATATTTGACACACAGAGTGGATCATTTTTTAAACAGTCCCTTGCTGCCCTCAAGAAAATAATTTTTAATAATAAACATTTAAATAAATATTAATGATTGGCAGTGACATTTGTAGTGCATCCTCAACGTCAGTGGTCAGTAAGGAAACTACATTTGTGGTCGGCAGGAAAGTTGATTCTTTACATCAGTGGTTAAAGCGGGAGCTGCTGACTTTTAAAATAAGGACACTTACCCGCCCAGCGCGCCCGTGATGTCGGCACCCGAAGCCGATCTCTCGATCGTCTCTCGGGTGCTGCCACCGCCATCTTAGGTATGGGAATCAGGAAGTGGAGCCTTGCGGCTTCATTTCCCGGTTCCCTACTGTGCATGCGCGAGTCGCGCTGCACAATAAGGATGGTCCCCGCTGTCTCTGGGATCCGTGTGTTTTCTAGCAGACAGCGGGGGACCTGCGAAAAGGGGCATAAATATCCGCAGA
This sequence comes from Lithobates pipiens, assembly GCF_037356315.1. Taxonomy (NCBI): domain Eukaryota; kingdom Metazoa; phylum Chordata; class Amphibia; order Anura; family Ranidae; genus Lithobates; species Lithobates pipiens. Next base: position 227,930,336 of record NW_027507790.1, read on the forward strand.
TTCTGCGGATATCTATGCCGGAAGTGGGTGCAGATACCTGTACTGTACAGGTACCTGCACCCCCATCCCCCCCTGAAAGGTGCCAATTGTGGCGCCGGAGGGGGGGAGGGTTCCAATGAGCGGAAGCTCCACTTTAAAGTGATTGTAAAGGCTTGTTTTTTATTTTTTTTAAAATAACAAACATGTCATACTTACCTCCACTGTGCAGCTTGTTTTGCACAGAGTTGCCCCGATCGTCCATTTCTGGGGTCCCCGATGGCTCTCGCGGCTCCTCCCTGCATCAGATAACCCCCTAGGAGAAGCTCTCTCCCAGGGGGGTTACCTTGCAGGTGTGTTCCCGAGTCCAGCATTTGCATCCATAGACACTAATGCCGGACTCGGCCCCGGCACCCATGTCATTGGATTTGATTGACAGCAGCAGGAACCAATGGCTGCTCTGCTATCAATCTACCCAATCAAGAGCCGGGACCCTGTGGAGAGAGGGTCAGCGCATCCTCGCCAAGGGAAATACGGGGCTCAGGTAAGTAAAATGGGGGGGGGCTGGGGGGCCGGTCACTGCAAAGTGTTTTTTCACCTTAATGCATAGGATGCATTAAGGTGAAAAATCATGAGGGTTTACTACCCCTTTAATAGTGTAAGGGCCCCCATACAGGCAAGTAAAAATGTAATTGGGATTTGAGGTTTCTTACCTGAGGTATGAGAGAAATGGTTGTGCTGGCTCAAAGTTATTGGCTCTGCCTAGTGACATTGGTGCCACAACTATGCAGGCACCATCAGACAGGAGATCAGACCACCACCCCTCAGTGTTCAAGGAACATATAGTAAATCTTTGAAGAACATTAGGGTTTCATGGGACCTTTTAGAAAGGCTGATCTGTAGCATTCATGCTGAGTGAACAACATTACAATGAATCATTTGCAGGCATTGCTGTGATTTAGGCCTGGTCATCTAGTTAGTAATATCAGTGGCTCTCTGTGGTCATGAACTTTCAAATTCATTACATGTATACTCTTCTCCTCCTCCCCTACTCACCTTCTCCCTCACCTTATCCTTCTCCACTTAAACTGGTCTTAGATGGATAGACATTCATCTGGTGCAGTAGGGAACACTCAAATTTCATCATGTAATCAAATTCTGTTCTAGGCAAATGTTTGAATACCAATATGCTGCGGCCACTAATCAGTGTGACCCTTCCCCCCTCTTTCCTACTCCTCTCTTCCCCACCCCACTTCTCCTCTCCCCAACACTTTTTTGGTCAGGAACACCAGGGTTTTTACACAAAGGAAGCAATACAAAGAGAGCAAGATATGTTTTCATACAAGTAGATGGTACAGCAGGCACATATCAGGAATATGAAATGAAAATATAATCCAGTACCGTGTCCACTCTCTTAGAATGATTTTTTTTGTATTTCCTTTACCAATTTCAGGGCACCCGAAACTGAGTCTTTTTGTGACACACGGAGGAATGAACGGTTTGATGGAAGCTGTGTATCATGGTGTTCCTGTTCTTGGGATTCCCCTCTTTGGGGATCAGATAGAAAACATGGTCAGAGTAAAAGCCAAACAAATGGGAACTTTTATTCTACCTTACCAACTTAAGGCTGACAACTTTGCAAGCACCATTCGACACATCATTGAAAATAAATGGTAATTGTTGGCAATGTAATATCTGTGTGGTTTGCAATGATCAACATACAGTTATCTGATGTCTAACCTCACAGATATCAGATGTAACAGACATAGAATGTGTTGTGGAAGCAGGGCAGCTGGTTGGCACTTAACCTGGAAGCTAGTGGAGATCACTGGAGTAGCACCCAGGGTAGCCACTACAGTGATTTCCAGCTTCTAGAGGGATCCCACAGGTATGTTATATACAGTATCTCACAAGAGTGAGTACACCCCTCACTTTTTTGTAAATATTTTATTATATCTTTTCATGTGACAACAATGAAGAAATTACAGTTTATAAAGTAGTGAGTGTACAGCTTGTATAACAGTGTAAATTTGCTGTCCCGTCAAATTAACTCAACACACAGCCATTAATGTCTAAAATGCTGGCACCAAAAGTGAGTACACCCCTAAGTGAAAATGTCAAAATTGGGCCCAAAGTGTCAATATTTTATGTGGACACCATTATTTTCCAGCACTGCCTTAACCCTCTTGGGCATGGAGTTCACCAGAGCTTCACAGGTTGCCACTGGAGTCCTCTTCCACTCCTCCATGACGACATCACGGAGCTGGTGGATGTTGGAGACCTTGTGCTCCTCCACCTTCCATTTGAGGATGCCCCACAGATGCTCAATAGGGTTTAGGTATGGAGACATGATTGGCCAGTCCATCACCTTTACCTTCAGCTTCTTTAGCTAGGCAGTGGTCATCTTGGAGGTGTGTTTGGGGTTGTTATCATGTTGGAATAATACCCTGCAGCCCAGTCTCCGAAGGGAGGGGATCATGCTCTGCTTCAGTATGTCACAGTACATGTTGGCATTCATGGTTTCCTCAATGAACTGTAGCTCCTCTGTGCCGGTGTCTTGTCGAGAACTGTCCCCCATCGGATAGTGTCTGTCCTATACTGCTCTTGCGCAGTATGGAGGACAAAGGAGACGCCAAAAGTCTCTGAAGATGAACGGCGCTTGTGCACTTAATAGTACGTTCTGCCCCGTGTCCAGGTTCAAGCCCCACCATCCAAGTAGACATAGAGTTAGAAAAAAATATGACGAGCGAAGCGAGGCCGTGCCGGAAGTGTAGAGAGCCCGCGAGGGGCCCTGTTACAAAGTGCTGTTTTACAACATCGGGAGCATGTGAAAGGAAAGTACTATTAAGTGCGTAGGCGCCGTTCATCTTCAGAGACTTTTGGCGTCTCCTTTGACCTCTGTACCGTGCAAGCACTGTGCCTGCGCAGTATAGGGTGGACACTATCCGATGGGGGGACACTTCTCGTCAGAACACTGGTAGCACTCACGCAGCCCCAGACCATGACACTCCCAGCACCATGCTTGACTGTAGGCAAGACACACTTGTCTTTGTACTCCTCACCTGGTTGCCGCCACACGCTTGACACCATATGAACCAAGTACGTTTATTTTGGTCTCATCAGACCACAGGATAGGGTTCCAGTAATCCATGTCCTTAGTCTGATTGTCTTCAGCAAACTGTTTCTCTGTTTTCTTGTGCATTATCTTTAGAAGAGGCTTCCTTCTGGGACATCAGCCATGCAGACCAATTTGATGCAGTGTGCGGCATATGGTTTGAGCACTGACAGGCTGACCCTCCACCCCTTCAACCTCTGCAGTGATGCTGGTAGCACTCATGCGTCTATTTCCCAAAGACAACCTCTGGATATGACGCTGAGCACGTGCACTCAACTTCTTTGGTTGACCATGGCAAGGCCTGTTCTGAGTGGAACCTGTCTTGTTAAACCGCTGTATGGTCTTGGCCACAGTGCTGCTGCTCAGTTTCAGGGTCTTGGCAATCTTATAGCCTAGACCATCTTTATGTAGAGCAACAATTCTTTTTTTCAGATCCTCAGACAGTTCTTTGCCATGAGGTACCATGATGACCTTCCAGTGACCAGTATGAGAGAGTGAGAGCGATAACGCCAAATTTAACACACCTGCTCCCCATTCACACATGAGACCTTGTAACACTAACGAGTCACATGACACATAGGAGGGAAAATGGCTAATTGGGCCCAATTTGGACAATTCCACTTTACTCACTTTTGTTGCCAGGAGTTTAGACATTAATGGCTGTATTTTGAGTTATTTTGTGGGGACAGCAGATATACACTGCTATAACGTAGTGAGTGCTTGTATAACAAAGTGTCATTTCGTCAGTGTTGTCACATGAAAAGATATAATAAAATATTTACAAAAATGTGAGGGGTGTACTCACTTTTGTTAGCTACTATACATACAAGAAAAAAAAAACTGCAATACCTGGAGATCACCTTTTAAAGCCTATTACACATGGGCCAAATATCAGGCTTCATCGGCTGGTTCAATAAAAAAAATCAGACATTTGGCCCGTGTATACGACAGCCGGTCCAACAGAAGCTGGCATCCGATCAGCGCTCTCAGCCAATGGCTGAACAGGGTGCCCTTGTGGGAGGGGGTGTTCCCCAGACAGAACACAAAAGCTCAGTGGGGGATATTGCTGTACCAACATCACATTGTTAGTGTGGCAGCTCCTCCAAAGCTCTGCAGTTTTTATTCCATTCAGGCCCCTGGGTGGAACGAAAAAACTTTACAATTCTGTTGTAAAATCACTTTAGACAACAAGTTGTAAAAGCATTTTACTTGACCCTGATTGTATTATGTTTTATGTTTACAGTTACAAGACATCGGCAATGAAGTTGCAAGCCATCAGGAGGTCACAGCCCTTTCCTCCAGACCAGCAATTAGTGAGATGGGTGGATCACATTATCCAGTCGGGTGGAGGCGGTCATCTTCATCCCTATTCTTACAAACTGCCCTGGTATCAATATTGGCTGCTGGATGTTATTTTGTTCCTCTTTGTCATTCTCACTGCGGTCATCTACCTCATTGTCACATTATTCGGGGCTCTCATTAGGAAATGTCGTTCTCCAGGAAAACTAAAGAGGAACTAAAGAAACTTGGCATTGTATCAGAACTGAAGATGATTTCATTGTGCTCACAACATGGATACCTCAGGTGTCAGTGAAAGTTTGCAGCCGCTGATCAATAACCTCAGGGAGATTGCGGTGATCCAAAGGCTCATTATGGCCATACATGGTACAATACAATTGTATGATTGCCATTCGATTCAACAAAATGTTCAAAAATGTAATGGCCAAGCAACGAGCGACAGCGATGGTTTTAATCAACCCAGTTTAATCAGTAGGTTGTGGCAGGGAAAAAAACAATCACGCAGGGTTGATTTATGGCTTTATTTATGTGTCCTTGTAAATCACTTGTGATCAATCTACATGTAAAAAACAAAACACACCATTGATTGACCCAGTACCCAGTTTTTTTTCTTCCACAACCTTCATGGGTCGATCAAAATCATCATTATCAGTGTTATTGTACTATGTATAGGCACCATTTGATTTTAAAGCAGCATTATACATATCCCTTCACCTGCCTCCTGTGGTGGGATCCTTCCAGGCCAGCCTCCCGAGCTCCAGCCCAAGGTAATACTCCCCGGTAAGGGGTCCCTCAAGGGCCAGCATCCTCCACACTGCTTCTTTATCTTCCACCCTTCTCTCTTGCTGGCATGACTCATGTCTATTTAAGGACTTTTTTTGCTCCGCTGCCAGGCCCACTCCTGGGGATTGGCTAAGGCCCATAAATATTCAAGGTAACCCCACCTAGCCCCCACCCACTATCTTCCAGAACATTCTCCTACATTTTAGAAATGGGGGGAGGCACCAGAGAGCTGCCAGAATGAGTCATCCAGCCCTTGCCTCTAATAACCCTGGCCCAGATTCAGTGACTCAGGTTTATCCCTGGGCCAGACTATAAATTAGCTACTCTAGCACCCTCTAGTGTGTGTTACTAGATGTGAGATATACAGTATCTCACAAAAGTGAGTACACCCCTCACATTTTTGTAAATGATTTATTATATCTTTTCATGTGACAACACTGAAGAAATGGCACTTTGCTACAATGTAAAGTAGTGAGTTTACCGCTTGTATAACAGTGTACATTTGCTGTCCCCTCAAAATAACTCAACACACAGCCATTAATGTATAAACCGCTGGCAACAAAAGTGAGTACACCCCTAAGTAAAAATGTCCAAATTGGGCCCAACTAGCCATTTTCCCTCCCCGGTGTCATGTGACTCGTTAGTGTTACAAGGCCTCAGGTGTGAATGGGGAGAAGGTGTGTTCAATTTTTTGTCTCACTCTCTCATACTGGTCACTGGAAGTTCAACATGGCACCTCATGGCAAAGAACTCTCTGAGGATCTGAAAAAAAGAATTGTTGCTCTACATAAAGATGGCCTAGGCTATAAGAAGATGGCTAAAACCCTGAAACTGAGCTGCAGCATAGCGGCCAAGACCATACAGTGGTTTAACAGGACATATTCCACTCAGAACAGGTCTCGCTATAGTCGACCAAAGAAGTTGAGGGCACGTGCTCAGCGTAATTTCCAGAGGTTGTCTTTGGGAAATAGATGTATGAGCGCTGCTAGCAATGCTGCAGAGGTTGAAGGGGTGGGGTGGGTGGTCAGACTGTCAGTGTTCAGACCATACACTGAATAAAATTGGTCTGCATGGCTGTCTTCCCATAAGGAAGCCTCTTCTACAGACAATGCACAAAAAAGCCCGCAAATAGTTTGCTGAAGACAAGCAGACTAAGGACATGGATTACGGGAACCATGTCCTGTTGTCTGATAAGACCAAGATAAACTTATTTGTACTCATCACCTGGTTGCCACCACACACGCTTGACACCTTCTGAACCAAAGACAAGTGTGTCTTGCCTACAGTCAAGCATGGTGGTGGAAGTGTCATAGTCTGGGGCTGCATGAGTGCTGCCGGCACTGGGGAGCTACAGTTCATTGAGGGAACGGTGAATGCCAACATGTACTGTGACATACTGAAGCAGAGCATGATCACCTTTCTTCGGAGACTGGGCCGCAGGGTAATATTCAAACATAGTGACCCCCAAACACACCTCCAAGATGACCGCTGCCTTGCTAAAGAAGCTGAGGGTAAAGGTGATGGACTGGCCAAGCATGTCTCCTGACCTAAATCCTATTGAGCATCTGTGGGGCATCCTAAAACGGAAGGGGGAGGAGCGCAAGGTCTCTAACATCCACTAGCTGTCATCATGGAGGAGTGGAAGAGGACTCCAGTGGCAACCTGTAAAGCTCTGGTGAGCTCCATGCCCAAGAAGGTTACGGCAGTGCTGGAAACTAATGGTGACCACACAAAATATTGACACTTTGAGCCCAATTTGAACTGGGGTGTACTCACTTTTGTTGCCATCAGTTTAGACATTAATGGCTGTGTTGACTTATTTTGAGGGCACAGCAAATTTACATTGTTATACAAGCTGTATACTCACTACTTTAAATAGTAGCAAAGTGTAATTTCTTTAGTGTTGTCACATGAAAAAAAAATATATAAAAATGTGAGGGGTGTACTCACTTTTGTGAGATACTGTACATGGCAAATGATGTTATTAAATAGTTTGTATTGTAAACATTTCAATAAAGATGACTGAACAAGAAAAATCAAGGTCCTCTTAGGGTCCATTCACACAGAGGCAACTCAGATCCGACTTCAAGTCGCCCCAGGTCGCACAACATGTAGAAATCAATGTAAGTGAATGAGAGCCGTCTTAATGCACACTACTGAAGTCGCTCCGACTTCAGAAATGGTTCTTCCTGTACTACTTCAATCCGACTTGTAGGCGACTGGTACCCATTGATTTCAATGGAAGTTGCCTCCAAGTCGGATCTCCGTCTATACGGAGGAGACTCTCACAGAATTATCAGCTCTCAAAAGGGAACTCCACGCCAAATTTATTTAAAAAAATTGGTGTGGGTTCCCCCTCTGAGAGCATACCAGGCCCTTAGGTCTGGTATGGATTCTAAGGGGGAACCCCCTACGCGAAAAACGGCGTGGGGGTCCCCCTCAGATCCATACCAGACCCTTATCTGAGCACGCTACCCGGCCGGCCAGGAAAGGGGGTGGGGACGAGCGAGCGCCCCCCCCCCTCCTGAGCCATACCAGGCCGCGTGCCCTCAACATGGGGGGTGCCTTGGGGAAGGGGAGGGCCGCGCGGCCCCCCCACCCCAAAGCACCTTGTCCCCATGTTGATGAGGACAAGGGCCTCTTCCCGACAACCCTGGCTGTTGGTTGTCGGGGTCTGCGGGCGGGGGGCTTATCGGAATCCGTGAGCCCCCTTTAATAAAGGGGCCCCTGGATCCCGGCCCCCACCCTATGTGAATGAGTATGGGGTACAATGTACCCCTACCCATTCACCTGTGAAAAAATGTAAAAAAAATATAAAACACAGCACACAAGGGTTAAAATAGTTTATTGCACAGCTCCGGGGGTCTTCTTCCGTCTTCGGGGGTCTTCTCGTCGGACTCTTCTGCTATCTTCTGCTAGCTCTTTTACTAGCGGAGGAGCCCGGCTTTCTTCTTCGTTGCCGCCCTCTTCTTCCGACTTCGGGGGGTCTTGTCCCCCTCTTCGGTTCTTCTTGCCGGGCCACCGCTTCTTCTTCCAGCTCTTTTACTAGCGGTGGCCCGGTTTTTTGTCGCCGTCGCCGCTGCCGCTACCGCCTTCCGTTCTTTTTCTTCTTCTGGAGATGTTGACTCGACACTCTCTCCGGCCGCAATGCCAGGGACGCGGTGTGCGGCGACTTATATAGGGACAAGGGGAGTGGTCACCGGTTGATGTCACATGGTGACCCCATGTGTGGCTGGCGGCATTGATATGTAAATAAAGTCATCATTCCTATGTATATCATGCTCCCCTGCTGTGAGGAGGTGATGTGCTGTAACCTCGAGCAACTAGTCAGTAAGCAGTAATGATATGCTGTAAGTGCTGGCAACCAATCGCAATTGCTGCCTGATCTGATATGGAAAACTGATTTTAAGTCAAGCTTCTATTTATTGTATGTCTCAGAGTAGGTGGAGAGGGAAATTGCATGGGTGGGGGCCCCAATAAAAATTTTGCCCAGGGTCCAATATATATTATAAAAGACGGCCCTGCTCAAATCTATAATGTGGAAGCTTGTGTAGCACTGACCCCCGAAGGAGCTGCTGGTTTTTGTTGGGCTTACCGTTACCTCACCTGCTCACTGTGTCCGTCTTAGGAGTCCCATTGTAGTGCGGATTAAAGAATGAAATAGGAAGGCTTAAGGCTTTGAGCCCGACAGCATGGGCATGCGTTCGCCCCTCCCTTTATTAATAAGAGAATAGAAGCAATAGTGTAAATATTTAGGGCTATATACAGGTTAATGTATTTGGGTTAATGTCCCTTTAAGGGAATGGCAAATTGGGCTGGGGGCGGGGTTAAGGGTTGCAAGGCTATTGGTGATATCCCAAATGGTCATGTGACCCATGGGGAATGTTCTGGAAAGGGGCTTATTATAAATATATAGGAATCACTCACACCTGTTCCCAGCCAGGCAGTGAAGGTGCAACAAGCTCAGTGAAGATGAAAACAGGCTCCTGAAGTACTTCAGTCATGGCTATGAAAACCTTAATGAGGCAAGTGTTGGAGAAAGCTGGGGATAAAGGTGGAGAAGAAGGACTTAGAAAATGCCTGGCTTTGGCAGAGAATGATAATGAGCAACAGCCACTATGCAGCATCAGGTCAGCTTGACAGAAAAGAAATAGAAGAGGGTCCGGTCCCCATCGCCGCCCAGAGGCAGTGCTGGGTGGGCTAGAGGAGCGGCAGCTATACAGAGGACAGAGGCAGTGTCTGCGGTTGTGAGTGAGGAGAGACAAACCCTGCCCAGTATTATTACCACAGCATGTGGCTGCAAGCAATGCGAGTATCACAGACATCCCGCAGATGGCCACAGAGAGCAGCATTATGCTGCTTCAGATATAACAAATGCTCCAGCGCCCCCTGGCGGTATAGGTGAGTTAGCACACACACTTAATAGCATTATGGAATCCATTAACAGATTAGCTGACACTATGAATACACCTGCAATTTAAAATAGTAATTATGGTAATGTATGGTCTAATCAAAATAGACATTCTGTCAGCTTAGGCAATATAGGTAATGTTAATAACAATCAGTCAGCTAATGTTAATTCGCAATATCTATTACCAGCTGAGATTAATATATCTAGCGCATTGGTACCAGAAGTGTGCTTTAAAGAGACATTACCATGTGATATCTCGCTGTTAGGTTACCACCTTACTCCTCAGACTAAGGAAAAAATATGGAAAGGTTAATTCGTAGATATTCTGTCGCTTATTCCATAAAAAAAAATAATTAATGTAGGATTGCAAAACTGCATTGAATTGTCCGTGGTTGTGGGGTAGGCCGGGCTTGAAATTCTCAAACCCGGCATGTGGGGACTTTGGTTAAAAGATTTATGTATGCTCGAGTCCTTTAAGACTGAGCTGTTTTGAAGTTGATCGTTTGAAATATAAGAATTTTATGATGCAATAAAATTATCAGAATATGGTTATTATTTATTTATTGATTTGAATATACCAATAAATGTGCAGTGGCCAATTCTTTGCCAATAAGTGTGTTGAGTTATTATTTAACCACTACAATACAGGGCACTTTCACCCCCTTCCTTCCCAGCCCAATTTTCAGCTTTCATCGCTCTAGCGCTTTCAGTGACAATTGCGCGGTCATGCTACACTGTACCCAAATTAAATTGTTATCATTTTGTTCGCACAAATAGAGCTTTATTTTGGTGTTATTTATTCACGACTCCGTTTTTTTTTTTTTGCGATATAAGCGCAAAAAAAGCGGAAATTTGGAAAAAAAACAATATTTTCTTTTTTCTATTTGAAAAGAAATCCAATAAAATCTAATTTTGTCATAAATTTAAGCCAAAATGTATTCTGCTACATGTTTTTGGTAAAAAAAATTCCGTTAAGTGTATAATAATTGGTTTGTGTGATCACGGACATATGTACGCAAATGATCATGTACATATGTGTGCAGGTGATCACGTACATATGTGTGCAGATAATCATTGGGACATGTGATTTTAGTGGGACATATGTGGGGGACATGTTTTTATTATTAGGGACATGTGTTTTTATTATTTGGGGACATGTATGTTTTGGGGACATGTGTGTTTTGGGGACATATGTGGGGACTGTGTTTGTACTGTGTGGTGTGTTGTGTGTTGACACTACACTGATGATCAGTGAGTAAAAAGCTGTAAAAAGCAGCCCATACTCACTGATCATCAGCCGGCTGCAGCGTTCTGCTCTCCTCTCCTCAGCGATGACTTCCGTGTGAGGAGAGGAGAGCCGATTGCCTAGCAACCGGCTGTTTGTTTACATCACATGACGGCCGTGATTGGACACGGCCGTCATGTGATCAGAAGCGCCAATCACAGAGCCCTCCTGCCGATCCGAGATGTGCCGTGTCCGGGTGACACGAGCACATCGGGATCGCGCCGCTGCGCGGGCACGCGCGCGCGCGATCCCGCTACTTCTGAAGGACGTTCCTGAACGTCCTATCAGGAGTAGACGGCTCCCACCCGGCCGTATATATGCATTGGCCGGGTGGGAAGTGGTTAAATAGGCTATATAAGTTTTGGTATTCGGGGAGGGTAGGTGCGGCCTGCATTCCCATGTTAGCTCCGACACTTAGTCCTTTCTCCAAAGATTTATTTGAAAGAAACACAAAGCTTTGCAATAGAGGGATAGAGGGTTAAGGGGAGTTCAGGTACCTTGTAATTGCAGGTTAGAGGTATTTTCTTGATCCAGAGGACAAACAACTTCCACAGGCTGGGTCTAGCAATCACCGGATAGGCCTCTCACTGACCTAGCACCCGGTGAGATGCTCGAACAAAGTCTCTGCCACAGACTTGTCAATTCAACGAAATTGTTGTCCAATCCTCTGCCACAGGAAAGCACAACCAGCAACTTGTTGAGAAATTTTTGAGTTGTCACACAGTACCAGTTTCTTTCAGCCGATCCGGCGATACTGTGTGGTAGGTGACCCGGGATGCGTCCTCCAACTGAGTCTTCAGGCTCTTCCAGAGATACCAGCCTTGTTGCTCGGTCCTCTCCTGAAAAAGTCCTCCCCTGGATCCTCCAGCCGCTTGGCTTCTCCCCACAGGCAAGACAGCACAAGACCACCCCTGAATCGGTAAGCCCCAAGACTTTTGGGCCCGCCCTTTCAGTTACAAAGCCTCGGGCCAGCCAGCCCCGAGACATAGAGACAGGCAGCATACACCTCAGGCCAGGAGGGCCATGAGGTCGGGATAATGAACCCCAAAAATATGGCACCTGTACCTTAAGTACCCTTACCCAGAATGCACAGCAGGTGAACAACTCCCACTGGGCTATTTCTGAGTAAAAGGGGTACCCAATGCATTCAGCCTGTTGCATTTCCAACACCTACCGATGGTGACAGCGACACCCACGGCCAAGTGGAAACTAGCACAACCCAGCTGAACTGGTACAGAAACCAGAACTTTGACATAATTAGTCAGAGCCAAACTGCAGCTTCAGACAAACTTAAATTTACAAAAACAATAGCGTCTGCTCATTAGGAGCAGGTCGCTACACTTGGATTGGTCTTAGCTCTCACTAAGTCTTTCATTTATTTGACATTTTCATTATTTTCAAAATTCATCAAAGTGGTTTTAAAGGCAGAAGCTTTTTTTACCTTAATGCATTCTTTGCATTAAGGTAAAAAACCTTCTGCATGCAGCCCCCCCACTCCCCCAGCCTCCCTCCCCCTATACATACCTGAGCCCAATCTCAATCCAGCAATGTGCAAGGGAGCAAAGACTCTCTCCCTCCTCATAGACTCAATCACAGCCAGTAAGGACGAAGCATGGGGTGGGGCTGAGCCATGCTCTGTGTGTCAATGGATACACAGAGTGGGGCTCAGGAGCAGGCATGCACAAATGCCCATATAGCAAGCGTTTAGCTATGGGGGCACTCAGTGGGGGGAGGAGGAGCCAGGAGCACCAGTGGGGGCCCTTAGAAGAGGAGGATCGGGGCTGCTCTGTGCAAAACCATTACATAGAGAAGGTAAGTATGACTTGTTTGGTATTATAATAAAAAAAAAAGAAGAAAAAATAGCTTGTGGCTCAGTCTGTTTATCAAAAATAAAAAAATTATATATAATTTCAAATAGTAACTATATACACAGATCAGCCATAACATGACTGATTGGTAAAGTGAATGATATTGATTATCTCAATACAATGGCACCTGAAAGTGGGTGGGATATATTAGGCAGCAAGTTAACATAGATTTGAGCGACTTTGACAAGGGCCAAATTGCAATGGCTGGACAAAACGGGTCAGTGCAACACCAAAACTGCATCTCTTGTGGGATGTCCCCAGTATGCAGTGGTTAGGACCTATCACAAGTGGTCCAAGGAGGGAGAAACAGTGAACCAGTGACAAAGGTCATGGCCGAGGGTGGCCAAGGCGCATTGATGCATGTGGGGAGCGAAGGCCTGCACGTGTTCAAAAAGAAGAGCTACTGTAGCTCAAATTGCTGAAAACATTACTACTGGTTCCAATAGAAAGGTGTCAGAACACACAGTGTATTGCAGTTTGTTAGGGATCGGGTTGTGATCCGCAGCCTGGTCAGGGTGTCCACGCTGACCCGTGTCCACAGCCAAAAGCACCTAATGTGCACTTGAGCATTATAACTGGACTACAGAAGAAGGAATCCTGGTCTAATCAATAACGTTTTTTCTTTAATATCATGTGGCTGGGTGCGTGTGTGTTGCTTACCTGGTGAAGAGATGGCATCAGAATGCACTATGGGAGGCAGGCGTAGACAGAATGTTGGTGTTGGACATCTTGGTCCTTGGTTTTTCAGTCCCCCCCTACATTGATAAGTTTACATGATCACTCTAATGCATAAATTACAAAGAATTAGTGGTATGTGTAGTGTCTAAAGCCGCGTACACACGACCAGACTTATGTCCGACAGACTTTCGAAGGAGTTCTGACGGAGTTCCGGCAGAGTTCTGATGGACTTTCCGAATGAGCGGACTTGGCCACACACAATCACACCAAACTCCGACGGATTCGAACGTGATGACGTACGACTCGACTCGAATAAGGAAGTTCATAGCCAATAGCTGCACTAGCGTCGGTTTTAGTCCGTCGGAATAGCATACACATGAGCGAATTTCTCGGTAGGAACTGGGTCCGGCAGAGTTCTGTCGGAAGAATTTGAAGCATGTTCCATTTCTAAAGTCTGTCAGACTTTTGCGAATCAAAAGTCCGTTGCAGCCCACACACGATCGAATCATTCCGTCAGACTTTGGATGTTGAAAAGTCCGGTCGTGTGTACGGGGCATAAGAGAGTAACTATGGTTAGGTTTATAAAATTCTTGCCTAATAATAAGTAAAGAGTATCGTGTACATGTCAAACATGGGTAGGAACCTGTACACAAAAGTAATGTTTCACATCTACTGTTGAGGTTCTAAACTTTGACCTGACTAGCCACTCTCTCAAGCGGTCATTCTGCCTGAAAGCTTGAACTGGTACTGTGACGGAACCAATCCCACACTCCGATTGAGGGCTTCCATCAGTTTACCGCTTCCTAAGTCTGAATATAGATATCAGATATTCCAACCGCTCACAAGCACAAAACAAGACGACATTTGCTTAGTTGCTCAACATGGACTGATTTATTAGAAACAAAAAGACAAGTATTTATAATACAGTAGAAGACTAAAACCTAACCTAATTAGCATGAGCTAATTATCTAATCATTGACCCAGACTAGTTGTCTGCGAGATAAGACTTTTCAGGGTTCCTAGCTCACTGATTGACTATTCAATACACATTACCATAAACATAAACACAGGGTTAATTAGCACAACCATGTGTGGAAAATTCTTACAAGCCAGACTAGACTCATTTACACAACAGACAGGTGGCTGGAGTTGATGAAATTAGCATCTAACAGTTGGTGTCCCAACAGTGTGATTCAGTGTTATTGCTAATATGGCAAATACAAATCCAGAGTCTGTGTGTCTTTGGGGGGGGGGGGACATGGATCTGAATCCAAGTAACACCACCTCAGGGGTCTCCATGCATACAGCTCACAAAGAGCACCGTTCCCCCAAATGCAAGGGCCCATAATCGCAAGGCAAGAGGCTCGCATTCTGTCCCCTCCAACAGCCTCTGTCCCGGCTAGGTCTGTCACAGGTACCATTTGTAATTCTGGTATTTCTGGATATGCTTGGCGCAGAACAAACAAAATTAAAACTTCCTGTCTTCTGCACCTATTCTGTGGGGGTATTCACACACACACACACACACACACACACACACACACACACACACACACACACACACACACACACACACACACACGCACCTAATATACAGTATCTCACAAAAGTGAGTACACCCCTCACATTTTTGTAAATATTTTATTCTATCTTTTCATGTGACAACACTGAAGAAATTACACTTTGTTATACAAGCTGTACGCTAACTACTTTACATTGTAGCAGTGTCAATTTGCTGTCCCCTCAAAATAACTCAACACACAGCCATTAACCACTTCCCGACCGGCGCATGCTGATGTATCTCGGCAGAATGGTACGGACAGGCAAATGCGCATACCCATAAGTCTTTTTAAATTTGCCACCGCGCCATCGCGTGCGGGCCGGTCGGGACCTCCGTGAGTCAGATCACGGGTCCCGTGGACTCGATTGCTGCGGGGATACCCGCGATTGTCTAACGGGGAGGAAGAATGGGGAGATGCTAATGTAAACAACAAGACAGTGTCACTGATCTCTGCTCCCTGTCATCGGGAGCAGAGATCAGTGACGTGTCACACACAGCCATGCCTCCCATAGTTATAAACACGTCTAAGGACACACTTAACCCCTACACTGCCACCTAGTGGTTAACCCCTTCACTGCCAGTGTCATTTAAACAGGAATCGGTGAATTTGTATAGCACTGATTGCTGTATAAATGGCAATGGTCCCAAAAATGTGTCAAAAATGTCCGATGTGTCCGCCATAATGTCGCAGTCATGATAAAAATCGCTGATCACCGCCATTACTAGTAAAAAAAAAATATATTAATAAAAATGCCATAAAACTATCCCCTTTTTTGTAAACGCTATAAGTTTTGCGCAAATCAATCAAGAAAATCTTATTGCATTTTTTTTTACCAAAAATATGTAGAAGAATACGTATCGACCTCAGCCAGCCAGTCCAGGCCTCTCCCTAGCGGCGAGTGTGTTCTCCGAGAGAGGCAGAGGTTGGCTGGGTAAGTAATGCTCTGTTTGGGACACTTTATCTGGGGTACTGTGTGGATACCAGCATTAGAGGACTGCAACCCCTGACTAACTTCGGAGTCAACCCGTCTGGGGTCTCCTCCTGTGTTAGTCTCCTGCCGAAAGGGGAGAAATGTGACAGACCTAGCTGGGACCGAGGCTCTTGGAGGGGACTGAATGCGAACCTCTTGCCTTGTGATTATGGGCTCTCGCATTTGGGGGAATGGTGCTCTTTGTGAGCTATATGCCTGGGGACCCCTGAGGTGGTGTTACTTGGATTCAGATCCATGTCCCCCCCAAGACACACAGACTCTGGATATGTAAATGCCATGTTAGCAATTGACTGAATCACACTATTGGGACACAAACTCTTAGATGCTAACATCATCACCTTCCAGCCACCTGTCTGTGTCTTGTATAATGTAAATGAGTCTAGTCGGGCTTGACACAGATTCTAAAGAGTATTTCACCTATTGTTGTTTTGTTGTTTGTGCCAATTAACCTGCAATTGAATTGTTAGTGAGCTAGGAGCTGAAAAGTCTTATCCCTCAGTCAACTAGTCTGAGTGTTGATTTAGATAATTAGCTCATGCTAATTAGGTTAGGTTTTAGTCTTCTACTGTATTATAAATACTTGGCATTTTGGTTCTAATAAATCCGTCCATGTTGAGCAGCTAAGCAAGTTTTGCCTTGTTTTGTGCTTGGGAGCGGTTGGAATATCTGATATCTATATTCAGGGTGGGAGGAAGTGGTATATGACGGAAGCACTCAATCGGAGTGTGGGATCGGTTCCGTCACAGTAGGCCACTCTAAGATCCAATTTAGTAAAAACATGAGAACCTCGCAGTCTGTCAAAGAGTTCTGAAATTAAAGGAAGAGGGTATCGGTTCTTCACGGTAATGGCGTTAAGACCCCTGTAGTCGATGCATTGATGGAGTGAACCATCTTTTTTCACTACAAAGAAAAACCCGGCTCCGGCAGGTGAGTTAGATTTCCTGATGAAACCCTTTTGCAGGTTTTCCTGAATGTATTCAGACATAGCTTGTGTCTCGGGGATAGATAGAGGGTAGACTCGGCCTCGGGGAGGAGAGGTCCCAGGTAAAAGATCAATGGAGCAGTCAAAGTCTCTGTGAGGAGGAAGTCGATCAGCGGACTTTTTGCAGAAAACATCTTGGAAAGACTGATATTGGGCAGGCAACATGGGATTTGTGGAGGTCTCAGCAAGAGGAATGGAAGGAGGAGGTAGCACCGTAGCACCTTGGAAATACATTGTTGCTGACATGGAGGACCCCAAGTTCATACTTGTCCAGAATTCCAGTCCAGATGCGGGGAGTGTTTCTGCAACCATGGAAGGCCCAGGATGATGGAACTGGAGGATTTAGGCAAAATTAGGAAAGAGATCTCCTCACCATGCAAAACCCCAATGCATAACTCTATAGAAGGGTTTTAAACCGGATGGGACTCATAGGCAAGAAGGAGCCGTCTACTGCGGTCACGGACAGGGGTATAGCCAAGGCAACAAAGGCTATGCCCAACTCGGAAGCTAAAGATTGTTTAATGAAATTTCTGGCAGCACCAGAGTCCACGTATGCAGAGAGTTGATTTTGCTTTTAAGCCCAGTGGATAGCCACGAGAAGGGTGAAACGAGGGAAGCGGACAAAATTAACGGATCGGTCTAGATCACCTCCCTCCAGGTTACATAGTTACATAGTTAGTCAGGTTGAAAAAAGACACAAGTCCATCCAGTTCAACCAAAAAAAAATAAAAATTATATATAATAAATATCATACCAGCCCATATACCCAATTCTATACCCACAGTTGATCCAGAGGAAGGCAAAAAACCCCAGCAGAGCATGATCCAATTTGCTAAAGCAGGGGAAAAAATTCCTTCCTGATCCCTCGAGAGGCAATCGGATTTTCCCCGGATCAACTTTACCTATAAATTTTAGTACCCAGTTAGATTACGTACACTTAGGAATAATCCAGGCCTTTCTTAAAGCAATCCACTGAGCTGGCCATAACCACCTCTGCAGGGAGTCTATTCCACATTTTCACAGCTCTTACTGTGAAGAAACCTTTCCGTATTTGGAGATGAAATCTCTTCTCCTCTAGATGTAAAGAGTGCCCCCTTGTCCTCTTTGTTGACTGTAAAGTGAATAACTCGACACCAAGTTCACTATATGGACCCCTTATATATTTGTACATCTTGATCAAATCCCCCCTTTATTCACTCTTGAGAAGAGGAGATTAATTCAGTTCCTCTAATCTTTCCTCATAGCTGAGTTCCTCCATGCCTCTTATCAGTTTGGTTGCCCTTCTCTGCACTTTCTCCAGTTCCCCGATATCCTTTTTGAGAACTGGTGCCCAAAACTGAATGGCATATTCCAGATGAGGTCTTACTAATGATTTGAACAGGGGCAAAATGATATCTCTCTCTCTGGAGTACATACCTCTCTTAATACAGAAAAGGACTTTGCTCGCTTTGGAAACCGCAGCTTGGCATTGCATGCTATTATTGAGCTTATGATCTACCAAAACCCCCAGATTCTTCTCCACTATGGATTCCCCCAGTTGTACTCCCCCTAGCGTGTATGATGCATGCATATTCTTAACCCTCAACTGCATAACTTTACATTTCTCAACATTAAACCTCATCTGCCACATAGTCACCCAATTAGACAGAGCATTGAGGTCGGCTTGTAAATTGGTGACATCCTGTAAGGACGTTATTGCACTGCATAGCTTGGTGTCATCTGGTGATCTAGACCATGGAGTTTCCCGAACAGACTGGACAGGAGTTCAAAAGATGCCCTTTATTGCCACAGTAAAGGCACAAGCCCAATTCCATGCGTGGGCACGTTCCTCGGGAGTGAGGCGGGTTCGCCCAAGCTGCATAGGTTCTTCCAACACGTGAGAGGTTGAAGATAGAGAGGATTGCACCGGTCTTTGGACTACCTGTGCTGGACGGCCAGCAGGGGGATGACTGGATCTGGATTTCTCCAGGGCCCGCTCCTGGAAGTGCATGTCTATTTGAATGCTCAATGCGATTAAGTCATCCAATGTGGTAGGAATGGTGCATCCAGCGAGTTCATCCTTGACACGGCCAGATAGGCCTTGCCAGAAGGTAGCAGTAAGGGCCTCGTTATTCCATTTGAGTTCAGCTGCCAGTGTACGGAATTGAACTGCGTATTGGCCGACTGTCATTCCTTGCTGGCGAAGATGAAGGAGGGCCCCAGCAGCCGAAGACACTCTGCCGGGCTCATCAAAAGTTTTCCGGAATGCATCCAAAAAGAGCTGGAGGTTGGAGGTGATAGAATGATGTGATTCCCAGAGTGGAGAGTCCCAAGCTAGAGCATCATCGGAGAGGAGAGAGATGATATATGTGACTTTGGTGCGATCAGTTGGAAAATGGTGGCTGGAAAGTTCAAAGTGGATGGAACATCGATTATTGAAGCCCGACAAGCTTTAGGGTCGCCATAAAAATGAGGTGGCGACGGCAGATGCAGGCAGGGATTGCCAGGTGTAGCAGGTAAGACGGGAGCAACTGAAGCAGGAGCAGGAATGGGAGGAGCTGAAGTTGCAGCAAGTTGCAGACGATCCAGACGGGAGGCAAGATCCTGAAGAACCAGCATTATTTGCTCTTGATTAGCTTGCTGGGAGTTAAGTCTCTGAACTAGATGTTGCATTTGATCCTCGGTCAGTGGCCGATTCTCAGAGGCGTTCATGGCTTGAGCGAGCGGGTGAAACGGGATCCCCCAGGGCGTGGATTCTAAGGGCCAGCCGGTATTCTGCCAAGGTTTGGGCTTAGCTGCATGCTGACCCCAGGTCATAACCCCCGGGTTCACCCTGCTCACTAGGGAAGTACCAGAAGACACTGTTAGACAAGGATGGATGGATGAAGCAAAGGAGAGCCGGATAGTGAGCCAAGGTCAGGGCGGGCTACAGACAACGTAATCAGAACAAGCTGAGTTGGTACACAAGAGATAAGTTCACGAGAGGTCAGGTAAACCAGGTTACATGAAGGGAGCTCAGAAACAAATGTTGCTCAAGCAACCAGTAGCTGGCTTGAAAGGGATTTAAAGAGAGAAGCACATGAGGGGCTGGACAGGAAGTAGCAGGAAGGAATCATATATTAGGCAACAGGTGAGGGCCGGCGACACCCATAGCTGCAGCGTGCACAGAGCTGAACACCAGCTAGTGGAACAACAGGTGGCAGCCGACCTACAGCTGTAAAGGTGAGACACAGATCAGCTCCGCAGCTGATCTGTGACAAGAATACTTAATCAGATTTCATTTAGTTAATTTTTTTCCCATTTTTCACAAAACCTTGCAATACAAAAATAACACGATAAATACATCTCACAAAATTCGAAAAGAAAAAAAAAACCCACAAAAATAAATATATCCCACCTATGAACATATATTATACAAACCGAGATTTTTATAGTTTGTAGTTTTAAGTTCCCTACTGCACTAGCAGGGACATTGACTCCATTCATTGTGCCCAAATAGCATTAAAATTATTCATTGAGTTTCTTAAAAAATAAGTGTATTTTTCAAAAGAATTAATTATTGAGATAAAAAAAAATCCAATCAGACAGAGTGGGAGGATATAGAGAGATCCACCAGGGCAATTTGTTTGCAGGCCACAAAAAGAGGGCGCTGAATAGTGATGGACGAACTTCCGACGGGACGTTTCGTGAACGCGCCCAAAAGTTTGCGAACCGCAAAGTTCGCAGCGGGCCCAATTAATTTTAATGGCAGGCAAACCTTAAAAACCTACAGGTCATATTTTCAGCCACAAAATACTTACTAGCTGTGCACACATAGTCCCACCACATGGACACTGACATAACAAAAGTATTAAGTGAATCTGGGATCGACAACAACAAGCATTCTTTTTTTATCTGTGAAATTTTGACAATTCAGGAGCACATGAAGGCCATGGAGGAGAGGAAAGGTCAGGGCAGGCTATGAAGTGGGTGCAGGAGATGATCACCAGCACTGTGATAGAGAGCACTGACACCAGCACCGAGATAGAGAGCATTGACACCAGTACCGAGGTAGAGAGCACTGACACCACACCAGCACCGAGATAGAGAGCACTGACACCAGCACCGTGATAGAGAGCACTGACACCAGCACCGAGTTAGAGAGCCCTGACACCACACCAGCACCGTGATAGAGAGCACTGACACCAGCACCGAGATAGAGAGCACTGACACCAGCACTGATACCAGCAACTCGCTGCGGGACCCAAAAATATGACACCGCTCAACCTCTTCAAACAGGAGGGTACGGGCATATAGTACAGTGTGCTTTTTTTGTACAAGGAAGTGAGCCAAAGGTAGAAAAAAGGTCTGTGTGCTTGATTAAATAAATTGTTTATAGAGTTATGCATATACATGGTCTACTGGTCACATGTGTTGAATTCCTCTGAGATCCATGCCTCATTCATTTTTATAAATGTCAGGTAGTCAACACTGTCATGAGCTAGGCGAGTGCGCTTATCGGTCACGATCCCCCCCTGCTGCACTGAACGTCCTTTCGGACAGGACACTGGACGAGGGGCAAGCCAACAGTTCCATTGCAAATTGGGCAAGCTCTGGCCAGAGGTCAAGCCTGCCCACTCAGTAGTCCAGGGGTTCATCACTCCTCAGAGCGTCCACATCGGCTGTTAACCCGATGTAGTCGGACACCTGTCGGTCTAGGCGTTCCCTGATGCTGGATCCGGATGACACCTGTCAATGGGTCGGCTGAAAGAATGATCTCATATCAGAAGTCACCAACACATCTTTAAACCGGCCTCTTCTTGCAGGCTCTGTTGGATTGGTACCCGCAACTCTTTCTCTGGGAGTGGGAATTCCTCCTCTGCCAGCGCAGGCAAAAGCAGAATGCAGCAGTTGTTGAAGCAAGGTCTTTAAGTGCTCCATTCTGACAGCCCTCTGTGACGGTGGTAACATTTCCACCATTTTGTGTTTGTACCGGGGGTCTAAGTACATTGCCACCCAGTACTGGTCCTTCACCCTTGTGCTTTTTATATGGGGGTCCCTGTTAAAACACTGGAGCAAGAAGGCCCCCATTTGCACTAAACTGGAATCGGTGTGGTGGCCTGGCTCCTGCTCATCATCCAGGATAATGTCATCCTCCTCGTTCTCCTCTCCCCATCCACGCACAACAGGGATCCCAGAAAGGTTTAAAGCATGCTCTTCTTGCTCCTCCTCATCCGCCCCCGCACCATCCTCCTCTGACTCCTCTTCAGACACCTGTTGTTGACTTGTCTCAGAGTAGCCCCCCCTGGGAATTCATCCAGCATTGCGACTTCCTCAACTTCCTGCTCCTCCACGGCTTGATCAATGACACAATGCAATGCACGCTCCATAAAGAAGGCATAAGGTACCATGTCACTGATGGCGCCATGGCTGCGACTGACCAGTTTGGTGATCTCATTAAATGGCCGCAAAAGTCTGCATGCGTCGCGCATGAGCAGCCACTGGCACGGTGAAAAAAAACAAGCTCCCCAGAACCTGTTCTGCCGCAAAGTTTGTATAGGTAGTCGTTAACTGCGTGTTTCTGTTGGAGCAGCCTATCAAGCATATAGAAGGTTGAGTTCCATTGCGTCGGGCAATCGCAAATAAGACGTCTGACCGGCAGATTGTGTCGCCGCTGAATGTCAGCAAGGCGAGCCATGGCTGTGTAAGATCTTCTGAAATGGGCCGAGATTTTCCTTGCCTGCCGCAAGATGTCCTGTACCCCAGGGTATTTGACAACGAATTGCTGCATGACCAAGTTTAAGACGTGTGCCATGCATAGCGTGCGTAATTTTGCCCTGTCTCAATGCGCTAAGCAGATTGGCACCGTTGTCACATACCACTTTACCAACTGTCAAATTGAGCGGTGTTAGCCACTGATCTTCCTGTGAACACAAGGCTGAAAGGAGTGCAGGGCCAGTGTGGCTCTTGGCTTCCAGGCACAACAGACGCAGCACAGCATGGCAACGTCTCACTTGGCATGTCGAATAGGTTCTGGGGAGCTTGGGCGGTGCAGCGGAAGAGATGCTGGCAGCGGAAAAGGAGGAGTCAGCCGAGGAGGAGAGGGAGGAGGATGGAGTAGGAGGAGGAGAAGAAGAGCCAGGCCTGCATGGCGGTAAAACCAAATCTACACGGGTGCCACGGGTTACATGCTTGACGGCCGTCAGAAGGTTCACCCAGTGGGCAGTAAAAGTGATATACCTTCCCTGCCCGTGTTTGCTAGACCACGTGTCTGTGGTTAGATGCATCTTGGCACCGACACTGTGTGCCAGAGATACATTCACTTGCCGCTGAACATGGCCATATAGCTCTGGGATGCCCTTCTGTGAGAAATACTTCCTTCCTGGGACCTTCCATTGTGGTGTTCCAATGGCCACAAATTTTCGAAACGCCTCCGAGTCCTCCAGTTTATATGGCAGTAGTTGGCGGGCTATCAGTTCTGACAAGCCAGCCGTCAACCGTTGGGCAAGAGGGTTATCCGGCATCATCATTTTTTTTTACGCTCGAACATTTGGGCCACGGAAGCCTGTCTTTTTCCAGAAAAACGTGAGGATGGCATGATGGAAGGTGAAGTGGAGGACAATTGTGAGGAGAGAGGAGAAGGAGAAGTAGAAGACGAGGCTGGACGGTGAGAGCCTGGAGTGTGGCTTTGTGTGTTCCATTGCACCCACTGGGCTCGGTGATGGCAGCTCATGTGCCTTCTTAAGACGGTCGTCCCTAGGTGAGTGTTGGGCTTACCGCGACTTATGCGTTTACTGCAAAGATTGTAGATGGCAACACTATTGTCAGCAGCGCACACGTTAAAAAAAAGCCCACACTGCGGAGCCATGTGTCGGCGTCCTGGGAGCGCCAGATGTGACCGTACATGGTTGATGCCTCGCTCCTGATACATTAGCAGTCTGCTTTGTCCCTCCTGTGCAATCTAAGTTCCGCCTGCTTCTCCTCCCTCTCTGGAGGTCCATATCTCCCTCTGAACTCCCCTCCTCTTCCTCTCTTGTGGGCACCCATGTGACATCACTAGACACGTCATCATCGACGTCACCTTCCCGACCGCTATAATTAGAGATCTTGGAGTAGGCAGCAACAGCGGGGACCAACCTCCTCCTTGGGCTGATCTGGGTACTGTCGTCAGACTGCTGAGTGGCAGTTGTTGCTACCTCCTCTTTCTGATCCAATGCCAAGAGTGGCTGCGCATCGGCAATGTCTTGTGATGGATCGGAAAATAATTCCTGTGACTCAAGCGGAAGGTATATGGTGGTGGTGGTGTTGGTAGATTATACGTGTACAACCCTATATACTGTATACCTATACCAGTCCTTAAAAGGACCTTTGTGGACCTAATAGCTAGTGATTTGCAGACTGTCCCTCAGTCCCTAAACTGATAAAAGACAGCTGCAGAATCGGGCAGCAATCACCAGCACAGCAGTCAGCAGCAGTGCACCAGCACCCTATATACTGTACACCTATACCAGTCCTTAAAAGGACTTTTGTGGACCTAATAACTAGCGATTTGTGTCACTACAGTCTGTCCCTGCTCCACACAGCAACCTCACCCTACACTGACAAAAGACAGAATGTAAAATGGCCGCCAGATCAGGTCTATTTATAAGGTAGGGGGAATGTCCAATTGTCCATGTGCTGAAATGTCTCAATTGGCTGTCCTGTACCCCATGATGGATGTGTCATCATGGGTCAAAGTTCTTTCACAATGTAAAGGCATATGTCTGCCGGGCAAACAGCGCCAGAAGTCCGCTGGTTTGGCGAATCACGAACACGCAAAATGTCTGCCGGGCAAACAGCGCCAGAAGTCCGCTGGTTTGGCGAATCACGAACACGCCACGCTTCGGCCTCGCTGCGCTCGGCTCTTTTTTATTCTAACTCTATGTCCACTTGGATAGTGGGGATAGAAACTGGACTCACGGCGCAGGCGCCGTTCATCCTCTGCAATTTTCGGAATCTGTGTTCCTGTGTACTGCGCATGCGCAGTACGCAGGGGACACTCTCCGATGGAGGACGCTATTTGACAAGACACCGGCCGGAATGATTCTTGTGTCTGTCGGGGCTGCGTCATTTCCTGTTGTAGACGTCAGCCCCGACATCCCTTGATGACTCCTCATGTTTATTTTCTATCAGAGGATCAGGATTATCACGTGACTCCTCTGTCACGTGCTCAAGGAGATGGACGGCGTGGATTTCCTATACAGATAGAGCTTCCTGCCAATACAGACACAGTACAGTATTTCTTTTTATGTAATATTACATTAAATGTTCAACTTTTTATTTGTTATTTTTACATGTATTTAATCTTAATAAAACATTTTTTTTTATATTTTAAATGTGTTGTGTCACTTTTTTTTCTTTTAATAAACTTTATAAAGTTAATGTAAATAAATATATATATATATGCTTGTGTATATGTATGTGTCTGCTTCTTAGTGAATATATATAAATGTGTGTGTATATCTCTGTGTGTGTGTGTGTGTGTATAATATATATATATATATATATATATATATTTATTAGATATATATATATTTTTTGTGTGTGTAAAATTATATATATATATATATATATATATATATAAAAATTCTGAATTGGTCGTCAGATTTTTGGAGATTGCAATTATTTACAAGTAATATTAATGAAATTAAATCAAATAGTTATCAACATTATATTATTATTATTATGGCTGTATATATATAAATAATTATATATATATATATTATATATATTTTATATGGAGATCAATATATATCTACTGAGAGATATATATATATAAGATATATATATATATATATATATATATATATATATATATATATATACACAGCTCGCTCGAAATATATATGTGTATATATGTGTGTATATACTTATAGATATATATATATATATATATATATCTATATCTATCTATATCATCGTAGTAAAATGTATTAATTGAATTATTTTATATTTAAAAGAATTCTCAGCAAGAGTATATTGACCTGTTAATACTGTTATATCCCCCCAATGATATTCTTATTTATTTAAAGTAATATTATCTGTAATAAAAAAATCTTTGATTCGTATTTCAAAAATTACTATTATTAATACAATACAGGATAAAGATAGTGCCCACAGTTTACCAAGCACTTCACTACATTAACACCGACATAAAAATTAAATACAATACTTACCCTAAAATGAATCTAACATAAATTTAATTTAAAAAAAAATAATTAATGGATTAATTCGCCTTTAAAATGGTTGTATAATCTATCTTTTTAAACCTAAAAAGGCTTACCAGCATGTTTTAAAAAATCAACAAAACCTGTATGCTATCTGGGAAATTCCCCTGGCAGTAAGCCGCTGACTGCATAATCACAAGCTCACCGTGTTTTCGCCTGCTGGAAGCCCGGCAGACATTGCACCCTTCAGGAAACCAATCTCACACGTTTATGCGCACGAGTGATGATACCGCTGCAAAGTCCACTCACAGTGTCGGAGGCGCAATATGAAACCCCAATGCAACATGTCAGCTCACTTGTCGTGTATCGGCCGAGTTGTCGCGGCCTCCTTATAAGATAAGTATTTCACAATGAAATAGTATCCTCTTCATGATTAATGATTATTAGTTTTCCCCGACAGGTTTAAAAAATTTTTTTAAATAAAAAATCTTTTGGTAAAGAAAAGCATAAAGTCTAAATACCACATTTAACGCATTTTACGTCTCACGGAGCTCTTTTACATACACCATTGTAAAATGGGATAAATATGGCCCAACTGCCAAACTAACAAGACATGGCCGTCCACTTAAACTGAACGCCCTGGAAAGGAAAGGATTCATCCAAGGAGAGCTAAGAGGCCTTTGTTCAATGATATGTACAGGTAAGTTTTTTTTTTTCTTTTTATTTTTACATCAAATTGCCATACAAACCTCCTATGTGCGTCTGTTTTTGCACAGTGTTGCCCCAATCCTTCTCTTCTAGTTTTATAGCGAACAGTTCATGCATATGATTTAGCTGTAGTGCGCCCTTGTAAAACATATTTACATGGTCGTACTTGTGCGGGTGCGCTCACGTGTCCAGCTTCTTTGTCCATTGACACATAGAGCACTACTCTGCCCTACCCGCCCCGCCATCCACTTTGCATATAAATTATTTTTTATTATTGCAAATAGTGAGAGTCAATGGCTGTGCTGCTATCCAAAAATATAATCTTTTAAACAAACAAAGTCACAATCACTGTCTTCTTTAAATGTGATATCTGTCACAAAAGTCATTTCCAAATCTTCTTTTTCCACCATCTTTGCCCACTATCAATGCCCCATAAGATCTTCATGACTGCACTTCCTCTTATTGGCCACATGTGTGGACCGTTTGGTCTACACCTGTGCCACCTCTCTGTGCACCGTATCGCATCTCTGTGCACTGTATCGCATGCAAACAGTATATATTTTAAAAATGATAGATGTTAATAAAAATTAAAGCTGTTGACGCCCGCCCACAGTCAAAGAAGCTTGCGGCATTTATTGTTCTGTTACGCGCTAACATGACTAGCCACCATTACCGTACGCAGCAGCTATCGCACTACTTTTTTCAGACATGGCAAAACCAATAGCTTCCTTCAGAGAAGCGTACACGGCACTTTAAACATGTGATCGGCTGTGTCTAATGACATCCGTTCAAATTTAAACAAGGAAGTCTTTTAGAATAAATATATGTAATATATTAATTTTCTTAAAACAACTTTAACTTTTGAAATTTTGCATGATTTAAATTATAATCTGATTTTAGTGTGTTTGTCTTATTTAACTATTTTTTACACTTTCTTTGTGAAATGGTAGGGGTACTTTTGTACCCCCTTACCATTTCAAACAGGGGGGGGCCGGGATCTGGGGGTCCCCTTGTTAAAGGGGGCTTCCAGATTCTGATAAGCCCCCCGCCCGCAGACCTCCACAACCACCGGCCACGGTTGTGGGGATGAGGCCCTTGTCCTCATCAACATGGGGACTAGGTGCTTTGAGGGGTCACAGACCCCCAAAGCATCCTCCCAATGTTGAGGGCATGTGGCCTGGTACGGTTCAGGAGGGAGGGGGGGCCGCTCTCTCGTTCCCCCCTCTTTTCCTGCGGCCTGCCAGGTTGTGTGCTTGGATAAAGGGTATGGTATGGATTTTTAGGGGGACCCCACGTCAATTTTTTTTTTAATTTGACGCGGGGTTCCCCTTAATATCCATACCAGACCTGAAGGGTCTGGTTATGGATATTTAGGGGGAACCCCACGTCAAATTTTTTCTTAAATTTGAGGCAGGGTTCCCCTTAATATCCATACCAGACCTGAAGGGCCTGGTAATTGAATTGGGGGACCCCCACACTTTTTTATTTATTTATTTTTTTATCAATGACTTTCAATGAGTGTTCTCTGTATTACGGGAGCCGACAATTCATAATAGCTGCGAGTGTTTTTAAAGGACTTTTTTTCCTGCATAAATGACACTTTGTGCAGGGACAGTTATAAGCACCAGAAACATGAGCCCCTTCACAGGCATACTATAGACAACCCCCCCCCCCCTATGAAATTTAAAGGAATATTACACTTTTATTGTTTCACTTTAATCATTATTAAAATCACTGCTCCCAAAAAACGGCCGTTTTTAAAACTTTTTTTTGGATTGATACATGTCCCCTGGGGCAGGACCCGGGTCCCCAAACACTTTTTAGGACAGTAACTTGCAGAATCTTTTCTCTCTGTCAAATCTTTTTTCTCTGTCGAATATTTTCTCTATATAATCTTGGACTAATAGAGGTAAGGTTAGGCACATTCGACCACAGGTTCTATAGACAGATTGTTATTGTCAGAGTCATGTCGAATCTCCTATTCTATATCGAACTGTTGTAACAATGAAAACGAAAATAAAGCATTTATTTATGTCGGATCTTTCGTTTTTCGTATTTTGTGCTTTCGTTATCGTTTGTCAAAACGAAAACGAAAATAGCTGAAATTCGGACGAAAATGCATTCGGACGAAAACGAATGCACATGTCTATAAAACAATGACTAGCACCATCTAGTTTGAAAGATGATGAACTTATTTTTGCAGCCGATGAAATTTTTAAAGACACAAACGGAGATCGTTTTAGGATGTGCTCTGCCCATTTTTCAGCAGAGTCATATGAAAAAAAAAAAAAAAACACACTTTTAAAACACAATGCTGTTCCGTCTTATTTTCCAGAAGACAGATCTATGCACATCCAAAAAAACAGGGAGCCTCCCAGGAGATGCCAATGTTTCAAATCTGTCCTGGTAAACTAGATAACAAAAGTTGAGGTGGCTACCCAGACCTATGAAGAAGAATCTAATTATTCTCTTTCGGAGAAGTCATACGGATTTCAAGCCAGATCACGATTATTCAATTTTTTGTCCCATCGTTGATCCAGAATGAATGAAATCCACACCCTCAAAAAGCAAAACTACAATAGATATTTCAGATTTGGAGTTAACGCCAATAAAGTCTGCTGTTGCACAGTCTGATGATGACTTGGCACAAGCTGGGACCAGCGCAACACAAATTGTATCCGCTGAACAAAGAGTTGTTCAGATGCCAATTTCAGATGTGACAGAAACACTTAGTTTGATTGACGTTTGCATTTTTCCCGAAAATGATTGTACTGAGAGTATGGAGACAAATGATCCAATCGATACCTCATTAGATGTAAATACAACACTAGATGAAACCTATGCCCCTGATTTCTCTGCAATTTCCCAAACAGATCTTTCACAAGCAGAAAGTAGCTTTACCACAGATGCTCTCAGTGTTATACCTCCCAACGAATCAGTATTTCTTGAAGAAAGAAAATTTATAGTTTTTGAATCCTGTTTAGATCGATTATTTCAGCATATTCGTTGCCCCAACGAGCAATGTTTTGAGCAACTAATACAATTTGATAAAGTGACCGTTGGCAGCTTACTAAAACTTTATGGGACATGCAAAGAAAAGCACCAAAATCTGATATGGGAAAGTCAACCCAAAATAGCTAATTTTGCAGCCGGAAATGTAATTATTGCGGCTGCTATTACTTGCAGTGGATCATCCTTTACCACAGTAAAGGAAATGATGGATTTGTGCACAATTCCCTTTTTTTCTAAAACAACATATCACAAATATTTTAAAAAATTTATATACGGTGGAATCGATCATTCCTGGCTTGAAGAAAAAAATAACCTAAAATCCACATTACAAAGCGATTCGATTTTTTTAGTAGGCGACGGACAATGCGATAGTCCAGGGTTCTGTGCCAAATACTGCACTTACACTATGATGGAACTTGAATCTGAACTCATCATTGATTTCGAAACAGTGCAAGTGTCTCAAACCACGTCGTCCGTAGCGATGGAAAAAATGGCTTTTCAGAATTGCCTGGAACGCAGTATCGAAGAGAAATATGATGTTCAAATTCTAGGAATGGATCGACACGTGGGCATAAAAAAAAATGCGTGAAGAATACAGCCATATTTCTCATCAATATGATTTGTGGCACTATGTAAAATCTTTAAAAAAAAAATTAATAGAGGCCAGCAAGAAAGCAACTTGTAAGGACTTACAGTTTTGGATAGCTGCGGTTGTCAACCATTTTTACTGGTGCAGTAGGCACAGTTTAGGAGATACCGACATTTTTTGGAGCACTTGGACATCCCTTCTGTACCATGTACGCAACATACATGAGTGGGAGGAGGATGGAAAAAAAATGTGCTGTCAGCACACTACAATATCGGACACAGATAATCAGGTGCAATGGTTAAAAAAACCCAGCGCAGCATTTACTGCACTTGAAGACTTAGTTACGTCTACTCAATTGAAAAATGATGTGCCCCATTTGGTGCTCTATTGTCGTACTGGCGCCATTGAAACATTCCATTCGAGTGTTCTCAAATATCGGAGCAAACGATTACATTATCGGATGAACTCCATGGAGGCTCGAACAAAGCTGGCCATTCTGTCCCACAACAACAATGTTGGTCGCTCGCAAGCTATTGTTCGCAGACAGACCAAGAGAACTGAAGAGCTGGGCACAAAAACTGCTTTAGAGCACCCACGTTCCAGAAAGAAATGGATAGTGCATAAAATCTATGATCCCGTAAGCCACAAGCATTTTTCAAAAATAATGAGTACTATAGTGAGTGTTGCCGCTGGAAAACTAAAACCTACGTGGAAGTCAAAAGACGAGCTTCTGCCAGCAAATATAGCTTCTTCCGAAAGACCATTAAAAAAAGATGCAGTGTCCAAACACATGTCACGTTTTCCTTTACTTGTGGACGAAGAATCGATGTCATGAACGTATGTGATAAAAACAAAAAGTTAGTGTTTTTTCTTATTTACTTTTTTGAAAATATGTAATAGATATATTTATGCCTGATAATTTTGTGCACAAGATATTGATTTAGGAATAAGGTATGTTTTTTTTTTAAAGGTTAGTATTACATTTATCTAAAATGTATATTTGATTTAAAAAAAGTAACAATCTATATAACAGTACATTATTTGTATATATATATTTTTTTTGACATTTATTAGGAATATTTAAATTCGAATAGGGTTGGACAACGGCAATTAGTTATGAAAAAATCGTTTAATACTCTAAATACTAAAAGATGATTTAATCATTAAAAATATAATTTTTTCACCTTCTAAATTTTGTCATTAAAATGATATTGTAATATTTTTTTTTCTTTTTCAAAGTAAAATTTGCATTGGTAAACAATTAATTTTTTCTTAACATTAAAAAAAATATATTTTATATTCCTATAGCATGTCTTACTATTATATTTATATATAAAAAAAACTTGATTTAATTAATAACTAGACCAGAATTAAAAAAATAAAAAACAACAATAAATGAAGTTTTAAAATTTTTTATTAAAGCACTTCTCAAATAACATTGCACATTTAAATGAAAAATTTTATTAATAAAAATTTTTTGGTAAATTCAGTTTAATATTGTTTGAAAATCTAAAATTCCAAGGCCATGTCTCCAGCATCATAATCATTAGAATATTTAAAACCAACATATTCACCATCTGGGTCTGGAAATGCTGCTCTTACTGCATGAACGGCACAGGAAGGTATGGGTCTTCGATTACCCTTTCCCAGATATCCGTGTATCCATGTATCCACGCTTTATAAGAAGTTTTTCTCAAATTTCTGTAATCGATAAAATAAATAGATTGTAGAAAAGATTAGTTTTAGAAACTTTACCTAAAATTTTACACACATAGATATTTTATTTGTAGACAGGATACTAATTGATCATCAGAGTAATGTGTAAAATTTTTATTTTTAAATTAATACCTATTGTCATCGGCATTTGGTGCACGAGATGTCGATTGGTGGATAATCGTCAATATAATAGTAGTATTCATCCTGTCCATGACCATGTTTTTAAAAATGGTCGATTGAGTAATGCAGACTGAACCCTCCTCAATGTTTTCCTTTACATTTGCGAGTTCTTGGCAGCATACACACTCTCTTGCAGTTGGCATGGCACGACAATTGCCACATTCCCACCAGTCTATGTTATCTAATCTTCTTTGAAGCCGAAGTTCTTCTTCTGTTTCCGAGTTAGGCAACAAAGAAGGTTGAGATGGTGGATTATTCGGAAAGCTTGGGTCGTCATGAACTGTCGGATATTTTGACCACATTCTTTGTAAAAGATCTCTCCTCTAATATATTAAAAAAATATATATATATAAGTATCATTTGTATTTCTATAGATTCCAATTATATTATATATCTATATATACACATCTAAAAATATATATCTATATATATATATATATATATATATATATATATATCGATATATATATATATCTATCGATATATATCTATCGATACATATATATATATATATACACACACATACATACATACATACATATATATATCTATATATATATATATATATATATATATATATATATATATATATATATTTTTTTAGAGGAATCAAAATATGAGAATTTTTTTTTTTTTGGGGATTAAAAAAGGGAAACATTATAAATTACTTGTATATACTATCATAACTGTACAAATACATGATCACTTAATTTAACTTCATTGAAATGATTCTTCATTTTTTTTTTTTTTTTTTAATTCATACAGATTTCAAGAAAATATTAACGACAGTCAAACTTCATGATTCAACTTGCATAGACAAAATTTTTCTTATAAATGTAAAGTTTGTATTAACAGTATATTGAAAGTTTTGTTTTAGTTTATAGTGCATCTATTATTGATTGTAATTTACTCTGTCAGATGCAGCTTTCATGCTCGTTGAAGGAATATCTTCGGTTGTGTCATAATTGGTTTGAGATTCCTCAGTCGTCTTTAATTAAAAAAAATAAAAAATTACAATTAAACATTTTCTATGGTGTTTTATGTTGTTGATGATTTGAAAAAAAATAAAGAATAACAAATTTTCAAGATTCATAAATTTTGGTTAGTGGACATTATTAACCTCCTCACGCCCGCCCTATAGCCGAATGACGGCCGTAGAGCAGGCGCGTTCGTTCGGGCGGTCGTCCCTGGACGGCCTGATGTTTACTTCCGCAATGCGCGCCGCCGCGGGCGCGCATCGCGGAAGTTCTGTGTTCGCCGTGTCCCCCGGGGACAGGCAAACACAGATCGCTGTAAACGGCCAATCACAGCGGCCGTTTACAGCGTGATCGGCGTGTCCAATGGGAGATGATCTCATATGTAAACATATGAGATCATCTCGCAGCGCCGCTCTCCTTCCTCGCACAGACAGTGCGAGAGGGGAGAGATGAACGGCTGCAGCGGCAGCCGTTCTGATTGTGGAAAAAAAATAAATTAAAAAAATGAAATAAAAAGTGCCATCCGCCCCCAGCAGTGCCATCCGCCCCCAGCAGTGCCATCCGCCCCCAGCAGTGCCATCTGCCCCAGTGCCATCCACCCCAGTGCTACCTGCCCCCAGTGCCATCCACCCCAGTGCTACCTGCCCCCAGTGCCATCCACCCCAGTGCTACCTGCCCCTAGTGCCATCCACCCCAGTGCTACCTGCCCCTAGTGCCATCCACCCCAGTGCTACCTGCCCCCAGTGCCATCCACCCCAGTGCTACCTGCCCCCAGTGCCATCCACCCCAGTGCCACCTGCCGTCAGTGCCACCTGCCCCCAGTGCCACCTGCCCCCAGTGCCACCTGCCCCCAGTGCCACCTGCCGTCAGTGCCACCTGCCGTCAGTGCCACCTGCCGTCAGTGCCACATAGTGCCATCTGTCATCAGTGCCACGTATCAGTGCCATTTGTCATCAGTGCCACCTGTCAGTGTCACGTGCCATCTGTTGTCAGTGTCACGTGTCATCAATGCCACTTATCAGTGCCATCTGTCATCAGTGTCACGCGTCATCGGTGCCATGTATTAGTGCCATCTGTCATCGGTGGCACATATTAGTGCCACGTATTAGTGCCATCTGTCATCGGTGCCACGTTTCAGTGCCACGTGTCATCAGTGCCACGTATTAGTGCCACGTGTCATCAGTGCCACGTATAAGTGCCACGCGTCATCAGTGCCACATATTAGTGCCATCTGTCATCAGTGCCACATATTAGTGCCATCTGTCATCAGTGCCACCTGTCATCATTGCCACGTATCAGTGCCATCTGTCATCAGTGTCACGTGTCATTGTCCTGGTGCTTCAAAAGTGTAATAAATAGTCAACAAGTTAGATGTGTAACTTATGTTCCTAGAACACATGATGGCGCTACCTGCATGTTGGGCCTCTCTATGTGGCCAGGCTGTGAAAAAGTCCCACACATGTGGTATTGTAATACTCAGGAGGAGTAGCAGAATTTTTTGGGGGGTGTCATTTGTGGTATACACATGCCACGTGAGAGAAATAACCTATTACAATGACAATTTTGTGGAGAAAAAAAAAAAATGAAAAATCTTAATTTTGCAAAGAATTGTGGGAAAAAAATGACAACATCAAAAAGCTCACCATGCCTCTTACTAAATACCTTGGAATGTCTACTTTCCAAAAAGGGGTCATTTGGGGGGTATTTGTACTTTCCTGACTTGTTCGGGTCACAAGAAGCGAGATAGGCCACCAGTACATCAGATGTGATCAATTTTGTGCGATTCGCACCACAGCTTGTAGACTCTCTAACTTTCACAAAGACCAAATAATATCCACTAATTTGGGTTATTTTTACCAAAGACATGTAGCAGTATAAATTGTGGCCAAAATTTATGAAGAAAAATTAATAATTTGCATAATTCTGTCACAGAAACAAAGAAATATGCGTTTTTTTTCAAAATTTTCGGTCTTTTTTCATTTATAGCGCAAAAAATAAAAACCCCAGAGGTGATCAAATACCACCAAAAGAAAGCTCTATTTGTGGGAAAAAAAGGACAAAAAATTCATTTGGGTACAGTGTTGCATGACTGAGTAATTGTCATTCAAATTGTGAGAGCACCGAAAGCTGAAAATTGGTCTGGGCAGGAAGGTGTTTAAGTGCCCTGTAAGCAAGTGGTTAACTAATCTTGAAGCAACAAAAAAATGAGTGATTGTGTGTGGCTTGTGTAAGAATTTAATTAATAAAAAAATAATCACTTTTATTGTTTTTTTTTTAAATCTATATTTTTCAGTATTATATACTATTAATTGTAAATATTTGATTAAATTAAAAATGTGACAAAATAAATAAATTGTTTAAAAAAAAAAAAAATATATATATATATATATTAATTTTTTTAATTATTTATCTCATATATATACACACACACAGCTATCTCTCTCTCTCTCTCTCTCTCTCTCTCTCTCTCTCTCTCTCTCTCTCTCTCTATATATATATATATATATATATATATATAATTATATAAACAGACATGTTTTCACAGTTAAAAAAAAAAAGAGTCTTTATAATAAATAGATATATATTTACTTATCATTTATACTTACCATTGTAATTTATGTTATTACTTCAAATTCTATTGGATCTTGATATTATGTAAAAAAATTATAATATAAGAATTAAAATTATTGACAAAATTAAATATTGTCTTTTTTATATTAAAGCGATAAAAGAAATTTTAACATTTTAATTGTGTTGTTTTTATATTGATATTTATATATAAAGATAGAGACGTTATATCATGTAGAGATTATTATATATATATATATATATATATATATATATATATATATATATATATATATATATATATATATATATATATAATAGAGATTTTCGATCATTTAGAGATATATATATATCTCTAAATGATCGAAAATCTCTATCTGTATATATATATATATATATATATTATACGTTT
Source organism: Lithobates pipiens (assembly GCF_037356315.1). Lineage (NCBI taxonomy): Eukaryota > Metazoa > Chordata > Amphibia > Anura > Ranidae > Lithobates > Lithobates pipiens. The sequence goes on from NW_027507790.1 coordinate 227,966,612, forward strand.
TATATATATATATATTTATGTATATCATTTAAAATATGTATATATATGTATCACGTGTATATATATAACAATATATTGACGAAAGTTGAAAAGAAATTAGGATCTATGCTTTTAAAAGGTAAGATTTTATTAATTACGTTTTATGGGCCTTACATATCTTGCAAGCGCGAGAGAGATTTTCCGTGTGCTGTGTGCTGTCCAATACTGTCCCCGACACTAAGCGATGGGGCGACAGTAGTTGGCAGAACACCTCCGTAGGCTATGAGAAACCTTTCTTCGTTTCCATAGAAACCGGAAACGAATACGAGGCTTGGATATTGTGCACGAATTGCGCATGCGCGGGATTACAGAGCGCAGAGCGAAGTGTGGGCGGAAATGACAATTGCAGAGAACAAGGAAGAACCACATCTGAGATGGCGCTGATTTAGTGAATAAAAAACGAAATGGAAACATCGCGGATTATACAGTAAGGACAACTTTTTACATAATGGCGCCTAGCTATATAGATGTATATTGTCTCGCTCATTACAAATATGGTCTTAGATTAAAACATAGAGTAGGGTTTACTACCGCTTTAAGTGTACCCGCCACCTCCTACCAGCATCTCTGGCGTTTCGACATCTCTATCTGGTAGGATAGGAGATTTCCAGTAGGATAGATTTTCAACAAATTTTTAGCTGTATTCCATATTTTGCACATTAACACCAAAAGTAGGCATAGTGGCAAATGAGAGGAGAATAAAACAAACTACTGCACCACTTCTGCGATAGATTCATGAAGCTTTTGTGACTCTTTTGCTTCTGACAATGACTAATGCTAATTCAGGTCATTGTGAAATGCATCCCCTTTTACACTGTGACACAAGGAATGCACCAAATTCAAATTAAAATACAGACATACCTTACATGTGCACCCTCATAGTGCTGGATAGAGATGAGCTTGGACAGCCTCTCAACCACTCTCTTGCCAAATTCATTTTCTTTTTTTTTTTCTTTGCTCCGATGAGCTCTGTGGGTCATTCTCACAGCAAAGAGGTGGGCTGCAGGTCAAGAATGAGCCGGCTCACCACTCAGAGTAATAAAGAGCAAGTTCAGAGTTTGGCTAGAGATGACTTCAGAGGAGGCCATGCTTGATTGATTACCTGGGAAGGAGTGAATTTACTCCCTAGATTATGTGTCGGTGCTTGGGCTAAGCCTACGTCACCCGGACATGACGCATCTCCGATTGGCAGGAGGGGTCTGTGATTAGCCCTCCTGATCACATGACGACTGTGTCCAATCACAGCCGTCATGTGATGTAAACAGAGAGCCGTTTGCTAGGAAATTGGCTCTCCTCACATAGAAGTTTTCGGAGAGGAGAGGAGAGGGGATCAATGCAGCCGGTTGGTGATTAGTGAGTATGTGCTGTTTTTTTACAGATTTTTACGCACTGATCACCAACCTAGTGTCAACACACAAGTCACCGTTGTGATTAAAATGGTATTTCTATATACCTGACAAAGACCAGCTAGGTATAATTACGGCAATTACCACACTTACGAAACCCTTACTTAGCACTGCAGACTAAGGAGACAGCATTTTGCCGAACACAAGAAGAGATGAGTCAAGATTGGTGTTCAGGGGTTGTCTGGTTTATTCTGGGAGGGTCTACAATTTATATGCACCATTATCAGCCAATCATTGCATAGAACATGGGTGTGGGTAATACAGAGGTGTACATTACATATCATTACATATCATTAATTATGTCATCTGCTTTCATGAGTCACATTCATGAGTCTTGTGGCCCAGACATATTGTGACACAATTTCTTTATTTAGACAGTACAAAATAAAACTGCTTATGCAAGCTATATTTTCTTATATGTATGCTTTATATGAAAACTGCTACAGTCTGTAAATACAGAGTTTAAACTAACTAATAGGTTAACCCAAGTTAATCTTATATGAACTTATAAAGATGGAGGCACTCCGGTTCAGCCATATCACAACAATCCCCTCTTTAAGTCATGAAATCAAATCATGAACATGACTTATTTCTTCTCATTGTGACATACTCATCCCGGTGACCATAGTAAAAGTTAAGATATATTCTATTAGCTGCAGCTGGGTTGGAAAGTCAAGTACCTTGGAAAATCATGCACATAATAAACTTGAAACAGGCGTATAAATGTAATACCATAAGCAAAATCAGTACAACAAACAAAGCAATATCCCTAATCCAGGACCAATCCTGGATTCAGCATTGAAACCAAACCCCCCATGTTACCCAGGGGGCTCCCAAGCAATTATTTTGCCTTTTCATCATGTCAAAACCCCCTTAGGCTCCTAAGAGGAACCATGCCCAGGTCATGTTCTTTTCCAGAAACAATGACCCAGCATAACGGTGTTTGAGGGGGCATCCACTAGCCTTGAGCAAGTGATGTTCCTCACTGTCCCCGAGAATGACCACTATTGGAACCAATGAGGCCAAGCAACACCATCCCTTGGAATCATTAAGAATCCATGGATGGCATGTTCTTCCACAACAAATGTACGTGCTGTTGCCCTAGGCCAGTGGCTGTCTGCTTAAGGACCTGTTGGGCACCCTCAGAGAATCCTGCAAGGGCAAGCTGTGAAAGTAGCTTGGCCATCTCAGTATGGGGGTCAGAGGTATGCATGAAGTGTGATGTAGGGCACGATGTAAGGTGTCAAACACTGTGGAGTTCCTGTAGACTCTGAATACACATCCCCTCTATGTCCAATGAGTGTGTTATTAGTGGTGTTATCAGGTGGTCCACATATAACCTTAAGACCCCCCCTAGAACACAGAGGCTGGTAGATGACATGTGAACCAATACAGCATCCCTTCAAACAGTATATACACTGAAATGGCCGAGCATATCCTGGGCACACTACAACAACAATCCCAATATGCTTCCTGTCCCCTCACCCGGACCACCTTCCAAGCATGCAAAAATAGAAAACAACAAACATGTAATCTCAGCTGCATAGCAATTGTCCATGGAATGCAAAAGGGAGGAACGGGCGTGACAGTCCATAGAAACAAGTGGGAGGGGCATGATAGCCTTTAGGCCAAATAAAAATAGTCCCAAAGAAAAGCTCAAAAAGAAAAAAGTCTCTTGGATGGCTTCTGAATGTCCATTAAATTTGCAAAAAAATAAGTAAAAAGAAATGTCCACATTATAACTCTCATCCTGCTCAACTTTTCCCAAAATCTTTTAGTTCAATTCTGTGATCACTCATATGTACAGACAGGAATTCTCTACCCCAAAACACTGCCTCTTTGTAAGGACAGAACTTGATATCCACAGACAGACTGGAACTGATGCGTTGGGCGAGACCGGGGACTTTCGGCTGGCACATCTGGATCTCTTTCATGTGGTGCTCACAGGAATTTTGTACCCCAGGTTTGCGTCATGTGGCTCCCCCTTGAGGTATCATTTGCAGGAACATTTTCCAGCAGGAGTCCGCCTTTAGTCATCTGAGCACCTCCTATGGTATTTGAACAACAAAGATGAACAATGAAGATTTCCTTGTTAAAGCTGTAGTCATCACTTCATCCGGATAGGGTATAGGGCAGGGTATAAATGGGGCGTAGGGTATGACTGGGTTGGGCATTTCTTCATGTGCATAGGGCTGTGGGTGAATGCAGGCTGGCTGGGGCAGATACTCCTCATCTGACATGAGTAGTCACAGAATCTACCTGATCAATTCAGGCCTTAACCATTGGAGATATTAAAAATAATATTCTTAATTGACTCAAACATAAGTAAAACATGCAGGAATGAAAAATGTTTCTCAGCAAGGGTTCTCATTATATAGATTCAATATATTTAACTAAACATTTTTCCAAATCCAGTATTATAGCAGAACTTCAACAAAACTTAAACCTCTTTAGTTTCTTCTATTCCCGGGACCCAAGTGGACCCAAGGGACTTAGGACAGAACATTTTACCCAAACACATATTCTGACTCAGAAGTCTCACCACTTTGCAAATATGTCTGATCATCAGCAACAAACAAAACATTGATGGATAGACAACATTTCATCATCAACACTTCATAACTGACACCCTGGGAATTCAGAAGGTAAATATCCAGAATAGTCATGGGAATGCAGGCCGCACCTACCCTCCCCGAATACCAAAACTTATATAGCCTATTTAAATAATAACTCAACACACTTATTGGCAAAGAATTGGCCGCTGCACTTTTATTGGTATATTCAAATCAATAAATAAATAATAACCATATTCTGATAATTTTATTGCATCATAAAATTCTTATATTTCAAACGATCAACTTCAAAACAGCTCAGTCTTAAAGGACTCGAGCATACATAAATCTTTTAACCAAAGTCCCCCCTACATCACGTAGGGTGACAGACCACATAAACGTGCTTAGCGACAAGGGAAGGGGGGGTGGGAAGCTTGTTGCACCTTCACTGCCTGGCTGGGAACAGGTGTGAGTGCACCTGTGAGAGATTCCTATATAAAATAAGCCCCTTTCCAGAACATTCCCCATGGGTCACATGACCATTTGGGATATCGCAGTCACAATAAAAATCGCTGATCGCCGCCATTACTAGTAAAAAAATAATAATAAAAAATTATTAATAAAAATGCCATAAAACTATCCCTATTTTGTAAACGCTATAACTTTTGCACAAACCAATCAATAATCGCTTATTGCGATTTTTTTACCAAAAATATGTAGAAGAATACGTATCGGCCTAAACTGAGGGAAAAAAAGTTTTTTTATATATTTTTGGGGGATATTTATTATGACAAAAAGTAAAAAATAATGTGTTTTTTTCAAAATTGTCACTCTATTTTTGTTTATAGCTCAAAAAAGGAGTGATCAAATACCACCAAAAGAAAGCTCTATTTGTGGGAAAAAAAGGAAGTCAATTTTGTTTCGGAGCCACGCCGCACGACCGCGCAATTGTCAGTTAAAACGACACAGTGCTGAATTGCAAAAAGTGGTCTGGTCTTTGACCAGCAAAATGGTCCGGTCTGTAAGTGGTTAAACACAATAGAACCACTCTCTCATTCCACATTCATTTGCCCATTCCATTCATCCTTCATTTGTCCATAACACCTTCAAAGAGGGAGTCCGCCGGGAGTCCACGTTTTTTTTTTTTTTTTAAAAGCCAGCAGCTACAAATACTGCAGCTGCTGACTTTTAAAATAGAGACACTTACCTGTCCAGCGCGCCCGCGATGTCGGCACCCGAAGCCGATCTCTCGATCATCTCTCGGGTGCTGCCGCCGCCATCTTGGGTATGGGAATCAGGAAGTGGAGCCTTTCGGCTTCATTTCCCGGTTCCCTACTGCGCATGCGCGAGTCGCGCTGCGCAATAAGGATGGACCCGCTGCCTCTGGGATCTGTGTGTTTCCCAGCAGACAGCGGGGGACTTTCGGAAAGGGGCGTAATCTATGCCCCTTTCCGCAGAGAGCTATCCCGGAAGTGGGTGCAGATACCTGTACTGTACAGGTACCTGCACCCCCTCCCCCCTGAAAGGTGCCAATTGTGGCGCCAGAGGGGGGGAGGATTCCAATGAGCGGAAGGTCCACTTTAGGGTGGACCTCCGCTTTAATATCTTTCTCTCTAGTGTCCGGAATTACACAACACAGTTACTTCTCTTTTTCTTTATCAACCACAATTCCTCTGGCATAGCACCTGGAATATACAACTTCTTTTTGTTTACTTTCGAATTGTGGACTCTTAATTATAATCACTCAATCAACAATTTAAAATCATTGTTAATACAGCTTAAACACTATTAAAACTATTTGCACAAATATAGCACATTTGCTGTTATCAGAAAAAACATCTTTTAACTTCAATAATGTAAGGATAGGCAACCACACCCAAAACAGTCTTAGGTCCCTTTCACACATGCGGACAGTATGTCCGTATTTCATCCATCCGTTTGTGGATGATATACGGACATACATGCATCCCTATGGGACAGCGGGTGTCTGCGGATGAACATCCGCAGACACCCGCTATTGTCCGCCTCCGCAACAGTCCGATTCTGCAGACGGAGGAAAATCCTATTTTCTATCCGTCTGCAGAGTGGATCGGATGAACAGGGACAGGCGGTCCGTGCTCATCCGATCCCCATAGAGGAGAGTGGAGAGCTGAGAGGGCGGTCCCCGCACAGTGTGCGTAGACCGCCCTGTCCGCCGCCGGCTCAGCGGGGACAACGGAGCGATCCCCGCTGAGCGAGCGGATCATCACGGGGCATATCAGTAATGAAAGGGGCCTTAAAGTTCAGACTCTAAAAATTTATATCTGATCAGATTCCTTTAAAAAAACATTTGGTACCAGCGCATACATATAATTTTATCAGTGACATGTCACATTCCCCTTTTAATGTTCCCAATTTACTATGGAGTGGGCATGGGCTTAATATGTGCCCAACACATTTCATGAATAGACTGACACTAGTTGCAACATTTTAACAATAAACATGTACTTTCATAGATAACTTTTCTGCATCAAATCCTTCTTTAACATTCATTCTCCACCTCAGCAAGTTTTTCTGACTCACTGACTATGGAATGCAATTATAGAAGTATGCTCCCCACAAAAGCGGTTGTGAAGGCATGGTTGGTGGTTTGGTCCCCTCTTCCACCCGAAACAAAATAGCAGATCTCAGCGAGCGGATATGTACCCCCGTGCATTGTGCTAAACAATACTTTGGACAGGAGGGATCACTCAAATAGTAATCTGTCTTTGTCCAAATCCGCGATTCAATCCTCTTAAAGCACCACACACAGATGAGTACCCTACTCTGTCCCTTTCACCTGCCCACTTTAGCAACGCTCTCTGTCTTGGCAGGATCATAGGACATAAATCAACTACCCAACAAGTTATCTGCATTCAGAAAACAAAAACAATCTTATACTCTAAATTGGAATTCCAAGACAAGACAAAAATTCACATACACATAAAATTAAGCATTTCTCACTATTAACAACTTTCCCTTACCTAGGTGTCCGTCTTATGAAATTGCAAACAGGGTGACCCCAAGGACTACCACTAATCACAGTCCACAAACAGTCCATGAAACAGAGACAGTCGTGGGAGAAGTGTTTAAACATGTTCTCCCTCGGATGATCGCTGCACTCTGAGCATCCTCACTAATTAACACAGAAACGGTCAGTCCATGAAGCTGCGACCCTGGCGCCTCACCGGAGGTCCGTGTCAGAATTCACACCCCCAAACCCACCAGCTCAGAGGTGGAGAATCGGGGAGCAATGAGGGAATCTGGGGGAACCCGAGGGGGAAGCAGGAAGATTCATAATCTCCCTCTACCTCATTCAGACCCCCCAAAACAGTAACCATGTCCCCCTGTCAGTGCATTCAGCAGCAATTTAATCACTGCCCAATAAACCGACATCTTGATATCTCTATGAATCTCTGGTACCGTAATCCAGCAAAAGTCTTATGAGACCCCAGCACCAGGGCTGCTCATTGCAGGAGGTGGGGTGCTGTCAACAAGGGTTCTAGCCTCCCCACCAACTCTCTCTCTTTTTACCCTTGGTTGAACCTTTTCCCGTGCCCGTTGCCAAACAGTGATCTGCACTGATCTGCACATCCCACCAATCCACCTGTACCGACTCATTATAACTTCAGCAAACAACAATAAACAAATAATCAACAAACAAATCAACAGACGAACAAACAAACAGGGTAACAGGGTAAGTCTACAATCATTATTTTAACAACACCTTTTATCTGATAATCCAAATGAAACTAGCTGTGACACTTTAAAAATCCTTATTTTAAACAAAACTCTCTCTGTGTTAATTTCCTTACCTGCTCAAAACCTCCTATCTCGGCTGTCCTTTAACCACTTGCCGACCGCCGCACGACGATGTACGTCGACAGAATGGCACGGGCAGGCATATGGGCGTACCTGTACGTCCCTGCCTTCCCGCGGGTGGGGGGCCCGATCGGGCCCCCCCCCGGTGCCAGCGGCGGTCGGTATCCATTCAGGAGCGATCCGGGATGAGGGGGCGGCCATTCATTCATGGCCACCCCCTCGCGATCGCTCCTGACGAATGGAAGTGAAGCGTGACATCACTTCCTCTCCTGTAATGTAAACACAGGCAGAGGAAGTGATGTAATCTCTCCTCCGTGTCGGTATTTTTCGTTCCGGCACCGAGGAGAGAGGATCGGTGAGTTGCACCAACATGACACAGTAGAACATGCCAGGCACACTCTCACCCCCCCTTCACCCCCCGATCACCCCCCCAATCACCCCTGCCCCCCCAGTCACAGTGACACCAATTGCATTTTATTTATTTCTTTTGCATTGGTGTCATTTGTGACTGTAATAACTGTTAGGGCAGTTAGGGTTAGCCCCCTTTAGTTCTAAGGTACCCCCCTAACCCCCCCAATAAAGGTTTAACCCCGTGATCACCCCCCGTCGCCAGTGTCACTAAGGCTGGGTTCACATTGCAGCGGTTTATGAGAACGATGTGATTCGCACCGCACTGCAGTGCAAATCACATCCGATCTCTGTGCGATTCGAGTTCAGCCATACAGATAGTATGGCTGAATTCGCACCGCACCCGCCGCAAACTCGCACGGGACCCTTTTTTTGGTCCGCAGCAGAATCGGATCGCATGGGTGTTCACACCATGCGTTCCGAGTTTGCAGATCGTACTGCGATATGCGAACTGATCTGGGGGTGTCATTAACATTTCACTGACACTCACAGCAGTTTGCATAGGGCCGTGTGAACTGCCGCCGGTAGGCATGCGATGCGGGAACCTGCCGCGGATTCGTGGCGTTCCCGCATCGCTCCAGTGTGAACCCAGCCTAAAAAAGCGATCGTTTTTCTGATCGCTGTATTAGTGTCACAGGTGACGCTAGTTAGGCAGGTAGGTATTTAGGTTCGCCGCAGCTTTTTATAGCACCAGGGACCCCCATATACTACCGCATAAAGCCCCCTAATTGCCCCCTAGTTAACCCGTTCACCAGTGATCACCATATAACTGTTACAGGTGACGCTGGTTGGTTAGTTATTTTTTATAGTTTCAGGGCACCTGCCATTTATTACCTAATAAAGGTTTAACCCCCTGATCACCCGGCGGGTGATATAAGTTTGAGGGTCAGATAAGGTCTGCGTCGCCCCAGGCAGCGTCAGGTTAGTGCCAGTACCGCTAACACCCACGCATAAAGCATACACCTCCCTTAGTAATATAGTATCTGATCAGATCTATATTAGCGTCGCCAGCAGTTTAGGTTTCCCAAAACGCATTGTTAGCGGGATCAGCCCAGATACCTGCTAGCACCTGCGTTTAGCCCCTCCGCCAAGCCCAGACCAGCCCACCCAAGTGCAGTATCGATTGATCACTGTCACTTACAAAACACAACACACATAACTGCAGCGTTTGCAGAGTCAGGCCTGATCCCTGCGATCGCTAACAGTTTTTCTTGTAGCGTTTTGATACAGTCGCTGACAGCCTAGGTGCTTTTTTACCTGTGAGTCTCACTAGTGTACCCCTAAATTTAGGGGTGTCTACTTTCCAAAATGGGGTCATTTGGGGGGGGGTTTGTGCCATCTTGGCATTTTATGGCCTTCAAAACTGTAATAGGTAGTGAGGAGTGAAGTCAAAAATGTATGCCCTTAGAAAACCTGAAGGCGGTTCTTGGCTTTCGGGGCCCCGTACGCGGCTAGGCTCCCAAAAAATCACACACATGTGGTATCCCCATACTCAGGAGAAGCAGCAGAATTTATTTTGGGGTGTCATTTCACATATGCCCATGGCATGTGTGAGCAATATATCATTTAGTGACAACTTTGTGAAAAAAATAAATAAAAAAAAAAAGTTTGTAATTTTCCCGCAACTTGTGGCAAAATATAAAATATTCCATGGACTCAACATGCCTCTCAGCAAATAGCTTGGGGTGTCTACTTTCTAAAATGGGGTCATTTGTGGGGGTTTTGTGCCATCTTGGCATTTTATGGCCTTCAAAACTGTAATAGGTAGTGAGGAGTGAAGTCAAAAATTTACACCGTTAGAAAGCCTGAAGAAGGTGCTTGATTTTCGGGGCCCCGTACGCGGCTAGGCTCCCAAAAAGTCCCACATATGTGGTATCCCCGTACTCAGGAGAAGCAGCAGAACTTATTTTGGGGTGTCATTTCACATATGCCCATAGCATGTGTGAGCAATATATCATTTAGTGACAACTTTGTGAAAAAAAAAAAAAGTTTGTAAATTTCCCGCAACTTGTGCCAAATATAAAATATTCCATAGACTCAACATGCCTCTCAGCAAATAACTTGGGGTGTCTACTTTCTAAAATGGGGTCATTTGTGGGGGTTTTGTGCCATCTTGGCATTTTATGGCCTTCAAAACTGTGATAGGTAGTGAGGAGTGAAATTACAAATGTATGCCCTTAGAAATCCTGAAGGCGGTGCTTGGTTTTCGGGGCCCCGTACGCGGCTAGGCTTCCAAAAAGTCGACCACATGTGGTATCCCCGTACTCAGGAGAAGCAGCAGAATGTATTTTTGGGGGGAAATTCCACATATAACCATGGCATGTGTGAGCAATATATCATTTAGTGACAACTTTGTGTAAAAAAAAAAAAATATTTTTTTTTTGTCATTATTCAATCGCTTGAGGCAAAAAAATAAAATATTCAATGGGCTCAAGATGCCTCTTATCAATTTCCTTAGGGTATCTAGTTTCCAAAATGGGGTCATTTGGGGGGGTTTGTACTGCCCTGCCATTTTAGCACCTCAAGAAATGAGATAGGCAGTCATAAACTAAAAGCTGCGTAAATTCCAGAAAACGTACCTTAGTTTGTAGACGTGACAACTTTTGCGCAAACCAATAAATATACAGTTATTGACTTTTTTTTTTACCAAAGACATGTGGCTGAATACATTTTGGCCTAAATGTATGACTAAAATTGAGTTTATTGGATTTTTCTAATAACAAAAAGTAGAAAATATCATTTTTTTTCAAAATTTGCGGTCTTTTTACATTTATATCGCAAAAAATAAAAATCGCAGAGTCAAATACCTTTAAAAGAAAGCTCTATTTGTGGGAAAAAAAGGACGCAAATTTTGTTTGGGTGCAATATTGCATGACCGCGCAATTACCAGTTAAAGCAGCGCAGTGCCAAATTGTAAAAAGACCTCTGTTCATTGACCAGCAAAATGGTCCGGTCTGAAAGTGGTTAAAATTGTTTCCTCAAAGATACTTCATAATCAATAAATGCATGATCACAAATATCTACACATTGCTACAGCAAACACGAGAAAAAAATCCCTCAGGCCGCGTACACACGGGCGGACTGTTCGCCCAACTTTGTCCGCTGAACAGTGTTTGGGCGGACAGTCCGCTCGTGTGTGGGCTTTCAGCGGACAGTTTCAGCGGACAGTTTGACGGACAAGGTTTTTCGGAATTTCCGAAAAACTGTCCGCTGAAACCTTGTTTCAGCGAACAGTCAGCTCGTGTGTAGGCTTGTTCGTCAAACAAAGTTGCGCGCATGCTCAGAAAGGATTTACACGCCGAAAGTTATAATGCAGTGTATAGGACGTCGTATTTTTCGTCCCGTCGTACGTGCCGTTCACGTCATCGCGCACGGTTTCAGCAAACTGTTCGTTCGTCGTGTGTGGGCATGTCCGTCCATGCTAATTTTGAGCGGACTGTTTGCCGAAACTGTTGGACGGACAAAGTTGGGCGAACAGTCCGCGCGTGTGTACGCGGCCTCAAGCTCGGTATGCAATGCCGGTAAAATGTCCCCTTTAAATCTCAAAACAACTCTGACTGCTAACTTCCCGTTTTTAAAAGTACTTTCCTTCACTTTTTTTACTTTCTCTATGTGTCAGTTTTAAAACAGCTTTGAAATCGACTTGTATAAAAAGAACAATGCATTGAAAAACCTTGCAAAATGCACACCTTCCTTTAATAAATAACTCAAATCTCTAGACATGTGCAGAGTAAAATATTTTGTTTCGGAATTTCGTTTTCGTCCGAAAAATTCATTTATTTCGTTACTCCAGAAATTCATTTTCTATTTATTTCATTTTTCGTTCCAAAATTGCATTTGTCCGAAAATCCACATGAATTACGGTCGAATCTGTCTTTGAAGGCTTATGGTGTCTGTCGAATGTATAAAGAAGGTTCGACGGAGCTAGTATATAGCATACTTCGTGTGAACTTTAGAACCCTGTTAAAGTCTATGGGACTCCAACGTGCAAAACCTAAAGTGCTAATTTTAAAGGCTAATATGCAAGTTACTGTCCTAAAAAGTGTTTGGGCACCTGGGTCCTGCCCCAGGGGACATGGATCAATGCAAAAAAAAGTTTTAAAAACTGCCGTTTTTTCGGGAGCAGTGATTTTAATAATGATTAAAGTGAAACAGTAAAAGTGTAATATTCCTTTAAATTTCGTAGGGGGGGGGGGGGGGGGTGTCTATAGTATGCCTGTGAAGGGGCTCATGTTTCTGGTGCTTAGAACTGTCCCTGAACAAAGTGTTATTTATGCAGGAAAAAAAGTCCTTTAAAATCACTCGCAGCTATTATGAATTGTCGGCTCCGTAATACAGAGAACACTCATTGAAAGTCATTGATAAAATAATAAATAAAAAATATTTAAAAAAAAGCGTGGGGGTCCCCCAAATTCAATTACCAGGCCCTTCAGGTCTGATATGGATATTAAGGGTAACCCCGCATCAAATTTTAAAAAAAATTGACGTGGGGGTCCCCCTAAAAATCCATACCAGACCCTTTATCCCAGCACGCAACCTGGCAGGCCGCAGGAAAAGAGGGGGGAGGCGAGAGAGCGCCCCCCCCCCTCCCTCCCGAACCGTACCAGGCCACATGTCCTCAACATTGGGAGGATGCTTTGGGGGTCTCTGACCCCTCAAAGCACCTTGTCCCCATGTTGATGTGGAGAAGGGCCTCATCCCCACAACTCTGGCCGGTGGTTGTGGGAGTCTGCAGGCGGGGGGCTTATCAGAATCTGGAAGCCCCCTTTAACAAGGGGACCCCCAGATCCCGCCCCCCCTGTTTGAAATGGTAAGGGGGTACAAAAGTACACATCCATACACTCCTCACTCCTCTCCTGCACACACTACACACATCCATACACTCCGCACTCCTCTCCTGCACACACTACACACATCCATACACTCCGTACATGTCTCCTGTATATACTACACACAACCATACACTCCGCACTCCTCTCCTGCACACACTACACACATCCATACACTTCATACACTCCTCTCCTGCACACACTACACACATCCATACACTCCGCACTCCTCTCCTGCACACACTACACACATCCATACACTCCGTACATGTCTCCTGTATATACTACACACAACCATACACTCCGCACTCCTCTCCTGCACACACTACACACATCCATACACTTCATACACTCCTCTCCTGCACACACTACACACATCCATACACTCCGCACTCCTCTCCTGCACATACTACACACATCCATACACTCCGCACTCCTCTCCTGCACACACTACACACATCCATACACTCCATACACTCCTCTCCTGCACATACTACACACATCCATACACTCCATACACTCCTCTCCTGCACACACTACACACATCCATACACTCCGCACTCCTCTCCTGCACATACTACACACATCCATACACTCTGTACTCCTCTCCTGCACATACTACACACATCCATACACTCCATACACTCCTCTCCTGCACACACTACACACATCCATACACTCCTCTCTTGCACATACTACACACATCCATACACTCCGTACTCCTCTCCTGCACACACTACACACATGGATACACTCCGCACTCCTCTCCTGCACACACTACACACATCCATACACTCCGCACTCCTCTCCTGCACACACTACACACATCCATACACTCCGCACTCCTCTCCTGCACACACTACACACATCCATACACTCCTCTCCTGCACATACTACACACATCCATACACTCCATACACTCCTCTCCTGCACACACTACACACATCCATACACTCCGCACTCCTCTCCTGCACATACTACACACATCCATACACTCCGCACTCCTCTCCTGCACATACTACACACATCCATACACTCCGCACTCCTCTCCTGCACATACTACACACATCCATACACTCTGCCCTTTACATTCCCCATCTAACATTACTTAGTGCAGAATGTGGTAATCTCTGACTCTAGCCACACCTCCTTCAAGCCACGCCCACAACTTGAGTGCAATTTAAAGCCCGCCCACTTCTCACCACTTTGTTTTTTCCTCTACAACAATAGGGCCCACTTTTGATCTTGCACACGGGCCACTGATTTCATGATCCGCCCCGGGTGCATTCTGTGCGGTTCCCGGTGTAAAGTGGTGTTTATATTTGTTGTCAGAGAGCCCCTAGTATGTGATCAGAGCTGGCCTTTTTATTTCCAGAATTTATAAATTGTCAGCAGACATTTCTAGGTGACATTCTTTGTTCTATAATCCTGTAGCCTCTCTGATGTCTGTCACTGTCGGGACATTTCAAAATGTAGAAAGTCCAATTCTACCTGTTATGTGTTTGGATTGTTTTCTTATTCAATAAACATTTCCGTCCTCGAGGTCTGGTCTTATTTTCTTGTTGAGTAAAAGGTCTTGTGACATTTTCAGGTTTGGTAGACACTGTGCACTGAATTCTAAGGACTTCTCTCTGGCGGTAGTTCCTATAGGAATTACTTTACGCCCAATTCAGACATTTTTTCGCCCTCGCGCCTCTTTCCATGCTGATCTGATGTCCTATGTATACCGCTGAGGGTGGCAATGTATACTCCTCTCTAAATAGGATTTCGCTTTTCATACAATATCTCTCTGGTGTCATTTTTCGTTTATCCTAATTATTACTTAAGCCTCGTACACACGATCAGATTTTCCAACGTCAGGCTGTTGGTGGAAACTCCAACCGTTTGTACGCTCCATCTGACAATTGTTGGATGGCAGGTTCATACATTTTCCACAGACAAGGGTCTGTTGTGAGGTTTTCCTATCGTGTGTACACAAGTCCGTTGGACAAAAGTCCAAAGTACAAACACGCATGCTCGGAATAAATGCTCAACAAACACATTAGCAGAAGCAGCTCAAAGGGTGGCGCTAAAGAGATGAAAAATGACATACTTAACTATGTTCGTGTTTGTTGGCCAACAATTGTGTGCTGTTTGTATGCAAGAAAAGTTCGTGGTCAACGCCCTTCAGACAAAAGTCAGATGCTTTGTCTGCGGAAAAAAACGATTGTGTGTACGAGGCTTTAGAGTGACCCTACCCTGTACAATCCTTTTGGCAGCATAGTTGAGCATCTAGAAATGTAGGTGTAGTTTGAGCCGTATATGGCTGCCCTAGAGGGAAACGAGTGCTGGATGAGCTGCTAATCACACACAGATTTTTCAGTGCAATCGGGTGAGCATTCCCTCTGCAGCTCATCCTACATATGTGGGCCAGTTCACACCAGACACAGTCCAGTGCTATTTTTTTTTCATGCACAGTTGGTTATATGGGTTCCAAATGGCATAGTTTAAACAAGTGCAGTCAAAATAAATAATAGAGCATGCTGCATTTTTTTCTGAACTGGAATCTGGTAAAACTCAAAAACTCAGGAACGCATTACAGCAGAAAATACACTAGTAAACCTTAGAAAAAAACGGAGTGGAAAAATGTACCGGAACGCATTGAAAAACACATCCAGAGTGCATTTTTAAGTTATAACTATAAGCAAAAATGCGTCCGGAGTGCATTTTTGTGGCGTGAACCAGCCCTCAAGGACAAGCAAGTGTCCTAAAAGCCATCATTCTCAGTGGGACATCTACCTGTCAGACTCATTTTCCTGTACACATAAGCAGCCTGTTGGGCAGTTCCATGGCTTGTTCATATTTAGATTTGATTGTAAAAAAAATATTGCTTTCTTGCACTTTTAACCTGCTCTAAGCATAAATAACATAAACGTGAAAAGGAGTTTAGAAATTTAAGGCTGGGTACACACTAGTGCGATGGCAGACATCACATTGCTGTGCACATCACATGCGATGTCTGTGCGATGCAAATTCAGCAAAATTGTATGGCTATAATCGCATCATATTCACCTCAAAATGGTGCAGGACCCTTTTTTTTTTTTTTTGTCCGCACTGGAATTGGATTGCATGGGTATTTACACCCACACGATCCGATTCCTGTACTATTTTTCGGTTCGTAATTTGATCTACAAACCCATTTGGGGTTGTCATTAACTTTACATTGACACTCCCAGCGGTTCGCAGATGTCAACGTAAACCAGTGTATGATGCGGGAACCTGCACAGGAATCGCAGGGCATTGCAGCAGTGTGAACCGGGAATTCAAGTAATACTAAGGTGGTGGCAAATTAGCAAGTAATAAAAGAAGGTGTGTTAGTCATTTTGATTTGGACATGAAAGTCGTGCCATTGTCTTAGACTTTGCCCTGCAACTTCGGTCCAACATCCATCCAACTTTCATGTGACTTTGATGAATGGGATCTGATTTTGATCCAACTGAGAAAATAAAAAATGTCATGGGGTTCCCCCCAAAATCCATACCAGACCCCTAATCTGAGCATGCAGCCTGGTAGGCCAGGAAAGAGGGAAACGAGCGAACACGATGTCAGCTGCCGAGTCCATTAACCCTTTCACTGCCAGGTCCATACGCTGTACAGACCTACAGAGGTGCCATGCAGGTACGGACCTCTTTTCCCCTCTCCTATAAGCTCATGGTCACTTCAATTATCTCAAACTTATGTCAGAATTGTTCAGCAAACTCTGCTTAACAATTCTATAACTCTGATTAGCGGATTACAATCCACTGATCAGAGTTATTAACCTCACGTGACCACCGCCCCACCCATGCCACTGCTGTAACAACATATTCGGTGACCCATCACAGTTTGCTACGGAAGTGACGTTCCGTCACCACCGCCATCTTGCTACACCCCACACTCGTTCACAGTAAGGATACACTAAGAAGGGGGAAAGCGGACATGTTACACCCACAGTTTTGCATTTTACACGTATTTATAACAGTAAAGTGAGTTTCTATAGTGAAATACAGGACTTAGAACTCTGTCTGACTGCCTAGATGTTGAATTTTAAAAGCAGCGAACTTCTGTCAGATTATCAAACCTGTGAGATGATCAGGGTTGCCACTGCTTTTAAAATTCAAGACCTAAGTTAAACGGAGTTCTAAGTCCTGTATTTCACTATATAAACTCACTTTACTGTTATAAATACGTATAAAATGCAAAACTCCAGTGGGTGTAACATGTCTGCTTTCCCCCTTCTTAGTGTATCCTTACTGTGGATGAGAGTGGGGTGTAGCAAGATGGCAGCAAAGCAATGTCATTTCCACAACAAACTGTGATGGGTCACCCAATATGTCGTTACACCACTTCCCTGTTCTCAGCTTCTCCATCTCCCTCTGCCAATGTTCACCTAAAACTTCACCCCCCCCCCACTCTCCTTTACTATCCCCTTCACCCCCAGCGCTGATTAACACCCCCCCCCCCCCCAATTCCACACCCGCTCCAACCCCCTGCATAGCTAATCTCCTGCAACTACCATCATAAGCCGCCATCCCTCCTCTGCCACTCTCGCCAGCTTCAGGTGCTGCATGGTTTGGGGGGGTCTTTTACAAATTCTGAAAGCTGTAAGTGAAAAAGGAAAATCTCCAGATTTTTAAAGAAATATATGCTTACGTCCGATTTTCACTTTCTCGAAAAGGCGCAATTTAAAATGAACAAATGTTTGTTATTTATTAACTCAATACAAGTTAAGCTTTTATATTTAGTAGGAATTTTTATCTGCTAATAATGATTTTAGTGTATTTTTAGCAAAAATGCTTTGGTAAACATTTGCGCAATTATCGTGGTGCCTTAAAAATCACTTGCACCTTCTTATTTTATTGGTCCTATGCTTTCATAAAATATATGGTTTTGTGGGTGTTTAACCACTTAAGCCCCGGACCATTTTGCTGGCCAAAGACTAGAGCGTGGTCGTGTGACGTGGCTCCCAAAACAAAATTGACGTCCTTTTTTTCCTCACAAATAGAGCTTTCTTTTGGTGGTATTTGATCACCTCTGCGGTTTTTATTTTTTGCTCTATAAACAAAGAAAGAGCGTCAATTTTGAAAAGAAACACATTCTTTTTTAATTTTGCTATAATAAATATCCTGCAAAAAAATATATAAACTTTTTTTTTTTCCTCAGTTTAGGCCGATACGTATTCTTCGACATATTTTTTGTAAAAAAAAAAAAAAAATCGCAATAAGCATCTACAAAATAGGGGGTAAGATTTATGCCATTTTTTTTTTTTTGCTAGTAATGGCGGTGATCAGCGTTTTTTTATTTTTTTTATCGTGACTGCAACATTATGGCGGACACATCAGGAAATTTGGACACATTTTTGGAACCATTGGCATTAATACAGCGATCAATGTTATAAAATTGCATTGATTACTGTCAAAATGTCACTGGCAGTAAAGGGGTTAAGTGTGTCCTGGAGTGTGATTCTATCTGTGGGGGGGGTGGGCTAGCAGTGACACGACACTGATCGCTGCTCCCGATGACAGGAAGCAGTCGATCAGTGTCCTGTCACTAGGCAGAACGGGGAGATGCTGTGTTTACATTGGCATCTCCCCGTTCTTCAGCTCCGTGACACGATCATGGGCACCTGGCGGACATCGAGTCCGCGGGTCCCATGGGCACAGTCACGGAGCTTGCGGCAGGCGCACGGCGGGAAATTCAAAGTAACGTACGGGTACGTTACTTTGCCCCAGACATGCCATTCTGCCAACGTATATCTACAGGAGCCGGTCGGCAAGCTCTTAACAACCTCTGAAAGCTGTAAGGGAAAAATGAAAACCTTCAGATTTTTTTGAGAAATGTGGTTTACATTTTTGCATATGTTCAGTTTTCACAATTTTTTGAAAAAAAGCGTAATTTAAAATACTTATTTATTAACTCAATACAGGTTAACCGCTTGCCAACCAGCGCACGCCGATGTATGTTGGCACTGGCAGGCAAAAGGGAGTACAGGTATGTCCCCTTTAAGATGCGGTGTCGCGAGCCCGTGCGCGCCGGCCGCAGTCTCTGTGACCACGGCTCCTGCGGACTCCTATGTCTGCCGGGTTCCCGCGATACTATCGGAGAGGAAGAACGAGGAGATGCTTTTGTAAACAAAGCATTTCCCCATTCTGCCTAGTGACAGGACAGAGATCACTGCTCTCTGTCATCGAGAGCAGTGATCACTGTCCTGTGTGTTGAAGTCCAGCCCCGTCACAGTTAGAATCACTCCGTAGGACACACGTAACCCCTTCACCGCCCCCTATTGGTTAACCCCTTCAATACCAGTGTCATTTTACACAGTAATCAATGTATTTTTATTGCACTGATGGTCCCAAAATAGTGTCAAAAATGTCCGATGTGTCCACCATAATGTCGCAGTCCCGATAAAAATCGCAGATCGCTGCCATTACTAATAAAAAAAATGGCATAAAATGATCCCATATTTTGTAGACGCTATAAATTTAGCACAAACCAATCAATATATACTTATTGCGATTTTTGTTTACCAAAAATATGTAGAAGAATACGTATCAGCCTAAACTGAAGAAAATAATTGCTTTTTTATATATGTTTTTGGAGATATTTATTATAGCAAAAAGTAAAAAAAGTTTAGTTTTTTTACAAAATTGTTGATCTTTCTTTGTTTATAGCACAAAAAATAAAAACCGCAGAGGCGATCAAATACCACCAAAGCTCTATTTGTGGGGGAAAAAAGGATGTTAATTTTGTTTGGGTACAACGTCTCACGCCCGTGCAATTGTCAGTTAAAGCAATGCAGTGCCGAATCGCAAAAAGTGCTCAGGTCAGGAAGGGGATACATTCTTCCGGGGCTGAAGTGGTTAACCTTTTATATTAAGTAGGAATTTTGTAAAATGTGCTGTTTTTATCTGCTAATAATTTTAGTGTATTTTTAACAAAAATATTGTTTTGATAAACATTTGCGCAAGTATCATTGGGCCCTAAAAATCAGTAGCACTTTATTTGTATACTACTGGTCATGTGCTTTCAGAAAATGTAAGGTTTGGTGGGTCTGCAAGCTGTAAGGGAAAAAAAAAAAAAAAAAAAGCAATGGAAAAATTGCAAAAATGGCCTTGCCACCTGAGTGTAAAAATGGAGTACATGGCTTGGCAGCGAAAGTACATAGTTTGGCTTGCACAGTTTAGGAGATATTCAGTATGCTGCCAAGGTTATGGCAAATGCGCACTGAAGAAACAGCCCGCTGGTGCCATTTCTTCAGGACTCGTGCCGTGACATTGCATGGGAGTGAAGTCACTGCAGCTTCGGCCAGTTACAACGTCGGAGCCGTGAACGCGGAAGTAACTATGGTGGAAGATGTCAGCCGTGTACTGGCTCTTTGTGCCTTTGTTTTTTGTTTTTTTGTTTTTTTTCCAAGGCTTGCAACCTCTTTAAGATTGTGATTTGTCTTTGATGCGACTTCCATTCAATTCTATGGGCTGAAATCGCACCCAAATCGGACCAAAGTTGTGAGGAAAACTTTTCCAAAATTGGACCAGATAAGATGGCTCATCTAGGGAATCGTTTTTTTTACCTGTCATGCAACGTGGTCTCAAATTCGGAGCTCATGTCGCACCAGTGTGAACTGGGCCTTAAAGCTTTACTAGGCAATTATTAATCCCCCTCATGCCATATGTTTTATTTCTAATGTTTTGTTTTTTATTTCCAATTTTTGAGGCAAGTTGTAATCGCCTAAGTCAGCCATTTGGGTCCCATAACAGAGCATTAATCAGACAAGCATCCAAGAGGTCCATGGTAACTCTGGAGGAGCTAAAGAGATCCACAACTCAGGTGGGAGAATCTGTCCATGGGACAACTATTAGTCCTGCAGTCCACAAATCTGGCCTTTATGGAAGAGTGGCAAGAAGAAAGCCATAAGAAGTCCTGTTTGCAGGTTGCGAGAATCTATGTGGGGGGACACAGCAAACATGCGGAAGAAGGTGCTCTGGTCAGAGTAGACCAAAATTGAACTTTTTGGCCTAAAAGCAAAACGCTATGTGTGACGGAAAACTAACACTGCACATCCCCCTGAACAGACCATCCCCACTGTAAAACATGGTGGTGGCAGCATAATGTTGTGGGGATGCTTTTCTTCAGCAGATATAGGAAAGCTGGTCAGAGTTGATGGGAAGATGGATGGAGCCAAATACAGGGCAATCTTATGCCGCGTACAGACTCAAACATTCCAACAACAAAACGGTGGATTTTTTTTCTGACGGATGTTGGCTCAAACTTGTCTTGCATACACACGGTCACACAAATGTTGTCAGAAATTCCAAACGTCAAGAACTCCATGACATACAACACCTGGAAGAGCCAAGAAAAATGAAGTTCAATAGCCAGTGCAGCTCTTCTGCTTGATTCCGAGCATGCATGAAATTCTTTTAGTTATAATTTACGACAACAAGTTTTGTTGTCGGAAAATTTGAGAACTAGCTCTCAAACATTTGTTGCCAGAAATTCCGAGTGTGTTTGCATGACATTAGAAGGAAACCTGTTATTCTGCAAAAGACCTGAGATTGGGGGTGAAGGTTCACCTTCCAGCAGGACAACAACTCTAAACATACAGCCAGAGCTACAATACAATGATTTAGATGTAAGCATATTTATGTGTTTAGAATGGCCCAAAGTCCAGACCTAAATCCAATTGAGAATCTATGGCAAGACTTGAAAATTGCTGTTCACAGACACTCTCTATCCAATCTGACAGAGCTTGAGCTATTTTGCAAAGAATGGACAAAAATGTCACTCTCTAGATGTGCAAAGCTGGTAGAGACATCCCCAAAAAGACTTACAGCTGTAATTACAGCGAAAAGGCGGTCCTAAAAAGTATTGACTCAGGGGGGCTGAATACAAATGCACACCACACTTTTTACATATTTATTTGTAATAAATGTTGAAAACCATTTATCACATTCCTTCCACTCCCCAATTATGTGCCACTTTGTGTTGTCTATTAGATAAAATCCCATTAAAATTAATTTACGTTTTTGGTTGAATACTTTTTCAGGGCACTGTAGAACTTGGATTACAAAGTTTTCAGCTTTACTTAAAGCGGGAGTTCCGCCGTTTTTTTTTTAAAGCCAGCAGCTACAAATACTGCAGCTGCTGACTTTTAAAATAAGGACACTTACCCGCCCAGCGCGCCCGCGATGTCGGCACCCGAAGCTGATCTCTTGATCGTCTCTCGGGTGCTGCCGCCGCCATCTTAGGTATGGGAATCAGGAAGTGGAGCCTTGCGGCTTAATTTCCCGGTTCCCTACTGCGCATGCGCAAGTCGCACTGCGCAATAAGGATGGTCCCCGCTGTCTCTGGGATCCGTGTGTTTCCGAGCAGACAGCGGGGACCTGCGAAAAGGGGCGTAAATATCCGCAGATTCTGCAGATATCTATGCCGGAAGTGGGTGCAGATACCTGTATTGCACCCCCCTCCCCCCTGAAAGGTGCCAATTGTGGCGCCGGAGGGGGGTAGGGTTCCAATGAGCGGAAGCTCCACTTTAGGGTGGAGCTCCGCTTTAAATCAGTTGATGCAAAAATGGATACACCCCACAACAAAAACTATTACGTCTAGTATTTTGTATGACCGTCATGATTCATTTGTTTCCTATTGTTCATGAATGACCTCTTTTAGAGGCTGGATGCTGGATGGAGAATGATGCTCAACTTGTCTCTTCAGAATTCCCCATAGGTGTTCAATTGGGTTCAGATCAGGTGACATACAGTACTTGGCCACTGAATCACTTTCACGCTGTTCTTCTTCTTCATAAATTTAACAGTAGCTAGAGCTGCATGATTCTGGCTAAGATGAGAATCACAATTTTTTTGCTTAGAAGGTAGATCACAATTCTCGCGGCGTAACATCATCTTTCATATTAAAACAAAAAAAATGTGCTAACTTTACTGTTTTTTTTTTATTAATTGAAGCATATTTTTTCCCATAAAATTGCATATGAAAGACCGCTGGGCAAATCCAGTGTGACATAAAATATTGCAGCAATTGCCATTTTATTCCCCAGGGTCTCTGCTAAAATGATATATAATGTTTGGGGGTTCCAAGTAATTTTCTAGCAAAAAATATTGATTTTAACTTAAGAAAGACGTGTCAGAAAAAGATTTAGACTTTAAGTGGTTAAACTTCCTGCATTTACATGTGGTTGAAAGCTTGGCAGACTGCCCAGATTATTTGTTTACACAAGAAGTTATATCCCATTGATCTAAAAAGTAAGTGTTAGTTACAATGTTTCAAGTTCTAAACTTGGCAGACTGGCCAGGATGCATTCTTTTGGCAGCTGAGTGAGCAGATAATCTCTCCATACCAGGAGAGACATCAGGGGGGTGAATCGAGATTGTGATTTTTTTAACAATTAATCGTGCAGCTCAAACAGTGGCCTTAAATGTATGTTTTGGATCATTGTCACCTGGAAACCACACAACAACCAAGGGCACGGAGTGATGGTAGCATCTTCTTTGTCAATTTTATAGAGCAGTACTCTGTGAATCTGTGAATTCATGATACCATTAATGAAATGCAGCTCCCCAACACCAGCAACACTCATGTAGCTCCACAGATGGACACTGCCACCACCATGTTTCGCTGTAGGCACCATGCATTTTTCTTTGTACTCCTCACCTTTGTGACACCATACAGTTTTAAAGCCAGTAATTCCAAAAACATTAATCTTGAAGTCCAGTAATCTTCTTTTTCAGCATGGACTTTGGCAAATTCTAGGCTGGCTTTTTTGTTCATGGGCATTAGGAGAATTGATGATGGCACACGTGCAATGGCATTCCTCTGCTGTGTATGCTGTATTGTGTCACAGAAAACAATCGCTCCTTTAGCGAACTGGTGTTAACTTCCGTGAGCGGTCAGGACATTTCTGTGAGGTCAGTTAGGGCTGCAACTAATTATTATTATTTTTATAATTGATTAGTTGATATAATTGATTAGTTGGCTGATTTTATTGCTTCAATTATTTGGATAAAAACCTCAAAGTTTTGGTGTATAATTTTTTTTTTTAATCTAAAAAAAGCTTTTATTGGTTAATAAGATACAACATACACAGGGAAAGTAACTGGCCATGTCAACATTGGTGTATAATTTAGTTAATATGTAAAGTTAAAATTTTATTCTTGAATATCTATATGCAGAGGTAAAGGTAAATATCCAGCTATATGATTGGGGAAAAAAAATCTCAAATCCACTCTGAGAATAACAGACAAGAGATGTATATACTATTAGAATTTGAATATGGAACATATCAGATTTGGAGATCAACATTAAAAAAAAAAAAAAAAATGTAAACAAATCTAAAACGCTGTTTTGCAGATTTTCAGACAGGACTGTAATATAATATTATGCATGATAGACTCCCTTGTCATAGACGGGTAGCTTCATAGGACCTGTGCATGCTGGCCATACACAAACAAATTTTTCCTTGGAACATTTTCATTTTGGGAACGTTTGTTCGATTTTCTAATTGTTAGTGGCGTCAAAATCGACATTCGTTTTCATCCACAGTGGCGGGAAATTTTCGAAGGAGCAGAATAGAATTTTTTTTTCAATTGAACATTGAACAAATTTTCAGGCAGTATATGTGGTTTTCTTTCTGAAATGACATTCTTTTTAAAATTGATTGTTACAAGCAAATTACATTTTAGAACGGCATTCACTCATGGAATGCACAAAGGATTTTCGGACAAACATTCTCATCCGAGAATCGATACTTGTATGGCCAGCATAAGATATTTAGAAGCAGCAGCAGCATTCCTTTTTTTTTTTTTTGTTTATGTGCCCTGTCTTGATGGGGTTACAAAATCATAATGAGCCCGTTAGGCCTCGTATACTGCTGCTGGTAAACGTAGGGTCAGAGGCAGTTGGCAGCTTTTTTTAAGCTGCCCCTGAACTCATCCAATGTTATCTTATGTGTATATGTACACAGGTTCATTTAATGTCATTATTTTTAAGTAGTTGCATTTATAGGCTTTTCTTTGAAGGCAAAAAATGAGTTCAGACGCTGACATTTCCGTTGTTTTAGATGCAAAACAAAAAAAAAAAGGTACCGGCATTTTGCCATGATTTAGTTTAAAGGGGTTGTAAAGGTTCATTTTTTATTTTCTAAATAGGTTCTTTTAAGCTAGTGCATTGTTGGTTCGCTTACCTTTTCCTTCGATTTCCCTTCTAAATGTCTTTTTTCTTTGTTTTCTTTGTCTGAATTTTTCACTTCCTGTTCCTCCTCAATAAACTGTTCAGTAAGCTGTTCTGGTTGACTAAACACCGCTTGGATGATGGTGTGAAGTTTACTGAGGAGAAACAGGAAGTGAAAAATTCAGACAAAGAAAAAAAAACATTTAAAAGGAAAATCGAAGGAAAAGGTAAGTGAACCAACAATGCACTAGCTTAAAGGAACCTATTTAGAAAATAAAAAACAAAGCTTTATAACCCCTTTAAGCGTTTTTACAGGTGCCCTATATTTTAACATTAGAAACCTTAAAAATGATAGCAAATGATAAAAAAACACTAAATTTTTATATACCCCCTAATGAGCATGATCCAATCCAATACACCACTGCCATTGCTGTTAGCCAAAGTATAATTGGAATTTGACCTATATGTTAGATTTCAACCAGATGACCCCACCATTGAGCTTGATCCCCGATTTCATCAAACATAGTTACATGAAATTTAGGGTTAGGGTTAAGGTTTTCCCCTTGAAGAACAAGATTAGGGTTATGGTTTACCGTTAGGGTTAGGATTTCTGGTTAGGGTTTCTCATTAGGGTTAGGGGGTTATGGTTAAGGTTTTTGCCTTGAAGAACAAGTTAGGGTTATGGTAAGGGTTATGGTTTCCTGTTAGGGTTTCTGGTTAGGGTTAGAGTTAGGGGGTTAGGGTTTACGGTTTTCCTCTTGAAGAATAAGTTTTGGGTTATGATAAGTGTTATGGTTTCCCGTTACGGGGTTATGGTTAGGGTTTTCCCCTTGAACAAGTTAGGGTTAGGGTTTCCGGTTAGGGTTAATTAAAAATATTTAAAAAATTGCATAAAAAAGACAAAATTAAAAAAAATTCAATTACATATACAGGTTACAATAAAAATGAAACTAACAATATACAAATCAATTGCAATTTAAAAATTAAATATATTAAAAAAATTCCAATTCAATTTTGCATAAAAAAGACAAAAAATAAATATAAAAAGGAAATTACATATACAGCTTATAAATTTTTTTTTAAATATACTAATCAATTGCAATTTAAAAATGAAATATATAAAAAAAATAATCATTTTTTCCTCACATATGCTCATTATAGGAAAAGCACCGAAATTGAGCTAGATACAAGTACACTGCGGCTCTCTCAGCTGCTGCTACTCACTCTGGTCTCACAAAATGGCTGAAATAGTTAAACAATACTGTTTTTTGGGCTTTGGGAGGGTCCTATGATGTTATCTTAAATAAACACTCCTAGATGCAAAACGCGGCATGCAAACATCCCGTGTACATTAAGCCTTACTTACTTGGTAGGTGATCAATTACTTATGGCAAAAGAAAAACTGCGCTATTCAAAATAAGTTCTGTAAAGCTTCAAATCCAAAGTGATATACAACAAACAAAACAATAGAACCAAAGAGCTTTGCTAGTGTTAAATTCACAATAAACGAAAGCCTAAAAATAATTGAATGGATGAATACTTACGCGTTGACGTCAGCACGGGTGAGCGACGTACTGACGTCACCTCGCACTGTCACGCTCCGCTTTGTACGGGTGTGTTTTTATGCTTTTAAAATTTTGCCGGCTGACTTCTATTGTGTGCTACGATATTGCGCCTTTTCTGTCTGTATAGACTTTTATATAGACCATTTTTTTTGTTTTAATAAACCATCGGATTTTACCTATGGCGGTGCATTTCTGTTTTCTCCCCATGGTTATACATACCCGATAAGATCATCCACCCTTACCTCTTTCTCCTTCCATTGGACCGAGTGTATCACCACCAATTATTCAGTGTGTCAGCTGATACTGACCTATTGGGATTGTTGGATTGCCTAAGCTGGAACTTTGGGAGACGCCAGGTCTGTGAGTCATTTGCAGCAGCGGGAGACCTTCACTACCCAGGATTGGGTGATAAGCCCTTTTCAGATGTTAATCTGGTAAACCTGCATTCCTTAAGGCGGTGGAATCACACTATTTACAGGGTGTCGTAACATCATCATCGTGTTAATTTCTCCTGTCACTGACGGCTCTGGGCTTATTTGCCTTTATCGCTAGCACCATTGACTTTTTGTAATGCATTTTGATCTGGTCCATAGTGTTCATTAACATTATGGTAATTCTGGTGTGACACCCATTTATATATGCACAATTGCACTTCTAGTTTGTGTATTCATCCATTCAATTATTTTTATTTTTTGGTTTTCATTTATTGTGTATTTATCACTAGCACAGCTCCTTTGGATCTATTGATTAATTCTGTCATGCAATAAAATGCAAATTAATTATTTAAAAATCATACAATGTAATTTTCTGGATTTTTGTTATGATGAAAAAAATTACAGACTGCTACATGCTTTGTAAGTAGGAAAACCTGCAAAATCGGCAGTGTATCAAATACTTGTTCTCCCCACTGTATCTCTATGAAATGTTTTTACTTTTTTGTTTTCGCATCCTTATCTACTTTATCAAGTTTTTTTATTTATATTGCTATTCAAATCAACCCATGGGTATTTTTAATACTGTCCAATTTACTGTGTAGTGCATTAATTGTATTTTCCAATTTCAGCATTGTCTTTTGTTTCCTTTTCAAGACCAATTCTTGTCATTTAAAACCCACCCCATTAACCACTTGCTTACTGGGCACTTAAACCCCCCTCCTATCCAGACCAATTTTCAGCACTGTTGCTCTTTGAATGACAATCATGCAGTCATGCTACACTGTACCCAAATTAAACTTTTATCATTTTTTTCCCCACAAATAGAGCTTTCTTTTGGTGGAATTTGATCACCTCTGTGTTTTTGTTTTTTTTTGTTAAAAAATGTAAAAAGACCGAATTTTAAAACTTTTCATTTTATTTTATAAAATTGTAAAACAGGTAATTTTTGTCTGTCATTGATGTACGCTGATGAGGCGGCAGTGATGGACCCTGATCAGTTACACTGATAGGCAGCACTTCTAAGTGGCACTGATTGGCACAACTGGTGGGCATTGATAGGTGGCACTTGTGGGCTTTGATAGGTGGCACTTGTGGGCATTGATAGGTACTTGTAGGCACTGTCAGGTGGCATAAATGAGTCATAATTTCCTCTTCCTCTTCGGAACGATGTCCCTATCAGATGAGCCGGTGATCGGCTTTTTTTTTTCTCCTCCACTATCAGCGAGAGGAGAAAAAAAAACGATCACGGAGCTTTTGTTTTGATCATGTGTGTCATTGGCTGACAGCTGATCGCATGGTAAGGGGCCGGGACCGGCCCCTTACTCAAATCGGTGATCACCCGAGTCTCATTGACTTGGTGATCACAGTGTGCGCCCTGTAGGGCGTGTGAGGGGAGCGTGCACAGGGGAATTCAAGTCCGTGCTGTGGCCGTCAAAAGCTCATCCTGGCTACCCATAAATGAGTGGCTTTCGTGACAGAGGGGCGACCCCCAGGATGGTCAACACATGGTCTCAGCAAACCAGTCTATAGTCACGCCAAGTGCCAGTGGTGGCCGCCCTCATTAATGAACAAGAGGTCCCATGCCTGATTGACACAGATTCAGAGATCTCTGTCATGGAGTATGACTTTTACGCCCAGTGGTTTGGGACACTAGACCAACTGGATGCCTCCTGGCAATCCCTCAAGGTAGCCAAGAATTTACTCATCCGGGTAAAAGGTGTTACCTGGATGAGGATCCAGATTGACAACCAAGTTGTGGCTCGAAAGCCCAGTAAGCTCAGGAGTGCTTACTGTTCTAGGCATGAATGTGTTAAAGAATTTAGACTTTCCCTGCTCGCTGGCCAAGTTAGAATATTCCAACCAGAATGTGTAGTGCTGTGGTCTGCGAGCTGTGTAGCTCAATGTGATACAGGCCTAGGAAGCTCACCAGAGGGCAGCAAGGAAGCAGTCCAACAGATAGGAGTCGTCTGTAACCCTCCAACACAAAAAATCCTCCTGGCACCAAGAGGTAGTCTAGTCTCTTCCCATCTGGACCCATAAACTTCAAGGAGTCACAGTAATGGTAGAACCCAGTAGTGCCAGGGGAGTGGCTAGTTGCTCACACCTTATCCAAGGTCCACAAAGGAGAGGTTCTAGTGCAGCTCGTCAACCTAGGGACAACCCCATTTGTGCTCCACTGCAAGCAGCCATGTCCTCGTTGGACAAATCACAATCCAAGTTACTGCTGGAACAGCTGTACATCCCCTTCCGGGGCTATCTTCTACCACAACAAAACCTGCTTCCTTAACTGTTTGAAAAAGCAGGTTTTTGTCGCCAGCCTGGAAGACTACAGCTACACCGAGGCCATCCATCACCCAATCCATATAGGGTTTGCTCCACCCATTTTGTAGCAATACCATATTCCCCCAGCTTTGTGTCAGGAGGTCACAGATTTGCTGTGCAACATGCTACAAACTTGGGTGATTTGAGAAAGTCATAGCCCATGGGATACACCCATGATCCTGGTGCGAAATACAGACGGAAGTCTGCGGTTTTGTGCAGACTACCACAAGTTAAATGCTTGTCCTCACCAGGATGCTGACCCGTTCGTTACCCCAGGTAGAATTGGCAAGTGGCTACAGGCAAGTCTCGGTGAGAGATCAAGATAGTGAAAAGACTGCCTTTGTCACACCCTTGGAACTGTTGGAATTTAACTGTTTGCCCCTTGGGCAGAATAATTCCCCCAGCACTTTTCAGTGCTTAATATTGTTTTCTTTCCAAAATGGGGTCATTTTGTGGGTAACTCCACTGGGCTGGTGCTCAAGGACCTTCAAAAGTGTGATAGGTAGGAATTAAATGAGATGTGTAATTTATGCTCCTAGAACGCCTAAAGGTACTACTTCAATGTTGGGCCTCTGTATGTGGACAGGCTGTATAAAAGTCTCACACATGTGGTATCGCCATACTCGGGAAGAGTAGCAGAATGAATTTGGGGTTTAATTTCTGCTATATACATGCTACGTGTTAGAAATATCTTATAAATTGACAACTTTGTGTAAATAAAAAAAAAAAAGCAAATGCGGTTTAATTTTTTTTCCACATTTTCCAAAAACGTCTGAAAAAGAATGAACTGTTCAAAAGATTTGATTATACGTTGGGGTGTTTGCTTTCCAAAATGGAGTCATTTTGTGGGCAATTCCATTCTACTGGTGCTCCAGGGCCTTCAAAGGTATAATAGGTGGTTGAGAAATGAGACGTGTTATTTATTCTCGTAGAACGCCTGAAGGTGCTACTTCAATGTTGGTCCTATGTATGTGGCCAAGCTGTGTAAAAGTCCCACATGTGGTATCGCCATACTCGGGAAGATGTATTTTGGGATGTCATTTTTGTGGTATGCATAGGCTTTGTGTGAGAAATAATTTGATAATATGACAATATTGTAAAAAAAAAAAAATCTTCATTTTGCAAAGAATTGTGGGAAAAAATTACAACTTAAAAAAACTCACCATGCTACTTACTTAACACCTTGGAATGTCTACTTTTTTAAAAAGGGGTCATTTGGGGGTATTTGTACTTTCCTGACTTGTTAGTGTCTCAAGAAATGAGATACACCTGATGTACTGAAGGCCTGATCAGATGTGATCAATTTTCAGTGATTGGCACCATAGTTTGTAGACTCTATAACTTTCACAAAGACCAAATAATATTCACTAATGTGGGTTATTTTTTTACCAAAGATATGTAGCAGTATACATTTTGGCCAAAATTTATGAAGAAAAATGACTAATTAGCAAAATTTTGACAGTAAGAAAGGCATTTTTTTCACAAAATTTACGTTTTTTTATTTTTATTTATAACATAAAAAATAAAAACACTAGTGATTAAATACCACCAAAAGAAAGCTCTATTTGTGTGAAAAAACGGACGCAAGTTTCATATGGGTACAGTGTTTAATGTAATTGTTATTCAAACTGTGAGCGCTGAAAGCTGAAAATTGGTCTCTGCAGGAAGGGGGTGTAAGTGCACTGTATTGAGGTGATTAATATTCTTTCCCCTTTTGCAACTTTCTCCTGGCTAAATGTTAATTGGAAAAAGTCTCTTATTATGCCCATAGGCTCGGTGCTCGGGGAGTCGTGAACCCGCAAAAGTCGTTGCAATGGACTAATTCCATGAAATATTTGGTTATTGTAATTTTCTTGAATACCCAGGATTACTGCCATCTCAAGAAATCAGGGGAAAAAAAAATCAGGAAAAAAATCAGGAAACAAATGTCATATGCGTGACACGGACTTGTTTTATTCACACACTGAAAAAAATAACTTCACAGCCCACAACTAATTTTTTTACAGCCTCAGACTTTGCACCGTGAGAATTGTTATTCTCTGAGCTTTTGGTTCAGTTCAACTGTTGGAGTCAAATGACATAATGTCAGAAGGGGTGTGGCTACTGTTCTGACCCCTCCCAGTCTCAGTCCCATCAATGATCTCTGTACAAACAGTGTAGAATTCACTCCGTTCTGATTCCTCATTACAATGGCTGCATGTAAGAAGCAGGCTGTGTTCCTTCTGGTCTTTGTACTGCAGTTCCTGTTTATTGATGGGGCCAAAATCCTGACAATCTGCTTTGTTGGTGAGTCATTTCATATATATTACATATAGTACTTGCTATATAACGTAATGAATGTTCTTCAGCCTATTTTCTCTTCTGAACAAATGTTATTTTATTATGGGCAGTAGTAAAGTACCACTTTATGGTCACCAGATTGAGCTGAGGAGCAGAGAAAAGTCATGTGTCTTTGTAACCAGAGATACAATACAATCATACAATTCGTTACCATGTAATCAGTGATTACATTTATTTTAGGGCTGTTGCTGATTAAAATTTTCGTGTTTGATTAATCAATTTTTTTTTAATCGATTAATTATAACGAACATACAGATCCAACTACTTTTAGCTGATGTCCTTGCATTGCAACTCTGCATTAGTCAGTGGTAAATGTGGTATACACTATATACAATCACACGACACTAGTTAGTTTCCACAATCCATGACTTAACTTCACAGTTCACCCAAATACGTTTTAAATTCAAACTGTAGCACTGACGTAAGTCTTTTTTTTTCCACAGTAGCGTGACAATCCCTCCACCTCTGGTCTAACTAATCACTCTCACCTGATGGCATGGACCCCTGTGCTAACAGGTGGTCATGCAAGCGGGTATCAAAAGGGTTAACATGGACCATAAACTTCTCTCACGTCTCCTTAGATCTCAGCAAGGACACCAGGTCATGGGTAGAAAGAAAAGATCTAAGTGCTCACCGCTTAAAGCAGAGCTCCACCCTAAAGTGGAGCTTCTGCTCATTGGAACCCTCCCCCCCTCCGGCGCCACAATTGGCACCTTTCAGGGGGGAGGGGGGTGCAGATACCTGTATAGTACAGGTATTTGCACCCACTTCCGGCATAGATATCCGGAGAATCTGCGGATATTTACGCCACTTCCTGCGGGTCCCCCGCTGTCTGCTGGGAAACACACGGATCCCAGAGACAGCGGGGACCATCCTTATTGCGCAGCGCGACTCGCGCATGTGCAGTAGGGAACCGGGACGTGAAGCCGCAAGGCTCCATTTCCTGATTCCCATACCTAAGATGGCGGCGGCAGCACCCGAGAGCCGATCGAGAGATCGGCTTCGGGTGCCGACATCGCGGGAGCGCTGGGCGGGTAAGTGTCCTTATTTTAAAAGTCAGCAGCTGCAGTATTTGTAGCTGCTGACTTTAAAAAAAAAAAAACTGCGAAACTCCCGCTTTAAGTATAAGATTTCATTTTTCTGTTCAAACACAATCTGCTCACATAAAAGGGATAATAACACAGCATGTAAAGCCGACAATCATGTTAATTCTGTAGGGCAGCAGCGGGTGACGCTATGCGTAGCTCCTCCCCCGTATGCGTTATGTTCAATCAGAACTTCGGCGTCACCGGACTCCTCCCTCCTCCCCTTCATTAGCAGACTGAGGCACTTGGGGAAGGAGGGAGGAGACCAGTGACGTTGATGTCCATGTTTTCACCAGATCTCCGACGGAACTCCCTGAAGACCCGGAAGCGGGCAGAGAGGTGAGTACCAATCAAAAGAATTTTGATGGATCAAAAAAATTAATCGAGGAATTAATCTTTAATTTCCTAATTTTTTTGCTAGGCCTAGGTTCACACTTGGGCTGCTGCATAAAAAAATATAAATGCACTTGTATTCACAATTTAAATCAGATGACTATATAAACAGCGGCTAGCGCAATATTGAAGAAATGATGATAAAAAAATGTATAGATGGGGTGCAGCACTCATGTAATAAATAAGACCTTTTCAAATTAATCCAAAGACGGTGTTCAGCATACTTCACATCAAAGGTGGTTAGCAGAAGGTGAAAAGGGAGGAAACCTTTCCCACAAAGCACCAGAATTGCACAGTGGTTCACACCCGTATTGCACACCCATATGATCAGATTCCAGTGTGGACCACAAAAAGGGTCCTGTACCATTTTGGTGCAAATGTGATGCAATTATAGCCATACAGTTTGTATGGCTAATATCGCATCGCACAGACATCGCATGTGCTCTGCACAGCAAAGTGGTGCGAATCACATGCGATGTCTGGCATCACACTAGTGTGAATCATGGCTTAGGGACTTGTTAATGACTGGAATAGTACCACTGGATTAGCGTAGGGCCAATGGGGTGCCTATATTTAAAAAGAAACCAAAGTCTACTAAGTAACTGTAGACCTGTTAGTAATGAATAGAAAACTGGCTAAAAGACTGAATTCAGAGAGTAGTGGTTAATATTTCTTACTCTGAGTGGTCTAAGGTTATCAGTGGTGTACCCTAAGTTTCAGTCCTGGGACCCTTACTTTTTAATACAGTTATAAATGATACAGGGTCTGGGGTTAAAAGTAACATTTCAGTGTTTGCAGATGACACCAAGCTATGCAGTGGAATAACATCCTTACAGGATGTCTCCAATTTATAAGCCCACCTCAATGCTCTGTCTAATTGGGCAACTATATGGCAAATGGGGTTTAATGTTAATAAATGTAAAGTTATGCACTTTAAGAATATGCATGCATCATGCATACTAGGGGGAGTACAACTGGGGGAATCAATGGTGGAGAAGGATCTGGGGGTTTTGGTAGATCATAAGCTCAATAATAGCATGCAATGCCAAGCTGCGGCTTCCAAAGTGAGCAAAGTCCTTCTTGTATTAAGAGATGTATGGACTCCAGAGAGATATCATTTTGCTCCTGTAAAAATTATTAGTAAGACCTCATCTGGAATATGCAGTTCCGTTTTGGGCACCAGTTCTCAAAAAGGATATCAGGGAACTGGAGAAAGTGCAGAGAAGGGCAACCAAACTGATAAGAGGCATGGAGGAACTCGGCTATGAGGAAAGATTAGAGGAACTGCATTTATTCTCTCTTGAGAAGAGGAGAATAAAGAGGAAGTCCACCTAAAAAAAAGGGGTGTGGCTCCCGTGGAAGTCTATTCCCGGATGTGGGTGTAGATACCTGTATTATACAGGTATCTACACCCTCCAACCACCTGAAAGGTGCCAATTGTGGCACCAGAGGGGGGGGAGGAATCAGATGAGCGATAGTTCCACTTTTGGGTGGAACTCCGCTTTAAGGAGGAATATGATCAACATGTACAAATACATAAGTGGTCCATATTCACTTTAAGGTCATTACAGAGGACATGGGGGAACTCCTTCACATCTGGAGGAAAGGAGATTTAATCTCCAAGTATGGAAAGAGCTGTGAAAATAGAGAAAATAGACTCCCTGCAGAGGTGGTTCTGTTCAGCTCAGTAGATTGCTTAACCACTTCCCGACCAGCGCACGACGATGTACGTCGACAGAATGGCACGGGCAGGCATATTGGCGTACAGGTACGTCCAATATTCGATGCCGCCCTGCCATCGGGAGCGCGCCGCCGGCGGCGCGCTCCCACGCTGGTCGGGACCCCCGTGAGTCCGGTCGCGGGACCCGCGGACTCGATCGCCGCGGGCATGCCCGCGATCGTCTCACGGAGCGGCCGAATGGAGGAAATGCTGTGTAAACAACATTTTTCCATTCTGCCTAGCAACTAGTGACGCTGATCTCTGCTCCATGTGATTGGAGCAGAGATCAGTGTACACTAAATGAAAGCCTAACCCCCCCACAGTTAGTAACACACCCCTAGGAACACTTAACCCCTACACTGCCACCCACTGGTTAACCCTTTCACTGCCAGTGTCATTTACACAGGAATCACTGCATTTATATAGCAGTGATTACTGTATAAATGACAATGGTCCCAAAAATGTGTCAAATGTCCGATGGGTCCCCCACAATGTCGCAGTCACAATAAAAATCGCAGATCGCCGCCATTACTAGTAAAAAAAAAAATAATAAAAAATTATTAATAAAAATGCTATAAAACTATCCCTATTTTGTAAACGCTATAACTTTTGCGCAAACCAATCAATAATCGCTTATTGCGATTTTTTTTACCAAAAATATGTAGAAGAATACGTATCGGCCTAAACTGAGGGAAAAAAAAGTTTTTTCATATATTTTTGGGGGATATTTATTATAACAAAAAGTAAAAAATAATGCGTTTTTTTCAAAATTGTCGCTCTATTTTTGTTTATAGCGCAAAAAATAAAAACCGCAGGGGTGATCAAATACCACCAAAAGAAAGCTCTATTTGTGGGAAAAAAAGGACGTCAATTTTGTTTGGGAGCCACGTCGCACGACCGCGCAATTGTCAGTTAAAGCGACGCAGTGCCGAATCGCAAAAAGTGGTCTGGTCTTTGACCAGCAAATTGGTCCGGTCTGAAAGTGGTTAAAGAAAGGGCTGAATTCTTTCCTAAAATTACATAATATAAATGGATACTAACATTGTGTAAAGTTATTCCAGGGAATATCCGATTTGCCTCTTGGGGGATCAGGAATAGTGATGGACGAACGTTTCGCCCGGCGGTCGTTTCGCGGCGAATTTCCGACTTTCGCCGTCCGCGGGTTCGAACGCCTTTTTCCGTCGTTCGCCCCGGCGGACTTACGTGTTTAATGTATACAAGAACTTTAACCTTTCAAGACACGTTTATCATGTGTTACAGGACAACCAATTGAGACATGACAGCTCATGGACACTTGGACATTCCCCCTAACCTATAAATACACCCGATCCGGTGGCCATTTTACATTCTTTCTTCTGTCACTGTAGGGAAAGGATCCTGTGTGGAGTAGGGACAGAGAAAACGCTAGCTATTTGGTACACAAAAGTTCTTTTCAGGACTGGTATAGGTGTTAGGTCAGCAGCCTGAGTTTCTTTTGTCAGTTTAGATAAAGGGACAGAGCGCTGTATGCTGCTATTTTAGGGACAGCTCAGCCAGATTAGTCTTTCTTCATCATCATCATCATCATCATCATTAGCTGTTACTATCAGGTCCACAAAAGAGCTGTTCCAGCTAATCGTTCCAGCCTACTCTTTTTTGCCAATTTGTATAGGGACAGGCAGGAAGCAGTGTGTCAGGCAGTGAGGATAATTTTAAAGACTTGCTGTTACTATTAGTTCCACAAAGGTTCTTTTCAGGACTGGTATCAGTGGTACGGTAATAGGCTTGTACACGTATAATATTCTTTCTTCCAAATATAGAAAGAATATTATACTTGACTGCTGCCCTTCTGCTGCAGTCTGCTAATCATTCACAACTCACTTGTTCCACAAAGCTCTTTATCAGGACTGGTAACTTGGTCTGTCTAGGGTGCTACGGTACATAGGCTTGGGTGCGGTACAGTCTGCTGTTCTGTAAGGACCGCTATCGGTCCACAATACATAGGGTTGCCGTGCACTACTGCTGACCGCTGCCCTATACTGCAGCAGTCCTTCAGCGGTATAGGGACTGACGCACAGTCTGCTAAACACTAATACACAACCTGCTTGGTCCACAAAAGTTCTTATAAGGACTGGTAACTTGGTATAGGGTGCTACGGTACATAGGCCTGAGTGCGTTACAGTCTGCTGTTCTGTAAGGACCGCTATCGGTCCACAATACATAGGGTTGACGTGCACTACTGCTGACCGCTGCCCTATACTGCAGCAGTCCTTCAGCGGTATAGGGACTGACGCACAGTCTGCTAAACACTAACACACAACCTGCTTGGTCCACAAAAGTTCTTATAAGGACTGGTAACTTGGTATAGGGTGCTACGGTACATAGGCCTGAGTGCAGTACAGTCTGCTGTTCTGTAAGGACTGCTATCGGTCCACAATACATAGGGTTGCCGTGCACTACTGCTGACCGCTGCCCTATACTGCAGCAGTCCTTCAGCGGTATAGGGACTGACGCACAGTCTGCTAAACACTAATACACAACCTGCTTGGTCCACAAAAGTTCTTATAAGGACTGGTAACTTGGTATAGGGTGCTACGGTACATAGGCCTGAGTGCAGTACAGTCTGCTGTTCTGTAAGGACCGCTATCGGTCCACAATACATAGGGTTGCCGTGCACTACTGCTGACCGCTGCCCTATACTGCAGCAGTCCTTCATTGGTATAGGGACTGACGTACAGTCTGCTAATCACTAACACACAACCTGCTTGGTCCACAAAAGTTCTTATAAGGACTGGTAACTTGGTATAGGGTGCTACGGTACATAGGCCTGAGTGCAGTACAGTCTGCTGTTCTGTAAGGACCGCTATCGGTCCACAATACATAGGGTTGCCGTGCACTACTGCTGACCGCTGCCCTATACTGCAGCAGTCCTTCATTGGTATAGGGACTGACGTACAGTCTGCTAATCACTAACACACAACCTGCTTGGTCCACAAAAGTTCTTATAAGGACTGGTAACTTGGTATAGGGTGCTACGGTACATAGGCCTGAGTGCGTTACAGTCTGCTGTTCTGTAAGGACCGCTATCGGTCCACAATACATAGGGTTGCCGTGCACTACTGCTGACCGCTGCCCTATACTGCAGCAGTCCTTCAGCGGTATAGGGACTGACGCACAGTCTGCTAAACACTAACACACAACCTGCTTGGTCCACAAAAGTTTTTATAAGGACTGGTAACTTGGTATAGGGTGCTACGGTACATAGGCCTGAGTGCAGTACAGTCTGCTGTTCTGTAAGGACCGCTATCGGTCCACAATACATAGGGTTGCCGTGCACTACTGCTGACCGCTGCCCTATACTGCAGCAGTCCTTCATTGGTATAGGGACTGACGTACAGTCTGCTAATCACTAACACACAACCTGCTTGGTCCACAAAAGTTCTTATAAGGACTGGTAACTTGGTATAGGGTGCTACGGTACATAGGCCTGAGTGCGTTACAGTCTGCTGTTCTGTAAGGACCGCTATCGGTCCACAATACATAGGGTTGCCGTGCACTACTGCTGACCGCTGCCCTATACTGCAGCAGTCCTTCATTGGTATAGGGACTGACGTACAGTCTGCTAATCACTAACACACAACCTGCTTGGTCCACAAAAGTTCTTATAAGGACTGGTAACTTGGTATAGGGTGCTACGGTACATAGGCCTGAGTGCGTTACAGTCTGCTGTTCTGTAAGGACCGCTATCGGTCCACAATACATAGGGTTGCCGTGCACTACTGCTGACCGCTGCCCTATACTGCAGCAGTCCTTCAGCGGTATAGGGACTGACGCACAGTCTGCTAAACACTAACACACAACCTGCTTGGTCCACAAAAGTTTTTATAAGGACTGGTAACTTGGTATAGGGTGCTACGGTACATAGGCCTGAGTGCAGTACAGTCTGCTGTTCTGTAAGGACCGCTATCGGTCCACAATACATAGGGTTGACGTGCACTACTGCTGACCGCTGCCCTATACTGCAGCAGTCCTTCAGCGGTATAGGGACTAAGAGTTTTGTCACAGGGTGATTTAAAAAATGACAGGCAGAGGAAGAGGCAGGCCCTTCCGCACGGGTGGTAGGGGTAGGGCAGGAGCAACAGCCTTGAGCCAAAGTGGGAAGTTGCAGAAGGTGCGTTCAATTACTTTAAAGGACGCACCAGACTTGGTTGAGTGGCTCACTCAGCCTTATTCTTCTGCACCCTCCTCATCCTCTCGATCTGCACCCTCTTCTTCACTCTCTGCTATGTGCACCCCCAAAGACACTACCACCAACAACACCACCACCACCACATACCTTCCGCTTGAGTGCAAATGGGGGCCTTCATGCTCCAGTGTTTTAATAGGGACCCCCGTATAAAAAGCATGAGGGTCAAGGACCAGTACTGGGTGGCAACGTACTTAGATCCCCGGTACAAACACAAAATGGCGGAAATGTTACCGCCGTCGCAGAGGGCTGTCAGAATGCAGCACTTCCAGGCCTTGCTTCGAGAAATGCTGCATTCTGCTTTTGCGTGCGCTGGCAGAGGAGCAATTCCCACTCCCAGAGAAGGATTTGCGGGTACCAATCCAACAGCGCCTGCAAGAAGAGGCCGGTTTGAAGATGTGTTGGTGACTTCGGATATGAGGTCATTCTTTCAGCCGACCCATCGACAGGTGTCATCCGGATCCAGCATCAGGGAACGCCTAGACCGTCAGGTGTCCGACTACATTGGGTTAACGGCCGATGTGGACGCTCTGAGGAGTGATGAACCCCTAGACTACTGGGTGGGCAGGCTTGACCTCTGGCCAGAGCTTGCCCAATTTGCAATCGAACTGTTGGCTTGCCCCTCATCCAGTGTCCTGTCCGAAAGGACGTTCAGCGCAGCAGGGGGGATTGTGACCGATAAGCGTACTCGCCTAGCTCACGACAGTGTTAACTACCTCACATTTCTAAAAATGAATGAGGCATGGATCTCGGAGGAATTCAACACATGTGATCAGTAGACCATGTATATGTCTATAAACAATTTTTGGAATCAAGCACACAGACCTTCTTAATTCATTTGGCTCACTTCCCTGACCCAAAAAAGCACACCGTACTATATGCCCCTACCCTCCTCTTTGAAGAGGTTGAGCGGTGTCATATTTCTACTGGGGCTGCTTATTATGAGGGGTTCCCACCATCCCTGTGCTGTGCTGACTTCCTCCTGGGTGTTCTTATTATGAGGGGCTCCCACCATCCCTGTGCTGTGCTGACTTCCTCCTGGGGGTTCTTATTATGAGGGGATCACACCATCCCTGTGCTGTGCTGACTTCCTCCTGGGGCTGCTTACGGTGCTGCTGTCAGCGCTGTATGTCACGGAGCTGCTGTCAGCGCTGTATGTCACGGAGCTGCTGTCAGCGCTGTATGTCACGGAGCTGCTGTCAGCGCTGTATGTCACGGAGCTGCTGTCAGCGCTGTATGTCACGGAGCTGCTGTCAGCGCTGTATGTCACGGAGCTGCTGTCAGCGCTGTATGTCACGGAGCTGCTGTCAGCGCTGTATGTCACGGAGCTGCTGTCAGCGCTGTATGTCACGGTGCTGCTGTCAGCGCTGTATGTCACGGAGCTGCTGTCAGCGCTGTATGTCACGGAGCTGCTGTCAGTGCTGTATGTCACGGAGCTGCTGTCAGCGCTGTATGTCACGGAGCTGCTGTCAGCGCTGTATGTCACGGAGCTGCTGTCAGCGCTGTATGTCACGGTGCTGCTGTCAGCGCTGTATGTCACGGAGCTGCTGTCAGCGCTGTATGTCACGGAGCTGCTGTCAGTGCTGTATGTCACGGAGCTGCTGTCAGCGCTGTATGTCACGGAGCTGCTGTCAGCGCTGTATGTCACGGAGCTGCTGTCAGCGCTGTATGTCACGGTGCTGCTGTCAGCGCTGTATGTCACGGAGCTGCTGTCAGCGCTGTATGTCACGGAGCTGCTGTCAGCGCTGTATGTCACGGAGCTGCTGTCAGCGCTGTATGTCACGGAGCTGCTGTCAGCGCTGTATGTCACGGAGCTGCTGTCAGCGCTGTATGTCACGGTGCTGATGTCAGTGCTCTGTATTACGGTGCTGCTGTCAGTGCTCTGTATCTCCTGCACCCTCTTGTTTGCCTACCCTGGTCCCTGACCTTCCCTCTCCTCCATTGCCTTCATTAGCTCCATAGTCCTGAATTGTCAGAACAATTTCCCAAATAAAAAAAAAATGCTTGTAGTTATCGATCCCAAATTCACCTCATACATGTATTATGCTATTGTCCAGGTGGTGGGACTACGTGCTACCCCCTAATAATTACCCCGTGGCCGCAAATTCGACCTAAAGGTTTGCGAAATTCGCCTCCCATTGAAGTCAATGGAGCCCGCGGCGAACGGTCGT
This sequence comes from Lithobates pipiens, assembly GCF_037356315.1. NCBI lineage: Eukaryota > Metazoa > Chordata > Amphibia > Anura > Ranidae > Lithobates > Lithobates pipiens. The sequence goes on from NW_027507790.1 coordinate 228,008,139, forward strand.
TTTCGCGAACGTTTGTGTCCGTTCGCGTTTCGCGTTCGCGAAACGTCCCGTCGGAAGTTCGTCCATCACTAATCAGGAAGGAATTTGTACCACTGCTGGAGCAAATTGGATCATGCTTTGCTGGGGGGGGTTGCCTTCCTCTGGATCACCTGTGGGTATAGGATTGTATTTTTTTATTTTTTCCTTTTATTGGTTGAACTAGATGGACTTGTGTCTTTTTTCAAGCAGACTATGTAACTATGTAGTTCATGCCTGCTACTTCCATCATAGCAAATAAATAGTAGAAATAAAAAATAGACAGTTCTTACTTTTGTTTAGATCATCATCCTGTCAAAGTATAAAGCTGTTATCTTTTATAATTATTACATTATTTCACTTTTCTACTCAATCACCTTTGTTTTCTACTGACATAATTCCACAGTATGACCGGGTTCTTTTTTTCTTCCCATATTTTATCATATTATTTGAAAATGAAAGATTTGTCCCACAAAGCCTGTAACATCTGTTTCCTCTAGTGAAAAGAAAGAAAAAAGTTTTAAAAGCAAATCTGATAAATACTACAGTTTGTAAAGCTAAATCCAAATTCATCAAGGTGTCCCTAGATGGTACAATCCTCATCATATTTACACACAGATTTTATATACTGTATACTCCAAAAACATTATAGACGTTCAGAGGCTCCTCCAAAAATAGCTTGTTTTAGAAAGGATTGAATATCACCTTTTGTTGGCATTGGGATTCACAGCTGTGGATAAGGTACCACCAGTCCTCCTGTATGGGGCCCAGGCCAGTGGGGGGCCCAGACAGCATGGTACATCAGATGTGGCCAGGGAGGGTAAGGGTGTGGTGGGGGAAGAAGAGTAATTATTGGAATTTGATTCCCTTTATGGCTCTTTCTGCAGCAGCTGAAAGCTGGCATCTTTTTCTCTCCCTCCTGCTGGATTTCAGCTGCTGCAAAGGGAGCCATTCAGTGGATCAGTTACAGTAATTGCCCCCCTCCCCCTCCGCTACACTGATCACCCTCTCTGTGCACCATACGTTTCCCCCTCACCCCAGGCTCCCCTACCCCCACAGTGCTACTGGCTTCCCCTTCTTCCCACAGACTTACAATTTTATGTGATAGACCAACAAGTGGCACATAATTGTGAAGAGGAAGGAAAATGATAAATGTTTTTCATTTTTTTTTTGAAATATCTGAAAAGTGTGGTGTGCATTTGTATTCAGCCCCCCTGAGTCAATACTTTGTAGAACCACCTTTCACTGCAGTTACAGCTGTAAGTCTTTTTGGGGGTGTCTCTGCCAGCTTTACACATCTAGAGAGTGACATTTTTGCCCATTTTTCTTTACAAAATAGCTCAAGCTCTGTAAGATTGGATGGAAAGCGTCTGTGAACAGCAATTTTCACGTCTTGCCACAGGTTCTCTATTGGATTTAGGTCTGGACTTTGAATGGCCATTCGAACACATGAACATGCTTAGATCTAAACCATTCCATTGTAGCTCTGACTGTATGTTTAGGGTTATTGTCCTGCTGGAAGGTGAACCTCCGCCCCAGTCTCGTCTTTTGCATGCTCTAACAAGTTTTCTTCTAAGATTGCCCGTGTATTTGGCTCCATCCATCTTCCCATCAACTCTGATTAGCTTCCCTGTCCCTGCTGAAGAAAAGCATCCCCACAACATGATGCTGCCACCACTATGTTTCACTGTGGGGATGGTGTGTTCAGGATGATGTGTGATGTTAGTTTTCCACCACACATAGCATTTTTGATTTTAGGCCAAGAAGTTCAATTTTGGTCTCATATGACCAGAGCACCTTCTTCCACATGTTTGCTGTGTCCTCCACATGGCTTCTGACAAACTGCAAACGGGACTTCCTATGGCTTTCTTTTAACAATGGCTTTCTTCTTAACACTCTTCCATAAAGGTCATATTTGTGGAGTGCACCACTAATAGTTGTCCTGTGGACAGTTTTCCCACCTGAGCTGTGGATCTCTGCAGCTCCTCCAGAGCTACCATGGGCCTCTTGGCTGCTTCACTAATGCGCTCCTTACCCAGCCTGTTGATTTAAGTGGACGGCCATGTCTTGGTAGATTTGCAAGTGCATACTCTTTTTCCATTTTTTTTTTCCATTGCATAATCCATTTGCATACTCTTTCCATTGTTGGATGATGGATTGAACAGTGCTCCGTGAGATGTTCAAAGCTTGGGATATTTTTAAAACCTAACCCTGCTTTAGACTTCTCCACAACTTTATCCCGGACCTGTCTGATGTGTTCCTTGGCTTTCACGATGCTGTTTCTTCACTAAGGTTCTCTAACCAACCTCTGAGGGCTTCACAGAACAGCTGTATTTATACTGAGATTAAAGTATACACAGGTGGACTCTATTTACTAATTAGGTGATTTCTGAAGGCAATTGGTTCCACTAGATTTTAGTTAGGGATAACCGAGTAAAGGGGACTGAATACAAATGCACGCCACACTTTTCACATATTTATTTGTAAAAAAATGTTGAAAGCCATTTATCATTTCCGTCTACTTCACAATTATGTGCCACTTTGTGTTGGTGTATCACATAAAATCCCAATAAAATACATTTACGTTTTTGGTGGTAACATGGCAAAATGTCAAGGTACTGTATGCATTGTTCATGCTCAGGGCTCATGCTCACAGGTATAAATAAAATCTTCATACCTCTGCCAGATATTGCTGCCAGAAACGCCCAGCATGGAAAACGCATGTCATGGTCCATACTGTAACACTACTTGTGTTGTTTATGTGCCTTTAGATACTATACTTCATCCACTAGAATACAATTCAACAGGTACACATGTACATGCATTTATATGCATGCAGTTAAATGCAAAATAGTCCAAATTACACATACTGGATTTGAAATTGTTTTTTTTTTAATTGCTGAACACTGTGCATAGTTGTAGTTAATAGGACAGAGTATAGGGATCAGTAGTTTGTAGGGCAAAGTACAGAGGTCAGTAGTTTGTAGGCAAGAGTACAGGGGTCATTAGTTTGTGGGCAGAGAATAGGGATTAGTAGCTTGTAAGGCAGTGTATAGGAGTCAGTAGTATGTAGCACAGTTTACAGAGGTCAGCAGGACAGTGTATAGGAGTCAGAAGTTTGTGGGACAGAATACGGGGTCAGTAGTTTGCAGGGCAGAATACAGGACTGAGCAGGGAAGAGTACACGCAGGGCCGTCTTTAAGGCAGGGCAAAATGGGCAGCTGCCCTGGGCCCTGTCATTGTTTTGGGGGCCCAAAACAGCTGCCTCATACTTGCCAACTATCCAGGTTTAAATAACCTTGTCCCTTGAAGTTTTATTCCTGTGCTGTGTCCCAATATCTCAGTGTGAAGTGCTGCTACTAATGCTGCCCAGCTCTGCCCTACTGTTGTGTACAGACGACTCACTTTGCAGACCCTGTGTTTACATGTAAATAACCGGCATTTGTATGTAAATAGTGGTGACAATACTGAGTAAATAGCTGCGGCTGGTGGCATTGATATGTAAATAAAGGTGGCATTCCTATGTATTTCATGCTCCCATGCTGTGAGGAGGTGATGTGCTGTAACCTCTAGCAACTAATCAGTAATGATATGCTGTAATTGCTGGCAACCAATCGCAATTGCTGCCTGATCTGATACGGAAAACTGATTTTAAGTCAAGCTGCTATTTATTGTATGTCTCAGAGAAGGTGGAGAGGGAAATTACTTGGGGGGGGCCCAAGAAAATTTTTGCCCAGGGTCCAATCTATATTAAAGACGGGCCTGAGTACACGGGGTCAGCAAGCAGGGCTAGGACAACGGGTGGGCAGAAGTGGCGTCAGCCCTGGCCATTGTAGTATCATGTGAGAGTGGGGGGCACCTCCAGGACATTGGGGAGATTTGTGTTGGGAGGGGGAATTTGGAGGGTGGCAGGGGATAAGAATTGTTCTAGAAGGGAAAATTAGGGGTGCGTGCGCTAGGAATGGTGATTTGGGGGGATTTGTGTTGGGAGGGGGGAATTGGAGGTTTGTGCTAGAAGAGGCGATATGGTAGAGGAGGGGGGGAAATTTTTCACTAGTACAGGATTTTTTGGGGAGCAGCGATGGGGAGGGGAGATGTGCTAGTAGAGATGATTAGGGTTATTTATGCTATGAGGGAACATTTTGAAGGAGCTAGGGGGGTTGGGGGGGGGCAATTAGTGCTGGGAAGGGGGATTTGGAGTGGGGGGGGATTTGTGCTTGGAGGGGAACCTTAAGGGGTAGAGAATTTTGCTGGGGGGGGGGGAGTGATTTGGAATGAGAGAGTATTTGAGCTTGGAGGGGGGGGTGGGTGGGGCAAAGGTTAGTGCTGGCAGGGAGATTTTACTGGGAGGAGGGGGAATTTATGCTTAGGGCTTAAGCATGCTGATTAGTGCTAGTGCTTTTTTGGGGGGGGGGGGGGGGCAGTTTTCTATGTTTGCCCTGGACTCTAGACCTTGTCCCGGCACTGTCAGCAAGGCAAAGTACAGGGGTCAGCAGGGCAGAGTACAGAGGGTCAGTATGGCAGAGTAGAGGGGTCAGTAGTTTGTGGGGCAGAGTAGAGGGGTCAGTAGTTTGTGGGGCAGAGTAGAGGGGTCAGTAGTTTGTGGGGCAGAATAGAGGAGTCAGTAGTTTGTAGGGCAGAGTAGAGGGGTCAGTAGTTTGTAGGGCAGAGTAGAGGGGTCAGTAGTTTGTAGGACAGAGTAGAGGGGTCAGTAGTTTGTGGGGCAGAGTAGAGGGGTCAGTAGTTTGTGGGGCAGAGTAGAGGGGTCAGTAGTTTATGGGGCAGAGTAGAGGGGTCAGTAGTTTGTAGGACAGAGTAGAGGGGTCAGTAGTTTGTAGGACAGAGTAGAGGGGTCAGTAGTTTGTGGGGCAGAGTAGAGGGGTCAGTAGTTTATGGGGCAGAGTAGAGGGGTCAGTAGTTTATGGGGCAGAGTAGAGGGGTCAGTAGTTTATGGGGCAGAGTAGAGGGGTCAGTAGTTTGTGGGGCAGAGTAGAGGGGTCAGTAGTTTATGGGGCAGAGTAGAGGGGTCAGTAGTTTGTAGGACAGAGTAGAGGGGTCAGTAGTTTGTAGGACAGAGTAGAGGGGTCAGTAGTTTGTGGGGCAGAGTAGAGGGGTCAGTCGTTTATGGGGCAGAGTAGAGGGGTCAGTAGTTTATGGGGCAGAGTAGAGGGGCCAGTAGTTTGTGGGGCAGAGTAGAGGGGTCAGTAGTTTGTGGGGCAGAGTAGAGGGGTCAGTAGTTTGTGGGGCAGAGTAGAGGGGTCAGTAGTTTATGGGGCAGAGTAGAGGGGTCAGTAGTTTATGGGGCAGAGTAGAGGGGTCAGTAGTTTGTGAGGAAGAGTAGAGGGGTCAGTAGTTTGTGGGGCAGAGTAGAGGGGTCAGTAGTTTGTGGGGCAGAATAGAGGAGTCAGTAGTTTATAGGGCAGAGTAGAGGGGTCAGTAGTTTGTAGGGCAGAGTAGAGGGGTCAGTAGTTTGTAGGACAGAGTAGAGGGGTCCGTAGTTTGTGGGGCAGAGTAGAGGGGTCAGTAGTTTGTGCGGCAGAGTAGAGGGGTCAGTAGTTTATGGGGCAGAGTAGAGGGGTCAGTAGTTTGTAGGACAGAGTAGAGGGGTCAGTAGTTTGTAGGACAGAGTAGAGGGGTCAGTAGTTTGTGGAGCAGAGTAGAGGGGTCAGTAGTTTATGGGGCAGAGTAGAGGGGTCAGTAGTTTATGGGGCAGAGTAGAGGGGTCAGTAGTTTATGGGGCAGAGTAGAGGGGTCAGTAGTTTATGGGGCAGAGTAGAGGGGTCAGTAGTTTGTGGGGCAGAGTAGAGGGGTCAGTAGTTTATGGGGCAGAGTAGAGGGGTCAGTAGTTTATGGGGCAGAGTAGAGGGGTCAGTAGTTTATGGGGCAGAGTAGAGGGGTCAGTAGTTGTGAGGAAGTGTAGAGGGGTCAGTAGTTTGTGGTGAAGAGTAGAGGGGTCAGTAGTTTGTGGGGAAGAGTAGAGGAGTCAGTAGTTTGTGGGGCAGAGTAGAGGGGTCAGTAGTTTGTGAGGAAGAGTAGAGGGGTCATTAGTTTGTAGGGCAGTATACAGGGGTCAGTGTTTATAGGGCAATTCGTAGGGGTCAGCACAGCAGCATACAGGGGTCAGAAGTTTGTGGGAGAGAGTGCAGGGGTCAGTAGTTTGAAGGGCAGTGTACAGGGGTCAGAAGTTTGTAGGGCAGAGTTCAGGGGTCAGTAGTTTGTGAGGCAGAGTATAAGTATTAGTTTGTAGGGCAGTTTACAGGGGTCAGTAGTTTGTATAGCAGTGTACACAGATCAGCAGGGCAGTGTACAGGGGTTAGATGTTCATAGGGCAAAGTACAAAGGTCAGGAATTTGTAGGAGAGTGTACAGGGGTCACGATATGTAGGGCAGAGTACAAGGGTCAGTAGTCTGTAGGGTGGTATACAGGAGTAAGTAATATGTGGGGCAATGTAGAGGTCAGTAGTCTGTGAGAAGGAGTATACAGGTCACTCATTTAAAGGGCATTGACAGAGTAAAGATGTAAGTAGTTTGTAGCTCATCTGAAGAGTACAAGGGGTCATCAGGATATGGGCAGCCACAAAAACCTATCTGAGATCCTAATCCTGTAGCCCTCTACTGAGAAATGGAAAATAGTATGCTGTAAAGGGGTATGGTGTATGAGTTGCTTTGCTTGATTTTAAACTTATACTATAGCTTCAGTATTGCTCTAGAACATGCACACAATGAAATGAGAGCTTCTGCCAGCAATAACTGCACCCTTTAATATTATTATATTTCCATACCCTTAAAGCTATACCTTTTTAAATCAACCCTTAATCCACCCACCTGCGTCATCCCAAACTACACTGTGTTAAGTTACCACCCTCTTGCAGATGCTTACTTAGCTTTGTTCAAGCCCTGTGTTCCCTGAACACCATAGGAGGTCATAGTGGAGGTAAGTGGAGGTAGTGGAGGTAAGTACGCAGCTGCTGAGAGGGGGTTTGGGGACATTGGTGCAGTGGAGGAGGGGGTATTATTTTAGAGTGGCGAAAAATAAGAATTTATTTTAAATTTATTTTCTTTGTCCTCGTTTCTAATGCCGTGTACACACGACCGGTTTTACCGTTGGAATAAACTCTGAAGGTAGTTTCGACGGAATTCTGCTGAAACTGTCTTGCGCACAAACGATCACACCAAATTCCGACCGCCAAGAACACGGTGACGTACAACAGGTACGACGGGACTAGAAAAAGGAAGTTCAATAGCCAGTAGCCAATAGCTTCCGTCTCGTACTTGCTTCAGAGCATGGGTCGCTTTTGGTACGTCAGAACAGCATACAGACGAGAGGTTTTCCCGATAGGAATTGGTTCAGTCGGAAATTTAGAACATGTTCTATTTCTAGGTCCGTCAGAATTTTCGATGTAAAAAGTCCGACGGGGCATATACACGATCGGAATATACGATGAAAAACTCGCGTCTGAATTTTTCTGTCGGACATTCCGCTCGTGTGTACACGACGTAAGACTTCTAAGTTGTCAGAAACACATTTATAAATTATGTATATTGTACATGCAAAGCAGCCCCTGTCCTCAAGGAGCTTTACAGTCTAAGGTTCCTATGTCACATACATACACATGCTGTGGCCAATTACCAGCATCCAAGTGCTGGAAACCAGAGTACCCAGAAGAAACCTGCACAAGTGCAGGGAGTACATTCAGGCTCTATGCAGGTAGAGCCATGGTTGGGGTTGGAACCGTTGTGCCTAGTGCTACAAGGCAAAACACCACCAAGCCTATGTGTTTTTCATTGTTTGTGTTTGCAGGTGGGAGTCATTACCTCCTGATGGATCAGATCTCCCAGATCCTCCATAACAATGGACATGAAGTGAGAATGTTTCTGCAGTTCCAGGAAGGGACACTTCCAGGTGGGTGTACAGCAAATTATGTATCCTTTTTCTTTTCTTTTTTTTTATAGAATTGCATAACATTACCAGACAGTACCATGTGACACATTATACAGTACATTCAATAGGAGGAATTTATACAGTGAAGAAAAACGGTAGGACATTTAGCCTTTTGGTTAGTAATCTCTTAGGCCGCGTACACACGCGGGGACTGTTCGCCCAACTTTGTCCGCTGAACAGTGTTTCGGCGGACAGTCCGCCCGTGTGTGGGCTTTCAGCGGACAGTTTCAGCGAACAGTTTGCTGACCAAGGTTTTTCGGAATTTCCGAAAAACTGTCCGCTGAAACTTGGTTTCAGCGAACAGTCCCCTCGTGTGTAGGCTTGTTCGTCAAACTAAGTTCCGCGCATGCTCAGAAAGGATTTACACGCCGAAAGTTGTAATGCAGTGTATAGGACGTTGTATTTTCCGTCCCGTCGTACGTGCCGTTCACGTCATCGCGCACGGTTTCAGCAAACTGTTCGTTCGTCGTGTGTGGCCATGTCCGTCCATGCTAATTTTGAGCGGACTGTTTGCCGAAACTGTTTGACGGACAAAGTTGGGCGAACAGTCCCCGCGTGTGTACGCGGCCTTACACCTAGCATTTGACTAGAACTGCTACAAGGGAAATATACAAATAACAGATACAACACCAGCAGGCATTGGAACTAAAACCTCAGCCAGCATTAAGTCTAAGTAACTTGACCATGATCAGATTCACCAGGGGGAAGCCCAGGAACATCCAATCAGGGAGCCCACAGTGTTTCATATTTAGGCGTACACCCCCCGGTACTGGTATATAAATGTCTCCATCCTCAGCATGTCCCCTACAGTTTTAATCCATTCTGCACCCGTAGGACTTCCAGTGCAGCATAATTTGTTTATGCTCCTGAAACAGGACTCGTCCTATGGCTTCTCTAGTGTGATTAGCCCAGTCCAATTACTCCAGTATTCCTAGTAGACAGAGGTTTCTGTCAACTGGAAGAGACACTTGGAATATTAAATTCAACTTTTTGGACACCTCCACAGAAGATGGATTAATTCTCCATGGTCACACCTACATCTAGAACATGTGGACTCTGTTTGCACTCCCATTATGTGAAGCCTATGGGGGTTGTAATACACCCTTAGCAAAATATGCAATTGGGTCAGCCGTTCACATTGAGCGAATATGTCACCACTGACTGAAAAGCCTCACTGATCACCAGTTTATTGACCTACATCTTGTTCCCAGCCCTTCATCACTCTTACAGGGATGCTGTTTCAAATATGACTGTAAATGCATAGCGTAGCTTTGTGATATGAAGCCCTTAAAAGTCAAGGCATCCCTAATAAGAAAATCAGAGTTGAGGGCAATAGTCATTCCGATGATTTGCTCTGAGCTTGAATTGCATGGCGTAATTGTAAGGCCGCGTACACACGCGCGGACTGTTCGCCCAACCTTGTCCGCTGAACAGTGTTTGGGCGGACAGTCCGCTCGTGTGTGGGGCTTCAGCGGACAGTTTCAGCGGACAGTTGGCCGAACAAGGTCTTACGGAAATTCCGAAAAACTGTCCGCTGAAACAAGGTTTCAGCGGACTGTTCGCTCGTGTGTAGGCTTGTTCGGCCAACTAAGTCTCGCGCATGCTCAGAAAGGATTTCCACGTCGGAAGGTTGCATTGCAGTGTATAGGACGTCGTATTTTTCGTCCCGTCGTACGTGCCGTTCACGTCATCGCGCACGGTTTCAGCAAACTGTTCGTCCGTCGTGTGTGGCCATGTCCGTCCATGCTAAGTTTGAGCGGACTGTTCGCTCAAACTGTTGGACGGACAAAGTTGGGCCAACAGTCCGCGCGTGTGTACGCGGCCTTAGTAGTAAAATTAGGATGGTAAATTAAACTTCACCTGGAGAGCAGCAAACGACAGAAGTACTCCATTATGAAAGATTTGTTAGAGATACCTGATTCCATAACCCTTCCATCTAGCCCCGGATCATGCTTCTCTATGATGAAGGGGCAACGGAGGACATTGCTCCTTCTCCACCTCCTCCTCTGTACCCATGGCTCCCACCTCTTCCTAATCTCAGATTCGCTCAGCTAGACAATTTCGAATGAGATCCTGTAAATTTCCTGATCTCATGACCTGTCCGGCCATTTGGGCCTTCTGCATGAAGCTATCAGGGACCTTAAGAAACAGCGCTGGCATGAGATTCCATCCCATCTCAACATCAGGCAAATTAAAGCACTTAAGTCCTTACAAAAATGTTCAGAATTTGTTATTAAACAATCGGACAAAGGCGGCAATATTGTCTTAATGGCACATACCCAGTACCAATCAATGTTCTTGACTTAAACAACTGCAACTGGTAGAAACCCATTTCCCCTGCCCTTACCTCTACCTTTGCCTCAGAACTTCGGGATCTTTGCACTGAGGCCTTCTACGAGGGCCTCATTGACAAGGATATCCTGGAGTTCCTGGTTCCCAAATTTCCCCATGTCCCTACCTTCTATTCCCTTCCTAAAACTCGCAAACACATCCAGATACCACCCCGGTAGACCAATCGTCTCTGGAATAGGATCTCTTACAGATAATGCCAGCAAATTTGTAGATGCCTTTTTAATGCCTCACGTACGAAGCCTTCCCCCCTAGATACATGATACCACCGACCTTTTGAAACATATTGAGGGGATCCATATCCCTCCCGGCACCCTGCTCGTGGCTATAGATATCGAGGCTTTGTACTCGAGTATCCCCCAAGAGCAGGGTGTCTAGATGGCTGGCTCCTTCCTCAGAGAACAAGAACTGGCCTCTGAAACAATTTATTCTGCAAGTACTATATTTCATTTTGACTAAAAATTACTTTACTTTTAATGACTAACTGTATCTACAGACTCAAGGAGACAGCATTCCTGCATGTGCAGATGTGGCACCTTGCTGAGGCCTTTCCCTGCACGGCTGTCTTCCCACTGAAGTCTCAGAGTCTGCCAATTGAATTTACAACTACTTAAGGGTGTCCTGGGCCTAACCCTCTTTCCCCCCAAAATACAAAAAGGACTATTAAAAGAAATAAAACCTTTCTTACATCCAAGAAGTGTCTGGCGCCCAATAACTTTGTCCACCTTACACCCACTACGCCTCACAACCCACCACATACAGAAGGATGTCAGCTATCTTTGGCCTGGAAAGTTCTCATTAGACTGGACAAGGCCAGAGACCTTGCTACATGGAAAATCAGTAATGTTGGGCTGCGCACCTGGCTGTGTGGTGAAGGGGGGGGGATTATAGCTGACCCTGAGCTGGCAGGCAACCATAAGGGGTTTGCCAGGACATCGGGAAGGTAGCACTGGGCCCGGATTCTTCTGGTTTGGTGTGTAATTCTGGTACTGGGCTCCTCTTCCTGGGGTCTAGCTCTGTTTGTATCGGTGCTGTGTGACAGTACCCTGGGGACAGGTTCTCTTTATTTGGGGGGGGGGGGCTGTGTTGTGTACAGCAATGTGTAAAATAATCATACAGACACTAAATTACTCACTGATCCCTGCTCTCTCCTCACAAGTTTGATATGTGAGGAGAAGAATCCGGGATCACCTAGTAACGGCTCTAATGTTTACACTTGTGATACAGCCGATCATGTAGCAAACAGGCAATTTCATTGCCTGTTTACCCTGATCGGGGATGGGCTGTGTCCGAGGGATACGTGCCAACTCCGATCACTACGGGGTGTGCCCTCGGGGGCGTGCATTAGCAGCGCATCCTAATGGACGTCATATGACGCCTAGTCAGGATAATGCAACCATTTTCTGTCTGTCATTCTGTTATATGGCAGGTGGGAAGTGGTTAAGAAAGAGTCGTCTTAAATGAATGTCTGTGGACTTATTCGGCGTAAAGCTTACTTGAACAGTGCACAATGGACCTGGGCCTGACAATGGGCCTATAGGACCCCGGATCCACCGGGTCTTTGCCCAGTTTTAAAAGCAGAATAATATTCGCCTTTGACATAGAGAGAGGAAAAACTTCCTGTTGGAGGGATGAGTTCAAAACTTTCAAAAACTGCAGTAATAACACTTAATTGACCAATATACGAGCTGGATGGATCCTGATATGCAAAAAACTTGCGCATGCCCCGCTCTATCTCTGCATGGGAATGGAACAGTATAAACCAGAAAGCATTGAATTTCCATGGAGCTTTGGGTAAGGTATTTGGCGGGTTTACCACAAGGCTCACCACCATGGGAGAATTTTCAGATACAGTACATGGTCTATAAATCACCTCAGAGACGAACTGGAGCATGCTTGGGTTACCCACACCAAGATCAATCCTAGATAGGGTGCCATGAGATTTAGAAAAGGGAGTATCCTTGAAAGAGGCAAAGGTCTGAGACATCGGATGTCTGCCTTAGAGCAGGGTTCAAGCAGCAGTTAAATGCCCGACTATAACTGGAAATCCCCTCACCCGCCATCCATAGCCCAATGGCTTCACAAAGTTGATGAGGTGGGTAGGATGGAGGACTTGATCCTCACCAGCCAACATAGACAGGAAAGCTATTCCAGGACGTGGCAGGCATGGAACGCATTTAAATATTCAGAAGAAGGACAGAAGCTTAGAAGGCCAGACTAGACAATTAGACTAGTCGGGCTCCTTGCTCCAAGTGGGGGTCACTAAAGGGACCCAGCCCCATAGGGCGTGACCCATTAGGCCCATGTTCCCCACCCCCCCCACCCTTCCCCCCCCTTCCCTATACCTCCCTTTTTTTATTCTACCCCACTATCTTTCTTCTCTGCTCTTTTCTCTCTTAGTGGCACCAGACCACGCTTCTTACTTTGATAAAAGTAAAAAAAAAATAGAAGGGATGCTGAATCCATGGGGCCAAAATCAATCTCCTCTCATGTTCGAGAGACTCCTGTCCTATTGGAAACTATGACGGCACATTATATATGGATGTTTCTTTTTGCATATTTGTGATAACATTTGTCTTATTCATGTACTGTGATCCCTGTGGATCGGTTTCTGTCATAAATAAAAAAAATAAAAATAAATGCCCGACTATTAGTAACGGCAGGTCCAGCCTTGCAGCCATAGGATATTAAAAGCTGAAGTACCATAACAACAAAGGGTGAAGGGATATATATACAGGCCAAAATAAATTGCAGGTTACAAATACAACAATGTAGAAAGATAAATTGCCCTTCAGAGTCAATTAGTACATCATAGTCCTGGACGTCCAATGAGCCATGCACCAAAACACTTTCCTCCCTGGGAGAATGAAGTGCGCACAGAATGGTAGTCCCACCAGTGCGCAAAGAATGGCAGGGGTAAACTTGGGTCAGGCACTGAAAAATCATGTTAAGCTTCAAAGGTGAATGTATCCCCCTAATGTTCAAAGATACCACTGGTACCTTTTTCATGGCTGGTTGTAGGTTCGTAAGGGAGACAGGAGCATGTAAGTGGCCAGTGGTAGACAGTATACCGGCCAAGACGGCAAACAGCATTTTCCCCCATAAGCAATACAGTAAGGCACCAAAAGTGTAAAGCCAACCAAGTTCAGTTGGTACATATCTTCCACTCCGGGTTTAGAGGACTGTCGCCATTTCAAGGCAGCATAAAGACACACCAGCGTCTACCCTAAATAAGGTATTTCTGGCAATGTGAAAAGAAAAAAAGAAAAACTGCCCATCAAAAAACATGAAAAAGAAAACAAACATCAGGCAGCCCAAGTATCTGGAAGTGTATTCAAACACGTGTAGATAGATAGATTTGTAATATTCCAACTGAAGGTGAGAACAATTTAGCTCACAGCTTGGTTAGCAATATCATGTCCCCCAGCCAGAGAACAACAGAAACAATATTCAGTAGGGTAAAATGCAGCATATTTACCAAGCTGGAAAGGCAGATGTTGGTGATCAGTACCCGTCAGCAGCATCTTGGTGGTGGCGAAGTATCTGTTCATTGTGATCGAGCCAGACAGAGGCTTCCTTAGCTGACTCCTGTTTCAAGTTACTCAGCAATAATTCTAAAACGACATCCACTAGACTGCATGTGTGTTGTCAGTGTGCATGGAACTTTGGTTGTGAATGGCAGTCTCTGTATTATTGTCGGAGAACCTTTGTATTCTCAGTGGCCCATTCAGGGCTGAGCGCTACATGTAGGGCTCAAAAAAACAGATCTCTGTGGTACATGCTTCTGGTCCAGATTAGAGATATCCGTAAAAAATTTAATAAAAAGCTGAAATTAGTTAATGTGAAGCAGACAGGGGAGCTTTTTGTGAATAACAATTGTAACAGGAATTCTGGTGTTTGCTAATAAGCAGGACTTTAAAATTTGTTCTTTGAAATATATGTAAACCCTTACCTTGTACAACAATCCATTAATTTTAAAATAGAAATAAAAGACAAAACATTTTATGTATAGATATAAAAAACATTTATAAATACCCTTTTTTTTCTATAAATGATCACATATCCTCTGTTCTCAGCTGCATAAGAGCTAGGGGAGGAGAAACCGCAGCACTCTAATCTTGCCAGTGATTGGTGCACAAGGGGTGTTTGTCAGGAAAAGTCTGCACAGCTAGAGAACTGACCACACTTTTTCTTTAATGCATAGTGTGGTCGGTTTTAATATAAAAACATAGGGACTGACGGGAACACCAGGTATTTCACACAAAGGAAGCGATACAAAGAGAACAGGATTCTTTTTCATACAAGTACATGGTACAGCAGGCACATATCAGGAATGTGAAATGTGGGTTTACATATTCTTTAAGTAGGTTTGCTTTAAAGTGAACCTGTAGCCATAGAGTCATTTGTACTCAAGGCAAAAATCTGCAAAAGATTAGGCAATATACAGTACATACCTTTTTCCTGAAACACCATTGCTTTGCTTCTTCCTGGCTGCTGCAAATATTCCATACATTAAAGTATGAATACCTGCTCTGCAGCCACACACTGTGGTTCCTCCCTGTGGCATGTACATCTCTACAATGCATATGAGTTAGTGGGAGAAACCACAATCTGCAACGGGAGGTAACAGATATTCCACCCACCTGCAGGGGTTACGGAGAAGCAAAGCACCTGCGTTTCAACAAATGGGCCACCAGAAAGGTACATGCACTATATTGCCATTTCTTTTATAGAGTTTTGTGTCTTGTGTACAAACAACCCAGGGCCACTTTGA
The DNA here is from genome assembly GCF_037356315.1 of Lithobates pipiens. Taxonomy (NCBI): domain Eukaryota; kingdom Metazoa; phylum Chordata; class Amphibia; order Anura; family Ranidae; genus Lithobates; species Lithobates pipiens. The sequence goes on from NW_027507790.1 coordinate 228,023,218, forward strand.
GATGACCAGATATGGGATAGTTATTCATCAAAAATCCTGAAACAACTGTCTTGACTTTTGTTGGTTTCCTTGTTTTTTCTATCGCCTCCCATAGAAAGAGATACTGTATGTATTTTCAGGGCTGCAAGTTGCTAACTCAGAAATTTAACAGATTACTTATTTGCTGTAGGATCCTCTATGGAAAAAGTAGTCATAGTGCATATAACGGAAAAACTGTTTTTGATGTTCAGGTTACAAGCGACAACCCAGTCCATATCCGGTGACCACCTATTCCCTGGATGAGAAATATCTTCAGAAATTTATGGATATTTTTGTAGAAGATCAGAAAAAGTTCCTCACGGGCAGGTATGGTAAAGTATACAATAGGTGTCCAGAAGGGTTGACCGGTGGGGGCGAGGATGACCAGAAACATATTCAGTGGGAAAATCATAATCATACCTGGTAGGATGGAAAACCGGAATCATATCATTAGGCCTTCAGCTGAGGGGAGATAACATATTTGTAAGGGGTCCAAGGGTGAAATTAAGCGATGTGCACTGGACTTAGAAGGTTTTCCAATGGTAAAATACATGCAGTAGAAGTCCAAGGTGGGAAAGAAAACCAGAAACATATTAGGAAAGGGTCCAAGTGGGGAATCTAGAAACATTCCTGCCAGAGCTCTAAGTTTAGGAGGTAGGACCCATAAATAAGCATACCATTAGGACTTGATTATGTGTGTGTGGGCAGTATGTGTTTGTGGGGAGATCTCATTCGGTAGGGATTTAATGGGCGAACTGAGTGCTGTGTATTAGACTTTTCCTGAAAAAAAAAAACCATATTCAGCATATCACATATTGATCATATTTGATCAAGGATCAAAACGGGAAAGAAAGACCAGAAACATATTAAGTAAGGTTTTAAGTGTAGAAACCAGAAACACACCTGCAAGAGCTCTGAGGTGGGAAAGAGGGACCCAGAAACATAGCATTAGGGGTACCAAAAACATACCAACAGGGCTCCGGGAGGAAGGGAACTAAAAACATAATATTAGGGCTACACTAAGGGGGGAACATAGAAATGTATCGTTGCGGCTTTAAGAATTTGGGGGAACCCAGAAACGTAGCATTAGGGCTACACAGGGGTCTGCAGGCTTTTCTGTGCTTAGTAGAATTGACCTGGATGAATGTTAAGCTACCTGATCACTTGCACTCACATGTACTGACAGATAAGCGATGGCTCCCACTTATTACTATTATTATTATTATTATTATGCAGGATTTATATAGCATGGCCCTAGGTCGTCTGTGAGCCACAGACCCCTGCAGGGGGATTTAGGTTGGTGATCAGTGCAAGATTCTATAAATCCCTGTTCATCAATATCCTCTATGTTCACTTTAGAGCTTCAGGATAATAGCCACAGTGGCAGTTTATGACTCCTCTCCTTCTACCCAGTGTAACCCACATTTTTGAATACAGTAAAACCTTGGATTAAGAGCATAATTAGTTCCAGAAACATGCTTGTAATTCAAAGCACTTGTATATCAAAGCGAATTTCCCCATAAGAAATAATGGAAACTCAAATGATTTGTTCCACAACCATTTATTCCTAGGTCCTTCAGCTTATAGTAGCAATGTGACCAGGTTGTGTAACCATAAAATGTCCATCCACAAATGGAAGCCTCCACAATGGGATTAGAAGCAGAATCCAGCAGGACCTACAAAGTATAAAAGAGAAGAGAGGCGCCTCTGTGTAGAAATATGTTGCTAAATGTTGTACCTTAAATGTAACCATATTGCTACACTTAGAGGCACCTCTCTTCTCTCTTCTACTCAGTTGTGACATGACACTACTTGTATATCAAGACATCACTCGTATATCAAGTCAAAATTTACTTAAACATTTTGCTTGTCTTGCAAAACGCTCCCAAACCAAGTTACCCTCAAACCAAGGTTTTACTGTACTTACCTTTAGCTCTTCCTTTAAAATATTTGTTGTGCAGCCCTGCCCAGCAAAGCATAGCTTTGGTTTGAAAATAGTCGCAGCTGGGCCTTGGATCAAACTGTAATATTTTGCACACCTTTTCTTTGGATGAACTTGGAGTTATTTTATCTGATTTAAACATAAAGGGTGTAACGACATATTCGGCGACCCATCGCAGTTTGCTACGGAAGTGACGTTCTGTCGCCGCCATCTTGCTACACCCCACACTCGTCCACGGTAAGGATACACTAAGAAGGGGGAAAGTGGACATGTTAGACCCACCGGAGTTTTGCATTTTACACGTATTTATAACAGTAAAGTCAGTTTATATAGTGAAATACAGGACTTACAACTCCGTCTGACTAGTTAGATCTTGAATTATAAAAGCAGCAGCAACCCTGCTCATCCCACAGGTTTGCTAATCTGACAGAAGTTTGCTGCTTTTAAAATTCAACATCTAGGCAGTCAGATGGAGTTGTAAGTCCTGTTTTTCACTATAGAAATTGACTTTACTGTTATAAATACGTGTAAAAAGGAAAACTCAGATGGGTGTAATAACATGTCCACTTTACCCCTTCTTAATGTATCCTTACTGTGGACGAGTGTGGGGTGTAGCAAGATGGAGGCAACAGAACATCACTTCTGTAGCAAACTGTGATGGGTCGCCGAATATGTCGTTACAGGGGCAATTAGGCTTTAACACCATCACTGCCAGGCTGATTTGTATTTTTTTCATTTTTCACACACAACTAGACATGTATATTTTTACATGAACATGTACTTAAAACACCCCAAAAGAATAAATAATTTCTGTTTAAGAAACCTTTTTTTTTTTTTCCAGAAAAACATACACTAAAAATAAGTTTTTTTACAAAATGCAAACTCAAAATGTTTTGTTAAATGTAAAAGATGAGACTGTGTGAATTAAATAGATGCCAAATATATCAAGTCATGAAAATAGACACATCTACAAAAAAGCGGCAAATTACTGTCCTCAAAATTGTCCATAGCTAGGAATTACTTTAAAAGCCTGTCATCCATTTTAGAGTTAACAAGAAATGCTGGCCTATGAATTTATTTATTATATTTTAACTTTTTAAAAGAGTTTTGCTAAATGGCATTGCTTTCACAATATAACTGACAAACACCATATGTAACGGCATATCTGAAGAGGCAGGTAGTCTTTATAAAGGCATCATGGGTCGATTAGATCCCTAATTCCTTCTCCACACCATGTCCAAGCAGATTGGAGTACAAACTGTCCAGTATCTGCTTTTTGAGGTGTGGTAGTTGAGGTCTGACATCTCTGAACTAGTGAGTGCTACTTGGGAGAAAACTAGGCAATAGACTTCCCTTGGCCTCCCACTTTTCTCCATCTCACCCATGGGCGTGCCAGTCTCCCACAAGACATAGGATTCCAGAAGACCAAGTGCAAATTTACGAACCTCCTAGATGGGATCTAGTAAACATGTATTCTGTAAATGTTATGAATTGCTATTTTATATAAACCAAGATGTAATTTATGATAGCTTATCCATGAAACTAAGTAGGTGGAGAAAACTTCTCTTTTTCAGACAAGGAGTTCAGTCTGTCCTTACATTTTTGAAGGAGCTGTCTTACCAGTGCAACCTAACATTGCACCAGACAGAAATCTTAAACTTCTTGAAGGAGGAACATTTTGACATTGCAGTGGTGGATGCATTCAACCCCTGCACTTTCCTGGTCTCCGAAAAGCTGGGACTCCCATTTATTGCTTTCTTTCCTGGGATGATGGCCAATGCTGACCGTGTAGGAATGCCAACTCCTCTGTCCTATATTCCATTGTTCCAGACACAGCTTTCTGACCAGATGGATTTCTTTGGACGTTTAAAGAACACAGTGATGTTTCTGGGTTCATTAGTAATCCAGAAAAAGATGGACTCACTGTATGATGGTGTCATCGAAGAGCATTTTCCTGCTGAGTCTAGACCAACTATCGCTGATCTTCACTTGAAAGCTGAGCTCTGGCTGTACAATATAGACTTCACCCTTGAGTATCCTCGTCCACTTCTGCCTCACGTTCAGTTAATTGGGGGATTATTGACCAAACCTGTAAAACCAATATCACAAGTGAGTATGGCCGAATAACTTTTATTTTATAATAATAATTTAATAAAACATGCTAAAGAGATATACATTTTTTTTATTGGTTTTTGATAGAGTGATAATGGGTCAGAGTATTTGGCAGGTTTTCATTGCTGGGTCAATTTAACAGAAAGAAGCAGACAAGGACATAAACTTGGGAGAAGCTCTTTCTTCACTTACTGCAACCCCTGTCACTTACTGGCACTATAACCATAATCTTAAAGAGGTTAAAAATTCAATTTTTTTGTGTAAAATAACAAATGTGTTTACTTACCTGCTCTGTGCAATGGTTTTGCACAAAACGTCCCCATACCTCCTCTTCTGGGGTCCCCCACTGGCACTCTTGGCTCCTTCTCTTCTTGCCATAGGACTTGGTATTATGCTGTTGAAAAGTCATAAAATGAAAATAACCAGACTGGTTCATGTTTCCTCTAATGCAGGCCATACATTATGCAATTTCCTTTAATACAAACACTGTCAGAGTTGATGGGGGAATCCCTCTCACAGTGCTATTGTGTTCTGCCGGTGGGGAGCACAGGGAGCCTTCTCCACCAACAAACTACAATGATTAAAAAAAAACAGGCTGGTTGTACTGATGTTAATGAGTAAATAAAACTTCAGTACAACCAGCCTGCCCATAGAGGGATCAAAATTTGTCCTACTGACTTGGCCAAATTTTGATCCCTCTATGGCTGATTTTAGATGCAAAAGACATGCTATACATTGTATTCTAGATGGTACAGAGTCAAAGCCAGGCTGGCCTGAATCCCTTGTCTACCAAGATACAGCATGTTTATAAAAGGCCTTGCAGCCTCACAGCTGCTTTTAGCTCCACCCCACACACCTTTCCACATGTATGTAAATGGAAATAGTACCACGCATGTAAGGTACCACCAGAAACATCGCAGTGAGAAATAATTCTGGGTCATAATGTACAGTTAACTCTAATCTGACCATCTGAAAAGGCTTTTAAAGCATTGTCTATGGACAATTTTAGCGTATCATAGCTCTTTGCTATTTTATAGATGCATGCAATTTTAAGGCTTGATATGCTGGGTTTCTATTTAATTGATGCAACACCACATTTTATTATTTACCAACAAATACATTTTATAATATACCCAAAAATGTGGTATTTTGTTGCATTTGTGTGCATTAAAATTATTTTAGTGTATTTTATGAAAATATACTGTCCATTAGGTAATGAGTTTAGCAAATATTGTGCTACCGAAAAAAAATACAACTGCCACCATTTTATTCTTCATGGGCTCTGCTTTCATAAAATCGATATAATTTTTTGGGGGTTTATAGCAATTTTCTATCAAAAATGCAGATTTTTTACATGTGTGTGAAAAATGTAAAAATTGCCCTGGTAGACGAGTGGTTAAATGTATGCAAATTCGTATATATCAACCAGTTGTAGCTTAGAACTGATATTTCTTTACTTTTGGTGGGAGAATCCTTTAATTTGACCTTTTTTTTTTTCCAATGTACGTACTATTATGAACTTCTACTTGCAGCTCCAGACATCTGTTAACTTCGCTATTGCCGAGAAACATAATGAGCTTACAAGTGTATTTCTACTTTTGCAGTCAAATTTGAGAAAACACCACTATGTTTATGTGTTCCTCACACGGCATGCCTTTAAAATTTTTTTTTTTTTAATATTTCTTACCTTTTAGATGCTTCTCAGGAGGAGGTATCATGGCTGACTGCAAGGTGTTTTGACTAATGCTAGCGTAAGCCTGTCCCATGTCTATCCTTGTTAACTTACAATGCAAGAGGCCCAGGCTTTACACCTTTAAGCCTTTGTTAGGACAAATAATGTTAAATTTTAGTTATAATTGATAATTAAGATCAGTCTGTATAGTACAGACATGGTTAATGATAGTAAACAGCCAGCCCCCTCGTACACAAAGTGAACTAAGTAGAATTTTCCTTGCTGGAGTGTCCAGAATAGAGCATTTAAGTACCTGAAATAAATAATAAATAAATACATTTAAAAAGGTAATCTGCATTTTTCAAATAATTTCTGAAATGCTATGTAAATGAGGGCATGTGACAAATATAAAATAGTTGTTGTCCCAATTTAGCTGCAAAAGTGGAAATAAACTTTAATGCATAGGAGGGCTTCATATACTTCTCCGATAAATCATGCATATTATATGAAAGGAGTGGTGAACACCGGATGGGCTGTTTTTTTTTTCTTTATCGTTTTCTTTTTGCTTTTTGTCATAATTGTTTGTTTGGAGTTTAAGGTTGGGGCAGAGGCAGGTCCTGAGTGAACTGGAGCGTTAAAGGGCAATTAAAGTTATTTTATAAGATCTAACAGTTTATATATTCATAGTCTTGGTGTGATCTTGTGATATACAATGCTTTGCAACCATTATACTGTTGTTCATGGAATTGTGATGTGTACTTTGTGCCTTGCACTGCTTATCTGTTCTGTCAGCAATTAAATAGAGATTATATAAAAAAGCCAGACAGATACTTCCTTATTGTCTAATAAAAAAAAATTGTACTTTATAAATAAATATGTTTTATTTTATTACATTCAGGAACTGGAAGACTTTATATCTGAGTCCGGGGATGCTGGTTTCATTGTGGTGACTCTTGGATCGATGTTGTCCTCACTCCCTGTAGTGGAATTTTTCAAGGAGATGAACGGTGGATTAGCTAAGATTCAGCAGAAGGTGATCTGGAGGTATCAGAGGTCAAAATGGCCAAAAGATGTGGAAATTCCTCCAAATGTGAAAATTATGGACTGGTTGTCGCAGAATGATTTACTAGGTAAAAATCTTTTAGTAATATGAAGTTACTTTTTTGCTAGAAATTAGCTGTACTTCCTTTCCTTTAAATTGTGGTACTTGTTCTACCTTCTACATCCTACCATGCTACCCTCGCTTTTATTGCCCTAACCTTGCTCTCCATTGTCCCACCTTGATTTTGCCCTCCCTTTCCTAATCCAACTCTGTTTTTTCATCCTCTAACCTAGCTCAAGGTCCTATAGTGCCAGCAGTGAAAAGGCACACTCCATGAGTTGTGGACTACTTTAGCTGCATGTGCCCCCTACTCCTTAGGCCCCCGAAGATGTCTTCTCTTCTGTCTACCCTGTGGCCTTGCCCTACTCTGTCCTCTCTTTCTTCATCTTGATTCTGTCCTTCCTTCGTCCACCCTAACTTCATCCTCCCTTTTCCTACCCTAACTTTATCCTTACTTCCTCTACCAAACACTGTCTGCCATTCCTGCACCCTAACTCTGTGTTAACTTGCTCTACCTTAACTCTGTCTTCCATTCCTCCACCCCAACTCTGGCCTCCTTTCCTCCCCTAACTCTGTCCTACCTTTCCCCACCCTGACTCTGTCCTTCTTTCCTCTACCTTAAATATGTCCTCCCTCCCGCCACCCCAAAGCTGACCATAGATGGTTAGTTTTTTTTTCTCTGTTCAAACAAGATTCCTCCATCCACTCTAGCTGTCAGAATACACTGATCAGCGACCGCAGCCCTTGGTCGAAAAAAGTTTTCCATCATGCACCTTTGACAGACGTTGTTTAAACATCTGCCTTCTATTGAGCAGGAACTCCCACACAGTGATCAACATTCGGCTGGTCACTGCTGAACCTGCCAACTTTCAATCCCTGTATGGCCAGCTTTTTTATGTTCTACCTTTCCCTGCCTCATTTCTGTCCTCTCTTCCTTACCCTAACTCAGTCTTTCTTACCCCTCTCTGATACTCTCTTCTCCCCCCCATGCTTTCCTCTTCTGGTCTGACTCTTTATTTTTATTGTTTTTGCAATTTCAGGACACCCCAAAGTGCGTCTACTGGTGACACACGGAGGAATGAACAGTTTAATGGAAGCTGTGCACCATGGTGTTCCTGTTCTTGGGATTCCACTGTTTGGGGATCAGTATGAAAATATGGCCAGAATAAAAGACAGAGAAATGGGAACCTATATTCTACCTGAGCAACTTAAAGCTGAAAACTTTGCCAGCACTATTCAACACATCATAGAAAATAAAAGGTAATTGTTGGCAATGTAATATCTGTAGCAGTGTTAATTTTGGCAGCAAATTTTCGATTTTGCTTTAGTCTTAGTCTAAGGACTAAAAAGCCATTTTACTTTTAGTCTCATTTTAGGCATAAATTATAACATGATATTAGATTATTTTACTCTAGGAGTATATAATGAGCTTGGAAATTCTAGAGAAATGGTTAAATAATGCATTACAATTTAACTAAACACATATTCGATTTTGACTAAAATCTCCAGTACATTTTAGTCGAATAATTTAGTCAGGCCTGCTGTGCTGTAATTGTGATACACAACTGTACACACTCACAGTCTACCCTGCTCTGGGTGCCTAGCAGCGTGGTCATCTCGGGAGTCGGGACTCGGGAGGCCTCAGCCTGGCTGGCCTATAATGCCCGGTGCTGCCCTCTCACACTCAGGTCTCTGGCAGTCGTCTCGACATGCTTGCTGGGAACGGATTTCGGAAGCAGGCGGAGCTCCGTGAAAAAGCGGAAGTTAGTTCACGAGGGTAAACATCTCTGACTCACATTTTCATCCTGTTTTCATTCGTTAACAAAAATGGATTTGATTGTCGTCATAGTTTTTGGCAGTGGACAAAAATGTGCTGAATTCTTCGTTTAGTTTTCATCACTGTGAAAAAAGCCGCCAACTAAATCTTTGACGAAAATGTTTTTGTTGATGAAATTAACACTGATCTGAAGGACATCGCATAACACCACAAGTGGCACCTGACTCCTGAGTCTGCCACGGAATGTGTTTTAGTTTTGAACAGTTAACACACAGGAAGAACCTAGGAGCTGCCCCCCCCCCCCCCCCCACAATACCTACCACTGATAACAGGAATCCCTTCATGGCAATGATGGTATGGGACCAAACCCATACTAACAGTTTTTCAGGATCTAGCTGTTTTCCAATAGATCATGCAACAATGTTTAGCTGGCCATAAACAGGTAGTTGGCTGGCTGAAATAACCCCACTTCAGTTCAACACCGGGCACTTTCACTCCCTTCTTGCCCAGGCTTCTTTTTACAGCTTTCAATGCTGTCGCACTTTAAATACCAAAGGAAGAGAAGGAAGCCCCACCTAAGTGTAGCAATTAAAAATTGGTTTTATTCACAATGGTTTTAAAAACTCACAAGATCGAGTAGTTAAATGCTTAAACATGTAGATGCCGCTCTGGTCTTTCCTGCAGTCACCATGCTGTACTGGGGAACCGCTGGAGATGGAAGAGATGGATGGAGCATCCCGTGGCCACCAGGAAGTCAACGCCAGACAGTGTGGAATGCACGGCAGATGTGACATCACCAGAACAGAAGAGATGGCCGGGTTAACAGGCTACACGCTCATAGCCACCAGCTCCTTCTACAAGGCCTATAGAACAAGCTGGTGGCTCCAAGCACGTAGCCTGCTGTCCCGGCTGTCTTTTCTGTTCTGGTGACGTCACATCGACTGTGCGTTCCACGCTGGTTGGCATAGACTTCCTAGTGGCCACAGGATGCTCCATCCATCTCTTCCATCTCCAGCGGTTCCCCAGCACAGTGTGGTGCCTGCAGGAAGGACTAGAGCGGCATCTCCATGTTTTTTGGGAAGCGTTTAACTACTCAATCTTGTGAGTTTTTAATGCCATTGTGAATAAAACCGATTTTTGATTGCTACACTTGGGTGGCGCCTCCTTCTCTTCACTTGTTTTCATTCATACAGAGGTGGCTATACTCCGAGGAAAGCTGCTGCTACTTGCTTCATGTATTCCTAAATCTATGGACTATTTCATGGACTGAGACATTTATTACAGAGCTGTGTTCTCACATGCCCTTTTGTTCTTTAACCACTTAAGGACCAGGCCTCTTTTTCAGACTTGGTGTTTACATGTTTAAAACTGTTTTTTTGCTAGAAAATTACTTAGAACCCCCAAACATTTTATATTGTTTTTTTTCGAACACCCTAGAGAATAAAATGGTGGTCATTGAAATCCTTTTTTTCACACCGTATTTGCGCAGCGGTCTTACAAGCGCACCTTTTTTGGAAAAAAATCACTTTTTTGAATAAAAAAATAAGACAACAGTAAAATTAGTGCAATTTTTTTTATATTGTGAAAGATAATGGTACGCCGAGTAAATTGATACCCAACATGTCACGCTTCAAAATTGCGCCCGCTCGTGGAATGGCGTCAAACTTTTAGCCTCAAAAATCTCCATAAGCGACATTTAAAAAATTCTACAGGTTGCATTTTTTGAGTTACAGAGGAGGTCTAGGGCTAGAATTATTGCTCTCATTCTACCAATCGCGGCGATACCTCACATGTGTGGTTTGACCACCGTTTTCATATGCGGGCGCTACTCACGTATGCGCTCGCTTCTGTGCGCAAGCTCGTCGTGACGGGGTGTTTTTAAAAAACTTTTTTTTTTTTCTTATTTATTTTAATTGATTTTATTTATTTTTACACTGTTTTAAAAAAAAAAATGGATCACTTTTATTCCTATTACAAGGAATGTAAACATCCCTTGTAATAGAAAAAAGCATGACAGGTCCTCTTAAATATGAGATCTGGGGTCAAAAAGTCCTCAGATCTCATATTTGGGCTAAAATGCACCAAAAAAAAAAATTTATAAAAAAAAAGAAAAAATGACATTTAAAAAAAATATACCTTTAAGAGGTATGGGCGGAAGTGACGTTTTGACGTTGCTTCCGCCCTCCTATGGTATAGAGACGAGTGGGGGCCATCTTAGCCTCACTCGTCTCCATACCCAGCCATCGACAGGACCCGATCGCCTCCGCCGCTACCGACGGCTCCGGTAAGCGGCGGAAGGTGCGGGAGGGTGGCAGGAGGGGGTGTGGCACCTCTCCCGCCACCGATAGCGGTGATCTCGCGGTGAATCCGCCGCGGAGACCACCGTTATCGTACAGCCGACCGCCGCCTGAAGAGATGGATATCTCGGTTGTGGCAGCAGCTGCTGCCGTTACCGAGATATCCCTCTTCAAAAATAGGACGTACATCGTCGTGCGGCGGTTGGCAAGTGGTTAAGGTGACATACTTCCCATGCGCCAGAAATTATTATATTATGTTAGCACTTTGAATCCCAATTACTCAGTCATGTAACACTGTACTCATATGAAATGTTTTATCATTTTTTTAGATAGAGCTTTTTTTTTGGTGGTATTTTTTACCACTAGGTTTTTTATTTGTTGCTAAACAAACAATTTTTTTTTCTTAGTTTCTGTTATAAAATGTTACAAATACCGTAAGTACATTTTCTCCACCACTGATGGGGGCTGATGAGGCTGCACTGATGGGCACTTATGAGGAGGCACTTATAGGCATGGATGAGGCTGCACTAATATGTGGCACTGATGCGCACTGATAGCGGCACTAATAAGGAGGAACTGATAGGCGGCACTAGTGGGCACTGATGAGACAGCACTGATGGACACTGATGAGGCGGCACTGATAGGTGGCACTGCTTGGCACTGTTGGGTTGCACTGATAATTAGGACACTGTTGATCAGTGCTCTGATCATCAGTGTAAATGTCCCCTGTCACACTTGTCAGTTACCGACTCTCCTCTCCTCATGCTGTGACAGAGCGATAACCAATAAGCGATAAATTATAACCAGCAAGTTTGTTTGATTGGACACAGCTGATAACATGGTAAAGGGCTGCTGTGATTGGCTCTTTACCCCGATCTGTGATCAGCTGTGTCCATGGACGCCCTCCCAGAATTGGATGACCGTGTTGTAGCCATCTTTTGGCTATAGCGCAGTTGGAAAGTGGTTAAAAAAGATTCCCATTGTCACACAAACGAGGTGCATGGAGGAAACCATGCTCCCCCTGGAACAGCAGAACTCACCCATAGCAGAATGCACTGATGACGATAAGTGCCTGCAGCTGTTAAACTAAAGTTTTATAGCATGCTCCTTGGACATAAGTCATTCAAGTGATCAATTTCTGTTGAGCAAGGCCTGCAATACACTCATCAATGTTAGGCTAGTCCCTGCAGAATTTTGAAAAGTCGATTATCAGCTTTACTTTTGCATGACTGTTTATGATGGCTGGTTGCTGTCTGAGTGAACAGAGTAAATCTGTTAATTTCTCATCCTTGAAGGCCGTTAAATGATAATCTCACCATACACTAGTAGACTTTGGAACATTCATATGAACATTCGTAAAAAAATTCTCAGCACATTTGATGACTTAACAAAAAATGTTGTTTGCTTTTAACATTTGATTTTGGAATGAATGGACTTTACCAAACAAAAACCAAATACACTGTTAAGCCGCGTACACACTGGCGGATTGTATGGCCTACTTAGTCCGTCATACAATCCGATGGACAGTCCGTCATACTTTCGAATGAATGAATGAATGAATGAATGAAATACTTATATAGCGCACAATGCGAACTGAATCGCCTCTAGGCGGCTTGACCACACACGGACTTGACCACACACGGATGCACAAACAGTCCGTCGAAAGCTTGCGCGATGACGTGTACAGCACGTACGACGGGACTAGAAATAGGAAGTCCAATATACAGCAATGCAACCTTCCGCCGTGTAAATCCTTTCTGAGCATGCGCCATTCTTAGTCCGTCGAACTAGCCTACTCACGAGCGGATTGTCCGCTGAAACCAAAGTATGACGGACAGTATTACGGAAATTCCGAAATACTTAGTACGCCAGACTGCACGCTGAAAAAGTCCGCTGAAGCCCACACACGAGCGGACTGTCCGCTGAAATGTGTTTCGACGGACTAAGTAGGCCATACAATCCGCCCGTGTGTACGCGGCCATAGAAACATTTTCCATGCCACGCCTTCGAATTTTCTGCTCACTGGAGTCGAAAACACATATCAACTTCACTAAGGATTAGAAATTCAAAGCAATGTTCTTAAAATGAACCATTCTACGAGTATATGGTCAGCATTGGCTACCTGATTTCTTGATACAGTCTCAGGCTTTGAAGATTAGTCCTTTAAATTGTAAATTTTTTGTGAATATTGTTTCCAAGATGTATGAAAATGTCCAGCATGTCAATCCATAAGAAAGAAGTATTCTGTGTAGTGTGATATTATGATTATTTAAAGTGGTGCTATACAGAGAATCCACTCATGTGTTCATGGGACAGCAGGAGGAAAAAGTAAAATGTTACTTTAGCAAATGCATAGCTCCCAACTGTCCCTGATTTTGAGGGACTGTCCCTGATTTGGAGAAATGTCCCTCTGTCCCCTTTTTCCTCCTCATTTATCCCTCATTTTGGTCTGATCTATATAGTTGTATATAAAATGCACTTTTTACCTATCAAAAAGTGTTTTCCAGCGCTAAACCTTTCATCTGATTTTTAAATTTCTGTATTTTTTAATTCCAAAAGCCAATAAAAAGGAATGATAGTGGTAAAAAAAAATCCTTGTGGGTTAAACCAATCTAGTTTTTTTGTACAATTCCCCTTTAACCACTTAAGCCCCAGACCAATTTGCAGCCAAAGGACCAGGCCCCTTTTTTGCGATTCGGCACTGCGTTATTTTAACTGACAATTGCGCGGTTGTGCGACGTGGCTCCCAAACAAAATTGGCGTCCTTTTTTTCCCACAAATAGAGCTTTCTTTTGGTGGTATTTGATCACCCCTGCGGGTTTTATTTTTTGCGCTATAAAAAAAAATAGAGTGCCAATTTTGAAAAAAATTCAATATTTTTTACTTTTTGCTATAATAAATATCCCCAAAAAATATATGAAAAAAAACATTATTTTTCCTCAGTTTAGGCCGATACGTATTCTTCTACATATTTTTGGTAAAAAAAATTGCAATTAGTGATTATTGATTGGGTTGCACAAAAGTTATAGCGTTTACAAAATTGGGGATAGTTTTATAGCATTTTTATTAATATTTTTTTTGTTTACTAGTAATGGCGGCGATCAGCGATTTTTATTGTGACTGCGACATTATGGCGGACACATCGGACATTTTTGCCACATTTTTGGGACCATTGTCATTTATACAGCAATCAGTGCTATTTAAATGCACTGATTCCTGTGTAAATGACACTGGCAGTGAAGGGGTTAACCACTAGGGGGCGAGGAGGGGTTATGTATGACGTTCTGGGCTTTTTTAATTGTAGGGGGCGTGGCCTGGCATGTGACGTCACTGATCGTCTTTCCCTATTTCAGGGAACAGACGATCGATGACAGCCACAGTAGGAAGCACTGGGAGAGGTTTGTTTACACAGACCTCTCCTCGTTCTTCAACTTTGTGACCCGATCGCGGGACACCAGTGTCGATCGGGTCGGGTCCGCTGGTCCCGCGGTCATGGTCACGGAGCTCAGGACTGGGTCGGGAGCGTGTCGCCGGTGGTGCGCTCCCGACCCACAGCTGGGCACTTAAAGAGCAACGTACAGGTACGTGCTTGTGCCCACATGTGCCATTCTGCTGACGTATATGTGCAGGAGGCGGTCCTTAAGTGGTTAAGGGAGGCATGGCAGAGGGTGTGCCCTATGCCTGCATACTTTTTCTAATAGGCGTCCCTCATTTCCATCTCAATAAGTTGGGAGGTATGGGAGGTATGCAAATGTGCTTGACGTCCTTCAATATTTTTTTGTTACGTGTCTTTAAAGCTCTGTTGTAAATTTACTCAGGTCAACTAAAATCTTTGTCCATGATCCTCCTTGTATTTTGTCATGTGTTCACAGCTACAAGACATCAGCAATGAAGCTACAAGCCATCAGGAGGTCACAGCCCTTTCCTCCAGACCAGCAATTAGTGAGATGGGTGGATCACATCATCCAGTCCGGTGGAGGCGGTCATCTTCATCCCTATTCTTACAAACTGCCCTGGTATCAATATTGGCTGCTGGATGTCATTCTTTTCCTCGTCGTCATCCTCACTGCGGCCATCTACCTCATTGTCACATTATTCAGGGCTCTGATTAGGAAATGTTGTTCCCCAGGAAAAGTAAAGAGGAACTAAAGAAACTTTGCCTTGTTCTGGAAACGAAACTTTGCAGCTTCTCCTCGCTAGTCTCCAGGCATATTGCTGTGATCGAAGACTCAGATCTTTTACTTAAAGTCACCATTACTCTGATGACCTACATGTCATTATGACTGCTTTCACAGGCACTTTACAGTCGCTATAGCGCTAAAAATAGCAACTATAAAGCGCCTCTCCTCTCACTCCAGTGTAAAAGCCCGAGGGCTTTCACACTGGAGCGGTGCGCTGGCAGGATGCTAAAAAAAGTCCTGCAAGCAGCATCTTTGAGATGCTTTAGGAACGGTGTATAAAGACTTTTTTTTTATCTAAAGCACCTAAAGTTTTTCTCTTCTTTAATTTGCTGCACTGGTCATGTGGATTGCACAATCCCCTTAAAATAGAAGGTTGAAAAGATTTCAGCTCAGATGTGGCTGAAAGGAACTTGGCTGAACGGCACTGTGGAGCTGGTTCCCCCCATGCATTTCTATTGGGAACCATACTGAGGATGGCTCTCCCTGTAGGAATTCATGGGGGTGACAAGGACTCCCATTGAAATGGCTACTGCATATGGAGGGAGCTGTATATTCCCAGTGCCCCACAGAGGTAAAAATCAGACAGGCTAAGATTGTCTGACAAATCAGGACACTTTAGACATAATTTGTTCATAATAGACATTTGTATGGAAAAACATAACCTCCCTGCCAAGGCAATATTGATTCAGAATGCACAGTCCTGGATGTCAGAGATTTATTTTGGCCATACACTTATTTGGCCCTAAAAATGGAGCCACCTAATATGAGCTGCTCTGTTGTAAAATGAATATACTACCTTGTACCAATGAGCAAAATAATATATTTGTAAATGTAATAATTGAAACTCAGAGCATAATAAACTCCTTTTTTCAGTGATGTGTTACTTTGTACAGCACACATTATTATCTGGTCAGATTACTGACCCATGTTCTGAATTTGTTGTCTGCCTCAATGTCTTTGATCTCAATACTATATGAATCACAAACCTTAAACCAGTAATATACAAGTGACATGGTTCACAAAATAGTTTCAGGTTAGTATTAGTAATTAGTATTACTAGTTAGTAGCTCATATTATGGTAGTAAATCAGAAAGCATTAAAGCCAGAGGGTCACCATGACAGCTAGTCCCCTAACGTTTTCAAGAGGAGATTAGCAGGGGCAGCCTCCACATTTGTCTTATGGTACATCTCCTTTAGCCCTTGTACACACGGTCGGAGATTCCGCCGGAATGTGTCCGATCGGAGCGGTTTGTCGGATATTCCGACTGTGTGTGGTATGCATTGGACTGTTTCCGTCTGAATATCCGTTGGACCAAATTTTCCAACTTGCTGGAAATATTTTCCGACAAACTGCTCCGATCGAACATACTCCGATCATGTGTAGAGAATTCCGATCGGACAAAGTGCCACGCATGCTCAGATCAAATTCCTACATCAAAGCTATTGGCTACTAGCCTGAACGTAGTCCCATCGTAAATTACGTCATCACGTTCTGAAAGATCGGATTTTCCGACAACTTTGTCCAACCGTGTGCATGCAACAGTTTCGGACAAGATCCATCGGACAAAATCCGACGGATTTGGTTGTCGGGATCTCCGACCGTGTGTACAAGGGCTTAGACTCATCTCTGGGATACTATCATTTTTTTCCTTAAGACTTCCCTTTGCCAAACAAGTATAATGTTTTTCAAAACCTTATTCATTTTGGCATTTCAGCTACATTCAGCCGCCAGCTGTCAAAAAAAACCCACACAGTGCCTGTATCTGATTGGATCGAAAGATGTTTTTGACATCAGATACCAGCTGAAATTCATTCAATGTATGGCCAATTTAAAGGTTATTGACACATAACCCAACCCACAGCCAGTTTAAGGTAAAGGGCAGCCAAGTGCCCAATGGTGGGTTATGGAAAGTGGCAGGCAAGGCCTTGACTAAGCATAAGCTGAGATCTGTATAGTGCTCTCTGGGAGCGCATGAGTACTTGAAGCATTGCATGCAGGATGATATTTTTTATTGCTAACCACTTGCCGCCTACCATATAGAAAAATGACGGTGGCAAAGTGGTTTCAATATCCTGACCGGACGCCATATGATGTCCGGCAGGATATCAAGCCATTGCACGCCCCCGGGGGTGCACATTGTGGCGATTGTCACCCCGCTACACCTATCTAGGTAAAGAGTCTGTGATGGAGGCTCTTTCAGAGAAAGAAGTCATAAAGTAGCCACTAAACTGGATCAGTACTTAGCCAGGAATTTGGGACCCCCCAGAATACATCAGGAAATACAAGGTCATATCTTAGATGCTCAATGATCCGTTCTCCCATCCGTGGACTGGGTCCTTTGACAGCCAAAAAATGGAGCTATAAATAAAGCCATTGCAAGACTCGTTGGCTCTTTTGCCCTAATTGGTTTCTACATAGACTATTACAGAGCGATAACATTCAGCAATAACAGAATAAAATATGTTATTTGTTTAGTCCCCTGCTGTTCTCGGGGAATGCAACTAATTATAACCTACTAATTGGAATTATTTAGAGCAGCTTTCAGCATCAGGACAGCTATTCTATGACAAACAGAGAAGATAAAAGCTGGGAAAATGTTCAATTAAAACAAAATACTCCGTTCAGTCTACAGAAAACTGAAATATAAAGTCTGGAGCAATAGTATACAGAATGCTTGAGAGCAAGAGAACTATTTTCAGAACAGCACATATCTGATGGCCATAAAGGGGACCAGACAAGACTGAGCTTATGAGTCTTACATTGTTGTCCTTGTGAAAGCTTACTAACAACATGTTTTAATGTATTCCTTAAGGCGCTCAATCAGAAAATCGGAAGTTAAATTTCATCTGATGAACAATCTGCCAATTCTCTGATCGTTAGTATGGGGCTTTTGACAGCTGATTGCAAATTTTCCTCAGACAAAAACTGGAACGTCTGATTTTCATTTCATTAGTAAGGTTTTCGGTTGTAAAAAATCTGAAGAGCGAGACTACGCATGCTCAGAAACTAAAGAACACATACGTCACTTCTGACGTTGAATTCTGTCATACAAAACTTTTCTGATGGTGAGTAACATCTTCCCTTTTGATATGAGACTAGTATGCAAAAAAAACTGATGAAAATCTGATTGTGTGTACAAGGCTTAAGGCCTCCTCACTGCCTGTGTTAACCATTAAAAGCCTGGAGCATTGCTCTGAAACGGTCTCCTTTACACTTTGGTGCCTTGCGGTTCTATGCATGTGAATGGGTCCCATTTGACAACAGTAAAATTGTCTAAATATGACAACTTGTCATGTTGTGCATAAACCATGGGAAGTTCATTTTTTTTTAAGCCAGTGAAACGTTCCCATAGACACACTCCTAAACCTTGTGGACAGCCTTCCCAGAAGAGTTGAAGCTGTTATAGCTGCAAAAGGTGGGCCAACTCAATATTGAACCCTACGGACTAAGACTGGGATGCCATTAAGGTTCATGTGCGTGTAATGACAGGTGTCCCAATACTTTTGGTAATATAGTGTACATAAATGCAAGTGACATTAAAAAATGAATTACCGGTAATATATTGAGTGATATCATTACATTGGTCAAAGTATTAGAATTTCATGATAGTGGTTCGTTAAGGTTTAGGAGTGTGTGTATGGGAATGTTTGACCATTCTTCTAAAAGCGCAGGACAAGAAGGCCTGGCTTGCAGTCTCCGTTCTAATTCATCCCAAAGGTGTCCTATCAGGTTAAGGTCAGGGCTCTGTGCAGACCAGTCAAGTTCCTCCACCCCAAACTTGCTCATCCATGTCTTTATGGACCTTGCTTGTACACTGGTGTGTAGTCATGTTGGGACAGGAAGGGGTCATACCCAAACTGTTCCCACAAAGTTGGGAGAATGAAATTGGAATGAGCAGTGGTTCCAAAGTGCCTGAAAGTGCTTTGAAAGCCCTCTTGGCTGCGACCCGTTGTTCCTCTCCTGGAGACTTTGCCTGGCAGTGCCCTCCCACTTTCCTCTCTTGCTCCCTTGCCACCTGTCCAGGACAGCTCCGTGTGTAGTGAGAAGGGTTCTGTCCACAATCGAGCCCTGGGCTCAAGGTCAACCCACCCCCTCCAGACTGGGGAGCTCCCTCAAAGGCCCCGGCAGCCTAAAACTCAATTTCCAGCTTCCACCTGAACCACTCCTCCTGAGCTGGGCTGACCCTAGGTATTTAGGGAGGCCTGCCCCCTGCCAATTCAGGTTGGGTATTGGCCAGAGCTCCCCAGAACACCCCAGACAGCTCTACCTCCCCTCACCCCCTTCCTTTCCCGAAAACACCAGAACATTCTGGAAATAAGTGGGAGATCTTGGCGATGCTGCCTGCGAGTCACCCTGATCTACTGTGAGTCACTCCCAACCTAGATCAAAACACACCCAGGAAGGGCCGTCTTTAGCACAGGACAAATGGGGCAACTGCCCTGGACTCAATGTTTGTAGGGGGGCCCGCGCTGCTACCCGTGAATTGGGGCCCTGATGAAGGTTTTTCAGAGTGCACAGAGGACACGGGAGGCTGTATTCCCGTGCTAGCCACCTGAGAGGGGGCGGGGCCGGGAGCTCCACTGACACTCTGGCCCCGCCCCGTGCAGCCTGTATGCTCGGAACAGAGTGGCTGTAGTGAGAGCCAGTGATCGGAGTGGGAGCGTCAGTGGAGCTCCCGGCTCCGCCCACTGTATTCTCCAGCCAGTATAGAGGGGGCGGGGCCAGGAGCTCCACTGACGCTCCCACTCCGATCACTGGCTCTCACTACAGCCACTCTATTCTGAGCAATCAGAGCGTCAGTGGAGCTCCCGGCCCCACTCCCTCTCAGCTGGCTAGCATGGCAATACAGCCTCCCGTATCCTCTGTGCACTCTGCAAAGCCTTCATCGGGGCCCCAATTCACGAGTAACAGGGCCCCCCTACAAAGCATCAGTGGAGCTCCCGGCTGTTGTAGTGAGATCAGAGAAGGGAACCCCCGCCCACATACCTCTAAATGTATGTAGTGAGTTTGGCTGGCCAGGTATGTCCTTACACCCATAAAATGCCTGACTGCTTAAACCCTCAGCTGTGTTATTCAACTGTAAAGCTGTGCGTTGCTGAAAGTTCTCTGACCATCTCCTGTATAATGTCCGCAGTCTCTGTTTCAGGAAAGGTTCCACACGCTGATGATACTGTCTGACATTTGGCGTGCAGTACTGTGGTCCACCAGCAGGTGTCTCCTGACAGTCTGGAACTGCCTGGGGAGCCTTCCCCTGTTAATAGTATTATATGATCCTGGCGTCCACCAGCGGGTGGTTCCTGGCAGTGCGGGGCCGACATCATCTCCTGCAAATAGGCGTCACCTGAGTAATTGCAGGAGGTGTGTATAAGTAACCGGCAGACACACTGATGCCTTGCCTTGGTATCTCCTTTGCGACCTGGACCTGTCTGTTCCCTGTTCCCTGTTCCCTGTTCCCTGTTCCCTGTTCCCTGTTCCCTGTTCCCTGTTCCCTGAGCCTTGTACCTGATCCATCCTCTCCTTGTCCTGTTTGTCTTCCATCCCCAGCTGCTGACCCCCCCTTGTCGACCCTGGCCTGGCTCTGTTTATGATTCTGGTATTCCCCTTTACTTGTATATATTTGTCTGTTACTATTTGTGGGTTTCTGTTGGTGGCTGTTTGGTTGCACATTATAGTATATTGGAGGCGGTTGTATTTATTCACTTATCTTAATAAATTATATATTTTCACCTTATCTGCGTTTGTTCCTCTGTTGCTGTCCACACAGCTCTGGTCCCACCAGATACGTGGCACTCTGATTGTCTCCTGCAGTATGTCCGCAGTCTCTGATTGTCTCCTGCAATATGTCTGCAGTCTCTGATTGTCTCCTGCAGTATGTCCCCAGTCTCTGATTGTCTCCTGCAGTATGTCCCCAGTCTCTAGTTGTCTCCTGCAGTATGTCCTCAGTCTCTGATTGTCTCCTGCAGTATGTCCCCAGTCTCTAGTAATCTCCTGCAGTATGTCCCCAGTCTCTGGTAATCTCCTGCAGTATGTCGGTAGTGTCTCTGATTGTCTCCTGCAGTATGTCTGCACTCTCTGACACTCTCCTGTAGTATGTTTATTAATGTGCCCCTTGCTCAATTATTTAGGATTGATCCACAGTTAGAGGTAATGATGTGCATTAACCTGTAGCAACCAATCAGCGAACAGTAGTGATCTGCTTTAATCTCTAGCAGCCAATCAGTAAGTGGTAATGATATGCATTAACCTCTAGCAACCAATCGGCAAGCAGAAATTATGTGTTGTAACCTCTAGCAACCAGCCAGTGAGCAGTAAGGATAGGCTGTAACCTCTGGCAAACAATTGCAATCACTGCGTGATCTGCTGCAGTAAACTGATTTTGAGTCTACCTGCTATTTTTTGTATGTCTCAGAATGGAGGGGGCAAGAACATTTTTGCCTAATAAAAATTAAAGACAGCCCTGCACCCAGGCTTGGCTGCCAGCCAAGCCTGGAAATGTACCTACTCTAACAAAAGCATGCCCTATCCTTCTAGCACACTAGAGGGTGCTACACTTCTATTATACATTCACATCAGTCCGTGCCCTCAAGGCGCTTACATTCTAAGGTCCCTAACTCACTTTCATGCATACAAATACTAGGGCCAATTAACCTACCAGCATGTCTTTGGGCAGAAACCCACGTAGGCACAGGGAGAACATGCAAACTCCAGGAAGGTAGTGTCATGGTTGGGATTCAAATAGATGAGTCTAGTACTGCCAGCCAGAAGTGCCAACCCCTATGCTATTGAGGTGCTCTAACTCCAGTTATAACATAAAGTCCAACTCTGCTTTGCTAGATAGGGTCACTTTAAATTGAAATGATAAATTATGTTACCTTTTGTGCTCCCAGCAGTGTCTACTAACTCTGGAGTGACTGAGAACCTGGGAAATAAATGTAATGTTTTAATTACAGCACAAAAAAACAGTATGCAGCATAAAAACATAAAGAATGCACAGCATGCAGAGAGCACATAGTAGAGCATGCAAAGAGAGAATATAGCACAGAGCACACGGTACACATAAAGAGCACATGACACAGAGCACAGAGCACACTGATCCTATTCTCAGCACATAATGCACACATCACATGACCAGTGTAGTTCAGAGGTACCCAACCTTCCTCTTACTGCTATACCACTTGTACTCCAACATCCCCATTTCTTACCCTTCTAAAATGATGAGACCACACCTTAATTTTGGAGTATGAATGGCCATAGCAGCCTATTTATTATTTACACCATACAAATAACTCCAATATCAAATATATACCAAAATATCACCTCCGTAACAATTTGTTTAACTCCAGTCTGTTGGTCTTTGACAGCACTCCCGAACTCCAACACATATTCCACCAATACACTGCGGGACCTTTTTCCACACGATATGCCTCGATAATCAGCTCAGAGACAACCCCCTTCCCGCAGTGCAACCATTACAGTATTCCAGCTAACCTTTCGCTGGAATACACCGGAGGGGCACATACTACCGATGAGCCCCCCACCCCTTTCCATCACATGTGTTTACTGCCACCGTCAAAGACCAACAAAACACCGCCACAGCTCGCAAGGATGACACCTTACCCTTAAGGGCTCCCCCACACCCCCATCTTGCAGCCCCAGCGCCCAGAAAACAATCCCGACTACCTAGAGGTGTATTCTAACACCCTCAGTTACAGGCCCACATTAGTTTCCACCCCTACTTGTCTGATCACCATGCCCCCAATTCTGATCCACAACCTCCCCACCACCTGTGTGTTAAACAACCGTACGAAGTCGTAAAATATCTGACTTAACGTCCGAGATCAGCTCCCTGATCATTCGAACCCAAAAGCCTTACCCCTTGCATGCATAACCCAAAAGACTGGCAGTCTATCCCGCCGTGCTTAACGTTCCACTTCCGATATCACCTTGCTCCACCTCAACCCCCATACCCCTAGCCAGTGAACACATGTCTCCCTCCTCTAGCTACCCAACTGTCTGCCAACCGATCTTGCATCTGCTCTTCTGGCCCCCAAACAAACATACAGATAACAACGAAAATCCAGACAAGGCATATAAGTCCTCCATCTGGACGAAAAAAACACCAAACAAAGGCAGCACCAACTTTAAAGTAAACCAATGTACCCCACACCACAAACAACACAGCTTGTATGTACAGCCTACCCCCCCCACTCGTTTTTTTTTCTCTTCATTCCACCACTACATAAAGGCATAGGTAAGTGTGTAATCTCTTTGCTTCCCACCTACCATTCCTCCTTACCGCCACCTCATCCAACCCACACCTCACAGCTTCTACAGCCGCCCCGATGCGGAAGGAGTGTGAAGCGTATTCTGCACTATCCAACCCAGCAGCATTTTCAAAACACCCACCCGAACTGGAACCTCAACCAATACTTCCCAACCTTGTGCCACATGAACTGCCCCCCATCCCATCTGTTCCAAATCCTAGAAACTCCCTAACCATTTTGTCCCATTTTTTTTTCTTATTACCCTGAAGCCGGGTAACACAAACATCAGCACCTCCACCCCTCTAACCCTTTGATCATTTTTTTTTTTAATTGACCAACCGAAACTCCTTTTTTCAATCCACCCTGCACAGCAGGTTAAACAAAAGCCAATAACCCACCAGGTTCCACTTAATGGCAGATACCGACCCCCGTTTACCAAGTTCCTGGAACCACAGTACCACCAACAACCTTACCCCCCACATAGCCATGTTTGACCTCAGCCTCCTGCACCGAACAACCCACCCTTCCTTTCATACCTTCAAATAAGCCGCCCATGTGGACTCACTGGCTGACTGCCCTGTTACCTCTCGTGGTGACTCCAATGCCATCTCCCCTATCCAGCCCGAGTAGGGAACTCCTCCCCCGCTGTGGCCAGCTAACTCTCTGAACCTGTCCCACTGAAAATAGATGCAAGGAGTAAGCCCCCCCATGTTTCCGATGCCTGCAAGATGAATAGCATATAGAAAATGTTCAACTGCACCTAACGCAACACAAAATGGCGTAGCCGCCGTATGACCAGTTGTGACAAAGCAGACATGTGGTTGACCACATAATCACAATTCAACTCCGTGTCAGGTTCCTGCATGACCCTTACCCCAGCTCCATAGCCAGAACCACTGGAAAAATTCCAATAGCACATGTTTACGAATGAACACCCCACTTCCACCCCACAAAAAGTTTCCCCCAAACCTGTTTACCCCTCCGTGTTCGTGACCTCTTTTCCCATCGACCTTATTCACCGGGCTGGCATCCGTCCGTTGTATGCGGCCAAGAACTCGTACCAAACCTTCTAACCCTCCCTATGTTCCACATTCCACTGTTTAAATTAGCCAGGGCCTGAAACCCCCACTGTAGCAGAGGGCAGACGTCGGCCAAAACCCACTCATCGGAATAAAACCGGCAGGCGAAATTTAACTTACCCAGCAACAAATGTAAATTTCTCAACTGTACCTCGCACCGTCCCTGGGCATCCCACACCCCCTCCTATAGTATCTCCAGCTTGGTCACTGGCAGACGACCCTCCGTAAACCCTGAAACAATCACAATGCCAAAACAAAATAGTACAAAAAATAGTACAAAATAGTACACCACCTTAACACTCGTGTTTTACGTCAAAAACCACCGAACTGACAGGAGCTCACATTGCACTGCCAACCCACCCCCCTTTCTTTTCGGCCGACCGTCCAGAGGGGGGTACGCCTCTACTACTACAGAAACCACATCCAGAGGCCGCTATCCTTTGATCCCCACGAAGAGACAGCCATACCGACCTGCGCGGTCTAAACTGCTCATCATCCCGTAGCCAATGAGATCCCCCTTTTTAACATGTGCACCTACCAATGGCCTACATATAACAGAACAACGCCATACCATGTTCGGGTTCTTCCTCCCCATGAGAATCGCATAATGGCGACCGCCTTCCACAAAATAAATCGGTACCTCCTCTTACCTTCATCCTTCTTCCCTTAATCTTCCTGCTTGACCCTATACACTTAAAATTTTAATTCCCCTTTTTTTTAAAAGGGGGGCCATAACGACAAGATCTCCACACACTTGCCTTTTCAAATCGTATCCCGGACCTTGTATTTAATTGTCACTGTCCCCAAACTGGCACTTGTGGGCCAGCATCCACCACCTCTGTTCCCAACGGAGCAACCGCCACCGACATTGCACCCCTCTTTCCAACCCCCAACAAATCCCGCAATGCAACTTAAACGAAAAACATTTAGACATTATTTGACTTACCGGGCTGACTGGAACCCCAACAGCCGCCTCGCTTGCTTCCATGGCTGGCTCGCATCCCTGCGGCTCCTCCTCCTCACACACTGACAGCTCGCCTTCCGACCTGTCGTCCTAGACCAGGACCGGTGGTGTCATCAGCCCCCCAGACAAAGAGATCCAGGGGGCCGTGGAGTCCCTCCATTGTAGTGCCCGTCGCACCCCAAAGCTCTGCCTCCTGCCACGGTTCCACACATGCCCTCACATACTGTGACCTGGAAGGTCAACCTCATCCTTGCACTGCCATCTTGTGCCATCTCGTCTCATCCGTATAGGCCACGCCCACCCACGGAGCCCCGCCCCTTAAAAAAGTTTTTTTGTTTGTGTAAGCGGCCGGACGGTCGTACTAATAAGTCTCCCTTGCAGAGCCTTCCTCCCCACGCAGCGATGCAGGCAGAGGAGGTAGTAGTCCTGTAGTTCAGGGGCGGGAAAGCGGCGCCATAACGGCCAGTGGCCCCACCCACCGAACTGGGCCGGCGGCGTGGAGACCGCCCAGACCCTGCTCAGGCAGACAGTTGGCTATTCTTTGCTGGGGGACTGGATTGTTCCACCCAGAGGGCTCCTCACCTGGTGCATGGCCCTAGATGAGGGCCCTGGTGAAAACAGAGTGCCAGAGGCCGCAAACCTCTGCATGCACAGCAACCCTCACCTCCCAGCCTCCATCCGCTCACCTGGTCATCCATAAAGACCCCAAACTGTCTGTGCATCCACCCCGGTCCCCTGTTCACCGCTGCTGCCTGCAAACTCATCCAAGTGACATCTCGGGCATGTTGGAGGAGCAGAGGAAAAAACTCACTGTGTGCTACTAGAAGTGAGAGTAGGTAAAAAGCATTGTAGCAAGGTCCCAGGCCTCCTTTTGATTTAATGAGAACCTTCAGGGACAGGGATAGCTGACATCCCTCTGTATGTGGTGGGTTGTGAGGCATGGTGAATGCAGAGTAGTTACAGTTATTGGGCGCCAGGCACTTCTTCAATGCAAAAGAAAGTTTATTTCTCTTAACAAACTTTTTTGGGGGGAGAGAGGGTTAGGGCCAGGACACCCTTAGGTAGTTGCAAGATTAATTGGCAGACTCCAAGACTTCAACAGGAGGACAGCCAATGCAGGCAAAGGCATCCAGCAAGACGCCACATCTGCATGTGCAGGAATGCTGTCTCCTATGGCAACAGTCTTTAACAGTTCCTAACACAAAGCATAACAGTTCCTTCACTTTCACTACAATCGCTCCTTGTAGTTCTTTAGCATACTGAGCTCCCGGTCTCTCACTAGACCCTCTGATTCACTGTCACTGAATCCCTTGCGCTCCTCCAATCTTCACTGTGGTATCTTAGTCAAGCCCCAGCCCGCTTCCCTGCTGGGTCCCTAGCTTGGCACTCTAGATACCTCTCAAGCTTCACCCCACTGGCTTGATCGGTCCCTGGCTTGACACACAAGTCTAATCTGCAAGGCTCACCTCCTGCGCTGGTTGGGTCCCTGGCTTGATACCCACTGAAGTTTCCTAATTCTTCACCGTCCCTGGTTGGTGAGAAGGCTGCTCCAGTACTTGCTTCAGTTACTCACTGTGGTCCCTGGTAATTAGATGGATAGTCCCTTACTGGCGACAGCTTCCCCTCTACCCCTGACTAGGGATGAGCTTCGTGTTCGAGTCGAACATTGGCTGTTCGTCCGTTCGGCGAAATCTGAACATTTTGGTCCGTTCGCGTCAAATTCGTGTGGCGCTCACGGCCCACAATGCACTGCGATGGCGCAGTGCATTGCTGGCTCATGATTGGCCAAGCATGCACTGTGACCCCGCATGCTTGGCCAATCGCAGCGCCAGCAGCGAGGAGAGCCATGATTGGCCACAGGCAGGATGCCTGTGGCCAATCATAGCTCAGGCTGTGTAGTGCACGCCCCACACTATATAAGGCCGCCATCGCGGCGGCCTCGTGTAGTGTGTTGGCGTCTGAAGCAGTGGGTGTTCTGTGTAACTTCAACACAGTACACACCGATCGTTTTCGGCCGATTTTCTATCTTTCTGTTGTGTAGTGGTTTTTGTCTGTGTGCCCTGACTGCAGTATACACCGCTATATTCACCTCACCTATATAGCTAGTGATCTATCTTTTATAATAGAGCTTGCAGTCAGTAGTGTTAGGAGCTTGTGCGTGCTGTCTGCGTGCTCTGTACCCAGTACACACCGATATATCCACCTCCATAGCTGTTCTCTATTTGAGCCCACTTGCCATCTGCAGGAGTTATTGGAAGTTGTGTGTGCCTCCAGCACAGCACAGTATACATCTGTATATACCCCTTTATCTCTGGTGTTCTATAATAAAGGCATCTGCAGGAGTTAGTGGGTGTTGTGTGCCTCCAGCACAATATACACTACCCAACTGCTGTTTTACCCAACTCCCTTCAGGCCATTACCATGTCTGGAAGGCCAGCAAGGAGAGGCAGACAGGCGTGAGCCGATAAAAGAGGGCAAGCAGGCTCTGTGTCTAGAGACAACAGTGCTGGTCGTGGACGCGGTGCATTGTCATCAGCACGTGGCCATGGGACATGCTTGTCCTTCTTTTCGGCAGCTGGACATGTTGAACCGCAACATGCCAACGACTTGGTAGAGTGGATGACCAAGCCCTCTTCATCCTCCTCATCCTCTCTCACCCAGTCTCAGGGTAGTAGCAAAGCAGCTGCCAACGCATCGTCTTCCCTCCTCTCAATGTCATCATCAGTGACTCCTTCCCTAGACCCACCACGTCCTCCTGAGGAGTCTCCTGAACTCTTTGAGCACAGTGTTGGGTACATGCTCCAGGAGGATGCCCAGTGTTTTGTGGGCTCTGATGATGACACTCAGCTAGAGGAAGGCAGTAGCGTGAATGCAGAGAGAGGGGATGCTCAAGAAGGACAGCAATCTGGCAGTCATGTTCCACAAGCTGCAGCATACTGCCAAGTTTGCTACAGCGATGAAGAGGGAGGGGATGATGAGGGCACTGACTCCACGTGGGTGCCTGGAAGGAGGGAGGAGGAGGAGGAGGCACATGTCCAACGAGGCAGGATGCCCTCCGGGGGCCAGCTTAGGGGCAGCACACCGACTGAATCACACCGCAGAGCTCCGCCTGTGCAGAGCGCTGCCTCTGCGCCTTATTCTAAAAGTTCTTTGGTGTGGGCCTTTTTTGAGACGAGTGCATCAGATCGCACCGCTGCTATTTGCAACATATGTCTCAAGCGTATCTCACGTGGCCAAAACATCAGCCGCTTGGGCACCACATGCTTGACCAGACATATGTTGACCTGCCATGCAGCTCGTTGGCAAGCGTACCTCAAAGACCCACACCAAAGAACAAAGCGGACCTCTCCTTGCTCCTCATCAGCTGGCATCTCCAACCCCACTAGACCTTCAGTCCTCTCTGAAACCTGCTCTGAGAGGAATGAAGGTGTAGAATTAGGTGTGTCACAGCCAAGTGCTTCCGGGAACTCTGCTAGCGGTACACCCACGTCCGATTATAGCAGGCAAATGTTCCTGCCCCAGCTGCTGGACCGGCGGAAGAAGTTCACTCCCAGCCATCCACATGCCCAGCGGTTGAATGCTAGCTTGGCTAAATTGCTAGCACTTCAACTGCTGCCTTTTCAGTTGGTAGACTCGGCCCCCTTCCGTGAGTTTGTACAATGTGCGGTTCCTCAGTGGCAGGTCCCCAAACGCCACTTTTTCTCTACCGGCATGTGGAAGGCAATGTCCTTGCCTCGCTGGACAGGGCGGTCAGCGGTAAGGTGCATATTACCGCTGACTCATGGTCCAGCAGGCATGGACAGGGACGTTACCTGTCTTTCACGGCCCATTGGGTCACTCTTCTGGCAGCTGGGAAGGATACAGGACAAGGTGTAGTAGTGTTGGAGGTTGTTCCGCCACCACGCCTCCAAAATGCTACTATTGGTTGTGACACACCTCTCTCCTCCACCCCAGGGGCGGACTGACCATTCGGTCACTCGGTCACAAACCGAGGGCCCGGCCACTAGGGGGCCCCATCAGGGTTGTCAGCCATAATAAAAACCAGGGACAGTATGTAAAAAATCTATGTTTTTTTTACTTCTGTCCCTGAAATGTCCCTTACCGACATACTTTTAATGTAAAAATCCCGAGATTGTAGTTGCCCCGCCTCTCCACTGCCTCCTCAGCCAATGGGAAAACAGTGTACCCGCCCCCTTCTTCAGCGCGGCTTATTCGAGATATGAGCAGGAGATGCCGACAGCTGGAGGAGAGAAGAAGAAGAAGGAGGGGGAGGGCACAGCCTGCAGCCTGATAGAAGTGAACTGCTTCTGGAGGATGTGCTGAATGTCTCCCCCCCCCATCTGTGCTACACCTCCCTACTCATTACCTGCTTACCAGTACACAGGCACAGTCCCCTCACATGCATTCCTGTGTCTGTGAGCTGCTGGGGTACTACAAGTCCCAGCATGCCAGTGTGTTCCATCAGACTTTTTATAGTGTGTGTATATACTGTGTGTATATATACTGTGCAGGCATGTGTCTGTGTCTATAGTGTGTGTGTGTGTGTGTGTGTGTGTGTGTGTGTATATATATATATATATATATATATATATATATATATATGTATATATATATATATATATATAGTGTGTGTGTGTATATATATACTGTGCACTTGTGTGTGTATATACTGTGCAGGCATGTGTCTGTGTCTATACTGTGTGCGTGTGTGTGTATACTGTGCACTAGTGTGTGTGTGTGTGTGTGTGTGTGTGTGTCTGTAAGTATACTGTGTCTGTGTGTTACTGTGCATGCGTGTAGGTATACTGTGCATGCATGTGTTTGTGTATATACTGTGCATCTGTGTGTACTGTGCATGCGTGTGTGTATACTGTATGATCCATGTGTGCTCACTGCTGCTCAACAGAATTTGATCCAACAATCCTGTGCCCGTGAAAAATGCCCTTGTTGCCATTCGGAGCCATCTGATTGGTGCACTGCTGAGCTCAACCTCGGATCAGGCAGCAAGGCAGGTCTGGGTGCACACCTGTGCAGTGATAACATGGTGCACAGCTTTTATTCATATGCCCCACTGCCCGATCTGAGGCCAACCACTGCAGTTCACTATTCCGCTGACTCTACGACAGCACATGTGCAGTTCAGAGCCTGCAACATGTGGCTTTATTTTTTTTTTTAAAGGCCTTGCCCACCAGCTGCCTACCTCACCAAGCACCAAGGTGCAAAGGTGTGTGTGTGTGTGTGTGTGGGGGGGGGGGGGATATTCATGGAAGGTGGCACTCTGGGGGCTCTGCCGTAGGGCATGTCAAAAGTGTCCAATCTGTCTGCCATAATGTCGCAGTCCCGCCGCCATTACTAGTAAAAGAAAAAAATTATAATAAAAATACCATAAATCTATCCCCTATTTTGTAGACGCTATAACTTTTGCGCAAACCAATCAATATACGTTTATCGTGATTTTTATTTTTTAACAAAAATATGTAGAAGAATACATATTGGCCTAAACTCTGGAAAAAAATGTGTTTATATCTATCCATCTCTCTATCTATCTTACTTTTTTTTTATAGTATAAAGTAAAAAATATTGCTTTTTAAAAAAAAGTGTCTGCCTTTTTTCGTTTATAGCGCAAAAACTAAAAATCCCACAAAAGAAAGCTCTATTTGTGGGAACTAAAGGACATCACTTTTGTTAGGGGAAATACCTCGCACGACTGCGCAATTGTCAGCTAAAGCGACACAGTGCCGAATCGCAAAAAGTGCTCTGGTCAGGGAGGGGGTAAATACTTCCGGGGCTGAAGTGGTTAAGACTCTCCCATTGACCATGCCCATTGTTCGCCATGGTTCACTATGCATGCCACAGATCATCATCTCCCTGGTAGGGGTCCCAGTGCAGTATTTTGCCCAGGGGACCATGATGTTAAGGTGGCACTGCCCATGAGAGGCTCGTGGTGCCTTTACTGGGTCACCAGCTCTAGGTCTCCTGCCACCCTGCATGTCGCCGAGCTTGGTGCCCCTCCTCTTAAAAAAAAAAAAAAAAATGGCTGCCACGTGGTGGCCATCTGTAAGCCTGGGGGCCCCATAATCTCTTATTGCCCGGGGGCCCCATAAGTTGTCAGTCCGCCCCTGCTCCACCCCCTCCTCTTTTTCTTCCTCCATGGCCTCTTCCAGTGCTCTGTCCTCAGAACCAGCGGTGCTCCGTAGGCGTTCCAGGGGCTACGCAAGTACGCAGGCAATAGATGCCATGCCGTGCTTGCGCTGGTTTGTTTGGGGGACAGGAGCCACACTGGGGCGGATGTTTTGTCAGCTCTGCAGGGGCAGGCCGAGAGGTGGTTGACGCCATGCCAGCTTAAGCCAGGAATGGTGGTTTGCGACAATGGCACCAACCTCCTCTCCGCCCTCCGACAGGGACAACTGACCCATGTGCCCTGTGTAGCTCACGTCCTTAACCTGGTGGTGCAGCGGTTCTTGGGCAGGTACCCCGGCTTACAGGATGTCCTCAAGCAGGCCAGGAAAGTCTGTGTGCATTTCCGCCGATCATTTAATGCCTGTGCTCGGCTGGCTGAGCTCCAAAAGGAGTTGAACCTGCCCAAGAACCGCCTTATATGTGACATGCCCACCAAATGGAACTCAACATTGGCCATGCTGCAGCGGCTGCACACGCAGCAGAGGGCCATCAATGTGTACCTGTGCGACTACGGCACCAGGACAGGGTCAGGGGAGCTCGGTTTTTTCTCACCACGCCAGTGGGGCATGATCAGGGATGCATGCACTGTCCTGTCACCGTTTGAGGAGGCCACAAGGAAGGTGAGCAGTGACAGTGCATGCATCAGTGACACTGTACCTCTTGTCCACCTCTTGGAGCATACGCTGCGTGGAATAATGGACAGGGCACTTGAGGCAGAACAGAGGCAGGAAGAGGAGGACTTCCTTGCCTCTCAAGGCCCCCTTTATCCAGACAGTGTTCCTGCTGTGCCACCCATCACACAGGAAGAGGATGAGGAGGAGGAAGAGGAGGAGGAGGATGATTGTATCAGCATGGAGGTGGAGGCTGGCACTCAGCATCAGCAGCAGCAGCAGTCTTGTAGGGATGATTTACAGTCCCAAGAAACACATGGACTTGTACGTGGCTGGGAGGAGGTAGCTGCTGATCATGTTGTCCTTAGTGACCCAGAGGACTCCGGACCGAATGCCTCAGCTAACCTACGCTGCATGGCCTCCCTGATCCTGCAAAGCCTGCGGAAGCATCCTCGTATTCTTCGGATCAAGGAGAGGGACCATTACTGGCTGGCCACTCTCCTTAATCCACGGTACAAGGGTAAGGTTGCCGACCTTATCTTGCCATCGCAGAGGGAGCAGAGGATGAGACATCTCCGGGAGGCCTTGCAGAAAGGTCTGTGCAACGCGTTCCCAGAGACTGGGAAGTTACAAACTCCTGGTCCTGGACAACTTGTTGCTGAGGCATCGGTCAGAAGGAGCGGTGGAGAAGGTGGCCGTCTGACTGATGCTTTCAGACAATTTTTTAGTCCGCAGCCCCAAGGTATGATCGGTTCCAGCACCCATCGCCAGCGTATGATTTACATGGTGCAGGAATACCTAGGGGCAAGGTCAGACTTGGACACCTTTCCCACCGAAAATCCTCTGGCTTACTGGGTCTTGAGGATGGATCACTGGCCAGAGCTTGCACAGTATGCAATTGAGCTACTGGCCTGTCCTGCATCCAGCGTTCTTTCGGAACGCACCTTCAGTGCTGCTGGTGGCTTTGTTACCGATCACAGGGTGCACCTGTCCACCAAATCAGTTGATCGACTGACCTTCATCATGATGAATCAGTCTTGGATCACCCACAGCTACCAAGCACCTGAAGCTGATGTAACCGAATAATTTTTTTTGAAATACCACATCCCTTCAAGACTGCCTATGCTGATGCTGAGTGACTGTCCTGTTATGTTGATTGTCTATCCTCTTCCTCCTCCGCTGATATGTTGGAAGAACATTTCTGGTTCTGGTTGATGCCATCAGCCCAATTTTTCTGCCCCTGTTTAACAGGGGCGTTTAATTACAATTTTTGATGCAATGCTTTGCAGCAGGGCTAATTCCTGCAATAAAACTAGAGTATATGGCAGAGGTTGCAGTGTGGTGGCACCAGCAGCAGTGCCTAAGGCCAAATTTTTCTGCCCCTGTTTAACAGGGACATGTAATTACAATTCTTGATATAATATTTCACAGGAGGGCCCCTTCCTGTGCCCACCCAGAGTAACGGTGAGGACTTATAGTGTTGTGGCACCAGCACCACAACCACCAAAGGTCAATTTTTCTACCACTGTTCAACAATGGCATGTAATTACAATTCTTGATATAATCGTTCACAGCAGGGCGCTCCAGCGCCCACCAAGAGTCACTTTGAGGGCTTACAATGTTGTGGCAAAACCAACACCTTGTTCCGCCATTTCTGCAGAGCATATAGGGCAGGCCCCTACTTTCAAACATCCAACTTACAAACATCTCCTACTTGCAAACGGAAGGAGACAACAGCAAGTGAGATGAAAAAAGATGGACGACAAAACAAATTATACAGGGGTGATAACCCTTCCCTATGTTTTCCAAAAAGCTTAAAAATAGTTTTTTTGACTGGAGCTACACTTTAAAAATGTACCAGTTGAAAATTACAAACAGATTCAACTAAACACAACAAACCTACACAGTCCCTGTCTTGTTTGCACCGCCTGTATACTGCTGTTCTGAGTATATAGGGCCTGGGGGCCACACGCATTTCCTTTTTTTAATATGGGTACAGGGTTCCCCTTAATATGCGTACAAGACCCAAATAGGCTGGTAATGGGCAGGGAGGGCTACCCATGCCATTTTTCTCAATGATTTTCAACCATATTGCAGGAACCAGATATAACATTAAAACCGCAAGCAGTTTTAAATGGTGTTATTTCCGTTTAATGTCATTTTGTGCAGGGACTGTTCTAAACACGGGAAAGACGTGGCACTTCACAGGCATACTACAGACACCCCCCAGGCACCATATTTAAAGGAATATTTAATTTTTTTTTTCACTTTAATCGTCATTAAAATCAGTGCTCCCGCCAAAACGGCCATTTTAAAAAACATTTTAGGCATTGACCCATGTCCCCTGGGGCAGGAGCCAGGTCCCCAAACCCTTTTTAGGACAGTATCTTGCATATTAGCTGTTAAAATTAGCACTTTTCATTTCGAACGTTCAAGTCCCATAGACTTCAATGGGGTTCTATCGTTCGTTCGAATTTGGGGTCCGTTCGAAAGTTCTGGTGCGAACCGAACCGGGGGGTGTTCGGCTCATCCCTACCCCTGACCATGACAGGTTCTCTGGCCAGCAGAACCGGCACTTTTGGTTGGACTGAAAGCTGCAGTCCCAACCCTGCGCTGCTCTCTTGCTTCTGGATAGGCTGTCTGAGGGCCTAACAGCCAGATATGCCTGGGATAGGCCCCATTTTGGGCCTAGCAGCCTGGGCAATTTGACAAACGTGCACCCAGACAGCTGTCCAGGTGGTACAGAACATAGATCACCTGACTCCACCCGAATATATATAGGTTCTCCCAGGAGGCCAAGTGATACAAGAAAACCCCTGCCCATTGGCTGAGACACCCAATATACCCATAACCTGACCTTGAGTTGCCCTTCACATATCTAGTACCACCAAGTACCAGGCCACCTAGTGATAGAAAAAAAAAAGTGCAACAAGGCCAAACTTAGAGAGAAATCAATAGATCTCTACCAATCAACCAGGATCTCTACTCCTGGCAAGTAAATTTGTGAGGAGCAACTCTGTCTAAACTCCAGGGTGCTACAGCATTTTTCTGACCCAGGAATAATCTGTCATGAATTGGGTCAGGGTTATTAGAGGCCAGGGCTAGAAGACTCATCCTGGCAGTTCTCTGGTGCCTCCCCCTGTTTCTAGAATGTTGGAGAACATTCTAGAATATAAAGGGTGGAATCCAGGAGGAGATGCCTTGAATATTTATGGGCTCTCAGCCAATCCCCAGGAGGGGGGCTGGCAGGGGATGAAGAACCCATAAATAGACATGGGCAATGCCAGCAAGGGAGTGGGGTGGAAGATGGAGAAGCAGTGCTGAGGAGAGGCTGTCATGGCCCTTGAGGGAGGGGTTTTACCCTGGGTTGGAGCTTGGGAGGCTGGCCTGGAAGGATCCCACCACAGGAGGCAGTTGGAGGGATTCATTCCAGAGAGGCAGCAGGAGAAAGAAAGGAGAGACAGTGAGTATATCAGCATGGTGCAGGGACAGACAAGGGCAGAGACTGTCAGCTGTAACAGTGCTCTCTAAGACTGCAATGTGCCAAGTCTTTATCTAACCTTGCCCTGGGGAATCTCCCTGTGTGTGCCAGTCAGGAGGACTGAGGGAAGCAAGCAGCCAGGTGGGATGGTAGCAGCCAGACAGGCTAGCAGTTTTCTGTGGTGGTAGAACTGGGCTCAATGTCTACAGAGAAGCAGAAGGAGATGCTGTTCACTGCACAAGTGCTACTTTATCCACAAAGGGACGAAAAGTTCCCAGCATGTAATGGGCTGTTGCTGAATTGACAAAAGACTGCTAATTCCACCAGTAGTGATCAGAAAGGGCTGTATAAAGTGAACCACATTTGTGCAGGATAAAGGAAGAAGAAGATTTCTGTGTAAATAGGAAGGAAGTTGTCCCCTGTTTGTTCTGTGTTCTGGACATTTTCAAGTTGGGCATCCCATAGTTCCATACCCCACCCAAGTTATCATCCCTAATAAAAAAAATAAAAAAAACAAGCCAAAGACAGATTTTTCTGTGTTTGAGTGAATGAAGGAAATGCTATGTGACTGGCTGTGCAGCAGTGGGGACCTGGACATCAGCGACTCCTATGGGGGTATTGCTACACTGAGAGAGGCTGAAAAGCAACTCAACATTGCCTTCCTCTGTTTAGGTGGATACTATCAGACACATTTTCATTTGTGCATCAGATTTAAATGAAAGGTTATAAAAGATTGGTAATCACATGCTTGAATGTATTATAGTGTATCTCTGGGAAAACCACTTTTTCTTTTGGTAAGAATAGAGAAAGGCTCTTTCTGTGTTGTTTATAAGCAGGTGCCGTTAACTAGTCTGCCACTAGGTGGCTCTGTTTGCAAATAGTATCGGAAAGGGAATTGCAGTAGTTTGGCGTTAGGCCTTCTTTTAGAAATACCTTCTTGTAGTGATGTAATGGGGTAGTCACTGCCAATATAAAAGCCAGGATAGGAGGAGCTTTAGGCAGATGGGGCATAGGCGTTAAACATCCCAGAGCTATACATACAGTGGAGAAAATATTTATTTGATACCCTGCAGATTTTGTAAGTTTGCCCACTTACAAATAAATTAGGGGTCTTTAATAGTTATCATAGGTGTAGTTAAATGATAGAGACAGAATATCAACCAAAAATCACATGATACAAATGTTATAAATTGAGTTGCAGTTCAGTGAATAAAATAAGTATTTGATTCCCCACCAACCAACAATAGTTTTGGCTCCCACAGACTGGCTACAGTATGTTCTCATGTGGTACACAGATTAGTCCTATCAATTTAAGAAGGTGCTCCTAACAATAACTTGTTATGTGTATATAAGACACCTGTCCACAGAATCTTTTTCTTCCATTCAAACCTCATCATTATTGGCAAATCCAAAGAGCTGTCAAAGATTTGAGACCTGCACAAGGCTGGAATGAGCTACAAGACCATCAGCAAGAAGCTTGGGGAGGAGACAACTGTTGGAGCGATTATTCGCAAATGAAAGAAATACAAAATAACCATCAATCGCCCTCGGTCTGGAGCTCCATGCAAGATTTCGCCTCCTGGGGTAAGGATGATAATGAGAAAAGTGAAGGATCAGCCCAGAACTACACGGGAGGAGCTTGTGAATGATTTCAAGGCAGTTGGGACCACAGTCACCAAACAAACTATTGGTAACACAATACATCACCATGGATTGAAATCCTGCAGCGCCCGCAAGGTTCCCCTCCTAGAGAAGACACATGTACAGGCCCATCTGAAGTTTGCCAATGAACATCTAAATGATTCGGAGAAGGACTGAGAGAAAGTGCTGTGGTAGGATGAGACCAAAACTGAGCTCTTTCTCATTAAATCGACTTGCCATGTTTGGAGGAAGAAAAATGCTGACTATGACCATAAGAACACCATCCCTACAGTCAATCATGGAGGTGCAAATATTATGCTTTGGGACTGTTTCTCTGCTAAAGGTACAGGTTGACTTTGCCACATTGAGGGGCCAATGGAAGGGGCCATGTATTATACAATTTTGGATGAGAACCTTCTTTCCTCAGCTAGAACACTGAAGATGGGTCGCGGATGGGTCTTCCAGCATGACAATGACCCAAACCATACCGTCAAGGCAATAAAGAAGTGTCTCAAGAAACACATTAAGCTCATGGGGTTTTTGACCACTTCGCTCACCCACCCGGCTGGCACCTTTCCCTCCTCCCTGCCAGACGATGGACAGCATTGTTCAGCTGGGATTGATAATCATGTTCACTTGATCTGTGTATCCATTCAATTCAATTTTTTTAAATTGTGATTGCTTGTACCAATTATGTCTTTTCCATCCACACATGTTATATGCTAATATGATTTTTATTATGCTATGGTATGCATGATTTATGTATTATATATTATGATACATTATATAATACTCATTAATTGAATTGTATTTAATATATTGACTGTTTAGCAATTCCCTATGGTTACACAGATCTTCCCATGTAGGGGCTGTGATAATTAATTTACTTTTAGATATCCCAAAATTCACACTTAGACCCCTTTCACACCAGGGCGTTTTGCAGGCGCTATAGCGTTAGAAATAGCGCCTGCAAAACGCCCTAAAGAAGCTGCACCATTGTTTCTAGTGTGAAAGCCCAGAGGGCTTTCACACTACAGCGGTGCGCTGACAGGATGTCAGAAAAAAGTCCTGCCAGCAGCTTCTTTGGAGCGGTGAAGGAGCGGTGTGTTTACCGCTCCTCCAACGCTGCTCCTCATTGAAATCAATGGGGCAGCACTGTAATCCTGCCGGCGGTTTTAACCCTTTTGCGGCTGCTAGTGGGGGCTAAAAGCGCCCCGCTAGCGCCCGAAAAGCGCCGCAAATCCGGCGGTAAAACGCCGCTAAAAATAGCGGCATTTTACCGCCCACGCTATCAGCGGTGTGGTGTGAAAGGGGTCTTAGGGATGATTAGTTAAGTTTACCCAATTATTAAGCCCTTAATTAGATTTATACTCTAGGATAACCATGTTCACTTGATCTGTGTATCCATTCAATCAATTTTTTAATTGTGATTGTTTGTACTAATTATGTCTTTTCTATTACAAATATTAAATATATGAAACATGATGATTTATATTTTTTTATGCTATGTTATGCATGATTTATGTATTATATATTATGATACATTACTTATTACTTATGAATTGAATGTAATTTAATATACTGGATTAATTAGCAACTTTCTATGGCTACACAGATCTTCCCATACAGGGACAGTGATAATGAATTTACTTTGAGGTATCCTAAATTATTGTAAATGGTTGTAAAGCCTTACAGACCACTTTAACTTACAAGTAAGCCTAGATTAAGGCTTACCTATAGGTGCAAGAAATATCTCCTAAACCTACACGGTTAAGGAGATATTTTCCTAAAAACGGGCACTGATGTCTACGGCGCATGCATGCAATGGAGGAAGAAACCGAAGGATATAGGGAAGAAGACCAGAAGAAAGAAGATGAAAGAAGAAGACTTTAATAAAGGAATTGTCAAAAATGGTCTCATCATTTTGAACACTTTTGTCACTTTTTTGTTGAAATGTTAGGGGTACTTTTGTACCCCCTTACCATTTCACACAGGGGGGCAGGCCGGGATCTGGGGGTCCCCTTGTTAAAGGGGGCTTCCAGATTCTGATAAGCCCCCTGCCCACAGACCCCCACAACCACTGGCCAGGGTTGTGGGGATGAGGCCCTTGTACTCATCAACATGGAGACAAGGTACTTGGGGGGGTACCCTAAAGCATCCTCCCAATGTTGAGGGGATGTGGCCTGGTACTGTTCAGGAGGGGTGGCACTCTCTCGCCCCCCCCCTTTTCCTGCGGCCTGCCAGGTTCCGCGCTCGGATAAGGGTCTGGTATGGATTTTGAGGGGGGCCCCACGCCATTTTGTTGGCGCGGGGTTCCCCTTAATATCCATGCCAGACCTGAAGGGCCTGGTATGGAATTTCAGGGGACCCCCACGCATTTTTTTTCTTAAAGCGGGATTCCGCTGCCGTTTTTTTTTTTACCTGTGTCACTGGTGGGCGATTCCTACAGTGTCTTTGCAGTCATGATCGGTGTCTTTTTAACCCCCGGCGTGACGATTTCATTGCTAAGGAAAACTTTTAAAAAAGCAGTCCGGCGGTTTCCATTTTCACTGTGGGCGTTTGAAGCCCACAGGCATTTACTTCCTGGATGCGATGCAGCTGAGCTCCCAGCATCCACTGCTCCATCTCGCACATGCTCATTGAGTGTCCTCTTTGTTTTCCTTCCTCTTGCCTTGTGTGCTATAGTGGTAATGGCAGATAGAGCTGCCTGCCCACTTTCAAAATGGCAATTTCGGACATGCCCTCGTCACGTGACCGGTGTCCTCCTTCCGAAATCTCACGAGATTTCGGCATGACTGTGTCCCCCACAGATTCCTGGGAAATAGCTAAAAAAGTTCCCAGGGACCATTGCAAAGCCGATAAACACGCCTACTCCCACGGGAGGAGAGCCCGGAAGTCGGCATAAACATTAAAAATAAAAGGTAAATACTGCATATTATTTTATTTCAATGGTCATAACTGCATCTATGTTCCAAAGCCATTTGAATAAGATGAACTTGCAATTTTCTGTACAAAACCGCTTTAATGCTAACATGACCTGTGTGCAAATATCCTTAAAAAAACCCATAGAAGTTAACCAGAGAAAAAAAAAGTAAAGTTAAGAGGTGCGCCTGTTCAACTTATGCAAATGAATCTATGCGGGTTGACATTTACTAAGATTTTGCCGGCGCAGTGAACCAGAGCACTTGAATGTGCGCAAATGCCGCTTGCGCATGCGCAGTGCATAAATTGATCTCACGCAGTTCCAAGCGTATTTGCAGGCGAAGCAAGCTTGCTCAGAGAAAGTTACTTTTCCGTTCTATTTTGGGCATATTTGTTACTTGGACAGTTAAAGCTATACATCCTCACATCACCCACATCACCCCCATAATACTGGCACCAGGGCCGGCGCTACCACTAGGCGAAGTAGGCAGCCGCCTAGGGCGCACTACCACCTAGGGCGCAACTACGGCCTCTGCCCAGTGTGAGCTCCTCTTCTGCTCTCTCGCCCCCCCTGTGGTGTTCCACCGGCGCCACCAATCCCCCATGTTTCCCGCTGAGCGCCCCACCGTGCTCATCTCACAGCGCCGCTCCTGGACTCCTTTGCTCCAGCCTGTCCCTCTGGAGCGGCTCTGTGTGAGTGCAGCGGAGGGGCGGGGCTCGGTGGAGATGGGAGCATTGAGAGGTCGGTCAGCTGACCTCCTGCCCGGTGGGGACATCATGGAGCGGGGTTGACGGCGCTGGCCTGGTCCCGGCGGGGATATGATGGAGGCGGAGCGGATGGACGGCGCTGGTGTGGCCCCGGCGGAGTGGGTGGACGGCGCTGGCGTGGACTCCTGAACAATTCTGCACTCCCAGTGCGGAGGAGTCGGAGAGGCCCGGATGATGGTCGCTGAAGGCAGCATCAAAGAGCAGAGGTAAGGAGGAGGATGGATCCATTGAGCTGTATGGAGGGGGTTTGTGTGTGAGTAATGCAGGAAGTAGGAGTCAGGTAGGTCAGTGTGATGTGTGTCAGTGTGA
The DNA here is from genome assembly GCF_037356315.1 of Lithobates pipiens. Classification (NCBI taxonomy): domain Eukaryota; kingdom Metazoa; phylum Chordata; class Amphibia; order Anura; family Ranidae; genus Lithobates; species Lithobates pipiens. Next base: position 228,064,539 of record NW_027507790.1, read on the forward strand.
TGTGTGTCAGTGTGATGTGTGTCAGTGTGATGTGTGTCAGTGTCATGCCAGTGTGATGTGTCTGTGTATGTGTCATGCCAGTGTGATGTGTCTGTGTATGTGTCATGCCAGTGTGATGTGTCTGTGTATGTGTCATGCCAGTGTGATGTGTCTGTGTATGTGTCATGTCAGTGTGATGGTCAGTGTATGCATCAGTGTGATGGTCAGTGTATGCGTCAGTGTGATGGTCAGTGTATGCGTCAGTGTGATGGTCAGTGTATGCGTCAGTGTGATGGTCAGTGTATGCGTCAGTGTGATGGTCAGTGTGATGCGTCAGTGTATGCGTCAGTGTGATGGTCAGTGTATGCGTCAGTGTGATGGTCAGTGTATGCGTCAGTGTGATGGTCAGTGTATGCGTCAGTGTATGCGTCAGTGTGATGGTCAGTGTGATGGTCAGTGTATGCGTCAGTGTGATGGTCAGTGTGATGGTCAGTGTAGGTGTCAGTGTGATGGTCAGTGTAGGCGTCAGTGTGATGGTCAGTGTAGGTGTCAGTGTGATGGTCAGTGTGATGCGTCAGTGTATGCGTCAGTGTGATGGTCAGTGTATGCGTCAGTGTATGCGTCAGTGTGATGGTCAGTGTATGCGTCAGTGTGATGGTCAGTGTGATGCGTCAGTGTGATGGTCAGTGTATGCGTCAGTGTGATGGTCAGTGTGATGCGTCAGTGTATGCGTCAGTGTATGCGTCAGTGTGATGGTCAGTGTATGCGTCAGTGTGATGGTCAGTGTGATGCGTCAGTGTATGCGTCAGTGTGATGGTCAGTGTATGCATCAGTGTATGCGTCAGTGTGATGGTCAGTGTATGCGTCAGTGTATGCGTCAGTGTATGCGTCAGTGTGATGGTCAGTGTATGCGTCAGTGTATGCGTCAGTGTGATGGTCAGTGTGATGGTCAGTGTATGCGTCAGTGTGATGGTCAGTGTATGTGTCAGTGCCAGTGTATGTGTCAGTGTATGTGTCAGTGTATGTGTTTTCAGTGTATGTGTTTTCAGGGTATGTGTTTTCAGGGTATGTGTTTTCAGGGTATGTGTCAGCGTGATGGTCAGTGTAGGTTTCAGCGTGATGGTCAGTGTAGGTGTCAGCGTGATGGTCAGTGTAGGTGTCAGCGTGATGGTCAGTGTAGGTGTCAGCGTGATGGTCAGTGTAGGTGTCAGTGTGTCAGTGTAGGTGTCAGTGTGATGGTCAGTGTAGGTGTCAGTGTGATGGTCAGTGTAGGTGTCAGCGTGATGGTCAGTGTAGGTGTCAGCGTGATGGTCAGTGTAGGTGTCAGCGTGATGGTCAGTGTAGGTGTCAGCGTGATGGTCAGTATAGGTGTCAGCGTGATGGTCAGTGTAGGTGTCAGCGTGATGGTCAGTGTAGGTGTCAGCGTGATGGTCAGTGTAGGTGTCAGCGTGATGGTCAGTGTAGGTGTCAGCGTGATGGTCAGTGTAGGTGTCAGTGTGATGGTCAGTGTATTTGGCAGTGTAGGTGCCAGGTGGGTTGGTGTAGGTGCCAGGTGGGTCGGTGTAATTATCAGGTGGGTCAGTGTAGGGGTCAGTGTGATGTGAGTAGTGCAGGAAGTAGGAGTCAGGTGGATTAGTTTATGTGTCAGGGGGTCAGTGTAGGGGTCAGATAGGTCATGTGTAGCAAGGGCAGGGTAAGGTGGAGTCATGGGCGCAGCCGGGGGGGGGGGCGGCAAAATTAGGTTTTCGCCTAGGGTGTCAACGATCCTTGCACCAGCCCTGACTGGCACTTGCAGCTTCTTTTACTTCTGAGTTAACCACTTGCTTACTGGGCACTTAAACCCCCCCTCAGTCCCAGACCAATTTTCAGCTTTCAGCGCTGATGCACTTTGAATGACAATTGCGCGGGCATACAACACTGTACCCAAATGAAATTTTTATCATTTTTTTCCCACAAATAGAGCTTTCTTTTGGTGGTATTTAGTTACAGCTCGGAGTTTTATTTTTTGCTAAACAAACAAAAAAAGATGCAAAAAAATAAAAAATAAAATCATGTTTTAATAGTTTGTTATAAAATTTTGCAAACGGGTCATTTTTCTCCTTCATTGAAGTGCGCTGATAAGGCGGCACTGATAGGCTGCATTGGTGGGCACTGATGGGCTGCATTGGTGGGCACTGATAGGCTGCATTGGTGGGCACTGATAGGCTGCACTTGTGGGCACTGATAGGCATAGTTAAGGCGGCACTAATAGGCACAGATAAGGCGGCACCGATGGGCACAGATAAGGCGGCACTGATGGGCAAAGATGGGCACAGATAAGATGGCACGGATGGGTTGCACGGATAAGTGGCACGGATGGGTGGCACGGATGGGCACTGATAGGTACCACAGATAGATGGGACTGATGGGCACTGATAGGTGGCACTGATAGGTGGCTCTGATAGGTGGCACTGCTGGGCACTGATGGGCGGCACTGCTGGGCACTGATGGGCGGCACTGGGGTGCAGCACCTTTGAGGCAGATTGGGTGGCACTGTGGGTGGCACTGTGGGTGGCACTGTGGGGTGGCACTGTGGGTGGCACTGTGGGTGGCACTGTGGGTGGCACTGTGGGGTGGCACTGTGGGCATTATGGGCACAGACGGGGGTCACTTACTTTTACTTTGTTATTTTTCAGGATGGCACTGCGGGAGGCAGGTGGGCACTGGCAGGTGGCATGTGGTGCCTTTCATTGCTGGCCGTGATCGGGACTGATGTCCCGATCACGGCCGCCGGTGATCGGCTTTTTTTTTTTCTCCTCGCGCTGTCAGCGCGAGGAGGAATAATAGCCGATTACCGGCTCCGTTCTATCACATGATCAGCTGTCATTGGCTGACAGCTGATCACGTGATAAGGGGTCGGGATCGACCCCTTACACGGATCGGTGATCAGGCGAGTCTCACGGACTCGCCGATCACAGAGCGCGCGCCCCTCAGGGGGCGCGCAGGCCGCTCGTAACCAGGACGACGTCAATAGACGTAGTCCTGGAAATCTAGGTCCGCGCTAATGCCGTCATTCGGCAATAGCGCGGTACCCAAGTGGTTAAAGAATGCGTGCGCCAGGTCTATATCAGCGCACAGATCGCGCCCACCGCGCGCCGGCATGCTAATAGTAAATGGGGAATTGCACTGTGTTATAGGCGTAAATGCTTTGTGAATATGAAAACGGCCGTTGTGCATCGGCGTGCACAGCAACTCATGTTGCAAACTCTTTGTAAATCAGGCCCGTTTTTTGTTTACTAACTAAATACAATGTTTTTAGCTGATATAGGGTTAACTACATTTGGTCATGCTAATTTGTATTAAAAGGAGTTTAGGACATTGTTGTCTTTGAATGAAGAGTTCATTGTAAACATGATTCCGTGTGATGTAAGGAGAGGAAACTCAGCAGCTGTTTACACATCTGGACTCAGGGGACTAGTGTGGGACACCAGAGCACTATTTTTAGGGTGACCCACACAGGTGCTCCAGTGGATACTTGAGGTGTCTCCATGTGTGAAACTTGTCCAAATAAGGTAAGTATTCCAGTTTGGTTAAATGAATTAATCTTGTCTTCAACTTGGAACTCTGCTCCAACAGACAATTGTACCCCACTTCCAAGCAATGTTTTACATTCATATTTCTGGCCACAAATATCTGTGTGCTAAGTATACATTTGGTTTAATTCTCATAGGGGAGAAAAGACTCAGTCCGTCGGAGGACACCAGCAACAACACACCTCAAGAAGAAGGGGTGCAGAGGATTGTGGTACCTCAGGATGTGGAGGAAGGAGAGGTGGAAGAAATGCTTGAATTTGGCACCACAACAGGTCAGTATCGGACACCACAGATTCAGGTAATAGATGTATGCCTGCATGTTTATAATACATGGTGTGTATTTTTATTTTAGGTGATGTGCAGGTTGTGGAACCAAAATCGAGTCATTTCACCAGTGACAGTGCACAACGGCTTATCCAGGAAATAATGTCTTGTAGTCAGGATTTGGACCTTATCAAAGAAAAAACCAAGGAGATGGAACAAAGACTGAAGAACATGATTGATTTACTAGGGGGAATATAAATCCCCAAAATATTCCAGCATTTTTTATTTTTTTAAATAATTTTATCTAAAGTTTTAATACAGTTTAAAAGCAACATTTGGAAGATGCACACAGTGTGTCAACATGTGCTATCTGCCATCAGGGGATTTCAATATATGCGTTTTGTGCGTGCAACTCCTTGCTCCCAACTCTAGTAGATGAGAGGAAGTGGTTGTACCCCCAAAACACGTCCATTGATCCCCCATGAATGGAGATAGCACGTGTTGACATTAGGTATGGGATCAGAAAGGAAATCCCCATTTTAACTCACAATTTGTGTGCATCTTCTAAATTTGGCTTTTACAGGGGTGACTTCACCCCATCTGATGCAGGCAAGATTGAGACCTTTTTCACACTATAATGTCTGATATTGCTTTCTTTTTTGCAATGTTGAACTTTGTAAGTTCCAGAGTTGTATGTGTTATGTTTGAAAACATGCCTGTTTCTGTATTTTTTCAAAAATTTCAAGGTAAAACTTTGAAAAAAAAGTGTTTTTTTTTTACCACCAAATGTTTTATAACGTACATACGAATGTGCACGGAGTAAAAGGCTTTCTACTCAACAATGTGTGGCTTCTTCTTTCAATGACAATAACACTTTTTGTATTAAGTGTTTAGAGTGACAATCGGTGTTATTTAAATAATGTTAAAACCACTTGGCACTACAAGTGCACTAGGAGAACCTAGGAGACAGGTAAAAGAAACACAAGCAGTAAATCCAAATCAAGATTTTATCATATTAATTTTTATTTTATTTAGAAAATATTTACAAATTAGCTGGCATAGCAATGGCCCCCTACCCATAAAATATTCCACATATTTTTCACACACTTCATGGGCGCTTTGGGGGGGCAAGCCAGGACGGACAGCTTCCAGGGCCGTCAGTGTTGGTTCACGAAGTCCGGCCTCAGGCCCAATTGACGCTATATAATTTGGAGCATTTCCTTTTAAAAAGTTGTGCAGGATGCAGCAGCATAAAACAGTGTGGTTCAGTTTTGATTGCCGTTAGAAATAGGCTGGCCATTATCCCAAAGGCATTCTCCATGACTCTTCAGGCTCTCGCCAGCCGGTAATTAAAAACCCTCTTCTCTGGGGTGAGGGTCCTCTGGGGGAATGGCCTCATCACGTGATTGGCCAGACCAAATGCTTCATCAGCAATAAAAACAAACGGAAGTCCTTCGACGTTCTCTTCCGCAGGTGGCAATCCCAAGCCACCGCTCTGGAGATGTCCGTAGAACTGGGTCTGGAACTGGACTCCACCATCCGACATTCAGCCATTTTCCACCACGTCCACATAGAGAAACTCATATGTCGCCGACACCACCGCCATCAACACGATACTATGAAACCCCTTATAGTTAAAATAGTATGTCCCCAAATGGGTTGGTGGGACAATGTGGACGTGCTTCCCATCTATTGCCCCTCCGCAGTTGGGAAAGTCCCAAGGATGGGCAAAGTGGGATGCCACAGTCTGCCATTCCGGTGGCGTTGAAGGAAACTGTGGAGTCAAACCAGAAAAAAAAAATTAGTAATTTTGCACATAAACATTGCAAGCAGATTAGATACAAACATTCTTGGCCAACATCAGTATAACATTGATTTTAATGTGTATTTAAAGACAAAAAACTAAGGTCCACTTATCAGATTCCTCACCCCCTCTGATGGCCCATTGTCAAAATTTTAGGGGGGGGGGGTGGTCTAAATGAGTTTGGGAGCCCAAAAAAAGCCTCTGACACTGCATGAATTTAAGGACAACAATAACATTTGTACACATTATAGGGGGTGTTTAGGGTAAAGCACTACAATGGAGCTGACAAAAATACATTGTTTTTTTTAATCAAGAAAAACGTGTAGCTCTTTGCTTACATTTGTAATAGTCTTTCCATTATCAATTGAGTTGGACCCAGCCCTGGTGTACTCAGCCATGGTTGCCACATAGAGTAAAACTTCTTAAGGGAATTGTGATGTTGGTATGTAAGCTTCTCACGCACAAGCAATCTATTGACCAGCTCCACCCACTGCTTACCAGTTGGTACCCTTGGGGTTATCCAGAGCCTTGCACTTGCCTTGCAAGCTATATACAGCAGGCGCAGAACAGCAACGTGTTCATTTGGTGAAAGTGAAGGTATCTCCAGGGCACCAAGCAGGCATACAACTGGATTTATCAGGATTGGGAACTGATAGACCTGAGAGATAGTTCTGAGTACGTATTGCCAGTACCTGAAGAGCTTGGGGCACTTCCAGAGCATGTGTAATAAATCACCTCTATGGCTATTACATTTTGGACATAAAGGAGTTTCTCTAAATCCCCACTTGTATAGTCTGGTTGGGGTTCTATACACTCTATGTAATAAGTAGAGATGGGATAATCGTTGTGATGCATAAACAGATACCAAGGGGGCAGACATCAGGCATAATTCCCAGGTTTTCCCATCTATGGGTCCTAGGTCCCATTCCCACCCCTTTCTGCAGGGGAGTTTACTAGCATCGTGTGTAGAGTTTAGCAATTTAGTATATATTCTTGAGATCATGCCCTTCCTATCTTGCCTTAAGAGGACATCGTTCATTAAGGGATGTGCTATCGACAAAAGCGGGGAAGTCCTGTCCTCATACGGAATGGCATGCCTCAGTTGGAGGTATTTGTAAAATTGTTGCATATGAAGGGAATAGTCCTCCACAAGATCTGCAAAGGATTTAAGTACAGTCCCATTGTATAGTTGTTATATGTAATGTATGCCCGCTTCCTCCCAATACCGAAAGCCCTCAAGTTTTAACAGTTCCTTATAATATTTATTTCTCCATATAGGGGTGAAGGGGCATACGCCTCTTATTTTCAAAAGGGACCTGATATATTTCCATAATGTGTTCAGCAATATAATCGTAGGGAGAGTGTTTGACAAATAAGTGAGTCCTGCTTCTAAGTGGGCCAGGGCTGGTAGACCGGATCCATTGGGTACAACCAAAGATCTAATTGGGTCTGCCATGTCTATCCCCCCCAGTTACCTAGGTGTTGGAGTTGGGAAGCTATAAAATAGTACCTGGCGTGAGGCACCGCCATGCCCCCCTTTAGCTAATTGTAGAGAATGGAGGCTAATTCGGGCTGGCTTGTTGTTCCAGATTAAGTCTCGGAACTGGGAGTCTATTCGAGCCAACCAGTTGTGTTTTATCCATATAGTAGAGTTGTGCAGTACGTAGAGAAGTTGAGGGGCCCAAACCATCTTAGTCAAATTAACTCTGCCTGTAACTGTGAGAGGTAATTTTTTCCAAGCGGAGCTTTTTAGTTTGAATTTCGACAAAATACATTGTTAAGTGACTAGGCTATAGGTGTATATGGGCCCAGGATAGCATGCTGGGGAGGTTAGTGAAGGCAAATATGCATGTAGGCCAAAAAAGGAGCATTAAAGGATTCCAGCATGCATGAGGACAAAGGGGACATTCACAGCATATTACAATCAGGGTAATTATGGAACGATGAAAGAAATACAAAACATTAGCATACATTAAATACATATAATGTGATGTTAAAGGATAAAACTTCCCCTAATATAGTCCTTCTGCAGGACCTGAATAATAGCAGAACAGGTCTCTGGGATAATGATTCCCAGAGCCTGGGGGGAGATGCCTGTAGAGAACTTGAGGTCCTGTAGACTACTCCTCATCGCCAAGTACCGCAAGGTGGCGACTAGCCTCTGCTCGGGAGTGATGGCTTGCCGCATGCAGGTGTCCTGCCTGTTAACCACTTGCTTACTGGGCACTTAAACACCCTTCCTGCCCAGACCAATTTTCAGCTTTCGGTGCTCTCACAATTTGAATGACAATTACTCAGTCATGCAACACTGTACCCAAATGAATTTTTTGTCCTTTTTTTCCCACAAATAGAGCTTTCTTTTGGTGGTATTTGATCACCTCTGGGGTTTTTATTTTTTGCGCTATAAATGAAAAAAGACCGAAAATTTTGAAAAAAAACGCATATTTCTTTGTTTCTGTGACAGAATTATGCAAATTATTAATTTTTCTTCATAAATTTTGGCCACAATTTATACTGCTACATATCTTTGGTAAAAAATAACCCAAATTAGTGGATATTATTTAGTCTTTGTGAAAGTTAGAGAGTCTACAAGCTGTGGTGCGAATCGCACAAAATTGATCACATCTGATGTACTGGTGGCCTATCTCGCTTCTTGTGACCCGAACAAGTCAGGAAAGTACAAATACCCCCCAAATGACCCCTTTTTGGAAAGTAGACATTCCAATGTATTTAGTAAGGCTGCATACACATGGGCGGACTGTTCGCCCAACTTAGTTTGTCAAACAATCCGACAAACAGTCCGCTCAAAATTTGCATGAGCGGACTTGACCACACACGATGAACGAACAGTCCGCTGAAAGCGTGCACGATGACGTGAACGGCACGTACGACGGGACTAGAAAAACGACGTCCTATACACTGCAATGCAACCTTCGGCGTGTAAATCCTTTTTGAGCATGCGCGGAACTTAGTTTGACGAACAAGCCTACACACGAGTGGACTGCCCGCTCAAACCAAGTTTCAGCGGACTGTCTTACGGGAATTCCGAAAAACTTTGTTCGTCAGACTGTCCGCTGAAACTGTCCGCTGAAGCCCACACACGAGCGGACTGTCCGCTGAAACACTGTTCAGCGGACAAAGTTGGGCGAACAGTCCGCCCGTGTGTACGCGGCCTAAGAGGCATAGTGAGCTTTTTGATGTTGTCATTTTTTTCCCACAATTCTTTGCAAAATTAAGATTTTTCATATTTGTTTTTTTCTCCACAAAATTGTCATTGTAATAGGTTATTTCTCTCACGTGGCATGTGTATACCACAAATGACACCCCCCAAAAAATTCTGATACTCCTCCTGAGTATTAAAATACCACATGTGTGGGACTTTTTCACAGCCTGGCCACATAGAGAGGCCCAACATGCAGGTAGCGCCATCATGTGTTCTAGGAACATAAACGATGACACGTGACACTGATGACAGATGGCACTGATAAGTGGCATTGATGACATGTGACACTGACAACAGATGGCACGTGACACTGACAGGTGGCACTGATGACAAATGCAACTGATACGTGGCACTGATGACAGATGGCACTAATACGTGGCACTGATGACAGATGGCACTATGTGGCACTGATGACACGTGCCACTGATGACAGATGGCACTTATACATGGCATTGATGACAGATGGCACTGGGGACAAATGGCACTGACAACAGGTGGCACTGGGGGCAGGTGGCACTGGGGGCAGGTAGCACTGGGGTGGATGGCACTGGGGGCAGGTAGCACTGGGGTGGATGGCACTGGGGGCAGGTAGCACTGGGGTGGATGGCACTGGGGCGGATGGCACTGCTGGGGGAGGATGGCACTGCTGGGGGAGGATGGCACTTTTTTTTTTATTCGAGGCAGAACGGCTGACGCTGCAGCCGTTCATCTCTCCCCTCTCACACTGTCTGTGTGAGGAGGGAGAGCGGCGCTGAGAGATGATCTCATATGTTTACATATGAGATCATCTCCCATTGGACACGCCGATCACGCTGTAAACGGCCGCTGTGATTGGCTGTTTACATTGATCTGTGTTTGCCTGTCCCCGGGGGACACGGCGAACACAGAACTTCCGCGATGCACGCCCGCGGCGGCGTGCATTGCGGAAGTAAACATCAGGACCTCCAGGGACGACCACCCGGACGAACGCGCCTGCTTTACGGCCGTCATTCGGCTATAGGGCGGGCGCGAGGTGGTTAATATAAGGGGAGAGCAAAACCAACAAATGGTGAAAAATGGGGTCTGTCATCAGGAGAAAATTCCTGAAATCATCAGGGTTATTCTCCTGGATCTCACGCAGCAGAGGCATGTGAGAGAATTGGTCACGCTGGAGTAACCAATTCTTGGTCCATGAACTCCTCCCCACCCTGTTCATGGACTGGGCTTGGGTCAAAGTAAGATCCCCAACACCAAGCCCCCACACAGCACGAACTCTACGATGAGTACGTAACCGCAACATGGCTTCAAAACGGTTGGCTGGTCAGAATGAACTAACCGAATGCACTGAAGAACAGCAAGGCCTGTGAAGAGCGAGCTGAAAATCAGAAATGAGCGGACAAGAACGCACTGAAAAACAGATACGAACTGACTACATGCACTGAAAAACAAATACAAACCCACAAGCACAAACTAAACAGCAGTAAAACGATCGGAAAAAGCACGAGTCTGAAAAGCAAGAATGGTCTCTCACCAAACACAATACTAACACGAGATTAGCAGAAGGAGCCAAAGGGTGGCGCACTGGGTATTGAACTTCCTTTTTCTAGTCCCGTCATACGTGTTGTACATCACCGCGTTCTTGACGGTCAGAATTTGGTGTGACCATGTGTATACAATCCCATCGGAATCCCGTCGGAAAAACCATCAGAGCTTTTTCCGACCAAAATTCCGTTCATGTGTACGCCGCACAAGTTTTTCCTAAGGCCTCAGAAAGCCTAGAGCCGCCTCTAGACAAGATGCTTTTTCATGTAAATCTGACTTCCTGATAAATGTCATTTTAGTTTTAACTATCATGATATAAAATAATGGATCAAAAAATGGAAAATATTGTGAGCTACCATAAACATATACTGAGTTCTTGTGTAGAAAGCTGCTAGCATTCAGTACTTTCCATATGATCATGCAATAAGCATATAAAATAAAAGAAAGTGCTGTGCTAACTTGTATTTAACCTGTACTGATTACTGTTTCCTTGTGTACTCCCACATATCCATGTAAATATACACTCTAGAATATATCTGTAACAAAACAAATATATACCAAGGTGCTCTAGTGACAAAACTATTTATCAATAAAGTGACTCGTAAGCACTAAACGTAGCACTTTCTTTTATTTATATGAAATAATGGATGTGGGGGGCTTTTGGTGAGTGTTTTTTAAATAAATTTATCAAAGCATAATGCACAAGGCTGGTGCGCCCTCTTTTCGTTATTCCTTGTCCCCATCAACATAAGGGCAAAGTTCTTTGGGGGGGGGGGACCACAATACACCCTCCCCATGTTAAGTTATGGTTCAGGAGGAGGAGCACTTGCTCGTCCCTCCACTATCCTGGCCTGCTAGGCTGTTTGCTCGGATAAGGGTCTGGTGTGTATTTTGGGGGGGACCCCACGCAGTTTTTTTTTTTTTTTGCCGTGGCATTCCCCTTAAAATCCATACCAGATTCAAATGGCCTGGTATGAACTGGGGAGAGAACCCACGCCCATTTGTTCCTTGATTTTTATCTATATTGCTGGGAACCAGCAATACATTACAGCCGTGAGCAATTTTAAATTACATTTTTCCTTTAGAAATTAAATTTTACTGCAGCACTGTAAAACACAGATGTGCCACTTTACAGGCAGACTAAGGGGGCCCTCCAGGCATGATATTTAACCACTTAATAACCGCCCATTGCCGATTAACGGCTTCAGGGCGGTTGTTTAACTCTGAGAGGCCGTTAATTAATGGCCTCCCAGAATTCTGCTCTCGCGCGCCCCCTGGGGCGCGCACTCGAGAGCATCCGTGACCGCCGGGTCCACAGGACCCGGCACATCACGAATCACGGTAAACGGCCGCTCGGCGCGGCCGTTTACCACGTGATCGCTCCGTCAAATGACGGAGTGATCACTTGTAAACAAACCGGCGTCATGTTATGACGCCGGTTCCTCCCTCCCCCTCTCTGTACCGATCGGTACAGCGGAGGGGGAAGAGATCGGTGTCAGCAGCGATGTGGGCGAAATTTAACCCCTCAATTCCCTGCCAACACTCTGCAATACCCTGCCATTACTCTGCATTACTCTGCAATACCCCCATTACTCTGCATTACTCTGCAATACCCCCATTACTCTGCAATACCCCCATTACTCTGCATTACCCTGCAACACTCTGCATTACCCTGCAGCACTCTGCATTACCCTGCAGCACTCTGCATTACCCTGCAGCACTCTGCATTACCCTGCAACACTCTGCATTACCCTGCATTGCCCTGCAACACTCTGCATTGCCCTGCAACACTCCGCAATGCCCTGCAACGCTCCGCAATGCCCTGCAACGCTCCGCAATACCCTGCAACGCTCCGCAACACCTTGCAACACTCCGCAACACCTTGCAAAACTCCGCAATACCCTGCAACACTCTGCAATACCCTGCAACACTCCGTAACACCTTGCAAAAGGCTGGTGCGCCCTCTTTTCGTTATTCCTTGTCCCCATCAACATAAGGGCAAAGTTCTTTGGGGGGGGGGGACCACAATACACCCTCCCCATGTTAAGTTATGGTTCAGGAGGAGGAGCACTTGCTCGTCCCTCCACTATCCTGGCCTGCTAGGCTGTTTGCTCGGATAAGGGTCTGGTGTGTATTTTGGGGGGGACCCCACGCAGTTTTTTTTTTTTTTTGCCGTGGCATTCCCCTTAAAATCCATACCAGATTCAAATGGCCTGGTATGAACTGGGGAGAGAACCCACGCCCATTTGTTCCTTGATTTTTATCTATATTGCTGGGAACCAGCAATACATTACAGCCGTGAGCAATTTTAAATTACATTTTTCCTTTAGAAATTAAATTTTACTGCAGCACTGTAAAACACAGATGTGCCACTTTACAGGCAGACTAAGGGGGCCCTCCAGGCATGATATTTAACCACTTAATAACCGCCCATTGCCGATTAACGGCTTCAGGGCGGTTGTTTAACTCTGAGAGGCCGTTAATTAATGGCCTCCCAGAATTCTGCTCTCGCGCGCCCCCTGGGGCGCGCACTCGAGAGCATCCGTGACCGCCGGGTCCACAGGACCCGGCACATCACGAATCACGGTAAACGGCCGCTCGGCGCGGCCGTTTACCACGTGATCGCTCCGTCAAATGACGGAGTGATCACTTGTAAACAAACCGGCGTCATGTTATGACGCCGGTTCCTCCCTCCCCCTCTCTGTACCGATCGGTACAGCGGAGGGGGAAGAGATCGGTGTCAGCAGCGATGTGGGCGAAATTTAACCCCTCAATTCCCTGCCAACACTCTGCAATACCCTGCCATTACTCTGCATTACTCTGCAATACCCCCATTACTCTGCATTACTCTGCAATACCCCCATTACTCTGCAATACCCCCATTACTCTGCATTACCCTGCAACACTCTGCATTACCCTGCAGCACTCTGCATTACCCTGCAGCACTCTGCATTACCCTGCAACACTCTGCATTACCCTGCATTGCCCTGCAACACTCTGCATTGCCCTGCAACACTCCGCAATGCCCTGCAACACTCCGCAATGCCCTGCAACGCTCCGCAATGCCCTGCAACGCTCCGCAATACCCTGCAACGCTCCGCAACACCTTGCAACACTCCGCAACACCTTGCAAAACTCCGCAATACCCTGCAACACTCTGCAATACCCTGCAACACTCCGCAACACCTTGCAACACTCCGCAATACCCTGCAACACTCCGCAACACCTTGCAACACTCCGCAATACCCTGCAACACTCCGCACCACCTTGCAACACTCTGCAATACCCTTCAACACTCTGCAATACCCTGCAACACTCTGCAACACCTTGCAATACCCTGCAACGCTCTGCAATACCCTGCAACACTCCGCGACGCCCTGCAACACTCCGCAACGCCCTGCAACACTCCGCAACGCCCTGCAGCACTCCGCAACGCCCTGCAACACTCCGCAACGCCCTGCAACACTCTGCAACGCCCTGCAACACTCCGCAATGCCCTGCAACACTCCGCAACACCTTGCAACACTCTGCAATACCCTGCAACACTCTGCAATACTCTGCAACACTCTGCAACGCTTTGCAATACCCTGCAACACTCTGCAATACCCTGCAACACTCTGCAATACCCTGCAACACCCGCCAATACCCTGCAACACTCTGCAATGCTCTGCAACACCCGCCAATACTCTGCAACACTCTGCAATGCTCTGCAACACCCGCCAATACCCTGCAATGCAATACTCTGCAACGCCATACTCTGAGATACCCAGCCATAGTCGGTGATACCCTGCAATACCCAGCCATAGACATCCCCCCCCCTCCCGCCGCCCTCCGGTGCTTCTATCGAATCGCTAATACGATCAAAGACAATCTTTTTTTTTTTTTTTTTTTTTTCAGGCTTCCCAGCTTAGAGGTGAGATGTGGGGTCTTATTGACCCCACATCTCACTGTAAAGAGGACCTGTCATGCCATATTCCTATTACAAGGGATGTTTACATTCCTTGTAATAGGAATAAAAGTGATCAAAAAAATTATTTTTGGGGAAAAAAATGTCAAACTAAAATAAATAAAGTAAAATGAACAATAAAAAAAAATGTTTTTTTTTAAAGCGCCCCTGTCCCCATGTGCTCGCATGCAGAAGCGAACGCATACGTAAGTCCCGCCCACATATGAAAACGGTGTTCAAACCACACATGTGAGGTATCGCTACGAACGTTAGAGCGAGAGCAATAATTCTAGCCCTAGACCTCCTCTGTAACTCAAAACATATAACCAGTAAAAAAAAATTAAATTGTCGCCTATGGGGATTTTTAAGTAGCGACGTTTGGCGCCATTCCACGAGCGTGTGCAATTTTGAAGAGTGACATATTAGGTATCTATTTACTCAGCGTAACTTCATCTTTCACATTATGGAAAAATTGGGCTAACTTTACTGTTTTTTTTTTTTTTAAGCCCAAAACTGTTTTTTTTTCCAAAAAAAAGCATTCGAAAAATTACTGCGCAAATACCGTGCGAGATAAAAAGTTGCAAAGACCACCATTGTATTCTCCAGGGTGTTTGCTAAAAAAAACATATATAATGTTTTGGAGTTCTATGTAATTTTCTAGCAAATAAATGATGATTTTTACATGTAGGAGAGAAATGTCAAAATTGTCCTGGATGCTCCAGAACACCTGATGGCGCTCCCTGCATGTTGGGCCTCTGTATGTGGCCACACTGTGTAAAAGTCTCACACATGTGGAATCGCCATATTCGGGAGTAATAGCAGAATGTGTTTTGGGGTGTAATTTGTGGTATGCATATGCTGTGTGTGATAAATAACCTGATAATATGACAATTTTGTGAAAAAAAAAAAAAAGTAAAAAAAATCTTGATTTTGCAAAGAATTGTGGGAAAAAATGACAACTTCAAAAAACTCATCATGCCTCTTACTAAATACCTTGGAATGTCTTCTTTCCAAAAAGGGGTAATTTGGGGGGTATTTGTACTTTTTTGGCATGTTAGGGTCTCAAGAATTGAAATAGGCCGTCAGTACTTCAGGTGTGATCAATTTTCAGATATTGGCACCATAACTTTCACAAAGACCAAATAATATCCACCAATTTGTACTTATTTTTACCAAAGATATGTAGTAGTATAAATTTTGGCCAAAATTTATGAAGAAAAAATTACTAATCTGCTAAATTTTCTAACAGAAACAAAGAAAAATTCATTTTTTTACAGAATTTTCGGTATTTTTTCCTTTATAGCACAAAAAATAAAAAACCCAGCGGTGATTAAATACCACCAAAAGAAAGCTCTATTTGTGTGAAAAAAAGGACAAAAATTTCATATAGGTCCAGTGTTGCATGACTGAGTAATTGTCATTCAAAATGCGAGAGCACCGAAAGCTGAAAATTGGTCTGGTTATTAAGGGTGTTTAAGTGCCCAGTGGTCAAGTGGTTAAAGGAAAAGTGGGGGAAAACACTGCGCTATGACTAAATAAAAAAGCAGCTGCCAACACTTAAAACAAACAAAGTTCAACAATCAAAAAGTAAAAAATAGTGTAGCGCTTCTATAATAGTGAATGTGATCAACACGCACACAAAAAATTCTATATAAAGTAAATGGTCACATGGAGAAGTCCATAATTATATGAAACAAAGTCCAATTAGAATGGATAAACACTTCCGTGATGTAACTGGTGCAGAGATGGTTAGACCGCTTCAAGGAAGATAGGGGTCTTGCTAAACAGATATGCCCATGTAAATCAGCTTGTCTGTAGACATTAGAAAGGTAGATAAATACTCTTACCAACTGTGTTGGACTCACACGGTCATATGACGGTTGAGTCTGAAAGGCTTGGGGTCCCAACCTAAGACCAAAGGGTGGATCGATGTGGGTCCGTCAAACTGGTGAGGAAACTGCAACCAACTGTATACCAAGCGGTGTGTCTCACGGATGGAACATCAGGATGATTTCTTATCCAGCTCAAAACGTGGCACGATCAACGCAGGTACCCCGGTCACCCCAAAATGGGGTGGAAGATGTTATGGGTTTTAGGCCAAAAAAGAAAAAGGAAAAAAAGAGCTCCACATGGTGCGGGTCAGACGGTATTAAACGGCAAATTTATTTAAAAGTCAAAAAATATATAAAAAAATTTTATGACTTAGTGATCACAAAGAAATTGAATAAGAATGAAAATAAAAGCAATGTAGGGTGCCAACAGCTAGCCCGACGCGTTTCGACATAAATGTCTTCGACAGGGGCATGATGGACCCACCACATTGCTAACAAATTTATGGAGTGTCTGAGACAGTCTCCGCCTAAAAAGGGGGCGGAGACTTTGATCTGGGACAACCCCTTACAAATGAAGTAAACAATCGTGTCAGACCGAGAGAGAGACTTAAACATAGTATGCAGATTCATATATCAATCTATCATCCATATGCAACAATGCCCTCTCGTATAAATGCTCAAGTTAGATTTAACATCAACAAAAGATAAAAAAAAATTGCAATAACAAAAAAACATATCTCATGCATTGGTCCCGTCTGTACTTCCCTAAACATCTATATCCAGAGGAGACCAGTGCTGGAATGTTGCACATGCGATGTTAACTCAAGCACATACACATGGCTGTCAAGCATGTAATATTACCACCACATATGCTGATTTGCAGATCAGTCACCTGAAGAGGTTTACTCACAGTTATGTTGTATCAAGGTGGGTCTATATGTGTCAGGATGGCAGTGTCTGATGATAATCTATCATTATGTAAGTTTATATGGATCTTAATGGCTTGCTGGCGATATGCAGCCGCAAAATGTATATATGTTGCCATGGTAACTATTAGTACGTGCGATATACCTTAATGGAATTCCGGTCACGTGACGGAATTACGTCATGACGTATGGCACGTTCGTGGCGCCTCAGCCAATCACTGGTCCGCACATTGCGTCACCGTGAAAGGAGGTGCTAGAAGAGACGTACGTCCCTCACACCACGAGGCCAAGGCGTACACGTCAAAACGTCAAGTGGTGTATTATCTTCATAAAACTATATGGGAGGGGCGTACAGGTTTCACGCCACACGGCCGCGTCATGCACGCCTCCCATCACGAGGCGTGACGCGCGGCGCACTCTCTCCGTCCAAGGTGGCCGGAACCTGTGACGCAATCACTTTGCATCACGCGTCGTGATGTACGGCGTCTTCCCTCCACTCAGAATGAACGGAGCGCACGACGTGACCACGTCACATCAGAACGCGTGTCCGGCCAGGCCGAAACCATGGCAACCTGTCCCCCAATACATGGGAACCGTCACCATGGAGAGAGGGACGCCATAAAAAAGAATATCCCAGATTCTGCACTGGGACTGACATATTAAGGATTAGTATTAAGTGAGTTTTATCAAAATAGAACATGAAGAGTAAATGAAAAAGATTTGACCCAATTATGTAAAATCTGGTTTCTGGAACTACAAAGAGGACAAACTTTGTGAAATATGGACGCCAAGAGCACATAAGCCTCAAAGTGGGCGAAGTTAAATTGGCCCAGAATGGGGCATGCACAACAAGGACGCAAACTGTACATAATGGCTAAGTAGAGAAATTATATTTATTAGTATATTTCCCAGGGCGATACTGCACTTGCCCCAAATCACATTTGGCTCAGGGGAAAATGCAGTATCGCACATGGGCACACATATCTATAGTGTAACGTTGGGCAGAAATTCAAAAACGTATGGGAAGAGCTTTGAATTAAGCTATAAATTTAAGTGTAAAATGAGTCGCATATAGACTCAAAAAACATAAGTTATACCAAAAATGTGCAAGGCATGTTCAAAAGAACAATGGCTCTCACATAGTTGGATATTGGCAAAAACAGTGAAAAAATGAAAAATAGAAAAAATGAAAAAAATGGTGAAGGTGAGGTGTTAATAACCTATAACCGAATTAATTAGGCCTGATTAATAAAGCTGTTGATGTCCCAATCTGTATTCATGCCATGGGGGGAGTAGCACCTCAATTCGTAGATCCAAAACGTCTCGAGGCGCGACACCCCCCGTAGGCAAGAATCTCCCCTCCAGCTTGGAACAAATTTGTCTATGATCTGGAAACGTGTGCCTGTAGGGTCTCTATTATGTTGTTCGAGGTAGTGTCTCGGGACCGTATGTTTGTCACAGCCTTTTTTAATTTTACTGAGGTGTTCATTAACTCTGATTGAAAAATTGCGAATAGTGCGACCGACATATTGCTTGTTGCAAGGGCATGTGATCAGATAAACTATATATCTGGTGGTGCAAGTGGTGAAGTGTTTCATGGAGTACCTACGTAGGGTGGCTGTGGATGTAAAAGAGTCACTCCTCCCCTTACCCAACATGTTGTGTATGCAGACATTGCATTTTCCACAGGGGAAATATCCTTTGCTCTGTGGGAAGAACTGGATAGATCTAGGGATATCTATTACATTGGGAGAGATATCACTTTGTATCGATCGAGCTTTCTTTAAACCAACTGACAGGAACGGATATATTCCTGTTGATAGCTGCCATCACCATCAATGGCTTAAATCCGTCCCACGCGGCCAATTTCTCAGACTGAGGCGTAACTGCACTAATGCTAGTGATTTCATTTCCCAATCCTACACCATTCGAAAGAGGTTCATAGACAAGGGTTACGACCCATGCGTTCTGGATGCTGATATCCAAACAGCCTTACAGACCGACAGGTCGTCCCTTGTTCAAAAGAAACCTAAAATAAAAACAAATGATAAATTCAAATGGTCTTTTTTCACCACTTTCTCTACACAACATAACGAGATAAAGAAAATTATCAACAGGCACTGGAAGGTATTATGCAGTGACAAAATTCTAGGAGGAACAATCCCTGAGAAAGCTGGAATTATCTATAGGGGAGCTCGATCGATACAAAGTGATATCTCTCCCAATGTAATAGATATCCCTAGATCTATCCAGTTCTTCCCACAGAGCAAAGGATATTTCCCCTGTAGAAAATGCAATGTCTGCATACACAACATGTTGGGTAAGGGGAGGAGTGACTCTTTTACATCCACAGCCACCCTACGTAGGTACTCCATGAAACAATTCACCACTTGCACCACCAGATATATAGTTTATCTGATCACATGCCCTTGCAACAAGCAATATGTCGGTCGCACTATTCGCAATTTTTCAATCAGAGTTAATGAACACCTCAGTAAAATTAAAAAAGGCTGTGACAAACATACGGTCCCGAGACACTACCTCGAACAACATAATAGAGACCCTACAGGCACACGTTTCCAGATCATAGACAAATTTGTTCCAAGCTGGAGGGGAGATTCTTGCCTACGGGGGGTGTCGCGCCTCGAGACGTTTTGGATCTACGAATTGAGGTGCTACTCCCCCCATGGCATGAATACAGATTGGGACATCAACAGCTTTATTAATCAGGCCTAATTAATTCGGTTATAGGTTATTAACACCTCACCTTCACCATTTTTTTCATTTTTTCTATTTTTCATTTTTTCACTGTTTTTGCCAATATCCAACTATGTGAGAGCCATTGTTCTTTTGAACATGCCTTGCACATTTTTGGTATAACTTATGTTTTTTGAGTCTATATGCGACTCATTTTACACTTAAATTTATAGCTTAATTCAAAGCTCTTCCCATACGTTTTTGAATTTCTGCCCAACGTTACACTATAGATATGTGTGCCCATGTGCGATACTGCATTTTCCCCTGAGCCAAATGTGATTTGGGGCAAGTGCAGTATCGCCCTGGGAAATATACTAATAAATATAATTTCTCTACTTAGCCATTATGTACAGTTTGCGTCCTTGTTGTGCATGCCCCATTCTGGGCCAATTTAACTTCGCCCACTTTGAGGCTTATGTGCTCTTGGCGTCCATATTTCACAAAGTTTGTCCTCTTTGTAGTTCCAGAAACCAGATTTTACATAATTGGGTCAAATCTTTTTCATTTACTCTTCATGTTCTATTTTGATAAAACTCACTTAATACTAATCCTTAATATGTCAGTCCCAGTGCAGAATCTGGGATATTCTTTTTTATGGCGTCCCTCTCTCCATGGTGACGGTTCCCATGTATTGGGGGACAGGTTGCCATGGTTTTGGCCTGGCCGGACACGCGTTCTGATGTGACGTGGTCACGTCGTGCGCTCCGTTCATTCTGAGTGGAGGGAAGACGCCGTACATCACGACGCGTGATGCGACGTGATTGCGTCACAGGTTCCGGCCACCTTGGACGGAGAGAGTGCGCCGCGCGTCACGCCTCGTGATGGGAGGCGTGCATGACGCGGCCGTGTGGCGCGAAACCTGTACGCCCCTCCCCTATAGTTTTATGAAGATAATACACCACTTGACGTTTTGACGTGTACGCCTTGGCCTCGTGGTGTGAGGGACGTACGTCTCTTCTAGCACCTCCTTTCACGGTGACGCAATGTGCGGACCAGTGATTGGCTGAGGCGTCACGAACGTGCCATACGTCATGACGTAATTCCGTCACGTGACCGGAATTCCATTAAGGTATATCGCACGTACTAATAGTTACCATGGCAACATATATACATTTTGTGGCTGCATATCGCCAGCAAGCCATTAAGATCCATATAAACTTACATAATGATAGATTATCATCAGACACTGCCATCCTGACACATATAGACCCACCTTGATACAACATAACTGTGAGTAAACCTCTTCAGGTGACTGATCTGCAAATCAGCATATGTGGTGGTAATATTACATGCTTGACAGCCATGTGTATGTGCTTGAGTTAACATCGCATGTGCAACATTCCAGCACTGGTCTCCTCTGGATATAGATGTTTAGGGAAGTACAGACGGGACCAATGCATGAGATATGTTTATTGTTATTGCAATTTTTTTTTATCTTTTGTTGATGTTAAATCTAACTTGAGCATTTGTACGAGAGGGCATTGTTGCATATGGATGATAGATTGATATATGAATCTGCATACTATGTTTAAGTCTCTCTCTCGGTCTGACACGATTGTTTACTTCATTTGTAAGGGGTTGTCCCAGATCAAAGTCTCCGCCCCCTTTTTAGGCGGAGACTGTCTCAGACACTCCATAAATTTGTTAGCAATGTGGTGGGTCCATCATGCCCCTGTCGAAGACATTTATGTCGAAACGCGTCGGGCTAGCTGTTGGCACCCTACATTGCTTTTATTTTCATTCTTATTCAATTTCTTTGTGATCACTAAGTCATAAAAATTTTTTATATATTTTTTGACTTTTAAATAAATTTGCCGTTTAATACCGTCTGACCCGCACCATGTGGAGCTCTTTTTTTCCTTTTTCTTTTTTGGCCTAAAACCCATAACATCTTCCACCCCATTTTGGGGTGACCGGGGTACCTGCGTTGATCGTGCCACGTTTTGAGCTGGATAAGAAATCATCCTGATGTTCCATCCGTGAGACACACCGCTTGGTATACAGTTGGTTGCAGTTTCCTCACCAGTTTGACGGACCCACATCGATCCACCCTTTGGTCCTAGGTTGGGATCCCAAGCCTTTCAGACTCAACCGTCATATGACCGTGTGAGTCCAACACAGTTGGTAAGAGTATTTATCTACCTTTCTAATGTCTACAGACAAGCTGATTTACATGGGCATATCTGTTTAGCAAGACCCCTATCTTCCTTGAAGCGGTCTAACCATCTCTGCACCAGTTACATCACGGAAGTGTTTATCCATTCTAATTGGACTTTGTTTCATATAATTATGGACTTCTCCATGTGACCATTTACTTTATATAGAATTTTTTGTGTGCGTGTTGATCACATTCACTATTATAGAAGCGCTACACTATTTTTTACTTTATGATATTTAAAGGAATCTTCATTTTTTTGTTTCACTTTAAGCATTCTTAAAATCACTGCTCCTGAAAAAACGGTTGTTTTAAAAACTTTTTTTTTTACATTGATACATGTTCCCTGGGGAAGTATCCGGGTCCCCAAACGCTTTTTATGTCAATGACTTGCATATAAGCCTTTAAAATTAGTATTTTTGATTTTTCATGTTCTTCTCCTATAGACTTTAATAGAGTTTGCATGTTTGCACAATTGTTTGTCCTGTTCGCAAGTTCTGGTGTGAACCGAACTGGGAGGTGTTCGGCTCATCCCTAATGGCCACTGATAGGCTGCACCAATGAGGCAGCACTGATAGGTGGCACTGATGAGGCAGCACTGGTAGGCACTGACAGGCAGCACTGATGGGCACTGAAAGGCAGCACTGATAGGCACTAACAGGCAGCACTGAAGGGCACCGATAGGAGGCACTGATTGGCAGCACTGTTGGGCACTGATTGACAGCACTGATAGGCACTGATGGCCACTGATAGGCTGCATTAAGGAGGCGGCACTTGTGGGCTCTGATGGGGAGGCACTGATATGCAGGACATAGAGGTGGCACTGATGGCCACCAGTAGGCAGCATTGAAAGGCACTGATATGCAGCACTGCAGGAGGCATGTATATCCTTCTAGATAACCCCTATGGCAGTAGTTTAGAAAGGATGACATTGGGTTTACATCCACTTTAATGGACAAGGGAATTTAAACTGGGATAGTTGGCAAATATGAGGCAGCTGCATTGGGCCCCACAACAATGACGGGGCCCAGGGCAGCTGCCCCTTTTGCCCTGCCTTAAAGACGGCCCTGATAAGCAGCACTGATGGGCACTGATTGGCAGCACTGACAGGGAATGATTAGCAGCACTGATGGGCACTGATTGGCAGCACTGATGGGGACTGATTGGCAGCACTGATTGATACTGATAGGCAGCACTGATGGGCACTGTTGGGGCTACACTGATAATCAGGACAATGATAACCAATGCCCTGATTATCAATGCAAATGTCCCCTTTCACATTAGCTGGTACCCGGCTCTCTCCTCACGCAGTAAGAGGAAAGGAATGCTGATAACCAGCAAGTGTGTTTTCATCATGATCAGTTGTGATTGGCTCTTTACCCTGATCTGTATTCATCTGTGACAGGATGCATGCTGCAGCAGTCGTGTGGGGGGTCCAGATCAATGATGTGCAGCTGACAATGGAGCCAATGCATGTAGACAGAAGTGACTTAGACCCCATACACACTATCAGATTTCCTGCAGATCTTTGTCTTCAGATTTACCAAAACCATGTAGTGCAAGGGTCTGCCTGATTGCATACACATTGAAACTCCTAAAGGTTTGACCTCATATTATATGGTTTTGGTAAATCTGAAGGAAAAAATCATCAGGAAATCTGATAGTGTGTATGGGGCTTTTGAATGACAATTGCACGGTCATGCTACAGTGTACCCAAATTAAATCTGAAGGAAAAAATCTGCAGATAATCTAATAGTGTGTGTGGGGCTTAAGAAAGGCTTGAAGTGATCAGCAGCACTGAGATGCCCAAAATGTGTAGAAAAAGGATGAAAAAGGTATTTTATGATAAATAAAAACATAATTGTGGATGATATACAGGGATTTAGCTAATAAAATGCCATCCAGTGTTACATACACTGTGAGAACACCATGTAGATTGAAGACAAACATATAGAGTACAATAACACAGCTTCCTTCTCACTCCATACACATCTATTTGTCAGGAAGAAGGTGAATCCTGAGCTATATTGACACTGGGATCAGGGTGACACACCCAGCCAATCACCGTGCATAGTCTGCGTGTGGGCGGGGCCTCCTTCTTCCTCTGTGTGCTTCCTCAGCAGAAGCCATCTCTATGGCAACGGAACTCTGTGTATCTAAGTTTCCACGAAAAAGAAACAGGCCGGGCGGGGTCAACCTGATTGGCACAGTCTTCCACCTATCAGAGCGCGCCGATTTACCTCATGGCCCAATGACCAGGGGGGAAAACTTGGAGTAAGGGGAGGTCCTCTTCCACCTGTTGAGTGAGAGCTGCGTCCATAGTTTCAGGAGGAAGGCTCTGGCTGC
This sequence comes from Lithobates pipiens, assembly GCF_037356315.1. Lineage (NCBI taxonomy): Eukaryota > Metazoa > Chordata > Amphibia > Anura > Ranidae > Lithobates > Lithobates pipiens. Next base: position 228,088,864 of record NW_027507790.1, read on the forward strand.
TGTTAGGAGGATCCTCACCCCGAACCTCGAAGGTGATATTATCGATCGCAGTTTTATACGATATGACTTTGTTTTCACTTTTCTATCACTTCTCTATTCATTGTAAGACATCTCTCTGTATAAAGCACCATAGTGACTAATGCAATGGCAGGGATGTGTAATGATGTGTGTGTACTCTGTGTAGAATATTAATACCACACTGTGGGGGGATCCTATGTATACTGGGGGGTAGAGCTGTCCCCTGTGTGTGATATTCACCTATATATTCCATTATATATATCATTCACTATTCACTAGATATATTGTATATCACCGCTCCCCATATACATGACATGATATGATGTATCATCTATATAAGACACATGAAGAGTAATGATATTACCTATATAACATATATGGAGAGTTGTGATGTCACCTATAGAAAATGTATGGAGAATAGTAACTTACCTATATATAACCTATGGAAAGTAGTGATATCACTCATATAAGATATATGGAGAGCGGTGAGGTAATCTATATAAAACTATTTAAAATAAATGAAGAGCAGTATATAGAAAGTAGTGATGTCACCTATATAAAGTATATGGAGAGTAGGGATGCCATTCATATAAAATATAAGGACAGTAGCGATGTCGCTTAATTAAAATATATGGAGAGAAGGGCTGTCATCTATATAAAATATACAGTGAGTAGGGATATCACTCATATAAAATATAAGGAGAGTAGTGATGTCACCTATATAAAATATATGGAGAGTAGTGATGTCACCTATATAAAATATATGGAGAGTAGCGATGTCACCTATATAAAATATATGGAGAGTAGCAATGTCACCTATATAAAATATAAGGAGAGTAGCGATGTCACCTATATAAAATATATGGATAGTAGCGATGTCACCTATATAAAATATATGAAGAGCAGGGATATCACTCATATAAAATATAAGGAGAGTAGCGATGTCACCTATATAAAATATATGGAGAATAGCGATGTCACCTATTTAAAATGTATGGAAAGTAGTGCTCACTTATACAAATAGATTGAGGCTAGTGATGTCACCTACCCTGTTTCCCCCGAAAATAAGACCTAGTGTGATTGTTGGTGATGGCTGCAATATAAGCCCTACCCCCCAAATAAGCCCTAGTTAAAGTCCTCATAGGTCATATTTTCAGGGATAGGCTTATTTTCGGGGGAAACAGGGTAGGGCTTATTTGGGGGTAGGGCTTATATTGCAGCCATCACCGACAATCACACTAGGTCTTATTTTCGGGGAAACAGGGTATATAAAGTATACAGTATGGAGAGTAGCGATGCCACCTATATAAAATATATGGAGAGAAGGTATTTCACCTATATAAAATATACAGAGAGTAGTGATATCACCTATATAAAACGTGTGGAAACTAGTGCTTCCTTATATAAAATAGTTTGAGTATAGTGATATCACCTATATAAAATGTATGGAGAGTAGTGCTCACTTATATAAACTATACTGAGTATAGTGATGTCATCTATATAAAGTATACAGTATGGAGCGTAGGGATGTCATCTATATAAAATATATGGAAAGTAGGGATGTCATCTATATAAAATATACTGAGATTAGGGATGTCACCTATATAAAATGTATGGAGATTAGGGATGTCACCTATATAAAATGTACGGAGAGTAGGGATATCACCCATATAAAATGCACGGAGAGTAGGGATGTCACCTATAAAAAATGTACGGAGAGTAGGGATGTCACCTATATAAAATGCACGGAGAGTAGGGATGTCACCTATATAAAATGCACGGAGAGTAGGGATGTCACCTATATAAAATGTACGGAGAGTAGGGATATCACCCATATAAAATGCACGGAGAGTAGGGATGTCACCTATATAAAATGCACGGAGAGTAGGGATGTCACCTATATAAAATGTACGGAGAGTAGGGATGTCACCTATATAAAATGTACGGAGAGTAGGGATGTCACCTATATAAAATGTAGGGAGAGTAGAGATGTCACCTATATAAAATGTATGAAGGGCAGCAAAATCCCATCTATGCATGGTGGTGATGTCATGTCTATAATACATATAGACAGTGGTGGTGTCAGCAATGTCCAATGTAATGTATTCAGTGACTAGTGATGCCATTGGTGTGACATGTCTCTGTTTGTACAGTGGGGAGGACACCACAATCTCCATATAGAAGTAGAAGACAATGATAGCAGTGCATGCTGGGATGGACGTCTATAAATGACATGGATTTATGACATATAATGAGGTCAGGTGACCCAGCTGTGCATCGTACAATGCAAATAATCCCTGGAGAACTATAGGCTTCTCTTCTCCTACTGGAATCACAGGCATTCCGTTGTCTGGATTATAATTCTTCACATAATATTTAACCGAGTCTATTAATCAATAATACGGATATGAGCTGTGTAAACAGAAACATTTAACCGAGCAAAGGCACATAATATTAACCACTTTCCTTACTGGCCACTTAAACCCCCTTCCTGCCCAGGCCGATTTTCAGCTTTCAGCTCTGTCACTCTTTTGCCCCACACACATTATCAGATTTTCTGTTGATTTTTGTCTTCAGATTTACCAAAACCATGTAGTGGAAGGGCCTGCCTGATTGCATACAAATTGAAACTCCTAAGGTTTGACCTCATATTATATGGTTTTGGTAAATCTGAAGGAAAAAATCATCAGTCTGATAGTGTGTATGGGGCTTTTGGATGAGAATTGCGCCGTCATGCTACAGTGTACCCAAATTACATTTTTATCATTTTTTTCACACAGATAGAGCTTTCTTTTGGCGGTATTTACCGTAATTGCTGCTGGGTTTTAATTTTTTGCTAAATAAAACAAAAAAGACCAAATATTTTGAGAAGCAAAACTGTTTCATAGTTTGTTATAAAATTTTTAAAACAGGTAATTTTTCTCCTTCATTAATGGGCGCTGATGAGGCTGCACTGATGGGCACTGATAGGCTGCGCTGATGGGCGCTGATCGGTGGCACTGATAAGCACTGATGAGGCGGCACTGATAGATGGCATTGATAGGTGGCATTTATGGTTGGCATTGATGGGTGGCACTGAAAGGCACTGATAAGAGGCACTGATAGGTGGCACTGATGAGCACTGGTAGGCACTGGTAGGTGACACTGATAGGCAGCACTGATCTGTGGCACTGATTATGAGACACTGATGGGCACTGATTGACAGCACTGGTGGGCATTGAAGGGTGGCACTGTGAGAACTGGTAGGTGGCACTGTGGGCACTGGTACATGGAACTGTTGGGTACTGATACGTGGCACAGTGGGCACTGGCAGCTTACACTGTTGGGCACAGAGAATGCAGCCGCGCCTTTCTGAGTGAGGGACCAATGTCCCTGTGACAGAAGCCGGTGATCGGCTTTTTTTTCCCCCTCATGCTGACAACGTGAGGGGAAAAAAAATACCGATTACCGAGCTTCTGTTTACATCACGCCATTGACTGACAGCTGATCAAGTGGTAAGGGGCCGGGATCAACCCCTTACTCTGATCTGTGATCACCCAAGTCTCATAAACTGGGATCACAGAGCGCGCCGCATGCGACCTGCAGCGTTTGCGACTCGCAGCTTAGGCTTAGGCTCCAGCAGCAGCTGTATGTCAGCCTGGGCTTCCCAATGGTGACAACTGCAGAATATGTCTGAGCAGTTCATATGGAGATTGGTGTAGTGTAGTCTCCACCAAAAGGCAGAGTGTTGTCATCTGATTACAGGAAGTGCCTGAATAAGGACTTTCATGGCAGGATCACCAGGTATTATTACAATAAAGATGGGAGGCGGAGTTCCTATTTACAGTATCTCAGAAAAGTGAGTACACCCCTCACATTTTTGTAAATATTTTATTATATCTTTTCATGTGACAACACTGAAGAAATGACACTTTGCTACAATGTAAAGTAGTGAGTGTACAGCTTGTATAACAGTGTCAATTTGCTGTCCCCTCAAAATAACTCAACACACAGCCATTAATGTCTAAACCGCTGGCAACAAAAGTGAGTACACCCCTAAGTGAAAATGTCCAAATTGGACCCAATTTGCCATTTTCCCTCCCCGGTGTCATGTGACTCGTTAGTGTTACACGGTCTCAGGTGTGAATGGGAAGCAGGTGTGTTAAATTTGGTGTTATCGCTCTCACTCTCTCATACTGGTCACTGGAAGTTCAACATGACACCTCATGGCAAAGAAATCTCTGAGGATCTGAAAAAAATAATTGTTGTGTGAGTCTTCCTGTCTCGGTGACAATCACTTCCCTCATTTCTTCTATGGGAATCAGAGACAGGAAGTGACTGCAAATATCCCCAATGGGGTCACAAACAGAAGTAAAAAGTCCTTTTTCCAACTCAGTGATTCTGTTTTCGAATTTCTTTTATTTTTTTCTGACATGTCCGTGTTATATCTTTCACTTGGATGTTATTGTACTGAGTAAGGGTATGGAAGGGTATTTGTACTTAGAAGAGGGTCACCTCTACCTCTCAAATGTCTCTTGCCTCCTTTTTGGGGAAGAAATATGATATACTGTATATGGTTGTAAGGATAAGCACCTAGGGGATATACCTTTTATATATGCATTAATATTTTGGTGTCTACGAAACCCATAAGGTTTCTTATTATTTTTCCTTTTCTTATTCTATGAATATTAGCTGGGTTTTCGATTGTGTTGTATTGTTGTTATGATTCTGTAAATTAACTCTTGGGCCAAAAACTCTTGGGCATGGAGTTCACCAGAGCTTCCATATGAGGATGCCCCACAGATGCTCAATAGAGTTTAGGTCTGGAGACATGCTTGGCCAGTCCATCACCTTTACCCTCAGCTTCTTTAGCAAGGCAGTGGTCGTCTTGGAGGTGTGTTTGAGGTCGTTATCATGTAGGAATACTGCCCTGCGGCCCAGTCTCTGAAGGGAGGGGATCATGCTCTGCTTCAGTATGTCACAGTACATGTTGGCATTCATGGTTCCCTCAATGAACTGTAGCTCCCTAGTGCCGGCAGCACTCATGCAGCTCCAGACCATGACACTCCCACCATCATGCTTGACTGTAGGCAAGACACACTTGTCTTTGTACTCCTCACCTGGTTGCCGCCACACACGCTTGACACCATCTGAACCAAATAAGTTTATCTTGGTCTCTTCAGACCACAGGACATGGTTCCAGTAATCCATATCCTTAGTCTGCTTGTCTTCAGCAAACTGTTTGCGGGCTTTCTTGTGCAACATCTTTAGAAGAGGCTTCCTTCTGTGATGACAGCCATGCAGACCAATTTGATGCAGTGTGTGGCGTATGGTCTGAGCACTGAGAGGCTGCCCCCCACCCCTTCAACCTCTACAGCAATGCTGGCAGCACTCATACGTCTATTTCCCGAAGACAACCTCTGGATATGACGCTAAGCACATGCACTCAACTTCTTTGGTCGACCATGGAGAGGCCTGTTCTGAGTGGAACCTGTCCTGTTAAGCCGCTGTATGGTCTTGGCCATGTGCTGAATCTCGGTTTCAGGGTCTTGGCAATCTTCTTATAGCCTAGGCCACCTTTATGTAGAGCAACAATTATTTTTTTCAGATCCTCAGAGTTTTTTGCCATGAGGTGCCATGTTGAAGTTCTAGTGACCAGTATGAGAGAGTGAGAGCAATAACACCAAATTTAACACACCTGTTCCCCATTCACACCTGAGACCTTGTAGTCATATGACACCATGGAGGGAAAATGGCTAATTGGGCCAAATGTGGACATTTTCACTTAGGGATGTACTCACTTTTGTTGCCAGCGGATTAGACATTAATGGTTGTGTGTTGAGTTATTTTGAGGGGACAGCAAATGTACACTGATATACAAGCTGTACACTCACTACTTTACATTGTAGCAAAGTGTAATTTCTTCAGTGTTGTCACATGGAAAGATATAATAACATATTTACAAAAATGTGAGGGGTGTACTCACTTTTGTGAGATACTGTGTATACTGCTGATGAGAAAAGTTATTTAGCAGTTTATATTTACTATAATAATTGCATGTCCATATAGACATTAATAGGAAATGGGGGGAATTGGGGAGAAAAAAATAAATATGGATGAAAGAACCTACACATAAAAGACCTCAAAAGAAAAAATGTGTGGGTTCAATTGGACTTTTTAGGCATAAAAAAAGTTGTAAACACAACCAATATAATCAAGAGAGCTTATCTCTATTTATTATCAAAACACAAAATATAAACAGTCAATAGAATAAAGTAAAAAAAGGGGAAAAACTTTTTTTACAAACAAAGAAATTTTGTTCCTCCTTATACATACACATTTATGACCTAATAGATATCCTGTCGAGGGTAATATAGTTCACTTAAAATTTCCAAAAGGAAAAACAAGCTACATATTTATATAAATATAAAGTAGAGGATATCAACCATACAGTCAGAAATTACATATGTTCTGGTGCTCTACATGTTTCGCGTCTAATAGATAACGCTTCTTCAGGAGCTGATACAAGTGTTATTTCTTCAAATATATCCCAGGAATGGGGAACCCAGACCAGCGAGGCAGGCACAGGGATTGCCAAAATTTCGGGCACCCATTTTTCCAAAAAAGGAAAACAGAGGGGGAAGGGTGCAGATTTGATGGTAGATGAAGAAATAAGTATACAAATTGGTGGGATCACTTCAAGATTATGTTGAGCCCTAGAGCTTCAAACCTACGGTTTTAGTAGGTATTTATAATCTGTAGGTAGCCAGATGGTAAATGGTGATAGATACTCTGGGTATCCCCTGAGCTTTAAATATAGTGATCCCCTCCACAGACAAATGGCAAGCCAAATTCCCACTGGGTAAAGAGGGAAGAGGAAAGGGGGAACCAAGAAGGCAGACTCCTCAGCCCATTCACCCCTACAGTGTTGGTTGTTTTGTAAAAGTTATGGCCGCTTTTACAAAACAACCAACACTGTAGGGGTGAACGGGCTGAGGAGTCTGCCTTCTTGGTTCCCCCTTTCCTATAGTGAATTCAGGGTCCTGGGTTTAGTAACACTTTAAATAATAAGTTGCACTGAGTAAGTACAACTGGATAACACAAAAATGGTGTCTGTCTTCATTTCAGGTTGCAAAGCAAGAAAATGTGATTATTTTAAAGGGGTTGATTCTTTTCAGTACCCCCTGTATTCATTCTTTCCCACTCTATCCAAAACTGTTGTGATGATTCCCAGTGTTTTTAGGGATTGACCTCTCTGTTTCTTCCATATCCCACAGATGTCGGGTACAGCAAGACATGATCGAGAGATGTCTATGCAGGCAAAGAAGAACCTGACTACTTGCACAGATCCATTGGAAAAACTTAGATTACAATGCCTGTCCAGGGGCTCTGCTGGGATCAAAGGATTGGGAAGGTGAGCTGGGCAGCAACGCTAAAATAGCAGTCAGGGGTCTCCATAAATTAACGTTGGAGTCTCATTGGGTTCCCAGATATGTTTGATGTAGCTTGGTGCAGTCTTATGCCCCGTAGAAATAAGCAGACATTGATCGGACATTCCGACAACAAAATCCATGGATTTTTTCCACCAGATGTTGGCTTTAAAATTGTCTTGCATACACGCGGTCACACAAAGTTGGTTGGAAATTGTGAACGCCAAGAATGCGGTGACGTACAACACGTACGACGAGCCGATAAAAATGAAGTTGAATAGCCAGTGCGGTTCTTCTGCTTGTTTCCGAGCATGAGTGGAACTTTGTGAGTCGGAATTTCCAACAACGGATTTTATTGTCGGAAAATTTGAGATTCAGATCTCAAATTTTGTGTGACGGAAATTCCAATGGAAAATGTCCGATGGAATTTCCGATAAAAAAAAACTCCTGAAGTTGGGCTTTAAGAACACTAATGCGGGGCATTAGTGTTCTTAAAGCCCAACTTCAGGAATAAATAAAATCTTTGCAGTGCCCCACATTGAAGAGGCTGAGAGGCTGTATTACTTACCCTAACACCACTCCAGGCAATGTTGTCCTCTTCTTCTTCTCCTTCTCTGGGCTGTGGGTTCTCCCTCAACCTCATTACATACAGTGCAGGGGTATGAGGTGGCAGGAGTGCGACCACCCCTGAGAGTGCCTTCATGAGGCGGCAGTCTTTACAGATCTTCTATATTATACTTTTCCTGAAAGCGCATGGCCAAACAGGATTTGTTTCATTTTGAAAATATCATGAATGAACTCAAAGTTAGGGATTTCTGATACTGCCCCATCCCGAAGAAAATATTTAAAGAACCAGTCCACCCAAAAGTGATATTTGTTCAATGGTGGAGCCTGGTGGAGAAGTCAACCTCTGCCTCAATTTTAAAATCTACCTTGAGTGTCCCTGCTCACCTTTGTGTTTTCCAGCTATGTCTTTTCTTACATTTTCCATAATATAAAACACATAAAAACCCAACAGGGAGAGTAGGAGGCCCTCAGTGTGGTTATATCAGATGTTTAGAGCCAGAAACTGAGATGTCACCAGTAGAATCTTTGACAGAAGAAACTGTCAGTGGGTTTATCTCTCCAGCATCTACCAAACACTTATGCCTGCGGACTTTGGAGTGGAGGTCCACTGGAATTTCAAGCGAATGGATTTGCGAACGGATTTGCCCACACACGGTTACTCCAAAAGTCCGACGGATTCGAGCGTGATGATGTACGACCGGACTAGAATAAGGAAGTTCATAGCCAGTAGCCAATAGCTGCCCTAGCGTCGGTTTTAGTCCGTCAGACTAGCACACAGACGACCGGATTTTTCGACCGAACTTGAGTCTCTTGGAAAGATTTGAAACATGTTTTATTTCTAGGTCCGTCGGACTTTTGGGAAAGAAAAGTCAGCTGGAGCCCACACACGATCGAATTGTCCGATTCCTAGTCCGTCGAAAAGTCCGATCGCGTGTACGCGGCATTAAATAGCAAAAGTTTTTTAACCACCTTAATACTGGGCACTTTTACCCCTTTCCTGACCAGGCCAATTTTCAGCATTCATTGCTGTCGCAGTTTAAATGACAATTGCACAGTCATGCAGCACTGTAGACAAACACGCACAACTAGAGCTTTCTTTTGGTGGCATTTAGTCACCACTGGATTTTTCATTTTTTTTTTTTTTTTTTTGCTAAATAAATAAAAAAATACAAATTTTTCTTAGTTTCTGGCATAAAATTTAGCAATTAAATAATCATTCTTCATAATTTTGGACCAAATGTATTCTGCTACAGTTCTTTGGTGAAAATAAACCAAATCAGTGTATATTATGTAGTCTGTAGGAAAGTTCCACAAACTATGGTATACAGCAGGGATATGCAATTAGTGGACCTCCAGCTGTTGCAAAACTACAAGTCCCATGAGGCATAGCAAGATTCTGAGAGCCACACGCATGACACCCAGAGGCATGATGGGACTTGTTGTTTTGCAACAGCTGGAGGTCCACTAATTGCAGATCCCTGGTATACAGTATATGTGAAAAGTAATCAGTCCTGATGTACTGACACATAGCTCCCAACTGTCCCTAATATTGAGGGACTGTCCCTGATTTGAAACAAAGTCCCTCTGTCCCTCTTTCCTGTTCATTTGTCCCTCATTTTGGTCTATATAGTTGTATATAAAATGCACTATTTTTATTTTTTTTTCTTACGTACTGTCACCAGTGCAATACAGTGTCATCATATAACTGGTGTAGTGGTGATCAGGGACACTAACTGGTGACAGTACGAAAAAAATATACATATATATAATTTTTTTTCAAATAATTTTTTTTTTATTGTATTTTTTTCTTTTTTTTAACACACTGTGACCAAAGCAATATAATGTTACCACAATAACATTGTATTACTCTAGGGAAGTGATCAGGATTTTTTTTCTTTTTACACATTGTGATTGCTTATAGCAGTGTATTTAATTGCTATAAGCAAGCATTTTACTGAATAAAACTGATTCATTCAGTCTGTTTTGTTGTGATTAAAGTGGAAGTAAACTCCCCTATCGTTTTCAGCCAAGGAAGCTGCCATCTTTGCCTCTGTTTAATCTTCAACTGCTATGGTGCTGCACATGTGATTCGTTATGACATCAGCCATTGGATGGTTTGATAGTTTGGCTGACAGCACAGCCAATGTGCAGTTAGCATTCCCGGCATGCCTTTTTTTTTAACTGTTTAAATCAGGGGTCTCAAACTTGCGGCCCTCCAGCTGTTGCAAAACTACAAGTCCCATCATGCTTTTGCCTGTGGTAGTCATGCTTATAACTGTTAGCCTTGCAATGTCTCATGGGACTTGTAGTTTTGCAACAGCTGGAGGGCCACCAGTTTGAGATCCCTGGTTTAAATCGATGGGTTTACTTCCACTTTAACTGTGATTGGCCAGAGCTAATCACATGGTACAGATAGGCTATGATTGGCCCTTTCTGTACCATGTGATCAAATAGACCAATCACAGCTAACAACACAATTGTACACAATGGATGGCATGAAAGGAAGCCATCCATTGTTTACAACTGTCTTGTGACCTGCTGTGATTGGTCACAGCGGTTACCTCACATGGTACCGGCAGCGAGCCGGTACACTGATCAGTGACAGATCATGCCGCAGCGTAGCCCTGAGGCCTCGTGCGAGATGCGATCCGGGAGGACGTTATATGCCAATCACACAAAAACGCCTTGTATTCACTGAAAAAAATGCAAGGTGTTCTGTGAATGGTGGAAGTGCCAAGTGGGCAGGCATTTCACAGGTGGTGGGGAGGACATATGTTGCCTTCTCATTGCTTGCTTTAACCGTGAAAATGCGTTTAGTAGCAGTGTTACCTGAATGCAACAGGGGGGATAATTTAAGCTGTGAAGCAAAGCCTCAGCATGTGTACATACCTGTACAGCCTTGCAGCTTAAGGGGGATTGATTTGTGTAGTTTTCTCGTTTGGGGTTGTGGTGCATTGGAGCCACAGCTGCAGCATCATTTAGCCCATGAGCATGCATTGCATAATATGCTCTACACAGCTAAATGCATGTAACTGCGGTCACTGGGGCTTGAGTGTGTATGGGTATTTTTCCAATTATTGGCGGTTATTCGCATATAGCCACGCACGGCGCATTCTGCCCCTGGAGGAATTCTGAAATTGTATTACCGGTTAGATAAGCCATATAAAAAATATTTCTTATTGTGTTTTCTTTCACTGCCGCAGAGTATTTAAGATCATGGATGACGATAACAGCAGGAACCTGGATTTCAAAGAGTTTTTGAAGGGCCTGAATGACTATGGAGTGATGATAGACAAAGCGGAAGCTCAAAATCTTTTCGGTCTGTTTGACAAAGATGGTAGCGGAACAATAGACTTTGATGAATTCCTGGTCACTTTAAGGGTGAGTATCCTGTGATAATGTATCTTATTTAACCACTTAAGGACCAGGCCTCTTTTTCAGACTTGGTGTTTACATGTTTTTTTGCTAGAAGATTACTTAGAACCCCCAAACATTTTATATTGTTTTTTTTACTTTTTTTCACACCGTATTTGCGCAGCGGTCTTACAAGCGCACTTTTTTTGGAAAAAATTCACTTTTTTGAATAAAAAAATAAGACAACAGTAAAATTAGCCCAATTTTTTTTTATATTGTGAAAGATAATGGTACGCCGAGTAAATTGATACCCAACATGTCACGCTTCAAAATTGCGCCCGCTCGTGGAATGGCGTCAAACTTTTAGCCTCAAAAATCTCCATAAGCTACATTTAAAAAATTCTACAGGTTGCATTTTTTGCGTTACAGAGGAGTTCTAGGGCTAGAATTATTGCTCTCGCTCTACCGATCGCGGCGATACCTCACATGTGTGGTTTGACCACCGTTTTCATATGCGGGCGCTACTCATGTATGCGCTCGCTTCTGTGCGCAAGCTCGTCGTAACGGGGTGTTTTTTAAAAAAAAATTTTTTTTCTTATTTATTTTAATTGATTTTATTTATTTTTACACTGTTTAAAAAAAAAAAAATGGATCACTTTTATTCCTATTAAAAGTCCTCAGATCTCATATTTGGGCTAAAATGCAACAAAAAAAATAAATAAAAGAAAATCTGACATTTAAAAAAAATATACCTTTAAGAGGTATGGGCGGAAGTGACGTTTTGACGTCGCTTCCGCCCTCCTATGGTATAGAGACGAGTGGGGGCCATCTTAGCTTCACTTGTCTCTATGCCCAGCAGATGAAAGGACCCGATCGCCTCCGCCGCTACCGACGGCTCCGGTAAGCGGCGGAAGGTGCGGGAGGGCGGCGGGAGGGGGGGTGGCACCTCTCCCGCCGCCGATAGCGGTGATCTCGCAGCGAATCCGCCGCGGAGACCACCGTTATCATACAGCCGACCGCCGCCTGAAGAGATGGATATCTGGGTTGTGGCAGCAGCTGCTGCCGTTACCGAGATATCCCTCTTCAAAAATAGGACGTACACCGTCGTGCTGCGGGCGGCAAGTGGTTAAAGGATCAGTCCACCGAATGGTGATATTTCACCACTTCAAGACCAGGCCTTTTTCTGACATTTGTTGTTTACAAGTTAAAATCTGTATTTTTTAAGAAAATTACTAAGATCCCCCAAACAATATATATATATATATATATATATATATATATATATATATATATATATATATATATATATATATATTTTAGCAGACACCCTAGAGAATAAAATGGCTGTCGTTGCAATATTTTATATCACATTGTGTTTGCACAACGGTCTTTCAAACTACATTTTTTTGGGAAAAAATACACTTCAATTAATAAAAAAAAAACGAATCAGTAAAGTTAGCTCAATTTTTTTTACATAATGTGAAAGATGATGTTACGCTAAGTAAATAGATATCTAACATGTCACGCTTTAAAATTGCGCACACTCGTGGTATGGCGACAAAGTACAGTACTTAAAAATCTCCATAGGCAACGCTTTAACAGTTACCTGTTTAGAGTTACAGAGGAGGTCTTGCACTAGAATTATTGTTCTCGCTCTAATGCTGCGTATACACGGTCGGAATTTCCGACAGAATAAGTCAGATGGGTGCTTTTCATCATATAGTCCGACCGTGTGTGCACCCTGACTTTTTCCTTTGAAAATTCAGACAGACTTAGATAGAGAACATGTTCTATATATTTCTGACGGAAAAACCTTCGGAGTTTATTCAGACGGGAAAACCGGTCGTGTGTACAGGGATGACGATCACAGCAGTACCTCACATGCGTGATTTGAACACTGTTTACATTTGCAGGCGCAACTTCCGTATGCGTTTTATTTGGCGTTCAAGCACGGAGGAATGGGGCACTTTAAAAAACATTTTTTTTTTTCTTATTTATGTATTTATTTATTTATTTATTTATTTATACACTGTCCCTTTAAAAAACAAATTTCTGATCACTGTTATTGCTGTCACAAGGAATGTAAACATCCATTGTGACAGTAATAGGCAGTGACAGGTACTCTTTATGGAGGGATCCGGAGTCTAAATGCCCCCAAACCCCTCCTCTGCACTTAAAAGCCATTCTGGCAGATCCCACAGAGATTTTATGGTAAGTTGGAATCAATATTGGGTTGATTTATTAAAACTGGAGAGTAAAAAATCTGGGGCAGCTCTGCATAGAAACCAATCAGCTTCCAGGTTTTTATGTCAAAGCTTAACTGAACAAGCTGAAGTTAGAAACTGATTGGCTGCCACACACAGCTGCACCAGATTTTGCACTCACCAGTCTTAGTAAATCAACTCCTATGATTCAATGAAAGCACTTTCAATATCAGAAACAAGGATATGTGCACTTTTAAACAAAAGGCATTCTTTTGACCCCCCTACTCTGCTAACCTAGTCATTGCATGCATGTGCACAGCCTATTGGATTTGTTTACTTCTCGCTGTCGATCTCTCATGCACCAGTCTCGCTCCTGCACAGTTTTGTTCCATAAAGTTCTATGATTGCAAGTTAAAGCAGAACTAAACCCTCCTACTGTTTTCAGCCATAGAAGCTGCCATCTTAGCCTCAATTTGATCTTCAGCTGCCATGATGCTGCACATGTGATCATTTATAACACCAGACATTGGATGGTTTGACAGTTTGGTTGAGAGCACAAGCAAATGGAATAGTTACATACCCAGCATATACCGGAATTTAAACTGTTAAATTGATGGGTTTAGTTCTGCTTTTTATACATCTATGGAGTGGGGAAGAAGAAGGCTAGGTTAGCTCAGTGTGGGGGGGGGGGGGAAACGTCCACTAAGGCCCCTATTCACACTGGCGGCGGATCCGTCCTCTGAGCAGGGGTCCTCTCCACTGATCCTCGCTGAGCAGACAGATGGCAAGGCCGGGTCCACCCAGCATCAGTGCACACAGTCTGCTGTCCTCTATGGGCTGTTGGATGGAAACAGACCACCTGTCAGTTTCCATCCGACTGTTGTCTGTTTTTAGTGGACAGAATCAGATTTGATGTCTGCATGTGTCAGCGGACAGATGTCTGCTTATCTGCCACTCCATAGAGAGCAATGGATGGTCTGATGACCCAATTGGTCCGTCAGTGTGTCCTATCCTTTAAGAAACCTAATTATCCCCATAGCATTGCAATTGGCAGCTATATTTGGGTGGGGTTGAGACAATTGTGTCCAGTGTATGGGTCAGGTCTGACTGATTGAAAACAATAGGCTCCCTAAAAGGCTGACTTGCAAAAGTCATTAAAGGATGATTGTACTTTACACCAACCCAGCTCAGACCATTGTCTCTGCAGTGATGTTAATAGTATGCCATATCTCTTCTGCATGTAGATCTTGCTTTTCAGCTGCATGGACAGCCAACTGCCACTGCAGCCTGCATACTGCTTATGTGAAAGTCCCATGAAACCACTGAGAAAGGAGATGAGACCTGTAGAGGGGATTAGCTGGGAGGGGGACGTTTGAGTCTCCGTGGTTTTCCTGTAATGCTAATCACCAATGTATTGAAGAGCACTAGATTCTTTTTAGAAGTGATAACTAAGTAGAATATAGATTTTACCACCGCCTATTGATGAAGATGCTCAGAGGCCTTTTCTTTTTATACGATGCCCAGCCACCAATGTCCAATGCAAGGAAAGAGATCATCATGCAGGCGTTTAGGAAGCTCGACAAAACCGGAGATGGCATTGTGACTATTGAAGATCTACGGGGAGTCTATAATGCAAAATACCATCCAAAATACCAGAACGGGGAGTGGACAGAGGATCAGGTCTTCAGGAGCTTTCTAGATAATTTTGACTCTCCCTATGATAAAGATGGACAGGTAAAACCCTTCTTTCTTTCTTTTTGTCTCTCTTTCTCTCTCTCCCTCCCTTTTTTCCTTCCCCTCTTTCCCTTCCTTCCTTCTGCCCTTCTTTCCCTCCCTCTCTCCCTCCCTTCCTTCCTTCTTCCCTTTTCTTTCGTATCCTTCCTTCCTTTCTCAATTCTTTCCCTTCCTTCCTTCCTTCCTTCCTTCCTTCCTTCCTTCCTTCCTTCCGCTTCCTTCCTACTTTCCTCAATTCTTTCTTTTTTTCCCTTTCTCTCTTCTTTCCTTCCCCTATTTCCTTTCCTTCCTTCCTTTCTTTCTTTCTTATCCTTCCTTCCTTCCTTCTTTCTTATCCTCCGTTCCTTCCTTCCTTCTTTTATATCCTTCCTTCCTTCCTTGCATTACTGTGCTGTCTCTTGCAGTTGTTGATCTTACCGTTAATACACTCCTTTCGACAATTGTTGTCCAATTTTTCGGCAGACAATGGTTTGACATCAGATTTTCGTATGGTCAGTACACAAATCCATTGCACAAAAGTACAAACATGCATGCTCGGAATCAATGCTCATCAAACACGAAATCAGCAGAAGGAGTCCAAAGGGTGGCACTCAAGAGCTGAAATTCCTTGTAGTACGTCACTATGTTCATGTTTGTGGCACGACAATTGTGTACCGTTAGTATGCAATTCAAGATCCTGGCACACGCCCTTTTGACAAAAACGTTCGGTTGGCCAACAAACGTACCGTGTGTACGAGGCTAAAGCCACAAACACGAATGTAGTGACGTACTATGAGTAATTTCAGCTCTTGAGCGCCACCCTTTGGGCTCCTTTTGCTAATTTTGTGTTTGGTGAGCATTGATTCCCGAGAATGCATTTTTTTTACTTTCGACTTTTGTGTGATGGATTGGTGTACTGACCATACGAAAATCTGAGGTCAAACTTTAATAGCCTGTCATCCAACATTTGTTGGTAGATAATTGGAAAACAGTTGTCAAAGGAAGCGTACTAACAGTAAGAATTTAGTACAACAGTCTGTCAACAGGCAATCCCCTGCCAACAATCGAACCGCTTGTTTTGCTCCCTTATTATAATTTTAGCACATTGTGCTGTCATTCTTATCATCTCAGCATTTCAGTAACAATGAATATCACTACTGAAATAAATGTTGCCAATATTGTAATGTACTAATATCCACAGAAAGGGGACTTTAAATGTGCTAACTACCACACAATAAAAAAAAAAAAACAATTCATTTTATTAAATCATTAAAATCAGCTTAAAACCAAAGACCATAGTAAGGTTCAACAATGACAGACTGAATATTACATATTCCGTACTACAGCAGATGCAACAATCTCAACATGTTTCGCCAATTATTACAGCTTCTTTAGCAGTTTATGTAGCAAATGTTACTGTATACTGAACCACATTGATAGAAAATGATGGAAATTAACTGTTTCTGTTTCAAAATTTGGAACCAACGTTTTGATGACCACAATGCAACCAATGAGATGGCCATAGGAGACACAATAGATCTAAGAATAGGGACCATCTCTATTGTCTGCAGACCCTGTCTCTGCTGATGGACTTTTTAACTAAACATGTGTATGGGAAACAGGGTGTCGGAGAATTGGAATTGAATAGAAAACTGGTTACAGGGGCACATCCAAAGGGTGGTGATAAATAATGTGTACTCAGACTGGTCTGGAGTGGTAAGGGGGGGGGGGGGGTGCCCCAAGGCTCTGTTTTGGGACCAATTCTGTTTAATGTATCCATAAATGATATAGAGCAAGGGATAAATATAGAGGAAGGGATAAATATAGAGGAAGGGATAAATAGCTCAATCTCAGTTTTTGCGTATGACACAAAAATAAGCAGGGCAATAACTTCACATCAGGATATATACATTTTACAGAAAGGCCTGAACAAAATAATGGAGTGGGAAATTACTTGAAAAATGAAGTTTGGAGTGGAGAAATGTAGGGTAATGCACTTGGGGGCTAAAAACATAAATGCAAACTATTCACTAGGGGGAGAATCTCTGGGGAAATCAAGGATGGAGAAAGATCTGGGGTCCAAGTAGGTGACAGACCCCAGACCCGAGGTGCAATAGCATTCAATGTCAAGCTGCAGCTACGAAAGCCAACAGAATATTAGCAGGCATAAAAAAGGGGATATACTCCAGAGATAGAACAATAATCCTGCCACTTTATAAAACTCTGATTAGGCCACATCTGGAGTGCTCTGTCCAGTTCTGGTCACCAGTCCTCAGAAGAGATGTGTTGGAGCTTGAGAGGGTCCAAAGAAGGGCAATAAAATTAATAAGGGGATTGGAGGACCTCAATTACAAGGAAGCACTACAAGCACTACATTTATTCTCGTTAGAGAAGAGACGCTTGAGAGGAGATATGATATCGATATACAAATACTTTAATGGGGATTCCAGCTTAGGAAAAAACGATTCAGTCTCAGGGAGTGTAAGAGGACACGGGACCACAGAATGAGATTGGGGGAGAAGCGGTTTAACCTAAAGCTGCGCAGGGTTTTTTTTCACTGTCGGGACGATAAGGATTTGAAACTCTCTTCCACAATTGGTGGTGGAAAAGACTCTTGGATGTGCATCCTAAAGAACACAACATACAGGGATATGGGAAATGATTATCGACAGTGACACACACACACACACACCTACACAGGTTAATCTGGATGGATTATTGTCTTTATTCAAACCTACCTATTATCTAACTATGTAACTATGGAATGGTCCTCGTGGGTCCAGCATTGGAGCCACAAGGAGCATTCCAATTCTTAGACAAAAAAAAAAAAAAAAGACAAAATATCACTCTAAGCCCTTGTACACACGGTCGGAGATTCCGACGGAATGTGTCCTATCGGACCATTTTGTCAGATAATCCGACTGTGTGTGGTATGCATCGGACTGTTTCCGTCGGAATATCCGTCTGACCCAATTTTCCAACTTGTTGGAAATATTTTCCGACAAACTGGTCCGATCGGACATACTCCGATCATGTGTAGAGAATTTTGATCGGACAGAGTGCCACGCATGCTCAGATCAAATTCCTACACCAAAGCTATTGGCTACTAGCGTGAACGTAGTCCCATCGTAACGAAATAACGTCATCACATTCTGAACGATCGGATTTTCCGACAACTTGGTCCGACCGTGTGTATGCAACAGTTTCGGACACAATCCGTCGGACAAAATCCGTCGGACAAAATCCAACGGATTTGGTTGGCAGAATGTCCGACCGTGTGTACAAGGGCTTAATGTGTTTTTGTCTGTACCTCTTTATCTGCTCTACTGGAGTTTCCCAGAAATTTTGGGTTTGTACAGCCTTACCACCTTGAAAGCCCTGCTCAGTTTGTCTGCAGAAGCTAATCTAATGTTTATAATATGGTAAACTAACTGGACTTTTCACAGGTACCTTCTAGGATGCCATCAGTATGAATCAATTATAAACATGAAACTCTTTGTTCATATTGTCACAACTACACTAATGTTTCATCCTAACAAACTGTCATTCCACCCATTTTTCAGCAAGTTGTTCCTTCCATAGTGGATTATTTCTTGCTAAAAGGGGCAAAAAAAGGTTTCTTCATTTTTTGTTGTCTTGTGACCATGACAGGTGACTCCGGATGAATTCACTAACTACTATGCCGGAGTTAGCGCATCAATCGATACCGATGTATACTTTATCACCATGATGAAGAACGCCTGGCGACTATAAGTGTATGGGATCAATAACGCACAGTGTTATATTACTAACACATCATATCACTCCACCTGTTTTATTGTCACTGTGTGCATGCTGGTGTGACACCCATACTAACCACTAACCGTACTACGTGTGGCTAAATATGTTTTATTTCAGGTTCACGTGTGGAATTAACCTTATTCATCAGTTAATTACCTTTCTGCTTAACACTAACATTACCAAAATGTTTTCTCATTGTGTAAAATTGTATATTGTATAAGTGCAACAGTCAAAACCTAGAATTAAGCATTGAAGTGCTTACAGGGGAGCAGCCTAAAAAAAAATAGTGTGCTTCTTGAATCTCTATTGGCCGTTAAGCATCAGCCAGTAGAGATATGATGAGGAACGATGAGTAGTATATCACTGCACAATAGAGCTCCATGAATTTTGGGGTCCTAGAAATAAAAGATCTGGGTTATAGGTTAATAGAGGAATAGAGGAGCCTGCAAGGTGTCAAGATTCAAAAAGCCCACAGATTTTCTTTAAAATAAAAAATATATATACATACTGTGTGTATATATGTATGTATGTATATATATATATATATATATATATATATATATATATATATATATGAAAAATTTTAGGTAGGTGGGAAAAATAGTTGCAAATGAAAAATGCTTTCAGAGATAGAAGTGTTAATAGATTCTTTATCAATTAACAAACTGAAAAATAAATGAACAGAAGAGAAATCCAAATCAAATCAATATTTGGTTTGACCACCCTTTGCCTTCACACCAGCATCAATTCTTCTAGGTACACTTGCACACAGTT
Organism: Lithobates pipiens; assembly: GCF_037356315.1. Taxonomy (NCBI): domain Eukaryota; kingdom Metazoa; phylum Chordata; class Amphibia; order Anura; family Ranidae; genus Lithobates; species Lithobates pipiens. The sequence goes on from NW_027507790.1 coordinate 228,108,683, forward strand.
TTTAAAGGAACTTGGTAGGTAGGTTGTTCCAAACATCTTGGGGAAGTAACCACAGATCCTTCTGTGGATGTAGGGTGCCTCATATAATTCTGTCTCTTCATGTAATCCCAGACAGACTCCATGATGTTAGAATCAGGTCTCTGTGAGGGCCAAACCATCACTTTCAGGACTCCTTGTTCTTCTTTACACTGAATATCATCTTTAATGACATTGACTTTATGTTTGGGGTGGTTGTCCTGCTGTACAATCAGTTTGGGCCACACAACCCACTCTGATGGCTTGGCATGATGGATAAGTATCTGCCTGAATTTCTCAGCATTGAGGACACCATTGATCCTTACCAAATCTCCAATTTAATTTGCAGCAATGCAGCCCAAAACTTGCAAGGGACCTCCACCATGCTTCACTGTTGCCTGCAGACACTCATTATTGTACCGCTCTCCAGCCCTTTGGCAAACAAACTGCTTCCTGCTACAGCCAAATATTTCACATTTTGACTCATCCCTCCCGAACACCTGCTGCCATTTTCTGCAACCCAGTTCCTATGTTTTCTTGCATAGTTGAGTCGCTTAGCTTTGTTTCCATGTAGAAGGTATGGCTTTTTGGCCACATTTCTTCCATGAAGATCACTTTTGTCCAGACTCCTCAGGACAGTAGATGGGTGTACCTGGGTCCCACTGGTTTCCGCAAGTTCTGTGCTGATGGCACTGCTGGACATCTTCTGATGTCGAAGGGAAGTACACATAATGTTTCTTTTATCTGCTACATTAAGTTTCCTTGGCCGACCAATGTGTCTACGGTCCTCAACGTGGCCCATTTATTTGCTTCCTTAAAAGAGCTTGAACAGCACATCTTGAAACCCCAGTCTGCTTTGAAATCTTTGCCTGGGAGAGACCTTGCTGATGAAGTATAACTACCTTGTGTCTTGTTGCTGTGCTCAGTCTTGCCATGGTGTATGACCTATGACATAAAACTGTCTTCCACAATCTCATCTTAGTAGCAGGGTTTGGCTGTTCCTCACCCAGTTTTAAAACCTCATACACAGCTGTTTCTGTTTCAGTTAATGAATCTATTTCAACGTACATACATACGTGCCACTGTGCCAACGTATATTGTCGCGCACTGGTTGGCAAGCGGTTAATATTGCGATTTCTCTTGCTAAACCAGAACAAGTATGCAGGTACTCGTAACTTTTCTTGTCAGTTTGCAAACTTTAAAGGCTAAGTTCACCTTCTCCATAAAATAGCCTATGTAGTCAAGGGGCCCCTATTACAAATCTGTGCAGCCCTGTAAAATTATCATTCTTTGTATTGTTTTACCTGTAGGCCATTCGGGCCCCTTCAGAAGACTGGCTTAAAAAACTCCTAGTTAGCAACCCAACGCCCTGTTTTTTTGCTATGACATGAAAACCATTGGATGCTCACTCCCAGCATTCCAGGAGTGATAAACATGAGGGGTGCTAACCAGCATGCTAACTCAGGAGCCAAGCTTCTGAATGGGCTACATGTAAAACAATAAAATTAAGCTATATATATATATATATACACACAGTTGTGCTCAAAAGTTTGCATACCCTGGCAGAAATTGTGAAATGTTTGCATTTATATTGAAAATATGACTAATCATGCCAAAAAACTGTCTTTTATTCAAGGATAGTGATCACATGAAGCCATTTATTATGACATAGTTTGTTGGCTCCTTTTAAAATCATAATGATAACAAATCACCCAAATGGCCCTGATCAAAAGTTTACATACCCTGGGATGTTTAGTTTTGGTACAGACACAGAAGGTGGCACACACAGGTTAAATAGCAATTAAAGGTTAATTTCCCACATGTGTGGCTTTTTAAATCACAATCAGTGTCTAGTCAATGAGTTTGTTAGCTCTCACATGGATGCACTAAGCAGGCTAGATACTAAGCCTTGGGGAGCAGAAAAGAACAGTCAAAAGACCTGCGTAACAAAGTAATGGAACTTTATAAAAATGGAAAAGGATATAAAAAGATACCCAAAGCCTTGAATATTCCAGTCAGTACTGTTCAATCATTTAATAAGAAGTTGAAAATTTGGGGATCTCTTGATACCAAGCCGAGGTCAGGTAGAAATGGTTTCCCTTCTGAACAGGCCCAGATTGTAACCACCTATGGCTGACTTAAGAGGGAATTTCCCTTCACATTTGAGAGATTTTTTTTATTACTCTGTTGTGTTTTTGGTATAGGAAGTGAATTGAAATCTTCTATTTTGAGTTTTATTAATCTGAAACAGAAAGAAAAAGTATAGGCTTTGTATACTTTTTAAATTTGATGTTTGAGTTCACTTCAGTTTAGCGAATATCCGTTAGGCTGGGTTCACACTACTGCGCATTGGATGCAGGTTTCTCTGCAGCCAATTCGCATGTCAGGAGATAAATTGCACAGCAGTCCTGTGCGTCTTCTGGTCCGTTTCAGGTCCGAATTCAGCCAAAAGTTCTGACTGAAATTGGAGCTGAAATGGTGAACAGGGACGCATTGGACCCCTGCTGTGAGCCGCAACATGCAGCAGTGTGAACCCGGCCTAAAGAGAAATTCCAGGTATGGATATTTTTACCTTCGTCCAAGTTGAACCAAGGTAACTATATATGTACCTTACCTGGGCGATGCCCCTGGAAGCTGGAGAATACTGAAGTAGACACCACTTCTCCACTGATCTCCACTTGCTTAGCAATCTCTAAATGGCCCCCATGCTGAGAGGCCATCCTATGTTCAGAATGCAGTAGGGTAATATCTTGGCACGGGGCGGTACCCAGAAACAAGTGGAGATCTTTGGAGTATTGGTGTCTTCCAGGGGCATCAGGCCCTGGTCCAAGTTGAACCATTGTAACTAACTGTGTGTATAGTATATCCATACATAAAATTCTTCTTTAATAGTGAAAAGTCTGTGCAGACATAAGGAAACGAATGAGGCTGCAACTGCTATTTATAAAGTTATTTATATTGGCTTGCGTTACATTTCTCAGATAAGCAATATTTTCAAGGGGACTTCAGGAAACACTTAAAATGTGTGACCTCGGATGTACATTTACATGGAGGTTCCCACCTTCCCAAACCAGCCCAGGATCGGCACTTACAGAATTTGCATGTACTACTACCCCCTAGTGAGATCTAGTATTCCAATTCCTGGTGTACTGACCCAGAACAAATCTACAAATCAGGATTTCTGAGTTCATTGGTTACGTATTCAAGGTTAGGCAAATAGCTAATAATGCATTAACTAGAGTGAAACCCAACCCCTCCCTGAAAATATTGACATCATGCCCTCAGGAAATTGCCCTCCTCCTCATTGCTGGGTCTCATTTGCTCTTCTGCATTTCTTGTTCCAGGTTACAAAAGATGAATTTTTAAACTATTATTCTGGAGTCAGCGCCTCGGTTGACAGCGACGTCTACTTTATATTGATGATGAAGAATGCCTGGAAATTGTGATATACATAAATATATTTTTATACTGTGTTTTAATTGCAAGAGACTTTATGCAATACCATGAGTTGGTTGAACTTCTTTCCCTCATCAGTCAATTTTTTTACAAATAATTTTTAAGGGATTTTAGAATGGAAATACCTAACTGAATTTATACGTCACATGCTAGATCTGGACAGGGCTGGAAAATTCAATAACTGTCCTAATGTATTAGTGTGTATCTTGATTAGGAAAAAGTACTTATTTAGGTTCCCTTCTATGCCATATGTGGATGTTTTGGGTCTAAACCCTGTGTAAGCTCCATGTGGGAGGGTATTAAGGGTTACTGATGTGTCCCCTCCATCATGTGACAGTATTTGGGCCTGGTAATTGGCTGATCATGGTCAAGCACTGCAAACTGAGAGGAAGGTGAGAAGGTCAAATGATCCCTCATACCGGAGAATACTAAATTAGCAAAGTGACACACTGAACTCCAGAAAATCGAATGTAAGATCCTTTATTCCAAATGTGTATTTCCTAAGAAAACTAAATAAATAATAACAATAAAAAATTCTAGGATCTAATAAGGTCTAATAAGGTTATCAATGCAGATATAGTCGTTATTTCCGACTCTCTTCTGTTCCTGCCCAACCTTGTGTATTCCAGCCCCTCCTGGATCATTAACCAAACAAAAGCACCACTCCGAAGCCTGGTACATACCACCCATCGACTCAAACACTTGTTGCCAGGTGCTGGCTTGTGAAGTGAGCATGTTTAACTCAAAGAGCTCCAATATTAAAAAAGTAGCAGAGTTGCATGCGGTCTAAGTTAACCAAGGAACCCAAATGTAGGGAGTCGGCTTCAGCTCAATCACCTCCCTCAAGCCATGTCCCTTTGACGCATTTCAACTCTATAGGGCTTAGTTGTAGAGGTTTAACTTTGGTCACCTCAAACTATGTGCGGATCTGCTACTTGATCGATATGTAATCTCTTTCAGCAAATCCCGTTACATTCTTTAAAATATAAAGTCCTTCCAACAGGGAAGATTGAAACCCCTCATAATGGGCACAGCAGGTGTGCACAACCAGGAACTCATGTGCTTAGATCCCACCAATAGAATTACCCAGAGATATGACAAAGTGTTACACTGTATACTTCAGATGTAAGATTAGCAGTTAGGCTACATTCACATGGGCAGACAGGGGTGCATAGTTTGCTGCAATCAGAAGGTGCTAAACGCCGCCTCTGGACACAATTTTCTGTGCTATGGCCTCGTATAAACTGGCCTCTGACTAGCTGTGGTCAGTTTGTATGTGGCCTTTTTTACTGCAGAGATGCAGACCCTGGATGCACATAGGGGTTGGTCGGAGGTTGCATTTGAATGTAACCCCTTTAGATGAGTGGTTACATGGGAACAGTGGTGGCACCAGTTATTACTTTGTCAGTCACTGCAGAGAGCTATTTCTAATCACACACAGTGGGGGAGATTTATTAAGGTGGAGAACACAGAATCTGGTGCAACTGTACATAGTAACCAATCACTTTCTAACTTCAGCTTGTTCAATTAAGCTTTGACAATAAGGCCGGTTCACACAGGTGCGCCATACGCTCTGACATGGTCCTACCTTGGCCCTACTTCCATCCGACTTGAATGAACAGGGTACAATTTTGCTCTGACTTTGAGATAGTCCGACCTGTTCTTTGATCAATCAAAACAATCCCAGTGTGACATAAATTCCCTTTTCTGCTGCTGTATTCGCCATGTCAGATGTCACAAGTTGGATTTTTAGGACGACCATCTGACTTCAATGATATTGAATAGGCTGAACGGACCAAAGTAGTGCAGAAACCGACTTGTGTCGGACCAGTGAAGACGGCCCTCATAAGGAACCATTGATTTGTACACGTCATGCGACATGAGCTCCCAAAGTTGGAGCATATGTTGCATCAGTGTGAACCGGGCCTTATCAGGGTTTCAGTTTGCACAGCTGACCAGACTATAAGAAGGTCAACCATTTTTCTTGATCTTCTGGAGTTTGTCTTGACTTTAATGGCTAATTTTTTTTCCATTTCTATGTGACAGTGTGGCTAGTGGAAACTGCAAGCTGGGAGTTTCTAGATATCTTTTTGTGATCTTCAGTGGTTTCTAAGCATCAGTCATCATGGTATAGAATTTATTAAAGCAAAATAGTCCAGCAAAAGATGAAATAACAAATCCAACCTTTGCTACAAAATACACCTTCAATCCAGAGATTTCCCATGCAGTACTTTTTTCTGTCACTAGATGTCCTCTGTCTAATGGTCAGCATCATTCAACCCACTTCCTCAAAGCCCAGGTTGTCCTGGACATACCCCCAGCCTGTGAGTGAACAGTGAAAGGAGAAACAGCGCAGTCATTAACTAATCTCCCCACCTTTTTTGCTTTCTCCTCCTATCAGCATGCTACTTATCAGCACACAAACTGATTGGCTCCATGTACTACTTCTTTCTCTCACATTCCAGCTCTGCGATATAGAGGCTGATAGTGGGTCACACTGAGGTCCTTTGAAGGCTTGCATTAAAAACAAAACAAAAAAAACGCACTAATGATTACAGAGCTGCATTACTTTGTGCCTTTTATATCTGCCTAGAGTTCATCTTTGACGTTGCCTTTACCTTATTTGGATTAAGCCCTAAAGAGTTCATTGAGTTGACCTTTGAAAACATAATACTAGTAGATCAACTGGAAGGATGATCAAACCTTTCACATGTTCAGATCCCTGCACACTGGGATGACACATATGATGCTACAGGGAGAAAATGGCCTTCTTTGATTAGCACAAGTTTTTTGTTTTTAAGATTTGGATTATACTGCTGTTTTTGCCCTTGGTGACCACACAGGCAGTAAGGGGAATCTGTGGGGGGAACAAACAGTAATAGAAATCTAACAAAGATTCTAATGATTCCTCTTTCCATAAAAAGCTGTTGCTAGTTTTGGCTAGAATTGGCATTAACTCTACAACTATAAAAATAAAAAGTTTCATTAGTGGAAATAGCACTTCTCCTAGGCTGGCCATACACTGATAGCTTATAAAGCAGATTCCTCCATCCATGCTATATAGCTGGGATGCACGAGCCCCCCCTGCTGGCCGATTGAGTCACCCACAAAGAGATTCCCAACCAAAATTTGCAGAGGGTATAGCCAAGTTTACTCCCATCTAGTAGCCAGTTAAGGTTTTATTAACCATCTCTCTACTGTCATATTGTAAACAAATGGCGAGAAGGTTTCAGTTTTTGGAGTGCTATTTATGAATGGCACTTCAGAAATAGTCCTCAGGCTTACAGCACTCAGTGCCTACACAGGGGCAGCGAGGAGAAGAAAGTTGGCCTTGTGTAAGGTCTGACAAGGAGTTTACAAAGGGCTTTACAATTACGGCTCCAGCAGAAGAATAAGAAAGTGTGGTACAATTAAAGCATAAGTTCACCTCTTTGTAAAAAAAAATAATAAATGCACAAATTATTGCAGGTAAAAAAAAAATTATTGTTTGGAGGTTCTGGGCACTATGGGTGTTGCTGGATGCTCAACAGCAAGCTTTAGGGTGCGGCAGAGTGCTGGGATGCTGTAGGCACTGAGAGCTGTAAGGGGGTCTAGTGACACTGTGGGAGGTTGTGGGGCACTATAAGAACTGGGAGGCACTGTGGGAGGTTAGGGGATCTGGAGTTAGCTGGAGGCCTGGATGGGAGGCCACGGCCTGGTGGTTGAAAACCACTGATCTACAGAGCCCATCATTTTGTCTTGGGGGGGGTTCATTATAAGGAACAGCAGCCAAGCAGCTCAGAGCGATGCAGAAAAGTCTTAAAAGCCGGGAGATTACGAACCCTACTCTGAAATACATGGAAACTAACTAAGCTGATCAGTGATGGTAAAAGCACCACTATCTCTATGGACTATCATTGTAGGCAAAATGATGGGGTTTCTTGTACAAGTCTATGTCTATCAATTTATTGTACAAGTATGTCTATCAGTTTATATACACCTTTCTCTATTATATTTTTTACATCGCTAATTGGGATTTGTTCAACCAATGAATGTGACTCTTTTAACTCACTGTTGTATTTATTTGTCCACAATGTCTGTGATTTTTGGCCATTGCTTTTTTTTATTGTGATCTCTCTGTGTCTGTGAAATAAAATTGCCAACTGTCAGTAAAAAATCCATTGAGAATGGTCTCTGTCATTGTGCAGGCAAAAAACATTTTGATTTCCGCATTAAAGTGTAACTAAACCCTTCTATCATTTTTTTGCTAAGGAAGCTGCCATCTTGGCCTCTGTTTGATCTTTAACTGCCATGATGCTGCACATGTGATCCGTTATGACACCAGCCATTTGATGGTTTGGGTGAGAACACAACCAAAGTCACAACCCGGCATGTGCCAGGAATGAAACTGTTAAATCGATTGTGTCGTATTCAGGGTATGGCACATATGGCAAGTGCCATGGGCGCCATATGAAGGGGGTGCTCGTGAGTGGCTGGGCAGCAAGCAGTGTTGCCAACCACGGCCACCCTTATTTTTTGCAAGTTTCTGGAGCGGCCCGACCGGATCCTGTATTTGGCCAGCGGACAGGCCTCGATGGCAGACTTGACAGAGGCTGGGCTGACAGCATGCTACTACTTCTGTCAGGACGAGTGATGTCATGGCGCATCCCGCCAGGTGCGCTAGGATTTAAAAACAGTCACCAGGAGCAGGAGGCAAGCTGTGCAGGTGGAATGGAGGAGCCCTCGTAGTGGTCTGAGTGTCCTGACGACCCAGAGAGTCGGGGACAGACTGAGTGACAGCGTGAGTGTGACAGCCCAGGCATCCACAGCATGAACGAACCAGCCCAGGGTAGGCAGGAATACCTTAAGATAATAAATAGAGGAGATGATGGAGGCAGGAGGGATGGATCAGGGAAGCAGCAGGAGGGATGGATCATGGAGGTAGGAGGGATGGTGTGCTGAAGGCAGGAGGGATGGTGTGATGGAGGCAGGAGGGATGGATCGTGGAGGCAGGAGGGATGGTGTGATGGTGACAGGAGGGATGGATCATGGAGGCGGTTGGGATGGATCATGGGGGCAGAAGCGATGGTGTGATGGAGGAAGGAGGGATGGATCATGGGGGCAGGAGGGATGGCGTGATGGAGGCAGGAGGGATGGATCATGGAGGCAGGATGGATGGTGTGATGGAGTCAGGAGGGATGGATCATGGAGGCAGGATGGATGGTGTGATGGAGGCAGGAGGGATGGATCATGGAGGCACTATGGATGGTGTGATGGAGGCAGGAGGGATGGCATGATGGAGGCAGGAGGGATGGCATGATAGGGGTAGGAGGGATGGCATGATAGGGGCAGGAGGGATGGATCGTGGAGAATCAAAAGAAAGGCAAGGCATTCGGTGATGGCCTCGGAGGCAGTGGCACTCCCCCAAGGAAAGAAGGTCAGGACACTACACTACTGTGGGAGGTGAATTGGGCAGAGGAGGATATACTACACTATTGTATGTAATATAATTTGTTAATTGAAAGATTAAAGAGCTTAACTTGTAGTTTTGTTAGATGTTTTTTTTGTTAAAGTTATCTGAAAGATGGGTTTCAAATGTTCTGAAAGGGTCACAGTTTCAGTGCTTCCATAGGCACCATTTTCACTAGCTACTCCTCTGATTGTTTTAGTTCTGCTTTCATATATGGGCAGAGCTCATGCAACTACTGGGGAATATATGGGGAATTTTAATCTCATGCGCAAGTGGAAACCAGCCTACTGATGACCATACACCTTACAATGTGATTGTACAATTTGCTTAAAGTGGTTGTAAACCCTTACAACACACTTTGACCTACAGGTAAGCCTAGATTAAGGGTTCCCTGTAGGTCCAAGAAATATCTCCTCAACCTACACGGTTGAGGAGATATTTGCCGAACTACAGGCACCGCTGTCTACGGCGCATGCACACTGAGCGCGGCACCCGTCAACGGCGATATGCCACGCGTGGCGGCTCCCGAGGGCATGCGTGGGAGTGACGTCATCGCGGCTTCACCGAATGACACCAGCGGAGCAGGCGAGACCCACCGAAAAGATGGATTCTCCGGACTACAGGGGACAGCGATGACTTCGCTGGCTCCTGTGTCAGGTAAGTGACACATAATGGGCTACTATGTGATGCATAGTAGTCCATTATGCTTTACCTTTGCAGGGAATGAAAGAGGAAGTAAACTCATCAGGGTTTACTTCCTCTTTAAAGCGGAATTAAACCCATCAATTTAACCATTTCAAAAAACAGTTATATTCCCGTCTTGTGCCGGAAATAGAACTGTCATCTTATATGTGCTCTCAACCAAACTGTCAAACCATCAAATGGCTGATGTCAAAACTGTTCACATGTGCAACATTATGACAGTTAAAGATCAGAGGCCAAGATAGCAGCTTCCTTGGCTGAAAAAGATAGGATCATCAGTGTAATGCACAGATGCATCAGCATGTGAGATTGGCCTTAACAACAGCTCCATGTATTCGAATGTATCACAAATATGGCCCACAAGTGTGTTAGGCCGCGTACACACGGGCGGATTGTCTGCCCAACTAAGTTCGGCAGACAATCCGACAGACAGTCCGTTCAAAATTAGCATGAACGGACTTGACCACACACGATGAGCAGACAGTCCGCTGAAAGCGTGCGTGATGACGTGTACAGCACGTACGACGGGACTAGAAAAACGACGTCCTATACACTGCAATGCAACCTTCGGCCGTGTAAACCCTTTCTGAGCATGCGCCATACTTAGTACGTCCAACTTGTCTACACACGAGCGGACTGTCCGCTGAAACCAAGTTTGGACGGACAAAACCAAGTTTGAACGGACTGTCTTACGGAAATTCCGTAAGACTTTGTTCGTCAGACTGTCCGCTGAAAAAGTCCGCTGAAGCCCACACACGAGCGGATTGTCCGCTGAAACACTGTTCAGCGGACTAAGTTGGGCAGACAGTCCGCCCGTGTGTACGCGGCCTTACTGGAGGAGAGGTCACTCACTACTACGCACTGATTGCCCCAACGTGGTCTATCTGTAAACACACATTTACCACTCATGGAATCTTTCCATCCTACTCACACCTTTTCCCTATATTGGGGAACCCGGACTCCTTTACTGGATTTCAAAACAGGACATTTGCCATATTTACCCCAAGAAAAGGCTGCAAACTCCTCAATTCCTTAGGCTTGGCTAACACTCAAAGAAATGTGGCTTGACTGTTTGACAGGCAACGGCTTTGCCATGCTGAAGAAGATATGAAACTCATGGAGGATCTGACAGGTTCCTTTAAGGGTACAAACTCTAATTTATGTCCCACCCGATTCTACTGGATATCATTTCCCTTTACTGAGGAATACAAACAACTCCTTTCTGCTTGCGCCGAGCCTTCCACAACTTGGAGGCACTAGACCCCTACAGATGCCCCACTGCCAGACACCCTCCTGGTCTGACACCATATTCCTCCCACCCTCTTCCCTACCCCACCTTTCCCTTATAGGTCCCTAACTGTACACATCCCCCCCATGCATACAGTGGCATTAACAAACAAATGTTCTGTATATTATGTTTTATTATCGCTGTCCATATCTATCAAAGTGCATAAGACACATAACAGAATATATAAACATTTCACATAATATAGGTTATACAAAATAGAATCAAGCAATTGAATACAATTTTAAACAAATGCATTTCATACATTTAGGTATACATTACATTCATGATACGGCATAGCGTGTGTTTATAAAACAAAATATTTTTTTTTATGCAATCCAGCATTACTAAGAATATAAAAATGAAAATATATAACCTTTTACACTTGTGTGACTTGAAAGTCGCACAGTTTTGACGTGATTTCAGGGAATGCCTGTGTAAACTTGAGTTCTATGGACCTCAACTCGCATTAAAGTCAGACCAAAGTAGTAAAGGGACTTCTTTGAAATCGGTGCGACTTGAAGTTGCACAAATATGAATGGTACTCATTGGAAATCATGGGGTACCAGTTGTCATGCGACTTTGAAGTCCCAAGTCACAGGACAAGTCGCTCAAGTGTGAAAGGGGCCTCAATCTAAGGTCAGAGTAAATGAGCTTTCTGATCTGCTACAATGTATTTAATGGGTTAGCTCGCCTTTAAGGATCCATTTATACCAGTGCGACACATCAAGTCGCATGACAATTTGCAGCCCGTTTATTTCAATAGCACCCATTTTGAGCTATGTGACTTACAGTCCCAGCGGCTTTGAAAAGGTTCCTGCACTATTTTGATGCAACTTGAGTGCCAGAGAGTGTAAAGCCACACTCCAAAGTGGCACCGGAAATCGTGCATCTTTGGAGTCACACTAGTGTGAACGGAGCCTAATGACATTTCCCAAAAAATAATCCTCAGTACATTAAGCAGGCCTCAGTTGCATAAGGCTAAGTTCACCATACTGTGATCTGATTTTCAGTGCTATTATGTATTGTGACTTGGTTGCGTTTTGGATGTGGTTTTCATATTTTTGGAGCCAAAAGCATGCTGGAATCGCAGCATAGTAGTGCACGAATCTTTTCCAAAACTGGCACCATTGAAAACAATGTGATTTCCTTTGTCATGGGATTCTGTTTAAGCCCTGTGATGTAAAAGCGCTAAACCTTATGCAAATGTGTTTTGATGAGATAGGTGGTTTGTGGTCCTAGAGGCTGCTCACCAGCAACGGTGGAGTCCTGCTGGACCCCCAGAGGGGTTTGTTGAAGTTTTGAAAGGATGGGAGCACCACACCAGCTTGTACAGACTTTTAAAAGATGTTTATTTTGGGACAGCCAATGCATTTCGGGGGCTCAGTGTCACTGTGTGACTCAAATCACATCTGAAATCGCACCAGGCCTAAAAGAATGCTTACTTTTCAAGCTGCGTTTTTAATTACGCTCCCCTGTTCATCCTGCAAATGGCTGTATTCCCTATCCATGCCTGTGAAGTCTGTGCTCTCTTCTCACAGCTCAGTGCATTGCAAGAGTAAAACAGAGTGGACTGTGCATGTGTGGGCAGGGAAAAAAGCAGAGAGCTTGTTTGTGAGTTGCCTGGACCATGCATGCAACGCTCGCTATGTCCTGCCATCTGCAGGATGGAGAAGGAAAGGCAATGAATAAGCAGCTTGAAAAGTAAGCATTATTTTACAAAGAAGAGCACTGCATATTAATGTACTGAGAATGCTGTATTGCATAGGAATATTTTTGGAAAACGTCATTAAAAGTGAACTAACCCTTTAAGAGAAACATGCAGCTTTTCCCTTACTGCACACAGAATTGGGGTTTCTCTTCATTGTGAGGGGGAAAGCCATTTCAAAACACTCTCCCTTACATCCTGAGCAGCAATATATGTATAAAGCAGCGATTGCTTTGTGACAAATCTACAGCATGGATAAATGTCATGGCTGTGGACTGTAGCAGCTTGTGTATATGTAGGTGGTTGAAGCTCTCAGTTTGTACTAAATATGCCACAATGGCATAAAAAATATGGCAATGTACCATACATCGGACAGTTACACTATTGCACAATATTAAGTGGTGCCGGTTCCTCGGTTGTTGACAAACCACAGAGCAACCAATCTCTAACCGTTTAGTTATTTATGTTCTCTACTTTTCTCACAATTAGCTAGACTTTTCCTGTAATGTTAAAGGAGAAGTACAGCTAAAGCTCACTTGGTCGTCACTTGCTCGTTCTGCACTCCCGTCACCCATTTTCAGCAGACAGGAGGCCCGCTGTCCACTGACGTCATAGAGCCTGCCCAGGCAAGATCGCAACAAAGAAGTAGGGATCTGCCCACATTCCTGGACCGATACCGGCTCAGCCTCCCAGTGAGCCACTGGGAGCCTGAGCTGGCTGCTCTCGCCCCCTCCACAGCCCAGTGCTCCACTGACAGTCACCAGCTCTCTGCTCAGGAAACACTGAGAATGGAATGATCGGTGGTGTTTGATCGCTTGGTTCTCAGTGTTAGAGTTGGCGGGGGACAGATGCATCCATCCATATGATTCTTAAAAAAAATAAAAATAAACTCCATACTTCTATTTTAAAGATATTTAACCACTCATCTAAGTAGGCTTTTCAGTTCAAACAAGTGTCAGGAACATACCCCAACAAGATGTCTGCTATTACCCTTGGCCACAAAAGCTTTGGATCTGTTCTTTGTTCCTATGACCTGCCTTTCCATGACAAAATCCTGCCAACTGATACCCTGTTTCCCCGATAGTAAGACACCCCCGATTGTAAGACGTATCGGGAGTTTCAGAGGGGTCGGCTAATATAAGCCGTACCCCGAAAGTAAGACATATGTCTTACTTTCGGGGAAACACGGGGGTATTGCCGCCTCCCTCTCATCTAGCTGCGCGCCGCCTCCTGCCCACGTCCGCACCGTCCCCCTCTCCATACGTCGCCGCGTCTGCCATTTCCCTCTGATCTTAATGAGCGCTGCCTCCTACCCACGCCTGAGCCGTCCCCCTCTCCATACGTCACCGCGCCGTCCCCTGCACTTGTCACTGCCGCCTCCTGCTTAAAATACGGTAATGCACACAGTATTAATCATACATCAGTAAAACACACACTGGCATACTGGGGTATCATCTGCTGTATGTAACCCAGTGGGTATCAGCAGGTGTCACACTGGATTAAATACAGCAGGTGGTACTGTATCACACATAAATCTGTTTTATCTTCCAGTATTCCACTGTTAGTTCTTACCATTTTTCATTGTTTTACATGTTATGCAATGTTGTAACAAGACATTCTTGGCACTTCCTTTTATAAAACTGTTTTGTGGTGAATACAATACTGTTCAGGTTGTTAATAAATGTTAATTTTATGGTTAAAACAAAAAATTCGACAATTTTTTTCCAATATAAGACATACCCCGAAAGTAAGACATAGTGGGGCTTTTGGGGATAAAAAGAAAGTAAGACACTGTCTTACTTTCGGGGAAACACGGTATGCATCTGTCCAATGAGAGTGTGTTTAAAGAAGTGTGTAGACAAAAGATTGCAGCGCTCTCACCAAGGAAGCCTCTTGGATATAAGGATAGAGTCCATGGTAGGGTGCTCTGGCTGCTGTGTCCTCCAGAAAACACTTCAACCAATAGTAGAAAAGAGAAAAAAGTACAAGGGCAGACGCTTTTCGGCACACCGCCTTGATCAAGGCCATGTGCCAAAATGTGTCTGCCCTTGTACTTTTTAACATGTGCTAAACTTGACCAATGTAACTTTGTAAAAATATCTATACCTGGATTTTTTTCTTTAATGTGGCATTGTAACATTGCTCATGCAAGGACATTAAAATACTTGTGTTGGACACTACGGGGAGCCATGAGGTCCTTCTCCTGATCATCTGACAGTGTTTGGGGCTTGTGATTAGCTATTAGAGCCAAGCACTGTCACAGGGAAGGAGGTTGCATAATCTCCAATTCATGCATGCACCAGGTATTGTTGCCAACTGTCCTGGAGGCAAGAGCAGAAAGGGGGAACTGGCTAGGTGAGCATAAAATGCTTATGCTGAAAATGTAACTGTTGGTGCAAACAAAGAAGTATCATGGACAGTACTTGACTGTGCTTTCACTTTGCCTTAAAATTGTCAAGTTGTCTCTGCAATGTCATCACATGAATTTTCATTGGACAGGGAGAAGGCAGTTGGTGGAGTTTGGCCATGTAATCGAAAATACAGGCCCTCTGAACAAAATTAAACCAAATCAGAGCAGGGCTCTGAATACAGTCCTCTCCTTAGTTTACCCCCCTTGACACGTTTCAATATAATTGGGCTTATTTGTAGGAGATACCTTACCTCTACAATGAAACTCAATTGGGGTGAAATGTGTCAGTGGGGCATGGCCTAGGGTGGGGACTGTGCTTGGAGCTACCTATATCAAATAAACTCAACAGTTTGACTTCTTTGGAGTGCGGTTCTACTTTTTAATCTTGCTATGCATGCTGAGCTGGATGAACTTTTAAAGCCCAGTGCCTGATGAAGTGGAGAACCCTTAGAAGCAAGAACTATTACAAATCAGAGAGGGTGACTGAATAAGATATTTTGGCTAATAAAAGTAGTATCAGGAGTCATGTAGAATATGCACTTCTATAGGCAGATAGAAATGTCTGTTTGAAGTCTGAGGCACATGAGTAGAAGAAGAACATGGCTGGAAGACTCTTTAGAGTGTTGGGCTGTGCAGCTACCAATGGCCTGAACAGTGAAAATCTTGGTTGAGCAAGACATGGGGGGGGGGGGGGGTACTAGGGAAGTGAGATGGTGAGACACTTTTAAGGATAGCTATAAGAAGGATACAGGTATCCTCAAAAACAACCATTGTCTTTCCACAAACAAAAGTTGAAATTGAAAGTACTGAACAGCCTTCTGGGTGTGTCAATTTTCCTGGAGAAATTCCTTAGGTCTGATATTTCAGAAATATTATACATTTATAGAAAATATTAAAACAACAAAACTATCATAGTCTGTTATAGTAGGAAAGGTGATATAGGTTGTTCAAGAGACTAGATATTATTGGACTGTTTTATGGCGCTGTTGGGTGTCTTAAAGGCGGACATGGCAATGTACATGGAAATATCTTCCCAGCAGATACCTCTCAATGCGTTGTTTGGCTGCTTCACTGAGTAGGAATAAGCAGGGAAATTCTCTGTTCCAGCTCCAGGGGTTTCAGGGCTGTCATTTGGAATGATGCATTTGGAACTGGAGTCAGTAGATGGCAACAAAACATTCTCAAAATTTGCAGGCTTCTCCAATGAATTGATCTCACGTGTTCCATTAGCAGTCATGTGATCTGAGGGTTCGCTGCACTGCCCGCTATGGCTCATGAGAGAGGAAGATTCTTTGATGCCCACTGCTGGAGATGAGATGTTAGAAGTATCCAGTTGCTTTTCTAGTTGAGTATCGGTCATGCTGATTTGCAAATTGTCTTCTGTCCTCACTTGTGCTTTCATATAGTCTACTTTATTAATATGATAATTGTCAAAGTAGTCAGGATTAAAGCTTATATGGATGTACTGCAAGATACAAAGAAAATGTAATACTGTAAAAACATCATTACCATAGAAAATGTCCTTGCTCTCATGTAAACAATGGTTATGTACAATTTATTTACTGGCGTATCTAAAATGGACTGAGGACAGTTTGTAAAGACATAAACATTTTTTTAATGTACCTTTAAACATGCTAGAAAATATGACTGTAGGAAGAGTTGGTTCTGCACAATCCTATCCTTTTTGCACGTCATAGCCCTCTCCTCTTCTGGAAGTGCCTAATTACTGTCTGTGCTGGTCCAGCCTCCCTGCCCCTCCCTTCACATCTCAACATAACCTTTTATGTAGCAGTTATGGGAGGTACAAAGAGGAATACTATAGAGTGTCACTTGGGGGACACCTCTGAGCCCACTGGGGCTGCTGACATCAGATCCAAGATGGTGGCACCCAACATCAGTTCCAGGCCTATTCAGTGTCTTTCTAAAGGACTTTGCACAGGTAAATGACATGCATACATTCCACAATGCATATATAATCTCTTGGAAAGATTGTTGGGCCTCTTTAGGAATAGTGCCAATATGGATGAGTTCTTGCAGGGCAAAGCAACAGGTTAACTTTGATGCAGACATCCACAAAATCATATATTCCCTTCACTCCCCTGCCACTCAGCTTAGCTGCCAGGGTTGGAAATTCTGTGTAAACTACTAATCTGTGGAGTCAAATGCTCCTCCATACATGTACTTCCAATGGTTCCTGGCATTGGAGGGGGGGGAGGGGGGTCGAAGGAAAGGCAAGTACTGTATAAACTGTTAGAAAAGGGGATATTAAAACAAAACCATTGCTTTGCCAGGAATAAGCTGCATAGGTTTGCTTTGCTGGATACTGCAATCCTTATTGGTCTTTGATAGAGGTCGACCGATATGGGTTTTTCTCTGGCTGATGCCGATATTTAGAAATCATGGCGGCCGATAGCCGATATATGATGCCGATTTTTTTGGGCCGATATGTTAGGCCGATTTTATTTTATTTATTTATTTTTTTCCTTTTTTTTTTTTTTTTTAATCCCCCTTGATCTAACACACCTTTCCCACTGGGGTGTTTTTCAGGCGCTTTTGGGCTAAAAATAGCGCCTGTAAAGTGCCTGCAAAACGGCTCCCCTGCAGTCTGTGTGAAAGACAGAGTGCTTTCACACTGAGGCGATGTGCTGGCAGGATCTTAAAAAAAAGTCCTGCAAGCAGCACGTTTGGAGTGGTGTATACCGCTCCTCCACCACTCCTGCCCATTGATATGAATGGGCACCACTGCTGAAGCGCATGCAATGCGATTTGGCAGCAGTGCTTCATGGGCGCATTTAACCTTTTCCTTGGCCGCTAGCTGGGTTAGATGTGCCCCACTAGCAGCCAAATAGCACCGCTAAAATGATGGTAAAGAGCCGCTAAAACTTGCGTTTTACCATCAACTCCTGCCCGCTCCAGTGTGAAAGCAGCCTTCATAAGTGATACAGAAAATTTCTTACATTTAAACATTTATTAAACAAAACAAACCTTCAATCAGTTTACTTGTATGTATGATTTAGATAAAAAAAAAAAAAAACTATATATTAAATAAAAACAGGTAGTCAAAACTTTTGGACGAAAAAAAAAAAAAATGGGCTAACTTTACTGTTTTTATTTTATTTTTATTTTTTAAATAGTGTATTTTTTTCCCCAAAAAATGCATTTGAAAGACCTCTGTGCAAATGCCGTGTGACATAAAATATTGCAACAACCGCTATTTTATTCCCTAGGATCTCTGCTAAAAAAATATATATAATTTTTGGGGGGTCTAAGTGATTTTCTGGCAGAAAATACAGGATTTTTACTTGTAAGCAACAAGTGTCAGAAAAGATTTAGTCTTTAAATGGTTAAACTGAGAACTTCTACACACAGAGATGATTTAATTCATTCAAGTGTAAACATTGTATCTTTCTGTTCTTTTCTTGGCAGACTGCCCAGAGAGGAGGAAGATGTTTCTATGGCAACTTACACTGACTTCTATTACAGAAGTCATTTCAAAGTCCCGCTGCAGTTCTATATCGGCTTTTTACCAGCACAATCGGCCGATGCCGATTAATTAAAAAATGGCAAATATCGGCCGATATATCGGTCGACCTCTAGTCTTTGATGGGTTGAATGACGCTTGATTGTATTTTACAGAAACCTTAGTGGTGGTGAGATATTCCTGGTTCTTTTTTGTGTCTTCATCATCTTCCATAAGGCCATAACAAGGCTGTCAGCCTCCTGAGGATAGATTTCCTAAATATTTAATATACACCATGAAAAATACATCTGGAGAGTGTGACACAGACTATAGTTGTCAAAGGATTCCTATCATGCGAATGTATGGAGGTTGGCATTGCTGACCTCTGGTTCAGAAAATAAAACTTGCCTGGCTGATCCAGTGGCATCAGTACTTTTCAAATCACTAACTTAGGCTGGCCATAAACAGTGCGTATTTCTTTCCTGCAACCATGGGCTGCAGGAAAGAAATTTGTACAATACCCCCATCAACACAGACAGTGCAGACAGGGAATCCCTCCTGCTGAGGAATTGCCTTCTCCCGGTGGCAGCCACTTGCAACAATCGCAAGCAAATCTGGCAAGCTGGTTGTACCCAAGCTGATCGATAAATCAACTTTGTGCATTCATCTTGCCCATTAATAGTCCAAATCTCAGCCGGTTCCTGCTGAACTGGCCTAGGTTTGAACCATGTATGGCCGGCCTTAGAGTGAGTACATAAATTAGGAGTCCCCACCCCCTTTCCTGACCTGCTGGGCTGCGTGCTCGGATAAGGGTCTGCTATGGACTTTGGGGCGACCCCAATGCTGTTTTTTCGGCGTAGGGGTTCCCTTTTAAATCCATACCAGGTGACAGGGCTAGTGACGTGTCAATCTCGCCAATGGAGGCGGCGACATTGACATCCTTCACTAGTCCCATCTACCTGGAGTCACGTTCAAAATGAATGGACTTTTCTCCGTGTGTGGGCAAGTCCGTTCATTTCAAAAGTCTGGCAGACCTCCACCAAAATTCTGGCGGATTGTTCGCCGCACCTAGTCCGCCGAAAAAGTCCGGTCATGTGTGCGCGTGTGTGGACAAGTCCGCTTGTTCGGAAAGTCCGGCGTACCTCCGCTGCAAAGTCCGGCGGATTGGCCGACAGACCGAGTCTGCTGGATAGTCTGATCGTGTGTACGCGGCATAACAGTGCAAGTGATTTTTGTTCAGTAAAGACCTTTTATTCCAAAATAGAATGTTAAAAGCAAACTAAATCTTAAACTACTCTTGAACTATATTCAAATTTTTTGACAATGTTTATGCAAATTTTCGTATACATTTTTGATCAAAATTCTACAAGTTTGGGCACTCCACTGCCCAAACATGGTGTATATGCAGGATCTGACTGTTGGTTTGACATCCAGGCCTTTCTCCTGAGTGTGGGAAGCAGCCACTGGGGTGAATGGAGCTGGCAAACAATGTTTGCAGACTTTATTCATAAACACATTGTTGCAATGTATTTTTGCAATGCTTACAGTATGTACAGATTAAAAACTTGTCCAAACTGCACCTCCTGCACATGATGTTAAGAAGGTTCTACAGTTCTGTTGTTCAATTTATCCACAAATGTCCAGAGGTAGACAAAATAAGAAAAGCTATTACAGTTTGACGACTTTTGGTGCTGCCTGCTTTAATCCTGCTGCCCTAGGTACTGGCCAGCAACAGCTTATAATAAAGTCTCTATTTCTACTAATACTAATGCTACGATTACTGTCACATTCAATAATATAGTTCCCTCTTTTATCACGGTTCTTACATTACTATTACTGCTCTAATAGGGAGGGCAAAATTAGGATGGTTTTGGTGGTTTTAAGGGTGTAATGGGCACAAAATGGCTCCTGACAGTTCTGGAAGTTCCTTTCAACTATATTTTTCCACCAAAAGAAAAAGAAAATGGGGGAAAAAAGTACAATAAACTTTTCCAGCAAGCATGTAAAAATTAGGGTCAATAATTAAAAAAAAAAAAAAAAAACACATACCATCACATTGAACATTAAAAAAAAAATGTAATTACTATAAATACACCCAAAAAATTCTAATTTTGCCCAAGCAGCTCAATAAGCAAAACTGAGCGCTTTCGCTTTGGCAAATTCAATGTCACCAAAATTACTCCACACTCTTCATTCAATTCAAAGGTATAGAGGGATATCTGTTTGTAGGGAGAAATCATCAGTTTTAAAGGGATAAAAATAAAAAAATATATAAATAAATGAAAGCAATTGTTATTTTAGAACTTTAATGGTACCTTTGTTGGCGATATACATAATTTCTCCAGTGCATTTTTGTGGTCAGGCAGTTCTGGCCAAATGAACGGCTTTATTCTGTGAATATAAAATGAATTTCACTATGTTTACATAAGGATAATAACGTTAAATTGCAGTGCAGCAAAGGCCAATCATTAATTTTGTTTATGACCAAGTTAATATTTAAAGTGCGTCTATAGTACATCCGGAAAGTATTCACATCGCTTAACCTTTACCACATTTTGTTATGTTACAGCCTTATTCCAAAATAAATTGAATTCATTATTTTTCTCAAAACTCTACAAATAATACCCGCTAATGATAACATGCAAGAAGTTTGTTTGTAATCTGCAAATTTATAAGAAATAAAAAATCCCATGTACATGAAGCCAAGTCCCGGACCCCCTTTGGTCTAATGAGAACCTCCAGAATTAGGGACAGCTGACATCCTTCTATGTAGAGTGGGTTATAAGGCATAGTGGGTGTGATGCAAAATAGATTCATGGGCGCCAGACACTTCTTGAATGCAAAGAGATTTATTGTCTCTTAAACAGAACTGTGGGAGAAAGGGTTTAAGACTGCGACTTCTATAGGTAGAAAGCCATGCAGGGAAAGGCACCCAGCCTGGCCACATTTTCACGTGTAGACACACTGTATCCTATGGCAACAATCTTGAACAGTTCCTAACAAAGGTTACAATGAACCCTTTCACTTCCTCTACAATCTCCTATTGTAGATCTTCACTCAAATGAGCTCCCAGTCTCTTTCACTAGACTTGCGGATCCACTGCCACTGGATCTCCTGAGCTCTTCCAATCTCGGCGTAAATCTCAGCGGCGATCGCTCCGCTCCGCTCACAATCAGCGGAGATCGGCGAGGATCAGCGTATAACACGCACCCACGATTCTCCCCTGATTTTAAGGGAAAAAAAGTGCGTGTTATACGCTGATAAATACGGTACCTTCCAACTTGCTGAGATGGGAATGAGGTACACCTATTAGCAAAAGTATATAGCCATAGAATACACCCCCTGCCCCGCTTCTCTTAAAGGAGAATTGTACAAAAATAAAATAAAATGATTGGTTAAACACAACAAGGGATTTTTCACCACTACCATTTACAAATGCTGCCATTTAGAATTTGGATGAAAAGTTTAGCAATGGGAAACACTTTTTGGTAGATAGGTTGTGCATTTTTATACAACTACTGTATATAGATCAGACCAAAAGGAGGGACAAATGAGGAGGAAAGAGAGACAGAGGGACATTGCTCCAAATGAAGGACAGTCCCTCAAAATCAGGGACAGTTGGGAGCTATGCCTTTTATGTGACACACTCTTTAGTTGTGTAACCTGATCTCTATTTCACAGGGTATCTGTTATTTAAGCCTCTAGTAAGGTATATTATTGTCATGCTACATTTTTATATTTACCTGGCTAAAAGAAAGATTTCCCTCACTTTGATAGGCTTTCCTCTCACTTCCTGTTTTCACTATGGGACAGGAAGTGAAGTGAAATCTCCCCAGTGGGTCACAGATAGCAAACAAAAAAAAAGATTGACTAAAATGAAAACAAGAGAAATGTTTTGCCTTTACTTCTGCTTTAAACATTGCAATGAATAACCTCATGTTTTAAAGTGTCACTTCTATGAGTTCTTTCCCAGCCACCAAATCCGAACCTATCATAAAGAAAGTGGTCGTAAATCCTCACATATGAGCAGTGAATTGAACAGCCTCGGATGATACACAGAGATTAAACAAATCCTCCTACATAATTTTTACTTGTATATCTTCTGTCTGCCCCTTTCTACACTCTTTGGAAAGTGCACATCCTGTTACAAATCTTTCTTCCTGTTTCAGCAGCACATAGGGGTGTGGAGTCTGCTGATAACAGAGGAACAGAGCACCAGAGAGAAACAACACTTGGAGCTTTGGAGAGAGATAAGTAAACGGTACAGATATGTGCTTAGTTCAAATTTTATGAATGGAGGTTACAATGACTTTTCTAACTAGCAGCAATAAAAGGCAATCCTCTGCACTATTGCATGAGGCCCTTGAAGGTTACCACCTCACAAATATGCTGTATATTATACTTTAATATGCTTACCTGTCTTTCCAGAACAGTTTAGTTAATATGATGACAAGAATGAAAATGACAACTACAGCACAGCAGCATAAAATCACTATGAGAAAATCTTCGAATCCTTCATCTGGAAAATAGAATGCACAAATAGACATGTGAATTAATTATTATTATTATACAGGATTTATATAGCGCAGACAGTTTATGTAGCATTTTACAAATTGAGGGCAGACAGTACAAGTACAATACAGTTTAATACAATAGGAATCAGAGGGCCCTGCTTGTTAAGCCACGTACACACGGTCAGGGAATCCGTCGGAATGTGTCCTATCGGACTGTGTCGTCAGATAATCCGACTGTGTGTGGTATGCATCGGACTGATTCTGTCCGAATCTCCGTCTGACCCAATTTTCCAACATGTTGGAAATATTTCCCGACCAACTGGGCCGGTCGGACGTAATCCGATCATGTGTAGAGAATTTTGATCGGACCAAGTGCCACGCATGCTCAGATCAAATTCCTACATCAAAGCTATTGGCTACTTGCCTGAATCTAGTCCCATCGTAACAAAATTACGTCATCACGTTCTGAAAGATCGGATTTTTCGACAACTTAGTCCGACCGTGTGTATGCAACAGTTTCGGACACAATCCGTCAGACTAAATCTGACGGACAAAATCCGATGGATTTGGTTGGCAGAATCTCCGACCGTGTGTACAGGGGCTTAGAGCTTACAATAATTTCATTGCCCTATGTTTTCACTATGCTGCCACTATAAAAAAAAAAAAACACTAGTAATACTACACAATAACTAGTAAAAGTGGGTCTGTTTGTTAAATGCAAAAAATGTAGAAATGGTTGCTAAAAAAGCATGACTTATTGTGGCACAACCATTGGTGTACGCAGGCTATTGCATTAGGGTATGCACCCCAGAGCACAAACACACACGTGTGTATATCTGCAGAGCAGTGGACAGTGTCAGTAGAGCATATATTGGTGTCAGTAGGGCAGTGGAAGGTGTCAGTATTTTTTTATTATTATTTATTATAATATTATTTTTTATAAATGTTATGGGGCTTTGGTGAAATATCAAGAGTCTAAAAAGACCCCTGATGTCTCACTATTGAGACAGAGAAAGAAACAGAGGAGAGAGATTCCCCAGTCCCTTTCTCTGCAGTAAACATGGTTTACTATGCTTTAGTTAAGAATGAAGACAGGAGCGATACAGTTCATTCAGAAAAGGAAGGGGCCGGTCAATGACATATTTACCAACCCCTTCCCCGCTCCTGAGAAGCTGGCAGCATTGCAGGGGGAACCGACAGTGCACAGGGTGATAAGGGTATGCCCAGGCATACCTGGCACACCCTGTGCGCATGCCTTTGGGCACAACACACTAGTTTGTGGTAAAACAATCAGCTTTGAGCCTTCACCATCTGCTGATTATTTCTCAGCTCTACTTCTCAGGTCTCTGAAGTGCACACCTGCCCTATTCAAGGAAGCACTTAGGCCCCTTTCACATGATTGGCCTGCTCAGATCCACTTGTCTGATCTGAGCGGGCCACTTCTATGGGCAGACAGATGTCAGCGGAGATGTGTCCGCTGACACCCGCCTGCCATCCGGTCCGACAAGATCCACTCAAAACAGATAGGTGGAGATACGTTCGCCAACTGTGCAGCGGATCTGTCCGTTTTCATCAGATCTACCCATAGAGAACAGCGGAGCTCTGACAGGTCCGTCTCTGCACAGTGAGCAGAGATGGACATGTCATCCGCCTGCTCAACAGAGCTAGTGGAGCCAGCCCAGCGGACTCAGGAATACTGCTGGACCCTCAGAGGCCTGATAAACAGATTACTCTTTCTGCTCATGCCCTGGATTCAGGTGCATGTGACTTCTGTATGTTCATACCCTGGATTCGGGTCCATGTGACTTCTGTATGTTCATACCCTGGATTCGGGTCCATGTGACTTCTGTATGTTCATACCCTGAATTCAGGTCCATGTGACTTCTGTATGTTCATACCTTGGATTATTCCTGCAAACAGTTTTCTCTGTTTTGGTGCTTATCTGTGCTTAACCAAATGATTGGCCTGCTATCTAATGCCGCGTACACACGAGCGGACTTTTCAACATCCAAAGTCCGACGGACTGATTCCGTCAGACTATCCGATCGTGTGTGGGCTGCAACGGACTTTTGATTCGCCAAAGTCTGACAGACTTTAGAATATGGAACATGCTTTAAATTTTTCCGACGGAACTCCGCCGGACCCGGTCCCTTCGAAAAATTTGCTCGTGTGTATGCTATTCCGACGGACTAAAACCGACGCTAGGGCAGCTATTGGCTACTGGCTATGAACTTCCTTATTCGAATCCAGTCGTACGTCATCACGTTCGAATCCGTCGGGGTTTAGTGTGATTGTGTGTGGCCAAGTCCGCTCAGTCGAAAAGTCCGTCAGAACTCTGTCGGAACTCCGGCAGAACTCCGGCAGAACTCCTTCGGAAGTCTGTCGGACATAAGTCCTCTCGTGTGTACGGGGCTTTATACTTTCTTTTATTTGCCCTCACTATCTGTCTGAGGACTTACAGTGCTCTAGCCTCTATTAGTTAGCTGTCATCATTTGTGATCAAGTGGGTGACTTACACTTGTGAGTGAACCATTTGTACATACAAAGAATGTTTTATAGCTATGAGAGTGGGATATCTGACTATTTTATTGAAGATTGCTGAAAAAGGCTGGCCCCTATTGAAGCGTGGGGTATCTATCTATCTATCTATCTCTATATATATATATATATATATATATATATATATATAGATATATATATATATATATATATATATATATATATATATATATATATATAGATAGATATATATATATATATATATATATATATATATATGTGTTAAATTAATTGCCTACCTGCACCATTTATAAACAGCTTCAGGTAGGCAGGGATTTAAAACACACTCCCGGGGGCTATAGCAAATGGGAGTGTGCTTAAAACGGAGGTCCACCCTAAAGTGGACCTCCCACTCATT
This sequence comes from Lithobates pipiens, assembly GCF_037356315.1. Taxonomy (NCBI): domain Eukaryota; kingdom Metazoa; phylum Chordata; class Amphibia; order Anura; family Ranidae; genus Lithobates; species Lithobates pipiens. The sequence continues at coordinate 228,134,599 of NW_027507790.1, forward strand.
GGAATCCTCCCCCCCTCCGGCGCCACAATCGGCACCTTTCAGGGGGGAGGGGGGTGCAGGTACCTGTACAGTACAGGTATCTGCACCCACTTCCGGGATAGCTCTCTGCGGAAAGGGGCGTAGATTACGCCCCTTTCGGAAAGTCCCCCGCTGCCTGCTGGGAAACACACAGATCCCAGAGGCAGCGGGTCCATCCTTATTGCGCAGCGCGACTCGCGCATGCCCAGTAGGGAACCGGGAAATGAAGCCGAAAGGCTCCACTTCCTGATTCCCATACCCAAGATGGCGAGATCGAGAGATCGGCTTCGGGTGCCGACATCGCGGGCGCGCTGGGCGGGTAAGTGTCCTTATTTTAACAGTCAGCAGCTGCAGTATTTGTAGCTTCTGGCTTTTAAAAAAAAAAATGGCTGAACTCCCGGCGGACTCCCGCTTTAAAGAGGAACTGCAGTCTGCTCACATAATTTATAATAAAAACATCTTTGCCATTCTGAAGCTTCCCTCCAACCACTTGGCATATTATTTTATATATATATATATATATATATATATATATATACTCTGATTCCGTCCTTCCCAAATATGCTGCAGAAATCTCCTTCCACTGAGTCTGACTGCAACCATTTTAATTGTGGGCAACTGAATCGACTGCCTGTTCACTTCCTGCATTTACACAGACACACAGAGGCACACCTTCAGCTCTGCAGCTCTCATTGCCTCTCTTATGACTCATCCCCTTTCCCTTCCTGGAAAACTCTCACGAGAGTGAGAGGAAGAGCTGTGCATGAAGTCATAAGCCTGGGCTTTTTACCAGACAAGAAACAGGAAGTGGGCTGTATCAGGTATTTACTGGCAAAAAAATAAAAATGTTTTACTATCCAACGTTAAAACAACAAGGGCAGAGGATTTAATAGATGAAAAAATGACTGAAGTTCCGCTTTAAATTTGTAGGTCGGGCAATGGGCTTTTATGAGATAGTGATTGCATGGCCCTATCACTTCCACAACCTTTAAAGGTACCCCACCCCAACGCAACTGCCCCCCCATCCAACTGCCCTCCCTACCCCATCTGGTTCTGCTGCCCCACCTGTAGACCTGTACACCCAGGACTGGCATGGTGGGCGTTGGCGAGTGCAAGGTAGGGAGACCAGTGAACATACATTCACTGATCTCCCCTCTGATGAATGAACACCAAAGAAATGTGTATAACATCACTTCCAGGTTTGGTTGTCACTTTCCCCAGCTGCTGTTGCCAGGGAAGAAGCAAATGGAGTGCAATCATAGTTACATAATAGGTGAGGTTGAAAAAAGACACAAGTCCATCAAGTCCAACCTATGTGTGTGATTATATGTCAGTATTACATTGTATATCCCTGTATGTTGCGGTGGTTCAGGTGCTTATCTAATAGTTTCTAGAAACTATTGATGCCCCCCACTGAGACCACCGCCTGTGGAAGGGAATTCCACATCCTTGCCGCTCTTACAGTAAAGAACCCTCTACGTAGTTTAAGGTTAAACCTCTTTTCTTCTAATTGTAATGAGTGGCCACGAGCCTTGTTAAACTCCCTTCTGCAAAAAAGTTTTATCCCTATTGTGGGGTCACCAGTACGGTATTTGTATATTGAAATCATATCCCCTCTCAAGCTTCTCTTCTCCAGAGAGAATAAGTTCAGTGCTCGCAACCTTTCCTCATAACTAATATTCTCCAGACCCTTTATTAGCTTTGTTACCCTTTGTACTCGCTCCATTTCCAGTACATCGTTCATGAGGACTGGTGCCCAGAACTGGACAGCATACTCTAAGCCCACGTACACACGGTCGGAGATTTTGCCAGCCAAATCCGTCGGATTTTGTCCGTCGGATTTAGTCCGATGGATTGTGTCCAAAACTGTTGCATACACACGGCCGGGCCAAGTTGTCTGATTTAGCGGTTGCCAAGAACGCGGTGATGTAAGCTGTGTACGGCGGGACTAGAAAAAGGAAGTTCAGCACCACGTCCGGCACCCTTTCGGCTCCTTCTGCTGATCTCGTGTTTTAGTAGAAGTTTGGTGAGAGCCGATTCGTGCTTTTCAGATTAGTGATTCAGATCGCTACCGCTCTTCAGTTTGTGCTTGTCTTTGCGTATCTCATAATCAGTGCGTGCAGTTATTAAGTATTTGCTTCTCATTGTGGACTATATCTTGGTATAGTACGCTTTGAAAGGCATTTATTGTCTGCTTGCTTCTGCTATTCAGGTCGTCCTTTCAGGCCTTGCTGTTTATCGGTGCTTTCTGGTGTCCATTCTGACCAGCCGACCGTTTTACAAACATGTTTCGTCTACGTATTCATCGTACAGTTTGTGCTGTGCAGGGGCTTCGTGTTGGGGTTCTTACTTTGACTTTGACACAAGCCCGGCCCATGAACAGGGAGGGGAGGCATTTGTGGACCAAGAATTGGTTGCGCCAGCGTCACCAGTTCTCCCACATGCCTTTGCTCCGTGAGATCCGCGAGAATAATCCTGATCATTTCTTGATTTTTCTCAGGATGACGGACCCCGTTTTTCACCGTCTGCTGGCTTTGCTGACCCCTTATATCACCAGGCAGGATACCTGCATGCAGCAAGCCATCACTCCGGAGCAGAGGCTCATCGCCACGTTGCGCTACTTGGCGACAGGGAGAAGCCTTCATGACCTCAAGTTCTCTACAGGCATCTCCCCCCAGGCTCTGGGGATCATTATTCCAGAGACCTGTTCTGCCATCATTCAGCTCCTGCAGAAGGACTATATTATGCTAAGTTTTATCCTTAAACATCGCATTCTATGTATTTCATGATTGCTAATGTCTTGCATTTCTTTCCTCATTCCCTAATTACCATCATTGCAATATGCTCTAATTCATATGCTCTGCCCCTTTGTCCTCATGCATATTTGCCTCACTAACTTCCCCACGATGCTCTTCTTGGCCCATAAAACTATAGTCTAGTCACTTAACAATGTCTTTTGTCAGCTCCATAGTATTGCTTTCCCCTAAACACCCCCTTAAATATCTAAAAATGTCATGTGTGTGCTTCAATTCATGCAAAGTGACCTTTTTTTGTTTTTTGGAGTTGTGCCAAACTCATTAGTAACCCCCCTCTCCCCAACTGCTACCTCAGCTGATAGCAATCTTCTATCTGATGACTTGACCCAACCCAATACACACTCTAAATACCTTTTTCATGATCACATTTATGGACAAATTCACCAAAGCATGTAGTGTAAGGGCCTGCCTCAATACTTTCAAATGCTATTTTTATTTTTTTAACACATACATTTTCCTGCTATGTAATAGCAGAATGTCAAAATGTCCTTCCATTTTGTTATTATGACACTTCTTACCTTTCCGGTGTGCTGCCAATAGTGTAACTAAGGAGGGGCTTTCCAAAGTATCACACATTATTTAGGCATTCAGCTCTCAATCAAGTGGAGAGCGTTACCTGTCCTAAACATCCCCCCTAATTTTTTAGCAAGGGCCCATCAGATGGGGGGGGGGGGATGGGGGGGTTATGACTCTCGTAAGGGGACCTTATACTTTAGGCTTTAAATACTCATTTAAAAAAATGTTATACTAATTTTGTACAAAAATGTGGGTGTCTAATCTGCATGCAATGTTGATTTGTCAAATTACTAGTTTTTGTTCTTGTGTCACTACACAGTGTCCTTCAACGCCACAGGAATGGCAGACTGTGACCTCCCACTTTGCCATTTTTATTAAAGTTGTGCCTTTTTCACCAACAGTGTAAACCCAAGTTCAGAGCGAGATGAGGGGACAGTCTCTTCTTCAGATAATCTTATTATGTTGTGGGTCTGCTACACACACACCTTGTTTTTGTAATTAATGTATGTAGTGAATTACTGACCAAAATCATGCTCATTTTCAGCACCATGGCAGGAAAATGGCATGATTGTCCAAATTTACACCTCACTGTGGGTGCTTTTTACTAAAGGCACATCCACTATGCACAACAAGTGCACTGCAAAAGTACACCTGAAACTGCACTTGGAGTGCAAGTGCAACCCCTTCATCTCAGACACTGCACAAAACATGTACATTGATCCCCCATGATGATAGATAGCGCATGTTTACACACTCTGTGCATCTTCCAAATTTTTAATTATGCAAAATACAACATTTTTATGTTAAAAAGCAAAAATAAAACCCTATCTAGTTTTTTAGTATTCACACTCTCCCCAATGATGTTCTTCATTTTATTTTTAACATCATTAATGTTTTTTTGTACAATTTCCAAATCCCTATTGCACCCCATTATCTCCCCGATCAAGATCTGGGCACTTTCACTGGTAAATCGGGAATCTTCCTCCACATCACCTAGAAAACAAAGCAAACAAACACACCATGTAATCCAAATATGGTGATATACATTGCTGAGCTTACCGGAAGCTGTGTTCTCCGACACTCACCTGTTGTGGTGACAATTTGGCCAACCTCCACGATCTCTCCTTCTTCCTCCTCCTCCTCCTCCTGCTCCTGCTCCTGCTCCTCTGTTTCTTCTTTTGGAAGTTGCCCTTCTTTGGGAGGGGTGTGGTCCCTGGTGTCCTCATGGTCCCTGGTGTCCTCATACTTGCAGAGTCTTCTCTCCCCTATGAGAATGTAAACAAAGATTAATTAGCACACAGAAATAGGAATCTGAAACATTGCCTGGAAGTGTTGTACAATTGTGTTTTTGGGTCGAGTTACAAGGTGAGAGCATTATTGGGGACACTGTTAAGCTGGAATACTTCCCTGCAGAACGATGTTTCATACGAACGAACGAAACCATGACCTTGAAAGTGGCCATTTTAAAATGCACAACATAAAATCAAAGCACATGGAGCATGTATGCAAGCAAGAATAATCATATGAACACATGACAATTACTTACTTTTTTTAAGAACACGCTTGATCCTTAGGTACTGCTCGTGCTCCCTCAGTTTCAGGTCTGACCAGCGTTTTCTCAGTTGATCCTTGGATCGGCGTACCCCAAAATTCTTCAGAAGACTCTTCACAACTTTATTCATGATCTTCGCCTTTCTGATATTTGGGTTTGGGTAAGGTCCATACTTCCCATCATAGTCGGTCCTGTTCAATATGTCGACCATCTCCAACATCTCTCCAAAAGACATATTTGAGGCCTTAAATCTTGTCTTCTTGGATCGGGACGTTTCAGGCTCCGGGCTTTCCTCACCCTGCTCCTCGTTAGTGGAACTATTAGTGCGCACCTGCGTTCTCTCCGCCATGTGCTCTCCCCACTGCGTGGGAAGCGAAGGGGCGGGGAATAGTCTGGAAAGAACATCAGGGGCGGGCGGAGTTTCACGCATGCGCACTGTATATAAAATGCAACACATGTGTATCGTCCGTACGATCTGGGAGGAGAGTGTGAGGCACGGACACGGAGAACGTGGAAACGAAGGTAACATTTTAAACTTGGTGCTTCACTAGACTAGACTGCTTGTATCTAGGCCGATGTTGGGACAAGATTAGGAGGGATTTTAATTGCATTATTAGTATTTGAGGGTTTGTCTTGTGTTGTGTCTTGCAGACAAAATGGATCCATTCAACAATGCCAACTTTATGGGGCTATTCATAGATCTGTACATGGAGATGCCCTGCCTGTGGCAGTTCCATAAGTTTTATAATGACAGATCAAAGAGGAACGCAGCACTGGAGAAACTGCTTGCTTTGTTGCGGATCATGGTCCCCACGGCAGACATGGCCTATCTGAATCGCAAAATTGTGGCCATGAAGCTTACATATTTCAGGGAGAGAAAGAAGCACCTGGAGTCCTTGAGAGCAGGAGATACAGATGCTGTTTATTACCCCAGGATGGTGCACTTTGACAGGCTGCATTTTCTGGTAGACCAAGGGGTACCCAGGCCACCACTCAGGCCACCACTCTCCAGGCTTCCTCCAAGGCACCCTTCACCCCCAGCTGAGGCTTCTGATGTCCAACCTGGGCCTTCCAGGCAGCACCATGTAGTGGGGCCCAGCTTGAGACAGGTATTGCATTGTTGAACATATTTCTTGTGTTACATTTAATGATGTTAACTAGATGTTCTTATTGATCAGTAAGTTGAGATTTCTACAAGTGGTTTACATCTCAAGAGACAGAAGTGACCAAAAATGTTTGGGACGGGAAAGAAAAATGCTGGTGTCAGAATGATAGTCTGTTCTATTTGGTAACATTCAATTAGCAAAAGCCAGGAGCACAAAATGGTGTGATTGATGATCAAAAAACTAAAACTATGTCCCCTTTTCATACACAGGATGACCTCAGTCGGGGGGAGGCTGTGGCAAGTGGCAGCCAGGAGGTCCACCAATGCCCTCCTCCTCCTGCCCCAGCTACAGGAGCCCAGCCACAGCCTGGAAGGATGCCTGGTGGGAAGTCCCAAAGGAAGACCAGAGAGTGATGGCCTGGGTTGAGTCTGGTGTGCCAGAAGATGCAGCCTCTTGAAGGTCACCATCCTGGGGACAGAAATGGCATCTGAATTTCCTGCTCTCTAGGACTTCGGGACCAGACTTCTCTCCCTGAGATATGTACTCCTCAGGCCACCAATTTTTTAATATCTCATTTAGTCATGTCTGCCCTGGGGGCCAAAGGCTGCACCAAAGTTAAGAAGTTTCTCCAGTGCTGCGTTCCTAGTTTTATTTTCTAGCGAACAAAATAAATGTAATTTTTCTTTGATGAAATACTCGTGTAATGTGTTTTCCTTCAAAAAGTACAGTTTATTTGTGAGCAGGCAGGTACATTTCAAAAATACAAAGTGAACTAAAGAACAAGGGGTACCAACACTAAACAACCTCCTGTAGATTAAAAAAGAAAAAGAAAATATAAAAAATACAATAATGTTGTTGTCGTAAGTTTACACACACAAAATTTTTTTTTTTTTTAAATAAGGAGAAATGAGCAAAGTGTCTTTAAAGGAGATTTTTAGGGAATCCCCCCCCCCCCCCCCAAAACATCCAAAAAATAAAAAAACAAATAAAAAATTATGTAGATGTGACGCAAAATAAAATTGTATTGTTGAAATGGTTAAAAAAAAGAGTAATGAAATCCGTTCGGGAGAAGTGTGTGTGACTATTAGTGATGGACGAACTTCCGACGGGACGTTTCGCGAAAGCGAAATGCGAACGGACCCAAACGTTCGCGAAACCGAACGTTCGCCGCGGGCCCCATTGACTTCAATGGGAGGCGAACTTTGCAAACCTTCATGTCGAATTTGCGGCCACGTGGTAATTATTAGGGGGTAAAACGTAGTCCCACCATCTGGACAATGACATAATACATGTATGAGGTGAATTTGGGATCGATAACTACAAGCATTTTTATTTTATTTGGGAAATTGTTCTAACAATTCAGGACTATGGAGCTAATGAAGGCAATGGAGGAGAGGGAAGGTCAGGGACCAGGGTAGGCAAAGAAGAGGGTGCAGGAGATGATCACCAGCAGCGTGACATACCGGAATGACACATGCACCGTGATAGAGGCATCTGACAGCAGCACCGTAATACAGAGCACTGACAGCAGCACCGTGACATACAGCGCTGACAGCAGCACCGTGACATACAGCACTGACAGCAGCACCGTGACATACAGCGCTGACAGCAGCACCGTGACATACAGCGCTGACAGCAGCACCGTGACATACAGCGCTGACAGCAGCACCGTGACATACAGCGCTGACAGCAGCACCGTGACATACAGCGCTGACAGCAGCACCGTGACATACAGCACTGACAGCAGCACCGTAAGCAGCCCCAGGAGGAAGTCAGCACAGCACAGGGATGGTGTGATCCCCTCATAATAAGAACCCCCAGGAGGAAGTCAGCACAGCACAGGGATAGTGTGATCCCTTCATAATAAGAACCCCCAGGAGGAAGTCAGCACAGCACAGGGATATCATAAGCAGCCCCAGTAGAAATATGACACCGCTCAACCTCTTCAAAGAGGAGGGTAGGGGCATATAGTACGGTGTGCTTTTTTGGGTCAAGGAAGTGAGCAGACTGTACGTCAGTCCCTATACCGCTGAAGGACTGCTGCAGTATAGGGCAGCGGTCAGCAGTGGTGCACGTCAACCCTATCTATTGTGGACCTATAGCGGTCCTTACAGAACAGCAGACTGTACCGCACTCAAGCCTATGTACCGTAGCACCCTATACCAAGTTACCAGTCCTTATAAGAACTTTTGTGGACCAAGCAGGTTGTGTATTAGTGTTTAGCAGACTGTACGTCAGTCCCTATACCGCTGAAGGACTGCTGCAGTATAGGGCAGCGGTCAGCAGTGGTGCACGTCAACCCTATCTATTGTGGACCGATAGCGGTCCTTACAGAACAGCAGACTGTACCGCACTCAAGCCTATGTACCGTAGCACCCTATACCAAGTTACCAGTCCTTATAAGAACTTTTGTGGACCAAGCAGGTTGTGTATTAGTGTTTAGCAGACTGTACGTCAGTCCCTATACCGCTGAAGGACTGCTGCAGTATAGGGCAGCGGTCAGCAGTGGTGCACGTCAACCCTATCTATTGTGGACCGATAGCGGTCCTTACAGAACAGCAGACTGTACCGCACTCAAGCCTATGTACCGTAGCACCCTATACCAAGTTACCAGTCCTTATAAGAACTTTTGTGGACCAAGCAGGTTGTGTATTAGTGTTTAGCAGACTGTACGTCAGTCCCTATACCGCTGAAGGACTGCTGCAGTATAGAGCAGCGGTCAGCAGTGGTGCACGTCAACCCTATCTATTGTGGACCGATAGCGGTCCTTACAGAACAGCAGACTGTACCGCACTCAAGCCTATGTACCGTAGCACCCTATACCAAGTTACCAGTCCTTATAAGAACTTTTGTGGAACAAGCAGGTTGTGTGTTAGTGATTAGCAGACTGTACGTCAGTCCCTATACCGCTGAAGGACTGCTGCAGTATAGGGCAGCGGTCAGCAGTGGTGCACGTCAACCCTATCTATTGTGGACCGATAGCGGTCCTTACAGAACAGCAGACTGTACCGCACTCAAGCCTATGTACCGTAGCACCCTATACCAAGTTACCAGTCCTTATAAGAACTTTTGTGGAACAAGTGAGTTGTGAATGTTTAGCAGACTGCAGCAGAAGGGCAGCAGTCAAGTATAATATCCTTTCTATATTTGGAAGAAAGAATATTATACATGTACAAGCCTATTACTGTACCACTGATACCAGTCCTGAAAAGAACCTTTGTGGAACTAATAATAACAGCAAGTCTTTAAAATTACCCTCACTGCCTGACAACACTGCTTCCTTCCTGTCCCTATACAAATTGGCAAAAAAAGAGAACGATTAGTGGTTACTGGAACAGCTCTTTTGTGGACCTTGATAGTAACAGCTAATGATGATGATGATGATGATGATGATGAAAGACTAATCTGGCTGTCCCTGTAGCATACACCGTCCTTTCCCTTTCTCTAAACTAACAAAAGACACTCAGGCTGCTGCAAGAATCAGCAGCACAGCAAACCTATCAACACCTAACACCTATACCAGTCCTGAAAAGAACTTTTGTGTACCAAATAGCTAGTGGTTTATCTCTCCCTACTCCACACAGGAACCTGTCCCTATCGTAACAGAAGAAAGAATGTAAAATGGCCACCGGATCGGGTGTATTTATAGGTTAGGGGGAATGTCCAAGTGTCCATGTGCTGTCATGTCTCAATTGGCTGTCCTGTATCACATGATAAACGTGTCACCAAAGGTTAAAGTTCTTGTATACATTAAACACGTAAGTCCGCCGCGGCGAACGACGGAAAAAGGCGTTCGAACGTGCGGACCGCGAATGTCGGAAATTCGCCGCGAAACGACCGCCGGGCGAAACGTTCGTCCATCACTAGTGACTATGAGCATCAAAAGAAGTTGGTTCTTTCAGCATTGTTAAAGATCAAGAGAATGCGCTTGATGAATGAATTTTTAACATTGAAGCATGACGAATATGCTATATCGCTTACGAGCAGTAGTTTTACCTGAACGAGCGCTTCGGTGTCGGAATTTGAATGTGAGCATGCGTGGCACTTGGTCCGATCAAAATGCTCTACACATGATCGGATTAGGTCCGACCGGCCCAGTTGGTCGGGAAATATTTCCAACATGTTGGAAAATTGGGTCCGACGGAGATTCGGACGGAATCAGTCCAATGCATACCACACACAGTTGGATTATCCGACGACACGGTCCGATAAGACGCATTCCGACGGATTCTCCGACCGTGTGTACAAGGCATAAGTGCGGGCAGACCAGAGTCTTGTAGAGCGGGAGAATTATCGTTTTATCCCTGGAGTTGATCCCTTTTTTAATGCCAATATTCTGTTTGCTTTGTTAGCAGCAGCTTGGCATTGCATGCCATTGCTGAGCCTATCATCTACTAGGACCCCCAGTTCCTTTTCCATCCTAGATTCCCACAGAGGTTCTCCCCCCAATATATAGATTGCATTCATATTTTTGCTACCCAAATGTACACCCAGGAATGGTACATTTTTCTATATTGAACCTCATTTGACATGTAGTTGCCCACCCCATTCATTTGTTAAGATCTTTTTGCAAGGCTTCTACATCCTGCAGAGAAGTTTTTGCCCTGCTTAGCTTAGTATCGTCCACAAATACAGAGATTGAACTGTTTATCCCATCCTCCAGGTCGTTTATGAACAAATTAAATAGGATTGGTCCCAGCACAGAACCCTGGGGGACCCCACTACCCACCCCTGACTATTCCGAGTACTCCCTATTTATTACCACCCCCTGAACTCACCCATGCAGCCAGTTTTCAATCCATGTACTCACCCTATGGTCCATGCCAATGGACCTTATTTTGTACAGTAAACGTTTATGGGGAACTGTATCAAATGCTTTTGCAAAATTCAAATACACCACGTCTACAGGCCTTCCTTTATCTAGATGGCAACTCACCTCCTCATAGAAGGTTAATAGATTGGTTTGGCAAGAACGATTCTTCATGAATCCATGCTGATTACTGCTAATGATACCGTTCTCATTACTAAAATCTTGTATATAGTATCTTATCATCCCCTCCAAGAGTTTACATACTATTGATGTTAGGCTAACTGGTCTGTAAATCAGTGGGATGTATTTTGGGCCCTTTTTAAAAATTGGTGCTACATTGGCTTTTCTCCAATCTGTGCTCCATTAGCTTCAGTGGAAAGTAGAGGAGACATCAGGAGTTAAATAGACCCCTAATGTCTCAGTAAAGAGAATCCATTATTACAATATTACAATTCTGTCATTACAATAAAGTTAACTGTTTAAAAAAAAAAGTTTAAAAAAGTACTATAAAAAATAAAACACACATGTGGTAGGTGCGCCTTAGTATGAAAATGACAACTGTCTACACATGTTACATATGGGTGTGAATGCAATATGTGTGAGAGCAATAATTCACCACTCGCTGTTCACTCTTTCACTGTGAGTGATGACACAACAGTTTAAAGTTGTAACTTCTCTCATTCATTGGATGAACTGGGTACAAACACAACCCAATTCCAATTATATTAGCCACGTGCTTTATTCCAAGTTCCCTTACCTTCGTTATCATTCGTCTCTTCGTAATCAGTTGTCACAAAGTGGACTATTTCACTCCAGTGACTCCAAGAACCGTGAAAGAAATTTCCATTTGGCTTTGATCGAACCCTTGCTTCGTATGTTGTAGAATATTCTAAGTTTCTCTTTGGGATTTGTATGTAGTCATTCCTCCAACACTAAACAGAGAATAATGCATTCAATTTAAAGAGTTCCACTGATCACTGTTTACATTTTTAAATGGTCACATAACCCCGTTTTGATTTAACCGCTTCCGGACCGCCCTATAGCAGTTTTACTGTTACACTATGGCACCTGTGCGCTGGATCCCTTATACATACGTGATTCAACACTTCGGGGTAGGGGTGCGCACCCGCCGATCATCAGGGAGAGAGACAGAACTGTGATCTGCCTACGTAAACAAGGCAGATCACTGTTCTGATGAAGGGTGGGGGTGGTGTGAGGGATGGAGTTTGTGTCCCTGCAAAGCAGAGAATAAATTCTATCTCTTCTCCTAGTAAAAGCACCTCACACAGTACACACAAACACTGGTTAGGCACACAGTTAACCCTTAGATCGCCCCTGATGTTTAACCCTTCCCCGGCAGTGTCATTAGTACAGTGACAGTGCATATTTTTAGCACTGATTAATGTATTAGTGTCAATGGTCCCCAAAAAGTGACAAAAGTGTCAGTAAATGTCAGAATGTCCACTGCAATATCGCAGTCCCCCTATAAGTTTATGATCGCCACCATTTCTAGTAAAAAAATATGAATAAATAAATAAAAATATCCCATAGTTTGTAGACGCTATAACTTTTTGCGCAAACCAATCAATATACGCTTATCGTGATTTGTTTTTACCAAAAATATGTAGCAGAATTCATATTTGATGAATAAATTGGCTTTTTTTTACGTTTTTTTCCATTGGATTTGTTTTATAGCAGAAAGTAAAAAATATATATATTTTTTCAAAATTGTCTATTTTTTTTGTTTATAGCACAAAAAATAAAAACCACAGAGGTGATCAAATACCACCAAAAGAAATCTCTATTTGTGGGAAAAAAGGACATTTTATTTAGGTACAGCATCACATGACAATGTGTAATTGTCAGCTAAAATAACGCAGTGCCGTACTGCAAAAAATGGTTTGGTCGTGAAGGGAGGTAAATCTTCTGGAGGACAAATGGTTAAAGAGGAAGTAAACCTTGATGGGTTTATTTCCTCTTTGTTCCCTGTAGCACGAAATGTCCATCTTCTTCCGGGTATCGCTGCTCCGGCGCTGTGCGTGGCGCATGCGCACGGGAGCCGTTACTAACGGCATATCACTGTTAGCAGCGGCATGCTCAGTGCGCATGCGCCGTAGACAGCGGTGACTGTCTTTTTGCAAATATCTCCTAAACCATGTAGGTTTAGGAGATATTTCATGGACCTACAGGTACCGTATATACTCGAGTATAGGTCGATCCGAATATAAGCCGAGGCCCCTAATTTACCACAAAAAAACTGGGAAAACTTATTGACTCGTGTATAAGCCGAGGGTGAGACATGCAGCAGCTACTGTTACAGCTTAAAAGAGTGGAAAAGAGGGTCAACAATGCCCATCTGCAGCTGCATACCTCCCTGTGTCCCTCCCTGTGTCCATCCCTGTGTCCATCCCTGTGTCCATCCCTGTGTCCCGTCCATCCCTGTGTCCCGTCCATCCCTGTGTCCTGTCCATCCCTGTGTCCCGTCCATGCCTGTGTCCCGTCCATCCCTGTGTCCATCCCTGTGTCCCGTCCCTCCCTGTGTCCATCCCTGTGTCCCGTCCCTCCCTGTGTCCATGGCAGCCTACCTGTCTCTTTGCCTTCTGCAGCCTCTGTGTACCATGCCGCACCTCTCCTCTTCGTCTGACAGACGGCGGCCATTCCACTGTTCAAAAGCCGCGCCTCTCTGTCTGTGATAGGCGGAACACTCAATTTCCCAGCAGTCAGTGTTCCGCCTATCACGGACATCCTCTCATCCTCGTCCGTAGTATGAGAATGAGCCGATGTCCGTGATAGGTGGAACACTGACTGCTGGGAAATTGAGTGTTCCGTCTATCACAGACAGGGAGGCGCGGCTTTTGAATAGTGGAATGGTCGCCGTCTGCCTACCTGATCTGCGTGACTCGAGTATAAGCCGAGGGGGGCACTTTCAGCCTAAAAAAAGGGGCTGAAAATCTCGGCTTATACTTGAGTATATACGGTAAGCCTTAATCTAGGCTTGCCTGTAGGTCAAAGTGGTCTGTAAGGGTTTACAACCACTTTAACCGCTTAAGGACCGCCTCGCACTGATGTACGTCGGTAGAATGGCACGGCTGGGCACAAGCACGTACCTGTACGTTGCCCTTTAAGTGCCCAGCCGTGGGTCGCAAATGCGCCGCCGGTGGTGCACTTGCGACCCGGTCCTGAGCTCCTTGACCATGGCCATGGGAACCGGGGACCCGATCGCCACCGCGATTGGGTCACAGAACTGAGGAACGAGGAGAGGTAAGTGTAAACAAACCTCTCATCGTGCTTCCTACTGAGGCTGTCACTGATCATCTGTTCCCTGTTATAGGGAAAGGCGATCAGTGACGTCAGACGCCAAGCCACCACCCCTACAGTTAAAAAAACACACACACTCAACCCTTACACTGCCCCCTAGTGGCTAACTCCTTCACTGCCAGTGATATTTTTACAGTAATCAGTGCATTTTTAATTGCACTGATTGCTGTATTAATGCCAACAGTCCCAAAAATGTGTCAAAATTGTCTGACGTGTCCGCCATAATGTCGCAGTCACAATAAAAATCGCTGATCGCCGCCATTACTAGTAAAAAAAAAGATTAATAAAAATGCTATAAAACTATCCCCTATATTGTAGACGCTATAACGTTTGTGCAAACCAATAAATAAATGCTTATTGCGATTTTTTTAACCAAAAATATGTAGAAGAATACATATCGGCCTAAACTGAGGAAAAAAATTTTTTTTTATATATATTTTTGGGGGATATTTATTATAGCAAAATGTAAAAAATAATGCGTTTTTTTCAAAATTGTTGCTCTTTTTTTGTTTATAGCGCAAATAATAAAAACCGCAGGGGGATCAAATACCACCAAAAGAAAGCTCTATTTGTGGGGAGAAAAGGACGTCAATTTAGTTTCGGAGCCATGTCGCACGACCGTGCAATTGTCAGTTAAAATGACGCAGTGCCGAAACGCAAAAAGGGGCTTGGTCCTTTAGCTGGAAAATGGTCCGGGGCTTAAGTGGTTAAAGTACATCTAAAACCCCAATTATTTTTATTTTTATTTTGGATAATGTAGGGAATGGTTAACATTAAATTTTTTGCCCTCCGTGTGGAGAATTTCCTTAGTTTCCTGTCCTGTAGACACAACATGAATTGAGGTAAATCTCTAAGCCCTTGTACACACGGACGGAGATTCCGTCGGAATGTTTCCTGTGTGTGGTCTGCATCGGACTGTTTCCGCCGGAATATCCAACGGACCAAGTTTTCCAACTTGCCGGTAAAATTTTCCGACAAAATGCTCCTATCGGACATACTCCGATCATGTGTAGCCTACTCCTACGGACAAAGTGCCACGCATGCTCAGATCAAATTCCTACACCAAAGCTATTGGCTACTAGCCTGAACGTAGTCCCGTCGTAATGAAAAAAGGTCAGCACGTTATGTACAATCAGATTTTCCGACAACTTAGTCCGACCGTGTGTATGCAACATTACTTCCGGACCTCTTCCGGAATTAATCCGTCGGAATTACTCAGACGGATTTGGTTGTCGGAATCTCCTCCCATGTGTACAAGGGCTTAGAGCGTTACCAGAACAAGTGTACCAATTGGAAGATTTCCCCTGTATATCTTTTCTGGTAACAAATACTTTTGAATTTTTCTTAGCTTTACGTACTGGAAACAATGGTCAGCAGGACAAATGATCGGCTCCTCTTGAATGGGACTGTTGGTAATTTTTTCGCCTGCAGCCAATCAGCTACAGTGCTGATCAGTGTATTCTGACAGTGGAGGAGCCCCGCTGTCAGAATACAATAGCTCAGGTGGAATATTCTACTAGTTTTGGAAAAAGTTAGGTAGAGTTAAGCTGGCCCTAGGTGACTCAGTCTTTTTCCATCATCCATCAGCCCGGGGAAAAAAATTTAAATAAATGGATTCCCCTATACACACAAGCCAGGTGGATGGAAGAATCCATTTAATTTTTCTCAATCAGCCTGTCATCTATGGCCAGCTTAACTCCCCCTAACTTTTCCCAAAACAAATAAAACACATTTGGGCTTTAGATACATTCTAAAGAAGATCTGCACTGAGAACAATTCACAGACTGCCAACGGTAACTTCCCCCTGCTTGTCTGGATGTCATGCTGATTGTCTTTTTTTTTCATGTATTTTATTTGTTTTCTCTTAAGTTAAGAAGACAGGGAGAAGATACTAAGGCTCCGTTCACACAGGGGGCGACACGAGGCGACACGACTTGCCGTGCCACGACCTGACAAGTCGCCCCCGTTCTGTACTACGGAACCGTTCTAAGAGGAGCGACTCGAGTCGCTCCGACTTAGAAAAAAGGTTCCTGTACTACTTTTGGGCGACCTCGGGGCGACTTGCATTGACTTCTATACAGAAGTCATTTGCAAGTCGCCGCTGAGGTCGCGGCAGGTCGCGGCGTGGCAAGTCGTGTCGCCTCGCATCGCCCCCTGTGTGAACCGAGCCTTATACTGTGTATTGACACCATCATCATATGACAATGAAGGCTCCATTCTTAGCAGAGAACTTTGATATTGAGTCCGGAAAGAAATGTTGGCTTGGGGACATAGAGACGACTTAATAATGGATTAGATAGCTATATCTGGAGTGAGATGTTGTCCATGTCCTTATTTCTTGAATAACAAAAAGAAAAGGTCCATATTCAAGTTAAATAGGAACTCCACTTTTGTTGACCAAAAAATAAAAAATAATTCCCTCTGGGTGATAAATTTACATTGCAGGGATTTCTAACAAACTTTGTTGCAGAGTCCAACCTTTTGCATTTAAAGCTATTAAAGGGAAACTGCGGTCTATCAGAATGTATAGGAGTTTGGTATATACTTCTTTCATTTAATATAGTCTTGTCATACTCCTTAATTGTATATGTATATAAGAAACTGCATATGATTATTTTATATTTTTATGTGCTTTTAGCAGGGGGGCTCTTAGCTTTTCTCACATGTTTTCCAGTGTCTCCTATTTGCTCTGTAGTAAAAAGCCCTGCTGCGTATAGAGCAAGCTTCCAACAGAGATATACAGTATCTCACAAAAGTGAGTAAACCCCTCACATTTTTGTACATATTTTATTGGATCTTTTCATGTGACAAAACTGAAGAAATGACACTTTGCCACAATGTACAGTAGTGAGTGTACATCTTGTATAACAGTGTAAATTTGCTGTCCCCTTAAAATAACTAAAATAACTCAACACACAGCCATTATTGTCTAAACCGCTGGCAACAAAAGTGAGTATACCCCTAAGTGAAAATGTCCAAATTGGGCCCATTTAGCCATTTCCCCCCCCCCAGGTGTCAGCAGTTTAACAGGACAGGTTTCACTCGGAACAGGCCTCGCCATGGTCGACCAAAGAAGTTGTGCATGTGCTCAGCGTCATATCCAGAGGTTGATTTTGAGAAACAGACATATGAATGCTGCCAGTATTGCTGCAGAGGCTGAAGTAGTGGGAAGTAAGCCCGTCAGTGCTCAGACCATACACCACAGACTGCATCAAATTGGTCTGCATGGCTGTCGTCCCAGAAGGAAGCCTCTTCTAAAGATGATGCACAAAGCCCGCAAACAGTTTGCTGAAGACAAGCAGGCTAAGAACATGAATTTCTGGAACCTGATGAGATCAAGATACTTATTTTGTTCAGAAGGTGTCAATTGTGTGTGGCGGCAACCAGGTGAGGAGTACAAAGACAAGTGTTTCTTGCCTACAGTCAAGCATGGTGGTGGGAGTATCATGATCTGGGGCTGCATGAGTACTGCCGGTACTGAGGAGCTACCGTTCATTGAGGGAACCACAAATGCCAACATGTACTGTGACATACTGAAGCAGAGCATGATCTCCTCCCTTCGGACACTGGGCTGCAGGGCAATATTTCAACATGATAATGACCCCAAACACACCTCCACGATGACCACTGCCTTGCTAAAGAAGCTGAGGGTAAAGGTGATGGACTGGCCAAGCATGTCTCCAGACCTAAACCCTATTGAGTATCTGTGGGGCATCCTCAAATGGAAGGTTGAGGAGGGCAAGGTCTCTAACATTCACCAGCTCCGTGATGTCATCATGGTGGAGTGGAAGAGGACTCAAGTGGCAACCTGTGAAGCTCTGGTGAGCTCCATGCCCAAGAAGGTTAAGGCAGTGCTGGAAAATAATGTTGGCCACACAAAATATTGACACTTTGGGCCCAATTTTGACATTTTCACTTAGGGGTGTACTCACTTTTGCCGCCAGCTGTTTAGACATTAATGGCTGTGTGTTGAGTTATTTTGAGGGGACAGCAAATTTACACTGTTATACAAGCTGTACACTCACTACTTTACATTGTAGCAAAGTGTCATTTCTTCAGTGTTGTCACATGAAAAGATATAATAAAATATTTAAAAAAATGTGAGGGGTGTACTCACTGAAATACTGTAATAATTAAGTGTCTCAAAATGGAACAGCTTCTGTTGTGCTATCTTATTTGAAAACCCATAAATCCATTGAAACCAGTGTCATGGGTGCACCTACTATAAGTCTTTGCAATTGAAGGGTTTAAATATAGACATGTCTGCAAAAGCGCCTGCAAACTTATTTTAAAAGGACTGTGAGGGCCATTCTCTCTTTAGCAGAAGTGATAGAGGAACTACTATAAAGCTATTTATCGCTTCCGTAGACTGACACACAACCTCCCTTCCAATGTCCCCCCTAGTGGTTCCTGGGACTCACCTTGCTCCTTTGTGGATCTCTACAGACAACGAGCCTAATGGAAAAAGGTGTTCTAATGTATAAGAACCTTGCAAACCATGCACAAGGTTTTTGTGTAGCCTTGGACCATATGATTTTGATTTCTAGCATTTTGATCACATGCAGGAGTTTGTAGGCAGGGCCATCCAAACATGGGCATTCACGGGTATCAGGCCTCGTTGTTACCAGCACTTATACAGTTTCATACCCCACACTCAACCCCGTATGCTTCCTGGACGAACTGGTTAATTGTTCCTCTGATAGGCCACAAGTATTAACAGAGGCAAGTCCAATGCATTTGCAAGACTTTACTTTCCAACTTTAGGGCACACAATGACAGCACATATAGTACAATAATGACATCAGTGCTTTCAATTCTAACACATATAGAATTTTAAAGCACAGTAGTTTCTGTACTTCTCACCCTTATGCTCGACCGCGGTCAGCATATTCCTCAGTCTGGCATACTGCTAGTCCTGTTTCCAATTTCAGTCCTGCTCAGGGTGTCAGGATCTCACCAAGTATTCCCCAGTCGGAGAATACCAGACACTGGAGTTTCATATCTTTGCAGGATGGGCTCCGTTGAGAGTCCAAACGTCCAATGAGAGCCAAGTATTGAGAGGAGTTCCTTTCTCTTTGCACTCTCCACCCCAACTCCTCCCACCCTGCAACATTTCCAAGGGAGGGCACTACCATGTGGCTAAATTGGAAAAAATGCTAACACTCCTTTACAAACTCAGACACAGTAATCTATGTTTAAACACTTAAGCTACGTAGGTGTTTTCTGTATGCTCAGGAATTAAAAGAAGTCAGAAGAAACTCATGCCCCACCTGTGGTTTCCGGGCTCTCCCACTCCCCTTGGAAGCCTGGGACCACAGAAATTAGCTTTAAGATCGCAAGCTGGAGGGCACTGAGGAACATCTGTTCCATGATGTCCTCTGCAGTGTATGAACCAGAAAGTGCTCACCTCTGAGCACTTCTGGGTTCAGAACTGACAAAATGCCACCTAAAAAGCTGGGTAAAAAACAAATTAAGCGCAGTGCATGCTTGATCAGAAGGCAGGGGAGACATTAGGGTTTTAATAAGCCCTGATATCTCCATAAAGAGTCCCTTTAACCTGCCAGTGCTATCACAATATAATATCAGTAAAATAAAATTGAAAAAAGAGTTAAACATATCATATAAAAAAAATTGTTAAATTAAAGCACCTCCATTGTCCTATGCACACATGTACAAACACAAATGTGTAAAATCATTGTAAACAATGATTTTGCAACACATATTGGGCATTTTATTGTGTTTGTATTCACTAAAATTAATATTAGTGCATTTTCTTTCCTGAAAATATAGATTTTGCTGAACAGTTGTACAAATATCTTGTAACATAAAAAAAGAGCAGCTACCAATTATTTATTCTAAAAAGCCTCTGCTTTTAGAAAATATATATGTTGGGGGGTTTAAGTAATTTTGTAGCTAAAAATGTAGACTTTATTGGGGGTGCGCACAAAATTAAACATTTGCTCTGGAGGTAAAGTGGTTAATAATGACATTTAACAGGTATTTTTGTTTCTCAAAAATAATATGATTTATTTGCAGTAAATCTTTTAATATTTTTGTTTTAACACTTACCATCTTGTACTTTCCATAACTTATTTGATTTCCACATATCTGCAAAAAACATACGTGCATAAGACATATTCATTCATTCAAATAAAAAAGTAATAATATATTTTTGAATATTTCTATTTTGATAATTTTAATGTATTTCAAAATAATGGGGGGACTGAGATTTTTTTTAAGTACTGTATATCTAAATTACATTTTTTTTCTGTTTTGTTTTGGACACAGTGGGAACCCCCCTCAACCCCCCCCCCCTTTTTCTTTGTTGTCTGTGTTCAATTAGGGAAATTTTTCTTTTTCTTCCATTCCTGCATCGAGGTACACCAGAAAGAGAGGAGATCTCTGAAGCAAAAACCTGTTAATACCCTATTTGTTGTTACCAGAACAGGTGTTCTCATTGGAAGTTTTATCCACTGTTACTGTCTCCGTTAACTCGACATTTTAGATTTTCTGCTTATCTTTAGTCTGGGGAACATAGGCAGCTGTGAGATACTCAATGAACGCTGAGAAATAAACTGAGGACGCTCTTCACTGCAATACTACTTTTTAGGACAGTCCCTCCGGCAAAGACTAGGAAAATGAACAGCACTGGGACACTTTCAGCAAGGTCCCAGGACAGACGAGTGCTAGTACTGATATGCTAGGGATATCAGCAGCAACAGTTACTACGATCCTCCACTTAGGCCTGTACTCACAATGTCCCTTAGATACCTCACTCCAAAATCAGACAGACAATTCCTCAGTGATTCTCCCGGACTGGATCCCTTGCTTAGTTCAGAGATTTTAGCAGAATACGCCCCCCAGCAATGCCACAGTTGGGACCTCCATAAGCACAGGTGAGCTGCTCAGATGAGCAGCAACCCTTCAGGCTGGGAACTAGAACAGGGCTGCCTCAGGCTCCAAACAATTTATGCACTTCCCAGCTATCTTCTGGGAATCCTCCCCCAGGGATTGGCTGATGCTACATAAATATTCAGGTTGCTCATCTGCCTCCTCCCACCCACTATATTCTAGAATTCTCCAGCAAACAGTGAGAAGCAATCAAACCTGCAACCTGCAAATTCCAGAACAGTTCAAAGCAATTTACAAGCTGCTCCACTGGTTACAATGGAGCCAAAAACAGCACTACATTTACCTAGATTTCCTAGCAACATGTCTAGGAGAGTGTGGCATCAAATTCTATCTTGATTGTGTCCCAGTGGTATTTTATAATTTACTTCTCCAAAGACATCACAAGAAGTTTGGCACTGGGACAACCATATCATATTGAAATTTTCATAATTTTATGTTTCGGGAACAATGGTCACCATGACAATTAGAGAGGGTGGGCTTTCAGTTTCTCTCACTAGACTTGCTGATTCACTGCCACTCAATCCCATGAGATCTTCTAATCTTCTCACTTTAGTATCTTCCTCAAGCGACACCCCCACTTCCCTGCTGGGTCCCTGGCTTGGCACTCCAGATACTCCTCAAGCGTCACCCCACTGGCTGGGTCCCTGGCTTGGCACCTGCTGAAGTTTACTGATACTTTACCATCCCTGGTTGATAAGAATACTGCTCCGGTACTTGCTTCAGCTACTCACTGTGGTCCCTGGTAATAAGGTGGATGGTCCCTTAGTAACGACAGCTTCCCCTCTACCTCTGACCATGACAGGTTCTCCGGGCCGGCAGAACCTTCACTTATGGTTGGAATGCAAGCTGCAACCTCAACCCTACGCTGCTCTCCTGCTTCTGGACAGGCACTCAGACAGCCTAGCAGCCAGATGTGCTGGATAGGCCCAAAATTCGGCCTAGCAGTCCAGACAGCACAACACACGTCCACCCAAGCAGCCATCCAGGTGGCACAGAATACTGATCACCTGACTCCACCCAAATATATAGGTTCTCCTAGCAGGCCAAGGGGCCAAGAAAACCCCTGCCCATTTCCTGAGACACCCCATATACTCCTAATCTGTTCTTGCATCGCCCTTATGTTAGCTAATGTCACCAGGTACCTGACCACCCAGTGACAGAAGAGAGAAGTGCAACAATACCAGATTTAGGGTGAAATCAATTGATCCTTAGCAATTGGCCAAGGCAACTATACCAGGCAGATACATTTAGGAGCCTAAACATCAGGGTGCTACATCCTCCCCCTGCCTACAAAGCTACATCTCGGAGTTTGCAGAAAAAAAATAAAATAATTTGAGCTCTCAAGCCTGAGAGCGAATGTAACAATGACAACAGTACATGTGATGTACGTACCACATGAAATAAACATGGATATCAGATACATGAAGGAATGGTAATCCACACAGGGTAATTAGACATTATATAAACATTATATACAATTTCAAATACAGCATACCATTTAGATAATTAAAGGAAATATAAACAATAACCTTACATCCTAACTACCTATCTAATATATGTATATGCAATAGTGAAAGGGTATAAACTATTAACGTAATCCTCATATAAAATCCCTGTTCCTCCTTTTCCAAGGGAGACGCTCTGGTGCAGCAACACCTGAAAGAGAAACAAACAGCAATGCAAATGCATCCTATCCCTACAAGAACATAGTGCAATATGTACATAAGCGTTTAAGTAATTATTATTGGTCCTTAGCTATGCCAAGGATAGCATAGCAGTGTAAGTACACCCTATAATACAATTATGTTACATAATGAAAGTGATCCCCATTCTCAGCCAAGAATGCCACCCCCTTTTTTTCTTACTCATCACAAACTTTCCTTAATGTTTTTTTTATCAAGCAACAGTCCTGATGCATGGATTAGTCTATTATTCACACAAATAGTAATAATTTGCCCCTTTGCCACAGCTCATCCTTCCTGATAACTACACAGCAGCCTCCCTTCCTCTTTAGGGACAACTCCGGGGACAAGGAGGCACAATTGCATTCTGATAACAAGCAGCTAGGCCATGGTGCAAGGGACCGCACTTTGGGACATAGGTCCCCTTGCGATGATTTCCTCAAACTGTCCACATGACAGCCAGGGACTGAGAAGATTTCCCTCATTAACTGAGAAAACAACAACCTGCTGAATATCACAAGTCACTTTTCAAAGTGAATCACCCTGACAACTCCAAGTGTTAACCATTGTGGCACTCCCTGTATCAGCCAGCAGAATTCAGTCCAGCACAATCTCAGCAGTACAGCCCTCAGGAATGTTCTCCTCTAGCAACAACTTTTGTGCAATGGTGAAGTGGCTTACAGCATAGCGTCCATGACCATAAGGTGCACACATTTGTAATCCAAAGTATTATGAAAAGCGCAATTCCACATTTCACCAGTAGTATCTGGGATCGGGCAAGATTAAAGCGGAAGTAAACCCATCCATAAAACAGTTTTGTTTCTGGCATGTGCCAGAAATGTAACACTACCATTGGTTGTGCTCTCGACCAAACTGTCAAACCATCCAATGGCTGGTGTCTAGGCTGATCACAAGTGCAGCATCATGGCAGTTGTAGATTAAACAGAGGTAAAGATGGCAGCCTGCTTGGCTGAAAACGATAGGGGGTGTAGTTACACTTTAAAGACTCTCCTTTAGCATTCAACGTAGTGACAAAGCATTTAATGTCCTTCTTATTAAGTTAACATTATTTGCGTTAATCCAACAGGCATATGTAGGTATCAGTGGGGCCCTTAAACCCTGGCTACTATGCCATATCCAATGGTGACAACTTTTTCATGAGGTACTTAAAGAGGAAGTAAACCCCTTCAAACCACTTTGACCTACAGGTAAGCCTAGATTAAGGCTTACCTGTAGGTCCAAGCAATATCTCCTAAACCTATATGGTTTAGGAGATATTTGCCCGAAAATGGGCACCGCTGTCTACCGCGCATGCGCCGTAGACAGCGGCGCGCAGGCGCACTAAATGCGGCAAATCCAAGAATGGATTTGCCTAATTTGTCGACTCCCGTGCGCATGCGCGGGAGTGACGTCATTGCGGCTTCGCCGAATGGCAGTGGCGGAGCTGCGAGACGCGACTCCCGTGCGCATGCGCGGGAGTGAGGTCATCGCGGCTTCGCCGCTGTCATTGGTCGGAGCTGCGAGATGCCACCAGCAAGATGGATGTGGCGGACTACAGGGATCAGCGGCGACTTCGCTGGCTCCTGTGTCAGGTAAGTGACACATAATGAGCTACTATGCGATGCATAGTAGTCCATTATGCTTTACCTTTGCAGGGAAAAAAAGAGGAAGTAAACCCATCAGGGTTTACTTCCTCTTTAAGGCAGCACTATCTTGGTGACTCCACCAATGGCAAGAATACTTCTTCCCTTAAGGTTGGAAAGATGAACAGTACAACGTAGACATTTATGCTATTTGGTACATCTCAACAACTTCATGCAACAGTCACTTTATTCATCTCGTGTATCTTCCACTCCCTCTTTGCTTACCAGTCTCAGCCACCGCCACAGTGAACCACAAGATCGTCCAACTTTCTTGGTACAAGATGAACGGACATACTGTGCCAGACGAGTGAGAGCTGTAGGACCACAATCCTCAGTAGCAGTGACACCTGGGGTGGTAGTTGAAGCAGGCACTTGAATTTCCTTAGAAATGGGACTAGCAGTTACTGTAGAAAGCTCAGAGAGAATGGTGGCAGAGGGAACTGACACTTCCACTGTGGTCTCTGTTGGATCACCGGATGAAATGTGCTCCTATGGAGAGGAATCTGCCCAGGCCAGGATAGGCCGGCCAGAATTGGCAGCCGTGGTGCTGGAGGTAGGTTCCTCCACAGTGGCATATTCGCAAGCCCAATTTGCCCTCATCACCTGCGATGGTAGTGGCAGTCTGGCTGCCACCAGCAGCAATTCTCCACATCGATAGCACCGACTCCAAGTGCAAGAACATGACAAATCCGTAACACCGCCGGCAAACGATCCCCTTAGCTGCAGAACTTTGGAAGACATACAATGTGATCTCCGTGCCATCAGAATACCCGTGTCAGGAATCGTGGCTCCATAGGCAAAGAAGCTGGCAATTTCCATGTGTCATATTCAGCCGATATCGGATGGGAGACCTCAAGCCCAGGAACTCCCAGATTTGCCATATTTCTCCTGAGGCCATGAGGTTTTAGCATGAGGACCCAACATGGTGACCCAAACGGCAGAGCGAGAGCTCCTCCCCCTGCCAATGGATTGGTACAGATGCTTTCTGGAAACTGCAGTGCCAAGACTTTAATGAAGTCTTTAATGGAGTCTGTTTTAACCCTCACAGCACTGGTGAGAAGTGTCAAAAGACCAGGCTGATCCTTTACCATGAGCAATGAGACCTGTTGGTTCTTCCCCACGTTGTAAGAATGCACAATAACACAGTCTATGAGAAGTACAGATGTTACTTGCCACCTTCCCACGGAGCCAGACGAAACCCTGATGGAGCTGCAGCCGGTTGCTATGGGCGACTGCTGCGAGGAGAATGCCTTTGCCCCACATTGGGCGCCAAATGTAGCAAGGTCCCAGGCCTCCTCTAATGAAAACCTCCAGAGCCAGGAACAGCTGATATCCTTCTGTATAGTGGGTTGCAAGGCACAGTGGGTGTAATGTGAGGTAGATTTATGGGAGCCAGACACTTCTTGACTGCAGAGAGATTTATTCTCTCTTGAACAGAGCTGTGGGAGAGAGGGTTTAGGGCCAGGAAACCTTTAGGTAGTTGCAATGTTAATTGGCAGACTTCGAGACTTCTACAGGTAGACAGCCATGCAGGGAAGGCACCAAGCAAGGCACCACATCTGCATGTGTAGGAGCACTGTCAATCAGTCACTGCATGTGTAGGAACACATACAACCACTTATTGTAGATCCTTAGCCCACTGAGCTCTCAGTCTCTATCAGTAGACTTACTGGTCCACTGCCACTCAATCCCGTGAGACCCAGCAGAGGGTGTAACATACTAGCACGAGTCACTTTAATCTTAATTTTTATTTTCTAATTTAGGTGTACATATTCATATAACACACTTAATCAGCATATACTACCATTAACTTTCAAAGCACAAATACTTTCAAGTGCTGCACCCTGCAGAGGGTGTAACACACTAGCACAAGTCACTTTTAAATATATCCATATATTTAAACATTTGTCCATTGGAAATGAATTACCATTAACCAAGGCACTTTAAAGGTGAGGTATTGCTGTTGCTTTTTTCCACAAAGGGCGAGGGGGTCCTTATTTGTTGGACAATGGACAAAGCAGAACATTTACACAACACCTTTTTTTAATAAAAGCCATTATATGGTTTAAAATGCAAACAAATCTACTTACCGGCCAGTCTGCACCTTCCTTACGGATGACAACTTCATGAATCAATTTATCCTTTAAATATTCATTTTCTTTATAAGGTGCCATAATATTAAATATATATTCCTCTGATTGGTTATTATAATAGATGGATAGACTGGGGGGGTCAGGTATCGCTGTGTTCACAAAAGGAAAAAAAAGTCCCATTAGTTACCCTACAAAAACTCAAAAGATCTAACCAAGTTAACATGAGTTTCCAGTTTTGGGCACATCCCTAAGGGCTCATTTACACTTACTCACTTCAACATGCTTTTTTTTATGTGTTTTTGATGCTTCTGTAATGCTTTTTTGAATCTTTAACCATTTAGTGACTACCCCACATACATCTACTGCAGCAGGACGGCCTCTGTGCACTGGATCACATATCTGGTACATGATCAGCGCTTCCGGGTAAGTCGCGCATGCCTGCTTTGCCAGCTGTGCTATGATTTGTCACAGCAATTTGTTACAGTGGGTAAACAATACAGAGCTACACTGACAGGCGATCTTGCTGTTTTTTTTTTTGCTGCAAAGCAGGGAAAAAAAAACAAAACAAGATTGCTTAGTAAAAGCAGCACATATTAAACATATCACATATTGTTAGGCACACATTAACAAGTTAACCCTTTGATTGGCCCTGATGTTAACCCATTCAGCTAGTGTCATTAGTACAGTGACAGTTTATAGTATTAGCATTGATCACTGTATTAGTGTCATTATTAATATCAGAGTCAGTTTGTGTACCCGCCAGCCAGTGTCAGTTAGTGTTAGATTGTCCACCACACTATCACAGTCCCACTATAAGTCCCTGATCACCGCCATTACTAGTATAAAAACAAATAAATAAAAATTCCAGTATATACACCATAGTTTGTAGATGGTATAACGTTCACGCAAACCAAATAATATATATGTATTGGGATTTTTTTTTACCAGAGACATCCAGCACAATACATTTTGGCCTATTTAAGATCTGTCAAACTGCGGAGCAGGCAGATCACGGGAGTGTTTCGTCGCGGAGCTTTTTCCCCCCCTTTCTCTGGTCCGGCGGTGGTATGCATTTTTTTTCATAATTTTTAATTCCTGGCATGTCTGTTATACATTCAGCTGTCAGCGGGGAACCCGCTGACAGCTGATGAGTCACCCGTTACATGTCACTAGCTGCATGTAATGTAAATATCTCCTAAATGGTGGTGCAAGTTTAGGAGATATTTACACTACCTATAGGTAAGCCTTATTATAGGCCTATCTATATATGTAAATGCTAGCAAAGGAAGGTTATTTCCTCTATAAGGACACAGCGGCCTGCTTCCCGGCCCATCCCTTAGCAACCAGCTATTGGGGGACGGGGGGGGGAACCTTCACGCTGTTTCTGACAAATACTGCATGTGATACTGCCAGCAAAACCCTGGTGATAAATACTGCATGTTTTTTACTCTCTGTTCAGTTTGTGAATTGGACTTAAGAGCTTACCGCATGTTGATGATATTAACTGCCACATTTTTCATTTTGCGGTAAATACCGCATAATCATTATTTTTTTGTGAATTGGACTTTATTTAACACGTGTGATAGTTTATACAAATGAGTCACGTGACCGTGCTATTGCACGTGGCAAACATTAGTGAATTGGCCCCTATAAGCTTTATAAGGTTGTAACTTCAAAAGTTATTTTCATTCTTTTTTAAATCTTTCATTAATAGAATACCAGGTGAATCTGCCATGATCGTCTTTGCCCAGGCACTGACAACTCTCAACTATGCCCCAGATTAAGAGCGGTAGTGCTCATATACAGTATATATTTATTTCATATTATCTGTGCATTTATTTTATTGCTTGAAGTTCAGCTTTAAAACAAAAACTGACCTGCCCATTTAGGTGTCAGTCACCTACCTGGGGTGGTTCGCATTGGGTACAACCACTTAGAGCACACCTCCCAGATTTCTCAAATTATAAAGAAGGAAACCTTTTAGCACACAGTATGTATGCAAAAGACTTGTCCCTGCCACGGCCTTGGTTACATGGAATCAAAATTAGAGAAGGAAGCACTCACATTGCCACATCCGGAAATTTAAGGTAAACAGAAAAAGATAGAGGGATACTAATTAGGTATCCCTAGGTCGGACTTTGAAGGCATAAGAAACAGCAAAATATACAAAAATAACAATGTTTATTATGAAAATACAGTAGTTAAAAATGTGTTATCTTTGTTGCCATCCTGAATACATTGATTGTGTCCTGAAGAAGCCTAACGGTGAAAGGCGTTGAAGGGCTCACTGTATATTCTGTATTATCATACATGATTTTTAACTACTGTATTTTCATAATAAACATTGTTATTTTTGTATACTTTGCTAACTGTTTCTTATGCCTTCAAAGTACGACCTAGGGATACCTAATTAGTATCCCTCATTCTTTTTCTGTTTCCCTTGGTTACATGGACCACAAAGTCCTAATCTACTGGAACTGTCAGGCAGTGTTCTCCACCCAACAGTTGACCTATAGTCCCAGCCGGACTGGGCAAGAAAACTCAGCATAGGAGAGTATGTTCAGTTAGTTCAGGTAAGTAAACACTGAGCATCAATGCTGGGGGAGGTGTTTATTGTTACAGCCAGCTAGTTACCCCAATGTTGGGGAGAGGGGTTATTTTTACAGGTAGCCACTAACCACCAATTCTGGGAGCCACTGACCACCAATACTGGAAAGGAAGGTTATTTCTGAAGCTAGCCACTGACCACCAATGCTGGAGAGGAAGGTTATTTCTGAAGCTACCCACTAACCACCAATGCTGGGGAGGAAGGTTATTTCTAAAGTTAGCCACTGACCACCAATGCTGGGGAGGAATGTTATTTCTGAAGCTAGCCACTGACCACCAATTCTGGGGAGGAAGGTTATTTCTGAAGCTGGCCACTGACCACCAATGCTGGGGAGGAAGGTTATTTCTAAAGCTAGCAGCTGACATCCAATGCTGGGGATGGAGGTTATTTTTACAGCTAGACACTGACCACCAATGCTTTCGTATGGTTTGATAAAGGGGCCCTCCTTTCTGCCCGTAAACATGTAGCCACATCCCCTCCACTTCGCAGCCATCTTGCCACTTCTGGAAGCTGCTGATGCTTATGTTCCAACCTGAAGCCTGACAGCTGCGCTTCCTTCAGGAACTTTGCTTCAACTAGCCACATGCCTGCTGAGCTCTGCAGCCTCACGGTGATCCTATGAATGTCTATATGGGTCTATGACAAGTCTCGGTCTACTTTTATCTAGATTTATGTGGTAATAGAATGATGGTGAGAGGATTCTACCTCTGAAACTGACCTTGGTGGTCCCGCATAGCTGTGTGCAACTTTGCTGCAGCAATTACGGTGGAAGTCGATCATCCCCCCCAAGCGGTTTAAAGTTTGCCCGGTGACAAGTGGCCATTCTTTACTAGGTGTTTAAGACACCACCTGTATAGACCCATTTAGTATAAGTTAATTGGGTCCAAATGTTCTGGTAAGCCCCCTCATGTCTTATTGGTGGTAGACCCTTCCACTGTGGTGACTCTTTATCTTCTGGACTTATTCCAATGCTGGGGAGGGAGATTATTTCTAAAGCTAGCCACTGACCACCAATGCTGGGGAGGAAGATTATTTTTACAGCTAACCACTGACCAACAATGTGGGATATTTAAAGCCAGTCACTGGCTAACAATGCTAAGGACATTATTTTCACAGCCTGCTATTGACAAGTAATGCTGAAGGGTTAACATTACTACCACTAACCACAAAGAAGGGGGTCATTGTGGCCACTCACATCAGTACTAGCAGTCAGGGCTGGGAAAAGGGGTGGGCAAGAGGGATGGCTGCCCTGGGCACTGTAGTATCATGTGAGGTGGGGGGGGGGGGGCACCACAAGGAAATTGGGGGGAGGGGATTTGTGTTGGAAAGGGGAATTTGGGGGGCAGCAGGGAGTATTGTTCTAGGAGGGGAAATTTGGGGGTATGCTAAAATTTAAGGGGAGAAGGAATGGGGGAAGAAGATTTGTGCTAGGAGGGATGATTGGGGCGCTCTGTGCTGGAAAGGGAGATTTGCAGTGGGGTTATTGAGAGAGGCAATGTTAGGGGTAGATAATATGTGCTAGGAGGAGGGATTTTTTTTAGGGGGGGGCACTTGGGGGGGGGGGGGTTTGGGGGGTAAGATTTGTGCTGGGAGGGGGGATTTCAGCAGGGGAACAGATTTGCACTGGGAGGAGGGGAAATTTATGCTTAGGGGGTGAAAAAGATTAGTGCTCAGTTTTTTTTGGGGGGGGGGATTTTTGATGGCACATAATGCTCATACACATTGAGGGTGGGCGGGGGGTGCAGTTTGGCGTGTTTGCCCTGGGCTCTGGATGACCTTGTCCCGGCACTGCTAGCAGTTATTATTGCTGCCAATGACACCAGTGCTGGGGGTTACTATTACACCAACACCACAATAATACCTTTGCTGGGGATTATTTTACTCCCACACTACAACCTGTTTCTTTATTTGCGCTCACTGCAGTGCCATTTTTTTCATGTCATTACTGGACCCAAGAGCAAAGCTTTTTCTGCCCAGCTATTTACCTGTATCCAGCATATGGTTACCTCTACCTTGTGATTCTCGCATTGCATTTATTTATTAAAGGAAATCTATGCTCAGTGTTTACACTTTCATTTTATAATATCAGCATTGTAATAATACAAACAATAGTTATTTTTGACAATCCAATATAACCTTACTTGAAAAATCTCCTTCCATGTTCTGCCTGTCTGCTGGCCATCTCTTTCCTCAACTTCTTGGATTCTCTGCATGTTTTGCAGCTTCGCCTTAATTTCTAAGGACTACATATCCCATGGTACCTTGCTACCAGCAAGCAGCGATTCCTGCACTGACTCCGCCCCCTGAAACTCCTCCTCCTAGCACATACATAGTTCAGGTGGCAAGCTCTGTGAAATGTGTGACACGGCTGTGCTACTCACACTGACTAGTGACTACGTGTCACAGAATTCAGGGAAGTAAACATGTGGGGATCTTCACAAAATTTAAGTTTACACATTTCATGATTGTTCAGATTAATAGGCGTAGACTGGAAATAACTGAAATACAATGTGCAAATGGATATTATGTAAGATTGTATATTTTGAACAAAGATATGCTTGAACATCTTATTGGTTGCCATACTCACTTAGATAAATAATCAATTTTTCGTTGGCTCAATATCTTTGATAAGAATAATCTATCATCGACAACCCATTTGATCGACAGCCTACACGCAGGGAAGGGTATTTCAATCAATTGTGAAGATAGGGTTGTAAGCTATTGATTGGATCCATTGTGTATCTCATAATTTTATTGATTGGAATATGTATTCATGAACAAAGTATTTCAGTGCTACTCAGGGCCAGCCCTACAATGGGCCCTGCTGGGGCAACTCACCATAATCCAGAATCAGTGGGACCCCTGACAGTGTCACTCGTCATGTCGCCTGCCACCAGATGCCATCAGGTTCCCCTAGCAGAGTCCGTCCTTGCATTAGGTGCCCCCAGCAAAGTCTGTCCTTACATCAGGCAATCCCAACGCAGTCCCCCCTTACACCAGGCAATCCCAGCGCAGTCCCTCCTTACACCAGGCATATCCAGTGGAGTCCCTCCTTTCACCTGGCATTTCCAGCGGAGTCCCTCCTTACACCTGGCATTTCCAGCGGAGTCCCTCCTTACACCAGGCATTCCCAGAGGAGTCCCTCCTTACACCAGGCATTCCCAGCGGAGTCCCTCCTTAACCCAGGCATTCCCAGCAGAGTCCCTCCTTACACCAGGCATTCCTAGCAGAGTCCCTCCTTACACCAGGCATTCCCAACACAGTCCCTCCTTACACCAGGCAATCCCCGTGCAGTCCCTCCTTACAACCAGGCATTCCCAGCGGAGTCCCTCCTTACACCAGGCAATACCAGCAGAGTCCCTCCTTACACCAGGCAATCCCAGCAGAGTCCCTCCTTACACCAGGCAATCCCAGCAGAGTCCCTCCTTACACCAGGCATTCCCAGCGCAGTCCCTCCTTACACCAGGCATTCCCAGCGGAGTCCCTCCGTACACCAGGCAATCGCAGCGCAGTCCCTCCTTACACCAGGCATTCCCAGTGGAGTCCCTCCTTACACCAGACAATCCCAGCGGAGTCCCTCCTTACACCAGGCAATCCCAGCGGAGTCCTTCCTTACACCAGGCAGTCCTAGCGGAGTCCCTCCTTACACCAGGCAATCCCAGCGGAGTCCCTCCTTACACCAGGCATTCCCAACGGAGTCCCTTCATACATCAGGTGTCCCCCAGTGGAGCCTCCCTCTCATCAGATATCCCCCAGGGGAGCCCCCATCTCATCAGGGGTTCTCCGGTGAAGCCCCCATCTCATCAGGTGTCCTCCAGTAAAGCCCCCATCTCATCAGGTGTCCCCCTCATCAGGTGTCCCCCAGTGAAGCCCCCTCTCATTAGGTGCCCCCCAGCAGCGGAGACTCTCTCCGCCACCATTACAGAGAAACAGATCGCACAGGCAATCAGTGGAACAAAATAGGCGGAGTGGCTGCCAATAGAAATTGAGCTGTGGCGCCGCCCACCCTCACCCCTTCCCACATCAGGTGGTCACAGACAGACCGCCAGCGTTGCAGGAGGTGGGCAATGCCGCAGCTCAATTTCTTTGGCAGCCACCCGGCCTCTTGTTCTAGTCTTCTAGTCTTCAGGAAAATGGCAGCCTGTGGAGACATTGACCTATAGCGGTGGCGAAAATGTGGGAATACATGAATTTCCCAGGACTTTTCCCAGGACATTTCCCAGGAATCGTGAAATCCAGTAAAGGGGTCTAAATCCCGGGAATGTTCCAGAAAATTCGGCACAGTTGGTAAGTATGCATAAGATTGCAGCACTTACCCTCCCCTGTCTTACACAAGATGGGAAGCATGGCAGGTCCGGACATTTCAGGTTGAGAAGCGGGTGATTGGTTACAAGATAGCAGGACAATTCCAGCAAGCAATCGCCTGCCTCTCACATGAATAGTCACGCCCTTTGTCCAGACCTGCCATGCTTCCTGTCTTGTGTAAATAAGGTATTAAAGGGGGAGTGCTGCGATCTTATGGAAGGGACCGTCTATAAAATTGATGGGGGACTGTGATGTGGGGGGGGGGGGGGTCTGGGGTAGAGGGATCTGTGATCGGGGGGCTCTGTGACAAGGGGGTTCTGTGATGGAGGATCTGTGAGGGAGAGAGGTCTGTGATGGGGGGGCTCTGTGATGGGGGGATCTGTGATGGAGAGGAGCCTGTGATAAGTGTAAGGGATCTGTGATGGAGAGGAGCCTGTGATAAGGGGAGGGGATCTGTGAGGGAGAGGAGCCTGTGATGGGGGGGGAGAGATCTGTGATGGGGTGGTCTGTGATGAGAGGAGCCTGTAATATGGAGTTGGTGGTTATTATGACATAAAATAATGTGGGGGCCCATTGGTGGGTGTGATTTTTTTCTGGGGGGGGGGGGGCATTTTATTCTTGGACTCAGACACCACAATGTCTTGAAATAATTGACAATGTTCCACTCTGGCCAATCAAGTCAGTGTGATTGAATCTGATTGAAACTAAGCCTAAATTGTTCAGAAGGAAAGTTAAGGCTATTTATTTGCTTGCAAATTCAATCCTTTTGATCGAATTGCACAACGATCTGCAATTCATGGGACCTTATATAGACAGGTGTGTGCCTTTCCACCTTTCACATGTATATTTTTCAACAAAGGGAATCGAGTGTGACCTCCTGAATGCCTGCAAGCTGCTGATCCACAACCCTCTGAAAAGCGTTATAGCATAGATCGCTCTCAGAGGAGCAGTAGAGACAGACGCATATGGAAACATAGCCTAAGAAAATATTATTTTATTAACATCTATCAGCACCTGTCTACAGCACATACCTGATGTAAAAATGACAGCTTACCTATTCTGAATATATTATAATCCTTACAGTTTCCCTGGATGCAAGCTCTGATAATATATTTCCCGCTGTCAATTTTGAAGGTTTCATTTTCTTTCCGTTTCACACAATCTTTGTCTATACTGTAAATACAAAAACATATTCTTTTTTATAATATATCAATAATAATATTATAATATGTACAATCACTAAAAGCATTGCATTTACTAAACTAAATCCTTCTTCCTTTACATAACAGTGCTGAACTTTGAGATGCCTCAACTGGCCACAGAAGTTCCAGCACTTGACTACAGAATGGCCCAAAGTTTGGCTTATGCCGCGTACACACGAGCGAATTGTCCGGCGTACTTAGTCCGGCAAACAATCCGGTGGATAGTCCGACGGACTTTCTACCGAATGGATTTGGCCACACACGGACACACAGAAAGTCCGGCGTTTGCTAGCGCGATGACGTACAGCACGTACGACGGGACTAGAAAAGGGAAGTTCAATAGCCAGTAGCCAATAGCTTCCTTTTCGTACTTGCTTCTGAGCATGCGTCATTCTTAGTCTGCTGGTCTAGCATACTGACGAACGTATTGTCCGCTGAAAGCCAAGTCCGGCGGAAAGATTGGACTGCAAAAATACTTTCTAAGTCCGCCAGACTTTACGCTGGAAAAGTCAGCTGAAGCCCACACACGATCGAATTGTCCGGTGAAATGCGTTTCGGCAGACTAAGTACGCCGGACAATTTGATCGTGTGTACGCGGCATAAGAATGAAAGGTGGGGCCTTAAGATGTACAAGAACAAAACTGTAATATATTGCTCACAAATCCTTAGATATGGTGTTTGGATTTTTTTTTTCCAGTCTTATTTTCATCTGGTGATCCAACCAGTAACACACTTCCTGTCGTAGGGTGACAGTGCTCAGTGCTGTGCTGTATCTATAGAGGAGCAACGTTGTCACCCTAGGACAGTATCCGGAAAGTATTCACATTGCTTCACTTTTTTACACATTTTGTTACAGCCTTATTCCAAAATGGATTCAATTAATTATTTTCCTCAAAATTCTACAAACAACACCTAATGACAATGTGAAAGAAGTTTGTTTGAAATTCTTGCACATTTATAAAAAAAAATTTTTTTAAATCCCATGTACATACAGTATTCATAGCCTTTGCCATGACTTTCAGAATTGAGCTCAGGCGCATCCTGTTTCCAATGATCATCCTTGAGATGTTTCTACAACTTAATTGGAGTTCACCTGTGGCTGGACATGATTTGGAAAGGCACACACCTCTATAAAAGGTCCCACAGTTAACAGTGAATGTCAGACAACCAAGCCATAAAGTACAAAGAATTTTCTGTAGACCTCCGAGACAGGATTGTATCGAGGCACAGATCTGGGGAAGGGTACAGAAAAATGTCTGCAACATTGAAGGTCCCAATGAGCACAGTGGCCACCATCAACCGTCAATGGAAGAAGTTTGGAACCACCAGAACTCTTCCTAGAGTGGGCCATTTGGCCAAACTGAGCAATTGGGGGAGAAGGGCCTTAGTCAGGGAGGTGACCAAGAACACGATGGTCACTCTGACAGAGCTCCAGATTTTCTCTGTGGAGAGAGGAGAACCTTCCAGAAGAACAACCATCTCTGCAGCACTCCACCAATCAGGCCCGTATGGTAGAGTGGCCAAACGGAAGCCACTCCTCAGTAAAAGGCACATGACAGCCCATCTGGAGTTTGCCAAAAGGCACCTGAAGGACTCTCAGAAAATGAGAGACAAAATTCTCTGTCCTGATGAAACAAAGATTGAACTCTTTAGCCTGAATGTCAAGTGTCAAGTCTGTAGTAAACCAGGCACCGCTCATCACCTGGCCAATACCATCCCTACAGTGAAGCATGGTGGTGGCAGCATCATGCGGTGGGGATGTTTTTCAGTGGCAGGAACTGGGAGACTAGTCTAGGGATTGAGGGAAAGATAAAAGCAGCAATATATAGAGACACCCTTGACGAAAACCTGCTCCAGGGTGATCTGGAGCTCATACTGGGGTGAAGGTTCATCTTCCAATGGGACAACAACCCTAAGCACACAGTCAAGATAACAAAGGAGTGGCTACAGGACAATGCTGTGAATGTCCTTGAGTGGCTCAGCCAGCCTTGAACCAGATTGAACCTCTCTGGAGAGATCTTAAAATGGCTGTGCACCGATGCTCCCCATCCAACCTGATGGAGCTTGAGAGGTCCTGCAAAAAACAATGGGAGAAACTGCCCAGGACTACCAGACCAAGAGAAACAAAATTCTCTGGTCTGATGAAACAAAGATTGAACTTTTTGGCCTGAATGGCAAGCGTCATGTCTGGAGGAAACCAGGCACCACTTATTAGACATAATAAGCACTGCAAAAACATGTTTGTTTACGTTTCATTCCTTTTTTTTTTTTTTTTTTTCATTTTTCGGATCATTTGTTATGATCGCAATTTGAAAATTCTTAAATTTGAAAATTCGAAAATCCAAAAATAGGAAAGAAAATCCAAAAATTCAAAAGAATAACTAACTAATAATAACGGACTATTAAACTATAGGTATTGGACTTCCCTTTCAAATTTGGCTGTTAGTGAACTTAACGAATAGGAATTTATCCAAAGTTACAAATTATCCAAAATAACGAATGCCACATCTAAACAAATGGAACAGAACAAAATAATAAGAAATAATAATAATAAAAAGTTTTTATTATTATTATTGTTATTTCTTATTATTAATTTGTTATGTTCCATTCATTTAGATACGGCATTTGTTATTTTGGATAATTCGTAACTTTGGATAAATTCGTATGTGTTACGTTCACTAACAGCCAAATTTGAAAGGAAATTACAATACCTACAAATGAATAGTTAGTAATAGTTAAGTTATTATCAGTTAGTTATTTCAGATTTTCAATTTTTTGGGATTTTTGGATTTTCGAATTCCAAATTTCCAAGTGTAGCAATTTTTTGAATTTAGAAATTTTCGAATATTTGAATTTACGAATATTCTGTAAAATTCGTTAACGGGTTTTCATTAATTTGGATATTTCTGAATGAACTAATTTGTCAAAATTTGTTAAAACGAATTTGGAACTAAACAAATTGCACATGTCTACCGATTATCACCTGGCCATTACCATCCCTACACTGAAGCATGATGGTGGCAGCATCATGCTGTGGGGATGTTTTTCAGTGGGAGAGACTGGGAAACTAGTCAGGATTGAGGGAAAGATGAATGCAGCAATGTACAGAGACATCCTTGATGAAAACCTGCTCCAGAGTGCTCTGGACCTCAGACTGGGGCGAAGATTCAGCTTCCAACAGGGCAACGACCCTAAGTACACAGCCAAGATAACAAGACATTTTTTTGATGAACACTTATTAAGGGATGGAAGCACACACCTTTGCAATTTATTTAGATTGGTTTAGTCTGTGAAATACTAACAATAATTTACAAAGCCATCCATAACTCTGCCCTCAGCTACATCACTAACCTAGTCCCAAAATACCAACCAAACTGCTCTCTTCGGTCCTCCCAAGACTTCCTGCTCTCTAGCTCCCTTGTCACCTCCTCCCATGCTCGTCTCCAGGATTTCTCCAGAGCTTCTCCCATCCTTTGGAACTCCCTATCCCAATCTGTCTAACTGGCCCCTAATCAATCCATCTTTAAGCGATCCCTGAAAACTCTTCTCTTCAAAGTAGCCTATCCTGCTTCTAACTAACACTGTTTTACTTCCTCCATCAGCTCATCTCCCCACAGCTATTACCTTTTGTACCAATTGCCCCTTCCTTTTTAGATTGTAAGCTCTAACGAGCAGGGCCCTCTGATTCCTCTTGTACCAAATTGTAATGTAACTGTAATGTCTGCCCTCATATTGTAAAGCGCTGCGCAAACTGTTGACGCTATATAAAACCTGTATAATAATAATATATCTGCCAATACTTATATCAACTATAGAAAGATACATCTACCCAGGGTTGCGATTAATGCTGGGGGTGGCCCTTGTTTACATAATTTCCAAAAATGATGACATGCACTGGGGCCTTCCCCTCCTCTCCCGTTCCTTGAACGTTGGGGAGACAGGTGGGCACTCACTGCACGTCAATGCGACGCCCACGAGCCATATCATTTAAGTCAATCTTGACGCCGCGGGCTGATGTTGTTTATCCATCTGCATACGCTAGGAGGGAGGAGTGTGGTGTCTAGTGACGGGTGTCAATGGCTGCTCGAACACTGGCTCCGCCTTCCTATCAGCATCAGCATGCAGCGTGACATTGGTGGGGTCCTGTGGCGATGTGGCGAGTATATATTTCATACCCTTATGGAGCACATACCTTGTTTGCTCCTTGCACCTTGATGGAACTATCCACATCCCTGGACTATGCTTTTCACTTCCTGTTAAGGGTAATATTAGGCTTTCCTTTCATCTATGGTTTTTATGTGTTATCTTTGATCCTATCACTTATTATATTGTGAGGCACTCACCTTTTTCTACTTCACACTTAAGATCTGTTTTCTGTCTTTCTTTCCTTGGGCAATGTTTTTCATATTTTCCCCAATTATTTATTGTGTAGTCACTTTGCTGATACACTTTATTTACAATTTTTTTCACAGAAACCCTAATGGGTATTTATCCAGCACTTATTACTACCACAGTTACTTATTGGGGATGACATCTCCATTCATGCTCACTTCTTGTTCACTGTTTACCACTGTGTTGCCACAATTACCGCTACCTCAGTTTCTAGGGATGATGTTCCCATAGCGCCTCCAGCTATCAATACTACCCATGTTGCTGAATACATTTGTTTACTTATAGGTAAGAGTAATGGGATTAAGATGTGGTTCCCCCTCTTCCTGTTTTTTTATTTACTATACTATTTGGCATTTATATTTCACTACAGACATACAGTTCCTTGCAAAAGTATTCACCCCCTTGGCTTTTTACCTATTTTGCTACATTACAGCCTTTAGTTCAATGTTTTTTTTAAAATTTGAATTATATGTGATGGATCAGAACACAACAGTCTAAGTTGGTGAAGTCAAATTAGAAAAATATATACATAAAACTATTTTTCAGAAATAAAAAACGAATTATTGGCATGTGCGTATGTATTCACTCCCTTTGTTATGAAGACCATAAAAAGCTCTGGTGCAACCAATTACATTCAGAAGTCACATAATTAGTGAAATGATGTCCATCTGTGTGCAATCTAAGTGTCACATGATCTGTCATTACATATACACACCTTTTTGAAAGGCCCCAGAGGCTGCAACACCTAAGCAAGAGGCACCACTAACCAAACACTGCCATGAAGACCAAGGAACTCTCCAAACAAGTAAAGGACAATGTTGTTGAGAAGTAAAAATCAGGGTTAGGTTATAAAAAAAATATCCAAATCTTTGATGATCCCTAGAAGCACCATCAAATCTATGATCTACCAAATGGAAAGAACGTGGCACAACAGCAAACCTGCCAAGAGACGGCCACACACCAAAACTCATGGAACGGGCAAGGAGGGCATTAATCAGAGAGGCAGCACAGAGACCTAAGGTAACCCTGGAGAAGCTGCAGAATTCCACAGCAGAGACTGGAGTATCTGTACATAGGATGACAATAAGTCATATGATCCATAGAGTTGGGCTTATGGCAGAGTGGCCAGAAGAAAACCATTACTTTCAGAAAAAACAAAATGGTACGTTTTGAGTTTGTGAAAAGGCATGTGGGGGACTCCCAACATGTATGGAGGTATGATGAGACTAAAATTGAACTTTTTGACCATCAAAGAAAATGCTATGTCTGGTGCAAACCCAACACAACACATCAGATCACCCAAAGAACACCATCCCCACAGTAAAACATGGTGGTGGCAGCATCATGCTGTGGGGATGTTTTTCAGCAGTTGGGACTGGGAAACTGGTCAGGGTTGAGGGAAAGATGGATGGTGCTAAATACAGGGATATTCTTGAGGAAACCTGTACCACTCTGTGTGTGATTTGAGGCTAGGACGGAGGTTCACCTTCCAGCAGCACAATCACCCCAAACACACTGCTAAACAACACTTGAGTGGTTTAAGGTTCAAGTCAAAGCCCAGACCTCAATCCAATAGAAAATCTGTGATCAGACTTAAAGATTGCTGTTCACAAGCGCAAACCATCCAACTTGAAGGAGCTGGAGCAGTTTTGCAAGGAGGAATGGGCAAAAATCCCAGTGGTAAGATGTGGCAAGCTCATAGAGACTTATCTAAAGCGACTTGGAGCTGTGATAGCCGCAAAAGGTGGCTCTACAAAGTATTGACTTTAGGGGGGTGACTAGTTATGCACACTGACTTTTTCTGTTATTTTGTCCTATTTGTTGTTTGCTTCACAATAAAAAAAATAATCTTCAAAGTTGTGGGCATGTTCTGTATATTACATTATGCAAATCCTCAAACAATCCTTGTTAATTCCAGGCGGTGAGGCAACAAAACACAAAAAATGCCAAGGGGGGTGAATACTTTTGCAAGGCACTGTACCTATATTACATTTGCTCCTGATGAGTGGAAGTTATCCACGAAACATGCGTAGAGCTATATATTGATGCATTGTTACAGCTATCCTGCATCTATTATGACACTACCTTGAAGAATTTTTAATCAATTTAAATTAATATGAATTTATGGTTGGCCATTATTGGCACCTTTAGTGCAAGAAAGGTCAAGATAAATGCAGTATCCAGTCTCTAACCATCTCTTGTATAATGTCTGCAGTCTCTAACCATCTCTTGTATCATGTCCTCAGTCTCTAACCATCTCCTGTATCATGTCCTCAGTCTCTAACCATCTCTTGTATAATGTCTGCAGTCTCTAACCATCTCTTGTATCATGTCCTCAGTCTCTAACCATCTCTTGTATCATGTCCTCAGTCTCTAACTATCTCTTTTATTATTTCCTCAGTCTCTAACCATCTCTTGTATCATGTCTGCAGTCTCTAACCATCTCTTGTATCATGTCTGCAATCTCTTACTTAAACTTAAACACACCGCTAATAGTATTAGCAAAATTTCCATTTGTTGCACCTCTAGCAGACATGATACAGGAGATGGTCAGAGACTGCAGGCATGATACAGGAGATGCTCAGACTGCGGGCATGATACAGGAGATGGTCAGAGACTGCAGCCTCACCAGTGCTGGTCAAATGCAGCCTGCCAGTGCCCATCAGATGCAACCTTGCCTGAGCCCATCAGATGCAGCTTGTCTGTGCCCATCAGATGCAGCCTGTCAGTGCCCATTAGATGCAGCTTACTTGTGCCCATCAG
This sequence comes from Lithobates pipiens, assembly GCF_037356315.1. NCBI lineage: Eukaryota > Metazoa > Chordata > Amphibia > Anura > Ranidae > Lithobates > Lithobates pipiens. Next base: position 228,176,335 of record NW_027507790.1, read on the forward strand.
ATTGCAGCCTGCCGGTGCCCTTCATGGAGCCTGCCTGTCCCGTTCAGATTGCAGCCTGTCAGTACCCGTCAAGCAGCCTCATCAATGCCTTTCATACATCCTTGCTAGTGCCCATCATGCAGCTTTGCCAGTGCCTGGATCAGACAGAGCGGCGATCTCCAGGTGTCATAGAACTGGATTTGAAATGCCCGGGCCGAAGTGACAATGTCCCGCCTCCTGTGACCCTGTCACACTGATTCAATGTCCCACCACTGGATCAGTGTGCCGTCTATCACAGGAAGCGGAACATGTGTGTGTATATATATATATATATATATATATATATATATATATATATATATATATATAATTTTTATGTTATTTATCATATGTACATTACTGTCCCATATTCATCCATGTGTACCATTAAATATGTTTGTATATATCAAATGATTCATTGATTCTGGTGGTGTGCTTCATATAAAGTCCCAACTATCCCCTATTCCCCTCTTTCCTTCCCCCCCCTTTTTTTCAAGATAACAAAGGAGTGGCTATGGGACAACTCTGTGAATGTCCTTGTGTGGCTTAACCAGAGCCCAGACTGGAACCAGAGTGAACATCTCTGGAGAGATGTGAAAATGGCTGTGCACCGACGCTCCCCATCCAACCTAATGGAGCTTGAGAGGTCCTGCAAAGAAGAATAGGAGAAACTGCCCAAAAATAGGTGTGCCAAGCTTGTAGGATCATACTAAAAAAGACGTGAGGCTGTAATTGGTGCCAAAGGTGCTTCAACGGAATACTGAGCAAAGGCTGTGAATACTTATGTACATTTTTTTATTTTTAATAAACTTTCAAAGATTTCAAACAAACCTTCTTTCACGTTGTCATTATGGGGTATTGTTTGTAGAATTTTGAGCAAAATAATGAATTTAATCCATTTTGGAATAAGGCTGTAACATAACAAAATGTGGAAAAAGTGAAGCACAAAAACAAACGGTAGGGCATCTGTTTACACCCAACTGCAAATAGAGCCGATCGGGCTGTGTCTGTGTCTGCTCTGCATAACTTGAGTGGACACAGACCTGTGATCCACCCACTCCACTCAGCTCAGCAGAGGATCAGCGGACAGATAGCTGAGCCCGTGCAAAAGGGGCCTAAAAGATCAAAAGAAACCAAAAAAGAGAAGTTCATTGTTAAGATTTACATACACTTTAATATTGGCTTGGTGCCGAAGTCAAGGACCCATATACTGAATTTTTTTTGGTATTAAAATACAGTAATACCTCGGATTGCGAGTAACGCAGTTAACAAGTGTTTCGCAATACAAGCTATTATTCTTTTAAAATCCCGACTCGGTCTGTGAACATTGGTTTTCACAAAACGAGCAGGATTCAAGCCTCTGCGGTGTGCAGTACCGCATTTGACCAGAGGTGCAGGGGTGCCTGTGACATTCGGAGCCACTCGGATGCACTCAGAGCCACTTGGAAACACTCCACATTCCCGAGTGTTTCCGAGCATCTCCAAGTGTTTCCGAGTGCATCTGAGTGCATCCGAGCGGTTTCCAAGTGTCTCCGGTGCCCCCCACCTCTGGCCATATGCGGTACTGCATACTATAGAAGTCACTGTGGAATGAATTATCTGAGTTTTCGTTGACTTCTATGGGGAAACGCTTTGATATACGAGTGCTTTGGATTACAAACATTCTTCTGGAATGAATTATGGCCGTAATCCAAGGCTCCTTTTCGGATGGGCAGACTGTGCCAGCAGATCCGTTTGCTTAGCAGGGAATCTGTCCACTGATCCCCGCTGAGCAGGCAGATGGCAGGTGCTCTGCATAAGTGGACACAGCCTGCTTTTCTCTATGGGCAGTCAGATGGAAATGAACCACCTTTCCATTTCCACCCGACTGTCATCTAATTCGACCCACCAGACAGATGGAGAATGGATCCCCCATCTGTCTGTTTTTAGCAGATAGGATCGGTTTGGATGTCGGTAAGGGTCAATGGACACATGTCCGTTGACATCTGCCACTCCATAGAGGACAATGGATGGTCCAATTGGGTCTGCCTAAAAAAACTGATAGTTGGACCTGACCAATCCTCCCCTGTGAAAGGGGCCTAAAGGCAAACTTAAAAAAAAAAAAAATAATATTTTTGGATAGAGTGGGTAGCGATTAGAACCCATGTCAGTTTTTATTGCTGTTTGTGCCCCCATTAGGGCGATTCATCCAAACTTAAATTGTTCTGTTTACCCCTATCACCAAAAGTGAAAGAAATTCCCAAATTTCGGGTTGTCATCAGAACAGGAATAGAGGGGAAATTATCCAATGGGGACACTCGTTATGGTGACAACCAGGGATTTAATCACTTTGGACGGTTTTCCTCTCACTTCCTATTTTGGCTATGGGCCAGGAAGTAGAGCGAAACCTACCCAATGGGACACAGGAGGCAAAAAATAAAAAATAAAACCCTGACAGGGCGTATAGCACTCTTTATTGTAAACAAAAAAAAAAAAAAAAATTGCCCTTAGTTCCCCATAGTCCACATAACTGGAGGCTTGGCAGGGGTTAGTCCTTTATGTATGTATTTTACGATAAAAGGTGTCCCTCTTTCTAATCTTACAAATTTGAAGACTTACATATGTAATTTTAAATGATAAAAGGAACATATTAAAAAAAATCTAATATTTAACAAAAATTTTATTTAAAAAAATAATGTTTCTATAAAAATGATTGAAAAGATTTCATATTTCCTTTTCTTGCATTGCTTCTGTTCATGTGTCATTGATTATACTTTTTGCATTTAGACCGTGAGCTACCATCAAGATGTGGTGTGATGTATTGGGTGTATTTCTTGTAAAATTATGTATATTTATATCTCTATTAGGACTGACATTATACTTTTCTGGTATTTTTCACTTTCTTGTGGTGGATCACAGTAATTGACTGAAGGCTCATTGTGGGCAGCACCTTGGTCTAAATGAATGTGGTCACGGTTCATGATATTAATCATTGAAGCGCTGTCTATGTTCATGTGTCAGTAGTTGTTTTGTGGGTGGTGGTGGGTGGATGAGAACAGCATGGTGCTCAATGATTTGTCCCGTATCAGGGTGTCATCACACAAGTGTACATCGGCATATAACTTTTGAAAACACTAACAATGAACTTCTCTCATTTGCTCCTTTTTAGTCTGTTGAAGGATAACTAACAGCCAAAAATATATTCCAAATTTTGGGTTGTTATCACCAGAGCAGCAAGAGAAAAGAAATCTTCTATTAATTCATATTCTCTATTTGTCCTGTTTGCTGCAATCACCAGGAGTGAAAGTGAAGAATTCCTAAATTTTGGGTTGTCATCAGAACAGGAATAGAGGGGAAATTCTCCAATGGAGCCACTAGTTTTGTTGATAACCAGAGATTCTCTCTTTTTTGGCTATGGGACAAACCGGGAAGCTGACAGGAGTTATAACCAGGGATTTTTTTCAGGAGGAACTTGGTGGAACTCAGTTTCACCACCTCTGGCTCAGACCCTTTGGCCTGCTCACCACAATCACAAGTCTGGTTTCTGTGTTTACAAGTGACAGCTCTGCACTCTGTATGTAATGCAATGCTGATATTTAATGCCCTTTTAAGACCCTTCTACTGTTTGGGAAATATGACCACACCCACTATTTGATGTGATTTGGAGGGCGTGTGTGGGGGAGGGGTTTTGGGGGGTCGTGGTTGATTTCTAGCACCTATTTTCTGAGAAAAAAAGCCCTGGTTATAACCCTTCCTATCTCTATCCCCCCCAAAAAAGGTCTTTCTTTCAGTTCTAATTTAGAGCAGGCATTACATAAAGCTTGGTGAGCATTACATAAAGCTTAGCCCAATCTCCTTTCCCCCTCCCGCAACCTCTTGAGATACGTCACATGTCCCAGGATGCTGCGGGGACTAGTCCTACAACGTTCTCGTACCACTCAAGCATGCAAAGTGGGGAGCCGGGTGTGAGGCTTCAGGAGGTCACAGCCAACAACCATATCCAGGATGACGACAACGGAGAGCTGAAGCCCAGCAAAGAATCATCTTCAAAGTACCCACAGGCTGGTAAAAGTCTGTTTCCTCAAAGTTAGCAGCTACAATATTTGTAGTTGCTGACTTTCAATTTTTTACAAATCAAGAAAAGTGCCTCTTTAAATTATTACCAAAAGTATTGGGACACTTGCCTTTGCATGCACATGAACTTTAATGGCATCCCAGTCTGTGGGGTTCAATGTTTAGTTGGCCCACCCTTTGCAGCTATAACAGCTTCAACTCTTCTGGGAAGGCTGTTCACAAGGTTTAGGAGTGTCTATGGGAATGTTTGATCATTATTCCAGAAGCACATTTGTGAGGTCAGGCACTGATGTTGACAAGAAGGCCTGGCTCGCAATCTCCATTCTAATTCATCCCAAAGGTATTCTATTGGGTTGAGGTCAGGACTCTGTGCAGGCCATTCAAGTTTCTTCACCCAAAATCACTCATCCATGTCTTTATGGACTGGTGCTCTTTTTTTAAAACTATCTAAACTAAAATCTATCTAAGGACAAAACAGCAGCTTCCACCAGAACAAGCATTTTCCCCCTATTCTTGTTACAATGACACCAATGGAGATACAGCCATTAGAATCCTGACAGAGGCTCTATCCTCTCGCTACTTTAGATGGACTCTATTGTGTCCTGTTCGTTTTGGCCTTATATTATTAGACAAAGATTTAATATTAATTACCATATTTTGAAGTAGGTGATGTCTGTGGTCTCATAAGGCCTTTCCGTAACAATGCAAGTAATTGTTCTTTCATTCAAACGTAGCTTGGAAAAGCACTCAAAGTTCCCAGAAGTCTTCATTTCACGTTCAAGGTCGTCATCATCTTAAAGGAAACAAACATATTCTTTGTCATCATTAGAAGCATAATTCTGAAGTAAGATGAAGCTGAATTTATTTATTTATTTAGTTAGGATTTCAAAATACATTTATTGAGTACATGTGTAGCACCCTCCTAGATGAATGCTAGTTTAGATAAATGGAGTTACTGGCTCAATGTAATCAGTTGAGTTGCATGTGATTGTTTTGGTCTGTTCTGTGTTTCACTGGTTGTAGGGTTGACTGCTTCCTCCTGTCTGCCTGAAAAGGTTCTGGAAGATAGTGGGCTGGGGAAGTTTATCCAGCTTCTGAATATTTATGCAGCCCTGGTCAATCCCTTGGAAGGAGCATGAATAATCTGATACTGAGAATAGAGTGGTCATTGTCCTAGAGGAGGAGATCTGGGCTCGAAGGGCTGCTGCCCCAGTGCCGGGACTAGGTCATCTAGAGCCCAGGAAGAACATGCCAAATTGCGCCCCCCTCCCCAAGATGTATGAGCATTATGCTACCTTTTCTAGCACAAATACCCCATCCTAGCACAAATCTTCTTCCCCTATCTTCCCTCTAAACGCAAATCCCTCCCAAATCACCACTCCGAGAACACCTCCACAAATTTCCCCTCCACGAACATTTCTTACATTTTGCTGCCCTCACCAAATTTCCCCTCCCAACACAATTCCCCTCTCCCCAATCTCCCTGTGGTGCCCCCGAACCTCACATGATACCACAGTGCCCAGGGCAACCTTCCCTCCTGCCCACCCCTTGTCCTCACCCTGTGCTGCCCTCCCAGGCCCCTCTGTGGCGTATTGCTGGAGTTTTCCACATGTTTGTTGTGTCCCAGCTGTGGTTTAACTGGAGGGGGGTAGGGATGAGCCAAACACCCCCCGGTTCGGTTCGCACCAGAACTTTCGAACGGACCCCAAATTCGTACAAACTTTAGAACCCCATTGAAGTCTATGGGACTCGAACGTTCGAAATTAAAAGTGCTAATTTTAACGGCTAATATGCAAGATACTGTCCTAAAAAGGGTTTGGGGACCTGGCTCCTGCCCCAGGGGACATGGGTCAATGCCTAAAATGTTTTTAAAAATGGCCGTTTTGGCGGGAGCACTGATTTTAATGACGATTAAAGTGAAAAAAAAAAGTGAAATATTCCTTTAAATATTGTGCCTGGGGGGTGTCTGTAGTATGCCTGTGAAGTGCCACGTGTTTCCCGTGTTTAGAACAGTCCCTGCACAAAATGACATTAAACGGAAATAACATCATTTAAAACTGCTTGCGGTTTTAATGTTATATCTGGTTCCTGCAATATGGTTGAAAATCATTGAGAAAAATGGCATGGGTAGCCCTCCCTGCCCATTACCAGCCCCTTTGGGTCTTGTACGCATATTAAGGGGAACCCCGTACCCATATTAAAAAAAGGAAATGCATGTGGCCCCCAGGCCCTATATACTCAGAACAGCAGTATACAGGCGGTGCAAACAAGACAGGGACTGTGTAGGTTTGTTGTGTTAAGTTGAATCTGTTTGTAATTTTCAACTGGTACATTTTTAAAGTGTAGCTCCAGTCAAAAAAACTATTTTTAAGCTTTTTGGAAAACATAGGGAAGGGTTATCACCCCTGTATAATTTGTTTTGTCGTCCATCTTTTTTCATCTCACTTGCTGTTGTCTCCTTCCGTTTGCAAGTAGGAGATGTTTGTAAGTTGGATGTTTGAAAGTAGGGGCCTGCCCTATATGCTCTGCAGAAATGGCGGAACAAGGTGTTGGTTTTGCCACAACATTGTAAGCTCTCAAAGTGACTCTTGGTGGGCGCTGGAGCGCCCTGCTGTGAACGATTATATCAAGAATTGTAATTACATGCCATTGTTGAACAGTGGTAGAAAAATTGACCTTTGGTGGTTGTGGTGCTGGTGCCACAACACTATAAGTCCTCACAGTTACTCTGGGTGGGCACAGGAACGGGCCCTCCTGTGAAATATTATATCAAGAATTGTAATTACATGTCCCTGTTAAACAGGGGCAGAAAAATTGGGCCTTAAGCCCCGTACACACGAGAGGACTTATGTCCGACAGACTTCCGAAGGAGTTCCGTCGGAGTTCTGCCGGAGTTCCGACGGAGTTCTGACGGACTTTTCGGCGGAGCGGACTTGGCCACACACAATCACACTAAACTCCGACGGATTCGAACGTGATGACGTACGACTGGATTCGAATACGGAAGTTCATAGCCAGTAGCCAATAGCTGCCCTAGCGTCGGTTTTAGTCCGTCGGAATAGCATACACACGAGCGGAGTTTTCGAAGGGACCCGGGTCCGGCGGAGTTCCGTCGGGAAAATTTGAAGCATGTTTCATATTCTAAAGTCCTTCGGACTTTGGCGAGTCAAAAGTCCGTTGCAGCCCACACACGATCGAATAGTCTGACGGACTCAGTCCGTCGGACTTTGGACGTTGAAAAGTCCGCTCGTGTGTACGCGGCATTAGGCACTGGTGCTGGTGCCACGACACTGCAACCTCTCCCATATACTCTAGTTTTATTGCAGGAATTAGCCCTGCTGCAAAGCATTGCATCAAAAATTGTAATTAAATGCCCCTGTTAAACAGGGGCAGAAAAATTGGGCCTTAGACACTGGTGCTGGTGCCACCACACTGCAACCTCTCCCATATACTCTAGTTTTATTGCAGGAATTAGCCCTGCTGCAAAGCATTGCATCAAAAATTGTAATTAAACGCCCCTGTTAAACAGGGGCAGAAAAATTGAGCCTTAGGCACTGGTGCTGGTGCCACGACACTGCAACCTCTCCCATATACTCTAGTTTTATTGCAGGAATTAGCCCTGCTGCAAAGCATTGCATCAAAAATTGTAATTAAACGCCCCTGTTAAACAGGGGCAGAAAAATCGGGCCTTAGGCACTGGTGCTGGTGCCACGACACTGCAACCTCTCCCATATACTCTAGTTTTATTGCAGGAATTAGCCCTGCTGCAAAGCATTGCATCAAAAATTGTAATTAAACGCCCCTGTTAAACAGGGGCAGAAAAATTGGGCCTTAGGCACTGTGGTGCTGGTGCCACGACACTGCAACCTCTCCCATATACTCTAGTTTTTTTGCAGGAATTAGCCCTGCTGCAAAGCATTGCATCAAAAATTGTAATTGAACGCCCCTGTTAAACAGGGGCAGAAAAATTGGGCTGATGGCATCACCCAGAACCAGAAATGTTCTTCCAACATATCAGCGGAGGAGGAAGAGGATAGACAATCAACATAAGAGGACAGTCACTCAGCATCAGCATAGGCAGTCTGGAAGGGATGTGATATTTCAAAAAAAATTATTCGGTTACATCATCTTCAGGTGCTTGGTAGCTGTGGGTTATCCAAGACTGATTCATCTTGATGAAGGTCAGTCGATCAACCGAGTCGGTGGACAGGCGCACCCTGTGATCGGTAACAAAGCCACCAGCAGCACTGAAGGTGCGTTCCGAAAGAACGCTGGATGCAACACAGGCCAGTAGCTCAATTGCATACTGTGCAAGCTCTGGCCAGTGATCCATCCTCAAGACCCAGTAAGCCAGAGGATTTTCGGTGGGAAAGGTGTCCAAGTCTGACCTTGCCCCTAGGTATTCCTGCACCATGTAAATCAGACGCTGGCAATGGTTGCTGGAACCGATCATACCTTGGGGCTGCGGACTAAAAAATTGTCTGAAAGCATCAGTCAGACGGCCACCTTCTCCACCGCTCCTTCTGACCGATGCCTCAGCAACACGTTGTCCAGGACCAGGAGTTTGTAACCTCCCAGTCCCTGGGAACACGTTGCACAGACCTTTCTGCAAGGCCTCCCGGAGATGTCTCATCCTCTGCTCCCTCTGCGATGGCAAGATAAGGTCGGCAACCTTACCCTTGTACCGTGGATCAAGGAGAGTGGCCAGCCAGTAATGGTCCCTCTCCTTGATCTGACGAATACGAGGATCCTTCCGCAGGCTTTGCAGGATCAGGGAGGCCATGCAGCGTAGGTTAGCTGAGGCATTCGGTCCGGAGTCCTCTGAGTCACTAAGGACAACATGATCCGCAGCTACCTCCTCCCAGCCACGTACAAGTCCACGGGTTTCTTGGGACTGTAAATCATCCCTACAAGACTGCTGCTGCTGCTGAGTGCCAGCCTCCACCTCCATGCTGACACAATCATCCTCCTCCTCCTCTTCCTCCTCCTCATCCTCTTCCTGTGTGATGGGTGGCACAGCAGGAACACTGTCTGGATAAAGGGGGCCTTGAGAGGCAAGGAAGTCCTCCTCTTCCTGCCTCTGTTCTGCCTCAAGTGCCCTGTCCATTATTCCACGCAGCGTATGCTCCAAGAGGTGGACAAGAGGTACAGTGTCACTGATGCATGCACTGTCACTGCTCACCATCCTTGTGGCCTCCTCAAACGGTGACAGGACAGTGCATGCATCCCTGATCATGCCCCACTGGCGTGGTGAGAAAAAACCGAGCTCCCCTGACCCTGTCCTGGTGCCGTAGTCACACAGGTACTCATTGATGGCCCTCTGCTGCGTGTGCAGCCGCTGCAGCACGGCCAACGTTGAGTTCCACCTGGTGGGCATGTCACATATAAGGCGGTTCTTGGGCAGGTTCAACTCCTTTTGGAGCTCAGCCAGCCGAGCACAGGCATTAAATGATCGGCAGAAATGCACACAGACTTTCCTGGCCTGCTTCAGGACATCCTGTAAGCCCGGGTACCTGCCCAAGAACCGCTGCACCACCAGGTTAAGGACGTGAGCTACACAGGGCACATGGGTCAGTTGTCCCTGTCGGAGGGCGGAGAGGAGGTTGGTGCCATTGTCGCAAACCACCATTCCTGGCTTAAGCTGGCGTGGCGTCAACCACCTCTCGGCCTGCCCCTGCAGAGCTGACAAAACATCCGCCCCAGTGTGGCTCCTGTCCCCCAAACAAACCAGCGCAAGCACGGCATGGCATCGTTTTGCCTGCGTACTTGGGTAGCCCCTGGAACGCCTACGGAGCACCGCTGGTTCTGAGGACAGAGCACTGGAAGAGGCCATGGAGGAAGAAGAAGAGGAGGGGGTGGAGGAGAGAGGTGTGTCACAACCAATAGTAGCATTTTGGAGGCGTGGTGGCGGAACAACCTCCAACACTACTGCACCTTGTCCTGCATCCTTCCCAGCTGCCAGAAGAGTGACCCAATGGGTAATATGCACCTTACCGCTGACCGCCCTGTCCAGCGAGGCAAGGACATTGCCTTCCACATGCCGGTAGAGAGCCGGAATCGCCTTCCGTGAGAAAAAGTGGCGTTTGGGGACCTGCCACTGAGGAACCGCACATTGTACAAACTCACGGAAGGGGGCCGAGTCTACCAACTGAAAAGGCAGCAGTTGAAGTGCTAGCAATTTAACCAAGCTAGCATTCAACCGCTGGGCATGTGGATGGCTGGGAGTGAACTTCTTTCGCCGGTCCAGCAGCTGGGGCAGGGACATTTGCCTGCTATAATCAGACGTGGGTGTACTACTAGCAGAGTGCCCGGAAGCACTTGGCTGTGACACACCTAATTCTACACCTTCATTCCTCTCAGAGCAGGTTTCAGAGAGGACTGAAGGTCTAGTGGGGTTGGAGATGCCAGCTGATGAGGAGCAAGGAGAGGTCCACTTTGTTCTTTGGTGTGGGTCTTTGAGGTACGCTTGCCAACGAGCTGCATGGCAGGTCAACATATGTCTGGTCAAGCATGTGGTGCCCAAGCGGCTGATGTTTTGGCCACGTGAGATACGCTTGAGACATATGTTGCAAATAGCAGCAGTGCGATCTGATGCACTCGTCTCAAAAAAGGCCCACACCAAAGAACTTTTAGAATAACGCGCAGAGGCAGCGCCCTGCACAGGCGGAGCTCTGCGGTGTGATTCAATCGGTGTGCTGCCCCTAAGCTGGCCCCCGGAGGGCATCCTGCCTCGTTGGACATGTGCCTCCTCCTCCTCCTCTCTCCTACCAGGCACCCACGTGGAGTCAGTGCCCTCATCATCCCCTCCCTCTTCATCGCTGTAGCAAACCTGGCAGTATGCTGCAGTTTGTGGAACATGACTGCCAGATTGCTGTCCTTCTTGAGCATCCCCTCTCTCTGCATTCACGCTACTGCCTTCCTCTAGCTGACTATCATCATCAGAGCCTACAAAACACTGGGCATCCTCCTGGAGCATGTACCCAACACTGTGCCAAAAGAGTTCAGGAGACTCCTCAGGAAGACGTGGTGGGTCTAGGGAAGGAGTCACTGATGATGACATTGAGAGGAGGGAAGACGATGCGTTGGCAGCTGCTTTGCTAGTACCCTGAGACTGGGTGAGAGAGGATGAGGACGATGAAGAGGGCTTGGTCATCCACTCTACCAAGTCATTGGCATGTTGCGGCTCAACATGTCCAGCTGCCGAAAAGAAGGACAAGCGTGTCCCATGGCCACGTGCTGATGATGACGATGCACCGCGTCCACGACTAGCACTGTTGTCTCTAGACACAGAGCCTGCTTGCCCTCTTTTATCGGCTCGTGCCTGTCTGCCTCTCCTTGCTGGCCTTCCAGACATGGTAATGGCCTGAAGGGAGTTGGGTAAAACAGCAATTGGGTAGTGTATATTGTGCTGGAGGCACACAACACCCACTAACTCCTGCAGATGCCTTTATTATAGAACACCAGCAATAAAGGGTAGATAAAGGGGTATACTGTACTGGAGGCACACAACACCCACTAAGCTCTGCAGATGGCTCTATTAGAGAACAGCAATAAAGGGTAGATACAGGTGTATATTGTGCTGGAGGCACACAACACCCACTAACTCCTGCAGATGCCTTTATTATAGAACACCAGCAATAAAGGGTAGATAAAGGGGTATACTGTACTGGAGGCACACAACACCCACTAAGCCCTGCAGATGGCTCTATTAGAGAACAGCAATAAAGGGTAGATACAGGTGTATATTGTGCTGGAGGCACACAACACCCACTAACTCCTGCAGATGCCTTTATTATAGAACACCAGCAATAAAGGGTAAATACAGATGTATACTGTGCTGTGCTGGAGGCACACACAACTTCCAATAACTCCTGCAGATGGCAGATGGCTCAAATAGAGAAGAGCTATGTAGGTGGATATAGCGGTGTGTACTGGGTACAGAGCACGCAGACAGCACGCACAAGCTCCTAACACTGACTGCAAGCTCTATTATAAAAGATAGATATATCGCTAGCTATATAGGTGAATATAGCGGTGTATACTGCGGTCAGGGCACGCAGACAACAACCACTACAGAAGAGCAAGATCGAAAAATCGGCCGATAACGATCGGTGTATACTGTGTTGAAGGTACACAGAACACCCACTAACTGCTTCAGACGCCAACACACTACACAAGGCCGCCGCGCTGGCGGTCTTATATAGTGTGGGGCGTGTACTACACAGCCTGAGCTATGATTGGCCACAGGCATCCTGCCTGTGGCCAATCATGGCTCTCCTTGCTGCCGGCGCTGTGATTGGCCAAGCATGCGGGGTCACAGTGCATGCTTGGCCAATCATGAGCCAGCAATGCACTGCGCCATCGCAGTGCATTGTGGGCCGTGAGCGCCACACGAATTTGGCGCGAACGGCCCATAACGTTCGGAATTCTCCGAACGGGCGAACAGCTGATGTTCGAGTCGAACGTATGTTCGACTCGAACACGAAGCTCATCCCTAGAGGGGGGTATTTCTAAATCCTTCTGCAGCTAAGGTGGTCTGCATTTTTTAAATTTGCATGGTGTATAAGAACAAAAAAAAAAACACCAACATTTAGGGGAAAAACTGTTTTCCTTTCTTTCGTTACAAAGCTTATAATGAAAAACTAGGATAGTGCAAACACCAAAATGACTCCTTATTGAAAAGCAGATACCCCAAAATGATCTTATTTTTGTCACAATATTTTGAACATGACGAAACATGCGGGCATTGAGGGGGTTAAAACATAAAGCTTAGTAATGTTGTTCTAGGTACAGGACATCATTATTGTACAGGTCATAGAGGAAGGAGGAGGTGGAGGGTTTAATTTACAAGTCATACAGTGCCTTGCAAAAGTATTTACCCCCCTTGGCATTTTTCGTGTTTTGGTGCCTCACAACCTGGAATTAACATGGATTGTTTGAGGATTTGTATAATTTAATTTACAGAACATGGCCACAACTTTGAAGATGATTTTTTTTTTATTGTGAAGCAAAGAACAAATAGGACAAAATAACAGAAAAAGCCAATGTTCATAACTATTCACCCCTCTAAAGTCAATACTTTGTAGAGCCACTTTTCACAGCTCCAAGTCGCTTTGGATAAGTCTCTATGCCCTTGCCACATCTTAGCACTGGGATTTTTGCCCATTCCTTCTTGCAAAACTGCTCCAGCTCCTTCTTGGTGTATGGTTTGCACTTGTGAACAGCAATCTTGAAGTCTGACCACAGATTGAGATCTGGGCTTTGACTAGGCCATTCCAACATATTTACATGTTTCACCTTAAACCACTCAAGTGTTGCTTTAGCAGTGTGTTTGGGGTCATTGTCCTGCTGGAAGGTGAATTTCCGTCCTAGCCTCAAATCACACACAGAGTGGTACAGGTTTTTCTCAAGAATATCCCTGTATTTAGAACCATCCATCTTTCCTTTTCTCTGACCAGTTTCCCAGTCCCGACTGCTGAAAAGCATCCCCACAGTGAAACATGATGGTGTTCTTTGGGTGATGTGTTGGGTTTGTGCCAGACAGTGTTTTCTTGGATGGCCAAAAAGTTCAATTTTAGTCTCATCAGACCAGAGAACCTTTCTCCATACATTTTGGGAGTCTCCCACATGCCTATTCGCAAATTCAAAACTTGCCATTTTGTTTTTTGCTGAAAGTAATTTTTTTCTTCTGGCCACTCTGCCATAAAGCCCAACTCTATGGAGCGTATGGTATTTTCGTCCTATGTACAGATACTTCACTCTCTGTTGTGGAATTCTGCAGCCCCTCCAGGGTTACCTTAGGTCTCTGTGCTGCCTCTCTGATTAATGCCCTCCTTGCCTGGTCCGTGAGTTTTGGTGTGCGGCCGTCTCTTGGCAGGTTCTTTCCATTTGGTTATGATAGATTTGATGGTGGTGCTCCTTGGGATCATCAAAGATTTGGATATTTTTTTAGAACCTAACCCTGACTTGTACTTGTTTGGAGAGTTCCTTGGTCTTCATGGCAGTGTTTGGTTAGTGGTGCCTCTTGGTTAGGTGTTGCACCATCTGGGGCCTTTCAAAATAAACACTGGCGTTCTCTATGTGCATGCTGGTATTCCAATATATGCGTGGGGCAACCTGATTGCTTTTCATTTTTATTTATTATATTATTATTTCATAGCTCCCAACTGTCCCTGATTTCGAGAGACTGTCCCTGATTTGGAACAAAGTCTCTCTGTCCCGATTTCCTCCTTATTTGTCCCTTATTTTGGCCTGATCTATATAGTTCTCTATAAAATGCACTGTTTGTCCTTCAAAAAGTGTTTCCTAGTGCTAAATCTTTCATCCAATTTCTAAATGGCTTAATTTTTAAATGGCAAAACTCAATATAAAGGAATAGTACAATTGGACCACAACGCTAGCCGACTTAAGACTTAAGACTAAAGGTTGCCCTTTTACAGCTGGTACACAAAGACCTTTACCTATTACTTATGCTAAGAGATACCTATCAGGGGACATTGCATCATTACCTAGCCATTCTCCTAGAGTGCAAGCTAGACTAGGTACAGTGTAATTATTCCCATTGTAGGTAATGCTTATATGCACTGTTTATTGTAGACTTTGCTGATTTATGAGTTAATCACAGTCTAGTGGTACAGAACTATATTCTTAGTAATCTTGGCATAGTGAGTACACTGTCTAGTACATTATATCTGAACTTACCTTCTGTATACTCATTTATACTCAAACTATCATTTTTTCTAACCCATACCAATACATTGAGTTAATTTACCACTAAACAATCGTGTGTCTATTTCCTGGTACTATTTCACAACCAAGTTAAAGGTATCTACACTTGTGCTCTTACAAGAGCTTGCAGTGACTTTCACTCAACCAGGTGTGTCAGAGGGTTGAGGTTGTTTTTGGAGTTGAAGCACAGAACAGAGAACTCAAATTACCAAGCAGCTCCTGGGGTGGGGGGGCTAGAGCCCCGAATGGGTCCCCGAAAAGCCCCGGGTGTCAGGCATGCACAGTTCTATTGTTAGCCCCGAGTGCCGCCGAGCGGGGACCGATCAGATCCCGAGTGCCGCCAAGTGCGGCCGAGTTTCATAGCAGGTCCCGCCTTCTGGAGCCTGCAGCACCTATGATTGGCATCTCACTGGTCCAATGGTAGGACCGTGGGACATATGACGTCCATCATAGGCACTGCAGGCTCCAGAAGGCAGGAATTACAATGCAGCCGCCCTGCCACATCGATCCCCGCTCGGCACTTGGGCAGGCGACTCTCCTCCTCTCCTCTGGCTGCCTCGCACACCACAGCTGAGCTGCTGCTGCAGGACACAACATGAAGGCTGTCTCCTGGTCAGGTAGGTCACTGGTCAGTGAGTGTATGTCAGTGTATGTCAGGTAGATAGGTCAGGTAGGTAGGTCAATGTGCGTCAGGTAGGTCAGTGCATGTCAGGTAGGTAGGTCAGTGCATGTCAGGTAGGTAGGTCAGTGCGTGTCAGGTAGGTCAGCGCGTGTCAGGTCAGTGTAATGGTCAGTGTGTGTATGTCAGGTAGGTAGGTCAGTGTGTGTAAGTTAGGTAGGTAGGTCAGTGTATGTATGTCAGGTAGGTAGGTCAGTGTATGTCAGGTAGGTAGGTCAGTTTAGTGGTCAGCATTGATGAGCACTTTTAAGCCAGGCAGCAACCAGCAAGTGAGCTTACCCCCCGCCACACAACCCCACCACCCAGCCAAAAAAACCTGCACCACTGGAGCCCCCTGCCCCCCATATCCCCCCCCCCCCCCATGCCTGCCTTGGACTATTTTTTCCACCTAGCAATGCCCCTGGGGTAGCGGGACAGTTATACAGCAGGAGGTTATAGGGTAAAATTCATGATTTCAGTAGGCAGTAACATCTGACTCTGTCTTTTTTACATACTGTAGGTGATCACTGATATTTGAGGCACATCAGATATTTGTATACTACATACAGGTCAGTATGACACTGGTGGTCAGCCTATGGGAGACACACATGTGTGCCGGAAGGGCACAGTGCTGACGCACTGTTACCACAGAACTTTATTGAAAAGGGTTTTGGGATGTGGTGGTTTTTGCCGCAGCCCACTGCACTGGAAAAAAGTACTGCATGCAGATGCATGTTAGATGTGCAATGCCATGGTGTTGACTGAGGACGGACTTTGCAGCTGAGGTCCTCCAGACTTTCAAATGAACGGACTTGGCCACACATGATCACTCCAAAAGTCCAACGGATTCAAACATGATGACGTAGAATAAGGAAGTTTGTAGCCAGTAGCCAATAGCTGCCCTAGCATCGGTTTTAGTCTGTCGGACTAGCATGCAGACAAACGGATTGTCTGCTAAAAGCCGAGTCTGGCGGAGAAATTTGAAGCCAGTTTTATTTCTAGGCCGCTGGACTTTTGGGAAGAAAAAGTCCGCTGGAGCCTACACACAATCGAATTGTCCGACGGACTCTGGTCCGGCGGAAAGTCAGATCATGTGTACGCGGCATTAGTCTCACAGGCCATAGCTCCCAACTGTCCCTGATTTGGAGCAATGTCCATCTGTCCCTCTTTCCTCCTCATTTGTCCCTCATTTTGGTCTGATCCATATAGTTGTATAAAAAAAGGGACTTTTTATCTTTTAAAAAGTGTTTCCCAGTGCTAAACCTTTCATCCAATTTCTAAATTGTTGCATTTGTACATTTTAAATCCAATATAAAGCAATAGTAGCGGTAAAAAAAAGCCCTTGTGGATTTAATTAACTTTTTTTTGGGTTAATTCTCCTTTAGGGGGGCGTGTCCTATGCCTACATATGTTTGTTACTAGGTGTCCCTCATTCCCATCTCAAAATGTTGGGAGGTATGTCACAGGCTGCTGCTCTGATTACTTCCCACACTATTCTAGAGGATTCTAGAATCATAGGGGGAGGAAGAAAAGTAGTAGGAGTAAGTAGACAGAATATTTATGAGGAATCCAGGCAATCCCTAGGGGGTGCCCAGTAGGTGGCTTAAAAACATAAATAGCATGAGGGAGGAGATAGAGTTCCTACAGGAGGAGACCCCTGGGGCAGGATCACTGGAAGTGCCATCTAGGAGACATTGAAGTCCCAGCTAGAGTTTTATCTGGGGGGCCTATTTGCAAAGTTTAGTCCCGGAGTCTGGAGAAGCTCACTAGAGAATACCAGGAGGAAGTTGGGGGAAAAGTGTCCAGTTGTCCTGTGATGGTGTAAGCCCCTGTACACATGGTCGGACATTCCGACGGAAAAAATGTCCGATCGGACCGCGTTGTCAGATAATCCGACCGTGTGTGGGCTCCATCAGACTGTTTCCGTCGGAATATCTGACTGACAAAGTTTTTTCGAGCTGGGCTATAACATTTTCCGACAACATGATCTGATCGGACTTTGTCCGATCGTTTGTAGAGAATTCCGATCGAACAAAGTGCCACGCATGCTCAGATCAAATTCCTAGACCAAAGCTATTGGCTACTAGCCTGAACGTAGTCCCGTTGTAACAAAATAACGTCATCACGTTCCGAATGATCAGATTCTCCAACAACTTTGTCCGACCGTGTGTATGCAACACCAGTTTCGGACAAAATCCGTCTGACAAAATCCGACGGATTTGGTTGTCGGAATGTCCGACCGTGTGTACAAGGACTAAGTCTGCATCTGCCTGACTGAACTGTGTCCAGTGGCCTGAAGGAACAATGATCCTGTGGCATTGTGAGTAGATGACCCAAGTGCAGGATGTTAGTGATAGTACGTAGCTGTTGGTCTTTTGGAAGAAGTCATAGTCACTCATCAGCTGTAGAGTTTCTGTGGGACTTTTGTGTAGCTCAGTGAGACCTGGCTGTGTGTGCTTTAAAGTGGATCTACACTTCATCTGAGCATCTTCATTTTTAATGTTCAAAGCAAACTCCCCCATCCATCCATATCTCTGTTTTATTTTGTTGAGAAATTACTTTGAAAAACAATGCCCTAGCATTTCTGGCCATGGCCATCTTGAGTAAGGGCAGATGATTCATGTAGCATTCACTTCTTGGAATCCACCTAGCATTAGCTCAGGCATGCAAGCAGGAGAGGGTGTGCTTAGCGGAGAAAGCCCCTCCTCCCCTACTGAAGGCTCCTGGGATGTATGACACCATTTGCCTAGGCATGGAAACCAGGAAGTAACTGAATGTACCGAATGTTAAAAAAAACAAAAATTAACACAAGTAAATATGATATACTTTCCTATGTATTAAAGTGGGGTGCCCCCTAGAAAAAATTAAAAATCAGCAGCTACAAATACTGCAGCTGCTGACTTTTAATAATCGGACACTTACCTGTCCCAGGGTCCAGCGATGCGGGGGAACGAAGCCTCGCCTTGTTCGGCGGCGTCATTCTTACTGTGGGCACCCGGCTGTGGCTTCATAGCTGGGCACCCACTGCACATGCGCGAGCAGCGCAGGGCGCCGTGATACGCCGCACAGTCATCTGGGACACGTGACAGGTCCCAGATGACTGTGCGGCACGAGGGGAAGTGATGTCACCAGCCCGGGCAATGAACAAGGCAGACTACGAGGGACCCCCTAGCAACAGGCATTTAGAGGTGAGTAAAATTTATTTTTTTCCAATTATTTTAATTTTATTTTTTTTAAAGAATTTTTAACTATTTTTGGTGGAAACATCACTTTAACTAATGTTAGCAGCATAAGGATTACAAATAGTCAATGTTGACTGAGAGAGTAAAGTTCCACTTTAACTGGGGAAAAGGAATCAGGTTCACATGGGGGGGTGCACTACATATAGCAGATTTCTTTAGTAGGCCTAGGCACTACATCGTTTTTTGGCAATGGAGATTGTACAAACAGATTGTACAGTGTGTGTGTGTGGCCGGATTAAAACATTAGTAAGGACAAATAAGCTGTAAATAATGTTCTTACCTGGCGTGTCGGTAGAATCTCCACTTTGCCCCAGAGAAGAGCCCACCAGCAGAAAGAGAACTCCGACAGCTGAGATGTGCATCGCTCACACTGACAGGATGAATGATGCTTCTGCTGATCTGCTGGTAGTAAGCACTTTTAAGTAACCACAGCCAGGAAGAAACCTAAAAAAACACCAATGAGAGCGAAGAGTGAGGAAGGAAACTGCACAAATACACAGATGAGTGTGATGTGAGAGGTGCACACATTATAGTGCTCTGACTATTTATCACACACTGTTTTACTTAGCCTGTTTAAAGCAGGAGTCCACCGGGACTCCGCGTTTTTTTGTTTTTTTTAAAAGCCAGCAGCTACAAATACTGCAGCTGCTGACTTTTAAATAGTGACACTTACCTGTCCAGCGCGCCCGCGATGTCGGCACCCGAAGCCGATCGCTCGCTCGTGCCGCCGCCATCTTGGGTATGGGAATCAGGAAATGGAGCCTTTCGGCTTCATTTCCCGGTTCCCTACTGCGCATGCGCGAGCCGCGCGGCGCAATCCGGACGGTCCCCGCTGCCTCTGGGAGCTGTGTGTTTCCCAGCAGGCAGCGGGGGACTTGCTGAAGGGGGCGGGCGCTTGCGGAAAGGGGCGTAACGTACGCCCCTTTCCGCAGAGAGCTAGCCCGGAAGTGGGTGCAGATACCTGGATTATCCAGGTAACTGCACCCCCCTCCCCCCTGAAAGGTGCCTATTGTGGCGCCGGAGGGGGGGGGGATTCCGATAAGCGGAGGTCCATTTTAGGGTGGACCTCCGCTTTAAGCATTGATGAAGAACCATAATAGATACCGGACCACATAGTAGATACCGGAGTGGGTTTCCTCCAGGTACTCCGGTTTCCTCCCACACTCCAAAGACATGCTGGTAGGTTAATTGTCTTCTGTCCAAAATTGGCCCTAGTATATGAATGGGGACCTTGGATTGTGGGCTCCTTGAGGGTAGGGACTGATGTGAGTGTGCAATGTATAGGGATAGGGACAACTGTAGACACTCACTCAGGTTGAACTGGATTTTTTTTTTACTAGTAATGGCGGTGATCTGCGATTTTTATTGTGACTGCAACATTATGGCAGACATATCGGACAATTTTGACACATTTTTGGAACCATTGTCATTTTACAGCGATCAGTGCTATAGAATTGCACTGATTACTGTAAAAATGACACTGGCAGTGAAGGGTTTAACCACTATCTGCCTAGGAAGGGGTTACGTGTGTCCTAGGGAGTGATTCTAACTGTTAGGGGGCGCGTGGCTACGAGTGACATCACCGCTCCCGATCACAGGGAGCAGTGATCAGTGACCGTGTCACTAGGCAGAACGCTGAGATGCTTGTCACTCCATGAGACGATTGCTGGTATCCTACTCACGGAGCTTGCCACCGGTGGTGCGCACACGATGGCAGGGCAGCAAATTCAAAGGGATGTACAGGTACGCACATTTGCGCAGCCGTGCCATTCTGTTGGTGTAAATGTACAGTCGGCAAGCGGTTAAAGATGTGACACGGGTACAAAACAAAGGCAACTTCCCATAGCATACAAAAGGGAGGCCCGGAATGGCTGGACTGCAAGGGAAGTAAAGAAGGGCCGGGCATGAGAGTGCTGGATAAGGTGGAGTGAGAAAGGGTTAAAAGTTTGAGAAAGAAGTTAGGCGGGTGGAGGAAAAGAGAGCTGGAAAAGGAGGAGGAGCTAGAGAAAAGGGTGGAGGGTCGGAGCAGAGAGCAGTGCGGGAAGAAAACAGAGAGAGGAGGCAGTTTTTCCCACCCTCCCTCCCTAATTTATGGAAGTGGGGGATTTTTGGTCGGTGTTGTTTATTTTCTTCTTTTTCAGGCAGCAAGGACCAGGCGTCAAGACAGCGGTTTGGATGGAAGAGGGTGTTGGCGGTGTTTGTTTGGTGGTCTTTGACGGTTGGCGGTAAATCAGAGGTCATCTGAAAGGGGTGGGGGGCCTATCACTAGTATGGGTCCCTCCGGTGTATTCCAGAACGTTGGATGGAATACTGTTATGGTTATCACTGCCGGAAGTTGTCTCCGAGCGGTAACAGCTGGAGGCCTGGTTAAGTTAAAACGGGTACCACAGTGAGTTGGTTGTTTGGTAAAGTTATGGGTCACCGTCAGAGATCACCAGACCGGGCATGTTATTTATATGCTATTTGTTTGTTATACTTGGTGGTTGTATATGGTTATATTTATGGTTATTTATATATAGATATATATATATTTTGATTGTTTTGAGTTATGTTAATAAAGGCTGTTATGCCCATTTTACTCCAAAGTAAGGTGTGGTCTCATCTTTCAAGGTTAAGGTTGAGGGGGTTGGAGTGGAATGAATAACAGGGTGAGAGTAAGGGGACCTTTAGACTACACTGGTCATGGTGTTATGCAAAATAAGCACAACCAATACTCCATGCTGGATTGCAATATACTAAGGCTACTTTCACACTGAGGTGCTTTACAGGGGCTTCAGCACTAAAAAAAAGCTTTCCTGTCTCTCCAGGGCTTTCACACTGGAGCAGTGCGCTTGCAGGTCAGTAAAAAAAAGTCCTGCAAGCAGCATCTTTGCAGTCAGTCAATGGGGTAGCCCAGTATTGAAGTGGTTAAATCGTATTCATTACCTTTACTCAGGTTGGCTCTATGAGTCCAGGCAGGAGGAGAGCTCTTTGTGTCAGCTCTCTCTCTCCTGTCCCCTGACACCACAGGCCCAACTTTAAAGACTTTATTCAAATCAACATGCAATGACTTAACCTCCTAGATAAGCGGTCCCACACGCACCCACTGCATATACAGAGCCCTGAATATTTGTGTGCGGATCTGTATGGCACTAGTAGCTAAAGTTATTTTGAAGAAAAGATAAAACTTTGTCTTCAGCTAGCTACTTTCGTAGCACAACTGGCCCAGATTATCAACAGAAGCAAGCAGGATCTTTCTCAGCAAGGTGAGAGGACAATGATGTCTGTATACAGTGTCCCAGAAATGCATAGCCTTATACTTTATCCCTGTGGCACTACAAGTGTCAGCAAGATGACTACCAGCAATGATGTCTGTATACAGTGTTCAAATAACTCCTTCTATGGTGCAGCGTCCCTGTTTCCTGCAAATGGACAAAAAGCCCAATCCTGCGATCAAGGCCCAAACGAACATTCTGGAAAAGGCAGGCTCTCCTGGCGACCTGACTGGTCACCTCACACTCGAACGCTTCACCGTCGGTGCAGATGCGCCTGGATGTGCACCTGGGATCCGCCTCTCTCAGGCTGGATGTCCGGACTGGCGACAGAGGCCTGAATCGCGTGGTGAAATCATCTGACAGATAGCATCTCTCCCTCAGGTCTGTTTTCTTCCTTAGCCTCTGCTGACTGAATCTCTTCAGGGAATAAAAATGGAGTCTCTCCTTTCCTGCCAGCAGAGCACGCTGGGATCCTGCTTCTTTAAAAGTCAGTGAGGCCACTCAGTGCTGTGACTTCATATTCCAGAGTCCTTTGCAGCTGCTTCCTGCAGCTTAGTACAGTCCCTCTGATTGGCTGCAGGAACTGTGCCTTTAATTGGCTCCTCTCCTGCCAATAGGAGCACATGGGAGGCTGCAGAGTGAACAGCTTTGTGTGAGTCAGTGAGGAGAGGGAGGGAGGTGAAAAGCCCATGCAGGGACTGGCAGGCAGCTCTCCCTTCTGAAAAGCCTGTGCACTTGTGACGGCCAGCTTAGAGAGGTTGCAGGTGACAGAGTGAGGCACTCGCTACACATACAATTTTCAACTACAACTAGAAAATGCATTTCCTGGAGAAAAATGCGTGGGAATGCTGAATAGCATCAAAACTGCCCCATCATATTTCTCTATTATAAATCAGTATATGGTGTGTCTGTGCTCTCCCCTGGGCTCTCTAATCTGAGATGCTCCAGCCGCCTCCCCCCACTGCCCATCACTGTGTATAAGAAGCTTTGGTAACCATGGAAACAAAACAGACAACAAAAGCCTGGATGCCCTAAATTAATGACATTTTCTGAAATAATCACTAAACTTAAACAGCTTTTCAAAAAAACTGTAAAAGATATCAAACTGAAAAGATACAGCCAGATAGCTGAATATTTTGTGAACATTTTAAAGTTTGTTTGACATCTGTAGGTGAAAGTATGAAGGAGCTGAAACTTTTGGTAGCGGAAGAAGATTTTAAGGATTTTTAGCATGCTCTCATTGACTTCAATGTTAAAAAAAGTGTTAAAAAGATTAATATTTTAAAAAGTATAAATAGTAGAAAAAAGTTGAAGAAGTCCCATCATCAGCTGAAGGAGCTGAACATTTTAAAAGTTGAAGTATTTATAATAATAAAAAGATGATTAATAAATAAAAATGAATAACAATAATGGGACTGCTAAAACATTCCCACTAATACATTTTTTTTTCCATTACATAGGTACCTGCTGATAGAAGCTCGGAGCCTGGTAAACTTGGCGGGGACATGTGCTGGGTGTTTGTTATCGGGGTGTGTGGAAGCATCTGACAGTTAGCTGCAGCCACCAGGAGTGCGTGTGTACCCCCCCCCCCCTCTGCAACTGACATAGTTTCTACATCAATGACAGCAAAAGGGTTAATATTTTTTTATGTTTTGATTGAGTATACTCACTAAAGGACAAAAATAAAAATAAACCCTGCTATCAGTTTCTCATTTTCCAAAAAAATAATGAATCCAAGATCAGATTTAGGTTTTGATCAGAGTGTAGTTGCCAAAGAAAAAATGGAAAACAAAAACACAAAAAACAAAAAAAAAGATATATGTATATATGAAAAAAAAGATGGAAAATAAAAAAAATAAATGATATATGTATATAAAATTAGAAATGGGTGCTATTATTAGATTTGGAGCGCTATTTATTTATAGTTGGTGTGACTCACCACCTGTTACATATGAGTGTGGCGCACCCGTTAACGTCTGGGTGTCCCTGGTCTTAACCAAACTGGCTTCTGGTTTATTTTCTGTAGAGCTCAGCCTTGCACAGCTGTTGCTGACTGATATATTTCCAATTAATCAGAGATACAAATCTTTTTTTGTTTCTAAGCTACTAACTGACAAGACCTATGACATATTGCAGTTCCAAGTACAGATCAAAAACTACATGCAAATGTTTTTTTGTACTTTGTGGGCTCACTCGAATCATTGACTCATGATGTGTTTTAAAATAAAAAGGGAAGTATAATGAATAAAATTTAGGTGATTTTTTTTTGAACCACATTATTTAAATAACTTATTTTGGTATTTGTCTTACAAAACAGCATAATTTATTTTTCCCTTAGTCATATAAAAAACAAATTATCAATGGGGGTGGTTGAAGACAGACAGAGACGGTTACAAACTACAGATAGGCTGTTGTTTGTTTTGCCAAACAACCGGGGACAGACAGATCATTTGTACAGACTGTACGGGTGCACATGGGCCCTTCAGAACCTAGTCGCCCATTTATGAAAATGTGTATTATCTTCTGAACCTCTCATGCTGTCACATGAACCTGGACACTGTATACTTCTAGGGCAGATAGGAAGCAGAAGGCATCTCCATGATGACCTGACTGGCAGTGGTGTTGCTAGGGGGTGGCTATTTGGGCTATAGCCCCAAATCTGGGGTCCCTAGCCCTGAGTGTCTTAGCAGGTGCAGGCTTTGAGTATAATGAAAGGGCAGCCGCAGCAGCGGGAGCCGTATTTTACCTCCCGTGTGATTTGGCCAGAGTGGTGCCACCCACTGCACTGTTACCTGCAGGCTGCTGTGTGATATGCATGAGGGCCGCAGCAGGAGAACAGTGCTGGATCTCTCCTTGCATCTAGCCAACGCAGCGATGCCCACTAGTCTGCTGCCTCCAGAGTAGGGTTGCCACCTGTCCAGGATTCACCTGGACAGTTTGGGTTTGGAATCATGCATCCAGGTTTCAGACTGCCTGAAACCCGGACACATTATTTAGACTGGACTATGGCTTCCCAGCAAGGTTGCTGGCTGCAGTTGTCTAAGCTGAGGGTGTCTGTTTCTATTTTCACAGCGCCTAAAGCCAGCATTAACAAACCTTGCCCCACCCAAAACACACACAGATGGGAGAGGAGAGAGGGCTCAATCTGCACCTCTTCCCCTCACCCCTACTCCTCTGTGTCTGCCCACACTCCAAATTTCCAGCCCCAACTTTCCTTTTCTGAGGCACATTGCTGGGGATTGATGTCCAGCAGCCTCAGATACATCTGGATGAGATGTGCTGACTGCCATGGGGGGAAGGGAGCTCACCATCCATCCCTGTCTGTGACTCAAGTCTCCCCTCATCTCTGTCCTGCCTGTAAGTACACTAAGGCATTTTAGGATTCTCAGAGCAGTAGAGCACCCTTTACATCAGAGTTCCCCTTTACACTAGAGGCCACAGCTTTTCCCCTTACATCAGAGTCTTCTCCGTACATCAGAGTTCTCAGTGTTACCCCTTAAATCAGGATTCCCAGAGCACTCCTTATGTTAGAGGCCCCAGAGTTCTCCCTTGCATCAGAGTCTGCAGAGTCTCCCCTTACAGTGAAAGAAAACTCTGCAATTTCAGATGTAAAAGGGGAACTCTGTGGATCAAGATGTAAAGGGGGACTCTTGTTATTAACTTCAAATGATTAGAAATGTTATTTAATAGCAAAATATATGTATAGTTTATACTATTAAAAAAGCCACTAAAGGGTTCGGGTTTGACTTGAAGAAAAGGTGGCAACCCTAGTCCAGAGTCACGCTGGGATTATGCCTGAGGACAGCAGGAGAACAGAAGAACAGCCATGGCTGAGGTGGAAGAGTTAAGGTGCTTCTTGAAATATCTCTCTCTCTCTATCTCTCTCTCTCTCTCCTATGCATTTTTACATACGTATTTACACACATTTTTGATACATTTTTGACACATTATCAGTGCAGTCCAGTTTGCTTTTTTAAATTTTTTATTTCGACACTTGAAAAATCTTTATTATCATTAGGACAACATGCATTCTGGTACATTTATACTCGTTTTGATGTGTTGCATATGAAAAAAAATGCAGCAGGTTGTACTTTTGTTGACAGCTGTGAAAAACGCATGTAGGCTGAGAAGCGGGAGTCTTTCCAACAGTAAGAAATGAGGAGCAACATTCAAATGTGGGACTCGCAGAGCAGCACCTGGCGCAGGGAATTGCCGGGAGGCAGATACAGTAAGCAAACGTAGCAGCAGAATTCCCAGAGAAGCTTTGGCAACAATCCTTACGCTGTCTCTCCTCCTCTGGAACCTTTCCCTAAGCTAGGCTCACTCTCCCTGACACGCGGGTACCTGTCCCTCACTTAACCACACGCAAACAAAATACACACCAACAGCAGTGAGTCAGGCCTTTTTGTGAGCTCTGCCCTTACTAAAGATGGCTCATGGGGTCACCCGTATGACAGCATCCAAACGGACAGCAGCCAATCTGATAACACATATGGAGGCCTAAGAGGAATGGACACAACAGCACCACCTTTGTAGGAAGGTCAACCTGCACCAGCCTACACGTAGTGGAAGGCATCAGGTGTAAACCAGCCTTGAAGGTTGTATTTATAGCAGTTTTGTTTAATTTAGTGTTCTTTATATTTCCTTTTTTTCTTCATTGTGTATTGGACTGTGAACTGTCCGCTTTTTTTTCTTTGTGACAAATGTGAAATGAGTGGTCTTTTTGGTAAAAGAACAGAACCAGTATAGTTGAAGAATGTCCAAAACCCTTGGGAGTCACTTAAATAGAACAGATCTCCAGAAGTTTAGCTATGTTATATAGAAAATGTAGTAATGATAGTGCTTACACAGTACTCTTAAAGATTTACCTTGTAATTTAGGGTGACCAGATGTCCCCAGTTTCAGGGGACAGTCTCCGGATTGAGGACACTGTCCCCGGACCAATTCTGTCCCCGTTTTTTTCCCCGGATTTGACTTCAACAGGAGCTGGGGCAATTTTCAAAGACAGTCAGTGCAGGAAAAAAAAAAAAAAAATCTGAATTACACCCCACTTCTACTAGCTTAGGGGGTGCATTTTTTCCATTATCTTTATCTGATGATGATGTGTTAGTCAGAGCGGATGGACTGTTTCTTCAATTTCCGGCACATGCCCATTCAGCTCCACTCACATGTTCTTCTACCTTAGCTCAAATCCCGGCCAGCCGTCTGCCTGCTTATCTCCTTGCCTTCCCCGGCAGAGTCATTTTCCTCCACTCCCCACCCAGTAGTAGCCGGGGCCCGGAGAGTGAGACCTGAGAGGCTGTGAGGCAGGCGGAGGTGGCGGCGGGCAGAGAGAGGCAGCTGAGCTCAGCTGATGATGTCCAGCAGCAGGAATAGAGGGGAAGCAGATCCAATCGTGGGGCTGCCAGTGCCTTCAAGGCTTCAACACAGGTGTGCTTTGGGGGTGTCTGTGAATAGACTACATTGCACTGTCTGTCTCTCTGGCATAATGGATGCTATCAGAACTCACAGGCAGCGGGGGGCACTTGTTGGTCAGAAGTTAACAAAATCAGCACCCAGCAGTCATGTTATAAATGCCCGTTGCCTGTTAGTTATCATAATGCTGATGATCTTTACCAGTTTCCAATCGCCTGATAGCTGATTTACTGCTACAGGGGGGTCGGGTTGTGCAGGATCACTTATATACATGATCCTGCATTTCTGGGTGTCAGAGCCAATCAGCGGATCTGGCGGACTCGCCTAGTGGTCTGCCTATGTAAACAAGGCAGTTTGTCAATCTGTCAGTATGGAAGACATTGATCCTATGTTCCTGCAAAGGAACACTAAGGGGTGTCTTCCCTTAGTAAAAGCAACTCCCCCACAGTGAGAAAACACTTGTTAGACACACATTTAACCCATTGATTGGCCTAGATGTTATCCCCTGCCCAGCCAGTGTAATTAGTACAGTGACAGTACATATTTCTAGCACTGATCAGTGTATTATTAATGTCACTGGCTTCCACAAAGTGTCAAAAGTGTCAATTAGTGTCAGATTTGTCCACCGTAATATTGCAGTCCCGCTATGAGTCGCTGATTGCTGCCATTACTAGTACCAAAAAAAAATATGTCCCCGGATTTCATTTTAAAAATCTGGTCACCTTATATGTAATTTCTCCTGCAAAATAGCAGCGCACTTCGTGGTATGTGAGGGTGTCTAGGCAATCCTGTGCATATAGCATCATAGTTGAATATCTGCAGTGTAAGATCTAAGGCACTGCTACCTCCTCATTAATTGGGAAAGATGAGCTACACGGAGACCACAGAAAATACTGGTGACTAACCCTTTGCTCTCTGTCTGTCTTTTTAGGGCAACGCTTTCAGTTCCTCTTTGAAGGCACATAGTAAGATAACATACTTGTCAAAGAAAAAAGTGAGTGTTGCTGCTGATTTCCAACACTTTGATGCCTGCTGTGTTTTCTCATGCCAACCCCTTTGTCACTCCAGTGTCCTAGGGATCGGTGAAAGATTCCACAGTGCCCAGTGACACTCCCAGAAGTATAATTTTTTAGCAACATTCAGAGGTCAAAGAGAGCAAAAATGTAACTGGCTGCCAGAGAGTAAACCTTCTTTGACAGGGTCAAAATATTCTTGCATGTGCCAGTTAGAAATAAGCTTGCTCTATGGCCCCTTTCACACATGCAGAACGCATGTCCGTATTTCATCCATCCGTTTGCGGATGAAATACGGACATACATGCATTCCTATGGGATAACGTGAATATCCACAGACACCCGATATCGTCCACCTCCGCAATTGTCCGATTCTGCAGACGGAGGAAAATCCTATTTTTCGATCCGTCTGCAGAGCGGATCGGATGAACACGGACAGACGGTCCGTGTTCAACCAATCCCCCATAGAGGAGAGCGGAGAGCTGGCAGGGCAGTCCCTGCACAGTGTGCAGGGACCGCCCTGTCATCCGGGGATAAACGGAGCGATCCCCGCTGAGCAAGTGGATCATCACAGGGCGGATCATTACAGATCCGTCCCGTGTGAAAGGGGCCTAAAGAAGTGGTTCTCAATTCCTGTCCTCAGGACTCACTAATAACAGGCCAGATTTTAAGTGTTACCTTGGGGAGATACACACTAGAATACTGCAATCACTGAGCAGCAAATGCTATCACCTGCGATCTTGCAAACCTGGCCTGTTAGTGGGTCCTGAGGACAGGAGTTGAGAACCACTGCTCTAAAGCCTATTACACCCCTAAAAGCTACCTTAATTTGCCTTTTCCTATTGACTCCAATACAGTTTGCCAAAATTGTGAAATTTTGCCAAAATCACTACATTTTTCACAAAAATTTTAAGGAAAAAAAAAATCACAATTTGCTAATCCATATTTATGATATCCCAGTTGTGTTGGGCAGCTATTGTCTTGTTAACCCCCTGCCTGACCAGGTTACAGCCATTCACAATGCTTCTCCCCTTTCCACTTGTAGGCAGGGCCAGGAGTGTGCTACCAAAATTAGGGAAACAGTACAACAAAGTCCAGATAAGGTTGAACAGTTTTTGTATTTATAAGTGGCATGTGTAAAATATAAAAAGGGAGGTGACAAAGTTTGATATCATATGGAAACCCTGGATTAAATATTATACGTCAGATAATATTGACAACCGAGTTTTACTGTTATGGTGATTAAGATTTTTTTATAGAATTACAACATTAGATGATATATAAAACCTCCTCCGGAGAATTATTCCCTCCCCTCCCCCTCCTATATACCTTTTATGTTCTTCCCTTACTATATAATACTTACTATAAACATACTTTAGAAGTTATGGTCAAAACTTTAAAATCATATATTTTCTTTTAGCCATATTTATATTTTCTTGTGATTAAAATGTTTAAAACTCAGCTATAAGAATGTTTTCAAATTCTAAAATATATAAAGGCCATTTATTGTCATTCTCATGAGAATATCTTGAAATTCTTCTTTGCTTTGTATCATCTGTACTTCAATATGTCTACTTTTTATTTCTGGTATCACATAATTTGTCTTATATTCTGTACATGTAATTTATTTTAACATAAAATAAAAAAAATTTTGAACGAGAAAAGGGAGGTGACAATCTGCAATGACTCAGCTGTAGCAACCGCAGTAGAAATTAATATTGTCCTTATACAATCCGCACTGCCCAATACAAATAAAATATAATTCTCTGTACAAAATGATGTAAATCTCTTGTGTCCAAACAATAAAAATAATAACTTATGTCAAAAAAAAATAAATCTGGATTGTGCTCTATAACACTCCAAAGGTGTTTTTCACCTCAACACCTAAATTTAAACACTCATCAACTTTAAAAAGTGTAAAAAATGTAAATAAACTTGAAAAATATATAATCAAAACAAACTAAAGTCCTTTTAACATGTGTAAATTCAATAGTAGTCCAGTTGGGCATGCACTTAATAAATATGCTCTGGGAACACAATATCTTCTGATTTCTTGTGACAAGTATGTATCCCACGCCTTTAGCAATGCCTGCTAATGCCGCAAATGATCAATTGTTCATCTAATTTATCTCGGCAGTGAGACATGTGGGTTAGACAGGGAAAACAGCAAGTCCTCTGCATAAGCAGAGGCCTTATAATTCTTTTCTTCCAGGCATAACCCTTGAATGTCCGGGTTTTGACAGATCTTGCTAAGTAAGGGCTCTAACGTGAGAGCAAACAATAGCGGCGACAGGGGACATCCCCGGCGTGTACCGTTTATAATCTTAAAGGGTTTTGAAAATACTCCATTTACTTTAACCGATGCCTGTGGTATAGTATACACTCCGGCTGTCCATTGAATCATACGATCTCCCATTCCCATATACTTGAGTGGCTCCAACATAAATTGCCAATTTATTCTATCGAATGCTTTTTCTGCGTCCGTACTCAGGAATACACAAGGGGTAGTTGTTTTGTTGGCATATTGAACTAAATTAAGTACCTTAATGGTGTTATCCCTCGCCTCACGGGTCAGGATAAACCCTACCTGGTCTAAATCCATTAACTGAGAAAGCAATGGTTGAAGACGTAAGGCTAGTACTTTAGTGAAGAGCTTTAAATCAACATTTAATAAAGAAATGGGCCGGTAACTGCCACATTCCACCGGATCCTTTCCCTCCTTTGGTATCACAGAAATATGTGGCAATAAAGTTTCCGGAAGAAGCATGGCAGTCCGGCCCAATGCATTAAATACTTTTGTCATCTGGTTACCCAATATTGTACAAAATTCCTTATAATACTGTATAGAAAATTCATCTGGGCCTGGATCTTAACCAGCTTTTACCGTTTTTAACGCAATATTTACAGTAGTTCTTCGATACAAATAGGCTTTTCTAAGCTATGATGGTCTAACGATGATATCTGAGGGAGCCGTGCTGAACGAAGATATTCCTCCAGCATGGAAAAAGGTGGAGGTGTTGGAGCCAGATTATATAGAGAGGAGTAATACTCTCCAAACCTCTGAACTATATCCTTTGGCAATGATATTATTTGTCCGTTCCCCCCTTTTATTTTAGGTATATATGTTGTCGTACTTCTTTCTAGAAGTTTCCCTGCCAGCAGTTTACTGCATTTATCTCCTAGTTCATACGCTATCTTTCTGCCTCGTTGTATCATTGCCTTAACTCTATAGCGAAGAATGTCCTTAATCTGCCGCCTCAAATGCGCCAGTTCCCTTCCAACAGATGGTGCCCCTGTCCTCTTGTGCCGGTATTCCAATACCTGTATTTCTTCTAGCAACCTTTTTATCTGTTTTTCTCGCTCTTTCTTCAGCCTGGATCCATGTTTAATCAAAATCCCCCGGATCACTGCCTTATGTGCCTCCCATACCATGCCCGGGTCACTCCCCAGAGTGTAATTTATCTGAAAATATACCATAATTTCCTTGGCTACATCTTCCCGAATCTCAGGGTTTTGCTACAGGCTCTCATTTAATCGCCATTGCCACTCCGGGGAGGGAGTCGTGCATGGCAGGGAAAGGCTCAGCGTTGGTCTGACCACATTATACTTCCTATGGATATCTCCAATACCAAAGAAAGCAAGTAATGTGGCACCAGGAATAGGTCTATGCTGGAGTATAACTGATGGGGGTTGGAGAAGAATGTATAATCTCTCTCTCCTGCATGTAGGATCCGCCATGCATCTACCAACCTTAATTTATGCAGCTTCCACATTATACCCTTCCTGGTACCCCTTGAAACTGAAGAGTTCCCAGAGGTCCAATGGGATATTAAAATCCCCCCTAGGATCAACTTTCCCTCCACAAACTCTGCCAGTTCCGAACTTTTCCCAAAAAAGAGTTGATGTACGGGGTAGCCAAAGTTACTTTAATACTTCCAATATGGCCCTTTAAAAAAAGATACCGGCCGTTTATATCCTCATATTTACTAATAAGGGTCCATGGCACCTGGTTGGAGATCAAAATCGATACACCTTTGGATTTTGCATCTAATTGATCTCATCCGACTGATATTCCTTAGTCGATGCAGAAACCTCCTCACTCCTCCGTTCTAGGGACCCTGGAGCTTCAATCCTTCCCCTCTTGCCAGTTCCTCAACATGTTATGTGGGACACGAATGCAACAGCATAGTGCTCTCCATTTAAAATAAAATTATTTCCCCTACTAATAAAATGCACCTACAGGACTATAAAAACAATGCGCATATAGTATGATTCGCCAGCCAGCTCACCACGCATTGCGCCCTCCTATTGGGCTTCTTCAGTAGATCCTATGGATAGGAAAATTGATACCGATTTCAAGATCATTTTTTTCAGTAGCAGGGGTTGCGTGTAGGCCAGTGGCAGCCCTCAAGGTTTGAGTTTCAGATTTGGAGTCCCATGGATCGGGAGAGGGGAAGAGGAGCAGTTATTCATCACCCCTAAATTTTATCAAGATGGTGGTTAACTTCTTAGCTATATTGGAAATTGTTCAGGTCAGGATGACTGCAAGACTAATGGCCCATTAACACCTAGAAGTAACAGCTAGAAGGGCCTTATGGCTTAGACATTGGTCAGCGGATAATTCCTCTAAGCATAACCTGTGTTCCGTGCCCTTTGATGGCAAGCTTCTTTTTGGTAAGAATGTAGAATCGGTTATCCAGAGAGTCTTGGGAGGCAAATCAGGCCTAATGCCTCAGGAGAAGAGAAGGCAACATCAAGCATTTTGTCAGTCCAGGAGAACTAATAGTGCTTTAAGGATGCCAGTGTTTATAGACCAGGGCGTCCTTTTTTTCGCCAGTCGAGGTCAAACCCCTCAAACTTTGCTAGGGGTTCAAAGGGTAAGCCCAATCAGCTTTATAAACCTACCAACAAATCGTTC
Source organism: Lithobates pipiens (assembly GCF_037356315.1). NCBI lineage: Eukaryota > Metazoa > Chordata > Amphibia > Anura > Ranidae > Lithobates > Lithobates pipiens. The sequence continues at coordinate 228,209,634 of NW_027507790.1, forward strand.
TAAAGCTGTCTCTGTCCAGTCACCTCAAGCGGAGGCAAGACTCATTTTGAGGTGACACTGGCAGGAAAAGTGGAGGTGTTATGGATTGATGTCTGGTCCAAAACCAGAATGTATCTGCTATTCTGCCTCTGACTCTAATTCAATTTGATGTGAGTGCATGCATGCAAAAGAATCCATACTGAAACAGTGCTCAGTATATACTTATCAACTCCCTCCTTTAATCAAATTACCACTCTTTTATAGTCAAAGTGACATAAGCAAACGTCATAACATATGTGTGCATATGATTGGTTCCTCTGTATATTATCCTCTTCCTGTTCCAACATCTGTCTCCAGGGACTGAGTGCCATCCAGGATATGGTCTCCATCTTTTTTACATGGTGGGAGGGGAGATAAAATGGAGTTAGAAGAACATCTGTTTGTACTTTTTGAGATAGAGAGGGAGACATAATACAGTCATTTTATTAGATCCACTACAGAGGATGCCTGTTTTTTTTGGATGTAATACGAAGAGGATATTGCTTGGAGTTCTGCAAAAGACCTACTTAATCTGCCTTTGTAGAAAATCAGATGCCGAGATGTCCCAAGTAGCGGCAGTGTTTGCAAACTTATATAGAAGAATTGTTAAGAGTACACACTATTCTTCCAGTTCCGGATGGGGAAGGTATATTCCCCTCTATTCCTAGTTACAAAGTCATTAGGAGCCTTCAGCCCAGTTCTGCATCTAAAGTTTTTAAAATCCTTTATAAAAGTTCCCCCTTTCAAAATGGAGTCACCGGAGAGTGATTCATGGTAAAAGCAAGAGATTGGATGGTCTCAATCAACCTAGCAGATGCATTTCTCCACATTCCCATCGATCTGGCATATCATCGTTTTTAAGATTCACCGTAGGTGCTCACTTCCAATTTTGTGGTCTCTGTTCCGCTCCTCTGACTTTTTCAAAGATGTTGTCAACAACCATTGCATCTCCTGGACTCGAGGGGTTCCAGATTTTCCACTATATCTCGATGATATCTTGTTGCTTGCTTCATGAAGCGACATTCTGCACGATCAGGCTGTCCTAGTTTGCGAGATGCTTGCTCGATTCGGTTGGCTGATAAATAAAAAAAAAAAGACAAATGCATCTGGCTCAAATTCTGGAATATTTGGGGGTTCAGTTCAATACAGACCTAGGTCTAGTATTCCTCCCCGGAAGAAAGTACAAGAAGTACAGTTATGTACAAAAATAGTTATGTCAAGATCATCTCAAAATAATGTATGCAGCATCTGGGTCACCTTTCCCCGACCATCCCATTGGTGCCATGGGCCAGGTGGCTAAGAAGGATGTTCCAGTTCAATTTATCTCAGAAAATATTGTTTCCTTTGACAGTAACTTGGTCCTTGACCTGGTGGATGGTCACCCTGAACTTGAATGCCAGAATTCCTCTGGCTCTACAGGATCCAATTGTAGTAACTACAGGCACCAGTCTGCAGGGCTGGGGAGCCCATTGCTTGGATCAGCGAGCCCAGGGCAGGTAGAGAAGCATGCAGGCTTACGGTTTGAATTTTCTGGAACTGGAGGCAGTCCATCAGGCTCCGATGGCTTTTCGGACACTTTTGCAAGGGGCGGTTAATAAAAATTATTTCTGACAACTGGACCACGGTAGCCTATGTGAACTGACAGGGTGGTACAAAGAGCCTTCCTCTACTAAGAATCACGTTGGATATTCCAATGTGCAGAAGAGAATGTCAAATCGCTAACAGCCACTCACCTTCCAGGTTCAGAGAATGTCTTAGATCGCCTCAGCTGCAGATTTTTAGACCACAATGAGTGAAGCCTCAATCCCAGTTATCTGCACAGAATCTTTGACATGTGGGGCCATAGACCTGATGGCCTGAGGGGTGAACTTATAGCTCCCTCTTTACTACTTCCGGTCTTGGGATCCACAAACCTTAGCCCGAGGTGCCCCCCTCAGACCTTGGAACTTTAATCTGGTATATGTGTCCGTTCCACTTCCCTTGATACTCAAAGTTCTCCTGAAGATCCAGAGAGAGAAGGTGTTGGCCATAGTAATTCTCCCCTTTTGGCCCAGGAGGCCCTGGTTCATGCTAGCCTGGAAAATGAAGCTGTAACAACCTGGTAGGCTACCTGTTTGTCAAGATCTTCTGTGCTAGATTGGGGTTTATCATCCGAACCCCAACCGGTTGAAGCTAGCTGCATGGAGATTAAAAGGAGGTCTCTGGGAGGTCTACAACAGTCTGAAAATGTGGAAGGAATGCTGTTAAAAGCCAGAAAAGGTTCAACAAACTCTACCTACCATTGAGTTTGGAAAGCTTCAGTGTCAAATGTTCTAGACTTCCTTTAAAATGGCCTAGAAAGTGGCTTGGTGTATAATTCCATGAGGGTGTAAGTTTCAGCAATCTTAGCAATGTCAAATCATAGATGAGCCTTTAATCCTTTGGTCATCCAATTCTTAAAGGCTGCAGTGAAGATTCGTCCTCCGGTGAAATAATACTTTTCCAAATGGGACTTGACCCTGGTACTGAAAGCTCTACTCTTACTACAACTTGAGCCGCTCTCATCATGCTCCCTGTTTCACTTGACCTTACGGACCATATTTTTAACAGCTATTGCCTCCCCAAGGAGAGTCTCTGAGCTTTGTGCCTTTTTAGTGAAAGCAAGCCTTTCTGCTTGTTTCTAAAAAGACAAAACCGTTTTAAGTCCAGTGCCAAGTTTTCTGACAAAAGTATCTACCTCCTTTCATTTGAATTGGGAAACAATTCTTCCAGCCTTCCCAGGTGATGATATAGAATATGAATGGAAGAGGTTGGCTCTAGTTAAGTCACAATGTATATGGAACAAACTAGCAAGTTCCGTAAAGAGGAAAATGTGTTTGTCTTGCCTAACAGTCTGAGGAAAGGGTGTGCCATTCTGCCCATAATTATATTGGCTTGGATTATTAAAACAATTAAAAGTGTTTACAGATTACATGGGCTTCCTCCTCTGGCAGAGTTGAAGGGACACGCTACTAGGGGCATGGTCGGCTTCATGGATGGCATATGCAAAGGTCTTGGCGGAGGTCGTATGCAGGGCAGCAAGCTGGAGCGTGGCTAATAGGTTTATTCCTCACTACAAAGTGGATGTTACCCTTCCTCCTTCACAGGCTTTTGGGTCTACGGTCACTGTGGCTCATTAAATTTTGTTTGGCAGTTGTTATGGTGTTGTCGCCTTGGTTTTTCTATTCCCTCCCTTTGAATATAGTATTGCTTGTTATATCCCATTGCAGGCTGACATGAGGAGGTTCCAGGAATACAGAAAATTGTTACTCATACTTACCGTAATTTTCCTTTCCTGGATCCTCCTCATGTCAGCCAGGGATTTCCCATTCAAACTTGCCATCGCGAAGTCTCACATGTTGAATGCTGGCGGGGGGGTTAGTTGTCCTTTATAGGGTAGGAAGAGGTTGTCCTGGATGGATCAGAGGGGGCAGAGCTGACCTATTCTAGGCTAACATGAGGAGGACCCAGGAAAGGAAAATTACGGTAAGTATGGGCAACAATTTTGATATATATATATTTTTTTAGTGGCCAAAAGAATGGAGTTTCTGCTACCCAATCATGTTAAAAATTTGCACCACCGTGATTGATTGGGGAAGATGTTTTTGTATGATTTTGCCCTGGAGCCATAGATACCTCTGATAACTTTTGCTCAAACATTTCAATCTGGGTTCCTATATCACTAGTTTGCTCTGCATGTGAACTGTCAGATGAAAAGTTTGTTATTGTATCTCTACATCACCACATACTTTTATTTTTTATTTTTTTGCACAAACTAAACACAGGTTTGCACAAGCGACACACCAAAGGAAACCACACACTTCATCAAAGAACTCGATGTTAACGCTATGGGACGAGGTCCCAGGAAATTAGATCTGTTTGTTTGCTTGTGCTTTCAGTTCTCTCCTTCAGCTCAAACCTCATCAAAGACGAACTTATTTACAATATACATATCAGGAATGTATCGCTACTTCCTACGGCAGAAACATACCTCATAAAGTGTTTTATGTAAACATGTAACTTGTCACATGGCAGTGTTTTTCACAGTTTTAAAGGGAACATGCCATGGTCCCCTAACCCTAAGAATAATACTGAGGAAGAACAGGTATGACTCTTCTGTGTACCTAGGGAACCCCTGATCCTGGGCAGATGCTATAGTAAAGGTAGGCAAATAGGGATTTCAGCAGTAGGGTCTGAAACGGTACCCATGCGCCAAGGGGGTCTGGGTCCACTTCTAAAAGCTGCAGTACATCAGGACATGTTGTATTGAGAGATGTCATTCCACTGTCAAAGAATTACACATACTAAATTTTCAGAATTTTCTATTGCTTTTTGCTTGTTTTATTAGATATGCACAGTGTCCGATGCATTTTGCCTTCATGTGAATTCAAAAAAGTCAAGCGCTTAATTAAATGCAGCTATTTTTTCAAATAGTCAACAGGTAAGTACAGGGGGTATGGAAAAGAATCACCCCCTTTAAAATAATCCAATTTTGTTGCTTTGCAGCCTGAAATGAAAACAGGAACAGTTTTAGTTTTATCCAGCTGTATTTACTCCCGGCAAGCGGCACTCAAAGCCTCTTTTGCCAGCACTCGACTCTAGAGCTGCACAATTAATCATTAAAAAATCATGATCTCGATTGAACCCCAGGTCTGTCTTAATAGCATCATGGGCCCCTGGGCAAAGTAATGCTCTGGTGCCCCTACAATGGAGACATCGCAGGTAAACAGACATCAAGAAGGTGGGAGGCAGAGAAGCGGAGCTTCCCCTTTTTGGTGGAGCTCCGCATTAACTACATGAACAATCCCTTTGAGGGGTGTGCAAGATCTTAATGGCATTGAAGAAGTTTTTCACCCAAAAGACCCACCCTTACATTGTATCTCGATTTTCTACAAAGCTCTCATTAAACTCCAAAATAACACACTTCCATCATTTCTTGCCAAATGGGAATCAGATCTGACATCTTACCTTCCGAGGCCTCAGAAGGTCAAAGTCTTACAGTTAACTCACATCACATCTCATGCTTCAAAAATGGCTGAGGTTAACTATAAGCTACTCACCAGATGGCACTATACTCCATCAAAACTACATCAGATGTTCCCTGCCAATTCCCCGTTGTGTTGGAGGAATTGCGGAAACAAAGCAACCCACGCGCATATCTAGTGGACGTGCCCAATTATTCGCCCCTTTTGGTCCAAAGTCATCCAGCCCATACAACAGATCATAGATGTCAATCTTCCCAATGACCCGTGGATCATCCTTTTTCATGCAACTAAGGAACCCATCGGAACTTATAAACGCTCCTTATTTCAAGGAGCTCATAATGCAAACACTTTGAGACTGGAACCACCTTCCTTGGTCTGTTCTCATTACTTCATCTACTTGAAGGCTGGTTCCTATGTGGTTTAAGCTCAACTTTATTCTTACATGACCCAATGGTTTAGGTATACTCATCATTATTAGGTCACTACGCATGCCAACGCCCCTCTCCCCTCTTCCCTCCTCTCTTTCTCTGTCCCCCCACCTCGTTTCTTTTCTCTTCTCCCACTCTCTGATAACTTCCATGCATTTGGAAGGTCTTGAACGTTTAACTGGAATCGTAATCCTGCCTGACCAACATCACACACATGGTTGACGGTCCTCTAATACGCATAGAATCCATCACCTTCTATATTAGACCTCTCGATGCCATCGCTTGCTCAGGCTAACTGTTCCACTTTACATGTAACATTACATAGTTTTTTATTGTTTGTCTTTTTGTATTTCGATAAAAATGTATTAAACAAAAAAGCTACATGAACAATCATTCTGTACAGCAAATAAACAGTGGTAAGATACTACATACATAAATTAACAAAGCTGTCCTGTGCATATAATATATCTGCTAGATTGATGCCTCCCCAGCACTATGGCCCCTCTACACCCCAGATATCACCCCAGGATTCTGACCCCTCTAAACCCTAGATATCCCCCCAGTACTATGACCCCCCTACACGCCAGATACCCCCCGCACTCTGACCCCCTACACCCCAGATATCCCCCCGCACTCTGACCCCCCTACACCCTAGATATCCCCCCAGGATTCTGACCCCTCTACACCCCAGATATCCCCTCCAGCACTCTGACCCCTCTACACCCCAGATATCCCCCCCAAGATTCTGACCCCTCTACACCCTAGATATCCCCCCAGCACTCTGACCCCCCTACACCCCAGATATCCCTCCAGCACTCTGACCCCTCTATACCCCAGATATCCCACTGCACTCTGACCCCTTTACATCCCAGATGTCCCCCCAGCACTCAGACCCCTCTACATCCCAGATATCCCCCCGCACTCTGACCCATCTACACCCCAGATATTCCACCAGCACTCTAACCCCTCTACACTCCAGACATCCCCCCGGCACTCTGACCCCTCTACACCCTAGATATCCCCCCAGCACTCTGATCCCTCTACACCCTAGATATTCACCATATACCATAAGATACCTCTTGTCTTGTGACCCCACTACATCCCAGATATCCCCCAGCACTCTGGGGGGATATCCAAATACCTTCCACTTCTTAATAATAGACTTCACTGTGCTTCTAGTCATTGATAAAGCATTTGGCATTTTTTTTGTCTCCATCTCCTGACTTGTGCCTGTCCACAACTTCATCCTGGAAATCCAGATGACCCTGCCTTGCCACCCATAGTTGATTGATTACTTCAGTTCACAACCGGGGACTGAAATGCTCCAGGAAAGCTCTTTTCATACTGAGCTAATCAAAATCACCACAGCTGATCACAGTTGAAAGTCAAATGGCATTGTGTGCCATTGAGAAGGTGATTAGCTACACCTGATTGAATTTACAAATCATTTTTAGGAGGGAGGTGATCCTTTTTCCAATTCAGTGATTCTGTTTTTTTTATTTTAATTCTGACATGTTGGTGTTCTATCTTTCACTTGGATGCTATAAGTTGAATACAGCTGCAAATATGGCTGCAAAGCAACAACAACATGTGATTATTTTAAAGGAGGGTGATTCTTTCCTATACCAACTGTATATCCAGTAGGTTCAGTCACAAAGATTCTTACCAGATTTTTCAACAAATGCATCAATCAATTGGTCTACAAAAGATTCTTTTTTTTTTTTTTACCCCAAATTTCTGTGTCCTCCTTAAACCTCTTCACAATCTCTCCAGTGTATCCTACGAAAAAAAAAAAACTCATATAGTGCAGTATCTTCCAGACTTATAATACCCTCTCCACTCATATGCTCACATGCGTGCATACCAACATGCATGTGTAACCACCAGTGATCAGTGACTATGTAATTCCCTTATTGTCTAAATCTTTACCAAGTAGAAAAAATCATCTTGCCCATAAATCCAAATCTCCCCTTCCTCCCATGGACCACCCCTTGTATTAAAATTATCCCCATACTGGGTTTCACATGTAAAAATTAACATTTAATAGTGCAGTATATTCAAAACGCCACTGTTATTCAAATCTTTAATATATGAGCTCACAAATTCTCGTGCTCATAAAAGTGACAAACAGGTGACCCTCCGCAGTGCTCATTCCCACATATGCCAAAACACCTTACCCCTAGCAACCCCTATGACACAGGGTATGGTGATTTTTCCTGCACCCAGCTGCTCCGCTCTGCAGCCACTTGCTCTACTGTCATTATAAATCCTCAAATCCCCAAGTGACTTCCCCAACTGGTTTCCTCCCACAATCCAAAGACATGCAGGTAGGTTAATTGGCTTCTGTCCAAAATTGGCCCTAGTATATGAATGGGGACCTTGGATTGTGGGATCCTTGAGGGTAGGGACGTGTGATGTGAGTGTGCAATGTACAGGGATAGGGACAATTGTAGACACTCACTCAGGATGGACTGGATGGACTGGTGCCTTTATTCAACCTTACTAACTATGAAACTATGAAACTTGTATATTATTTCCAGTAACTAAGATGGCGTCACAGGCACCTTCGGTTCCAACTAACATCACTTCCTGACATGTTTGTCTTAATGAGTTTCTCAAAGAATCTATTATCCCTTACAAATGGTTGACAGGAGTTAAAGATTTGCCTCCAATCTGCAGCTGGCAACTTTTGGTAGCCCAACGAAAGTGAAATTGGACTGATGCCATTGTATGATAATTAAAAAGGGGAACATTTTGGGACTTTATATGAAGCACATATATGATGTGCTTCCATCCCAGTTTCGAGTGTTATAAAGAAGAGAAATTTGGGACTTTGAATGAAGCTAATGACATGTGAAGGAAATAAAATAGAAAAACCCTTTTTAATGACATGCAAATGGTGGAACACGTATCAACAGTACAAAACCGGTAAGAAGTATGAGTCTTGTGTGTAACACATACATCTGCATGTACACTAAACATCAAGAATACATGAATATAAGTCAACTTGGTAACATATGGTAATGTAAAAAACATTGGTAGATAAATACTGTAAATTCATATATGTACAAACATCATATGGACGGCATATTGCAATAAAGTAGGGGATTTAGAATGGTATAGACATGATTAGTGTGAATTATGAACTGAAGTAGTTACTGGTGCAGGCGTATATATGCATCCTAAGGTTTTCCGACACGTTTTGTGTAAAAAACACTCATCAGGGGAAAAAGTTCAAGAAAATAAACAGAGCAAATTTGCATCTGTGACGTGGAACATCTTAGAGCCCTTTCACACCGAGGGCGTTTTGCAGGCACTATAGCATTAGAAATAGCACCTGAAATCCGCCCTAAAACAGCTACACCATTCATTCCAGTGTGAAAGCCCCGATGGCTTTCTCACCGCATCGGTGCGCTGGCAGGACGTCAGGAAATGTCCTGCCAGCAGCATCTTTGGAGCTGTGAAGGAGCGGTGTGTTTACCACTCCACCACCACTGCTCCCCATTGAAATCAATGGGACAACGCGGCTATACCGCCTGCAAAAAGCCGCTATTGCGGTGTATTGCAGGCGGTTTTAACCCTTTCTCTGCCGCTAGCGGGGGTAAAAGTGTCCCGTTAGCAACTGAAACGCGCCACAAATCCGACGGTAAAACACCGCTAAAAATAGCGTAGTTTTACCGCCGATGCTATAGGCTCGGCGGTGTGAAAGGGGTCTTAGAGTGTGTGACAAGGGTACGAAGGCGTCACAGGCACCTTCAGATCCAACTGACATCACTTCTTGATATGTTTGTCTTAACGAGTTTCTCAAAGAAACTATTATCCCTTACAAATGGTTGACAGAAGTTAAAGATTTGCCTCCAATCTGCAGCCGGAAACTTTTGGTAGCCCAACGAAAGTGAAATTGGATTGATGCCATTGTATGGCACTGGGTCATATACCACTTCTTCTGACCAGGGAGAAATACTGTTAAACAATTGCAAAAAAACAAAAAGAGTCACTGTGTGTAGCAATACAAAAACACCATCAAACAAAAACTTTCCTAGCACTGAGGTACAACATGTTTTATCCAATAAAACAAACAGGTTTCCTTTCACAGGGTAACTCAGGCGCATAAACTTTTTTGGCAGTAAAACAGACAGAAATTGGATGTAAGGTGTTAAAAGCCACTGAATCACAATCAAGACAATAAACACAAATAAGTGAAATTCCCAAAAAACATAATAAATGTCCAAATCAAGTTCATTATACAATGTCCATGACACCTGAGGCAGCTTATCCAGGAGATAGAAGCAGTCTCTGTGAATAAGATAATAAGAATGGGGTGCCAACTAAGTGTAGCATAAAAAGACTTCCATTTAATAAAAAAGACAATTGGCAGCTTACTTCAAATCAGAAAACACTTGCACATCACATAAGACAACCGCTGCAGTCACTGGCTCTGAGTGCACAGCAATGGTAGACAAACCCAGAAGCTACCCTAGAATGCACAAGTTGCGCTATTGTGGAAGTGACATCGCTATGGCAGATTCTAGTGGTAGAGGGGTGTGGCTATGAATTTCGGAATATCCTGCTCCTTTCTCAAGCATGAAAAAGAAGCAGGACGCCTCAAAATGTGTAGTCACACCCCTCCAGTGCTAGGCCCATCCCAGAGTGACGTCACTTCGGCAACTGCACACCTTTTAAATTTCAGGGTGGCTCCAGATGCTTCTGGGTTTGTTTACCAGCATTGTGCACACAGAGCCGGCAGCAAAAGCATTCTATACAGCGGGAGGTATAATCACCAAGGATCAGAGCAGTTGTTTTATGTGACGTGCAAGCATTTACTGATATGAAGTGAGTTGCCAATCATCTTTTTTTAGTAAATGGAAGTCTTTTTGTTCTATACTTAGTTGGGGCACTTTCTTATTTTCTTATATTTCTAAAGACTGCTTATATCTCCTTTATAAGCTGCCTCAAGTGTTGTGGACATTGAATATTGAACTTGATTTGGACATTTTTTTATTATGTTTTTGGACTTTTCTTTTATTTGTGTATATTGCCTTAGTTAGTTGGGACCCAGTGGTGCTTAGCTCCTTATGCATTTATCTTTTCTTTTACAATATTTTTATTGAAATATATTTTTACCAGAGAACAAATAACAGATATCAGAGCCATAAACTGGCGATGACAGTGAACCAGGCCATCCACATATCAATCGAATAGGTCTTGCATAAACAAAAAACAGAAAATTGGTCCAAAGATAAAGTCCCAAAAAATGATATATTCCACTGAGGGAAGAAAGCATGTCCTTCCAGAATCAGGTACACAGTCAGTGGAGGTACGCTGCTGGATCCAGGAGGTTGTACACTAAAGCCAAAGTGTGATCCTGAACAACACCCGGAGTTGACCTGGGGTTAATAATAATGGAGCTGAAAAACAAGGCCAGAGCTTGGTGGAGTCTCCAAGAGAACAAGCTCTTAGAGCTCTTAGTTCATAAAAATAGAGACACAGTAAGACAAAAATCTGTATGTGGTGGTCTCGTCAGCAGTAGTAGATTTTGCCAGAGAAGGCATTGGAGAAAAAGAGAGAAGGTCACATAATTTATCTTTTACTGGCAAAAAGGGTTAGTCATCTTTCTTTGAGATGCCAATCTTCTGAAGATTACTAAATGCAGGTAATAAAACAATTAGCCCTAAAGAACAAGGATTGTTATGCCCCGTACACACGAGCGGATTTTCCGTCGAATAAAATCTTGGATGTTTTTTCCGACGGAATTCCTCTCAAGCTTGGCTTGCATACACACGGTCACACAAAAGTTCGCTGAACTTTCAACCATCAAGAACGTGGTGACGTACAACACACCGACGAGCCGAGAAAATGAAGTTCCGAGCATGCGTCGAATTGTTTCCGAGCATGCGTAGGAATTTTGCGCGTCGGAATTTGTACAGACGATCGGAATTTCCGATCTGGACTTTTTCCGACCGAAAAATTGAGAACCTGCTCTCAATCTTTTGCTGGCGGGAATTCGGCCAGCAAAAGTCCGATGGAGCATACACAAGGTTGCATTTTCCAACCAAAAACTCTCATTGGTCTTTTGCTGTCCGAATTTCTGATCGTGCGTACGGGGCATTAGGCGCACTGAAAGGTTTCCATATGGAAAAGCTAGGAGTTATTGTCAAAGCTGATAATCTCACAGAGAGAGTACATTGAGTGTCATTGTCTACACCTTTTTCCTGGAACCCAAAATTTTAAATAAGGCTAATTACAGTTAAGGTGGAAGAGCTATGAAATGCCAGTAGAATATGGAACTAGCAAGCTGTGATCTGTCTCTCAGGTCAGGGCCGGGCATTGGAACATAAAGGGATGACGTGGACAGGTCCAAACCAGGCCCTGCTCTTCCTGTCAGCCATTTGGCATTTGATTTGGACTGGAATGATTCCAAACGAAAGTTGATGGATTCACAGGATTCAAAGGGGTTGAGTTGCAACAAATTGATTTGTAAATATGCACCATTTTTGGCAGCTGTGGAGCACTAATTTGATAGTGGAATGGAGTAGGGTGGAGTATAGATCAAAAGCTGAGCCTGGAGTTACAGCTCTTCAATGTTATTAGGAGGGTTCTTCAAAAAGTCTCCACATTTCTTTTGTCTCTAGTTAATATAAAAAAGTGCAGAAACTTTTTGAAGACCCCTCCTATTAATATGTCTTCACAGGCCAATTGTTCTGTTCACATGTACACTATTTAGTACACCCCTGATCCGTGCCTTAAATGCTGTAAAGTGTGAGGTACCATTACACTTAGGCTGGATTCACTCCTATGAATTTTATAGTGCTTTTTGCATTTTGCCGATTTGCACTACAGTCCATTCACCATGGTTTCCTATGGAACACGTTCTGTAGTGCAAATCTGCAAAATGCAAAAAGCACTAAAAATGCCTAGGTGTGATCCAGCCTTATAATGTACTGGCCCCTGCAAGTCTTAAAACTCACCCATCACTAATGCATTGAGATACTGCATTAGCTGGGAACGCTTAAAGATCTCACCTGAGACTTCGGCTACTCAGTTTGCCTCCAGCTCCACTACAATAAGCTGACATGAGTAGTAACAACAAAGTCACTAGTCCTGTCAGCTAGGAGGCTGGAGGAGTTATTTGGCACTGTGTAGAAGAAGAGAGTCAGGCAGTGGTGTAGGCTGTTTTCTGTTACTCCAGTTTCTCTCTCTAGCACATGTATCTTATGAGTGGCCCCAGGTAGCGTTCATGTCCATGAGATGGGAATAGGCATGGAATAAAGGTAATCAAAGTTGGGACGGGGAGGGGGAAATGAGAGACAGAGCTTGAATTATTTAAACTGTTATTGTCACCATTTTTTGTCACTTATGTCATTCTCATTGTCTCTGCTTTTTGCTCCATTGTTACAATTGCCTGGTTGTTGCCTGTGTATTGACAGTATTGCCTGTTTGTTGCTTTCATTATCATGATTGCCAATTTTTATCTGGCATATTTGTAGGTATTTTCATTTGTTACCCATGTTTTGTCATGATTACCCATGTATTGCCCACATATTCTAACATTTGCTCCTTTGTAGTCCAGGTAGTGTCAGGAATGCCATTTTTTGTCTTTGTATTGTCAAGTCAGCATAGTCTGGTTAGTGGGCCAAATTACTTTACAGTAAAACCAGATTAAGTAATTAGTTCTGGAAACATGGTTGTAATCCAAAGCACTTGTATAGCAAAGCAAATTTCCCCATAAGAGATAATGGAAACTCAAATGATTTGTTCCACAACCATTTATTCATAGGTCCTTCAGTTTATAGTCCAAATAAAAGGATTATAGCAATGTGACCAGGGGCGGACTGACCATTGGGCCACTCGGGCACTGCCTGAGGGCCCCGTGCCACTAGGGGGCCCCATCAGGGTTGCCAGCCTCAGTAAAACCAGGGAAAGTATGTAAAAATCTGTGTTTTTTTTACATCTGTCTCTGAAATGTCCCTTACCGACATCCTTTTGGTCTAAAAATCCAGAGATTATAGCTGCCTCACCTCTCCAGTACCTTCTCAGCCAATAGAAACTCATGGAGCACAGAGTGGAAGGGATGACGTTGATGGCAGTGGGGAGGATGGTCTATGTGGACAGCTTTACCCCGGTTGCCTGCATACTTAGATGTGCCTCTTTTAATCATAAACCATGTGAGTTGCTAAATGTTGTACCTTCATTAAATGTAACTATATTGCTACACTTAGAGGTGCCTCGCTTCCCTTTAATACTCAGTTGTGATATAACACTACTTGTATATCAAGACATCGCTTGTATATCAAGTCAAAATGTATTTTAAAATGTTGCTTGTCTTGCAAAACGCTCTCAAACCAAGGTTTTACTGTACAGTATAATTTGGTCTCCCTCAGCTCTATGAAATCACAGCACCATTCGGCCCATATTTGGCTTCTGCACACTATATGGGCCATTTTTACATCATTACCTTGCTATCTGCACAGTGCTCTTTACATGCCCAACTGGCCTATCCACTTGCCCAACCTTTCAACCCCTCCCAATCTCAAAGTCACCAAATTTGGAAATTCCCAAAACGCTGCTTGTCAATACCAGATTGAATAGAGAGTAATGGAGAGTTATATGTACAAGGGTTTTAAGCATTCCCTAAATCATTAAAAACTATTTAAAAAATGCATAGAGATACACTTTTATTATATATTTAAAAAAAAAAATGATCCTTATAATTTGTCAGAAATCTTATGCTAAAGAAACCTTTCATGCAAAAGACTGAGGAGGATGATCGTACACCATAAACATTTTGATAGCTCTTCATTTTTGTTTGATCATATAACTACACTATCCACTCTTGAATATCTTAAATATGAGTCTGACAAGGGGCAATATGAAATTTATAAAAGTCTAATTTCCACTAGTGATAAATACTTTTACGCCATTCAGGCTAGAAATGGAGTAGTTGACTCCTTTCAGTGCATTGTTGAAACAGAGCTCAACAAGCTAAAATAATTACCTGGGTCACATACGTGCCCTATAAAATTCAATCTTAAGGTGGAACACCTAGCCTTACAGAGTTTAAAAAATAGAAAGGATATCATAAATCGCCAGTCGAATAAGGGTGGAGTAGTAGTATTTTTTTTTATACTGAATGATACGATTTGGAAGCACTGAGACCGTGAAATGGTGTTAACACTTACCAGTTGCTTGGGTCCGATCCTACAGCCTAATGCCCTGTACACACGGTCGGACATTCCGACGACAAAATCCGTCTGATTTTTTCCAACTGATTTTGGCCCAAACTTGTCTTGCATAAACATGGTAGCACAAAGTTGTAGGAAAATCCGATCGTTCAGAACGAGGTGACATAGAAGACATATGACGGGACTATAAAGAAGCCAGTAGCCAATAGCTTTTGTCTCGTAATATTATTCTGAGCACGCGTGGCACTTTGTCCGTCGGAATTGTCTACACACGATCGGAATTTAAATGAGCGGATTTTGCTGTCGGAAAATTTGTGTGTCAGAAATTCCGACAGAAAAAGTCAGATGGAGCCCACACATGATCGGTTTTTCCAACAACGCGATACAATCGCACATTTTCCATTGGAAAGTCCGACTGTGTGTACTAGGCATAAGTTATTACAAATTTTGGATGGTGGTAGGGATATGGGAGCGATAGATCAGAACACTGTGGATTTTTTAACCGTTGAACAGTTGGTTATACCCATATTCTACCATCTTCCAAAGGTTCACAAACAACATTCCCTGTCCAGGGCCATCCAATTGTGGCAGGTATAGGGTCCCTACTAGAAAGGCTCAATGAAGGAGACGATGAGCATTTATAACCCCTGGTAAACCATCTGCCAGGATATTGCAGGGATACTGGGCACCTTTTAGCCCATACCCAGGAGATAAATTGGTTACCAGCTAACATCTGGATCACTGTAGATGTTAAAGCACTGTGCTCTTGTATACCTGATCATTTAGAACTTGAAGCATTTAAATGTCATCTTACACAATATAGTTGTAACAAAAAGTTGAGTGAATTTTTGTATTTGGCCATAGAATTTCTGTTACAACACAACTATTTTATGTTTGATTCAAAATTATACTTACAATGCCGTGCCTCAATGGGCTCTAAATTATCCTCCTAATTGGCAAATCTATACATGGGCTGGTGGGAGGAATTTTTTCTTTTTTCCCATAATAATCCTCCACAGGATGCACATTGATTGGTACTGTTGTTTTATAGACAATTTGATCTTCGTATGGAAGGGACCAGTTCATGATATGGATCCTTCCATGCTTTATCTTAATGCCAAGCAATTGAAACTGGAGTACAGCTTTCATCCTGCCAGGATTGATTATTTGGATGTTAATTTAACAAGACATGTGGGGGACGGTTCAGTCTCCACAAAAACATTCAGGAAACAATGTGCCAGTAATTCACTTTTACTGGCTTCTAGTTGTTATCCAGCTCACACTGTGCAGGCATTTCCTAATTTACTTCTTTACTAAAGTCATGAAAATTCCAGCACGACAGAAAAAAAATTCGGAAGTGATGTCATGTGTTGTAATGCATTTGTATTGCATTTTCGAACGATAGCTGTACTGATTAAATGAAAATCGTACGAACTGGCATCGAACGAAAAAAATTTCCGTGCATGTCCGATAGAATAATATCGGATGAACTGTCCTAATCGGCTCTCAAAAGCTCTGTACTAACGATCCGATTATCACACGATCGCTTCGAAAGCGGTATTTTCCGTTCGATTTTCTGATCATGTGTACGGGGCATTACTACCTTTTTTCACTCTGGTCTTATCATCCCCATGTGTTTTCCATGAACTCCATGAGGTTTTAATTGTGATTGAACCGCCCTTATTGTTGGAGGGTGTGCATTGCTATATAAGTTTGATTTGATCCTTATTTTTGTATGCTATGACTTTTAAGGCTTCGGCTGAAACACGTTAGCATCTCATGATGTTGCAATTGCTGTAGTGCTTGAATAAATTTTCATAACAAGAAGCATTCATTTTGCTTGCTTTTTGACCTCATGGATTTGTACTGGATGTGACAGCCTGAGCACGGCACTCAACTCACATACAGTTATCTCCTAATACTGCGGTAGAGCTTGGGTGGGTTTTCTGTATATCTACACTTAATGATTTACCTCTAAAGATAATGGTTGAAGTAGCTATGAAATCAACATGGTGTCAGGGTTTGCTGACAAAGTCTCACCCTGGCTCCAGTGTATTTGTTGTCATGTTCTGTATGTGTTTAGGTTTTCTGCAGCGGAGGGTGTTATCTCCTTTCCTTTCCAAGCTCTTAAGAAGCAGGAAGTGGTTTTAGGTGATTAGATCTCTAAATGCAGTGATGGATCATTGTAAACTTTTCTTCTTGTTTTTTTTAATTTTTTGCTCTGATTTTATGATTCTTTCAACAAATTTTTCACATGTAAATTCCCAGATGTTTTGATGTTTGTCAGACTTTGGTATCTTGATCAGAAAAAAGACTATCATGAAAACTAGGGTTGCACCAATACCGGTACGGATACCAAGAATTGGCACAAGTATCAATACTCACCAAAATGCTATGATACCTAAACCGATACCGGAAGTGACTCCTCCTCCTCCCCTCTGGTCGGCTATCACAGGGTTTGCCAGGCACCCAGAGGCCTCTGCAGCTCTTTCCCCATGTATCCAGTCCCTGCCCACGCTCATTGTCCCAGGAGCCTGCAGTGAACAGGTCCATGCAGAGCGAAGGCAGGCTCTGGGAATTAGCGAGTCTTATTGATCTTCTGCGACACGGACTAGGCTTTGATGTTCTCCATGACAAGAATCACAGCCAGCACATGGAGCACCGGATTCTGCCACTACTATGATAGGCGGGCTCTCTGTATTTTCCTCATTGGTGAAGCCATTCCCCACCTAGTTTCTGTCATATACTCGGAGAAGATGACTGGGAATTGGCAGCAACTTGTGTCTCCAATACAATGGGGAAAATGACTGGTAAGGTGGCCATTTTGCTGTAGCTAAACCCTATCCTTATTATTGTACAAGGCTTCTATAAGATGGCTCCTTTTCTATGGACATTATCAATGTTAGAGAGGTATAGTTGTGTTAATTAGTGATGGACGAACTTCCGACGGGACGTTTCGCGAACGCGAAATGCGAACGGACCCAAACGTTCGCGAAACCGACCGTTCGCCGCGGGCCCCATTGACTTCAATGGGAGGCGAACTTTGCAAACCTTCATGTCGAATTTGCGGCCACGTGGTAATTATTAGGGGGTAAAACGTAGTCCCACCATCTGGACAATGACATAATACATGTATGAGGTGAATTTGGGATCGATAACTACAAGCATTTTTATTTTATTTGGGAAATTGTTCTAACAATTCAGGACTATGGAGCTAATGAAGGCAATGGAGGAGAGGGAAGGTCAGGGACCAGGGTAGGCAAAGAAGAGGGTGCAGGAGATGATCACCAGCAGCGTGACATACCGGAATGACACATGCACCGTGATAGAGGCATCTGACAGCAGCACCGTAATACAGAGCACTGACAGCAGCACCGTGACATACAGCGCTGACAGCAGCACCGTGACATACAGCGCTGACAGCAGCACCGTGACATACAGCGCTGACAGCAGCACCGTGACATACAGCGCTGACAGCAGCACCGTGACATACAGCGCTGACAGCAGCACCGTGACATACAGCGCTGACAGCAGCACCGTGACATACAGCGCTGACAGCAGCACCGTGACATACAGCGCTGACAGCAGCACCGTGACATACAGCGCTGACAGCAGCACCGTGACATACAGCGCTGACAGCAGCACCGTGACATACAGCGCTGACAGCAGCACCGTGACATACAGCACTGACAGCAGCACCGTAAGCAGCCCCAGGAGGAAGTCAGCACAGCACAGGGATGGTGTGATCCCCTCATAATAAGAACCCCCAGGAGGAAGTCAGCACAGCACAGGGATAGTGTGATCCCTTCATAATAAGAACCCCCAGGAGGAAGTCAGCACAGCACAGGGATATCATAAGCAGCCCCAGTAGAAATATGACACCGCTCAACCTCTTCAAAGAGGAGGGTAGGGGCATATAGTACGGTGTGCTTTTTTGGGTCAAGGAAGTGAGCCAAATGAATTAAGAAGGTCTGTGTGCTTGATTAAAAAAATAGTTTATAGACATATACATGGTCTACTGGTCACATGTGTTGAATTCCTCCGAGATCCATGCCTCATTCATTTTTAGAAATGTGAGGTAGTTAACACTGTGGTGAGCTAGGCGAGTACGCTTATCGGTCACAATCCCCCCTGCTGCGCTGAACGTCCTTTCGGACAGGACACTGGATGAGGGGCAAGCCAACAGTTCGATTGCAAATTGGGCAAGCTCTGGCCAGAGGTCAAGCCTGCCCACCCAGTAGTCTAGGGGTTCATCACTCCTCAGAGCGTCCACATCGGCCGTTAACCCAATGTAGTCGGACACCTGACGGTCTAGGCGTTCCCTGATGCTGGATCCGGATGACACCTGTCGATGGGTCGGCTGAAAGAATGACCTCATATCCGAAGTCACCAACACATCTTCAAACCGGCCTCTTCTTGCAGGCGCTGTTGGATTGGTACCCGCAAATCCTTCTCTGGGAGTGGGAATTGCTCCTCTGCCAGCGCACGCAAAAGCAGAATGCAGCATTTCTCGAAGCAAGGCCTGGAAGTGCTGCATTCTGACAGCCCTCTGCGACGGCGGTAACATTTCCGCCATTTTGTGTTTGTACCGGGGGTCTAAGTACGTTGCCACCCAGTACTGGTCCTTGACCCTCATGCTTTTTATACGGGGGTCCCTATTAAAACACTGGAGCATGAAGGCCCCCATTTGCACTAAAGTGGAAGCGGTGTGGTGGCCTGGCTCCTGCTCATCATCCAGGATAATGTCGTCCTCTTCATTCTCCTCTCCCCATCCTCGCACAACAGGGATCCCAGAAAGGTTTAAAGCATGCTCTTCTTGCTCCTGCTCATCCGCCCCGGCACCATCCTCCTCTGACTCCTCATCAGACTCCTGTTGTTGACTTGTCTCAGATAGAGTAGCCCCCCCTGGGAATTCATCCAGCATTGCGACTTCCTCATCTTCCCGCTCCTGCTCCTCCACAGCCTGATCAATGACACGACGCAATGCACGCTCCAGAAAGAAGGCATAAGGTACCATGTCACTGATGGCGCCATGGCTGCGACTGACCAGTTTGGTGATCTCCTCAAATGGCCGCAGAAGTCTGCATGTGTCGCGCATGAGCAGCCACTGGCGCGGTGAAAAAAAACCCAGCTCCCCAGAACCGTTTCTTTCGCAGAGTTCATACAGGTAGACGTTAACTGCACGTTTCTGCTGGAGCAGCCTATCAAGCATATAGAAGGTTGAGTTCCATCGCGTCGGGCAATCGCAAATAAGACGTCTGACCGGCAGATGGTGTCGCCGCTGAATGTCAGCAAGGCGAGCCATGGCCGTGTAAGATCTTCTGAAATGGGCCGAGATTTTCCTTGCCTGCCGCAAGATGTCCTGGACCCCAGGGTATTTGACAAGGAATCGCTGCACGACCAAGTTTAAGACGTGTGCCATGCACGGCACGTGCGTGATTTTGCCCTGTTTCAATGCGCTAAGCAGATTGGCACCGTTGTCACACACCACTTTACCAACTGTCAAATTGAGCGGTGTTAGCCACTCATCTGCCTGTGAACGCAAAGCTGAAAGGAGTGCCGGGCCAGTGTGGCTCTTTGCTTCCAGGCACAACAGACGCAGCACGGCATGGCAACGTCTCACCTGGCATGTGGAATAGGTTCTGGGGAGCTTGGGCGGTGCAGTGGAAGAGACGCTAGCAGCGGAAAAGGAGGAGGCAGCTGAGGAGGAGAGGGAGGAGGATGGAGTAGGAGGAGGAGAAGAAGAGTCAGGCCTGCATGCAATCCGTGGCGGTAAAACCAAATCTACACGGGTGCCACGGGTTACATGCTTGACGGCCGTCAGAAGGTTCACCCAGTGGGCAGTAAAACTGATATACCTTCCCTGCCCGTGTTTGCTAGACCACGTGTCTGTGGTCAGATGTATCTTGGCACCGACACTGTGTGCCAGAGATACATTCACTTGCCGCTGAACATGGCCATATAGCTCTGGGATGCCCTTCTCTGAGAAATACTTCCTTCCTGGGACCTTCCATTGTGGTGTTCCAATGGCCACAAATTTGCGAAAGGCCTCCGAGTCCACCAGTTTATATGGCAGTAGTTGGCGGGCTATGAGTTCTGACAAGCCAGCCGCCAACCGTTGGGCAAGAGGGTTATCCGGCATCATCATTTTTTTACGCTCAAACATTAGGCCCACGGAAGCCTGCCTTTTTGCAGAAAAATGTGAGCTTGGCGTGATGGAAGGTGGAGTGGAGGACAATTGTGAGGAGAGAGGAGAAGGAGAAGTAGAAGACGAGGCTGGACGGTGAGAGCCTGCAGTGTGGCTTTGTGTGTTCCGTTGCTCCCACTGGGCTCGGTGATGGCTGCTCATGTGCCTTCTTAAGGCGGTCGTCCCTAGGTGAGTATTGGGCTTACCGCGACTAACGCGTTGACTGCAAAGATTGCAGATGGCAACGCTATTGTCAGCAGCGGACACGTTAAAAAAAGCCCACACTGCGGAGCCATGTGCCGGTGTCCTGGGAGCGCCAGATGTGACCGTACATGGTCGATGACTCGCTCCTGATACATTTGCAGTCTGCTTTGTCCCTGCTGTGCAATGTAAGTCATTGCTGCTTCTCCTCCCTATCTGCTGGTCCATATCTCCCTCTGAACTCCCCTCCTCTTCCTCTCTTGTGGGCACCCACGTGACATCACTAGACACGTCATCATCAACGTCACCTTCCCCACCGCTATAAGTAGAGATCTCGGAGTAGGCAGCAACACCGGGGACCAACCTCCTCCTTGGGCTGATCTGGGTACTGGCGTCAGACTGCTGAGTAGCGCTTGTTGCTACCTCCTCTTCCTGATCCAATACCAAGAGTGGCTGCGCATCAGAAATGTCCTCTTGATATGGATCGGAAAATAATTCCAGTGACTCAAGCGGAAGGTATGTGGTGGTGGTGGTGGTGGTCGTGTTGTTGGTGGTAGTGTCTTTGGGGGTGCACATAGCAGAGAGTGAAGAAGAGGGTGCAGATCGAGAGGATGAGGAGGGTGCAGAAGAGTAAGGCTGAGCGAGCCACTCAACCAAGTCTGGTGCATCCTTTAAAGTAATTGAACGCACCTTCTGCAACTTCCCACTTTGGCTCAAGCCTGTTGCTCCTGCCCTACCCCTACCACCCCTGCGGAAGGGCCTGCCTCTTCCTCTGCATGTCATTTTTTAAATGACCCTGTGACAAAACTCTTAGTCCCTATACCGCTGAAGGACTGCTGCAGTATAGGTGAGCGGTCAGCAGTGGTGCACGTCAACCCTATCTATTGTGGACCTATAGCGGTCCTTACAGAACAGCAGACTGTACCGCACTCAAGCCTATGTACCGTAGCACCCTATACCAAGTTACCAGTCCTTATAAGAACTTTTGTGGACCAAGCAGGTTGTGTATTAGTGTTTAGCAGACTGTACGTCAGTCCCTATACCGCTGAAGGACTGCTGCAGTATAGGGCAGCGGTCAGCAGTGGTGCACGTCAACCCTATCTATTGTGGACCGATAGCGGTCCTTACAGAACAGCAGACTGTACCGCACTCAAGCCTATGTACCGTAGCACCCTATACCAAGTTACCAGTCCTTATAAGAACTTTTGTGGAACAAGCAGGTTGTGTATTAGTGTTTAGCAGACTGTACGTCAGTCCCTATACCGCTGAAGGACTGCTGCAGTATAGGTGAGCGGTCAGCAGTGGTGCACGTCAACCCTATCTATTGTGGACCGATAGCGGTCCTTACAGAACAGCAGACTGTACCGCACTCAAGCCTATGTACCGTAGCACCCTATACCAAGTTACCAGTCCTTATAAGAACTTTTGTGGAACAAGCAGGTTGTGTATTAGTGTTTAGCAGACTGTACGTCAGTCCCTATACCGCTGAAGGACTGCTGCAGTATAGGTGAGCGGTCAGCAGTGGTGCACGTCAACCCTATCTATTGTGGACCGATAGCGGTCCTTACAGAACAGCAGACTGTACCGCACTCAAGCCTATGTACCGTAGCACCCTATACCAAGTTACCAGTCCTTATAAGAACTTTTGTGGAACAAGCAGGTTGTGTGTTAGTGATTAGCAGACTGTACGTCAGTCCCTATACCGCTGAAGGACTGCTGCAGTATAGGTGAGCGGTCAGCAGTGGTGCACGTCAACCCTATCTATTGTGGACCGATAGCGGTCCTTACAGAACAGCAGACTGTACCGCACTCAAGCCTATGTACCGTAGCACCCTATACCAAGTTACCAGTCCTTATAAGAACTTTTGTGGAACAAGCAGGTTGTGTATTAGTGTTTAGCAGACTGTACGTCAGTCCCTATACCGCTGAAGGACTGCTGCAGTATAGGTGAGCGGTCAGCAGTGGTGCACGTCAACCCTATCTATTGTGGACCGATAGCGGTCCTTACAGAACAGCAGACTGTACCGCACTCAAGCCTATGTACCGTAGCACCCTATACCAAGTTACCAGTCCTTATAAGAACTTTTGTGGACCAAGCAGGTTGTGTATTAGTTTTTAGCAGACTGTACGTCAGTCCCTATACCGCTGAAGGACTGCTGCAGTATAGGTGAGCGGTCAGCAGTGGTGCACGTCAACCCTATCTATTGTGGACCGATAGCGGTCCTTACAGAACAGCAGACTGTACCGCACTCAAGCCTATGTACCGTAGCACCCTATACCAAGTTACCAGTCCTTATAAGAACTTTTGTGGAACAAGCAGGTTGTGTATTAGTGTTTAGCAGACTGTACGTCAGTCCCTATACCGCTGAAGGACTGCTGCAGTATAGGTGAGCGGTCAGCAGTGGTGCACGTCAACCCTATCTATTGTGGACCGATAGCGGTCCTTACAGAACAGCAGACTGTACCGCACTCAAGCCTATGTACCGTAGCACCCTATACCAAGTTACCAGTCCTTATAAGAACTTTTGTGGACCAAGCAGGTTGTGTATTAGTTTTTAGCAGACTGTACGTCAGTCCCTATACCGCTGAAGGACTGCTGCAGTATAGGGCAGCGGTCAGCAGTGGTGCACGTCAACCCTATCTATTGTGGACCGATAGCGGTCCTTACAGAACAGCAGACTGTACCGCACTCAAGCCTATGTACCGTAGCACCCTATACCAAGTTACCAGTCCTTATAAGAACTTTTGTGGAACAAGCAGGTTGTGTGTTAGTGATTAGCAGACTGTACGTCAGTCCCTATACCGCTGAAGGACTGCTGCAGTATAGGGCAGCGGTCAGCAGTGGTGCACGTCAACCCTATCTATTGTGGACCGATAGCGGTCCTTACAGAACAGCAGACTGTACCGCACTCAAGCCTATGTACCGTAGCACCCTATACCAAGTTACCAGTCCTTATAAGAACTTTTGTGGAACAAGTGAGTTGTGAATGTTTAGCAGACTGCAGCAGAAGGGCAGCAGTCAAGTATAATATCCTTTCTATATTTGGAAGAAAGAATATTATACATGTACAAGCCTATTACTGTACCACTGATACCAGTCCTGAAAAGAACCTTTGTGGAACTAATAATAACAGCAAGTCTTTAAAATTACCCTCACTGCCTGACAACACTGCTTCCTTCCTGTCCCTATACAAATTGGCAAAAAAAGAGAACGATTAGTGGTTACTGGAACAGCTCTTTTGTGGACCTTGATAGTAACAGCTAATGATGATGATGATGATGATGATGATGAAAGACTAATCTGGCTGTCCCTGTAGCATACACCGTCCTTTCCCTTTCTCTAAACTAACAAAAGACACTCAGGCTGCTGCAAGAATCAGCAGCACAGCAAACCTATCAACACCTAACACCTATACCAGTCCTGAAAAGAACTTTTGTGTACCAAATAGCTAGTGGTTTATCTCTCCCTACTCCACACAGGAACCTGTCCCTATCTTAACAGAAGAAAGAATGTAAAATGGCCACCGGATCGGGTGTATTTATAGGTTAGGGGGAATGTACAAGTGTCCATGTGCT
Organism: Lithobates pipiens; assembly: GCF_037356315.1. Lineage (NCBI taxonomy): Eukaryota > Metazoa > Chordata > Amphibia > Anura > Ranidae > Lithobates > Lithobates pipiens. Next base: position 228,234,229 of record NW_027507790.1, read on the forward strand.
GTCATGTCTCAATTGGCTGTCCTGTATCACATGATAAACGTGTCACCAAAGGTTAAAGTTCTTGTATACATTAAACACGTAAGTCCGCCGCGGCGAACGACGGAAAAAGGCGTTCGAACGTGCGGACCGCGAATGTCGGAAATTCGCCGCGAAACGACCGCCGGGCGAACCGTTCGGCCATCACTAGTGTTAATGTATTCTCCATTCAGAAAAGAGCCAGGCTCTGAGCATTTCTGAGTGATAGTACTAAGAGAAGAAGTATAATGGCTTTTATTTTATTTTTTATCAAACTTTTTATGAAAAAAAGAGGAATATGAAACAAGGAGCAGTACAATAAACACCAGTACATGATATTACAAGGAAAAATAAGCGGGTCATCCAACGCGTTTCAATATTTAAAACAGTATAATCTTCTTCAGGGATGAAATATTGTAACACTCTCTATAATAGATTAGACAAAATACATTACATATGTATCAAATATATCAGAAAATGTCCATAGTTTGTTGTCAAATAAACTTACTATACACCATTGATTCACTGAGACAAAAGCATCTCGCATTCCCCCTATGGCTGGAGAGGAGAGGAAATCTCCACCTTTCTCAAACAGGTCCACCCTTGGCCCCTCTGACATCTCATGCAGGGAGACTGAGCTTCACTATCCTCAAATGGCATTTGAAAAAGGAATATATAAGACTGCACAGGAATTACTATAAAGAAAGGAAAGGGATAATGAAAACACTGGAGTAACCCCCACATCATTAAAAGGCTAAACCACCCCTCTTGAAGCCAACAAAAAAATAATCTAACCCTATCACAGGGAAGTAAGGGGCTAGATGAAAGAGCTCCCATTCAAGCTGTCCTGCTCAGATGTGTCCTGTGGCCTCTCCATTGGAAAAAATGGGAATGATGCCATATGTCTCCCTTGGCGTCCTTTTATATGAGGGTGTGAGTGAAAAAGGCATGCACGGTGATGTGCGCACATTAATGCATCACCGCGCACACCAATGCGTCATGGCGCGCATTGATGTGCCACGGCGTTCCTCACGCCACGCACATTCATGCGCCATGGCGCACACTGATGTGCCGCGGCGTTCCTCACATCGCGCACATCTGTGTGCATGTCAATACATTGCGCACGTTCAATACCAATGCAGCATAAATAAACATGTGTATACCAATTAGACGCAGCGTGCCATCGCCAATGATGACGCACCGAGTCTCTTTGATTGTGTCTCCTACATACTACGTATGCCCGGTCGCAAAATATGTGTTCCAGGCGCTCACTAATGCGCTTCAAGGTGATGCCAAAATTGCGCCCAACACCTAATTCGCTATAGCCTGTATTTTCAGTGCATGCCCGGCCGCGATATTTGCGTTCCAGGCATACAAATATGCGCTTCGGGCTAACTCAAAAAAAGGGGAGACATTGGTATTGATATGTGGGGGTCCCATCGGGACAGTCCGGAACCAATCAATGGCCCCCGGAGATGTCCAAGGACCAACCCAACATACCCGTTCAAATCAAGTGTGTAATTTAGAACAAACTATATAATTTAACCACCACCAATATAATATAATGGGCCAGAGCTGCACATGACTGTGCAACTATAGATCCCATATGGGACTAATAACCACCGGCAAAGATTTTCTGGTATATCCCTCCATCAAAGGGGGGCTTCCAGGAAACAGGGGCTCCCTCTGCGTGGTAAATAGCCACCCGAAGTCGCTTTCTTTTGCCTGGCAGAGATGCAGAGGGCAAGGAGGAAATTCCTGCCAAACCCCCTCCTAAATCCCTAAACTGCGGAGCGGAGGGCTGAGAAAGGAACAATGGACTCCACAACAATATACTTCCCAGGGAGAAAGATGCCTGTGCCAAAACCAGAGAACCATACAGAATTAATCTATATCAAACACATCAAATAGAAAAAAATCAAATAATCAAAAAATAAATAACAAAAATACCCCAAAATGGACTAACCTCTACTGTAATCAAAAAGACACCCCCACCACATCCATAAATAGGGAAATCCCAGTGGCCAGGGCCGGATGAATGATCCAGACCATGCTTCTGATACATTTTTCAAGAAAAAATCTTTAAATAGTAAAATCGGTTGGCATGATCCTGATGATAATCTACCAACTCAGTCTGTTTTACCTGAGCTAAAACCCTCTAAAAATGGTCTATAACTCTCTGCTTCATTTAAGCCAGGAGGGGGTGTGGCCCTCAAGTGTCTAATCCAGCGCATTTCGCACTGGAGCAAACACTTGTTCCAATCCCCCCTATTATGAGTATATGTAACCTATCAAGTACTGTAAAATTCACCCGTGGGAGTCTATAGTTGTGTTGTCTAGCAAACATGTCTACCTAATGGTACATACAGATTGCACATGGGCATGCTGTGCATCTGCTTTTCTACTCTTTTCCCAAATTCCTGCAAGTAAAAATGTTTTATTTGTTTCATAATGGATTTTGAGTTACAATACTTCGTAATTATAAAGAAACTGCAATCATTTTTCATTAGTTTAACAAAAACTGTCACATGCACTGTCACATGCCACAAAAAATAGGTATCGGTAATTGGTATCGGTGAGTACTTGAGGAAAAGTATCAGTACTCGTACTCAGTGTTAAAAAAAATGGTATTGGTGCATCCCTAATGAAAACTATTGTATACTGTTTTGCAGTTAATCCTAGTGTAGCGTCCCCCCCCTCCCCCACAGGAGCCGCATATTTTGTCTCCCAGATATGTGCAACAACAGCCAGGCGCACAATACCATACACTCCCCTGGGTCAATGAATAGTCTAGGACAGGGGTCTCCAAACTATGACCCTCCAGTTCAGGAATTAAAATTTCGGTCATGCCTAGTCGTGTCTTCGAATGTCAGAATTTTCAATGCCTCGTTGGACATGTAGTTCAGCAACAGCTGAAGGGCTGTAGTTTGGAGATCCCTGGTCTAGGGGTTGTCTTTTTAAAGTTTATTAATGGAAAACTTGGATGGGGAACAGGGAGCTGTGGGATACTCCAGAACACTGGACAACCATACTAGGACGCTCTTCTCTCTGCAGCTACTTCTCAGAACAGCCCTTTCAGCAATAGCTCAGGGTATAGACAGCGCTGGGAGATCATAAGCAGTGTTCCAGGCCAGGTAAGCCTTAGTGTTAGAGCACTAGGGGTTAATCGCAGCAACAGTCACCCAGATACTGCACTTAGGTCTGTACTCCCAAGTCCTTAAGTACGTGGATGCCTCCCTCCCTCAGGCAAATATTTCCATAGTGGACTCTCCAAACTTGATCCTAGGTGAAATCCCCCTTTCTTTGCTTCAAAATCTCTCAGTAAGTAGGCCCCTCAGCTTTGTCATAGTTGGGACTTGGAACCGCGATGAGATCCTGGTAAATGTCAGCTGGGTTGCCTGAGATGGCAGCAGCTTCCAGGCTGGGAACTTTCCCTCCTGGACAAGAACAGGGCTGCCTCTGGTCCCAGGCCCCTCATGCACTCTCCAGCCCCCTACTGGGCAGCCTTCCCCCCAGGGATTGGCTGGAACTACATAAATATTTAGGCTGCTTGTTTCACTCTCCCAGCCCACTACTTTCCAGAACTCTCCATAAAACAGGGGAAAGCATCCTAAACTGCAGCCTGAAGAGTCCAGAACAGCCCGAAGCAATCACAAGCTACTCTATTAATTACCGGAGAGCTACAATAATTACATTTACCTAGCCTATCTAGCAACCTATCTAGGAGAGTGCAATACTTGGAAAATAGTATTTAGTATTGATTTTCTCTACACACAGACCAAGCTGTCCAGAAAAAGCAACAGTGAGATCCCAAAAGGGGGTGAAATACACTAAAACAATGGAAAGCGTTGTTTTATATTATTATTGCATTTATTTCTTTTAAAACAAGTATTAAAGAAAAGTAATGGTAAAAAATGTACACTTGTGGGTTTAACCAAATATTTATGGGTTATTCATTTTTCATGGTTTGCTTAACCACTTGCCGACCGCCGCACGACGATGTACGTCGACAGAATGGCACGGGCAGGCATAAGGGCTTACATGTACGTCCTTGCCTGCCCGCGGGTCGGGGGCCCGATCGGGCCCCCGCCCGGTGCCTGCGGCGGTCGGTATTCGTTCGGGAGCGATCCCGGACGAGGGGACGGCCATTCATTCATGGCCACCCCCTCGCGATCGCTCCCGACGAATGAAAATGTCCCGTGACATCACTTCCTCTCCTGTAATGTAAACACAGGAGAGGAAGTGATGTATTCTCTCCTCCGTATCGGTATTTTTCGTTCCGGCACCGAGGAGAGAGCATCGGTGAGTTGCACAAGCACTACACTACACAGTAGAACATGCCAGGCACACTCACACCCCCCCTTTACCCCCCGATCACCCCCCAATTACCCCTGCCCCCCCAGTCACAGTGACACTAATTGCTTTTTTTTTTTTTTTTTTTGCATTGGTGTCATTTGTGACTGTAATAACTGTTAGGGCAGTTAGGGTTAGCCCCCTTTAGTTCTAATGTGCCCCCCTAACCCCCCCAATAAAGGTTTAACCCCGTGATCACCCCCCCTCGCCAGTGTCACTAAGGCTGGGTTCACATTGCAGCGGTTTATGAGAACGAATGTGATTCGCACCGCACTGCAGTGCAAATCACATCCGATAGTATGGCTGAATTCGTGTCGCACCCGCCGCACCCGCCGCAAATTTGCACGGGACCCTTTTTTTGGCCCGCAGCAGAATCGGATCGCATGGGTGTTCACACCATGCGATCCGAGTTTGCAGATCGCACTGCGATATGCGAACTGATCTGGGGGTGTCATTAACATTTCACTGACACTCCCAGCAGTTCGCATAGGGCAGTGTGAACTGCCGCCGGGAGGCATGCGATGCGGGAAGCCGCCGCGGATTCATGGCGTTCCCGCATCGCTCCAGTGTGAACCCAGCCTAATAAGCGATCATTTTTCTGATCGCTGTATTAGTGTCACAGGTGACGCTAGTTAGGCAGGTAGGTATTTAGGTTCGCCGCAGCTTTTTATAGCGCCAGGGACCCCCATATACTACCGCATAAAGCCCCCTGATTTCCCCCTTGTTAACCCTTTCACCAGTGATCACCATATAACTGTTACAGGTGACGCTGGTTGGTTAGTTATTTTTTTATAGTTTCAGGGCACCCGCCATTTATTACCTAATAAAGGTTTAACCCCCTGATCACCCGGCGGGTGTCATTTGTGACTGTAATAACTGTTAGGGCAGTTAGGGTTAGCCCCCTTTAGTTCTAAGGTACCCCCCTAACCCCCCCAATAAAGGTTTAACCCCGTGATCACCCCCCGTCGCCAGTGTCACTAAGGCTGGGTTCACATTGCAGCGGTTTATGAGAACGGATGTGATTCGCACCGCACTGCAGTGCAAATCACATCCGATCTCTGTGCGATTCGAGTTCAGCCATACAGATAGTATGGCTGAATTCGTGTCGCACCCGCCGCAAACTCGCACGGGACCCTTTTTTTGGTCCGCAGCAGAATCGGATCGCATGGGTGTTCACACCATGCGATCCGAGTTTGCAGATCGCACTGCGATATGCAAACTGATCTGGGGGTGTCATTAACATTTCACTGACACTCCCAGCAGTTCGCATAGGGCAGTGTGAACTGCCGCCGGGAGGCATGTGATGCGGGAACCCGCCGCGCATTCGTGGCGTTCCCACATCGCTCCAGTGTGAACCCAGCCTAATAAGCGATCGTTTTTCTGATCACTGTATTAGTGTCACAGGTGACGCTAGTTAGGCAGGTAGGTATTTAGGTTCGCCGCAGCTTTTTTATAGCGCCAGGGACCCCCATATACTACTGCATAAAGCCCCCTGATTGCCCCCTAGTTAACCCTTTCACCAGTGATCACCATATAACTGTTACAGGTGACGCTGGTTGGTTAGTTATTTTTTTTATAGTTTCAGGGCACCCGCCATTTATTACCTAGTTTCACTAGTGTACCCCTAAATTTAGGGGTGTCTACTTTCCAAAATGGGGTCATTTGGGGGGGGGGGTTTGTGCCATCTTGGCATTTTATGGCCTTCAAAACTGTAATGCCCTTAGAAAGCCTGAAGGCGGTGCTTGGTTTTCGGGGCCCCGTACGCGGCTAGGCTCCCAAAAAGTCCCACATATGTGGTATCCCCATACTCAGGAGAAGCAGCAGAATTTATTTTGGGGTGTCATTTCACATATGCCCATGGCATGCGTGAGCAATATATCATTTAGTGACAACTTTGTGAAAAAAAAAAAAAAAGTTTGTAATTTTCCCGCAACTTGTGGCAAAATATAAAATATTCCATGGACTCAACATGCCTCTCAGCAAATAGCTTGGGGTGTCTACTTTCTAAAATGGGGTCATTTGTGGGGGTTTTGTGCCATCTTGGCATTTTATGGCCTTCAAAACTGTAATAGGTAGTGAGGAGTGAAGTCAAATATTTACGCCCTTAGAAAACCTGAAGGCGGTTCTTGGTTTTCGGGGCCCCGTACGCGGCTAGGCTCCCAAAAAGTCCCACATATGTGGTATCCCCGTACTCAGGAGAAGCAGCAGAATTTATTTTGGGGTGTCATTTCACATATGCCCATAGCATGTGTGAGCAATATATCATTTAGTGACAACTTTGTGAAAAAAAAAAAAAAAAAAAATTAAAGTTTGTAATTTTCCCGCAACTTGTGGCAAAATATAAAATATTCCATGGACTCAAAATGCCTCTCAGCAAATAGCTTGGGGTGTCTACTTTCTAAAATGGGGTCATTTGTGGGGGTTTTGTGCCATCTTGGCATTTTATGGCCTTCAAAACTGTAATAGGTAGTGAGAAGTGAAATCAAAAATTTACGCCCTTAGAAAGCCTGAAGGCGGTGCTTGGTTTTCGGGGCCCCGTACGCGGCTAGGCTCCCAAAAAGTCCCACATATGGGTATCCCCGTACTCAGGAGAAGCAGCAGAATTTATTTTGGGGTGTCATTTCACATATGCCCATAGCATGTGTGAGCAATATATCATTTAGTGACAACTTTGTGTAAAAAAAAAATAATAATTTTTTTTTGTCATTATTCAATCACTTAAGGCAAAAAAAATAAAATATTCAATGGGCTCAACATGCCACTTATCAATTTCCTTAGGGTGTCTACTTTCCAAAATGGGGTCATTTGGGGGGGTTTTGTACTGCCCTGCCATTTTAGCACCTCAAGAAATGAGATAGGCAGTCGTAAACTAAAAGCTGCGTAAATTCCAGAAAACGTACCTCAGTTTGTAGATGTGACAACTTTTGCGCAAACCAATAAATATACAATTATTGACTTTTTTTTTACCAAAGACATGTGGCTGAATACATTTTGGCCTAAATGTATGACTAAAATTGAGTTTATTGGATTTTTCTAATAACAAAAAGTAGAAAATATCATTTTTTTTCAAAATTTGCGGCCTTTTTACGTTTATATCGCAAAAAATAAAAATCGCAGAGGCAATCAAATACCATCAAAAGAAAGCTCTATTTGTGGGAAGAAAAGGACGCAAATTTTGTTTGGGTACAACATTGCATGACCGCGCAATTACCAGTTAAAGCAGCGCAGTGCCAAATTGTAAAAAGACCTCTGGTCATTTACCAGCAAAATGGTCCGGTCTGAAGGTGGTTAAAGGGGATGTATCTTTTGCCTACATACTTTCTGATAAAAGGTGTCCTTGTTCTCATCACAGATAGTTGGGCGGTATACCTTAATGACTTACAGACCGCCTGTCGTCGTTTTACATTGCTACTTTAAAGAGGAAGTAAACCCTGATGGGTTTACTTCCTCTTTTTTTCCCTGCAAAGGTAAAGCATAATGGACTGCTATGCATCGCATAGTAGCTCATTATGTGTCACTTACCTGACACAGGAGCCAGCGAAGTCGCCGCTGATCCCTGTAGTCCGCCGCGTCCACCTTGCTGGTGGCGTCTCGCAGCTCCGACCAATGACAGCGGCGAAGCCGCGATGACGTCACTCCCGCGCATGCGCACGGGAGTCGCGCCTCGCAGCTCCGCCGCTGTCATACGGCGAGGCCGCGATGACGTCACTCCCGCGCATGCGCACGGGAGTCGACAAATTTGGCAAATCCATTCTTGGACTTGCCGCATTTAGTGCGCATGCGCGCCGCTGTCTACGGCGCATGCGCCGTAGACAGCGGTGCCCATTTTCGGGCAAATATCTCCTAAACCATATAGGTTTAGGAGATATTACTTGGACCTACAGGTAAGCCTTAATCTAGGCTTACCTGTAGGTCAAAGTTGTTTGGAAGGGTTTACTTCCATTTTAACCACTTGCTTACTGGGCACTTAAACCCCCCTCAGTCCCAGACCAATTTTCAGCTTTCAGCGCTGATGCACTTTGAATGACAATTGCGCGGGCATACAACACTGTACCCAAATGAAATTTTTATCATTTATTTCCCACAAATAGAGTTTTCTTTTGGTGGTATTTAGTTACAGCTCGGAGTTTTATTTTTTGCTAAACAAACAAAAAAAGATGTAAAAAAAAAAAAAAAAATCATGTTTTAATAGTTTGTTATAAAATTTTGCAAACGGGTAATTTTTCTCCTTCATTGAAGTGCGCTGATTAGGCGGCACTGATAGGCTGCATTGGTGGGCACTGATGGGCTGCATTGGTGGGCACTGATAGGCTGCATTGGTGGGCACTGATAGGCTGCACTGGTGGGCACTGATAGGCATAGTTAAGGCGGCACTAATAGGCACAGATAAGGCGGCACCGATGGGCACAGATAAGGCGGCACTGATGGGCAAAGATGGGCACAGATAAGATGGCACGGATGGGTGGCACGGATAAGTGGCACGGATGGGTGGCACGGATGGGCACTGATAGGTACCACAGATAGATGGGACTGATGGGCACTGATAGGTGGCACTGCTGGGCACTGATGGGCGGCACTGCTGGGCACTGATGGGCGGCACTGCTGGGCACTGATGGGCGGCACTGGGGTGCAGCACCTTTGAGGCAGATTGTGGGCACTGTGGGTGGCACTGTGGGTGGCACTGTGGGGTGGCACTGTGGGTGGCACTGTGGGTGGCACTGTGGGTGGCACTGTGGGTGGCACTGTGGGCACTGATGGGCGGCACTGCTGGGCACTGATGGGCGGCACTGCTGGGCACTGATGGGCGGCACTGGGGTGCAGCACCTTTGAGGCAGATTGTGGGCACTGTGGGTGGCACTGTGGGTGGCACTGTGGGGTGGCACTGTGGGTGGCACTGTGGGTGGCACTGTGGGCACTATGGGCACTGACGGGGGGCACTGACGGGGGGCACTTACTTTTATTCAGGATGGCACTGCGGGAGGCAGGTGGGCACTGGCAGGGGGCAGGTGGTTGCTTGTATTGCTGGCCGTGATCGGGACTGATGTCCCGATCACGGCCGCCGGTGATCGGCTTTTTTTTTTCTCCTCGCGCTGTCATCGCGAGGAGGAATAATAGCCGATTACCGGCTCCGTTCTATCACATGATCAGCTGTCATTGGCTGACAGCTGATCACGTGATAAGGGGTCGGGATCGACCCCTTGCACGGATCGGTGATCAGGCGAGTCTCATGGACTCATGGACTCAGGGGGCGCGCAGGCCGCTCGTACACGGGACGACGTCAATAGACGTAGTCCCGGAAATGTAGGTCCGCGCTAATGCCGTCATTTGGCAATAGCGCGGATCCCAAGTGGTTAAAGAGGAATACCATTGTTATGGCAGGAGCTAGCTGCCATAACCCCAGTATCCTCTTCTTCAACGAGCAGTCCGCTTTCAGATAAAAGTGGTCTCTGCGGCGGATTCACCGCAAGATCACTTTTATCAGCAGTGGGAGAGGGCCACCCCCTCCCGCCATACTCTGGTGCCCTCCTTCACTTACTGGAGCAGTCGGCAGCAGCGGAGGCGATCGGGTCCTGTGTGGTATGGAGACAAGTCAGGGGAAGGTGGCCCCCACCTGTCTCCATACAATTCCAGGGTGGCAGCAACATCAAAACGTCACTTCCGCCCATAGCTCTTAAAGGGACATTTTATTTTTTATTGCATTTTAGTGTAAATGTGGGATCTGAGGTCTTTTTGACCCCAGATCTCATATTTAAGAGGTCCCGTCATGATTTTTTTTATTACAAGGGATGTTTACATTCCTTGTAATAGGAAAAAAAATGACACAATATTTTTTTTAAAAAGAACAGTGTAAAAATAAAAAAATAAAAGGTAAAATAAATAATAAAAATGAATATATTTTTTAAAAGCACCCCGTCCCACTGAGCTTGCGCGCAGAAGCGAACGCATACGTGAGTAGCGCCTGAATATGAAAACGGTGTTCAAACCACAATGTGAGGTATCGCTGCGATCGTTAGAGCAAGGTCAATAATTATAGATATATAGATCTATTCCATGAGTGGGTGCAATTTTGAAGCATGACATGTTGGGTATCAATTTACTCTGCGTAAAATTATCTTTCACAATATGAAAAAAAAATTAATAACTTTACTGTTGTCTTACTTTTTAATTCAAAAAAGTGTATTTTTTCCAAAAAAAGTGCGCTTCTAAGACCGTTGTGCAAATATGGTGTGACAGAAAGTATTGCAACCACCGCCATTTTATTCTCTAGGGTGTTAGAAAAAATATATATAATGTTTGGGGGTAATTTTCTAGCAAAACAAAAGTTTTTAACTTGTAAACATCAAATCTCAGAAAGAGGCTCGGCCCTTAGGTGGTTAACCTACTCACTGTCTTCATAGCACACATATGCCACAGTACTTACACCTTTACTTTCAGGAGTGGGTAACGCACAAAGTGCAGGGCTCAGGAGTGCATAATGTGCAGGCCACTGCACAGAATAGAACCCAAAATAACCCACTCCTGCCAGTACAATTCCCCCTCAAGCCCATATCTCCCACAGTACAGATCTTAACCCAGTTCTGATAATAAGCCCATGGGTTTATATGCACAAGGATATGATGTGCATCTTATTCTATACAGATAATTTAAGTGGTTTTAAATTTCTGAAATTAAAAATGAACAGAGCTTATCCCTCTATAGTGTGTACTAGCCTCAATCAAAAACATTGAGTGTGATTTTGGTTTCCTTTCTCTTTCCTCTGCTATCTGCATTATTCTTTTCTGACAAGTTATCTGACACCACAGAATCTCAGGAGGTGGTTCACTTTCATCTCCCCCAGAACACAGAAGATGGCTGAAGGACTCATCTGTGCATGTTTCCCTATGAGACTCTGTTGAGGAAGGTGTGTCCATTCCCTCCGGTCAGATTACACTCAGCTTCCTCTCTATGCTGTGCAGTATGTGATGTCAGATCCCGCCCCTGCCTGCTGGAGCTGAGACTTAGCCATTGATCTGTCTATTTTAGAAGGCTGTAGAGAAAAAGAGGGCTGCAGATAAACCAGTTCAAGTTATGTAGGAGGATTTTTCATCTCTGTGTATCACTTGAGGCTAGTCACTTCAGTGGGTGTATGTAAGGCTTCACATTCTACTTTAATTTATAATCCAATTGCGCAATATACTGTATATATGGATCACCGTACATCTATAAATATAACATTTCAAATATTTCCTTGGGCAAATGATCCATTTTAACTTTAACAGTTTTTAGTAACCATTGGTGGACAAATGCCATGGCACACGTCACATGAGTCTCTCTGTTTTGTGAATACCTTTTTATGAATGTAGCACTAACCCCCAAAGGAGCTGCTGAATTTTTCTGGGTTTACCGATTACCTCCTCCAGCTTGTACTCGTTGTCTTTGTCTAGGGGTTCCCAGGGTTGATAACCCAGTAACTGTAGAGACCGACACTTATATTCCTTGTTAGGATTTTTATTTTGCACAAAACGGTTGAACAACTCAGTCTCTAAGTTGGGAATAGAGGGGTAGAGTTTAGCTCAGGTGCTTGCAACTGCTGACTTCAACAAAAGTCTCTCTCTATGTACACAATCCAGGGAACAGCCGCTCGCAACTGGATTCTTTAACTGTTGGATAAAACCTTAAGTTTTGGGTTTAACAGCCAACAGGTAATTCTAGATTTTCAAAGTCTCTCACGCAGACTTGGTTGGAAACTTAGTTACAACTGGAAGGGTAGAAGTAGGAACTTTTCTTACTGTACTAGAATCTTTCAGCCGGTCCGGCGATACTGTAAGAATTGTGGATTCAATCAATGTCCATGGCAGCTCAGCTTCCAGGATTGAAGAGTCCTCCCCTGGTCGCGTGTAGAGTTGTTGGGCCTCTCCAAAACCCGAGACGGCACCAGAACACCTTAGAATCCTCCTTTAAGTTACTGCACCTCGAACTAGCCAGTTCTGAGGCTCGGAAACGGATGGATCCACACCTCAGGCCATGAGGGCTCCCGGGGGCTGGTCAGGAGGACCAGGACCATCGAGTCAGCAACAACTTCTGGACCAGAACCCAGAACCACGTGACTTCGGCACCTTAAGTACCCTTTCCCGGACTACGCAATGAGACAAACGCACCCACTGATTGGCTCCAAGATAAAGATTGGTACCCAATGCGTCCAACCAGACTGCATTCTAAAGCCTCCCACAGGTGTACAACCCCACCTATGACCAGGCAGAACTTCTATACAGCCCAGCCAAACTGATGCCAAAGTACAGTTAAGCACAATTAACCCAAAAACTCACTACAGTTTTGAGCAAAAACTAAATTTAAACACATAGCGCGTACTCATTAGGAGTACCGGTGCTACATGAACGTTGATATTCATTGATAAAACATGGATGTACAGATCTACAAACCTTTTGAATTTTTTCAATACTTTTTAAGATTCTCGATGTTTGGAATGAACTAAGTGTACTGTGGTGGTCTGTTTGCTGTCAGTGGCTTATTGAGGCTCCCTGGCACATGGGTGGCCCTTTGGTGTCACTACATCATTGAGCCCTCTCTGTAAGGGCTGCAGTGTGTTGCACCTCCGCAGGGACACGCCTTGGCTTTTTTCTGTGTGTATTTTTCCATCTGCTCCAGCTCTTATATTCCATCTAAATTAGCTGCAGTACACCATTTGGCCACTTGGACGTTATCCCTGCGGCGCATGTGCGATCTGGCTCTTTCATCTTTCCAGTACTTGTCTGCCCTCTCTCTGTGCCAGCGGCCATGTCTCCGTGTGATGTTGCCGTGCCCATGTGCGGTGACGCCGGACGCCGCACTGGCCGGGGTAGTGCCCTATGGTCGAGTTATACAAGCCCCACATCCAGCTGATGAGTTAATCTCATCAACTGATAGCTCTACCTACGTCTGAATGTTTCACCCCAGCTGATTTCAATAGATTAATCGATCAATTATCCCTGTGTTTTCCTGGCTTAAATAATCTCTTATGCCGGCCATACACAGTTTGAATTTTGAAAGAATTTTCTTTCGAAAATCGTATCTTATGCCGCGTACACACGGGCGGACTGTATGGCGTACTTAGTTCGTCATACAATCCGACGGACAGTCCGTCGTACTTTCGACTGAACGGACTTGACCACACACGGATGCACAAACAGTCCGTCGAAAGCTTGCGCGATGACGTGTACAGCACGTACGACGGGACTAGAAATAGGAAGTCCAATACACAGCAAAGCACCCTTCCGCCGTGTAAATCCTTTCTGGGCATGCGCCATTCTTAGTCCGTCGAACTAGCATACTGACGAGCGGATTGTCCGCTGAAACCAAAGTACGACGGACAGAATTTCGAATAATCCGAAATACTTAGTACGCCAGACTGCATGCTGAAAAAGTCCGCTGAAGCCCACACACGAGCGGACTGTCCGCTGAAATGTGTTTCGAACGGACTAAGTACGCCATACAGTCCGCCCGTGTGTACGCGGCATAAGAATTTTCGTATGAAGTTCGCATCATTAGTGGGCTGCAACAACAGCTGATTTTCGTGCAGAAATTACATTTGAGGAATCGGACATGTTGGAAATTTTGGGGAAAACAAACGATATTCTAATCAATGATGGGAGAATCATGCGAGAAATGTAATAAGAAAAGAAAATTTACGGAGAGAAAAGAAGATTCCCGGTCACAAATTATTTTCTGTACCAACATGAGGTGAAATTGAAGGCTTGGTCGGCCGAATTTCGAAAATCAATGGTGGCATCATTGGATCACAAAAAAAAAAAAACTTTCTGATTTTGAAAAGAAAATTTGTTCGAAATGCGACCATGTATGCCTGCATTAGTGCACTAGTTTTTTTGCTGCACAGCCAGGATTCAGTCACACATTCAGTATGCTAAAACCAGGTGAGAGATTGATTTACAGATAGAGTTGGTTTGCTGATTTATTTATCCGGATCTTACACTGCTAACTCTGCCATTTCTGCCTTTTATATTGAAGGTATTTCCTATGCTTTCATATATGGAAAGGTCTGAGATTTTTATCTCTTTGTCTTACTTAAGATATCCTTCATGCTGTACCCTAGGCATGTGTGGCAGGCTTATCATTGTTAATGGATGGATATATACATATATAGATTATTCATGCATCTTCCCTTTACTTTCGTTTTTATTTGATATATATATTTTTTTCTATTGTTTCATGGTAGACTGGCCCTTTTCTGGACTTTATGGATATTCCCTGCTAGATTTGATTTGCTGCCTGATGGTTTAAACAGCAGAGACCACAATGCACCACTAAGCGTAGCTGGGAATTTCCCAGTCTAATGCTTTGTTTTTCTTCCACCTATTTGATGATTAAATGACTGAAATGACTGAATCCATCCCTTATTGATCCAACATTATTTATGGAATAAATTTGGAGGCTCGAGGCTCCATCGCTCTTCAATTTGGCTCATGCACTAATGTAACCAGGATATTAAAAATGTACTATGTTTGTCCCATGTTTCTGACAGCTTCCGCTATGCTTTTGCAACACCTTTTTCATTAAGTGAATATGCACATATACTTTTATTTTATTATTTATTATATTTACATAATCTTTTTTTTCTACTAGACTCTATACAGCTTGCCTTTGCTTAAACCCCTGAGGAAGGAAGTGAATACTGTTATCCCCATCCTCCGTTTTTCCAAAACATGTTGGGATTTTGTATGATCACATCTATTATATGACCCCCTTTTGGAGTCTATGAGTGATTCAACAAACAATGTAAAAGCAAGTGCATTTGTAATTTATATCCTATGTTTTTAGGAATATTTACTACTTTAACTTGTATAATGTGATGTTGTAATAAAAAATGTAATTTTATATACTCTGGTACTTCTGTTTTCACCTTCTAAAATACACCTCCACCCATACAATCCCTTTTAGGGCATTTCTTTTTTTACAAATCTGTTCTGTGAATCTGTGCAGATTCTTTCTTTGCTTTATGTATCACCATTGATATGCGAACAAGTAAAGTAAGGTAAGTTTGAATGTGATTGGTGGCTGTGAGAAGCTTAGTACCAATAATCTGTTATCTCATGCATTAGAGATAGGTAAACGAAAGGGGTTCCCAGATTAGCAGATTAATGACAAAAATAATTGGGTGCTGATAAAAAAACTGAGCCCTGAACAGGTAGGCTATGTCCCCAATTGTCACTGGATTGTACCAGTAAGTAGATCTGAACTTTCTGCCAAAGAAAGGTAGAATGTAAACCACAGCTGCAAAACAAATCTCTTTTTATCAGATGTTTGTTCCAGAAAAGTGTGGTTATGTGAGTTTTATTTTTTAAGGGTTTCTTTTATAATGACCTAGTTTATTTGTCCTATCATATTAAAAAAAAAGTAGTTTTCTTTGTATATAATGCTGGTAAATTTTGCAACAGTTTATAGAGAAAACCAAATCATTATTTTCCATCTCTGACCGCATAGAAGCTGACAATCTAACACCTTCACTAAGGCCCCTCTATCTTGATTGGATATATTTGTAGCACCCTCTACGTAGCTAGGTTCTAGAGCTAATTTTTTTGGTTTGAGCAGGTCAATTTCAGCTTCCAACTAGGCCTATTTGTTTTGATCTGTGTAGGGCTGGGAGTAGCTCAGTGTAGCAGCTGTGACTCACAGACAGCATCACTTCACTCCCTTTTCCTTCTAGAGGATTCTAAAAGAAGGGCGGGGAAGAGAGGTGGAGCTGTCTATGGTGTCTCAAGGAGCCCTGGCCAATCCCCAACTAGGATTGGCAGGGGGCAGGCCTCCTTGAAATACCCAGGGTCAGCCCAGCTGGGGAGGAGTTATGCGGTGGAAGCACTGAGAATGGAGCACAAGGCTGCCGGGGCTCTTGAGGGAGCTCCCCTGTCTAGGGGGGGTATGTGCAGGACAGATCCCTACAAGAACTCCTGAAGGATCTGAACAGGAGGCATGGAGAGGAGTCAGAGGAGGACAGCAGGAGCTAGTACGGCCAGGCAAGTCTTCATGAGGGAACCACCGGTTTTGCAGCCAGGAGGGCTGGTGAGTGATATGGGCAGTCGGGAGGACTGGAGAGGCATGCCAGAGAGAACTGAGAGGAATCAGTCAGAGCTGGGTGTGGAGCCAGTGAGGATTGCAATGTCATGGGCAGTGAAGTCAGACAGCTACAGCCAGGAGGGCTGGCAGGGCCTGAAGAGGGCTTACTGGGCACAGTAGTCTACCATAGGACAGCTAGCACTAAAGACTTCTTATTCTTTTATTTTTTTTGCTACACTAAAAGGGACCTGTGGTCCCTGCCTGCAAAAGGCAGTTTCTGAGGTCTGACTGAGTCAGAGTTGGGCCTAACCATGTGCCAGCTGTGCCTGGAGTAAAGTGTTGTGCAGGAGAGAGCGAGAGCGAGTGAGAGTAACATTCTTCAAGCAAGAGATGTACTGGAGGAGACTGGAGTAGTGTGTATAGTTGTCTGAACTGATTGATATACAATCAACCAATTGCTTGTTCTACTGGGCATCCCATATATTCCTATCCCTATCCAAGTTCAAATCCCTCAATAAAAATTCAAAACAATCACATGGACTGTTCATTGTCTAAAAAGAATGATTGGGAAGTGAATGCCGGGCTGGGCAGGGTGACAGGTGGGTCACAACTTTCAGCAGCCCCTACGGGGGTACCGCTACATTTGGGGGCTCATTCCAGGACCACCTGTTCATGGGTAACCTGCCAGCCCTTGCCCCTAGCAACCAAGGAATCAAGCCAAAGAACTGTGCTTGTTCCACCAGTATTGAGGAATTGAACTCTGCCTGCTATTCAGAACTGTAATAATAAGTGTCATTGCCCATAGAAACCAGTGGGAGACATTACAAATTGTTGCCACTTGCTTACCCAGTGGCCTCAACCAGTGCTGGGGCGGACACTTATACTAAATCCTGCAATTCACTGACTTTTCAACATGTGCTGTTACCCGTGGCAACTACGGCCGGCGATCGCGCCCATGGATTACAAATATGTCCAGCATTCTGCTAATCCTGGACATCCTTCACTGGATTATAAATATGCCCAGCACTCTGCAAATGCTGGGCATCTTTGACTTTTACTCCAAACTCCTGCATTATTCAGTAAAGTGTGCCTGGAAGTGTCTACTGTTGCCTGGGGTGATCGAGAGAAACCTGTGGGTGCCTACGGGCGGGACTGTGCTGTGATAGTGCCCTTTAGTAGGACATTGCCTACAAACTTTATTGTTGCTACTGGCAACCACCGGGAAAGTCAGAGGTCATCAGTTCCCAGTTGCTGCGGCACAATCAGTGCAGAGCAACATGCCTGGACAAGTCCTGCTAGCATCAGCATGCCTGCTAACTTTAGTATGTCTAACAAGGGGTTACAGCAGCATGCCCAGGGAGGAGTCTGCCTACCAGTCCCACAGGCACCAGCCCATCTGGAAGCGAGGGGGGCGGTGCTACACTCTAGAAGAGACCAAGTTTCCTGCTAGCAGCAGACACCATGAGGCAGATGGCAAAAGGTAGCCGGCTGCTACCCACCATAACGTGGTTGCCTGAGAAGCAGGAGCGGGCACTGGTAGATACCAGTGTACGGCTGGAGCCTTGTGGGGGGTTCAACCTGGGAGTGATTGAGGGGACCGAGCGGTTGTGTCTGCTGTGCTCGGAGTGCCAGATCCTGACCGCAGCAGTCACTGCCTGGGTCCGATGTGGCCATTGTGACGAACCGCTGACCCGGCTTGCATCCATGTAGCAGGAGCCACACTACTACATGATGGAACTGCAATCAGGACTCTGTTGCTCTGCAGCCGTGGAAGTTCCGGAAGGCTGGAGAGGGCCTGGGATCACTCCTTATGCTCGGGGCGGTTCGCCCATCCCTAGTGAATACCCACTAATTTTGTTATTGGAGACAAGAAACCAGCTACGGGATAAAAGTTTCTTAAATGGTAAACTATTTGATAACATTTGG
Organism: Lithobates pipiens; assembly: GCF_037356315.1. NCBI lineage: Eukaryota > Metazoa > Chordata > Amphibia > Anura > Ranidae > Lithobates > Lithobates pipiens. The sequence goes on from NW_027507790.1 coordinate 228,252,568, forward strand.
CAGGAAATTAAAAAGATTACAAGTGTTACCGGGTATACTTTTTTTACTCTAATATTGAACAACTCCAATTATGGCTCACTATTCAAATTGGAGGGGTTTGATTTATGGAAGATTCAGGGGCTGAAGCATATAGTGCAATTATTTCAGGATGATGTGTTAAAAACTTTTACTCAATTAAGCAATGAATATGATATCCCAAACCAAAGTTTTTTTAAATTCCTACAATTTAGGCATGCTATACAGGCGCAGACCTGCTACCATGAAGTAAAACTTAAGCAATCTTCAATAATATCATTGTTGGATAAAAGGGAGGATAAGCAAGGCCTCATTCCTTGACTATATTGTGTACTTTACAATAAATTCAAGAAACAGTGGATATTCTAGCAAGGACACAATGGGTACACTTTCACCTAGGACAGTGATGGCCAACCTTGGCACCCCAGATGTTTTGGAACTACATATCCCATGATGCTCATGCACTCTGCAGTGTTGTTGAGCATCATGGGAAATGTAGTTCCAAAACATCTGGGGTGCCAAGGTTCACCATCACTGACCTAGGACATGGGTGGCGTTTTCTGTTCTAGTTCCGACGTCACTCAAAAGAAGTGACGTCGGCACTCGGGTGCTCCGTCGAACGTAGCGCCTGAGAGGATCATCAAGAGGTAAGCAGAAGCTTGCCATGCCTTCCCATATTTAAATTTTACTTGGTCGGCGGCAGCACACATATTAAACTTTCGGACACATGCTGCTGCAATTTGGTGGGACACATGCTGCTGCAATTTGGTGGGACACATGCTGCTGCAATTTAGTGGTGACACACGCTGCTGCAATTTGGTGGGACACATGCTGCTGCAATTTGGTGGGACACATGCTGCTGCAATTTGGTGGGACCCTCTGACTGTTCATCAGTGGAGATCGATGATAAATTCAGCTTTACGATTGTAGAAAACGTACATACATGGACCGGAAATGCTCTAAAAATTTGACAAAATCTGGGCTGCTTGGGTAGAAGCTAGAGACCTAACACTATGGTATTTTGTTGCTAGACAATTTGCCCCCTCTTTTAGAGATGTCAAGTTCTGTCATTTATAGGGGTACAGATGGCTGGAGACGGTTCACCTTTACACATATGATTACCTCTTGATTTTTTCGCTCCTCCTATTTTGATCCTTCATATCCTCCATCCTTAAAAGCCCCCTCCTTCCCTTGACCTCTGATTGCCGGGTGCTGTCATTTGATCTGGTGTAGGTTCTTTCAATTTGTACTGTGAAACTTTTTGATTTTATATGAATTTTAATTTTATATATGCATATTCTGCTATGTAACAAGGCTTTGTGCCACAAATGTTTATTACTGTTTGTATTTTGTTTGTTCTCTAAAGATGAATAAAACTATTCTTCTGCGAAAAAAAGAGACAGCAGTTATAAACATCCCTTTACTCTGGAAGTATAAACCATACGGAAATAAAAAAAAAATAAAAAAAATAATATATATATATATATATATATATATATATATATATATATAATTTATTATGCATGGAAAATATGTTCATGCTCAGACTTTCAGAGCAAATTTATAAACATAAACATAACCTGGCTCTAACCCTGACTCTCTGACCTAGATCAAACCCTAATCTAGCTATTTTATCTTTGTTTTTTGTTTTCTTTACATTGATTTTTGTTTACATTTTATTCCTTTAGCAAGGACAAAAGATACAATATATATTTTTTTTCCATTCGAGAGAAGAAAAAGACCCAGGGGTGGGATGTACAGTGACTCATTACTGTGTCAGCCAATCAGAGGCTATCACCACAGTGATCAGGTGTTCGGGAACCGGGCCTCCCGGTTTCCAGTTAATAGTAGGAGACCCAGAGCTCTTGGTTAGGGACTAACAGCAGTACAATCATAGTGGTGCATACAGTAGATGATGCAACACAGAAGAAGACGCACTTCCATGAGGTTACATTTCTTCGTATGCTCGTCTCTAAAGGGGTTTATGTATATAGCCTTTGGAATCTAGTAGCTTGAAGAAAAACATTCAGAGTATTCTTAAAGAGTAAGTTCATCTTTCGTACACTTTTTTTTTTTTTCCAAATTCCAGCTCCCCTATGCACCAATATAGCATTCATGTACTTTTTTTGCAAAAATATCAAAGCTTTCCATCAAATCTCAAGTCGATGGTCACTTACTTTTCTTGTCCTAATCCACGTTTAGTTTGACTCATGGAGGCTCAGCATCACATGTGGTTGATATGTATTTTTTATAATGTATTTTTAAATCTATACAAACATTTTTTGCCTTTCATTTCTATTTTAACCGCTTCCGGACTGCCCCACATACATTTACTGCGGCAGGGCGACCAGGGATATTTTGCACATGCCGCTCCTGCTGTGATTGGCTCCCGCTGTGTTCAATCAGTGGGTCCGGAGGCCGCAACAGCCACAGCGACCCAGTCTGCGGAGAGACGGATCAGTGGTGTGTTGATGTAGACAAAGCACACTGCTGACCTGTCAGGGAAGAAAAGTGAGAGATCATGTTTCAGCTAAGGTGTATCACGATCTCTCCTTTCCTCCAGTGTAACACTTCCCCCTACAGTTAGAAACACCTCCCAGGGAACACATTTTAACCCCTTGATCGCCCCCACGTGTAAACCCCTTCCCTGCTAGTGCCATTTATACAGTGATCAGTGCATTTTTATAGCACTGATCACTGTATTGGTGTCACTGGTCACCAAAGAGTGTCACTTAGGGTCAGATTTGTCCGCCGCATTGTCAAAGTCCCGCAAAAAATTGCAGATCGCCCCAATTACTAGTGAAAAAATATAAATAAATAAAAAGTCCCTAAATCTATCCCGTATTTTGTAGATGTTATACCTTTTGCACAAACCAAATATACACGTATTGTGATTTTATTTACTAAAAATATGTAGCAGAATACATATTGGCCTAAACTGATGAAGAAATTAGTTTTTTTTTTTTTTTTTTGAATATGTATTATAGCAGAAAGTAAAAAATATTGTTGTTTTTTTTCAAAATTGTCAGTCCTTTTATTTATATAATGCAAAAAATAAAAAAAAGCAGAGGTGATCAAATACCACCAAAAGAAACCCCTATTTCTGGGGAAAAAAGGACATCAACTTTATTTGGGTACAACCTCACATGCCCGTGCAATTGTCAGTTAAAACAACGCAGTGCCGTATCGCAAAAATGGGGCCCAGTCAGGAAGTGGGTAAAACCTTCCGGGGCTGAAGTGGTTAAACTGAATGGGTTGTTTTACAAGGTGATCGCTTACAATCACGGAGTTCTGTCTGACAGGTTTCCTTTCCAAGTACAAATTCGACATTTGTTAAGATTATACTACAAGCTGTTAGGATCAATCAATTTGCACAGCATTACTTTCAGTACATTTCTCATGCTTTGACAAGCACATAAATATCGACCAGAAATCTGGCAAGCTCCTGTTTGAACTGATAGCGCCTTTACTAGCCTGAAATCTCAACCAGCGTCGTCAGCCCTGCCTGCTGGACTATAGAATGCCACTTATCCTCCATTCTGTTTTACCCCACATGTATACATTCATTTTTTTTCCAAGTAAAACAATGCTGCCTTGACTCCTAAGAGCCTGCATACAAAATGTGTGTAAGGAAAGGGCTCTTTGGAGATGCGGTTCTGGGGTTGTGCCTATGTCATTTTGAAGTGACCTCCTCCCAGGAGTTGCCCCTGCAAGAATTCTGTAAGCAAGAGATGATGGGAAGCAATAATGCTGGGATACGCTGTAGAGGGAAATGGGAGGTTTGGGATTAAATTTGGGAAATGTCTGGATGTACTAAAATTGGCTGTCCCAGTACCAATCCTTGTGATATATATCGCCTTGTACCAGGGGCGGACTGACCATTGGGCCACTCGTGCACTGCCCGAGTGCCCCGTGCCACAAGGGGGCCCCATCAGGGTTGCCAGCCTCAGTAAAACCAGGGAAACTATGTAAAAATCTGTGTTTTTTTTTTTACATCTGTCTTTGAAATGTCCCTTACCGACATCCTTTTGGTTTAAAAATCCTTAGATTATAGCTACCCCACCTCTTCAGTACCTTCTCAGCCAATAGAAACATGTCTGTGTATACTGTGTTTGTGTGTGTTTGTGTATATTGTGTGGGCCCATAATGTCTGCTTGCCGGGGGCCCCATAATCTCCTATTGCCCGGGGGCCCCATGAGTTGTCAGTCCACCCCTGCCTTGTACTAAACCATTTGGATTGCATTCCATATACAGATACTTTAACTTATATCCTTTACCAGTTCTTTGCCATATACACACAGACAATATGAGTATAAGTTAAAATGACAGTCCCTTTAAATCCGAAGTGTGATAGACCTTTGCATTGCATCATTCTGTGCCCATACATCAAGAATGGGAGGAAGTAACTCCGCTTTGCTTCTGTTCGATGTTGCGTCATTCATGATTGTGAAATATCTTTTAGTTTGTAGGTAACTTGAGGTTGACGGTGCCATGGATGATTTAATCTGATCGGGTTTGGTAGATGGTTTCCACCATTTGACATGCCCTACATAAATAAAAAGAAACTTAAATTACAAATTGAAATTTTAGAAATGATAATGTCTATAACGATAAACTATTGAAAGAGTTATCTTGCTGTAACCAAAGACAATAACTATATGGTGCACTGTAGTAAAAAATAAATAAATAAAATAAAAAATTCCCTGAACCTGATTTCAAGTGCCACTGGTATAATACTTTTTTGTAAACCAGCGCTCAAGTAACCAGACTATTCACTATAAATTATTAAAATATTCTGAACAATTAGTAAAATCACTTTAAAACAAGCCCTCATTCACCTCTGTAGCTACTGCATAGGCAGCAAGAAAAAATTCATCTTCAAAGTTCACATCTTTTACTTTACCTATTACTCTCTGTTGTACCAAATCTTGGCTATCCGCCAGACCTCCAAAGTAAACACATAGCAAAGGATTCTAAATCTGCTCTAGGTATCAAATACTCTAATGCCCCATACACACGGTCGGACATTCAGACAACAAAATCCGTCTGATTTTTTTCCAATGGATTTTGGCACAAACTTGTCTTGCATACACACGGTCGCACAAAATTTCAGGAAAATCCGATCGTTTAGAACACGTATGACGGGACTATAAACAGGCCAGTAGCCAATAGCTTTTGTCTCGTAATTTATTCTGAGCATGCGTGGCACTTTGTCCATCGGAATTGTCTACACACAATCGGAATTTAAACGATTGAATTTTGTTGTCGGAAAATTTTGGATCCAGCTCTCAAACTTTGTGTGTCGGAAATTCCTACGGAAAAAGTCAGATGGAACCCGCGCACGATCGGATTTTCCGACAACAAGATCCAATCGCACATTTTCCACCGGAAAGTCCGACCGTGTGTACAGGGCATAAGACCCCTTTCAGATGGCGTGTTCTCCGTCCAAGCGGATCAGCTTGCTTAGCGGGGGATCTCTTCGCTGATCCCCACTGAGCAGGCGGACACGGACACAGCCCACTTTTCCTTTATGGGGCGGTCAGATGGAAACGGACTACATATCTATACTACTCCATACTACACGTATCCCCATCCATTTGTTTTTTAGCGGACCTGATCAGATCAGATGCCAGAGGGCAGGGCTGGACTGGGACAAAAATTTGGCCCTGGACTTCACTCAGACCGACTCACTTTAATTTTGCAAACACGTACAAAAACAAGCGAACAACCTGCTCGCAGCACACTCCATTTATTTCCCATACACCCCCTATACTTGCAGCACACTCCATTTATTTCCCATACACCCCCTATACTTGCAGCACACTCCATGCATTTCCTATGCACCCCTATACTCGCATAACATGGAAGGGGGGGTGGGTGTACAGATTGCATGACTTACGTATAGGAGGTTATGTGAAATGTATACAAAGAAGCTATGACTGTAGTGACACATAAGTATAAAAATAATGTATAATAAAGAGGCATTCATGTTTATGTAGTCAATTGATAGAAAGTATACTATATATATTTGATTGTCAGTGAATATTTGCAATAGTAATTTTTTTCATATAGTTAGCCATATACTATGGAGCTGTCATTTAAAGAGCTGAGAGTAATCCTGGTTCACACTGGTGCTATGCGGGAAACCCTGCGATTCAGTGCCAGTTCCCACATCGCACCTGAATAGCACACTGAGATTTGTGAACTGATGGTGGTGTCAATGTAAATTTATTATCACCCCCAGATCAGTTCACAGATAGCAGTGCGATCTGTCAAATGGTACAGGAATCGGAACGCATAGATGTGAACACCCATGCAATCGGATTCCAATGCTGACCAAAAAAAGGAAAAAAGGCCTAAAGAATTTCTGCAGATTATTACCATGACATCCCCTGCTGTTACCTCACTCCCTCATTTCTTGCACTAGACAGAACTAAGATTGTTTCTATGCTGAGACTAATATACACCACAGATAAAATTATTTAACGCAATGCATATGAATTAATGTAGAGGGGTCAATATTGGTGACATGTCAGATGACCCCCCTCCCCCATGTATTATTCAGACTGTCCCAGTATGCCCCTATCAGCCCCCCAGCCTTACCTATGCCACTCACTGCATTCTAATGTCACAGTCACTACAGTGCAGGGTCTCCTCTTCTTATCCTTAAGTCTGGCCTCCAGGGACCTCACCCCCGATCCCTTCATTCTCAGGCTTCCCTATACTGGCTAACCCGGGTCCCCCTCCTCACTGAGAGCAGAGTCTGAGTCCCATCCAGTCTGCTCCTTCCCGGCTAGTCCTCCGGCCCTCACCTCCCCAAACAGCCTCCAGCAGCAGGCAGGGATGGTGGTGGGGCTGCCGCTAATGGGGATCAGGTGCCCAACTTCCTTGTTCGTGATGGTCTGGATGGAGAGGAAGGTCAGGGTGCTGGAGCTCCTCACAGTCATCTGCAAGGGGGATGAGAAGGAGGAGGATGGGAGGGGCTCAGGCTGCTGGGAATCCCTTGGAGGATCGAATCACTGAGGAGAAGGCAGATGACAGTCCATGCAAGTCACTGGGGGATTTTTTGCTCCACTTAACCATGTATGTTCAGGAATGGGTGTACAGGAATGGCAGGGGACCTCTGCTGTCAGCATCAAGGGCGATCCCAGGATCTCATCTACAGCCTCATACCAGCGGCCATGGCTGCACCCTTGACAGACTGTCACTGAAACCGACCCACTGTGCCATTTGCCCACCGGGAAACTCCTTGTAGTTCCGATAGCCAGAGGGTGATAGCAGACACACGTCCACTGACATCCGCCGCCCCATAGAGAACAATCTGATTGGGCCCGCCTGAAAAATGCACAAGTGGACCCAATCGGTACATTGGTGTGAAAGGGGCCTAAGTAAGCCATATCCTATAGTATTTTTCCCCAAAAAATGCTTTATTGGAAACAAGTGGATAATATATTTGATACATACAGTACAGTGTAGTATAAGTGAAGTTAGGAACAGAAAACAAAACATGAGGCACAGTCAGGGAGCAATGCATTCTGCCAAAATACAAATGATGCAGTCATACACTTTTAGTGAAGAATCATATTGGGCTGATCAAAGGCTATCCCTTGGACCAACTTAAAGGGGTTGTAAAGGTAATTTTTTTATTTTCTACATAGGTTCCTATAAGCTAGTGCATTGTTGGTTCACTTATCTTTTCCTTCGATTTCCCTTCTAAATGTTTTTTTTCTTTGTTTTCTTTGTCTGAATTTCTCACTTCCTGTTCCTCCCCAGTGAGCTGTTCAGTAAGCTGTTCTGGCTGACTAACCACCAGCTCGGATGATGGTGAGAAGTTTACTGAGGAGAAACAGGAAGTGAGATATTCAGACAAAAAAAAAAAACATTTAGAAGGGAAATCGAAGGAAAAGGTAAGTGAACCAACAATGCACGAGCTTAGAGGAACCTATGTAGCAAATAAAAAATTTACCTTTACAACCCCTTTAAGACTTGTACAATGTATGATACACAACCTGACAAGAATGATGGGGATCTGAATTATTAAACAGAGTATACCCTGCCTATAACTAATCATAAAACTGATGGATGGAACATATTCCTTATTTTTTAATGTATTATTATATCATGCTGACCACAATAATGTACTGTGAGTTGTACAATGTAGATATAGGGTTTATTTTAGTGAGAGTTCTCTGTGACCTGAAAATTATTTCAGGGGTTCCCTTGTGAATGAATGAATGAATGAAATACTTGTATAGCGCACAATGCAAACTGAATCGCCTCTAGGCGCTGTGGCGAGCTTTGACCATCTGCTAAAAGAGGAAGGTCTTGAGTTTTTTCCTAAAAGCCAGGTGATTTTCTTCCAGGCGGATGTTGATTGGTAGAGCATTCCATAGCCGAGGCCCTTGTGGTATTAAGGTTGGGAAATGCTATTCTAGATTGTTCTGGTCAGGGCTATCTTCTCCTGTTTTTTGTTACTGCAAAACAGGTAGGTACTTGTTTTACAAACATTTTATATACAATACAATTTTAGGCACCATTATCTAAACGTGGGCACTTTTTGATATATTCATGTCAAATTATGTTTTTGCCACTTTGTTAAACAACCCAACTTGATACCAAGGATCTGTAGACCTGGATGGAATGGAATAAGAAAAGAATTATCAACGGAATGAAAAAATCACTTGCCTTTTTCAAGCTGTCCCTGTAAGTGTGCCAAGTCTGAGAAGAAACCTGAAGAAGTCTTCTGAAGAGACTGTTGGCTTCTTGACCTGGACATTGTGCCATTGCCAGACAGTGGAGGTAAATGTGTCTTCTCTTTCCATCCATCTTCCTTCTTTTGCATAGTAAGAAGTTTGTTGCTCCTACGCCCTAAGATGGTCTCAATCTCTCCATTTTTCAATTTCATTTCCAATTCTTGTCTTGTGAATTGAGGATGGGAAGCTGATAGAAGAACCGATCTGCAAACCACTGGAACCAGTTCATTAAAAAATTCTGGAGGGATGGCCGGTGATGGACATGGAGATACAGGAACACCACATACAAAACAGCTGGGACCACGCAGCCTGAATGCATTTTCCATTCTAATGCACTTTTCGTTAAAAGAAAATATGTTTTTTTAGGCAGACTTATTATAATGAGCAAATTTCTCAATGAGAAAATAAAAAAGTTTGTAAGCATACCTAGAGAAGCCTGCAGGAAACGTCTACAAATTCTTGTTGCTGGGCTGGTTTGGTTTGTATTTAGCTCTTGCTACCTAAATAGTATCATGGCAACATAAGCTGAAAAGCTCCTTTGTAACTTGTTTACGACTACTGTGTCATCACTGAATAACAGTCACACATTCCTTTAACATTGATCTGTGTTTGCAGGCTTAGTAAAAACGAAATCAAGTTTAAAGTTTTTTTTTTTTTGTTTTAGATCCATTGGGAAAGGGTTAAAACTGCTGTCAATTTCAACTGCTGTCTTTGCCTCTATTGAGATTTTTTTTTTGGTCAGATTTGTCTCCTGTAAAGGGAAATGAGGAGAAGAGGTTCTCATGGGGACACAACAACAATAAATCCAATCTGGTGGGAATGGCCCTTCAACCAGGTCCATATAAAACTTCAGACGTCTGTCATATAAGACCATCTGACAACTGGTCAGAGATGGAAACATTCTAAGTATGGGCAAGGTATGATTGATTGTGCTGATGTTTGATTTATATGTTATATTTTACAGTTAAAGTTGATCCAAAAAAGGACCTTGTACCATATTATTGCAATAGGGGACATTCCTCCATACCTCCTTACAGATAGCTAAAAAGATCAGTGTTGTCAGTGGGAACTTATCTGAGAGACAGAAATTGCCCAATGCTGAAGGAACCCCTAGCAACCTCTGGAGGAACCCTAGGGTTCCACAGAACCCTGGTTGAGAATCACTGAACTATAGGGCCAGAATTTAAAATGTCTTCAAGAAGAGTCTTTCATCTGTTCCAGCTAGGTTACAAAGGATGATTTACTAAAACTGGAGAGTACAAAGTCTGGTGCAATGGCCAATCAGCTTCTAACTTCAGCTAGTTAAGCTTTGACAAAAAAAAAAAAAACATTTGGAACATAATTGTTTTTTATGCAAAGCTGCCCCTGATTCTGCACTCTCCATTTTTAGTAAATTAACCCCAATGCTATAAAAAAAATATCACACATGGGCTGAATGTTGGGAGACATCGGCCAGTTCAATAAAAACTGGCCCACTGGGTTGAAAGAAAAAAAACTATTAATGTGTACCAGGCTTTAGGATACCCTAAGCCGACAGCAACTCAAAGGCAAGGAAGCTATTGAACTATTTAAAATTAATTTGAATTTATTTAACCCTGAACATTTTAGATACGAAAACATGACACCTAATAGAACCTCAAGTGTTACCATTGAAAAAAAGAATCAATGTCCAAAGGCAACTTTCTTTTCTGCAAAAGCTGGCCATACACTATTACAATTTTATTTGAAAAATTTTGTTTAAAGAAGATTAGTTTGAGTTTCTAATGGTTAGTGATATCACACTGAAGTTTGTTTTCGAACAAAGTGATAAGAACATTTATGGAGCTGAATAGAACATTTTTCTTAAGTCAACACATTTCTAATAATGAATGGGTTTTTTTTTTTTTTTTTGAGAAAGTCCATTCACTTGATCATCGATTGTCAAAAGCAAACGTTCAATGAAGTACTTTTGAATGACATTTGACATGTCATTGAACGTACTGATGAGAATTTTCTTATGTCCGTTCAAACATTTGCTTGAAAAATGACTAGTGTATGGCCAGGTCAAGTTCTGAGCTGAGAAACAGGGACACCTATTAGCTTTGGCAAAGCACATCTACCGGCAAAGCCTCAGTTATGGAGATTAAGGAATTTAATGTACACATAATGATCATCAGCTTCTGATGAGCTGACATACTTGCCATGGAATGTGTGAAGCAGCTTTTTGGCAACCATCTATGTACTGGTAACGCCTTGTGAGGTTCTAGTTCAACCCTCTATGTTACAATGGCTCTCCCCACTCCAACTGTGCTATTGTTTATTAGCAGTGTTTTTTCCACATAGAGATACTTTCTTTATCAATTTACACTGTATTTATATATGTTATTTTTATTTCAATTACTTTTATTAAATGTTTTCTGTAGAAAGGAAGAGCAATACAGAGCAGAGTGGCAAACAATCCTCACATTACCCTGAGCATATAACAAAGTAATTACATAAAAAAATAATATAAGAACATGGGGAACCATGAAAGGATCGTTCATTTGGTCTCAAGTAGTCACAAGCAAATAGGGAGATCAAACGTATGAAGAATACCTGCATAATGTTGACCAATAACACAATTATATATGAGGGAGAGCCATCATAAAGACAGCGTATCCGGTCTACCTATAGTATACATAGAGTCCATGAGAACTAAAACATCAGTAATGCGTAACCTATATGAAGTGGTCTGCAGGTTGGTACAGTAGAACCTTTCATTTGTGTATTATGATTACGAAAGATCTCCCTGTTGTTGAACGTTATATTATTCATTTTTGGGGGACACAACTCCCCACTACTAATAGTGTGAGTAACACAGGTGAGGAAAGGGAAAGAAGGAGAAGAGGGAACAGCAACAGTGCTGGCGAGAAAAGAGAGGAAGAAGAAGAGAGAAGGCGAGTTCACCCAGGGCTCTAACTCCAACAATCCTTGAAATCAGCTCCTTATGTCTGGGACCTGCAAACAGGTAAGCCAGGAGAACCATATTTTTGTTTATTGTTTATCTCGGGATTGTTTATCTCGCAAGATCTACGTGAGTTTCATTAAGGCTATATCTATCACAGGACTTTTCCATGCGGTTGCAATAGCGATTTTGGCCGCTAAGAACATGAAGTATATTAAGGTCTGTGTGTCTCGGGAAATTTTTGACTGGTTTATTCAGTAGGGCAATGCTTTCATCCTTGATAATATTGACCATCGTGAATGAAAATATAAAGGAATGTACCCTCATCCAAAAGCAGCAAACTTTGGGGCAGGCCCACCATACAGTATCTCACAAATGTGAGTAACCCTCACATTATTGTAAATATTTTATTATGTCTTTTCATGTGACAACACTGAAGAAATGACACTTTGCTACAATGTAAAGTAGTGAGTGTACAGCTTGTATAACAGTGTAAATTTGCTGTCCCCTCAAAATAACTCAACACACAGCAGCCATTAATGTCTAAAAGGCTGGCAACAAAAGTTAGTACATCCCTAAATGAAAATGTCCAATTTGGGCCCAAAGTGTCAATATTTTGTGTGGCCATCATTATTTTCCAGCACTGCCTTAACCCTCTTGAGCATGGAGTTCACCAGAGCTTCACAGGTTGCCACTGGAGTCCTCTTCCACTCCTCCATGATGACATCACGTAGCTGGCGGATGTTAGAGACCTTTACGCTCCTCCACCTTCCGTTTGAGGATGCCCCACAAATTCTCAAAAGGGTTTAGGTCTGGAGACATGCTTGGCCAGTCCATCACCTTTACCCTCAGCTTCTTTAGCAAGGCAGTGGTTATCTTGGAGGTGTGTTTGGGGTCGTTATCATGTTGGAATGCTGCCATTGGTTCAGTATGTCACAGTACATGTTGGCATTCATGGTTCGTACATAGTATGCACTGCTAGGTCTGAGCTGTTTTTCTGTAATGTTTTCAGAAAATAGTAAATTTGCTGTAAATGGAAATTCTCAGAACCTCCCCATCTCCAAGCTGTCCAAAAAGTGTGAAGGAGGGGAATATTCGGTTGCCAAATATATAATGTTAGTTCAATATAATTATAAACTGTCTCAGCCACCTTGGAGAACTTATCATGTGGCCACTACATATTCTTATTTACCTATTCTGATGGCAATTGTGTGATGGGATGTTTTCTTTATGGGTAAGAATTTCTAATTTTGTAATTGACTTTTTTGATGTGATAATAAACGTTTTATATATCATTATTTAGCAGTGCAGCTACTTTGTTAAGGTGTTCTCTTCACATTATATTTGTAAAAATGTAAAAATGTACACTTCAAACCCTTGCCATGAAAAAAAATTAAAATAAATAAATAAATATATATATATATATATATATATATATATATATATATATATATATATATATATATATATATATATATATATATATATATATATATATATATATATATATAGATAGATAGATAGATATATGTTATTGTTTGAAAATATGGAAAAAGTATAAAATAGAACACAAGGTAGAATTGCAAGTTTTTTTAATACCGTATTTTGTGAGCAAAGCCCTTTACACATGGACGAATATCGGGTGGCATCAGCCGGTTTCTACTGAATATTTGGCCCCGTGGAAGGGACATGATCAAAAAAATCCTGCCAATTGACACTTGATCAGTGCTCTCAGCCAATGGCTGAAAGCACTGACTGGTGTGTTCTAGAGGGGGGGCGTCCACTAGTGTGTACCAGGCTTTAAACAATGAGTCATATGACTTATTTGTTGAAATCTCTTATCGATAGAATCAGATTTATCAATAAAAGATAGGATCTTAAAGTGTATGTAAACCCTAAAATTTTACTTCTCTTATTCGATCTTTTGTGATCTGTTAAATATACCAATGTAAATATTTTGTTATATCTTTTTAACCACCCTGGCGGTATGATTATGTCAGATTTTTGATGCTGAAAGTGATACAATGTTTTGCATGGAAATTTGTTGTTTTATATTGTAGTCCTGCAATTCTTAGGAATAACTCACTTAAATCTGTCCAAACAAGATTCTAATAGACATCCCGGGTATGATAAAATTTGAAACATGAAATCATACATTATAATATAATAAATAACTATAAATAATTATAACAAATAATAATAATAAAATGTATTCATTATTGTAATTGAATCAAAAACACAGAAATTTGCTCAGTTGCTGAATTGTCGCTGTCGTCACTCTCAGTGTTTGATGACTAACATCCCCACAAATCACTCAATTCTGCAAGTGATTCTAATTTCTAAAGCTGTTTTCTAGCTTATCTAAAACCACTTTTGACGTAAAGGGACACTTTTTGGTTGCTATGGACAAGCTCCAGTTAACAGGCAGAAAGAACAGTATATATAATATAAAACTGCATGCAGGGTACTGGACAAAGTGAAATGATTTGATACAGTAATGTAATCTGTAAGATTACAGTGTACTGTATGTGAAATGTGTTTTTTACTTTTTGAATTTGGCGCCGAACTCCGTCCCCGCGCGTCGCAACGCTCGCAGGGAATGGAGCTCTTCGCTGTCACAGATCGAGAGAGACACGGTGGCTTACTGATCACAGCGGGGAGACATCACTGGATCCAGGGCACAAGGTAAGTAACCCCCTCCATGGATCCAGCCATGTGATCCCGAGTCTGGCTCGGGAATACCGCTTATAGTAATTAAATCTCACCCCGAGCCAGACTTGGGAATACCGCCAGGGAGGCTACACAAGCTGAAGTTAGAAGCTGATTGGCTACCATGCACAGCTGCACCAGATTTTCACTCTCCAGTTTTAGTAAATCAAACCCACAGTAATTATTGCTAGCGCCTGAAGCCACTGGCAATAATCACATGAAAAATCTGACATGCTGGTTGTACCCAAGTCGATCGATGGCTCAACTTGGGTACTATCAGCCTGCCCATACATGGTTTGAATCTTGTCCGGTCTCTGCTGAAGTGGCCGAGATTCGAACTGTCTATGGCCGGCTTTACTCTGTGTATGTCCCTTCCCTAAAACAAAGAGATTGACTTCCGGCAACCACAGGTCCCTGCCAGAAGAATACACAGTGATTATTGCTAGGGGCTATAGGTGCTGGCAATAATCGCATGACAAATCCGACATGCTGAGTGTACCCAAGTTGATCTATTTGGGTACAATTAGCCCGCCCATAGATGGTTTGAATCTCGACCAGTCCCTGCTGATAGCAGCAGCTTGGAATTGCATGCCATTGCTGAGCCTAACAAAGCAAACAGAATATTGGCATGCATTAAAAAGGGGATTAATTCCAGAGATAAAACAATAATTCTCCCGCTCTACAAGACTCTGGTCTGGCCGCACCTAGAGTATGCTGTCCAGTTCTGGACAACAGTCCTCAGGAAGGATGCACTGGAAATGGAGCGAGTACAAAGAAAGGCAACAAAGTTAATAAAGGGTCTGGAGGATATTAGTTATGAGGAAAGGTTGCAAACACTGAACTTATTCTCTCTGGAGAAGAGACGCTTGCAAGGGGATATGATTTCAATATACAAATACTGTACTGGTGACCTCACAATAAGGATAAAACTTTTTCGCAGAAGGGAGTTTAACAAGACTCGTGGCCACTCATCAAAATGAGAAGAAAAGAGGTTTAACCTTAAACTACGTAGAGGGTTCTTTACTGTAAGAGCGGCAAGGATGTGGAATTCCCTTCCACAGGTGGTGGTCTCAGCGGGGGCATTGAGAAACTATTAGATAAGCACCCGAATGACCGCAACATACAGGGATTTACAATGTAATACTGACATATAAACACACACACATATAGGTTGGACTTAATGGACTTGCATCTTTTTTCAACCTCACCTACTATGTATCTATGTAACCGGCCTGAGATTTAAACCATCTATGACCAGCTTAAAAATGCAGACCTCGATTGCAAATTCTTGAGCCTCATGTAGTTATCTGTTCAGGTATAAAGGCATTAATTAAGCTAGTTTGTTAACTGTCATTGGTTTCTGGTTGGTAAGAACTGGAAATGTCTCCAATAATCTGAAGAACACTGTAGAGAAGGTTACGATTATTTTCTGAGCTAATAGTTAAAGAGGAAGTAAACCCTGATGGATTTACTTCCTCTTTGATTCCCTGCAAAGGTAAAGCATAATGGACTACTTTGCATCGCATAGTAGTCCATTATGTGTCACTTACCTAACACAGGAGCCAGCGAAGTCACCGCTGTCCCCTGTAGTCCGGAGCATCCATCTTCTCGGTGGGTCTCGCTGCTCTGCTGCTGTCATTCAGTGAAGCCGCGATGACGTCACTCCCGTGCATGCGCATGGGAGCCGCCACTCGCGGCATATCGCCGTTGACAGCGCCGCTGTCTATGGTGCATGCCCCGTAGACAGCGGTGCCTGTCTTTCGGCAAATATCTCCTAAACCGTGTAGGTTTAGGAGATATTTCTTGGACCTACAGGTAAGCCTTAATCTAGGCTTACCTGTAGGTCAAAGTTGGTTGTAAGGGTTTACAACCACTTTAAGTGACTAATGTAGAAATGTACATCAATACCGCTAAAAAATATCAACCCACTTAAAAATGGTGTGAAACAGCCTGCAATATAACCACCTCATTCACCTCTTCTATACACATTTATGGAGTGATCTCTATCACATCTAATTAATAATACTCATCAATAAATGGGAACTGCAAAAAGAACATGCAAAACAATTTGCCAGTAGCCATGCAAAATTAAATTAAATTTTCTGCGAGTATACCATTTGTTGGTATATATTAACACAAGTATTCGGGCACCTTCAAGCCGTCATTGGGAACATTGTAGGGTACCTGATATGTACATAGAAATATTAACTCTGCTCAGCAACATATAAGCAAAGCTCGGGCTATATTTTAAGCACAATTTGAGCATTCCTATTCTTTAGCACTACAAGACATGAAAGACGCTGATGGTATCTCATCAACAAGAGCTTTGCTAGTAAGTTGACATCACAGAGAAGGATGTTGTGGTTTAGCTGCGGCTCTTTGGGGTACAGTCATGCGATAGCTGCCCCTGATACTGAGCTGGGTTTGTGATGTTCCCCTGCGTGGTTAGAACACAGCGTCTGGAGAACAAATGTCTGCAATCACATAAAAGTACAACTTGTGTCTTATGTCTCTGCTACAAAGAGAAAAATACATTGTTCTGGTCAATAATCCCCGCTCTGATACGGAAAACACAAGATGTAGAGTAGCTGTTACTTGTTCAGCATCACTATTGTTGTCACGTCTGCATTCGACAGAAAGATACATAGGAAGCAATTACTGAAAACTAAAGCATAAAAAAAAAAAAGTATTTTGCCCAAAGCAGCCAGATTTCAGATCTCAATATTTTAGCAGAGGCTAGAAATAGAATAACCTACATATGAATGGTTGGTGTTGGGAACACAGATTTATTTCAAAATAATAATAATAAAAAAATTCTAACAATTACTAGCTAGTCAGAAAAAAAAAAAAAAGCTTCACCGTTAAATAAATTTATAATTAAAATGTAGGTTTTGGTTGCCAATGTTTGCACATATATGTGGAGGCCACACCGACCCATCAATACCCTTCTGTATAATGTGGTCTCTAACAGAACTCCCATCTTGAGACATATATAGCAACTAATAAACTGAGGTAGCTCATTGCCCATTAAAGGCATTCTGACCATGGGGTAGATTTACTAAAACCGGAGAGTGCACAATCTGGTGCAGCTGCGCAGCATGGTAAAATCAAATTTGAAAACAAGAATAGAATAAAACAGAATAAAACATAAAGAAATAGAAAAGAATAGAACAACATAGAGTAAAATAGAACAGAAGAGAATATAAAATAAAATAAAATAAAATAATACTAAATAAAATTTTATAGAAAATAAAGGAATAGAATAGAAAAGAATAGAATAAAAATAAATAAATAAAATAGAAGAGAGTATAAAAGAACAAAATAGAAAATTAAAAAAAAATATATAAAATAGAATAGAAAAAAGGGAATAGAATAGAAAATAAAATATAAAAGAAGAATAGAGAAAAACAGAACAAAATAGAATAGAAAATAAAATAATAGAATTAAATTAAATATAAATGAAAGGACTAGGATGCAAAATAATAGCATCAATTAGAATAGAAGTGCAGAGCTGGCTCCTGACGAGCAGGCGCTATGGTTTTTCAAAGTTAATTTTCCTGAAACCACAGTTGGGTTTTTGGGGAAAATTTCCAAAATTTCTGGTTTCGGTGCCAGTCTAGCTAAATTGCACTGGGTTCTCCTTGACCACAGGTGTCGCTGTTGGCAAGAGTTGAGAACACTTCTTTCGGAACCAGCCCAGGCGGAGTGTTCTCCTGCTGTGCATTCTGGGAGGTGGTATTTAAGGTACGGACACCACGTGCTTGGGTGTTGTGTTCTGTTCTGTATTTTCTGTCCGTTTGGTTCTTGTCGTCCTGACCAGCCCATGGCCCTCCTTGCCTGGGGTGCGGAACCATGCATTTCAAGTCTCGGGGTTGGCTAGCCCGAGGCAATGCAACTGCAGGGACAGGCCTGAATGGAATTTGGGGCCTATTGATCCAAAGGTGGTCAGGTGCCATCTCATCCAAGGGAGAGGCCCAGCAACTGGAGAAACCCCATGGGAGGACTCTTCAAGAGAAGGCCATGCACAAGGCTGGCTTCTCTGAAGGAGCCTTGAAGGACACTACATGGATCTACACTCATATGGTATTGCCAGATCGGCTGAGAGATACTGGCACCGTATGATAGCTCTTTAAATTTGTCCCTCAGTTATGCTCAAGTCTGTGGCAGAGACTTTCTCAAATACTCTACACTCAAGTCTGTGGCAGAGACTTTGCTTAACACCCTACCGACTGCTAGGCCTAGTGAGAGGAGGTCTATCCGGGGTTCATGAGGTCCAGCTGTGAAACGTTTGCTATTCTCTGGATTTTTCCTATAAGAGACTTTCCATTTTTGCAGTCTAAAGTACCTGAACTTACTCCTAACCCTCTACCCTAACCTGAGAGACTCTGTTTCTGGTTCAAATAAATAACCCAAAAGAAGATTCAGCGTCAGTTTCCACATTTCTTTGGGTCATATTCCATGGGAGCTCCTAGACGGAGAAGAGGTCAAGAAGGTAACGGTAAGCCCAAAAAAAACAGCAGCTCCTTCGGGGGTCAGTGCTACAAAAGAATAGAAAATAATATAATAGAAAAAAACAATAGAATAGAATAGAAAGAAAATAACAGTCTTTCGAAATTCGAAGTTTGGATAGACTGAATTCCAATTCAAAACGAATACATTAGAATAGAATAGAAAATCATAGGACAGAAAACAATAGAATAGAAAATAAAAGAATAGAATACTTTCCAAAACAATAAAAATTGTGAGCTATGGTGACGTGATTAGTGAAAACAAAAGGCACTGTGAAAATTTTGCTGAACAAATAAAAATTTTCAATATGGTCATGCAACTCTTCATATAGCCTATATACCTTAAAAACACATATGGATTGTGGATTATGGATTGTAACATACATACCGTTGGAAATCCTGAGTGCCAATAGGGCACATTAACATGTGAGTGTACACCTAGTGGGGGGAACATTGTTTTTTATGTGAATTCATTTATAAACTACCTGCTCGATGAGTTCCTCTCTGTGATCTCTTAAAACTTGCCATTATGGTGCTTAATTTAAACATACTGTATATGTCCATTCCACAAGGGCTACCTGACCTGAGCCAAATAACAATCCAATATTCAAATCTTTATGAATTCAAATCCATTTGAATCTAAAAACAAAATTGAAATGTGTACATCATATCCCTGCTGATGAAAAACATGATGGTCATTATTCCGCTAAAAATGTTGTCTCTAGGTCAGGTCAGGTGTACGACGAGTGTCCCATCAACATCTGTCACAGTGAACCTGTGCCCAAAAACATCTGTAGTATTAGTAGTAGTGGCCATTCAACATCTGTCAGAGCTTACCAGTGCAACCAAGCAGCTGTCACCAACATGTACCAATGTACACAAACATCTGTAATACTAGTGTCCCATCAACAGGGCCGCTGATAGAAATCATGGGGCCCCCTACAGCCTACCTGACGGGGCCCCCCTTTAGCTCCACCCTTGGTCCCTCCTTTAGCCCCATCCCTGGCCCTTCCCCAGATGCCATATTGTGCTGCAGACAGTGGCACCAATGCCATGCTGCCCATCAATGCCATATTGTGCTTCAGACAATGCCACCCATGCCGCCGATGGCAAAGTGCCATTGGCAGCATGGGTGGCACTGTCTGCAGCACAATATGGCTTTGGCTGCATGGGTGACACTGTCTGCTACACATTGCGGCATTTGCGGCATGGGTGGCACTGTCTACAACACAATATGGCATGCGCAGCATGGGTGGCACTGTCTGCAGCACAATATGGCATTGGCGGCATGGGTGACACTGTCTGCAGCACATTACGGCATTGGCGGCATGGGTGGCACGGTCTCTGCAGGCAGCACATGATACCTGCAGATAGTGCCACCCATGCCACTAAAGCCATAATGTGCTGCAGACAGTGCCACCCATGCCATATTGTGCTGTAGACAGTGCCACTCATGCTGCCAATGGCATAATGGCATGGGTGGCACTGTCTCTGCAGGCAGCACATGCGTTATGGCATTAGCGTCATGGGTGGCACTGTCTGCAGCAGATTATGGCATTGGCGGCATGGGCGGCACTGTCTCTGCAGGCAGCACATGTGTTATGGCCCATAATGCATGTGCTGCCTGCAGAGACCGTGCCACCCATGACGCCAATGCCATATTCTGCTGTAACGGTGCCACCCATGCCGCATGCGTTATTGCCCATAACGCATGTGCTACCTGCAGACAGTGCCACCCATGTTGCCAATGGCATAATGTAAAGATGCTGCTGCAGTAGTAGTAGATCTTGAATCCACCCCCCCAAGCAAGCACACACCTGTGTTCTGTGTTAGCTGGGCCCCAGGAGTCACTTCCTCCTTCATCCTGTTGCTGTTTGCTGTCTGGACTGGAGTGCGAGTCAGATGCCAGATCAAGCCCTTTCTTTTTTTTTCTTCCGCCACCGCCGCTCGTCTCTCTGCTTTTTCTCTGTCCGAGTGAAGAACAGAGCAGAAGGGGAGGAATCACTCCGCGCCAGGGAAGGCAATATAGAGGACGCGCTGGCCGGAACTTGAGCCAGCATGAGGAGCGGGTGCGGAGAGGACATTCTTCCGTGTCCGAAATAGAAAAAATAGTCCCTCCCCCTGCATATTGAGCTATCGGCATAAAAAAAAAAAATGTAAAAAGAACGGCTAGTGTTCAGTTGGTTTGGTGTATGCAGACAGATAGTGTTCAGTCAAGGTGGCTGGGGGATTATTATTTTTTTTAACATTAATTAGGTCTCTGTTCAGGTCGCCCAGGCCCCCCTGCTGGCCGGGGCCCAGTACAACAGGGCCAGTCGTACTGGCCTATCAGCGGCCCTGCCCATCAACATCTGATGTGAAAGCTGAAAACTTTCTTATATGTAAAAATCGAAAAAAAAAAATCTAATTTGGTCAAATTTTTTTTAAATTCGGCAGCAATTTTTACGAATTCAGGAAAAATGAAGCGAATTTGGAAAACAAATTGAACTAACTTAACGATTCTAATAAAACTAAATTAGTTAACTAACAAATCAAAAAAAAAAAATTTTTTTGTTTTTGTTTTGCACGTCTAAAACACACCATTCGTGTTCAGGTGCCATTCATTTTCAATGTTCCACCGCTGCACAGGAACTCATAGATCTCATAGATCTCAGGTGCAGTGATGTCACCACACTTGTAGTCAATGGATACCTCCTCCAGCCCCATAGCCTAACCTAGGTACAGACCTGCGGCTGGAGGGATAGACTGCAAATTGATCACAGTTGCTATGCTTTGCAGGCTCCATGAAAAAAAAAAATAATAATGTCAAATTTTTTTAAAATCAATGTGTGTGCAATTATTATTATCATTTTTTTATTTTATTTTTGTAAAAGGTGGAATTAGCCTTTAAAGGTGCAGGGATCTACTAGAAGCCCAGCTTGGTACAATGGCAGCTGAAGACTTCCATCTCTGCAACAAATCCAGCAACTAAAAACAGTGGCAACTTCTCCAATCAATTCAATACAGTGGAATCTTGGACTATGAGCATAATCCGTTCCAGGAGAATGCTTGTAATCCAAAGCACTCGCCTATCAAAGTGAGTTTCCCCATAGAAGTCAATAGAAACAAATATAATTCGTTCCGCATTGACTTCTATTGCATGCAATACCGCATGTGGCCAGAGGTCGGGGGAGCACCGGAGAGTCTCGGAAATACTCCGAGACCGCTCGGCTGAACTCGGAAAGAATTGAAAACACTCGGGTTTCCGAGTGATTCTAAGTATTTCCGAACGGTTCCGAGTGTCGCCGGCACTCCAGCATCTCTGTCCAAATGCGGTACTGCACACCCCATTGGCTTGAATCCTGCTCATTTTGTGAGACATCACTCACAAACCGAGTCAGGATTAAAAAAAAAAAAAAAAAAGCTGCTCTTCTTTCAAAACGCTTGTTAACCGCATTGCTTGTAAACCAAGGTTCCACTGTACTAGATTTTTACAGCAACGTGCACATGGGCAGAGTATTTCAGAGAACGATACAAAAGAAATATTTCCCAGCACAATTACCAGCTAGTCAGCAAAAAAAAATCTGAAATACTACAGTTTCAGCAATTCGCATTGAAAACAAAGGTTTTGTCTACATACATCTGCAACCGAAACCTCCGTTTTTTTAAATGTAGGTCGCTGAAACTATGTAGTATTTATTTATTTATTTATTTTGACTAGCTGGTAAGTGTGATGGGAGTTTGTTTTGTATTGTAGGAGACAGTGCAAGAAAGATTTTTGCTAGAAGCAGCTGCCTGCAGGTAATCGGATACATTACTCATAATTAATGGCGCGTACACACGATCAGACTTTTTGGCAGACTTGGTCCGGCCGACCGGAATTAGTTGGACAATTCGATCGTGTGTGGGCTCCAGCTGACTTTTTTTTCCCCAAAAGTCAGACGGACCTAGAAATAAAATATGTTTCAAATCTATCCGACGGACTCAAGTCCGAAGGACTAAAAATTGGGAAAACCATTTGTCTGTGTGCTGGTCCGACGGACCAAATACCATGCAAGGGCAGCTATTGGCTACTGGCTATTGAACTTCCTTGTATAGTCCTGTTTACATCATCACGTTCAAAACTAACAGACTTTCGAACAGACTTAGTCCGGTCGTGTGTGGCCAAGTCCGCTCGTTCAGAAAGTCCGTCGGACCTCCGCTGAAAGTCCGTCGTGAAGACTGTCGGACCTAGTCCGTCGAAAAGTCAGATCATGTGTACGCAGCATAAGGTGTCTGATTCTGTCCCCAAATTAAATAAATAAATAAAACAATTAAACTTCAACCTTAAGTTATCAAAAAAGCAAGTTTTCAGGCTGCCTTACCTACTTCCAGCTTTATACTATATTTGTATAAAGCCTGAAGAGGAGATCTCTAGGTTATCCCAAAAACTAGAATTTTTAATAGCTTAAAGAGTAACTCCATTTTTGTTGAGTAGAAACCAATCCTCTCTGGGTGATCAATAGGGATGAGCTTCGTGTTCGAGTCGAACATACGTTCGACTCGAACATCGGCTGTTCGCCTGTTCGCCGAATTCCGAACGTAATGGGCCGTTCGCGCCAAATTCGTGTGGCGCTCACGGCCCACAATGCACTGCGTCATCGCAGTGCATTGCTGGCTCATGATTGGCCAAGCATGCACTGTGACCCCGCATGCTTGGCCAATCACAGCGCCAGCAGCGAGGAGAGCCATGATTGGCCACAGGCAGGATGCCTGTGGCCAATCATAGCTCAGGCTGTGTAGTACACGCCCCACACTATATAAGGCCGCCAGCGCGGCGGCCTAGTGTAGTGTGTTGGCGTCTGAAGCAGTTAGTGGGTGTTCTGTGTACCTTCAACACAATACACACCGATCGTTTTCGGCCGATTTTCGATCTTGCTGTTGTGTAGTGGTTGTTGTCTGCGTGCCCTGACCGCAGTATACACCGCTATATTCACCTCACCTATATAGCTAGTGATCTATCTTTTATAATAGAGCTTGCAGTCAGTAGTGTTAGGAGCTTGTGCGTGCTGTCTGCGTGCTCTGTACCCAGTACACACCGCTATATCCACCTACATAGCTCTTCTCTATTTGAGCCCACTTGCCATCTGCAGGAGTTATTGGAAGTTGTGTGTGCCTCCAGCACAGCACAGTATACATCTGTATATACCCCTTTATCTCTGGTGTTCTATAAAAAAGGCATCTGCAGGAGTTAGTGGGTTTTTTGTGCCTCCAGCACAATATACACCTGTATCTACCCTTTATTGCTGTTCTCTAATAGAGCCATCTGCAGGGCTTAGTGGGTGTTGTGTGACTCAATTACAGTATACCCCTTTATCTCTGGTGTTATATAATAAAGGCATCTGCAGGAGTTAGTGGGTGTTTTGTGCCTCCAGCACAATATACACCTGTATCTACCGTTTATTGCTGTTCTCTAATAGAGGCATCTGCAGGGCTTAGTGGGTGTTGTGTGACTCCATTACACTGCTGTTTTACCCAACTCCCTTCAGGCCATTACCATGTCTGGAAGGCCAGCAAGGAGAGGCAGACAGGCGCGAGCCGATAAAAGAGGACAAGCAGGCTCTGTGTCTAGAGACAACAGTGCTGGTCGTGGACGCGGTGCACTGTCATCAGCACGTGGCCATGGGACACGCTTGTCCTTCTTTTCGGCAGCTGGACATGTTGAACCGCAACATGCCAACGACTTGGTAGAGTGGATGACCAAGCCCTCTTCATCCTCCTCATCCTCTCTCACCCAGTCTCAGGGTACTAGCAAAGCAGCTGCCAACGCATCGTCTTCCCTCCTCTCAATGTCATCATCAGTGACTCCTTCCCTAGACCCACCACGTCCTCCTGAGGAGTCTCCTGAACTCTTTGAGCACAGTGTTGGGTACATGCTCCAGGAGGATGCCCAGTGTTTTGTAGGCTCTGATGTTGACACTCAGCTAGAGGAAGGCAGTAGCATGAGCGCAGAGAGAGGGGATGCTCAAGAAGGACAGCAATCTGGCAGTCATGTTCCACAAGCTGCAGCATACTGCCAGGTTTGCTACAGCGATGAAGAGGGAGGGGATGATGAGGGCACTGACTCCACGTGGGTGCCTGGAAGGAGAGAGGAGGAGGAGGAGGAGGAGGCACATGTCCAACGAGGCAGGATGCCCTCCGGGGGCCAGCTTAGGGGCAGCACACCGACTGAATCACACAGCAGAGCTCCGCCTGTGCAGGGCGCTGCCTCTGCGCGTTATTCTAAAAGTTCTTTGGTGTGGGCCTTTTTTGAGACGAGTGCATCAGATCGCACCGCTGCTATTTGCAACATATGTCTCAAGCGTATCTCGCGTGGCCAAAACATCAGCCGCTTGGGCACCACATGCTTGACCAGACATATGTTGACCTGCCATGCAGCTCGTTGGCAAGCGTACCTCAAAGGCCCACACCAAAGAACAAAGCGGACCTCTCCTTGCTCCTCATCAGCTGGCATCTCCAACCCCACTAGACCTTCAGTCCTCTCTGAAACCTGCTCTGAGAGGAATGAAGGTGTAGAATTAGGTGTGTCACAGCCAAGTGCTTCCGGGAACTCTGCTAGCGGTACACCCACGTCCGATTATAGCAGGCAAATGTCCCTGCCCCAGCTGCTGGACCGGCAAAAGAAGTTCACTCCCAGCCATCCACATGCCCAGCGGTTGAATGCTAGCTTGGCTAAATTGCTAGCACTTCAACTGCTGCCTTTTCAGTTGGTAGACTCGGCCCCCTTGAGTTTGAGTTTGTACAATGTGCGGTTCCTCAGTGGCAGGTCCCCAAACGCCACTTTTTCTCACGGAAGGTGATTCCGTACATATTACCGCTGACTCATGGTCCAGCAGGCATGGACAGGGACGTTACCTGTCTTTCACGGCCCATTGGGTCACTCTTCTGGCAGCTGGGAAGGATGCAGGACAAGGTGCAGTAGTGTTGGAGGTTGTTCCGCCACCACGCCTCCAAAATTCTACTATTGGTTGTGACACACCTCTCTCCTCCACCCCCTCCTCTTCTTCTTCCTCCATGGCCTCTTCCAGTGCTCTGTCCTCAGAACCAGCGGTGCTCGGTAGGCGTTCCAGGGGCTACGCAAGTACGCAGGCAAAACGATGCCATGCCGTGCTTGCGCTGGTTTGTTTGGGGGACAGGCGCCACACTGGGGCGGATGTTTTGTCAGCTCTGCAGGGGCAGGCCGAGAGGTGGTTGACGCCACGCCAGCTTAAGCCAGGAATGGTGGTTTGCGACAATGGCACCAACCTCCTCTCCGCCCTCCGACAGGGACAACTGACCCATGTGCCCTGTGTAGCTCACGTCCTTAACCTGGTGGTGCAGCGGTTCTTGGGCAGGTACCCCGGCTTACAGGATGTCCTGAAGCAGGCCAGGAAAGTCTGTGTGCATTTCCGCCGATCATTTAATGCCTGTGCTCGGCTGGCTGAGCTCCAAAAGGAGCTGAACCTGCCCAAGAACCGCCTTGTATGTGGCATGCCCACCAGGTGGAACTCAACGTTGGCCATGCTGCAGCGGCTGCACACGCAGCAGAGGGCCATCAATGAGTACCTGTGCGACTACGGCACCAGGACAGGGTCATGGGAGCTCGGTTTTTTCTCACCATGCCAGTGGGGCATGATCAGGGATGCATGCACTGTCCTGTTACCGTTTGAGGAGGCCACAAGGATGGTGAGCAGTGACAGTGCATGCATCAGTGACACTGTACCTCTTGTCCACCTCTTGGAGCATACGCTGCGTGGAATAATGGACAGGGCACTTGAGGCAGAACAGAGGCAGGAAGAGGAGGACTTCCTTGCCTCTCAAGGCCCCCTTTATCCAGACAGTGTTCCTGCTGTGCCACCCATCACACAGGAAGAGGATGAGGAGGAGGAAGAGGAGGAGGAGGATGATTGTGTCAGCATTGAGGTGGAGGCTGGCACTCAGCATCAGCAGCAGCAGTCTTGTAGGGATGATTTACAGTCGCAAGAAACACGTGGACTTGTACGTGGCTGGGAAGAGGTAGCTGCGGATCATGTTGTCCTTAGTGACCCAGAGGACTCCGGACCGAATGCCTCAGCTAACCTACGCTGCATGGCCTCCCTGATCCTGCAAAGCCTGCGGAAGGATCCTCGTATTCTTCGGATCAAGGAGAGGGACCATTACTGGCTGGCCACTCTCCTTGATCCACGGTACAAGGGTAAGGTTGCCGACCTTATCTTGCCATCGCAGAGGGAGCAGAGGATGAGACATCTCCGGGAGGCCTTGCAGAAAGGTCTGTGCAACGCGTTCCCAGAGACTGGGAGGTTACAAACTCCTGGTCCTGGACAACGTGTTGCTGAGGCATCGGTCAGAAGGAGCGGTGGAGAAGGTGGCCGTCTGACTGATGCTTTCAGACAATTTTTTAGTCCGCAGCCCCAAGGTATGATCAGTTCCAGCACCCATCGCCAGCGTCTGATTTACATGGTGCAGGAATACCTAGGGGCAAGGTCAGACTTGGACACCTTTCCCACCGAAAATCCTCTGGCTTACTGGGTCTTGAGGATGGATCACTGGCCAGAGCTTGCACAGTATGCAATTGAGCTACTGGCCTGTCCTGCATCCAGCGTTCTTTCGGAACGCACCTTCAGTGCTGCTGGTGGCTTTGTTACCGATCACAGGGTGCGCCTGTCCACCGAATCAGTTGATCGACTGACCTTCATGAAGATGAATCAGTCTTGGATCACCCACAGCTACCAAGCACCTGAAGCTGATGTAACAGAATCATTTTTTTTTAAATATCACATCCCTTCAAGACTGCCTATGCTGATGCTGAGTGACTGTCCTGTTATGTTGATAGTCTATCCTCTTCCTCCTCCGCTGATATGTTGGAAGAACATTTCTGGTTCTGGGTGATGCCTAAGGCACAATTTTTCTGCCCCTGTTTAACAGGGGTGTTTAAGTACAATTTTTGATGCAATGCTTTGCAGCAGGGCTAATTCCTGCAATAAAACTAGAGTATATGGCAGAGGTTGCAGTGTGGTGGCACCAGCGCACCAGTGCCTAAGGCCCAATTTTTCTGCCCCTGTTTAACAGGGGCATTTAAGTACAATTTTTGATGCAATGCTTTGCAGCAGGGCTAATTCCTGCAATAAAACTAGAGTATATGGCAGAGGTTGCAGTGTGGTGGCACCAGCGCACCAGTGCCTAAGGCCCAATTTTTCTGCCCCTGTTTAACAGGGGCATTTAAGTACAATTTTTGATGCAATGCTTTGCAGCAGGGCTAATTCCTGCAATAAAACTAGAGTATATGGGAGAGGTTGCAGTGTGGTGGCACCAGCACCAGTGCCTAAGGCCCAATTTTTCTGCCTCTGTTTAACAGGGGCGTTTAATTACAATTTTTGATGCAATGCTTTGCAGCAGGGCTAATTCCTGCAATAAAACTAGAGTATATGGCAGAGGTTGCAGTGTCGTGGCACCAGCACCAGTGCCTAAGGCCCAATTTTTCTGCCCCTGTTTAACAGGGGCATTTAAGTACAATTTTTGATGCAATGCTTTGCAGCAGGGCTAATTCCTGCAATAAAACTAGAGTATATGGGAGACGTTGCAGTGTGGTGGCACCAGCACCAGTGCCTAAGGCCCAATTTTTCTGCCCCTGTTTAACAGGGGCGTTTAAGTACAATTTTTGATGCAATGCTTTGCAGCAGGGCTAATTCCTGCAATAAAACTAGAGTATATGGGAGAGGTTGCAGTGTCGTGGCACCAGTGCCTAAGGCCCAATTTTTCTGCCCCTGTTTAACAGGGACATGTAATTACAGTTCTTGATATAATATTTCACAGGAGGGCCCCTTCCTGTGCCCACCCAGAGTAACTGTGAGGACTTATAGCGTTGTGGCACCAGCACCACAACCACCAAAGGTCAATTTTTCTACCACTGTTCAACAATGGCATGTAATTACAATTCTTGATATAATCGTTCACCGCAGGGCGCTCCAGCGCCCACCAAGAGTCACTTTGAGGGCTTACAATGTTGTGGCAAAACCAACACCTTGTTCCGCCATTTCTGCAGAGCATATAGGGCAGGCCCCTACTTTCAAACATCCAACTTACAAACATCTCCTACTTGCAAACGGAAGGAGACAACAGCAAGTGAGATGAAAAAAGATGGACGACAAAACAAATTATACAGGGGTGATAACCCTTCCCTATGTTTTCCAAAAAGCTTAAAAATCATTTTTTTGACTGGAGCTACACTTTAAAAATGTACCAGTTGAAAATTACAAACAGATTCAACTTAACACAACAAACCTACACAGTCCCTGTCTTGTTTGCACCGCCTGTATACTGCTGTTCTGAGTATATAGGGCCTGGGGGCCACACGCATTTCCTTTTTTTAATATGGGTACAGGGTTCCCCTTAATATGCGTACAAGACCTAAAGGGGCTGGTAATGGGCAGGGAGGGCTACCCATGCCATTTTTCTCAATGATTTTCAACCATATTGCAGGAACCAGATATAACATTAAAATCGCAAGCAGTTTTAAATGGTGTTATTTCCGTTTAATGTCATTTTGTGCAGGGACTGTTCTAAACACAGGAAACACGTGGCATTTCACAGGCATACTACAGACACCCCCCAGGCACCATATTTAAAGGAATATTTCACTTTTCTTTTTCACTTTAATCGTCATTAAAATCAGTGCTCCCGCCAAAACGGCGTTTTTAAAACTTTTTTTTGCATTGACCCATGTCCCCTGGGGCAGGAGCCAGGTCCCCAAACCCTTTTTAGGACAGTATCTTGCATATTAGCCGTTAAAATTAGCACTTTTAATTTCGAACGTTCGAGTCCCATAGACTTCAATGGGGTTCTAAAGTTCGTACGAATTTGGGGTCCGTTCGAAAGTTCTGGTGCGAACCAAACCGGGGGGTGTTCGGCTCATCCCTAGTGATCAATGTACATTGTGATGATTTCCCAAAACTTTACTCAGAATCCTACCTGTTTCTGTTTGTTTCCCCATCTGCTTTGCAGACTGATTCTGAATGGAAGGCTTTGGTTCATTATAATCACCTGGTGCACTCTCTGTGTTCTAATGAGGAACGTTGCAGTGTCTGCATCCCTTTAGAAATAATTAACCCTTGTGTATACCTCATTCAGAAACAAAATTTCTGTTGCAGGACATGCTTAAAGCATTTCTAAAGTCTGTTTTTTTTTTTTTTAAATTAAAATAACAAGCATATTACTCACTTGCTCTGTGCACAGAGTGGGCCGATCCTCCTCTCAGGCCCGTGGTGATGATCTTGGCTCCTCCTCTTCTTTTGTATGACCCATAGCAAGCTGTTTGTACATGCTTGCTCCCGACTTGTGCATCTATGGAGTTGCGCTCCAGACTCACACAACGGGACCTAGGCCCGCCCCCCACTTTCTCCTCACTGCATTTGATTGACAGCAGGGAGAGCCAAGGGAGAAAAGCTGCAGCCATACACAGTGCTGATCTCATCTCCCCTCTCTTCCCCTTCACACAGGGAATGGAGGGGGGCACAGGGAGACTGAAAAAGGTTTTTACCTTAATAGAAGCAATGCATTAAGGTAAAAAAACATTTTTAGGTTTAGTATCACTTTAAAATCTGACTTGTATCTTAGAGGAGACTTCTGGGGAAAAGTGAGCCAATCACACAAGATTGTCATTTCTGGAGGCGTCCTGTACACTAAAGTTGTACAGTGTGTGTCCAGGTTGCCATAGTGCATTGAATTTTATTAAGTTACAGCGTTGTAGATTAAAATGGAAAGGTAAAGTTTATAACATTAAATTACAATGTGGCTTGTTTAGCAATTATATATGGCATATGATATTTTTATTTTTTTTGCTACATTTGTTGTTGTTATATGTGAAAGCGGAGTTACCTTTTAGGTTAGCCAATAGAGTGTATGAGTTAATCTCCAAATTTTGTGGAAATGTAATATATTTACTAATCCAAAAGCATTGGGGGACATTTATAAAGCAAATCAGCGACACAATTAGTCGCAAATCATCTTTGCCACAGGTTTATAGATCTGTGTGTCTGTATTCCTGGGCAGCCAAGTGTGACCGTTTTATTACTAAAGGTAAGACAAATTTCCACTCTAAATAGATGCAGAATTATAAAGGTGGTCAGGGTCAGGCTTAAAGTAGAACTTTAGGCAAAACTTTTTTTTTTCATTGTGGATGGAGTAAGAGAGGGTTATCACCCCTGTCAGATTTCCCATATTTGTCCCATTGCAGAGATTTCCCTTCACTTCCTGTTCCACAGGCAAACAGGAAGTGGGAGGAAACCCTGAAAATTAAGAGAATTCCTTGGGGACCCCCAGGTCACCAGAACTAGTGTCCCCATTGGAAGATTCCCCCTCTATTACTTTTCTTGACTCATTTACTCTTGCTTAGGCTTTAACACACATTAATGGATAGTTTACACTTGCTTCACAACAAGGCTTCGTACAGGCTTTGTTAACCACTTCAATACAGGGCATTTATACACCCTTCCTTCCCAGACCAATTTTTAGCTTTCATACTTTGAATGCCAATTACTCAGTCATGCAACACTGTACCCAAACAAAATTTTTATAATTTTTTTCATACAAATAGAGCTTTTTTTTAGTGTATTAATCACCACTGGGTTTCTTTTTTTTGCGACATAAGTGAAAAAAGAGCAAAAATTTTGAAAACACAATTTTTTTAGTTTCTATGATAAAATTTTGCAAATAAGTTATTTTTGTTCATATATTTCTCACACACAGCATGTGCATACTTCCAATTACACCCCAGAATACATTCTGCTACTCCTCCCGAGTATGGCGATACCACATGTGTGAGATTTTTACACAGCCTGGCCACACATAGAGGTCCAACATTCAGGGAGCACCATCAGGGGTTCAAGGGGCATAAATTACACCTCTAATTTCCTAACGGACTATTATATTTGTGAAGGCCCTGGAGCACCAGGACAGTGGAATGCCCCACAAAATGACCCAATTTTGGAAAGCAAACACCCCAATGTCTATTCTATGAGGCATAATGAGTCTTTTGAATGGTTAATTTTTTCCAGAAAATGATGGAAAGAAAATTAAATTGTATTTTTTTTTTTTTACACAAAGTGGTCAATTTATAAGATATTTCTAACACATAGCATGTATATAGCAAAAATTACACCCCAAAACACATTCTACTACTCATCCTAAGTATGGCGATACCACATGTGTAAGACTTTTACACAGCTTGGCCACATACAGAGGCCCAACATTGAAGTAGTACCTTCAGGCGTTCTAGGAGTATAAATTACATATCTCATTTCATTCCTACCTATCACACTTTTGAAGGTCCTTGAGCACCAGGACAGTGGAATTACCCACAAAATGACCCCATTTTGGAAAGCAAACACCCCAACGTATATTCTATGAGGCATGGGCTGCAGATAGGAACTCGGGTAGTCTGATAGGTTGGAGACAGGTACTTGGTTACTCTGATGGGCTGGTGACAGGTACTTGCGTACTCTGATGGCCTGGTGACAGGTACTCGGGTACTCTAATGGCCTGGTGACAGGTACTCAGGTAATCTGATGGACTAGAGATAGGTACTCGGGTACTCTGATGGGCTGGTGACTGGTACTCGGATACTCAGATGAACTGTGAGAGGTACTCAGATAGTCTGTGACAGGTACAGAGGGAACTCAGATGGGCTATGACAGGTATCCAGGTATAGAGATACGCGGGTACTCAGATGAAATGTGACAGATACTCGGGTACTCGGATGAACTGTGACAGGTACTCAGGTATTCAGATTAACTGTGACAGGTACTTTGATGGCTGGTGACAGGTCCTCTTTATTAGGGGTGCAAAAAGTGTGGTTGGTGTACACTGTAAGTGGTAACGAGATTTTTCAATCGGTGTGTGAGGAGGAGAACCCAGTAAAATCTTGTTGCTGCGGTTTGTTGACATTCTGTGACCAGCTGTAATTGGACACAGCTGGTCACATGGTAAAGAGCCAATTTCATTGGCTCTGTACTGTGATCAGGGTTGGGCTGTGTCAGGGTGACAAGACTCATCCCCAATCGTCGCTCTGTACACACCCTAGTGGCGTGCACGAGCGCTGTGCACGTGGACAGTAAATGTGACTGGCTGTGATTGGACACAGGCGGTCACGTAGTAAAGAGCCAGCAGGAGCGGAAAGAAGCCAAGGAAGTCTATGATGCCTGCCCAGGATGGGAGATTCCATCTGCGGACGTCATAGGACTATGGCCGGTATTGAAGTAGTTAAAGCTCTCTGAACGCTAGTCAAAGCTCCTGTCACTAAATAAAATGGATAGCTCACAGTCCTATTTACACCTGCTTTTGCTTTGCTTCGGCTTTGCTTCAAAAATTACACCCCATGTAGTTTAATGATGCTTCAAAGCCTCCATAGAAGTCTATGGCAAAACTCGCTTAAAACCCCACCAAAGCTCCACCAAAGGCTCATCGAAGCTCCACCAAAGGCTCATTGAAGCCACATCGAAGCCCAACCGAAGCCCCACCAAAGCCCCACCAAAGCCTCTTCGAAGCCTCATCGTAGCCCCACCAAAGCCTCATCGATGCCCCACCGAAGCCTCATCGAACATCCACTGAAGCCCCACCAAAGCCTCACCGAAGCCCCACCGAAGCCTCATCGAAGCCTCATTGAAGCCACACTGAAGCCTCATCGAATCCTCATCGAAGCACCAAGCAAAAGCAAGGTGTAAACAGGACTGTATGCTAACCATTTTATTTAGTGACAGGAGCTTTGACTAGCGTTCAGGGAGCTTTACCAAAGCCTGTCCGAAGCCTTGTTTTGAAGCAAGTGTAAACTAGCCTTTACAGTTTTATTAGGGCTCGTGCATAAGTCACATATGTATGTGGAAATAGACTTTATTTTCCTCTAGTCAACCGGACCTGTCCGAATCTTTTTAAATAAGCATTGTTCACTGCCAACAAGGATAGCATTGACAAGTAATTCAAATTGACCAGTAATATCTGTGAAATGTATCTCTAGCTATTTCTTTTCTTTTTTTAAGCTTGGATATCCAGACCAAGGGATCAGTATGTATCGGTCAACTTCACAATAACTAGTCTATGACAAATTTTCAGTTAGACCCCTTTCACACTACAGCGCTGCTAAAACAGTGCTATAGCGCCGGTCATTTTTGTCACGCTTTAGCTGCATTTTAGCGTCGCTTTTCGGCTGCTAGCGGGGCAGATTTTACCTTAACAAAAGGAAAAAAGTCCAGTTTTGCTGCATTTTGAAAGCCCTGCCCATTCATTGCAATGGGCAGGGGCATTTTTGGAGCTCTATTTATAGCGCTTCCAAGCCGCCCCAAAGATGCTGCTTGCAGGAATTTTTTGAATGTCCTGCAAGCACACCGCCCGAGTGTGAAAGCACTCGTACAGAATGGGAGGCAGGTTTCGGGAGCTTTTAAGAGGCTATTTCAAGCACTAAAACACCTGCAAACCGCCTCAGTGTGAAAGGGGTCTTATAAATTGGGCCTGAGAACTAGGAACGCATATAGCTGCACACTCCCAGTTCTCTGCTAAAAGGTTTAAGTTCTCGCAGCAAGGGAAATGTTTCATGTAGCCTAAAAAAACGAATATATCTCTATCTCTATGACGAATACAAAACTACAGTGTCACTAGGACAGTAGATTAAATACATTTACAATGGGGACACCTATTCCAGTGTCGCCCAAACAGAAAACATACAGCACAAAAAACTTACTACTAAATCTTTACTACTCCCTGCTCTATCCAAAACAATGGGGTTGATTTACTAAGCTTTTGTTCACACTGCCGTGGATTCAAAGTTGCGCAACTTTGAATCCGACATCCCGGCGCGACTCCGTTGAGGCTTGCATACAAATTCTTTAACAGAAGTCAATGCAAGTCATGTTACAGTTGCACCAAAGTAGTACAGGAACTTTTTTATAAGTTAGAGAGACTTTAGTCACACCGATTAGAACGGTTCCATTGCTTTTAATGGGACACGACATGTTGGGGGACTTTGAGCTCTCAAGTCACATGACAAGTCGTGGCCGTGTGAACTGGGGCTAAAACTGGAGAGTGCAAAATCTGGTGCAGCCGTTTATGGCAGCCAATCAGCCTCTAACTTAAGCTTGTTTAATTAAGCTTAACACAAAAAAAACTGGAAGCTGATTGGTTTCTATGAAGAGTTGCACCAGATTTTGCACTCAGTTTTAGTAAATCAAACCGTTTGAATACAATTTGAATCCCTGGTGAGTGGTGATTTGCTCAAGTTTGCATACGTTTAGTTGGTCATGCTTTATATATAAGATACTGTTTGGTTAAAGCTACAAATTCAGACGCATATTTTGCAAATATTTTATTGAAGAGAACAAAAAGAATCAACCTGTCTAAACCGAGGCTCACATCCGAATCTGGAGTCTGCCACCATCTCATTACCAGGACCAGTCATGGTCCCAGTGCAGAGAACAGCTGCACAATTCTGTCCCAGGACTGCTGCCAAGAGTCAAATATTGGCACCCTCTAACACAGAATAGGAGATTTGGCTTAGGTAAGGAGCTGATCCAACAACATTAAAGCGGTATTAAACCCAAAACCAAAAACCAAAAATTTATTATGTTGCAGCTTACCAATTATTAGATGTGATGGCTGCATTAGCTTTATTTTATTTGTTTTTTCCCCCTGTTTTCACCTGGTGATCTGGCCAATAACACCGCCTGTATAATTGAGACACAACTCTGGACTAATGAACACAAGAGGCACCGCAGACAACAGCATTGTCAGTCGGGGAGGAGGGTTGTGTTAAATGTATTAGCAAATTTAAATACACAAAACAAACTGAAGCCAAGCTCACGCTGTAAAATCCGGTACAGTTTTTTCCTTTTGGTATAAGGGTTTTACATGAATAAATAAAAATAAAAGTGGATTATTTTAATCCCCCCTGTCAGCATTAAGTGGTTTGTCTCGTCCATGTAAACAGTTGGACAGTTTGCAGTTTTGAAAAACAATAGACTTGCTGGCTGGATCACCAGATGAACATTGAAGACAGAAAGCCTAAAAATGGAAACTAATGCTGCCATAACATCTAAGAATTGGTAAAGTGCAATATGATAAATGTTTGATTTTGTGTTTACTACCACTTTAAAAAAATTCAAAATAAATTTTCAGATAGAAATACAATTGTAAACATAATCTCCAGCACTAAAAAATATTGTTGCTGGTAGAATCCTTGTAGAATGAGTTTATATGGCATATGCATTGTGTATTATACTCCAGTGATGCTGGATGTTAGGGTGTCTCCTTCACTCGAGAGTGTCACTTTGGATTTCTGTAGTGTGGTCTGGATGTCCTGTAACACAATAAATACAAACTTTTAGGTTGTGGTTTCTATAAAAGGCAACACAGGATAAGCGTAAAAAGAAACGGTCTTAAAAATAAGAAAAAAATTGCTGCAGGAACAATGTGGGGGCATCTAGAGCTACCTGCATATACTAATCAAAGTCCCTCCTGTAATGGCCAAATCCCGGGGTGTTTTGAAAGGCAAAGCTCTTGCTTGCCCCTTCCTGCTACCTGAACTCCTGATCTGTAGATCGACTTCTGTACAACCAGCCTGCCCATACATGGATCAAAATTCCGCCAGTCCACGCTGAACTGACCAAATGTCGATCCATGTATGGCAGGCATAAGAATACCCCTAAAGGATACCCCTAACTACTACACCTTTTAAAGTATAGCCTAAAATGTTTTTTATGAATATTCAATACAATAGCATTGAGAGGTTGAAAGGATTCATATATCTCTTTGTTTTAGGTAGTTCCAAATCGATTAAGCAATCCTTCATCCGCTCCCTAGGAAAGAAAGAATTTTCTTTATCATTACACTGTAATAACTAAATGGCAGCTATCTAGCAAGGCTTTTGCTTTGCTTTCTTCATTAAATAGAATCTTGAATGAATGGGCTAAATGGCCGGTACTCTTGATAAGGCACCACTTCTCCTTCTCCCTCCCACTGATACCTTTCCTGAACTGCCCCACCACCCTTTTGGCCCGCAGAGAACTATCCGACCGCGTGTACGGGGCATTACAGGTCTTGTCCCTCTGCCAGCCTGTGATTGCACCGTGAAGGAGAAGCAGCGCGTTGATGAGCTCATCCCGCTGTCACTCTCTGAATACAGAGCTGAATTAAAGTGGTTGTAAACCCTTACAAACCACTTTGACCTACAGGTAAGCCTAGATTAAGGCTTACCTGTGGGTCTAAAAAATATCTCCTAAACCTATACGGTGGAGGTGCACTGAGCGCGGCATCGTCAATGATGAAGATGCCGCGCGTGTCGGCTCCCGTGCGCATGCGCAGTGAGTGACGTCATCGCGGCTTCGCCGAATGGCAGCGGCGGAGCTGCGAGACCCCACCGAGAAGATGGATGCACCGGACTACAGGGGACAGCGGTGACTTCGCTGGCTCCTGTGTCAGGTAAGTGACACATAATAGACTACGATGCGATGCATAGTAGTCCATTATGCTTTGCCTTTGCAGGGAATGAAAGAGGAAGTAAACTCATCAGGATTTACTTCCTCTTTAAATTGTGTCTTTGATACCTACCTGGAGTTCAGCTTTAAAGTCTGCTTTTCCTGTACCTATAGGTAAGCCTATAATAAGGGTTACCTGCAGGTACAGTTAATACGCATTTAGGAGATATTTACTTTAGTACCAGCCGGAGATATTCACATTTGTAGATGCCGGTAACGTCACTGGTGCATGCACACTGAGTGGATGGCACACTGATGTGTGCTGTCCATTGAGAGAGCTGTGCCCCAATCGGGACTCCTGTGTGCATGCATGAAAGTGATGTCATTGTGGCCCGGCCATTTAAACAGCTGGAGAGGGAGCACCTGGAAGGAAGAACGGATGAAGATGGAGTGGTGACAGCGTTCCGCTGGAGGGATCCGCTTTACAGGTAAGTCTGTTATAATGTTCTAGTATGCAGTGCATATTAGCTCATTATGACATTAATCTGACAATTTTTTTAAAAGAGGTTTAAAGTGATTGTAAAGTTTTGTTTTAAAAAAAAACAAAAAAACAAAAAAAAAACCAAACATGTTATACTTACCTGCTTTTTGCAGTTGGTTTTGCACAGGCCAGCCCAGATTCTCCTCTTCTCGGGTGCCTCTTCACTACTCCTGGCCCCTCTCTCCCATCGAGTGCCCCTACAGCAAGCAGTTTGCTATGGGGGCACGTAAGCTGAGCTGCAGCTCCGCGTGTCCATTCAGACACAGAGCTGCCGTTCAGCCCCAGCCCTCTGTCCCGATTGGCTAACTGACTTTTATTGACAGTCGTGGGAGCCAAGGGCACCGCTGCTGGGTCTCAGCCAATCAGGAGGGAGAATCCCAGACGGCTGAGGGATTAGTGGACATCGCTGGACAGAGATGTGGCTCGGGTATTAGGGGGTGCTGGGGGGCTTTTTATCTTAATGCAGAAGGCTTTTTATCTTAATGCATAGAATGCATTAAGATAAAAAATCCTTTGCCTTTACAACACCTTTAAAGTGGTTATAAACCGCATATCTCTATAGTGTGTGCTTGTTGCAATTAAGGTCATTTTTGTCTGCTGCTTCCTTCCGCTGCTATCTATGTGCCACTTCCGACAAGTTTCCCTGACACCTAGAGAAAAATGGTGACAAGGGAGGGACCTCCAGCTGATTGACTGCCTCATCATTGTTCCTGTGTGCTGTGTGAATGGGGTGTGTCCCTTCCCACCAATTAGCTCTCAATGAGCTCTGTAGAGTGCAACTTCAGCTCTCTGCCCCTTTTTTTTTTGAACTCTCAGACAAGCTTTATAATTCAGCAGTTTGCATGGCTGTAGAGAAGAGAAAACTGCAGATGAACAGGTACACCTTTTATAGGAGGATTTGTATCATCCCTGTGTATCACCTGAGGCCAGTCACTGCACTGGTTGTATGTAAGGGTTTACAGCCACTTTACTACCACTTTCAAGGAATATGATCACATTAAATTGTTTAGCTGTGAGTGGAAACAAAGCAAAACTCTTATCTAGAAAATTTACTTACAGGAAGCTTATAGTGTTGACAGCTTTCAACAAGATCACAAAAAGCAGGGTGTATCAGGAGAGAGGTGACAGGCACTGCGCCACCGTCTGGGTTGATTTCACTGAATATGCGCTGGATACTCTGTAGAGAAAAGCAACTTAATTATTGATGCTGAGATCAGTGACTTACAGCGATATACTGATTGGAGGGCTTATCTTCTTTGGCAATGTTCTCTTCCTTAGTGAATGTTTAACAAGTAATCACAATCTCGTTTTAATTAAGATTGTGCAATTACCTACCCTTTGAAAATTTCCTAAGAATTTTTAGAGTTTATTTTTCCAGCTCTTGGAGTATTGTTTTTTTCAATATAAAGTCCTAATCTTACTGGTTGATCACCATATATTGTTTTTTCTTTTGTACTCTAGTGTGTTCTGATCTCATTTTATTCTTTTTCGTCCATCACTAGAGTGTCCTAGGTGCCTAATTTCCCTTGCAGTAAACCAGTCCCTCTCTTGCAGTTCTACTTATCATGTCAGAGCGTCCTGATGAAGGAGGGGGTCCTACCTGCATATTGACTGAGTTAACTGGTTATATTTGCTTCACATATCAGTAGTCTGCAGCTCATAGTTGCCTGTGGACACTGACAGCGGTGTTTGATGCCGGTAGTTGTATAGTGCTGGCTACTGAAAGCAAATGTGTGTGCTAATTATGTCAACACTGTCACAGCAGTGGTATGCTTCTAACGATTACTTGCCCAATACAGTGATAATGCTGGCAATGACAGGGGAGTTCTCTGCTCCTCTGTCACCACTTGCCCACATCAGTTCCTTAACATCCAGCAGCCTGTGCATAGCCTGTGTATAGGTAGAGGATGTTTGGTAATGATGTAGGGCGTATGGCAAATTTCTCCTGCTGTGCTCATTTTATAGAGCCCTGTGATGACATCACAGGAGCTAAGAAAAGTTTTAAATGATTGAAAAAATAGGAAAAAGTCAAAAGCTCTAGCTGAGATACTAACTTCAAAGAAGGAAGGGAGGTTGGGGACCTGATGGTGGTTTGCTGTCAAAAATTTGTTTTAAATGATTTGATCTGTGTAACATTAAGCCCCATACACATGGGCCTTATGTCGGGCGCCATTTGGCCCATGTGTACGGCAGCCTGTCTGACAGAAGCCGGCCGGATGGGGGCATGACCAAAAAAGGTCTGCCGACCGGCTCCTGATTAGCGCTCTCAGCCAATGGCTGACCAGAATGTTCTGGCGGGGGGACAGTCCCCTTGTCAGAGCACAATAGAACAGCAGGAGAGATCACTGTACTAACATTGGATAGTTAGTAAAGCGGCTCCGACCTGAGCGGTCAGGTTTTTCTCATTCAGCCCACTGGATTGAACAAAAAAATAAAATAAAAACTAGAAGTGTGTACTAGGCTTTATTTCAAAACATTTCAACATGCCTCCTTATTATAGTTGTATGGGACTACCTCTGATAGCCCCTACCCTGTCTATTAACCATTTTTATGCTGTTACTTCACAGCTGTTTTCCAAGTTCTTGAGTTTGCACCTCTGTCACAATTGAAAACAGTGCAGCTGTGTGGGGCTCCGCCCACGCAGCTGCATCATTCATTCACAGAGTGCTGTGAATGAATAAACTACAACTACCGCCAGCCATTGCAGCAGACGGCTTGTAGTTCTCAGTGAACTGTGAGGGCACTGGTGAGATCACTTGTAGTCCATTGAGCTTACTGGATTTCAGTAACTGCGTTCAGTCTGCAAGACCCTAAAAATGAACCCACGATCTGCTGATCTTGGGTGCAATGCTTTACAGGCTCCCAAGAAAGAAAAAAAAAATGAACAAAAATGTGCATTTTTTTTTTCTTTTTTTAAGGTGAACTTAGCCTTGTAAAATGGTACAGACCTCTGTTATTTGATATTAATATGTACAGTCACCTATGACTTTCTTTCAGTTATCGCTCAGACAAGATGAAGCAAATTATAGCTTAATTATAAGATAAAATATAAATATTTTAGAAGTAAGCCTGCACAGCTACAGTAATTATAGACTGAATAATACTACTGCATATGCCCAATTACGGTCTTTTGAAAGGCCAACTCAGGGTTCAGAACCGGTAAAGCTCCCCATGACCCCCCCCCCCATCTTCAGAAGAATGAGAACATTCAGGGGTTCATTTACGAAAGGCAAATCCACTTTGCACTACAAGTGCACTTGGAAGTGCAGTCACTTTAGATCTGAAAGGAAGCTCTGAAATGAGTGGAAGCTCTGCCAATTTCATCATCCAATCATGTACAAGCAAAAATGCTGTTTTTTATTTTCCTTGTATGTCCCCCTCAGATTTACAGCGACTGCACTTCCAAGTGCACTGGTAGTGCAAATTGGATTTGCCTTTAGTAAGTCAACCCTTTAGTGTCAGAATCGAATTACTGCAGGGGGAAGCACTGGGGAGGATTGTGAGGATTTCAGTCAGGGCTTTCCTTTTTTTTACTGGCTGGTGTTTCTTTTTTCAATTGTCCACTAAAGATATTGCCAGCACTGTACTCATTAAATATAATAATTTTACTAACCTTGTAATCACTACTTGCTTCTTTTTCGCGTGAGTAAAACCTATGACTTTCCCCAATATCTCCAGCTCCATGCTCAAACACCTGCAGGACTTCCTCCAGAGTGACAGTGACCTCTTCAGTGTTCTTCAGTATTTCATCCTCATTTCCCATAATCCCATTTCTACCGTCTTCAAAAATACCCATATTTGGAAAAGACTGCAAATGAAAAAAGTACATAATTTTAATGCTCAACATATACATGTATATTTATAGGGAATACAAAATAACATTAAAATGATATGTAATGCAAAGAGTAGTTCATCGTCCATATAAATGCATCAGTTCACAAAGCTTTGTAAAGGGGAAACAATTCCAAGGGGAATCCTGCTAACCTCACAAATACAATGCAGGGGGTACAAAAATTATTATAACATGCCAAAACCAACACCCACCCAAAAACATTGGCAGACATAGACTGTGGAAGGAGGACGAAGATATTTAGGCCCCTTTCACACGGGCTGTCCGATCAGGTCCGCCTGTCAGTTCTTCAGGCGGACCTGATAGAACCCTCCAGTTTTTTCTATGGAGCGCTGGATGTCAGCGGACACAGGTCCGCTGACACCCACCGCCATCTGATTCAATTCTGTCTGCCAAAAAAATGGCGGTGTTATTCCCCATCCATCAGGTGGATCGGATGGAAATGGACAGGGGGTCAGTTTCACTCTGATTGCCCCATAGATGAGAGCGGGACTGTGTCTGTTTTGGACCTGCTATCCTCATTCTCAGTGGGGATCAGCGGAGAGATCCCCCGTTGAGTAAGCAGATTCCGCTTAGTGGAAGCGCCCGTGTGAAAAGGGCCTAACAGAGACGTATTCAAAACTGAATTATGGGATGAAATGTTCCTCAGTGCTCAGGAACCTGGATGTAAACCCACCACTCACCCAGTATAAACTAATGGCACTGTATTAATGTATATATACATGTAAGCCTCCTTCATGTATCCCTGCCTTGCAAATGTCACCCCCTTTAGCAGTTGGAGCCCCACAAAACTCTGGAATCGGTGGGTGGGTCTCTTTGCCAGAGCTCATGGGCGGAGTCGTGATCTCACAAGACTCCCCGCTCACCTCTACACTCTCTTATTCCTGAGTTTTGAGTACCATCCAGTCAAAACTCAGGAAAGGCATCACATGACTTCAGCATGCCCAATCATGCTGTGGTGTGGAGAAGCCAATCCTGGGAGAGCTGGAGAAGAAAAGAGGAGGGATGTAAAGCTGGAATTGTGCAGGAGATAAAGAAATCAGATGTCAGTCACAGCAGTGGGAGATGTGCGATACAAACTCATCTTTGTTATCTTACTAAAAAACGACAAGAGGATTGCTCAGAGCTGAAATTAACTCTTCGTGGCAAGACTGCGCACAGATGAATTGACATCCTCTACTGTACCAGGTAGAAGTCTTCATTAAAAAAATGTTTTTTTTTCAGGTTTACATCCACTTTAAAGAGGCAGTAA
Source organism: Lithobates pipiens (assembly GCF_037356315.1). Lineage (NCBI taxonomy): Eukaryota > Metazoa > Chordata > Amphibia > Anura > Ranidae > Lithobates > Lithobates pipiens. Next base: position 228,295,571 of record NW_027507790.1, read on the forward strand.
ACCCTGATGGGTTTACTTCCTCTTTCATTCCCTGCAAAGGTAAAGCATAATGGACTACTATGCATCGCATAGTAGTCCATTATGTGTCACTTACCTGACACAGGAGCCAGCGAAGTCACCGCTGTCCCCTGTAGTCCGGCGTATCCTTCTTCAGGTGGGTCTCGCTGCTCCGCCGCTGTCATTCGGCGAAGCCGTCACTCCCGCGCATGCGCACGGGAGCCGCTACTCGCGGCATATCGCCGTTGACCGCGGCACGCTCAGTGCGCCTGCGCGCCGCTGTCTACCGGGCATGTGCCGTAGACAGCGGTGTCTGTCTTTCGGCAAATATCTCCTAAACTGTGTAGGTTTAGGAGATATTTCTTGGACCTACAGGTAAGCCTTAATCTAGGCTTACCTGTAGGTCAAAGTGTGTTGTAAGGGTTTACAACCACTTTAAAGCTCTGCACCCTTTCCTTCAAATGTGGGAATTTGACTATATAGTGCAGGGCTTACCATTCTAGTTGATGGGACTTCCTGAGGGATATCCAAAGCCAAACATTTTCGTTTTAGTAGAGAGTATAGGGTTGAAATTTGTTTTGTGTTCAATAGGGAAGGTTTCCTTTCACTAGCTGTTCTGGAGACACAACTGGAAGTGATAGGAAATGAGTAGAAATCACTGGGACAAGTGTCCCCATTGTCCATTGAAAGATTTAGCCTCTATTCCTGTTTTAGTGACAACTGTAAAATTTGTGATCTATTATAACTTTTTGTCCCAGTGAGAATGGTCACCAGGGAAAATAAAGAGGACAAAACTCCCTGGCGGGGACATAGAGAGCAATAGAAACCTGACAGAGGTTCTAACTCCCCCCCCCCCCCCCCCACTATATTCAAAATGAAAAATAAAAGTTGGCTTTAGATGATTAGAGAGAGACTAAAATACTCTTGGAAATCCAGGTTACAATCTCAATAGAATAAACAGTACATTCCAATAGTAGAACACACTAATAATTACAAAAAGTGTAATAAGAACTTTATACAGGGTGTATATTAGGAAATGTTCTCTACCTTCACAAGGGAGTTGTCATCTGTTTTAATCACTATTGGTTTTCCTGTGACAATACTGAGTGCTCTGTAGAATCCCTCTGTGGGATCTGGATGGGAGGCGAAGTATAACAACATAGCCACATAGTGAAGCCGAGCATGCTGGGCTTCCTGGTTGGCGAACAAGTCAAAGAAAAACTGAAAAGAGAAAACATGGAAAAAAATCAAAAGAAGGTTAACTGGCATTTCTACAAAATTGGTCCTAGTATGTATAAAGACTGATTTGGTTGATCTATGTAGTCTATATAGCGCTGGGGTTTATGCTTCTGTAAGCTTCTCTATGTAGAGAAGGGAGTATGGAAGAAAGCTAGAAAGGATCACAATTTAGCAGATTGGTTGTTTTCAGCATGGAGCACTCATATTTAACATATTTTTTTTGCTCAGAATAGTTTATGAGTATTCAGTGTTGGCACAAATGCTGGCACTAATATAATAGGAATTGTAATTTTTGTCAGCATTAGGATTATATCTAGCCTTTACGTTTGTGCTAGGGTAAGGCTAGGTTTAACCACTATTTAAAATGTAGGGCTAGAAGTTAGGCTGAGGTTTATGGCTTGGGGTAAGAGTAAGATTAAAAATGTAAGTGGAACTTTAGGCTAAGAAATTAAATTGGCCTGAACTCCCACACATGCTAACTCATTTCATGAAGCTGTAAAATGCCAGGACAGTATAAATCCCCACCCCCCAAATGACCTCTTTTTGAAAAGTAGACAGTCCAAGGTATTTAGCAAGAAGCATGGTGAGTTTTCTGAAGTTGTAATTTTTTGGCGCAATATTTTGGAAAGTTAAGAAATTAAATAAAGGTTTTTTTTTTCACAATTGTGCTTAATTACAGGGTGCTGTGTTTGGCCCAGGTACCATGTGATAGCTGAAGGCCATTTACAGCATCACAATAGTAAGTAAAACTGTCATAAATGGAAGCCATTCTTGCCTGTTTTGCTAGCATTGTAATCAGTGTTGCCAACCTACCAGATTGAAATGTACTGACATGACACCCAAAATTTACTGGCACATCCAAGTTTTTCCTGGCTTTTCCAAAAGTTCCAAAAATGACAGTTTTAAGTGCAAATTTCAGTATTTAGGCTACAAACAAGTTGCAATTTGCAAAGCTATTTAAGGTACATATTAAGGCAAAAAACATATTTCTTATTTTATTTTACTCAGCAGGGCAAAAAATTAGAATGGGCAGGCACACACACACATGAAAGTGACTCTGACAGTGAAACTAAATGCAGTGTGCATCAACACAGATGATGATGACACCTCACAACATGTTACGTCCCCTCCTAAGTCAGTGACAGTCTCTCTCCATGCCAGGTGGTCCCTTCAGTCCACTGCAGTCCAAACAACACTAACAGTCCCGCTCCCAGCTTGCCTTGTTCCTGCCTCGTAGACCCACACACAAGGCTCCAGCCACTCTGCTCAGCTCCCTTCCACCATGACTTCACACAATATGGCACCACCTCTGCCAGACCCCCCCCCCCCCCCCCTCCACCGCCGGCACTGGCCGGACACACTGTAGCAGGCACACGGATGGTCTCGGCCAAACGTCACACACATATTTTTTACTGACTACCTTTTCCTGTTACTGGCATTTACTGGCAGGAGAAAAGTGCCCATTTTTTACTGGTTGCCAGTAAAAATATTGATGGTTAGCAACACTGATTGTAATCAAGTGATTGCGATGATATCCCGGCTGCTCACAGCTGCCAGGTACTGACTACTGTCATCCGCTGTGTCTGGTCATGGGTTCGTGCCGCTGAGTGCCCCAGAGGGCGAACCAGTGCGTATGTGCTGAACAATGTACCAGTATAACAGTACATTGCTGAGCATGCAGCTACCACCCGTGAGCAGTAATGCTGAGTGCACATGGTTGGATTTTCCGATGGAAAATGTTCGATGGGAGCTTTTTGTCAGAAATTCTGACTGTGTGTAGGCTCCATCGGACAATTTCCATCGGAATCTCCGACACACAAAATTGAAGATCTGGATCTCAAATTTTCCGACAACCAAATCCGTTGGAAATTCCGATCCTGTGTACACAATTCCGAAGTTCCACCCATGCTCAGAATCAAGCAGAAGAGCCGCACTGGCTGTTGAACTTAAATTTTCTCGGCTCATCATACGTCACAGCATTCTTGACGTTCGAAATTTCCAACAACATTGTGTGACCGTGTGTATGCAAGACAAGTTTGTGCCAACATCCGTCAGAAAAAATCCCATGGATTTTGCTGTGGGTACGTCTGATCGTGTGTACGCGGCATTAATCTACTGTTAGAGGGCAGCAAGTGGTTAAAAAAATATATACAGTATTATAATGTGTTATATTCACAAATACAAAAAAAGGTGAATCCTCGCTTCAAAGTGCATCTAGATTCAGAGAAGCACACAAGGGAGGATTTTTTAAGCTTTTAAATGCAGGCACCTTAGGCAGGACATTTAAAGTGGTTGTAGATTACACAGAGATGCAACAAATCCTGCTACATAAGTTGTACCTGTCTTCCTGCAGTCTTCTCTTCTATACATCCGTTCAAAGTGCTGCATTTTTAAAGCTTGTCTGAGAGGTCAAAAGAAGGGGCCGGAGAGCAGAAATTACACTCTGCAGGGCTAAGTGAGGGGAGCTCTGAGAGCTGATTGGAGGGAAAGGACACCCCCCTTCACACAGGAACAGAGCTGAGATAGTCCCCAGTCAACTTTTTTCTCTTGGTGTCAGGAAAATCAGAAGTGATTCATACTGATAACAGAGGAACAAAGCAGCAGACAGAAATGACACTCAGTGCTCTTAATTGAAACTAGTACACACTATAGATGGATATACTTTGTTAATTTTTCATGTCTGAGGTGTACAACCACTTTGATTTGAAATGTTTAATAACCAAGAGATTCACTCTTTGGAATGGGTGCTAGACCACCAGGTGGAAAAAGCCTTTTAGATCTCTTGCTTTATGATAAGACTCAGCTCAGCTGTTCTGCCATTGATGTATTTATATATGCAGCTTCGATTAGTTAACATACCTTTATAAGATGTTCTAGCCTATTAAATGGCAGAGGTTCTGTTGGGTCTTCAGGAACCATTTCTTCAGTTTCTCCTGTAAACCACAGCTTGACCTTCCAGGAAAAAAAGAGGCCTTATAACAATATGCAAACATGGTTTCAAGATAACATATTATTAAAGTGTTACTAAACCCAGGAGCCTGCATTTACTATATCTGGTCTCCAGCAGTACACAGGACATGGGAATGAAAATATTTTAGGAAAATATAAACTGCTAAATACCTTTTCCCATCAGCAGTATATAGCAGTTGTCTTGTGACTTCTATTAATGCCAGTTAAGCACTGGTTAAAGTTTGTAGGAGGACCCCCTGACTCTCTGTCTGGACGATGCTGATTGGCCCTGTGCTGATCACATGCACTCTCCCATAAAAAAAAACAAAAAAAAAAAAAACTCTCTAGCAATACACACCAAACTGCATGTGCAGCTTGCCCTTAAGGCTCTGTTTTATCAGGAGATGGTTTGGGGATAGTGGAAGAAGGGAAGGATCAGAGAAGACAGGATCAAACAGCCTTTTTACAGAATTTTATAGAATTTACCTATTAGGTTCCACAGTGATTATAATAATCATGCTTTACTGCATATACAGACTGATTTTACTGTTGTGAGTTTAGTAACACTTTAATGTTGTAATGAAATGTATCTTTAGAACAACGCTTTCGATTACAGTGAGGAAAAACAAACACACTAAAAGACCCTTATATACAATTTAGTAGCTTATAAATAAATGTTTCCAATCTGTAGCATAGTCTTTCAATGGTCAGCTTACCCAAAACGGATACATTTTCACTTATACTTATTACTGAGGTCCATTCGATTTTGAGTCTACAGATCTGGAACATTCATATTTGGTGCAAAGGTTTAGCTTTAAAAAAGTATAAAATGAAAGGACCTCACGCTATGAAAATGGCTAAATTGGCTTAATGATAATTTTAATGATATAAATAAGCTGCTCCCCTCAAAGTGCAAAGGTGCAGCCTTGAACTAGTTTGGGGTGTATAATAGGGGACACTGTGAATACAATAGTGTCAATCTTAATGCAACAACAGATTAAATTGCATAGTGCTAAATTATTAATACAAAAAAACAAGACATAAGTGCTTCCTAGTAATGAATAAATAAGTGACAGTGATTCAAGTCCATATATCTGCTGTGATGCGACTTTAATCTTACACCATCACCAGTTGCAAAAATTCCATGTAAATCACCCGGTGGATGTGCGTGAAATGCCTATTCACCAGACCACCGTGACCTCTTTAGGTAAAAAGAAGGTCAGTTTCGGCTGCGTTTGTGGGTCAATAATCCGGCTGATGTACCAATAAGAATGTGGCTGGAAACCTTATGCTTTCTCCACCGCCATAGCCCATTAAGAAAAAGATCATAAAACGGGACCATAGTATAACACCGTTTATTTAAAAAAGGTTAATAGCATATGCTGATGTCCTCAGTGCCTTTGCCTTGCACTAAGGATATCAGCATGAGTCACCGGGCAGATGGATGGTGCAGCCGCTTTTAAACTGGCGCTTTTTTAAACTGGCGTGCGTTCCATCGCCGTAGTGTAATGAAACCGGAAGTGGCCGGAAGTGACGTGACCGGGATGCGCCTTGACATATGTTTCATCTTACAACATCAATCAAAAAGTAGTGTAATCTTTTAAAGAAAACCTTTTGACCTCAAGCCTCCACCTAATCCTTTACTGGATCCTAGGAGTGGGCACACTGGTTAACACAAGTCAGAATGCCATGTGCACAGCAAATTTCATGGCCATTAAGGCCACTTTCACACTGGGGCGGTGAGAGCGTCGGCGGTAAAGCGACACTAGCTTTAGCAGCACTTTATTGTCGTTTTAGTGGCGCTTTTCACCCCCGCTAGCGACCGAAAAAAAGGGTTAATACCGCCCGTGTAGCGATGCCGAAGCGATTTGGCAGCGCTGTCCATTCATTTTAATAGGCAGGGGCAGTTTAGGAGCGCTGTATACAGAGCTCCTAAACGGCCCCAAAGATGCTGCTTGCAGGAATTTTTTTAGCTTCCTGCAAGCGCACCGCTCCAGTGTGAAAGCACTCAGGCTTTCACACTGGAGTGACAGGAGAGGCGCTTTACAGGTGCTATTTTTAGCACTAAAATGCCTGTAAAGCGCCACAATGTGAAAGTGGCCAAAGTGGAGCTGAACTTCAAAAGTGAATATTTGCTATGTTATAGGGAACATCTAGATGTGTTAATTGTATCCAAGCAGTACCTTAAAAAATATACTCTTTTTTTCTAAATTGTTCTAAAATATAACAGTATACTTCCTGCTATGTGGAGGTGCTGAGATAGATGATCACATCCATGTAGCTGTATGTTTGCAGGGTGAGATCCAAGGCACTGTCGCCTCTGACTGCCAGTCTCAGGAGATTTGACAATGTCACTATAATGTACTGCTCACTATTTTCCTTGTTGGAGGCTCAGATGTGAGGAAGCAAAGACCTGCCTCTACCAAGATGGCAACCTCCACACACAGACACAGAGCAAAACATGTGTCATGGTGAGGCGTGGTAAGTCAGTAGTAGGTTAAAATCAGGAGAGGTATCACGGACAATACTGGTGACTGGTCATTTGCCCCCTGCCTGGCTGTTTTGTTTTGGCACAGAATAGACAACTCACTTCCTTCTAAAAAGGGGGGGGGGAGCTTACCTGGTTTTGACAGGTACCTACTCCCAGTTCTGGTTGAAACGCTGTAACAATTCAACTGGAAGTCCCCCCCCCCCCCGCTGCCTGTAACCTTCTGGGGCATGTCATAGGTCCCAGAAGGCTGCAGAACCATTCACAAAGCACAGGGTGGCTCGCTCATGTGCAATGGAAAGCCGCAAGGAATTCGGCTTGGCGCCGGGGACCCAAAGACAGACAAAGAACCGGCCCGGCTGAGCATGGTGTTGGATTCCTAGACAGGTAAGTGTCCTCTTTTTAAAACTCAGCAGCTGCTGACTTTAAATTTTGATCAAACAGACTAAAGCTTGGTGTGGATATTGAATATCGCGTGGCAAACCACATCATGCAAAGTTTTTTAGAACAGAATCTTCTTTTGGGTGACATGCTTCATGCGATTTAGTTTGCCACGATTGCTCTACGATTCATCACACGACAATTAAAAATAAAAAGGTATTATTATTGTGGCAATTGTGGCCATACCCGTAGTGTGTTTTGCCACAATTGCAGTGCAATTTGGAATTGTGCGCACAATTACAGCAATTCTGCCTGAGATCCCAAATTGCCAGATGTGAACGGGACCCGAGAATTACAAGAGTTCATGACTTTACTTTATGTTGTATTTTGTAACATTTATTTTTCTTAATAAAAAGATTTAATCTTCAAAAGCTGTCCTTTGGGAAATGTAGAGGTCTGGTTCTACAAAATAGCTTGTTGTCCCAGGAGCTGCTCATTATTACTAAAGCTGCAGTTATTTAGAAAACATGGAGCTTTTCTTATGCAAAATATGTTGCTGTTGTAGATCCAGGAGCTTACATCTATATCTAAACTCAGTATACTAAGAAAAAAAAAAAGAATTTGCTGTTTTAGTTCCAGGAGCTCAGTACACTGAACCTCCTTTTCTAAGAAAAACGAAAGTCCTTCTTGATAATATTTTTACCTTGAAATGGCTAATAACTTATTTCCTAGATATGCCAACAGCATGGTGGAGTTGTTCTGCTGAAGCAAGTTTTGGACATAAAATTTGCCGTATTGCCATTGAAGCAAATTTTTGAAGACTTGCTCATCTTTAAAACCCTTAGGGACCTTTCAGATGGGGCCCCCGTATATATCCGCTTGCACAGCGGGGATCGCCGGAGCAATCTCCGCTGAGCAGGCAGAGGACAGGTCCGTCTCTGCACACTGCGTAGGGACGGTCCTGTCACAGCGCCGCTCTCCCCTATGGGAGATCGGGTGACGACGGACCGCAGTGTCTGTCATCACCCGATCCGATCCGATGACGGATGGAAAAATAGCTTTTTCCTCCGTCACACTTTTTGGATCGGAGTGGCTCGGATGTCAGCGGACTTGTCACCGCTGACATCCGACGCTCCATAGAGCTCTATGGAGCATCCGTTCAGGTCCGCCTGAAAAACTGACAGGCGGACCTGAATGGATCATCCGTGTGAAAGGACCCTAACACAAAAGCTAAGACAAGTGAACCCTTAACTCATTGAACCGAACTATTAAAGCTGAGCTCAGGTATATTTTTTACTACAAAGTTACATTAGTCCAGCATGGACCAATGTGAGTATACATACTCCATACCTAGGAGACTGCTGTGGAAGCAGAGAATTGGTGACTACTACAGTGATTCTTTGCTTCCACAGCAATCACTCAGGTATGCAATATTTATACTTAAGCCTCATACAGATGATCGGACTTCAGACAAACTTTTCTGTGGATTTCTGTCCAAAGGGCGTTGGCCGTGAACTTGGTATGCATACACACAGCAGGACTTTTTCAGCCAACTTTCACCAAATCATGTGGTTTTTCAGCTCTTTACCACCACCCTTTGGTCAACTTCTGTATTGTTGCCTGATCTTTTGTATTGGTTCTGAGCATGTGTGTTTGTACTTTGGACTAAAGTCCTATGAACTTGTGAAAACACAATAGGATTTTGCACCATAGGACTTTTGTTGCCGGAGAGTTTGTCTGTTTACACAGCGAACATTTGTCCGATGAAAACCGAAAAAGTTTGTCCGATGGAGCGTACACACGGTTGGATTTTTCCTTAAAACAGGTAATTTGCATGTTTGTTGTCAAAAAGTCTGATCGTGTGTATGGGCCTTTACATTGGTCCAAGCTGGAAGCTTGTAGCTATGCAATAAAAGCCATACATAGAGTTTAGGTTTCATTTTACCAAAACATTAACTATTAATCTAAATCGTAAAATTGAACCTATTACTTAACATATCAAAAAACAAATAGTAAGGATATGCAATTCCTTTCCATCTTTTACTGGGTTTTTGGGGCTCTTATGCCCCGTAAACATGATCAGATTTTCCGACGACAAATGTTGGATGTGAGCTTATTGGCTGAAAGTCCGACCGTGTGTATACTACATCGAACATTTTTTGTCAGACTTTCCACCAACAAATGTTGGCTAGCAGGTTCTCAAATTTTCCACCAACAAAACTTTGTTGTCGAAATTTCCGATCGTGTGTACACAAGTCTGGCACACAAAAGTTCACGCATGCTCGGAATCAGGCAAAAGGAGCCGCACTGGCTATTGAACTTCCTTTTTCTGGGCTTTTTGTACGTCTTGTACGTCACCACGTTCTCACGTTCAAAATTTGTGCGACTGTGTGTATACAAGACAAGTTGGAGTTAACAACCTTCGAACAAAATCCCACGGTTTTGTTGTCGGAAAGTCCGATCGTGTGTAAGCCCTTGTACACACGGTCGGACATTCTGACAACCAAATCCAATGGATTTTGTCCGAAACTGTTGCATACACACGGTCGGACAAAGTTGTCGGAAAATCCGATTGTACATAACGTGATGACGTTATTTTGTTACGACGGGACTATGTTCACGCTAGTAGCCAATAGCTTTGGTCTAGGAATTTGATCTGAGCATGCGTGGCACTTTGTCCGTCGGAGTAGGCTACACATGATCGGAGTATGTCCGATCGGAGCATTTTGTCTGAAAATTTTACCGGCAAGTTGGAAAAGTTGGTCCGTCAGATATTCCGACGGAAACAGTCCGATGGAGACCACACACAGTCGGAATATCCGACAAAACGCTCCGATACGACACATTCCGTCGGAATCTCCGACCGTCTGTACAAGGGCTTACAGTCTGTTTCAGGTAACTGATCATACAGAGATTACAATTAAATAAAAATGTTGTCATATTGTTTCAACTAAAAGTTACATATCATGAAAGGCACTAAGAACACAATAAAATGTCTAAGCGGACAAAAAAGCATGTAAATGTTATTCTTTTATAAAATCCTGAAAATATATTTCATTCTGTTGTGACTAGAGTTATTTTTTAAACATAAACTGGATCCATATCACAGACCTTTCCTTTATTTCCTTAATTATAGTCCTTTTCTCCCACAATATCAATCTAGTACATTACAAAGATCCTAATTTTATAGGAAAGTAGAAAAAATGTTAAAACTATCAGTAACACCATGACAAACGCAACTGAAATCAATCACCATGAAGATGAATTACCTGACTGTAAGTTTCCTCATCGACTACGCCATACATATCCGGATCTGTAGCCTGAAATCTCTGCAGTGTCTCTAGAAGTTGGAGCAATGAGGGGTACGGCCAAGGTAAGGAGGCCGCTAACAGGAACTTACGCCAGTTCATCATGTCTGAGCCCAGTGACAGGGCCGAGGTTATTTCATGTATCTAAAATGTAAAGTTTTCAAGTAATAATATACTGTTTACAAGACATAGGTCACATTTATATATATATATATATATATATATATATATATATATATATATATCTCAGACAGTTATCTAGACGTGGTGAAGATGACTTGCTGAAGTTCAAATCATGCATTAGAATGGGGAGGAAAGGGGATTTAAGTGACTGTTGTTGGTGCCAGGTGGGCTGCTCTGAATATTTCAAAAACTGCTGAGATCTACTGGGATTTTCACGCACAACCATCCCTAGGGTTTACAGAGAATGGTTAAAAAAAGAGAAAATATCCAGTAAGCGGCAGTTCTGTGGACCAAAATGCCTTGTTGATGTCAGAGGTCAGAGGAGAATGGGCAGGCTGGTTTAAGATGATAGAAAATACAACAGTAACTCAAATAACCATTTGTTACAACTAAGGTATGCAGAATACCATCTCTGAATGCACAACACAACGAAACTTGAAGCAGATGGGCTACAGCAGAAGACCACACTGTGTGCTACGCCTGTCCGCTCTGAACGGGAAACAGGCTATAATTCACATAGGTTCACCAAAATTGGACAGTAAAAGACTGGAAAAATGCCACGGACTGAGTATTGTTGCTGTCCATTCCTTTTTGATTAGTGTACCCATCTTCTGAGGACTCCTTCCAGCAGGATAATGCACCATGGCACAAAGCTCCAATCATCTCATCACTGGTTTCTTGAACATGACAATGAGTTCCCTTTACCCCAATGTCCTCCACAGTCACCAGCTCTCAATCCAGTAGAGCACCTTTGGGATGTGGTGGAATGGAAGGTTCGCATCATGGATGTGCCACTGACAAATCTGCAGCAACTGCGCGATGCTATCATGCCAATATTGGACAAAATCTCGGAGGAATGTTTCCAAAACCTTGTTAAATCTATGCCACGAAGAAATTAGGCAGTTCTGAAGGCAAATAGGGATCCAACCTGGTACGTGCAAGGTGTACTTAATAAAGTGGCCAGTGAATGTGTGTGTTTATAGACAGTGAAGGAAAAAAATATTTGATCCCCTGCTGATTTTGTATGTTTGCCCACTAACAAAGAAATGATCAGTCTATAATTTTAATGGTAGGTTTATTTTAACAGTCAGAGACAGAATAACAACAGAAATATGTAGAAAAACGCATTTCAAAAAAGTTATAAACTGATTTGCATTTTAATGAGTGAAATAAGTATTTGATCCCCTATCAGCATGATTTCTGGCTCCCGGGTGTCTTCTATAGGGGTAATGATCTGAGATTAGGAGCACTCCCTTAAAGGGAGTGCTCCTAATCTCAGTTTGTTACCTGTATAAAAGACACCTGTCCACAGAAGCAATCAATCAATCAGATTCCAATCTCTCCACCATGGCCAAGACCAAAGAGCTGTCCATGGATGTCGAGGACAAGATTGTAGACCTACACAAGGCTGGAATGGGCTACAAGACCATCACCAAGCAGCTTGGGGAGAGGGTGACAATAGTTGGTGCGATTATTTGCAAATGGAAGAAACAAAAAATAACTGTCAATCTCCCTCAGTCTGGGGCTCCATGCCAGATCTCACCTCCTGGAGTTTTAATGATCATGAGAACGGTGAGGAATCAGCCCAGAACTACACGGGAGAATCTTGTCAATAATCTCAAGGCAGCTGGGACCATAGTCACCAAGAAAACAATTAGCAACACACTACACCGTGAAGGACTGAAATCCTGCAGCTCCCACAATGTCCCCCTGCTCAAGAAAGCACATGTACAGGCCCGTCTGAACTTTTCTAATGAACATCTGAATGATTCAGAGGAGAACTGGGTGAAAGTGTTGTGGTCAGATGAGACCAAAATCTAGCTCTTTGGCATCAACTCAGCTCGCTGAGTTTGGAGGAGGAGGAATGCTGCCCATGAACCCAAGAACACCATCCCCACCGTCAAACATGGAGGTGAAAACATTATGCTTTGGGGGTGTTTTTCTGCAAAGGGGACAGGACAACTTTACTGCATCAAAGGGACGATGGACGGGGCCATGTACTGTCAAATCTTGGATGAGAACCTCCTTCCCTCAGCTAAGGCATTGAAAATGGGTTGTGGATGGGTATTCCAGCATGACAATGACCCAAAACACACGACCTAGCCATTTTCTAGACCTTAATCCCATAGAAAATATGTGGAGGGAGCTGAAGGTTCGAGTTACCAAATGTGTCGGTCTCGAAACTTTAATGACTGGGAGAGGCTCTGCAAAGAGGAGTGAGACAAAATCCCTTCTGAAACGTCTGACCTCTGTGATTGCCAACAAGGGTTTTGCCACCAAGTACTATGTCATGTTTTGCGAAGGGGTCAAATACTTATTTCACTCATTAAAATGCAAATCAATTTATAACTTTTTTGAAATGCGTTTTTTCTTGGATATTTTTGTTGTTATTCTGTCTTGCACTGTTACAATAAACCTACCATTAAATGTATAGACCGATCATTTCTTTGTCAGTGGGCAAATGTACAAAATCAATAGGAGATCAAATACTTGAAAAGAGGTGAAAAAAAAAAGAGGTGAAAAACCTCTTGCAGTGCAGCAGCCCGCCAGTGCCCCCATTTTACTTACCAGAATCCTCTTTTTCTCACGCCGGGGACGAGCACACCAGCTCTAGCCAGTGTCTTGTGTCATGATTGGCTAGATTTATAGCAGCACAGCCATTGGCTTCCGCTGCTGTCAATCAAATCCAATGACATGTCCGCCAGGGGGCAGGGCAGAGTCATACATTCTGCGGCTATGGCGGCCGAATGCTGGACTCAGGAGTGCGCCTGCAAGGTAACCCCCTTGGGAAATTGCTTCCCCGAGGGGGTTATCTGATGCAAGGAGGAGCCGTGAGAGCCACCGGGACCCCAGAAGAGCAGGTTCGGGGTCACTTTGTGCAAAACGAGCTGCACTGTGGAGGTATGATATGTTTGTTATTTTAAATAAAAAAAAAAACCCTTACAATCACTTTAAGTAAGATCCTAATGGTAGAATTTTATTGAGAGTGAAAAACTGTAAATAACTACCATTGTGAATGTCTAAATTTGCATTCACCCATGTACATAAAGTATACTATATACAGAAACAAGGTCTTTAAAAGAAACATGTGCTTTGACCATGCAGGGCAAACCAACAAGTTTGCATTGAAACCACTTTTTCTTTACTGTCCTTTCTTGCTCCTAACCGCCTAATGTAGTGGCAGGGGAGTAAAGAAAAGGTGAATATATGCTACTGCGTAAGGTAGGACTAAATACGTAAAATTAAATATCTGTCCCAGCTTGGGCAAAACTGTAGTTTTAATGAGAATGTTAAAGTTAATTTCCAGTTTAAACCTTCATCTGCTTCTTCCATTTAGTAACATGGAGGCATTTCTTCCTTGCATAAGCTCTCTACAACCTGCAGTGTGAGCTCATTCTTCTCCTGTATGGTTGAAAGAACTGAAGACCTTAGTTGTCCTACCTTTGTGGTCACGCAACACCAGTAGGTGGAACTGAAGGTAGAATTTGGAATGGTCTCCGTTATGATTCTGAACCTCCCCTCCTGTGTCTTCTGAACTTATCTCATCAGGAGATATTGGTTTTTACAAGTCAGCGTAAAACAAATCTGAACGTTTGGAAAGGCTGAACATACCTCAGGAAGAGTAAGATGCATCCATGGATCCGGAAGAGTGTCATCTCCAAGATTCATTGACGTAAGATCCATGAGAATTTCTGTAAATTTCTTATTTGATATTATACCTACACAGGGAGAAAGCCATTGTAGTCCTTATATGCAACATATGTATCTACATGAACAGATAAGCAGTCTGATAATCCAAATATTTAATATCTATTCCATCAAATGTAGAGTAGTCCCTATTTGCAGTTAGTTGGACATGTCCCTCTGTAGTCACTTTGTAGTAAAGAAACTGCAGTAGAGTGATTTCACACTGCTGCACTGCAGTTTTGTCCCGCGATCTTGGCGCGTTTTCTAAAATGCACCAAAAGTCCTGCATGCTGCATCTTTGGTGTGCTTTCAGAATGAATGCCAAAAGTGGGGGGCATAATAGAAAGTCTATTGGAAACCGCAGGTAGCCCTCATGAAAACCGTGGGTACACCCACACTGCAGCCAAACCACAGCGCAGCAGTGTGATCGGCCCTAACTAAAAAAAAGTTACAATTCATTAGCTTATTAAAGATTTACCGAAGGATCAGGGGGGTTCCTGCTAAGTTTGACAAGGTCTGAGGATGTTGGGTTAACTCCACAGTCACAGTGTCCAATTAACTATTTACTTGTATTTAGCTAATCCTCTATATTTGATACCTTGCTTAATGTGGCAACTATGTGCTTTCTTTTGATAGCCATTTCATATATACCTTTTTACGGCTTCCCAAGTCTTTTCAGTTAACAATGAACACCCTCTAAGGCCTCTTTCACACGGACTGTCCGTTTAGGTCCGCCTGTCAGTTGTTTAGGCAGACCCGAATGTATGCTCCATAGACCTCTATGGAACGACGGATGTCAGCAGTGACATGTCCGCTGACATCCAGCCCGCTCCGATCTGAAAAAGTGTGACAGAGGAAAAACCTATTTTTCCATCCATCTGCGGATCGGTGATGACGGACTCTACGGTCCGTCTTCATCCGATCCCCAATAGGGGAGAGCGGCACTCTGACAGGTCTGTCCCTACACAGTGTGCAGAGACAGACCTGTCATCTTCATGCTCAGCGGGGATCAACAGAGCGATCCCCTGCTAGGCAGAGCGGCTCTGTACAAGCCCTTATTTTGCCTGTCTGTTCACTTTGATATATGGAGGCATGTGTGACCCTTACATGATTACCAGGGCTGCTGATGGGGGGGGGCACCGGTCCTCTTGTAGGGGGCCCAAGCACACAGGAGGGCCCACACAGGCAGGGGGATTAGTGATGGACAACAATTGTGTCTCTCTTCTTCCAGCAGCTGAAAGTTGGTCTCCCCCCTTTCTCTGCTGCCAGCTTTTATCTGATGAGAAAGAGACAGTTGTCCCTCACTAATCCCCCTCCCTCTCAGGCTGGCTCTAATGTTAACTCTGCTGCTGAGTTTATTATCTCTGTAACTTTGACTAGCCTGTATATTTTTTCATCTCATCTTCATTTTTATTTATTTACTGAGTTTTATCTTTAAGATTTAGCAGGAATTCTGTAAGTTATGTTGTATTTGTGTCAGCTAGTAATTTTAATTTTATTTTTAGCGAGATACAGCTTTAATATTTTTTAGGGGGGGGGGGGGGGCGCGGTGGGGTAGTCTGTACGGGGCCCCATGATTTCTATCACCAGCCCTGATGATTACTATACAATTGCTGTATGATTTTGATTCTCACTGCATCATTGATGGATATTTGTAATTTCTGTACTGACTACTGGTACTGTGGCTTTACTATGTATTGTCTTTTGCTGTCTTACTGTTTTTTGTAGTTACTGTACTGTATGACTTGTACATTCTACATTGAAAAACAATAAAAAATAATTTTCAAAAACAAAAGATTTACTGAAGTATGACATTTAGGAATGTATTAATCATTGTTTTTACCCAAGAGTCAATCAAATTTCACCCAAGATTTACCTATTTTGTTACAATGGAATATTATATGGAAATGGGTCAATCTTAGGTAAAGTTGTTCGAATCTTGGATGAAATAATTGGCACATAGACTACTCAAAATGAAACTAGAAGTCTACAGAGTTTGTGCAATATGGTGGCATTTACTTTAGAAATATACTTGCCTCTCACATTTTTACATGCTTGTTACTGTTAAAGAGGAAGTAAACCCTGATAGGTTTTACTTCCTCTTTTGCTCCCTGCAAAGCCTGTAAATTAAAAGTATAATGTGACACCTGCAAACTAATCCATCGATGTCCCCTGTGCAGGCTGCGTCCATCTTCGCCCATCTTCTTTCTGGGGGCTGCGGATTCTGGCTCTGTGACTGGTCGGAGCCACGCGATGTCACTCCCGCACATGCGCGCGGGAGCCGTCAGTAACAGTTGGCGCTGGGGGAAGAAATGGCACGGAGGTCCGTTTCTTCACAGCGCATGTGCCGATTACATCATTGGCGAACTACAAGTGACATATCTCCTATTTAGAAGATATTTCCACTACCTATAGGTAAGCCTTAGTCTAGGCTTACCTATAGTTAAAAGTCACTAGGGAGGGTTTACAACCACTTTAAGTTTATGCTTGAGTAGTTTAAATACAGATATGCAGATCTACAGTGCTTTGAAAAAGTTTTCTTCCCTCTTGAAATTTTCTACATTTTGTCATGTTACAAACCAAAACATAAATTAATTTTATTGGGATTTTATGTGGTAGACCAACCAAGTGGCACATAATTGTGAAGTGGAAGGAAAATGATAAATGTTTTTCAAAATTAACCACTTCAGGACCGCCGTATTGCCAATGTACGTCAACACAATGGCACAGGCAGGCACAATCACGTAAATGTACGTGAATGCCTTCTAGCGGGTGGGGGGTCCGATCGGACCCCCTCCCGCTAGATACGGCGGTCCCTTTCGGTGCCGGAGCGACCCGCGATGAGGGGATGGCCGTTGGTTTCTGGCCATCCCCTCTCGATCGCTCCTGGCCAGTGACGAACTTCCTCCCCTGTGAAAATGTAAACACAGGAGGAGGAAGTGATGTCACACTCCTCGTGGCGGTCTTTTTGAACCGGACAGCGAGGAGTGAAGACGTCCAAGTAAGTGCACCAACAGTCCACTGACACATAGGTACACACAGGCACACATTTCACCCCAGTCACCCCCCGATCACCCCCCCGATCGGCCCCCCGCCCCCCCCCAGTCACAGTGTCACTAATGCAGTGTTCATTTATTTATTGATCACTACATTTAGTGTCAGTTGTGACTGTAAAAAGTGTCAGGGCAGCTAGTGTTAGACCCCTTTAGGTCCAGGGTAGCCCCCTACCCCCCCTAATAAAGGTTTAACCCCTTGATTGCCCTCCCAGTTAACCCTTTCACCCTCTTTTACCAGTGTCACTAAGCGATCGTTTTTCTGATCGCTGCAATAGTGTCACTGGTCCCGCTAGGAAGCTAGTTTTTTTTTAGGTTCAACGCCAGGTTTTTATACCATTAGGTACCCCGATATATAACCTAATAAAGGTTTTAACCCTTTGATTGCCCCTAGAGTTAACCCTTTCACCAGCGATCGCTGCATAAGTGTCACTGGTGACGCTGGTTAGCCAGTTAGTTATTTAGTTATTTAGGTTCCCCGTCAGGTTTTTATAAAGCTTCAGGTACCCCCATATAAATACCCAATAAAGGTTTTAACCCCTGATTGCCCTTAGTTAACCCTTTCACCAGTGATCACCGTATAAGTGTTACGGGTGACGCTGGTTAGGTAGTTCGCTTTTTATAGCATCAGGGCACCCGCCATTTATTACCTAATAAAGGTTTAACCCCCTGATCACCCGGCGGGTGATATAAATTTGGTTTTAGGGTCAGAAAGGGTCTGCGTCGCCCCAGGCAGTGCTAGGTTAGTGCCAGCACCGCTAACACCCACGCGCAAAGCATACACCTCCCTTAGTGGTATAGTATCCGAACAGATCAATATCTGATCTGATCAGATCTATACTAGCGTGCCCAGCAATTTAGGGTTCTAAAAAAACGCATTGTTAGCAGGATCAATCCAGATACCTGCTAGCACCTGCGTTTTGCCCCTCTGCCCAGCCCAGCCCAGCCCACCCAAGTGCAGTATCGATCGATCACTGTCACTTACAAAACACAACACACATAACTGCAGCGTTCGCAGAGTCAGGCCTGATCCCTGCGATCGCTAACAGTTTTTTTTGTAGCGTTTTATACAGTCGCTGACAGGCTAGGTGCTTTTTTACCTGTGAGTCTCACTACTGTACCCCTAAATTTAGAGCCCAAAATGGCAAAGCGAAGGTACACTAGTGAAGAGGCCTACACGTTTCTGAGCATGACAGATAGTGAAGAGGAAGACACTGATCTGTCAGATTCAGGCTCAGAATACGAACCTGTAGAGGACAGCGCCTCCATGTCAGATAGCTCTGACGACGAAGAAGAGGTCCCTGCTATTGTCAGGCGTACCCGACCCCGATTTTCTGATGTTGTTGAGGTGCAGGAACCGCAAGTCCCTCGTCTGGAGTATAGAGCCAGTACTAGCGCCGCTCATCCTTTTGGTGAACTGGCAAGCACCAGCGGCCTAGTACACCCTGGACGTACATCCAGCACTGCAGTATCACGTGGTGACGTGGCGAGTCCCATAAGTGCAGTTCAAGCTGGCGAGGTGGCAAGCACAAGTAGTGTCCCGCTGCCACCAAGAAGAAGACAAAGACAGGCCCGTCGTACCCATAGTGCCCTTCCTGCAGAATTTGCCTATCCCAATTGGGTGCCCACCACTTCTGCAGAACCCGTACTTCCCCCATTCACTGCCCAACCCGGTATTCAGGTGGATACAGATGATTTTACGCCACTCGATTTTTATTCTCTGTATCTCACGGAAGATCTCTATAGATCTATTGTGGACCAAACCAATTTATATGCTGGTCAACGCATCGCCGCTAATCCCCAGTTGCCGTCTCTTGCCAGAGATTGGAAACCAGTTACGGTTTCCGAATTTAAGACGTTTTTGGGCCTTTCCCTCAACATGGGCACACATAAATTTATGCGGATGCGGGCTTATTGGTCCACGCATCCGGCTGACCACATGCCCGTGTTCTCTAACTCCATGTCCAGGAAACGATACGAGCAGATCTTGCGGTTCTTGCACTTCAGTGACAATGAACTTTGTCGTCCACGTGGAGACCCTGAATACGATCGGCTCTACAAAATTCGGCCCCTCATAAACCACTTCAACCAACGTTTTGCAGACTTGTTTACTCCCCAAAAAGTTGTCTGCGTTGATGAGTCCCTGGTTAAGTTTACTGGTCGCTTGTCATTCAAACAGTACATTCCCAACAAGCGTACCAGATACGGGGTCAAGCTCTATAAGTGCTGTGACAGGGCCACAGGCTATGCATGGAGCTTTATGGTTTATGAGGGTAAAGATAGTTACGTAGAGCCGGAGAACTGCCCTGATTACATAGGAAGCGCTGGCAAGATAGTGTGGAAATTGGTGTCACCCTTATTAGGAAAGGGGTACCACTTGTACGTGGACAACTATTACACCAGCGTGCCACTGTTTAGTCATTTATTTGATAATCAGATTGGAGCATGTGGCACTGTGCGACCTAATCGCCGGGGCTTTCCCCAGCGGCTTGTAGATTCCCGTCTTAGGCTGGGGGAGAGAGCCTGCTATCGGTGTAATAATTTGCTCGCTATGAAGTGGAGGCATAATAAGAATGTTTTCGTTCTTACCTCCCTTCATGCAGACACGACGGTCCAAATTTCTACGGCGACTGGTATTGTGGAGAAACCCCTCTGTGTCCACGAATATAACAAAAATATGGGAGGGGTGGACCTCAATGACCAGATGTTGGCGCCGTATCTAACTTCCCGTAAGACCAGACGCTGGTACAAAAAAGTGTCTGCTTACTTATTTCAATTGGCTTTGCTGAATGCTTTTGTGCTATACAAAACTTCAGGCGGAACATTAACCTTTCTTTTCTTCCAAAGAGAGGTTGTCACAGAGCTTCTGTATCCAGAGGGTCCTGTACCTCACCATTCCCAACCAAATGCAGTAAGCCGGCTGCATGAGAGGCATTATTCTTATGTCCTCCCGAGTACCCCTACCCAACGAGCCCCCCAAAAAAGATGTCGTGTCTGTAGCAAGCGCGGATATAGGCGTGACACCCGTTCTTATTGTCCACGCTGTCCTGGCAATCCTGGTCTTTGTCAGGGTGAGTGTTTTGAACGCTACCATGAACTAGTGAAGTATTAGCGTAGGGTACAGCATTTCACAGGCTAGGCACACTTACACAGGGTCTCCCAAGATGCCATCGCATTTTGAGAGACCCGAACCGTTACAGTTACAGTTTACAGTTCAAAAAAAAGTGTATAAAAAAAAAAAAAAAAAAAAAAAAAGTAAAATAAAAAAACCAAAAATAGTTGTCGTTTTATTGTTCTCTCTCTCTCTCTCTCTCTCTCTCTCTCTTCTCTCTAATTTTTTATACTTTACTGTTTACTGTGTTATTGTTAACCATTTTTCATGTTTTCAGGTACGCCATTCAGCTGCAGCGTGGATTTATTTATCTTGACAGCAACAGCGTTTGCTCCCACGATACATAAAGCCGCGACTCCAGTGCTGTAGGAGGTGATTTCACCACCACAGTTAAAAAAGAGCATATATGCCGAAGCATGGGGGCATAAGGGGTGGAGGAGCGATTTTGCTCCTAATGCCGCGTACATACGGTCAAAATTCCGACGGAGGGCTTGCCCGTGGAAAAGTTTGAACGTATGTACGCAGCATAACTTTTTTGCGGGAGGATGCCCCCATGCTTCGGCATATATATATTTTAGGCACAGGTTGTGTTAAAAAATGTTTTATTTTTTACTGTTTTTTTTGGCAATTGCTTTGCAGGTATGGTATGGTAAGGTTTTACTGGGATGTTACTTTGTTTTAACGTTAACCATAATTTGCTTAGCAGGTACACCATTCAGCTGCAGCGCGGATTTATTTATCTTGACAGCAACAGCGTTTGCTCCCACGATACATAAAGCCGTGACTCCAGTGCTGTAGGCGGTGATTTCACCACCACAGTTAAAAAAGAGCATATATGCCGAAGCATGGGGGCATAAGGGGTGGAGGAGTGATTTTGCTCCTAATGCCGCGTACATACGGTCAAAATTCCGACGGAGGGCTTGCCCGTGGAAAAGTTTGAACGTATGTACGCAGCATAACTTTTTTGCGGGAGGATGCCCCCATGCTTCGGCATATATATATTTTAGGCACAGGTTGTGTTAAAAAATGTTTTATTTTTTACTGTTTTTTTTGGCAATTGCTTTGCAGGTATGGTATGGTAAGGTTTTACTGGGATGTTACTTTGTTTTAACGTTAACCATAATTTGCTTAGCAGGTACGCCATTCAGCTGCAGCGCGGATTTATTTATCTTGACAGCAACAGCGTTTGCTCCCACGATACATAAAGCCGTGACTCCAGTGCTGTAGGCGGTGATTTCACCACCACAGTTAAAAAAGAGCATATATGCCGAAGCATGGGGGCATAAGGGGTGGAGGAGCGATTTTGCTCCTAATGCCGCGTACATACGGTCAAAATTCCGACAGGGGGCTTGCCCATGGAAAAGTTTGAACGTATGTACGCGGCATAACTTTTTTGCGGGAGGATGCCCCCATGCTTCGGCATATATAAATGGTGCATGTATGTCCATCATTAGAAGTGGGTGGATGAAGGGAGGTATCTAATGGTGGGCATACCCACCGATCAATCTCTTTTTTTTCGTTCAGACAACATGACTCTCAGTAAATAGCTTGGGGTGTCTACTTTCCAAAATGGGGTAATTTGGGGGGGTTTTGTGCTATTTTGGCATTTTATGGCCTTTGCACCCTTAGAAATCCTGAAGGTGGTGATTGGTTTTCGGGATGCCGTGCGCGACTAGACTCCCAAAAAGTCCCACACATGTGGTATCCCCGTACTCGGGAGAAGTTGCGGAATATATTTTGGGGTGCAATTCCACATATAACCATGGCATGTGTGAGCAATATATCATTTAGTGACAACTTTTTGTACATTTTTTTTTTTTTTAGTCATTATTCAATCCCTTAGGACAAAAAAAATAAATATTCAATGGGCTCAACATACCCATCAGCAGTTTCCTTGGGGTGTCTACTTTCCAAAATGGGGTCATTTGGGGGGGTTTTGTGCCATCTTGGCATTTTATGGCCGTCAAAACTGTGATAGGTAGTGATAGGTATTGATGAGTAAAATAAAAAAATTATGCCCTTAGAAATCCTGAAGGCGGTGCTTGGATTTCGGGGTCCCGTACGCGGCTAGGCTCCCAAAAAGTCCCACACATGTGGTATCCCTGTACTCAGGAGAAGCAGCAGAATGTATTTTGGGGTGTCATTTCACATATGCCCATAGCATGTGTGAGAAATATATCATTTAGTGACAACTTTGTGCAAAAAAAAAAAAGTTTGTAATATTCCCGCAACTTGTGGCAAAATATAAAATATTCCATGGACTCAACATGCCTCTCAGTAAATAGCTTGGGGTGTCTACTTTCCAAAATGGGGTCATTTTGGGGGGTTTTGTGCTATTTTGGCTTTTTATGGCCTTCGAAACTGTGATAGGTAGTGAGGGGTGAAATCAAAAATTTGCACCCTTAGAAATCCTGAAGGTGGTGATTGGTTTTCGGGATGCCGTGCGCGACTAGACTCCCAAAAAGTCCCACACATGTGGTATCCCCGTACTCGGGAGAAGTAGCGGAATATATTTTGGGGTGCAATTCCACATATAACCATGGCATTTTTTAGTCATTATTCAATCCCTTAGGACAAAAAAAATAAATATTCAATGGGCTCAACATACCCATCAGCAGTTTCCTTGGGGTGTCTACTTTCCAAAATGGGGTCATTTGGGGGGGGTTTGTACTGCCCTGCCATTTTAGCACCTCAAGAAATGAGATAGGCAGTCATAAATTAAAAGCTGTGTAAATTCCAGAAAATGTACTCTAGTTTGTAGACGCTATAACTTTTGCGCAAACCAAAAAATATACGCTTATTGACATTTTTTTTACTAAAGACATGTGGCTGAATAAATTTTGCCCTCAATGTATGACTAAAATTTAGTTTATTCGATTTCTCTTATAACAAAAAGAAGAAAATATCATTTTTTTTCAAAATTTTCGCTCTTTTTCTATTTATATCGCAAAAAAAAAAAATCGCAGAGGCAATCAAATACCATCAAAAGAAAGCTCTATTTGTGGGAAGAAAAGGACGCAAATTTCGTCTGGGTGCAATATTGCATGACCGCGCAATTACCAGTTAAAGCAGCGCAGTGCGAAATTGGAAAAAGACCTCTGGTCCTTAAGGTGTTTATTGGTCCGGGGCTGAAGTGGTTAAAAAACTTAATAAATCGGAAAAGTGTGGCGTGCATTTGTACACCACCCCCATTTACTCTGATACTCCTAACTAAAATCTAGTGAAACCAATTGCCTTCAGAAGTCACCTAATTAGTAAATAGAGTCCACCTGTGTGTAATTTAATCTCAGTATAAATACAGCTGTTCTGTGAAGGTTTGTTAGAGTACCTTAGTGAACAAACTCAGTGGCCATCATGAAGGCTCAGAAATAAACACGACAGGTCAGGGATAAAGTTGTGGAGAAGCTTAGAACAGGGTTAGGTTATAAAAAAATCTCAAGCTTTGAACATTTCACGGAGCACTGTTCAATCCATCATCCGAAAATGGAAAGAGTATGGTACAACTGCAAACCTACCAAGACATGGCCGTCCACCTAAACTGACAGGCCGGGCAAGGAGAGCATTAATCAGAGAAGCAGTCAAGTGGCCCATGTAACTCTGGTGGAGCTGCAGAGATCCACAGCTCTGGTGGGACAATCTGTCCACAGGACAACTATTAGTCCGGCACCTTTATTGAAGAGTTGCCATTGTTGAAAGAAAGCCACAAGAAGTCTTGTTTGCAGTTTACAAGAAGCCATGTGGGTGACACAGTAAACATCTGAAAGAAGGGTGCTCTCGTCAGATGAGACTAAAATTGAACTTTTCGGTCTAAAAGAAAAACGCTATGTGTGGCAGAAAATGTTGTGGGGATGCTTTTCTTGCTGGGACAGGGAAGCTGGTCAGAGTTCATGGGAAGATGGATGCGGCCAAATATAGGGCAATCTTAGAAGAAAACCTGTTAGAGTCTGCAAAAGATTTGAGACTGGAGTGGAGGTTCACCTTCCAGCAGGACAACGACACTAAACATACAGCCGGAGCTATAATGGAATGATTTAGATCAAAGCATATTCATGTGTTAGAATGGCTCAGTCAAAGTCCAGACCTAAATCCAATTGAGAATCTGTGGCAAGACTTGAAAATTGCTGTTGACAGAAGCTTACCATCCAATCTGACAGAGCTTGAGCTATTTTGCAAAGAAGAATGGGCAAAAATGTCACTCTCTAGATGTGCAAAGAGACATCCCCAAAAAGACTTTCAGCTGTAATTGCAGCGAAAGGGGGTTCTACAAAGTACTGACTCAGGGGGGCTGAATACAAATGCACAACACACTTTCACATATTTATTTGTAAAAAAACATTGAAAACCATTTACTATTTTCCTTCCACTTCACAATTATGTGCCCTTTTTGTGTTGGTCTATAAAATCCCAATAAAATACATTTAAGTTTTTGGTTATAACATGAAAAAATGTGGAAAATGTCAAGGGATATAAATACTTTTGCAAGGCACTGTATAGATAAACGGTCCATGCAGTGTCCGTGTCTGCCGCTGACCTTTTTTTTACTAACTTGATTCGCTGCTCTCTGCTGACAGTGCTGAGTCTCCTCCTGTACGTGTACTGTTGTAGCTCCTGAGGGACCCTGGCCTGCTCGAAAGGGGATCTATGAGAGACCCTGGCTTGCTCTAAAGGGGGTCATGTTGGCTAACTATAAACATTCTTTGCAGGGAGAGCCTAAAGTACCTGGTGGTGCAGGAAAACCTGGTAGCATGGGGAATATATGTGAAAAGGTAAGACTAAATGGGGATCTATGGGGACCCTGGCCTGCTCTAAAGGGGGATCTATGAAGACCCTGCTAGTAGACAGTGTTTTTTGATGGTTTTTATTTGAAATGTACCTTGGTGTCCTTCACTGAGGTCTGTAATTTGAAAAATGTCTGCCACACTGTTAGTCCATGCCTATCCCTGCTGCACTGTAGCCTCTTGCCTACTGACTATGGGCACTGGCTTTTGAGGGGGCTCTATTCTTGGGAAGTGTGTGTCTGGGGGAGCCTTGGAGTGGTCTTGATTCGATTCAAGTCTATGTCTCCCCAAAACACACAGAATCTAGGAACTAGAGGACCCATATACATATTTGGGGCCTCTATGCCCAAATCAGCAATGACTGCTTTAGACTGTGAGACTATGTAGATATTAATATATTCAGCTCAAACCAACCTGATACTGGGTCTTCTGATATAATCTGTTTAAGGTGTTATGTGTGTCTTTGCCCCATTGCGTGTCTCCTAGGTGTGAATTCCAAATGTTAATTGAGTCACCTATTGTTTCTGTCTGTCTGCTCATCTCTTGGAGATTACATTCACTTTACCTTGTTATTTTTGAACCATTTTGGAATGTTATGTGTTTATGCTTATGATAATGTGTAATGTACTTTGTGTATCCAGGGTTGTGGGTTTGTAGCCGGGTCTCCGCTTGAAAGTAATTTAAGTCTACCCAAAGAATCTGTTAGGTCGTGTCGGAGGTACCATTCCGTGTAGCGAAACGGTTGCATGGCCCCCTGAAGATCTGAGTGGGACAGCGTGATTTCCATGTAATTGCGCCACCTCGCAAAAAAGTGGCGGGTGGGTTTAGGATTTCTGGTAATGGTATCCAGTCTCTCCATGTAGAAAAGCGATTCAATGGCCTTTTGAACCATTGATAGTGAAGGTGGTGTCTTGGAGATCCATGTTTGCATTATGGTCCTGCGGGCAACAAGGAGGCTCAGCTGGGCCCATTTTGAAACTGGGGTCCAACTCTGATCCCCCGGCGGAGCAGTTTGAGGAATATAACCAAATAGGCATAGTGTAATCTCTCTCGGAATCCGTTGGTGAGAGACAGAGCTAATATAGTCAGTAACATCAGTCCAGTAGGTATCAATGGTAGGACAGACCCAAAGACGATGCAACAACGTTGGGTGAGGCTCAGAACACCAAGGACAAATTTTCAAATTGCCATTATCCTTATCTATGTATACAGGATAGTACGCTCTGTGAAGCAGCTTAAATTGCGTCTCACGCCATGTTTCAGAAAGGGTGAGTTTCCGTACCCGTCTGTACCCCTCCAATAATTTATCTGGAATATCTTCGTCTTGCAGAAGGGTCGCCCACTGCCGGAATGGAGTGAGATGATATTTGTCAGCCTGATGTTGAATGAGGTGAGAGTAAAGATTGGTGATCGAGTAGTCTCCAGAGGCCACCGCCGTATCGATGAAAGACTTCTGAAAGGGGTCCGTTTGCGGACCGCAAAGGGAGCCCAAGTAGTCAATCAGCTGATAATAGTAAAAAAGATGGGTCGGTGGAAGCGAAAATTCCGGAGATAGGACTGCAAATGATTTAAACTTGCGAGAACCAGTGTTAAAGACAGCTTTGGTAGATGTAAGACCCTTTATTCTCCACTGCTCAAAGATAGAATGTAGCGTGGACGGTAAAAACATGGGATTCCCCTGAATAGGAAGATAACTTGACACGGATGTTGGCAATCCCAGTAGTTTGCGGATCTCCCTCCAGGCAACAACAGTATCCCTAATCAGCAGGTTAGATTTCAGATGAGACGGTAAAGCCTGTATTTTGGAGTGAAGAATTGCTGCCAATGAATATGGTGCCGTCATAGCCTCTTCCAGTCTAACATTGCAGTACCTAGAGTTGCCTGACAACCAATCTAGACCCTGACGTAGGAGGCATGCAAGGTTATAAAAGCGAAGGTTAGGTACCCCTGCCCCGCCATCAGTCTTCGGGAGGCACAGTTTGCGGAGAGCTATACGTGCTCTTTTACGAGACCACAAAAAGGCCGACAGTGCCTTGTATATTTTCTGGACATCAGTGTGTTTCAGCAGAAGGGGTATAGTTTGCATGGGGTATAGCAGTCTAGCAAATGATATCATTTTAAACAAATGGCATCTCCCGAAGAGTGATATAGGCAAAGCTGTCCATAAATCCAATTCCTGCACTATTTTGGAAATAAGTGGAGGGTAATTCAGCCCGTATAACGACGTCGGTTCCCGTCCAATGTGTATACCGAGATATGTGATGTGATGTTTGGCTATAGTGAACGGGGAGTAATGTATCCATTTATGGGACATCCTGGGGTTCAGGGGTAATATTTCACTCTTGTCAAAATTAACTCGAAACCCCGAGCATTCCCGAAAAGTGGCAAGGGTTTTTTGCAGCTTGTCAAAATCCGAAGTGGGATCAGTGGTGAACAACAGGACATCGTCCGCAAAAAGAGCGGATCGCAGTGTGTGATGACCTATCGGAAGACCACTGATCCCAGCCTCCGAGTTGAGCCAGCGAGAGAGAGGTTCAATCGCCAAGTTAAACAGTAGTGGTGACAGTGGGCACCCCTGTCTGGTTCCCTTGGATAGAGGTATGAAGTCAGACATGGAATCTGGGGTAACCAACCGTGCTGTGGGGGACGAATACATCAGGCGTAAAAATTGCAGAACAGGGCCCCGAAAGCCAAATTGCTCCAGCACCCTGAACAGCCAAGGTAGACTCACGTTATCGAATGCTTTTTCCGCGTCTAGAGAGATTATGGCTACGTCTTGTGTGGGGTGATTTTTGGCATAGTGAAGGGCTAGAAGAACTTTGCGAATGTTAAGGGTAGCAGAACGTCCAGACACAAATCCTGATTGGGCCGAGTGTAGCAGCGAAGGGAGAAATTTGGCTAGTCTAGCGGCAATTATTTTAGATAAAATTTTCACGTCTACATTTATAAGTGAAATTGGCCGATAGGAGCCAGGCATAGTGGGATCCTTGCCTTTTTTGGAGATCAGTTTTATGTGAGCATGCGAACCCGTGGGCAAATAAGGACCTCCCTGCCACATGCCCGCATAAACAGTCTGGAGGGTATCCGGCAAGTATTCCACGGTAGATTTGTAAAATTCCACCGAATAGCCATCCGGACCAGGCGCCTTGCCCGCGGACATGATCGATATAGTGCGTTTGACCTCTTCGAGAGTAATGGGGGCATTGAGTTCAGTAAGGTGGTCATCCTGTAAGGTCGGTAGATTAACGGAGGACAAAAAAGCGTCGGCCATATCTATATTAGTTAAGTCAGCTTTGTATAAATTAGAGTAGTAGTTGGTAAGAATGGCATTAATTCTATCCGCGTCTGATGTAACTGAGCCGTCTACATCTCGCATAGAATGGATGCGAGTGGTTTTCCTGGGTCCCGCGCATAATTTCGCAAGGAGTTTGCCTGATTTGTTCCCGTATCTATGAAAGTATAGTTTGGAGTATGCCAGTTGAGACAACTCCTGTTGCTCAGCCCAAAGGTCAAATTCCCTTTTGGCTTGGGCCCAGTCCTGAATGTGCTTCGGTGTGCGGTGTGTAATCAGGCGCTCATGAGCTGCTTTAAGCACTCTACTAGAGGCCTCATACTGGCGTCGATTGTGTTTTTTCAGTTGCGCAGTGTATGATATTATTCTGCCTCTCATAAAAGCTTTACCCGTTTCCCAAAAAAGATTAGGATCCGAGACGTGCGCGCTATTCGTGGTCGAGTAGTCAGTCCATGCAGTCCTAAGCATGTCTTGAAAGTCCGGGCTGTCAGCCAAATAGGAGGGGAACCTCCATAACTTCGGCCCTCGAAGGGTACCTGTGAGTGATAACTGCACTACTACTGGACTGTGATCCGATATCCTGGCATCTAGAATTTCTGAATCTCTAATGAATGGCGTCAATGCGGGTGATGCAAAGAAATAATCGATGCGCGAGAAAGACTGGTGCGGAGGAGAGAAAAAGGTATATTCTTGGCTCGTAGGGTGTTGTAAGCGCCATATATCAGTGAAGCTTATGGAAGACAGGGCTTGGGCTAATGGAGTAGGTTTGGGTGCAGTAGAAGTCAGTGCAGTCCCACTACCGGTGCCAGTCTTAGAACGGTCAGTTATGACGGACATCACCGAGTTGAAGTCTCCTCCAACCAGATGCTGTGAGTCAGGGAAGGCTAAAATCCATTGAATGACATCCTGGTAGAATGGCGAGCTCGGAGAGTTAGGTGCGTAAATATTAGTGATGGCCATGGGGGTTGAGTCAAGGATCAACTGTACTGTCACCTTACGACCCTCATTGTCAGCTTTAACAGATACTATTTCGTGTGGGAGATGTTTATGTATTAGGATGGCTACACCAGCCTTACGTCCAGTGGCAGGCGAGCCATAGACCTCACCCACCCATAATTTACGTAGCCGTTGGAAATCCTCTACCGTGAGGTGAGTCTCCTGCAGTAAAGCTATGTCCGCTCGGAGGCGTTTCAGGTGCCTCAGTACAGCCATGCGTTTACACGGAGATCTAAGCCCCTTGACATTCCACGAGATAACTTTCACGTCACATCCACCAGCGATTGATGGGACAGGAAAGATAGCCGGGTAGAAATACTAGTGGTTAGTGCAAGGACAGTCTTGCTGTGCTCAAGAGTCCCCGCGTTCGTATGTCTCAATATATAATCAACAGGTCTCAAAGGTCTAGAAACTAAAACAGGTGTCAGCATCTGGTGTACAACTACAAAAACTAGGTATCTATGCATCGATAAGGAACACAATGTGTGTGGTAACATCCCAACATATATGAACCTTTCCTTTTTTCCACATGAGTCACAACTTTCAGACTCGGCTACCAGCCCCGTCCCGTCCCTCCCCAGATGGCAGTAAAGGGGCCAAAAAGGGAGACAGTGGAACTCAGAGAGAATGAATGGGATTTAAGGGTGATAAAAAGAGAAAACAAAGGATAAACAGGGTAGCGAGTGTACCCAGTACCCCACAGGGGCACAAGACTGAGTGAATTGAGAGGAGAAGCAAAACCCTAGGGAGGGCAAATATACCAGCAATGAAACCCCAATTTCGCAGGGTAGGGGTAGAGGGTGAGGGAGCCGAGGTGAAAACTGCGATCCCCATTTACATAAAACGTACAACTTTTTAGCAAACAGTAGTGACAGTAAAAAGTGGCAATCAACAAGGCAACCTGTGGTGGATGCAGCCTCTGCTTGTCCAAGCAGAGCGGAAACAGAAAAAACTAGAAGCAGAAAAAAAAAAAGTGTAAGTCCAAA
The DNA here is from genome assembly GCF_037356315.1 of Lithobates pipiens. Classification (NCBI taxonomy): domain Eukaryota; kingdom Metazoa; phylum Chordata; class Amphibia; order Anura; family Ranidae; genus Lithobates; species Lithobates pipiens. Next base: position 228,326,020 of record NW_027507790.1, read on the forward strand.
ATCAAAGGCGGGCTGAAGTCATGAAGCCGTCATTGGGGCCCTAGGCGTTCAGACGGCATCCCTTCGTATGCATAGGCTAGTTCCACGACTTTTTTTAAAAGGGTCGAAGAGAAAGAGGGGGGGGAGCTCAATTGAACATAGAGTCTCACCATAAGGTCCTCCCATATTCGGCGAAACGAAGAACTTGTCAGCGGTTTCCGGAACGATCGTCCTTGGGTGTGACCCTGATGCGCTTGTGTGGAGGGTTAATGGGACTGCGGTGAGACTTAGGAGGTGCAGTCGACCTGTTCCCGGAGTTTGGAGAAGATGCGTCTGACACGTTCGATTGATCCATGGCAGACCCCAACGATTCAACGTACCGTTCGGCTGCTCCCGGCGTAGTAAAGGTGAGCTGTTCTCCTTCGTTACTTTGGAGGCGTAGCGTGGCTGGATACGCCAAAGAGAACTTGACACGAAGGTTGTAGAGAGCCGTACAGACCGGTGAAAAGGCTTTGCGTCTGTGCATAACATCCACAGAATAGTCAGCGAATAGGAGCAGTTTGACCCCGTCGATCACTAACGAACGTGAAGTACGAAATTTCTGCATAATAGCCGTCTTGTCGGCGTAATTGAGATATTTCACGATGACATGCCGGGGCTTGGAGCGTGATTCGGACGGCTGACCGATACGATGCGCTCGTTCGACCGTGCACGGCGCACGAAGGCCCAGTTGTTCGGGAATCATAATGGCGCATAAAGCTGATAGTTGGGCCGAGGAGACCGATTCCGGGAGGCCGATTATGCGTAAATTGTTCCTTCTGGATCTATTCTCCAAATCGTCCAGCTTCTCCCAGATCTCCTTCTGGGTATGAAGGACCCTGCTTAGCGTAGCAGAGGTACCTGCAGCTTCATCTTCCAGGGCCGAAATACGATCCTCAGCCTGTTGGAGTCTCTGAGCCTGGGCCCGTACTTCCAGGTGAAGCTGCTCCAACCCCCTATTGACTGCTGCATCCACTGTGGCTGTGAGCGTGGGACCCAGTAGGAGGACAACGGCGTGGGCTATGCCCTCCGGTGATGCTGGGTCTGCCTGTGGTGGCGCCGCGGAAATCGGCGAGTCAGAAGGCATCGGGGCCTGTTCAGTCAGGTGCGGCGCGGCCGCCATGTTGGCCGCGTGTGTCTCTCCCCCAGGCGGGAGCCCCGCCGAGGCTGCTTTAGCGTAGGATCGCTCCACAAAACGATCCATGAGGGGTCACCCTGCTGCAGGTAAGGTGTCGGTTCTCCCCGAGGTCCGTAGCGGAATTTAGAGCAGTATTGGCGAGGAGGGACACGGGAGCTGAGGGTGATCACCTCCTCCTCATGTGGCGCCGGAACCGGAAGTCTAGGCTTGTTTAAGTGACTAGTTGTTAATTAATGTTAATTAGATCACTGTCAGCTATTAGTTGCTATATGTAGATTAGCATACTATTTATGTTGGCTGTTCCTTAGATGTGCTATTGCTTAGGATAATGTGATCAAGCCTTAATCTGATCTTGTGTGATATACAAATTTTGTAAGTTTACAATAACGTGAGTTCCAATTTGCACCTAAGCTTGTGTTGTCTAGTATTTGGGTGCTCCGCTAAAATACCCGGTTCCTGGGTCCAGACTAAGGGAAGCTGTATCTTGACAGAAGCACCCAAGCTGGGGTCTGAACAGTTCAGCATCTATTAGTCTTAATAACTTGCCCAATAGCTACATGTATTAGTGCTATTTTGTATATTAAATTATCTAGCAAAGTTTAGAGCTACCTTCAGGAGCCACCTGGAGAAACTGACGATGTAATCTGTAAAGCTGAGATATGGTCAGAGTGCCATTGTAGGGCATTTCCATGGGAGGAGGTCTGGGAGGTGGGATGGGATCTGGGAAAACTTTGACATCAGAGCTGATATAGAAATCGGTTTGCTCCAGGACTAGTTCATACTGTATCTTAGTACTTGTTTCAATGTGGTGACGAGCAGTCTGAATCAACTTGTCAATACTGCAAAAAGAAAAAAAGAAGGGTAATCACACTGAAATATTTGGTTTATGTTAAAAGTGATTGTAAACAATAACCTTGTAAATCAACACATTCAGTTTAAAATAGAAATGAAAGACAACATTTTTTGTATTAATATAAAAAAAAACAATATAAATAACTTTTTCACATTTTTATAAGTGATCATATTCCCTCTGTTCTCAGCTGTATAAGAGCTGGAGTTGAGGAGAAACAGCAGCACACTGAGCTTCCCAGTGAATGGCTGTGCAGCAGGGGCTTGTCAGAACAAGTCTGATCATTGGAGGAGAGCAGGCTGAGTTTCCAGCACAGGTAGAGAACTGACCACAGTGTGTTCTCCTGCTTAGTGTGGTCAGTTTTTAAAAGGAAAGCAGAGGAACTGGCAGGGACACCTGGGAGTTCACATAAAGGAAGCAATACAACGAGAACAGGATACTTTCTCATACAAGTACATGGTACAGCAGGCACATATCAGGAATATGAAGTGTTGGGGTAGCAAACGCTTTAATTTATAATTCAGCTGGGAGCTTTATTGTGATAAAAGAAAACAAGTAGATGTAAAGTGCTGTTTTGATCAATATCTACTGTAGTACCCTGTGGGGCTGATTTACTTAAACTGGAGAGTGCAAAATCTGGTGCATGGTAGCCAATCAGCTTCTAACTTCCGCTTGTTCAATTAAGCTTTGACAAAAAACCTGGAAGCTGATTCGTTTCTATACAGAGCTGCGCCAAATTTTTGCACTGTCCAGTTTTACTAAATCAACCCCTGTATGAACTAAAATATACTGCCATTATGTACAGAATTGTTTTTAAAATTGAGCTAAGCCATTTAAGTGGGACTAATTAGATTGAGGAAAGGTAATAGGTTCCTAGAAGTGGAAAAACGTCAGGGCCATGGATGTCATTGGGAAAACACACCATTAGCTTTATGGCTCCACAATGGATATTCTCTCTGCCTGACATGGTTGCTACTGTGCAGTCTATTCCTATCCATTTATCCCACTCGCAAGGTGGCTTTTGTATGGGGATTGACTGTGTAGGAGCAGCCAGTGGAAAGAGAAATTTGTCAGACTATTATCATGGGATGCAGGTAAGTATATATATCAAGGGTGGGCGAGGGTGAGTTACTTTAGATCAGGGAATAGGCAGGAAGTATACATGCACTATGTACTGTAAATATAGATAATTATTATAATATATATTATGCTTAACTTATAGCATATGACATGTTTAAGTTTTAAGTAATATGCAGCAAGACTGACAGCTCCATCCTGAAAAAAACGAAGACACACCACTGTAAACGTGTATTTCTGACCTGCATTTTAAAGTGTTCTGGGCAATTCTTCCCATGAGATAAGTGACAACATGCTGCTTATGTGGATCTGGAAATAATACAGATTACTGTATACACTTGGTTACTTACCTTGACATCTCAGCAAGGAATCGAGCCCCCAGCCACATGTTCATGTCTTTATAAGCCTGCTGTGCTTTTGATAGCATGTCCTGGTACACTTCCAAGGCCTTTGTTTTTATCAGTTCAGTCCGAGCATTTACAGCTGCCTCTGTGGAAAAAGATGTTTTAATCAAAATGTGTGAAGAAAAATGTAATTGTACACAGTTTTAACACTACTAACACTGAACGTGTTTTTGTTCCGTACTGTAACCAGTCTGGCACGCCAGGCATGATACCGGTCCGCATGTCCTTTAGCATTGTGGGGTGCCTTGAGAGGGACTTCCTAAAAAATTGCACAGCACCATTCCAAAGCACCATTGCCCAATGCTGATGGGAAGACACCTGACCTTTGATGGTGCTAATGTTCAAGTGTTGTTCTACCCCTAACTGAAGAAAAGGAAGAACGTGGTCCACTGAAAAAGAATGTGGGGAGACCCTAAAAACTCACACCAGTGAAAATACATTCTCCAGGCTCAATGACTGAAGTGGATTTATTAACGTTAAAGCAGAGTTGGGACAACTTAATCTGAAATGCTTGTCTCTTAGGACCTGAGTTCTGTCAAAGGCAGTGAATCAGAGGCAGGGTGGAAAATCTTAACAGATCTGGCTAATCTGGTGGAGACCATGGAATGTCAGCTAACAGAATAACAAGGTTGGCATACCACACTCCACTATGCCAGTCTTATCTATGATAATGACCAGAATGCCCTTGACTTCAATGCTTTGAAGTAGTTAAGATAAAAGTGTTAGCATAGTAAATGCATAGATCAGGGCACACTGCTCCCACAGCACCCGAAAGGCATCTGTGGCCTCCACTGTTGCGTTCCTCTCTCTGGAGACAAATTTGGTCAGTTTCTCCCCAATGCAGACATATTGTATGCCTCAGAACATTTCTTAAAAGAGAACATTCCCTCAGGTCCAAATATCATCTGATGAGAAAAGTTGCCTTGCAGTTAATTGAAATATGAAAATTGCCCAGGATAGGACAAACTCTACTTCCAATATTCCTGGTGACCCCCGATGATTGATGTAAGCCAAGCTATGGCACTTGCCAACTGAAGCCAAACCAGATGTCTGACCAGCCAAAAGAAGAGTCCAGTAAAGTAACAGACAAATCGCTCAACATCTAGGATTGTGATTACCAGCTTTAATTCTTCCTGAGATCAAAAACCTTGAATAGAAGATGATCCAGAAATTTGGCATACAGCAGATAACTGCAGTCGAGACAAACTTTCAATGCCAGGGAAGAAAAATCCTGCCTTCCTACAATGCCAGAGACAGAAGCCACCAAGCTGGAGACATCTTGGTTTCAAGATGTAATTGGATCGTCTTTTCTAGAGAAAGATTAAACTTGTCCCTTGCATATAGAACCACATGGAACGTAGGTAGCATCAATCCCATCACTCACATTTCACAGGAACGGTCAACATTGAAATTCTGGTTGCCACACCCAATTATGAAGTTTCACCTGGGGCAAGCACAATTTTGGTCTGAAAGGCTACCAGGAGAAAGCCCCAGTACATAAAGTGATGATTCGGAATCAGAGATAAATTCTTGTAGTTCTGTAAGCATCTGAAAGACTCCAAGTTCCACATGGTAGTTGACACAGTCCATGGACGACAACCACTTTTCATTTGTGGCTCTTCCCTTCGATCTTGCAGTTCTATGTGTATTCACAAAGGTCTTCACACTACTTCTGGGTTTTTGAATGTGGAGGCATTCTTGTCATCAGATACCTGGACAATCTACTTTTGCAAGGGCAGAGCACTCTGCCCTTGCAAAAGTAGATTGTCCAGGCATCTGATGACTAGAACGCCTCTACAATACCCAGAAGTGGTGTGAGGACCTTTGTGAATACGCTTAGAACCACAAGACCGAAGGGAAGGGCCACAAAAAAAGTAGTCGTCATCCATAGCAAAGTGAAGAAATCGATGATGACCTGGAAAGATGGGAAAGTGTAAATACGCATCCTTTATGTTGAAGGGTGCTAAGAAGTCCCACGATGAAAGGAGGCAGTGGCAGACCAAATTAATTAAATATGAACGCATTACAAGCTTTTCATTTCAAGATGAGATGAATGCCTCCTTTGGGTTTTGGAACTGTAAACAGGTTTAAATGAAAACCTTAAAGGAGAAGTATGGTCAAAGTTCTTTTGGCCATACTTCTCCTGTGGGTCACAGGGGTGCATTTAGTTCTGCACTTCTGTGACCCAGATTCAGAGTTAAAGTCCGCTCTTGGCCGAGGCTCAGGTTCTTAGTGCACCACTGAGAGCCTGAGTTAGCCGCTGCCACCCCCTCCACAGTCCAGCACTTCAGTGAGTGCTGGAGGGGCAGAGCTGTGTGCTCAGAGTGGACCCCAGAACTGAGCAATCAATGGTCTCTCAGTACTCGGCATGGAGGTGGCAGGGGACAGCTGCAGCATCGGATCGATGTTGCATATACATGGCTACAAGAAGGTCCATCATATTACCGAGCCGCAGTAAGTTGTGAAGCAAGACATCCATGTGGAGGATGGTGGCAAAACTCTATTTAGTAACCACTGGATACTACCTCCCCACTCAAGTGTCGGCCATGTTATCTTCTTAAATTTTTGGGGCCAGGACCACTTTATTTTCAGTAAGTACACATCTTGTTGTGCAGCGCAATGCCAAATTGCAAAGTGTGAATGGAGCCTTATGGATCTTTGATCGCTACTGTAAGAAGGTTCAGCAAGCCCACTGATTCATCTGCTGTCTGTAGTTTTGTCCTTTAACACGTTCTCTTTATTTATTAAAGCGGTTCCTCATCCAAACACTTTAAGTATCAGTCTGTTTTAAAATACACATTGTAACTGTATTATTATTGCAACACAATAATACCTTCAGATTCCAGTGCAGCAAAATATTCTTGCTTCATTTTCATTTGCAATTCCTGTTGTCTCTGCAGCTCTGTGTTGTCCTCGGGAGCTGAAGGGGGAGGCGAGGGGGCTGCAGGTCCAGGAGACTTTCCTCCTGTAACAAAGGTAAAATTCTCAGGATCTCCCTTTATTTTATATCTGGACACGTACAATTATATCTCAGTGTGAGTACTAAGCTGATGTGTTCCCTGCAGAGGTGCTGCTTTTTCTCATTTGGTGATATGGTGAAATTCTGGCAGGATTCGATTTACCACTACATCCTCACTTTGGCCTATGGTTTACAAGACTTTACTTAGAGTGTTTCTCAAACAGATTAAATTTAACTGCTATGTTATGGACATTTGGATCAAAAGACTAAAAAAAAAGGTAATTACCTTTGCCCACAATGAGACCATCTTACCACGATAATGGGTACTTAGAGCAGAACTGTGAACATTCAACTGCTGCTAGCCTTTTAATCTGTAAACTAAGGGAAAAGCAAGGTGCTCAGACCCCATTCAAACTACTTCCCTTAATCTCTTGAGAACTTTGAGGATAAATTGCTCCACAGTGCTAGAGTTATAGAGATCAGTGAGGGCTTGTATTAGAACATATTTTCAGCTTGTTATAAATGTGTAATTATCCAAATATCCATAGTTTAGTCTACTTTAAAGTGGTTGTAAACCCTTACAAACCACTTTGACCTACAGGTAAACCTAGATTAAGGCTTACCTGTAGACACACGGTTTAGGAGATATTTGCCAAAAGACAGGAAGTTTGTGGCGACAGGAAGTTTGGTAGGGAATCGGTTGTGAAGCTGCAAGACTTTACTGCTGGTCTCCCTTAGTGGAGCTGGCAGCTGCAGCACCAGACAGCACTGGATTCATGGACAGGTAAATGCCCTAATATTAAAAGTCAGCATCTACAGTATTTGCAACTGCTGACTTATTTTTTTTCTGAAGGAGCCTGGTGCTCCACTTAAAGTCTTCTGGGGCCTATGACGTGTCCCAGAGGATGGTGGGAAGGGAGGGGTAGAGGAGAACTTCCAGTCGGATCGCCTAGGCAATCTGAGCAGAAGTGGGAGAGGGCACTTGTCAAAATCAGGTACCGGATCCTCCCAAAAAAGTTTCATTTGGGGAAGAGAAGGGGGGAGGAGGCCTTAAAGCGTAACTTCTCCTTTTGGGGGAGCTCCACTTTAAGCATTTCTCTAGAATTGCCAAAGTCATTATATACTCCTGGAGTAAAAATCTAATAACATGTTATTATTTATTGTATTAAGATCTGAACATGCACTACAGACACAGATTTAGCCATTGTGATATATAACATCTTCAGATATAAAACCAAGTTTCATAAACAATCAAAAATCTTGCTTTTTGAAAAACAGAAGTGCAACTTTAAAATGTAAAAACCTAAAGACTGTAAACTCTATTAGCTGTAATGTCAGTGCACGTATTACCTGAATATATTACCAACATAAAATATATAAATATAAATAATAAAATAAAATAAGAAAACTTTTTTGTTTTTCTTTCAGCAACTTAGTAGATGTACCCTACTTATTCTTATGTGGTAGTAGAGTGTTAATTTGTACGTAAAATTTCGATTTAGCTTTAGTCATAGTCTTTTGACTAAAATGTCATTTTAGTTTTAGGCATATTTTAGTCATCTGAAATTGTTTTAGTTTTGTAGTATTTTAGGCGACTAAAATAGTGTTAATTTTAACAATGAAAATATATGCGCTGACAAAATGAACATTGCCACCCACTACAGGCTGCCTGCATTCTACCTACAGATTGGTTGGGAAGAAGAGAGCAGTAGTGAATGATCTTTAGTACAGGAAACTCCTGCACAACAGATCCAGGAGAAATGCACAAATGACCCAAATAAAAATAGGCAAACCTCTTGTATTTCGTTTGTTTAGTCAGGAGTTTATCTTTAACCACTTGCCACCCATAGGCCATTTATATATAGCCTGGACTTCTGGTAGTTACAACAAGCTCACAGCTGCAGCCATGAGGCTGGTAAAAAAAAATGTCAGTTGGCTCCCAGCTTCTCAGTAAAATGTTCCAGATGGGTGTAGATCACTTTTACTGCATTGTGTTTACCCTCCAACATCCCCTATAAGGACTACACATATTTCTATGACCTTAATACTTAAATTGCTTGCAATTACATTTTTACATGTATAGATATGTATCCTACGGTATATCTGTAAGTCAGGAAAGTCATACGTATATTGTATATGTGGTATATAACAATGACACTTTCAGGGCCTAGGGTCTGGTTCAGGTCATCACATACGTATAATACAAGTACAAATACAAGTTTCTCTTTCACAACATTAACAATACCTTTTTTTCTGTTTGGTGATTTTGGAGGTTTCTTTTTTGCCCCTTTTACGCTGTCTCTGGAAGCTGCCTGGGAAGTTTTAACTCGCTCTTTCTCCCTGGCTTCCATCATCTGTCGTTCCTTCTCCCCTTCTGCTTCTAGAGCTTCTTTTTCAAGAGTCACCTGCAATCACATGGGAGGAGAGCTATTAAATACGACTGCATCATGCTACATTAGTCATCAACTATAAGAGGGCTATCTACAAATGCAGACGCTATAGATGAGCCATTCTCCACCAGGGCTTTGTGGATCCCTAGGTTTCCTTCAGAGTTCGCTAGGGGTTCCTTGAGCAGAGGCAGATTGACTTTCCATCTAATGATGAGTGCATAGTTCCAGGGCCAACATGACATGACAGAATAAAGGGCATACAAATTATGATCTTTGTAAGGGTGGCATTCTTCCCACCAACTGCTACTATAAGGTGGGTATTCATCCTTCTGCTCACAAAGGAAGGGTCATTTTTCCTCTCACAGATCATTATGTAAAGGAAGCCTTTTCCCATGGACTCCCAATTAAATGACTGACCACCAATGTAAAGGGCATTCTTCCTCTCTCAGAACACAGATATGAAGTGACAACTCGCCTATTGACCACGAGTGTAAAGAGACTCTTCACTACCCATCAATGTAAGAGAACCCTTCACTTCAAGTGTTTGTAAACTTTAGATTTTTTTTAAATAAAAATAACAAATATGTCTATACTTACCTGCTCTGTGCAATCGTTTTGCGCAGAGCAGCCCCGATCCTCTTCTGGGGTCCCCCCGTCAGTGCTCCAGGCCCCTCCCCTTCATCGGGGTGCCTTCCCAGAAAGCTGCTTTCCCTGGTGGCACCCATGCGGGCTTGCTCCCAAGTCCCGCTGCTGTGTCCATTGACTCGCTCCCGTGTCACAGAATTTGATTGACAGCAGCGGGAGCCGATGGCTCTTGCTGCTATCAAACTGTCCAATGTGGAAAGAGACAGCGGCTGATGCTAAATCTAAACAAGAAATCTGTTCATTCTCCCATCCAAGTTAAACAGTGTAGATGGAGGAATCTCCCCTACTGGCTATTGTCTTCTGACAGGCAGCACCTGTAGATGTCAGAATACCTGAACACTGGCTGCAGCTGATTGGCTCCTTTGATTTTCAGAAGGAAGGATGTCAGGTGGAATGGTGCTGAAAGACCACACACAGCTCAAATTTTCTCAAAAAAAGTTCATCAGGAACCAGCTGAAATTCACCACGTGAATTATTCTATACCATTTATTGATCATAAGAAATGGATGTGTACTTTTAACTTGTGCAGATTTTGTAGGTGAAGATGTTGAACAGTATGCTATAAACTAAAATTACCATATTTGTAATAGCAGATAATGCTGTTTGCCACGTGTCATGAATAATTTTCTGATCGGTTTCCGAGATGTGTCCATTGCTCTCCAAGGAGGGATCGTCTTTTCCTTTCATTGTGACATGCTTATTTCTCTGCTTGGTGGAGCTCTGTTCTGGGGACTGAGTTCTTCGAGGAACAAGTGGAATCCTACAAAGAGGAAATTTATTCATCTTTAGTGTGACTAAATAAAATATAAATCCTCTAAATATGCCCTTCCATTTCAAAGTGGAATAGCATTGCTATAATAATGTAAGCCTTGCAATTTCCAGTATAAGAAAAAAATCATAGGGAAAACACTATATGATGCAGACACATTACAGGGGAACTGTCATTGCATAGTTACATTGGTCCAGTTTGGATAAATTCAGTTGATTGCACATGATTTGGAAAGGCACACACCTGTCTATATAAGGTCCCACAATTAACAGTGCATGTCAGAGCACAAACCAAGCCATGAAGTACATGGAATTATCTGGAGGCACAGATCTAGGGAAGGGTAGAGAAAAATGTCTGCAGCATTGAAGGTCCCAATGAGCACAGTGGCCTCTATCATCCGTAAATGGAAGAAGTTTGGAACCACCAGGACTCTTTCTAGAGCGGGTCATCTGACCAAACTGAGCGATTAGTGAGAAGGGTCTTAGTCAGGGAGCTGACCAAGAACCCGATGGTCACTCTGACAGAGCTCCAGCATTTATCTGTGGAGAGAGGAGAATCTTCCAGAAGAACAACCATCTCTGCAGCACTCCACCAATCAGGCCCGTATGGTAGGGGGCCAGATGGAAGCCACTCCTCAGTAAAAGGCACATGACAGCCCGTCTGGAGTTTGCCAAAAGACACGTGAAGGATTCTCAGACCATGAGAAACAAAATTCTCTGTCCACATGAAACAAAGATTGAACTCTTTGACCTTAATGCAAGTGTCATATCTGGAGGAAAACAGGCACTGCTCATCACCTGGCTAATACCACCCCTACAGTGAAGCATGGTGGTTGCAGCATCATGCTGTGGGGATGATTTTCAGTGGCAGAAACTGGGAGACTAGTCAGGATAGAGGGAAAGATGAATGCAGCAATGTACAGAGATATCCTTGGTTAAAAAGCGCTTCAAAGCACTCTGGACCTCAGACTGGGGTGAAGGTTCATCTTCCAACAGGACATCGACCCTAAGTACACAGCAAAGATAACAAAGGAGTGGCTACGGGATACTAAGTACAGGATACGGGATAGTAAATGAACGAAAGACAATAATTAATTTTTTTTTTTACAAAAGCAGACATTTTGATCATATCTTTATATAGCAAATTTTGGTAAAGAATGGTAGAAGCTGACTGGTTGCTAAGATGAAAACAAAGATGGCCACTTCATACAAAGGTTTATTCTATGGAAATGTATAGAAATCTTTTATACCTTTTGGGCAGTTCAGGTTCCTCCTGTACACTGGAATTAATGATATCGAGCAAAGGAATACGGGCAAATTCCTGGCTGTTTTCAGGTGGAATTTTGTTCTCCATTCCTTGATAATAATCATGAAGAAATCTCATTGTATCTTGAAATCGGTCAACTTCTGCCTGTGTAAAAAATCCCAACAAAATAACCAACTAATAAATATACAGAACATTCAAGCCTATAAATATCAAATATACAGTATATGTTAAGGGCTGCGTAAATTGAGGGTGTTATATACGCACCTGTAAAAAAAAAAAAAAAAAAGTGTATTAGTAGCCCTGCCATAGGAGGAACTATAAACGGCAAACAGTATTAAACTGATGTTACCATGTTTGTATATTGTGTGTTTACCTCATTACCCAATCATGGTAACACACATAAAATTGATATAGTTAAAAATGCTCCTGGATCTCCTTTGTCCCTGTAGACCACAAGCTGACTGTAGGCTTCCTGTCCCGACCATTAACTGAATTGATAGAGCTGTCAGAGATATTTAAGGGTGCAACTACTTGTATTTAAATAATAGTTGTGGGTCAGGAATTTCTGTAGTCAGTGTGTAAACTGTGAGGCTTAATGTACACAGGATATTTTTACAACCTCTCCTGAGTGATTTAACCCACGTTTAAAACAGCCGTTTTGCCACGTTTACATGCCACGTTTACCCGCGTTTGAAAACATTTTTATTTTTTCGAAAATAGGTAAAAATGAAAAACGCCTGTAAACGAAACGCGGCTAAATGCGAGTTAGCAAGTTTAGCTGTGTTTGGTGCCTGAAACATCGGAAACTTCAGCATCTGTACTCATTTTTTTGCCTTCAAAGCAAAGCCTATAAACGCAACTGCCTAAAAAGGACATTAAACAAACCTGTGTACATGTACACATAAGATAACATTGGATGAGTTCAGGGGCAGTTAAAAAAAAGAATCCAACTGCCTCTGAACATCCGTTTTACCAGCAGCAGTGTACATGGGGCCTGAGAGTTAATTTCATGTGTGTGTGTCTGCCCATTCTAATTTATTGCCCTCCTGTCCCTGAGCTACTTACTTACTATATTGAAATTAAAACAAGAAATATGTTTTTTGCCTTAATATCTGCCTTAAATCACATTACTAATTGCATATTGTACTTGTTTGTAGCCTAAATACTGAAATTTGCACTTAAAACTGTAATTTTTTAACTTTTGGAAATGCCAGTAAAAACTTGATTGTGCCAGTACATTTTGGGTGTCGTGTCAGTAAATTTCAATCTGGTAGGTTGGCAACAATGGTTATACTCAGGTAAATTATTGCACTCCTTGGTCAAACCTTAGTAGGCTGAACATGCTTGGAATAGATCCGATTTGCATTCTTTCTGCAAAGAGAATAAGGTCCATTGACTCATGGCAGCCAGCCATATTTTCTATGTCCATCAACTGACATCAATAAAAAGATATATGACTGGCAGAGATACTGCCCTGCAACTCAGCCTTGAGCCTTGCATTGTCTTAGTGAACAAGCCCAGTAATGGGAATAGCAGCACCTGCCATAAAGATTTATGAAGGCAGCTATGAAAATAGTAACTGACAAAACGACAGCGCCTAAGCCTGGGAACATGAGAAAAACCACATTCACAAGCAGCCCACACTAGGAAATACGGTGCACAAAGGGCACACTAGTTCATTTTCATGCTGGGAGCACTGTCACCTGCACAGCCAGAGTTTACAGGTGCCCTTGGTATTGGAATACACCAATTAGCCATAACATTATGATCACCCTCTATAGCATTATGACCACCCGTCTAATAGTGAGTATGTCCCTTCCCCTTTTGTCCACCAAAACAGCCCTGACCCATCAAGGCATGGACTTCATAAGGCAAATCATTGCACTGCATCTACCTTGCCTTCTTCCCATAGTGCACCCTGATGCCATCTTTTCAGCAGGTCGACAAACACTCACCCAGCCACCCACATGATGTAAAACAAAACGTGATTCATTAGACTAGGCCACCTTCTTCCATTGCTCTGTGGTCCAGTTCTGATGCACACATGCATGTTGTAAGTGCTTTTGGCTGTGGACACAGGTCAGCATGGGCACTGTGACAAACCTAACCAAGATAGGGACTTCTGAAGAGGACTAGGAGCAAGCCTCTTACCCACTGACTATGGCCCAAGGAGAGAGCAGATCATTCTCTAATAATGGACACTGAGAATGCGGTGGATTACTTCAGATGAGACAGTAATATTTATCCACAATATCTACTATTAAATATATAAGGGGACTGCAGAGTAGCCTCTTGCCTACTGACTATGGGCCCTGGCTTTTGAGGGGACTCTAGTATTTGGGAGGGGTGTGCCTGGGCGACCTTTGGAGTGGTTTTGCTTTGGATTCGGGTCCATGTCATCCAAAACACACAGACTCTGGGAACCTAGGACCTGGATACAGATTTGGAGCCTCTGTGCCCAAGCCAGCATTGACGGCTTCAACCCCCCCCCCCCCCCCCCCTCCCCTAGACTCAGAGCAGATGTTAATATAATCAGCTCAAAGCAACTGGATACTGGGGTATCCTGCTATAGTCTGTTTACTAAGGTATCTTTCTCTCATGGTATAATTCCTCCATTGTGTGCTTCCTACTTGTGAATCCCCATTCCTAATTGAGTCACCAATTGTTTCTGTCTGTCTGCTAATCCTCTTGGATATGCAACTAGCATTGTGTCCACTTTACCTTGTTACCGATATACTGTGGGATGTTGATGTTAATTTGATTACTGTTTATGGTAGCTGTTCATTAGATGTACTGTTAGATGTACTGATATTACTGTTTAAAAATTTAATTGCCAATTAGGATAATGTGATCAAGCTCTTACCTGATTTTGTGCGGTATGTATTCTGTGTGAATTTAAAATAAAGAGTCAGTTCCAGTTTGCACCTAAGCTAGTACAGGCATACCCCACTTTTAAGTACACAATGGGGTTTATTTACTAAAGCTGGAAAGTGCAAAATCATGCTCACTTCTGCATAGAAACCAATGAGCTTCTAATCCCAGCTTGTTCAATTAAGCTTTGGTAATAAAACCTGGAAGCTCATTGTTTCTATGCAGAAATGACCCTGATTTTGCACTTTCCAGCTTTAGTAAATAAACCCCATTGTGTACTTAAAAGTGGGGTATGCCTGTAATTGTTTAGTCCTTGGTTGAAATTCTCAGATATAGTACCTGGTTCCTGGTTCTAGAGTGGATGAAGCTGTATCTTGGCACCCGGAGCGGTGTGCAACTGACACCTTTCTATTGCAACCAACATTAACTTTTTCTTCAGTTTGAGCTACAGTAGCCTATATACCCTATATAACCTTACACCCATGTAATAGTGAAAATGGCAAATATTGTGAATAAAACAAAACAAAAATTAATTAATAATAAAACAAAACAAATTAGTTAATAATACATTTGAGAGCTGCTCGTTATATAGCTAATCGTAGCTTAAAATTGTTAAATCATAAATTATTTAACCGTGGTTAACTAATTTATGATTTATCAATGAGACTTCGCCTTCAAAAAAGAAAGGGGGCAAACCGCACTGTGTCTAAAGATGCAGGTGCTGCAGCTCAGGATCTAGCCAGCGTGAGTGCGCCCATAGGAAGCAGCTTCCTATGGAGGTACTCATCTAAAATGAGGAGCTTGGAGTCCAGAGGGGGACCCCAGAAGAGTCGGATAAGGGCTGCTCTGTGAACAAAACATTGCACAGAGCAGATATGTGTGACATGTTTACCTTAAAAAAGTTTACAATAAATCACTTTAAAGCATATATTCTGATAGTTGTGTAATATCTGTACTAGTCTTGTATAGATTCCTGATATCTTTCACTAGAAAATAAAAACAAACGTCTTCCTTCCTCCATCTACCTGCATCAAGGAAAAGAAGTGGTTCATGAGGATTCCTAGGTGATCCTGCAGCCAGCCTTCGTTCATGATGTCCGCTTGCTCCTGCTCAGCTTCCTCCTTCCTGTTGTCACAGATATCCCACAAGCAGTCTCTTAGATCCTTGTAACAATAAAGCAGAATTAAATGCATATAGTTCATTCATTTTAATACCAGTTGTTTTTATCACAAGATAAGATTAACTGAAATAAACTTCACACTATTTGATAATTTGGATATTGTAAGGATTTTTATTGTATGTATCCAGTGCTAGTTTAAATGACTTGATGCATGTCAGACCCTGTAGGTTGGATTTCTCCAGATGCACAAAAAAAGCAAATGGTAAGCTAAGCATTTTTGCATATTAAAATGTTTGTGAATATTGGTATAATGTCTCACTATATACAGTTTTCCTAAAGAGATTCTTGAATCTGATACAATAAATAAATATAGAAATAAATTAGCAGCTACAAATACTGTACCTGCAGACTTAATAAAAGGACACTGTCCAGGGATGCAGCGCTATCCTCGCCCCAGGCCGGTTCTTCGTTGGTCTTCAGGTCCCCGCTACCGTTATGTTTACTGTGGGAAGCTGGCTGTGACTTCTTGCGACTTCACAGCTGGCTACCCACTGCACATGCACGAGTCATGCTGTGCTTTCTAAATGGTTCTGCAGCCTCCTGGGATCTGTGATGTGTCCCAGAAGTTTGCATGTGGGAAGGGGGGGGGGGGGGGGGTGAACCTCCCATGGAATCACATAGGTGATTCCAGCGAAAGTGGGAGCAGGTACCTGACAAAACTATATACCTGCTCCCCACCAAAAAAAAAAAAAGAAGGGGGGTGAGGGGGAGGAGGATGTAAACTGAAACTTCCCTATTTAAGTTAAGATCCACTTTAAAGTGATTGTAAAGTCTCATTTTTTTTCTATTAAAATTACAAACATGTCATACTTACCTGCTCTGTGCAGTTGGTTTTGCACAGAGCAGCCCAGATCCTTCTCTTCTTGGGTCCCTAGCTGGAGCTCCTGGCCCCTCCCTCATGTTGAGTGCCCGCACAGCAAGCAGCTTGATGTGTGTCGTTTACACCATGGTGCAAAGACGTCAGTTTCGCTGCATGTGTTCTGCAAGGGCTCAAATAAAAGAACGGTTTTCTATGGATTTTTTCTACAATGCGTATGCAGTTTTATGCATGCCACAGAAAAAAAAATTGACATGATATCAACATTGGTGTGAACAGGGCACATAATTGATGTGCATGAAAACTGATGTCGACGTACATAAAAACTCACTGAAACTCGCATGAAAACTGGTGAAAACTGATATCTCTGCAAGTGAAATCTACGTGGATCTCCCATAAGTTTTCATGCATGTTTTCAGTTTTCATGTTCTCAGTGACCCAGGATGACATCAAGTGTTACAAAATGTGTAGGGAGGAGCGACATGCTGACATCACCGTGATTCACACAAGTCCCGGAACCACAGGCAGCTATCGAGAGCCAGCCAGCTCGGTTTTTACTTTTCATGTGATGCTCTTTTATAGATGTAAGTGCAATGCCTCCTACTATCTTTTAGGAAATAAATAGCCTGTGGTTTTACGCTATGAAAGCTCTCTATTACTCTTTTTTAGGAAATATCTGCCAAAACCCCCCTGTATAGGTTGCAATTCCTGTGAAGACGCTGGGATCTTGGCTGTGTGCAATCATAGGCCCGGGCTCGGTATGAAGCCACACGCGTGTGTGATCTCCTATAACTAAGAGATCCACAGGAGCCGGTAAGCAGCAGTGTGTGTGGAGGTGGAAGGCAGACCTTTTTCTTTTTGTCACCACTTTCGGGTGTTTTGTGTGTCATCTGCACAGTGGAGATCAACTATCAATTTGAATGGACTACCAATTGTGCATTATTTGATTAGCTTTTCAATTTTAATATTTTAATAAGGTTGCAGCGCTTTATTTTTTCACTCTTTAGCACGTATCACTCTATAGCGTGACTTGATATTTGGAAGAAGTTTTCATGCATGTATGGTGTGAACAAGCCCTTTTTTTCCTACAAGTCAGCGAGGCACTAATCACAATGAGGGACCAGTCTATTGAGGTAGGTGACTCTGCTGCCATTATTTTCTTATTTCTTCCTTCCTTCTACTTTTGCACTAGAACAGTAACTGTGCATCCCGATATCCTTATCCTTGATTTACTACATTTGAGGAGAAGGCACCAAAAATACACCTAGGTTGCTGAGCTGCTCCAAGAACCATCAAACCTGGAGCTCTATTGTGCAAATATCATCTTTACTTCCTGAAGTCCCACCTGGGCCTACACTCACATACGCACTCACATACGCACTCACATACGCACTCACATACGCACTCACATACGCACTCACATACACACTCACATACACACTCACATACACACTCACATACACACTCACATACGCACTCACATACGCACTCACATACGCACTCACATACGCACTCACATACACACTCACATACACCCCAGCATAGCACATTTATTTTCTTGCTGCGTGCGTGGATGTTACATATAAAATGTGAAAATGAAAATAATTGAGAATGTTTTTTTTTGTAAGTGTTACATACATCCAGCCTTTGATGCAGTTCTGCTTTTGTCTCCTCATCTTCCCACAGATCTTCTGGAATGTTATTAAAGTCAGATTGCCACTGGGAGACAAACTCCTGCTTATGGTCTGGACGCTTTAGATAATCTTTAAATTTATTCCTAAAAAAAACAAAACAAAAAACAATATTTTTAATTGATAACTTTGTCAACTACAATAAATAATGATTTCATTACTAATTTACCTTGACAATGAATGGCAATGTGACAGTTCCTGGAAAGGCATACTATGAACCTTATATACTTACTCTATCTGCAATCCCTTGCAGCTCGTTGTTACGCTATAGTCAGCAACCCTACCCTATACTACCCAATATGGTGGTGCATGTGACCTACTCCCCTGTGATGATGCCTATGCCTTGTATAGGGAAAGGTTGCAGGGCCTATTTAAGAAAAACTTTTAACTATTTAAGCAAAAGCTTTTAAGCTGTTCAGCATGCTTTCCCGATACACTGTGTCACAATGTCTAACTCCTGGGACAGTAATATTTATCCACATTATCTACCATTAAATGTATGAAGATTATTCCTGGTTTGTTTGATTCTGAACTATACATGTTAATTGAACGAGCTGATCAAATTAGCCTCCGTACAATGTAGGAGACTGATAGTCTGCTACTGGTGGTCTCCTGCTATTGTGTAAAGGTGTCCCGTGTGTTGTTGTTTGTGAGCTAGGAGAAGACCTCTGAGTCATCTAGGCTGGTTAAATGACTAGTTAATTAGCTCATATTCATTTATGTTTCTGGTTACAGTTTGTATTGTTAGGGCAATATGATCGGGGGGGGGGGGGGGGGGGGGAGGGACTTTTCAAGTGTATAAAAAGCCTGTATCCTTGTCCAATAAAAGATTCCATGTTGCAGTTTTGTAACTGAGCTAGTCTCGCCTGGTTCTTGGTTACAATATGTCGCTGTAATATCTGATATCTAAAGGTCCAGACTGGAGGAGGCTGTGTACTGGCGGAAGCACTCAAGCAGAGTGCGATGGTGTTCCGTGACAGAGGTACTTTCAGGATTTTAGTTGCACTTGTAGTGTAAATAAAATACAAACTTTAACATTGTGGTCCTTCAGCCTAGGTTCACACTATTGTGGTGCGGGAAACCATATGTAATTTGGAGAGGAACCACATCACATTCTTGCTCCAATCACATTTGATTCTTTGCAGTGCGATTTGAACCATTCATTTTGTATGGCTCAAATTGCACTGCACCTGCACGAAATGTGCAGGCACACCCATGCCATCCAATTTAGCCAATTACACTGTGTTTTACAAACCATCTTTTGGGTTGTTACCTTAACATTGACACCCTTAGCATTTTGCATGAACGGAGTTCTGACTGTGATGAACTGGGGCTTATTATCCCTTAATTAACCTATAATTCGTTATATATACTGTGGCTGGTCGGCAAGTGGTTAAAGCAGAACTAAACCCTCCTATCCTTTTTAGCCACGGAAGCTGCCATTTTAGTCTTTGTTTGATCGGCAACTGCCATGGTGCTGCACATGTTATTATACCAGTCATCTTATGGTTTCACAGTTTGGTTGAGAATACAAGCAAATGTGACAGTTAAGCTTAATGTACACGGGGCGTTTTGCAACCTCTCCTGAACGATTTAACTTGACAGATAGTAGCCGACGTTTAAAAACTTCAGTTTTTCCACGTTTACATGCCGCATTTGCTATTCGGCACTGCATCGCTTTAACTGACAATTGCGCGGTCGTGCGACGTGGCTCCCAAACAAAATTGATGTCCTTTTTTCCCCAAAAAGAGCTTTGTTTTGGTGGTATTTAATCACCGCTGCGCTTTTTATTTTTTGCGCTATGAACAAAAAAAGAGCGACAATTTTGCAACGTATTATTTTTTAACTTTTTGCTAAAATAAATCTCCCCAAAAATATATAAAAAAACATTTTGGTTAAAGAAAATCACAATAAGCATTTATTGATTGGTTTGCGCAAAAGTTATAGCATCTACAAAATAGGGGATAGTTGTATGGCATTTTTATTATTATTTTTTTTTTACTAGTAATGGTGGCGATCAGCGATTTTTATCGTGACTGCAACATTATGGCGGACACATCGGACACTTTTGGCACTATTTTGGGACCATCGATCAGTGCGATTACTGATTACTGTGTAAATATGACTGGCAGTGAAGGGGTTAACACTAGG
The DNA here is from genome assembly GCF_037356315.1 of Lithobates pipiens. Taxonomy (NCBI): domain Eukaryota; kingdom Metazoa; phylum Chordata; class Amphibia; order Anura; family Ranidae; genus Lithobates; species Lithobates pipiens. Next base: position 228,346,246 of record NW_027507790.1, read on the forward strand.
TGGCGCTGTAGGGGTTACGTGTGCCCTAGGGAGTGATTCTAACTGTGGGGGAGCACATAACTGATCACTGCTCCTGATTACAAGGAGAGCTGATCAGTGACACTGTCACTAGGCAGAACGGGGAGATGCTTGTTTACATTAGCATCTCCCCGTTCTTCCTCTCCGTGAGGCCATCGCGGGTATGTCCACGGACATCGAGTCCGTGGGACCCGCTGTCGTACTCACAGAGCTCGTGGTGGGCGCATGCCCCCACCAGCCAAGCCTTGTGAAATCACGTACAATAACGTGATTTTGCAGCTTGCCCACAAGCCGTTAAGCTCAACTGCCTAGAAACGACTATAAACGATCCTGTGTACATGTACTGATAAGATAACAGCAGAGTTCAGGGGCAGCTGAAAAATATGCCCAACTGCTCCTAAATCTCCATTTACCAGCAGCGGTGTACATGAAGCCTTAGCATTCCTGGCATGTTGGGAATGTAACAGTTTTTTGAAACCATTAAATTGATCGGTTTAGTTCCACTTTATTACTTTAAGTAACTTCGGCAAAACTCAAAACCAAATATATGGTGCAGTCTGTCTGTAATATTAAAGCGGAGGTCCACCCTAAAATGGACCTTCCGCTCATCGGATTCCTCCCCCCCTCCGGCGCCACGATTGCCACCTTTCAGGGGGGAGGGGGGTGCAGTTACCTGGATAATCCAGGTAACTGCACCCACTTCCGGGCTAGCTCTCTGCGGAAAGGGGCGTACATTACGCCCCTTTCCGCAAGTGCCCGCCCCCTTCCGCAAGTGCCCCGCTGCCTGCTGGGAAACACACAGATCCCAGAGGCAGCGGGGACCGTCCTCATTGCGCAGCGCGGCTCGCGCATGCGCAGTAGGGAACCGGGAAATGAAGCCGAAAGGCACCATTTCCTGATTCCCATACCCAAGATGGCGGCGGCAGCACTCGAGTGTCGATCTAGAGATCGGCTTCGGGTGCCGACATTGCGGGCGCGCTGGACAGGTAAGTGTCACTATTTTAAAAGTCAGCAGCTGCAGTATTTGTAGCTGCTGACTTTTAAAAAAAAATAAATAACGCGGAGTCCCGGCGGACTCCCGCTTTAAATAAAGCAATGCTCCACCCAAAAGGGGAAGCTCCACCTATCTGCTTCATCCCCTTCTGTGGTGCCACATTTGGCACCTTTTTTGGGGGGGTACCTGCTTTTGACAGGTATCCGTCCCCACCTCCGGAAGACCTGGCTGCAGTGAGATGCGCCGAGGTCCCATGGAAGTTTGGCGCAGCACCCTTTGCGCATGTGCAGTGGGGAACCGGCTGTGAAGCCGCAAGGCTTCACTGCCTGTCTCCCTTACAGACAATGGCGAAGGCGGCACCCAAGAGCAAATAAAATATTGGCTGGGGTGCCAACATCGCTGTATTCCAGGACAGGTAAGTGTCCTAATATTAAAAGTCAGCAGCTGCAGTATTTGTAGCTGCTGACTTTAAATTTTTTCGTGGGGGAGCTGAACCTCCTCTTTAACACAGCAGTCCCCCTGTAACATGGTTTTATTACCTGTTGTTCCTAAAAGTAGTTCTATTAACCTCCCTGGCGGTATGATTCAGTCTGGAATAAGGTGCTGAAAGCGGTACAATTATTTTGCATGGAAATCTGGCTTTTATTTTGTAGTCCTGTAATTCTTAGGAATAACGCTCTTAAATCTGTTCAAACCAGAGTCTAGCAGACATCCCGGGTATGATAAAGTTTATAATATAATAAAGAATAATAAAAAATATTCAATCCCAACCCGAGCCAGACTCGGGATTACCGCTAGGGGGGTTAATATTAACCTCCCTGGCAGTACGATTATTTCGGATTTTAGGTGCTAAAAGCAGGACAAATATGTTGCATGAAAATTTGGCGTTTTATATTGTAGTCCTGTAATTCTTAGGAATAACTCACTTAAATCTGTCCAAACCAGAGTCTAACAGACATCACGGATATGATAAAGTTTGAAAAATTAAATCATAAATTATAATATAAGAAATAACTTAAAAAAATTATACTAAATAATAATATAACAATAATAAAAATGATTTAATAATGTAATCAAATCAAAAACACTGAAATTTGCTCAGTTGCAGAATTGTCACTGTCATTACTTTTCAGTATTTGATGATGGATCTCCCCACAAATCGCTATCGCTCAATTCTGCGAGTGATTCCAATTTATTATCGCTGTTTTCTAGCTGGTCTAAAATAATTTTTGATGTAAATGGACAGTTTTGGTTGCTATGGACAATATCCAGTTTCCAGGCATAAAGAACAGTTTTTATATTATAAAACTGCATGCAGGACACTGGGCAGACCACTAGGGACAAAGGGGATGTGAAATAATTACATACAGCAATGTAATCTGTAAGTCTCTGTCCCCGTGCGTTGCAACGCTCACAGAGAACGGAGATAGGCTCCATGATGAATCGAGCGGAGGATGAGCCGCTCGTACAGCGAGGAGACATCACTGGATCCAAGGGAGAAGGTAAGTAAACGTCCTCCTGGATCCAGCGATGCGGTCCCGAGTCTGGCTCGGGGTTACCACTTTTGGCATAAAACTTCCACCCCGAGCCAGACTCTGGAACACCGTCAGGGGGGTTAAATAGTAGAATAATAATATTTAATAATAATCAATAGTAGATAAAATAATAATAAACTGCTGTGTTAATGCCATTGACAGACTGCATCAGACCAGTTTTATTTTCGCCCATAGTTCCATGTTAAAGTGTAACAAAAGCCATTTTTTTTATTGTAGATAGAGTAGGTAAGGATAGAGCCTTTCTTAAAACCCCTCTTTGGAGATTTACTCTAATTGTCCTGGTAACAATTGTTACCATAACATTTGAATTGTAACTAGAGACTAGCGACTCCTATTCTGGTAACTGTGTAAGAGGAGATTTCCTTCACTTTGGAGAGATATCCCCTTACTTCCTATTGTGTGTGCAAGACAGGAAGTGAAGGAAAATCTCCCCAGTAGGACAAAAATGCAAAATAAACCTGATCTCTACCCTTTTCAAAATGAAAAGCAAAAACGTTTTGTTTTGGATATAATTTTAATAATGTAAAATTTAATACAGGCATACCCCACTATTAAGTATACAATGGGGTTTATTTACTAAAGTTGGAAAGTGCAAAATCAGGATCACATCTGCATAGAAACCAATGAGCTTCCAGGTTTTATTACCAAAGCTTAATGGAACAAGCTGGGGTTAGAAGCTCATTGGTTTCTATGCAGAAGTGATGCCTGATTTTGCACTTTCCAGCTTTAGTAAATAAACCCCATTGTGTATTTAAAAGTAGGGTATGCCTGTAACATATATTAAGTCATATATACACAATATCACTTACCTTATATCATAAAGGTAATGAATTACAATGAAGCGTTCTTGTCTCATACTCTTTAATCCGGCTTTGATTGCAGCTTCATATGCCTTTTCTATAGTCTGCCAGTAAGGTACCAGAAACTCTGGAATGTCCTAATGAGTAGATTAACAAGATTATCATTTCCATTTTCCATGGAGACCATAGAACAGTTTTCACATTTCACATTTTAAGAAATAATCAAAAATATGCCAATATTATAGCCTCATATATGGGTAAAGCTTATTAACCGTGGGGTTAATTTACTAAAGGAGTAAAGCATGTGCACTTTGAAAGTGAATTTTAACTTTAACTGGAATATTAATTATTTTAGTGGATGAGTTGAAACTTAATGCAAAATTTAATACAGGCATACCCCACTTTTAAGTACACAATTGGGTTTATTTACTAAAGCTGGAAAGTGCAAAATCAGGATCACATCTACATACTAACCAATGAGCTTTCAGGTTTTATTACCAAAGCTTAATTGAACAAGCTAGGGTTAGAAGCTCATTGGTTTCTATGCAGAAGTAATTTACTAAATGAGTAAAGCATGTACACTTTGAAAGTGAATTTTAACTTTAACTGGAATGTAAATTATTTTAGTGGATGAGTTGAAACAAAGTAAAAATTAGCTTTGCAAAGAATGCCCAATCATATGGAAGGGAAAGTAAAACAGCAAGATTGGTTTGCTTGCACATGATTGGATGATTGAATTTAGCACAACTTCACCTGTGCAAGCCCATTTTTCCTATGCTTGAAAAACTGAAAATTGTATCAAATACTTACTGTAATTTTCCTTTCCTTGAGCCAATCCATGGCAGCATACTACTGCTGCTGCTATGTTGGTGTCAGGAAAACAGAACATTGTGTCAAATACTTACTATAATTTTCCTTTCCTGGCAGCACACATGTTATAATATGATGCCATGTTGGCACCAGGAAAACTCTTTTCATGGTGGCAATGCATGCTTTGATAAATGATCAATCTTTACTGATTGATCTCTTTTGAGACAACTCATTTGATTGATATGCCAAACATGGGGAGATGTATTTCAATAGATAGCTAAGATACAAACATAACTTATGATCGTAACATATGAATCACATCGCTGTTTCCACCATGTAATCCCTTATTCCGATCAAAGTACAATCGTATTTATGAACAAAGTATCTCGGTGCTGCCAAATGATCGAAAATGTTCTGCCCTGGCCAATCACCTTTGATTAAATGCGGTCTAAATCAAAACAAAATTGATTAGAAGGTGAGTTCTAGCTATTCGATTGTTCGCAGATTTGATCATTTTTATCAAATAACACATCAAACTAATAATACAATTATATGAGCATCTTTAAAAAAAAAAATACAGGTCCCAGCACATACCTTAGAAAGTGGCTCGCTTACATACACCCATTCCGCAGACCCAGGCTGAATGGGTGGAGGACCCACAGGTGTGGGTGGCGAAGGTTCAGGAGTAGTTGGGGCTGACTTATTTTTCTTTCCAGGGGAACGACCCCTTGGGGATCCTTGCAGATGCACAAAAGAAAAGTAAAAAAATTCATATGTAAACAACTCTATATGTCTGGTGAAACTAAAAAAACTTTCATTCGATTGGGTGTTCTGCATTTAATGCAGTAGTGTTCACAGGGCATTCCAAGGTCTTTCCAGGACAAGTGTTAGATAGGATTTCTCGAGAATGCCTGGACCACTTCCCAGCTGAAGTGACAGGAACACAGAGATTACAGGGATTCACTGATCCATAAGTAACCAAGGATTTGTATTTATTAATAAGCAATTAAATAATGAATAAAAATGTTTTCTGTGTTTCTGTCTCCTCCCCCCCAGAACAACAGGTTCTGCAACTTTTCTAATTGTCCACCAAACTGAATCAACTAACATTACTGGAGAAATAACTTTCTGTTAAGCCAATCATACTTAAATCAGAATTTGACTGGTTCAGCAGGGATCGGCTGAGATTGAGCCATGTATGGGCAGGCTGATTGTATCCAAGTCAATCCATTGGTCCACCTGCAGTGGAAGGAAAGAAAATCAAATTGTCTATGGGCTGCGTACGTTTCTTTAAGACTGGGGACAGACCTACTCCTTCAGTCCAGGCTGTATACAAGGCCTTAACTTCTTTTCAAGCCATATATAGTGTTTGAGACTTGGCATTATCCATAGCTCATAGCCATGTATAATGATAGGGATGTAGACTGGCATTGTGTACTACCAGACAGAATGCTCAAATGGAATGAGAGACAAGAAGAACTTCAATAAGGGGAACCAAATGAAGACTCCGATGAAGGCCGATTTATGTAGGATATTATATTATTAACTATATGTATACATGTATTGTGATTCAAATACAAACATTCCAGGACAGGCAGTTGACAAATCCATTTTACACATCAAAAGGATGTTAATGTTGGGCAAGGCCACATTGGTATCTGTTTATCCAATTACGCATTTCAAAGGGTACAGAAAAATAAGTATTAATTGATGGTAATTAGACTTGACTTGACTTGATCCCTGATGAAGTCACGTGATCGTCGCCGCTCGTGGTGCTGTGCTTTGTTTGTTTACTTTTTAATGTGAGTACATTCAGCTTTTTTAATAAAACGTACCCATTCATAATATATTTCACGATCTGGACCTCCATTTTCTCTCCCTATTATACACCATATTGGACCTGGAGTACACCCCCCTTCTTTTCTTATACCTACCGCTGAGTTATGAAAAGAAAAATCCCTACTGGCCTATGCCAGGAACCTGCATTACCTTTGTCATCTTTATATTTTCTCACGCCGTTACCTTATGGCGGTAAGGCAAGGAATAATTTACGCTGAAGAATTTTATCACCAAGTCACCAATAATCTCTTCTCTGGATCTGCACTAAGTGCTATTTGGCATAGCATGTCACAATTTTAGTTCACTTCTATATGGACTTCCTATATACACTTATAGCACTTTAATATTTCTCATGAAGGATTACCTATGTGTTTTTTATTATTGTAACATTAGTTTACACAACATTTCTTTTACTATTGTCACTTGTAGCACTTGCACTTTATCTTCTATCTACTGGCTGCACTTTATCACTGTGTGATTATTACCTAGGATTTTATTTTATATATGTTTTATTGTATATCTATTTAGTCAATACCTAGAGCGCAACATCACGCAGTGTTTTTTTTTTAGACTTGATGGGGTATTCATGGGAATGGTGGCTTGTTTATCTGGTAAACACTGATGTGAGGTTATTGCCAGTAATTACAAGTAGAGTCTTTTCACCTTGATTAACTAGTATTCTATTCAGACTAGTATTTTAGGGGAATGATTCAAGCTGGCAGTCAGTCTTTTCATTCTCCATGAAGATGAGGGCCACAGGTCTAGATATAGTCTAGGAAAGACTGGACTCTGAAAGCTACTGTTTGTTGTCATATTTACTCTGTTGGATTTTATCATTTGTTGCAAGTATCTTATGGACTGTCTGAAGTTTCAATAAATGCATCTCTCTGGAAGAATCGGGGTTGTTGCTGGAAATGATTTGAATCATACTAATAATTTAAATAAATATCATCATCTACTCACTACTGTACTACATCACTTTAAATGTGAGAAAGATGGTTGGATCCACTACCTTTAAGAAGAGCATGGATAAGTTAAAGTGGTTGTAAAGGTTTTTTACTTTAATGCATTCTCTTCATAGGGTAAAAAAGCTTGTATGTTGCAGCCCCCAGCCACCCTTAAAATATGTACCTGAGCCTGATCCCGGCCCAGTTCTGCTCTCTCTCCCTCATCACAGGGCAGATTGGTAGCAGAAGACATTGGCTCTCACTGCTGTCAATCAAAGAGGAATAAAAAGGGGGGGGCACATATAGTGCAGCTTGGGAGCAAGCACGCATGAGTACCCCGCCTAACAAGCAGCTTGCAGGAGCATTAGCGGGGAACCCCAGAACAGCAGGATCAGGCTGTTCTGTGCAAAACCATTGCACAGAGCAGGTAAGCATGATATGTTTGTTATTTTATAAAATAGAATAAACCTTTCCAATCACTCAAAGTTGGCCATAAATGGATTTTCGTTTCACCATTCATGGAAAAATCATTAGTCAGAGCATTATTTCTGGCCATTGCTGAATCAACTAATTTCTTTTAAAACGTTAAACGTTAAAAAGTTTCATCCAGACCTGCTATTTGAATGGCATCCCAGATGTATTAAACAGGTTTCATTACAATATGTAAAATTTTCCCAAAACAAAACTACATTCATAGAATTCCTCCAGGAAAAACTTTCTATCCTGCTTCAAATTTTGTGGTAGATGAGAGAATAAGAATACTGCATACATAAGCACATTCAAGGGAATTTAGAAATGTTTATGCATATTCTAGAAGAAGTTGTGTTACATATATCTGTATTCTTTAGACATAATCTATCTACATCCACTATTTAATGGCCCTCTAATTAATTTTTCATGAAATCCTCTCTTGTTGTGTTGTTCTACCTCCTTGTAACATCTTCCATGAATTTCCGAACCTTTCCTTTCCTCCCTACTTTTCCCCACCATTTGTAAGGATTACTTTAACCACTACAGCCCGGAAGGATTTACCCACTATCTGACCAGGACATTTTTTGCGATATGGCACTGCGTTACTTTAACTGACAATTGTGCGGTTGTACGACACTATACCCAAATAAAAGTGTCCTTTTTTTTCCTCACAAATAGAGCTTTCTTTTGGTACTTGATCAGCTCTGCGGTTTTAATTTTTTTGTGCTATAAACAAGCCCGCCAATTTTGAAAAAAAAAAAAAAACAACAATATTTTTTACTTTTTGCTATAAAACATATCCCCCCAAAAAAATCGAATTTCTTCACATCTTCATTTAGGCCAATATGTATTTTGCTACATATTTATAGTAAAAACAAATCCCAATAAGTGTATATTGATTGGTTTGCAAAAAAGTTAAAGCCTCTACAAACTTTGGAAAAGATTTATGATTTTTTTTAGTTGTTTTTACTAGTAATGGCGGCGATCAGCTATTTTTAGTGGGACTGCAACATTGCAGTGGACAAATCTGACACTAAGTCACACTTTATGGGGAACAGTGACACTAATACCGTGATCAGTGCTAAAAAAAAATGCACTGTCATTGTATAAATTACACTGGTAGGGAAGGGGGTTAATACCAGGGGCGATCAAGGGGTTAAGTGTGCTCCTAGGGAGGGATTTGTAACTGTGGGGAGAGTGGATTTACTGGATGAAAGGAGAGATCCGTGTTTCAGCTTAACTGAAACACGAGAACTCTCTTTTACTCCCTGACAGAACAGCGCTCTGCCTTTGTTTACATAGGCAGCCTACAGTTCTGCCTTTCCTCCGAACGAACGGCGGGTCACGGCGGCCATCGTGGTCACCTGACCCGCTGATTGGCTCCTGTTGTGTCCAATCACAGCAGGAGCGGTGCTCCGACGGGACACGCGCACCCCAGATCGCGTGCACAAAATCACGTACAGGTACAAGAATTTGCACAGCCGGACTGCCCTGCCTTAGTATATATGCGGTGGGAAGCAGCTATTTACAGTCATGTACACTGCTCTATGCACACTACAGATCCCATAGTCCATAGTCCTTAGTCAAACTCGAGTGGCTACATTCCTACATACAATGGGACCATGGAGAATGAACATAGCCACCCTCTGAGAGGAAGTTGGGTCACAGCAGCAAAAAAAAAAGAAGATGGAGATTTTGAGTAGTAAGAAGCTACATTTTTCAGTTAAGAATATAAAACCTGAATAGAATTGTTTAAACCAGAGTTTAATATCACTTTAAGGCATGTGTAACTTTCTTCAATTTCTGTGATGTTCCTCTTTCTGTCTCTGGGCTGTCATCTGTTATCTCTATCTATGTTATCTCTCTTCCTTCCCCCAGATGTTATCCTTTTTCCTCTTCATGTTGTCCTTCCTCCTTTCTGTCTTGTTATCTCTGCCTCCTCTCTGTGCTATTATATCTGCCTCCCCTCTGTGCTATTATCTCTGCCTCCCCTCTGTGCTATTATATCTGCCTCCCCTCTGTGCTATTATATCTGCCTCCCCTCTGTGCTATTATCTCTGCCTCCCCTCTGTGCTATTATCTCTGCCTCCCCTCTGTGCTATTATCTCTGCCTCCCCTCTGTGCTATTATCTCTGCCTCCCCTCTGTGCTATTATATCTGCCTCCCCTCTGTGCTATTATCTCTGCCTCCCCTCTGTGCTGTCAGCACTCTTCTTTCTCTGCGCTGTCATCTGTCCCTTCACCGCGCTGTCATCTGTCCCCTCTCCGCGCTGTCATCTGTCCCCTCTCCGCGCTGTCATCTGTTCTCTCTCCGCGCTGTCATCTGTCCCCTCTCCGCGCTCTCATCTGTTCCCTCTCCGCGCTCTCATCTGTCCCCTCTCCGCGCTCTCATCTGTCCCCTCTCTCATCTGTCCCCTCTCCGCGCTCTCATCTGTCCCCTCCCTGCGCTCTCATCTGTCCCCTCTCCCCGCTCTCATCTGTCCCCTCTCCCCGCTCTCATCTGTCCCCTCTCCCCGCTCTCATCTGTCCCCTCTCCCCGCTCTCATCTGTCCCCTGTCCGCGCTCTCATCTGTCCCCTCTCCTCGCTCTCATCTGTCCCCTCTCCTCGCTCTCATCTGTCCCCTCTCCGCGCTCTCATCTGTCCCCTCTCCGCGCTCTCATCTGTCCCCTCTCCACGCTCTCATCTGTCCCCTCTCCACGCTCTCATCTGTCCCCTCTCCACGCTCTCATCTGTCCCCTCTCCGCGCTCTCATCTGTTCCCTCTCCTTGCTCTCATCTGATCCCTCTCTGGGCTCTCATCTGTCCCCTCTCCGCGCTCTCATCTGTCCCCTCTCTCATCTGTCCCCTCTCTCATCTGTCCCCTCTCTCATCTGTCCCCTCTCTCATCTGTCCCCTCTCTCATCTGTCCCCTCTCTCATCTGTCCCCTCTCTCATCTGTCCCCTCTCTCATCTGTCCCCTCTCCGCGCTCTCATCTGTCCCCTCTCCGCGCTCTCATCTGTCCCCTCTCCGCGCTCTCATCTGTCCCCTCTCCGCGCTCTCATCTGTCCCCTCTCCGCGCTCTCATCTGTCCCCTCTCCTCGCTCTCATCTGTCCCCTCTCCTCGCTCTCATCTGTCCCCTCTCCTCGCTCTCATCTGTTCCCTCTCCTCGCTCTCATCTGTCCCCTCTCCTCGCTCTCATCTGTTCCCTCTCCTCGCTCTCATCTGTCCCCTCTCCTCGCTCTCATTTGTTCCCTCTCCTCGCTCTCATCTGTCCCCTCTCCGCGCTCTCATCTGTCCCCTCTCCGCGCTCTCATCTGTCCACTCACCGCGCTCTCATCTGTCCCCTCTCCGCGCTCTCATCTGTCCTCTCTCCGCGCTCTCATCTGTCCTCTCTCCGCGCTCTCATCTGTCCTCTCTCCGCACTCTCATCTGTCCACTCACCGCGCTCTCATCTGATCCCTCTCTGCACTCTCATCTGTCCCCTCTCTGCGCTCTCATCTGTCCCGTCTACGCGCTCTCATCTGTCCCCTCTCCTCGCTCTCATCTGTCCCCTCTCCACGCTCTCATCTGTCCCCTCTCCACGCTCTCATCTGTCCCCTCTCCACGCTCTCATCTGTCCCCTCTCCGCGCTCTCATCTGTCCCCTCTCCGCGCTCTCATCTGTCCACTCACCGCGCTCTCATCTGTCCACTCACCGCGCTCTCATCTGATCCCTCTCTGCGCTCTCATCTGTCCCCTCTCCGCGCTCTCATCTGTCCCCTCTCCGCGCTCTCATCTGTCCCCTCTCCGCGCTCTCATCTGTCCCCTCTCCGCGCTCTCATCTGTCCCCTCCCCGCGCTCTCATCAGTCCCCTCTCCGCGCTCTCATCTGTCCCCTCTCCGCGCTCTCATCTGTCCCCTCTCCGTGCTCTCATCTGTCCCCTCTCCTCGCTCTCATCTGTCCCCTCTCCTCGCTCTCATCTGTTCCCTCTCCTCGCTCTCATCTGTTACCTCTCCTTGCTCTCATCTGTCCACTCACCGCGCTCTCATCTGTCCCCTCTCCTCGCTCTCATCTGTCCCCTCTCCGCGCTCTCATCTGTCCCCTCTCCTCACTCTCATCTGTCCACTCACCGCGCTCTCATCTGTCCCCTCTCCGCGCTCTCATCTGTCCTCTCTCCGCACTCTCATCTGTCCACTCACCGCGCTCTCATCTGATCCCTCTTTGAGCTCTCATCTGTCCCCTCTCTGCACTGTCATCTGTTCCCTCTCCACGAACTCATCTGTATCTTCTAAACGCTCTCATCTGTTCCCTCTCTGCGCTCTCATCTGTTACCTTTATGCACTGTCACCTCTCTCTCTCTCTGCTGTCTGTGTTGTCATATCTTTCCTATTTTTGTGTTGTAATTTCTTTATGACCTCTGTAGCATTATTTTTCTCCCGTCTCTGTTCTGTCATCGTTCATGTCTTTGTTGTCATCTCTTTTCTTTCGACTCTATCTGGGTTGTCATATCTTTCCTGTGCTTGTGTTGCCATTTCTTTCTTTTCTCTGTAGCATCATCTTTCTCCTTGTTTTGTGCCATCTTTCTTGTCTCTGTGTTGTCATTTTTCTTCTATCCATGTTTATATCTCTTTCTGTATTTGTTATGTTATTTATTTTATGTGCTGTTGTCTCTTTCCTATCTCTGTCCTGTTGTCTGTTTCCTATATCTATGCAATACCCTCTCCTGTCCTGTAACCATCTCCATAGTTTTCTGCTGCTATGTCTCTCCTGACACTGTGCTGTTGTTTTAGGCTGTTATCTGTCTCTGTGATCTCACCTCTCTCTCTTCTACCTCTGCATTGCCATAACTTTCATCTCTTTAGTGTCATTGTTCTTGTCTCTGTAGCATCATCTTTCTCCTTACTCTGTGCTTTCATCTCTCTCGAAGCCCTACATCTTTCTTGCCTCTGGGCTGCGAATACTCTTCTTTCTATGTTCTCATCTTTCAGCTGTGATCAGTTTTCTGTCTATGTGCTGTTGCGTCTATTCTTATTTGCATTGCCATCTCTTTTTTTTCCTTTGTGTTGTCATATCCTCTCGGTCCTCATGTTTTGTCCTTCTTTCTTGTTCCTGTGCTGTCATCTCTCAACTGTGTCTGTGTTGTCATCTTTCTTCTCTTCTATTTTGTCAGAACTCAGTTTCTGTGTAGTCTTCTCTTTCTTGTCTCTGCACCACCATTTCTCTGATGTCCCTGTGCTGTCATCTGTTTTCCTCTTTGCTGTCATTTTTCTCTTGTTTCCATGCTGCCATCTTTATCTTGTTTCTGTGCTGTCATCTCTCACCTGTGTCTGTATTGTCATCTCTCCTCTCTATCTTATCAGCAGTCTCTGTTTCTGTGTAGTCTTCTCTCTCTTGTCTCTGCACCATCATTTATTTTTTCTGATGACTCTGTGCTGTCATCTTTTTCCTCTTTGCTGTAATTTGTCTCCTGTCTTCATGCTGCTATCTCTATCTTGTTTCTGTGCTGTCATCTCTCACCTGTGTGTTCTTATTCCTGTGCTTTCTCTCCTCCTCCAATGTGTCCACTCCTGGCTGCATTCCCAACAGACCTAAACTATGCCATTGCTTTAGATAATGTGTGAATTAGGTACATTGCTTGTGATTTCCCTCCTTATGGTCTCAAACAGACAGGTTTCAGATTGCCTCAAGATTATTATTTTTTTTGATGATGCAATAGATTTTTATGATTTGTAAACTCTTCCTGAGAGCCTTTTGTACAACGCACAAAAACATTGTCACTACAAATGCTCACATGCTATTTTTCAGTTTTGTGATTAATGCGTAAACAAAAAATATAATACATTTTTGTTTTCACTGTTTTGTCCTGCATGGTACAACGTGCTTGTAGTACCTTGTCCTATGTTGTCCCTCCTCTTTGCAGCAGTCCGACAACATAGCTAGGAAAGAGGTGGGAACTTCATAACAGTAGCTCTGAGTATTTTCCCAAGACAAGCTTCGGCAGGGGGAATACAGAAGGAGAGGGGCACATCAGTTTCCCTTTCCTCTGCATTTCTCCTGCTGCTGATTGGGCAAAGGTGGGGCTCCATGTGAAACCCCATAGCATGGATTTAAGCAGGCCATAGGTGATTTGATTTGCTCAATTTGCCCATCAACACAGTCAGTGTTTACAGGGGAATGCCTTCAACAGCGCTAATGTGTTCTGCCGTTATGCCTGGATTGGGGGGGGGGGGGGGTCGGGCAAGGAACCCTCCCGGCTGGAAGAACACAGCTATAGCCGCCAGCAGTAATCATATGTAAAAAAACTGTCTGGTTGTACCAATTAGCCTGCCCATAGATGGATCGAATCCTGTCCTGTCCTGTTTATCCATCTCCTCCCCCCTCCGGTGCCACCTTGGCACCTTTCAGGGGGGAACGGGGACCTGTTTTTGACAGGTCCCCGTCGGACTTCCGGGAGGCCGGGCCGTGGCTCGATCTGTCGGAAGTTCGGCCCCCTCCTCCTTCCTCCTCCTCCAGACCAATCAGAAAGTGCAGCGCGCAAGTAGGAAACCGGCTGTGAAGATGAAAGGCTTCACTGCCGGGTTCCCTTACCAGAAATAGCGGCAGCTTCACCTGACAGCTGATCTAAAGCTCGGCTGGGGTGTCAAAATTGCTGGCTCCATGGACAGGTAAGTGTCCATGTATCAAAAGTCCGCAGCTGCAGTATTTGTAGCTGCTGGCTTTTAATTTGCGGGGGGCTGGAACACCTCTTTAAGAAGCACATAGCAACATTCGTCAAGGTACTACACGTATTTTGTCCCAAAGGGAACAGAGCAGTGAGAAAAGAATTAATGACAATTCTTTAAGCTAAAATTAAAAATTGTAAAATTGTATTCTACCTGCTTTTGGTGACTTGGGTGCTGAATCTTTTCCTCGAGGAGTATCTGCCTTCTTTTCTTTTTTATCTACAGAACTATCTATGAAGATAAAGAAGACAAATTAGCTCACAATTGGCATTTTTTAATAATACAGTCTTGCAGCAACTTTAGCTCAAGAAAAACTACATGGGCTGGCTATGAAATGAATATAAAAGCAGCAATAATGTAAAGACAACACTATGAGAAGCCACTTGTGAGATTTACATAAATCTATCTATACACGCACAAACTGTGCACACATAAGTGTGTAATGAATAAAATACATTTAATAATATATATATTATTATTATTATACTACATATACACAGTAAGACCAGTGAGCAATTGTCAGATCACCCAATATGATAAAAAAAGTTATTATTACATGTGTTGTCCAAGAGTTTAATATGGAATGTCACCTAAATCTTTTTCCTAGTGTTGGATAGAGTTTGAAAGAGGAAAAAACTCTGCAGGTTTTTAATAACAATGTTAGGCCTGTTTCACACAGACTTCTGCTTTTATAAGAGCAGTGTGAACAATAAGCTGTTCTTAAGGCTTTCAACAAGCTTCAAGAAGTGTTGAAGCCTGCTAGCAGCTTGTTTAAAGTGGTCATCAGCACTCCTCTTAGGATTTGTGTTCAACCTTTTACACACTGGAAATGAATGGTATTTTAAAAGCTTTGAAAAAGCTTGATAAACGTTTTGCACAAAAACTTGCTGTTCACACTGTTCTTATACAAGTGTGAAATTTGCCTTAGGGAAATGTCCCCTTATTGACGGTCTTGGTGACACAAGAGCAAGTAAAGAAAGCAATTCAATTTTTGACAGTTCTCAGTGGAAGGGTTCACAGTAGGAAACTTCCCTTCTTTTTCAGTGACCACAGCAAAACTGCATATTTCACATCACTTTTTGTCCCAGGGATTATGGTCACCAGGGCATTAGCTGAAGCAGGATCTCACAAATAGGGCCACAGCCAGAGATTAAATCCTAGCAGAGATCCTAACCCTTCAGGAATCTATACATTCATGTCTATGTATAATTGAGTACAGTATATTATTTTTTTACATTGTAATCAGAAAATGCTATATATAATGCAAAAACAAGATTTTAGGAAACATGTTAATATTAATAGGACCATTTACAGCTAAACTCTTGTACGTGAATGTCTTAAAAAAAAAAAAATTAAAAAAGCACAACATTAAAAATATTATACATCTCCTAAAACATACATTAACTCTCCACCAAGCAAACTCTGTTACCACCCTTGATCGTTAATACAATAAATCTTTAAAATTACAGGTAATGAAGGGCTTTGAATGGTGGAGAGTTATAGTGTCATGAAAAAGTATTCACACCCCTAGAAATTTTCCACATTTTGTCATACAACCAAAAACGTAAATGTATTTTATTGGGATTTTATGTGATTGCCAAGCACAGTGGTTAATTTCAAGGGGTGTATTGACATGTTTTGCTTCTCATTTATGATAAAGCACATGATGAGTTATCAACTGCAAATGCCATTTTTACTTTTGATATAAACGCCTAGGTAGAATTTATTTGCTATCAAAGCATATCCATCATATAGTCAATTATAGTCAATATAGTCAATAATATAGTCAAATAATCAATTAGTACACCTTGGCAGCCTTTGTTTACCTGTATCGTATAATTCCATAAAGAAGTAGTGAACAGCATAACTGTTGTCAGTATTATTATAAACTTTAATGGTAAATGCCAATGGTTATCCTCGCCAGTCTCTGCTCCCCCTGTGGCACATTTTGCCTATAAAATAGGCTCCATTGTAGAGACATCTAAGAATAAGCCTATTTAATGGGTGAGATGCGTGAGAGGGGAGGTTGAGACCAGTGAGGATCACCATTTACCTTTTTCTATAAATGGTTTGCATGATAACAATGGCAACAGTTGTGCTCTTCACTACCGCCTTAGGGAGATGGACCTCTGCAGTCATGGCACTTGGAGCTGCAGTTGCAGATACAAAGCAGTACTCCTTTGTGGAATCAACGTGCATTGGCGCCCCTGACCAGGAGCAAATGGATTTTTAAGTGGAACTTTAGACATCATTTAAAAGAAAACCCACTGAGCCCCACTGACCCTTCATGTTTAAAATAAGACTATTTTCTCAATGGTGTGGTCTAAGCAAATTGTACATTCTGCAATGACCCTGACTGCTGTAGCACTTTTGTCCATGTCCTTGTGCAGGCAGTGTATCCAGCTGTAAAGAACACACCATGCTATATACAGTTCAAGCACTATTCTTTATTGGCTAGCCCAGCATAAAGACATTAGACTTGGGATATTGGAGTTTAGCGGTAAAAGATGTAGGGATTTTAAGTAAGATATGGTTGGCACTTAACTAAAAAAGCATTGCCACCCCCCCCCCCCCCCCCATTCTCTGCAATGCCATTGGTAAGAGATACATTTGTATGATGCATTACATGAAAACAAAATCCATATTTTTCTCTGCCCTCTTACTATATATCCTACTGTTTTGTCCAAAGCTACAGGTTCTCTTGTGCGAAATGTGGCCTCAAACAAAGCCATTTACAGTGTTCCAGCATAAGTGCGTTGTGCAGAAATTTTACAATGTAGGAAATCAATCAGCTTTTAGAAAACTGGGTATATCACTAAATACAGCATTGCCAGCTGTTGTAAACACTGAACAAAACACGACAATGGACCATGCTAGAGAACTACAATTGAATATGACTAGCTCGAACCTCAGAAGGATAACACAGCAGTCTTGATAAACAAAGGTCATGATACACTCAATGTCGTTTCTATAACCTCCAAAGATATATTATCTTTAGTCAAGTAGACATAGATACCTCCAAATGAAACCTTTTCACCATAAACACACTGTACAATCAGCAAAGACAGGACAGGAGGTCTAGCTGCACGCTGATTGAAATATTAACACTGAAGATATGATACAAGATGGTTTGTAACCAGATTTATTTAGTACTTTTGGAAAGGAACAGAGGGTGGGAGATATGGTCTCCCTGCCGGACACAGTCTGACCCCGGTTGGGGTGTCGAGGGGGACCAGACTATATCCCTACCCTGGTCCTCGACTGTTAATATGGTACATGCAACCTGAATCTATCGAAAACCAAGCTCATATTTCCTCCCCTACGTGCCCCTTCCCCTGACTTCTCTGTCAAGATCAATGGCACAACTATCAGTCCATCCCCACATGCCAGGGTGCTAGGGGTAACCCTAGACTGTGAACTGTCCTTTCAGGCCCACATCCAATCCCTGTCCAAATCATGTCACCTTAGCCTCCGCAACATCTCTAGAAAACGCCCCTTTTTCACCAATGACACCACCAAGCTTCTAATTCACTCCCTGGCCATCTCTTGCCTTAACTACTGCAACTCCCTCCTCATTGGATTACCTTTACATACACTACCCCCCCTTCAATCCATAATGAATGCCGCTGCAAGACTCATCCACCTTACCAACCATTCAGTGTCCTCCACCACCCTCTGCCAATCCCTGCACTGGCTTCCACTCACCCAACGAATAAAATTCAAAGTACTAACAATAATTTACAAAGCCATCCACAACTCTGCCCCCAGCTACATCACTAACCTAGAACCAAAATACCAACCAAGCCGCTCTCTTCAGTCCTCCCAAGACATCGTGCTCTGTAGCTCCCCTGTCACCTCCTCCAATGCTCGTCTACGGGATTTCTCCAGAGCTTCTCCCATCCTTTGGAACTCCCTACTCCAATCTGTCCGACTGTCCCCTAATCTATTCATCTTTAGACGATCCCTGAAAACCCTTCTCTTCAAAGAAGTCTATCCTGCTTCTAACACGGTTTTACTTCCTCCATCAGCTCATCTCCCCGCAGCTATTACCTTTTGTATCAATTGACCCTCCCTCCTAGATTGTAAGCTCTAGCGAGCAGGGCCCTCCAATTCCTCTTGTACCAAATTGTAATGTATCTGTAATGTCTGCCTTCATTTTGTTAAGCGCTGCGCAAACTGTTGGCGCTATATAAATCCTGTATAATAATAATAATACACGCTGTTTAAAAGGTCCGCTTATATATACCTACACCCTATTGTACCAATTGTATCTAACCATGTTCTTTGCTCATTAGAGGATATCAATGTCTGCTGATATTTACAATTGTTCTTATGGTGTATGATCTCTGTTACTTATAAACCTTTCAATAAGCATTATTGAAATAAAAATAGAAAAAAACACGGAAATGGGGTTGATTTACTAAAGGAAAATAGACTATGCACTTTGCAAGTGCATTTGCTCCAGAGCTTAGTAAATGAGGGAAAGCTCTGCTGACTGGACCATCAGCCAATCATATGCAAGCAACATTTTTTTTTTCCTTTGCATGTGATTGGGCATTCTTTGCAAAGCAAAGTTTCACCTCATTTACCGAACTCTTAAGCAACTGAGCTTGCAAAGTGCACAGTCTGTTGGTCTTTAGCAAATCAACCCCAATGTGTATACTCAAACGACTGTTGCTTTCTAAAGTGCAATTAGCCCAATTAACACAATAATACTTCTGATCCTTGTACCAATTATCCTTATCAGACAAACTTTTCTTAAAGCCTAAAATGATGCACCCCTTTCTTCCCAGTACTAGTTCCTATGCAATCAAAGAAGATTGCATAGGAACTAGTACTGGGAAGAAAGGGGTGCAGAATTTTTTCCAGTCCTGCCTATATAGGGTATAAAAGGTTTTCCTGCCTACATATGTATTACAAGTTCTGCATGGTTTAATCTATGAATCTTACATAATTATTAAGATTTATTTTAAACTTCCAATTAAAGTCCAGTGCTGAGGGATGGATTATCTACAGTATGTACACTATATTCAAGTTAACATATAATCAAAAATAAAACCATAAAAACTGCAGAAAAAATAGCTTGCTGATGTTTTTAGTTTAGGGGAATAGACAATATGATTTAATAGATACAAGATAAAGACCTCTCCAAACGCAAAAGTCTTATAAAAAAAAAAAAAGAAGGACTTAGCATGCTAGGAGAGTGGACATGAGTTTGACATGGTGGAGAGTTCTTTAATAGAGCTGCAGCAGAAAAGAAATATTGTACATATTTTCAAGATGTGAAAAGAAATTAGAAAAGAAAAAGATATTTTGATCTTTGAGGTTATACAGGAGGGCACAGAAGTCTTATGGTAAAGAAGTTTCATTATACAATTAATTTCTGAAGGATATCAGGACCCAGTGTGTAGAGAAGCACAGAGGGAAGCATAGATGGTTCACCGGTAGGTGGAGTTTAGGAAAGAATAGGAAGGACAGGGAATTCTCCGATCCTTTTTTAGGATAGAAATACAGTTCTTAAGAAGTGTTCCATGTTCTACTGGGTATATCACAACCCCAGTAAGTTATGATGTATTGCATGAAAAAATAAACCACCATGCTGAGCTTCAGGATATGACAAGACACCAGCAGATGTGGTAATTGTTAATTTTAAAAGGAAGGTTGGAAGGAAAAACATTTCCAGAGATAAATCTTCAATTATTTAAGAGAAGTCACAGGACCTTTGGGTGACTTAGATCTTCCCTTTCCTTTTTTTGCAGATTTCTGTTTTTCAGAAGACGAAGGACGTGGTTCTTTGATGGTCTCTGGAGGGGGAGTGGGAGGTGGAGGTGGAGAGGGAGCTGGTGGCGTGACTGGCAATGGTGGAATCTCTTCCTTCTTCTCAGCCTCTTTATCTGTAGATCACATACAATAAATAAAAACAGGACATCACAAATATGGAATTAGAATGCTAAAGAAAGGAGGCAATAAAGACCCTGACTTGTTTTACCAACTGTCAGTGTTTTAACTGGCACTTTTCTCCAGAAAGTGACGGGAAAAGGTTGGCAGTTAAAAACATGGCTGTGACGAGTGCCTGCTACAGTGTGTTCGGGTGGCACGGCAGGGGGGCGGGCCTGATGGAGGCGGTACCTGAGCATGCTGTGTGATGTCATGGTGCAAGGAAGCCGAACAGAGTGGCTGGAGCCTCGTGTGGCAGTTTGCATGACTGGAGCAAGGCACGTAGGGAGTGGGACTGTCAATGCTGTTTGGACTGGATTGGACTGAAGGGACCACCTGGCATGTAGAGAGACTCAGGAGGGGACGTGTCATGTCGATGAGGTGTCATCATCATCTGTGCTGCTGCACACTGCCGTCAGTGTCACTGTGAGAGTCAATTTCATGTGTGTGCCTGTCCAGTCTAATGTCTTGCCCTCCTGAGTCCTTTCCCTAAGCTACTTAACCCCTGATTCCCCCTACTGCCCAGGTTTGCCCCTGTGTTGCCCCCACCTGCCCCACAGTGCTGCTGGCTTCCTTCCTCTCCTCCCAGCTGCTGCAGGGGATGTTTCAAGATGGAGAATGGGGGAAGGGACTGGTAAATATGTAATTTACCAGCTCCCTCCTTTTCTAAATGAACACACTCACTGTGCTCATTTATAAACAAAGCATAGTAAACTGTGTTTACTATGCTTCAGATTGTGAATGAGCAGGGAGCCACTCAGCACAGAGCGCTTCCCATTCATTCACTGTCCTTTGCAGCTGTGGCTGCAGAGAAAGGCATGCGTGTTTAAGCTTTGGGGTGCACACCGTAATGCAATAGGCTGCGCACACCTATGACTACAACACTGCTACTACTGCCATATGGGCCATGGCCCAGGTAAACTGGTATATATGATAGTAGACAATTCACAATATGAATGTGACTTTCAGTAAATGGTATCAAATGTTATTCTAACACACAGGTAACAAGCAGAGAAGCTGGGAGTGAAATGAGAATTATAAAATCTTATTTTCAGAGTCTATTGATTTGGCATTTTTCTGTACATAGTTTCCTAAAAAGGAATCACAGCACCCTGCTCTGGTACTCCTATCAAGTAAGCTGTGTCATGGTTATGCAATAGACTTGGTCTGCTTACCTGTTTCCATGTGTTCATCTCTAGAGACCAGCCGACCCTCACCTGACTGCTTTTGTAATCCATCCTCTGGCATGACTCCACCCTAGCTCCTATCAGAGAACTCTATATTAACCTGTGCACTGCAGGCCATCCCTGCTGATCAACCATTGTGTATTCCTTTGTGTGTTTAGCTTCCTGTTACCTGCCGTGTGCTCTTCTGTTGTTCCGTTACCGACTTTGGGGTGTCTTTGACTATCCCTGTTTGCCTGTGATCCTGACCTTTTGGCGTGTCCCTGACTATTCCTGTCTGCTTGTGGCCCCGACCTTGGCTTTGTCCCTCACCATCCCTATCCTCCTGTTGCCTACTGTGGGTGCGAGCTGGGGGACCCTGGGGGTCGCGACCTGGAGCCAGTTGCAGTCAAGTCCATCCTCACCACTCGAGGCTCTGGTGAACACCTGCTGGCTCTTAGACTCCGCGCCCCAGGGAATCTTACGCTCTAACCCCGGTGGGACCTGTCTCCCGTCCGCAGCAGTCAGCCGTAGGGTCCACAACCTTGTGGTGCACTCCTGATCCCTACGGTGTGCATCTGTCACCTCGCCTCAAGGTGACCTGACAAGCTGGCTCTTGGGAGGAGTTATGAAAAAAATAATACACCTAATAAGGGGGGACCCGTCATACAGGGCGCAGGGGGCACCACCCCCCTAATCCACATGCCCGGCCCCTAATCAACTTGCATGGCACGCCAGATGCATGGATTTCAGTGTTTTTTTTTCTTAAGTACATGATTACAGACTGAGGCTCTAATTGGCTTCAAAAAAGGGTGGGCTTAGGGGGCGCAGAGCACTGTGCCCACCCAGTTGTGTGACTTTAGCGAATTTATTTTCATTAATGTTTTCCTGCTTCTCCTCCCGGCCAATCAGGAAGTGGGTCCAGAGACCCGATTGGCCAGGAAGTCTTAGGACTCCTGGCTAATCGGGTCTCAGGACTCACTTCCTGTTCGGCCGGGAGGAGAAGCAATGGCCCGGCTCTCCCCTCTGCAAGCTGCAGTAGGTGGAGGGGCAGCTTCCAGGAGTTCTACCCCGGATCTAGCACCACCTTCTAAGGCAAGGACATGGATGGCCTCTTTCCCATCTCATCCATCCCAACTAGTGGGAGTGGGCCAGGGGCAGCTTTCAGGAGCTTGCACCACCTCCGATCACCGTCCAATCGCTGCCTTCCTGTGCAGAGAGGGGGTGGCAGTTGTGCAAGTGAGGGGGGCAGATTTGTTTGCCCCCCCAAAAAAAAAATATTGAGCAGGTGAGCCACTGCACCTAATGGAAAGATGTCACTCTGGAGGAGTGGATATCCTAGGCAGGCTAAATTTGCATGTGATGTGAGGCTGAGCCTCCATGATTGAAAGAACTAAAACTGAATGAAAGTGCCAGGCACAGAAAGACTGGGGAGGAAAGCTCTAGTCATTGATGTTAGATGTCACCCAGCCAGAAAATTAGGTGAGTTGTATCTGACTTGCTGCAATTTCTAATGCACACTATGAAAAGATCACAGCAAGCAGTCAAAGAGTAAGCAATTTTAGTACACGAGAGGAGCCTGTACAAATGTGCAAGACTGAAGACAGAGCTGGAGCTTAGCTTTAAACACTGTACCTTTATTCTGCTTATTGTAGAGAGCTGTTAAAAATACATTCTCCATTGACTGGTATAAAGTGTCCTCCTCCACTTCTCCATCTACTTTGACTAGGAGATTCTGCAGTGAAAACCATGCCTCTAGTTTCTGCCAATTGTCAAGGAATCCTGTAATTCTAAAAAATCAACAATATTTAAGTTTGTTGCCACACAAAGACATAACTGTAATCACCCCCCCCCCCCCCCCCCCCCCACGGCACATCTCTATGTATTAATATGCAGAGCAAGTAACGGGAACATATTAAAACTGATTATGCACAAAACAGTAAGGAGTAGTCAACCAAAAGCTGGGATTTTCCATCTCTTTAAAATAACCTAGTAAAATGAATTGTCATGGACAGATGAGAATTGCTTGTTATGGGCTGGGGACCGGAGGATCTTGAGGATCTGAACAGTCAGACAGTTGCATGGATCCTCAAGATCAGAAATGGTAGGTGTGAGCCTATGAAAGGTAAAGTGCTTGTTTTTTTACATGAAACCCAACAAGGAAGTTTGAGTTTCCATTCAAGACATTCCCAGATTTTCAGAACTCAGGTTTTCCTTACAAGCAAAAGTTGGAGAGGTGATAGGCTAGAGAAGAGGAATTTCAGAATTGTAAGGCCCTTTGCACATCAGGCGGGCTCCTATAAGGTCAGTAGGAGATCTGTACACTGATCCCTTGCTGATTAGATCATGCAAGTGGATGACATGGACTGAGCCCACTCTGCTCTATGGAATGGCAGGTGTAAACAGACTCCAGTGTTTGCTTACACCCGACTTCCCCCCTAGATAGAGGGAGACAGATCCCCTTCAGTTTCTTTTTTAGCAGACCTGATTGGATTGGAGATAGACAGGTGTAAATGGACATAGGGGTGAATGGCGGGTCTGATCAGGTCCACCGATATAACTGAAAGGCAAACCTAATCAGACCTTTTGTGTAAAAGAGGCCTAAGTGAACAACATAGACAACAAAAAGGTCAGGGGAGGTGTCGTTCTGGCAGAGGGGTAATACAAGTGCAAGATGGGTAGTAGATACATGAACAACAGGACCCTTGGGAGAATGGTTGTGGCCAGGAGCCATGAGAATCAAGGCAAGAAAAATAGGATTTTTTTACACTGGAATATTCTTTTTTTGGAGTTCATGGAGGGAAGTCTAAAAATTCTAATGCCTCGTACACATGATCAGACTTTCCGACAACAAAACCATGGAACTTTGTCCAAAGGGCGTTGGCTCAAACTTAGCTTGCATACACACGGCCACACAAATGTTGGCCAACAAATACGAACGTAGTGACGTTCTACGTTGTTTTTCAGCTCTTTAGCGACACCCTTTGGGCTTCTTCTGCTAATTTTGTGTTAGTAGATGTTTGGTGAGTGTTGATTTGCGCTTTTCTTTTTGTGCTTTTCAGTTTGCATTTTTCATTTTGTGCATTTCAGTTTGTTTCTGAATGCCCGTTCGTCAACCAGACATGTTGCGGAATCAGAGGAGATAACGTGTTATTTATTATTGGCCTTGGAGTTATTGCTTTGACATTATTTTTTTGATTAAATAATGATTTGATTTGGTATATTTTCTATATTTTTGGATGCATATAATGCACTTTTTGGTTAAGTTCTATTGGCAGATAGCATGTCTAATGTTATTTGTTTTCTTTTTCTAATGCACAATAAAAAAATTGTGGAGAATAATACTTGGCTATGTGTTTTACTTCAAATTACATTTTGGGAGTAGGCAGTTACATTTAAAAAAATACAAAGTAAAATTGACAACGGACACCAACATAGTTGTATCTTTGATCTTAAAAACTACGGGATAATGGTGTTGTGTTAACTTGCCAAAAAAAAATAAATAAATAAATAAATAATATTATCTTGATATCACTAGAAAAAAAAAAGCCTTTCAAAATTTGTTTGCAATAACTCCATCAGTGTCAGCAAAGCAGCTTTATTATTATCCCATTAGAAGAAGGGAATGTGCGATGCATTTCGAGATTTCATAATTTGCCACGTCACGAATGTTAATTCTCCATTACGAATGCTAGTTTACAAGACCGTCCTTGCTTCCGAGCATGCGTGTTTGTGCTTTGGACTTTTCTCTCATGGACTTGTGTACACACGCTCGGAAAATCCGACAAAAGACATTTGTTGGTGGAAAATTTGAAAACCTGCTAGCCAACATTTGTTGGAGGAAAATCCGACAAAAAGTGTCAGATGGAGCATACATACAATCGGATTTTCCGCCAACAGCCTGACATTGAACATTTCCCGTTGGAAAATCTGATCGTGTGTATGGGACTTAAGAAGTCCTGTGTCCCTCAATGGACAGTAAAGAAGGGTAGGGATCAGAACAGAAAGCAGAATCCAAAAATCGGGTTGTAGGCACCACTGTAGGCAGTTTTATTTAAATTTTATTTTAATTTATTCCACTTAAGCCTCATACACACGATCGGACTTTGTACAAACTTTCCCATGGATTTTTGTACAAAGGGCGTCAGCCGTGAACTTGTATTGCATACACACAGCAGGAATTTTTCCGCGAACTCTTACCAAATCACGTGGTTTTTCTGCTCTTTACTGCCACCTTTGGTCAACTTCTGTACAGTATTGTCTGATCTTTTGCATTGGTTCTGAGCATGCGTGTTTGTACTTTGTACAAAACTGCTATGGTTTTCTGTACACAGGATCGGACTTTCCTCCATCGGACTTTTGTTGCCGGAAACTTTGTCCGTTCGCACAGCCAACAAAAGTCCGATGAAAAAGTTTGTCTGATGGAGCATACACACGGACGGATGTTGCCTTAAAACAGCTAATTTGCATGTTTGTTGTCAAAAAGTCAGATAGTGTGTATGGGCATTTACATTGGGACATAAACAAGCTGTACTGAGCTCTTTGCTTGGATGGACTGTGAACGACACATGGGTCAGAAAACTGAGCAGCAACCTTCCAAAAAAAAAATAAAAAATTATAATAAATAAAATGTGTGGAGTTTTTACATCAGCAGGTATGTAACTTGTACTCATGCTACTTACTGTAAGCATTGCAGTTTTCTTGTGGCCGCACATTTACTTTACGTCCCAGCGTCCTTTTAATAGGGTCTGCATGCCCAGGGGTCAGCAAGGATCGGCAATCACGTGACCACTGTAATTAGTTGTCACAGTGGCCACATGATTGGGAGTCAGTCCTGCAGGCTATTGATAGTGAAGTGTCTGACAGCTCGGTCTCTTTGCTGGCAACCCAATCTCAGCACAGAAACATTGGCCACCCAGTGACACATATGCAGCATGTGGGCATTAAAGCCGATCTTTTGATGCAACACATATGTGTTACACGGGTGCCAACATGTTACCTTTGCCCTTTCTTCAAACTCTTTACTGTTCTTTACTGCCATATGGAGGCACTAAAGTTGGCCTATTATTCACGGGCCGAATTTTGCATTGTATGGCAGCTGGTCTGACAAAAGGCATCCATCTAGCTGGCTTCTGTTGGACGTGCATGCTGTAAAACCAGCAGCCAACTGGCTCCCAATCAGTGCTCTCAGCCAATGGCTAAGAGTGCTGATCAGGGGTGGGGGGGGGGGGAGGCTGTGGGGGGGGGGGGATTTTTTCGTTAATCCGGCTGGGTTGTACGGAAAAAAAAACTAGAGGTGTGTACGGGCTTAAGCGGGGTGTCTACTTACCTGTGCTGGATCTGATCCAGTTTCTGTCCGTGGTCCTCGCCATTAGAACCTGCTGCATTGGATGGGTCATCTCTTTGACCTGTGGAGACGTTAAAAATCTAAATAACAAAATACTGAGAAAGAGAAATAAATCATACGATCTCCAGAAGACATGCAAAGTTTCCTTCTTTCGCAATATATGAAACACATTCTGTAAGAACCGTATACAGTTTTGCTCTGAAATATATTTTTTTTCATTATATCTGTTTAAGCAAAGTTCCAGATATCTAGGGCTTTTCTGTGTTTTGTGAATTCTGCAGTTATATCTCAAGCAGTGTCATCAGCCGTGCCCTGTTTAATTCAGCAGACCACAGAATACCCTCCATGCTATGGAGACGAGGAGAGGGGGTATTTTTTTAGTACAAACACACTTCCTGTCTTTGACTCCACCTACACCATATTAATGCACAAAAAAATACACATTTGATGTTCAATATAGATTTATTGGGAGCTGTAAAACAGTAATGCCACGTACAAACGATCAGAATTTTGGCCGGAGAAAGCTCTGATGGTTTTCCCGACGGAATACCGACGGGATTTTGCTCAAGCTGTCTTGCATACACAAGGTCACACCAAATTCCGACCGTCAAGAACGCGGTGACGTACAACACGTACGACGGGACTAGAAAAAAGAAGTTCAATAGCCAATAGCTTTCGTCCTGTAGTTGAATCTGAGCATGGGTGAGTTTTTGCGTGCCAGAATTGCATACACGCGATCGGAATTTCCGTTGGGAAAATTGAGAACCTGCTCTCAATCTTTTGCTGGGGGAAATTTGGCCAGCAAAATTCCGATGTAGCATACACGTGGTCACATTTTCCGACGAAAACCTCTCATCAGTCTTTTGCTGGCCGAAATTCCGATCGTGTGTACGCGGCATTATAATTTTATTTAAATTGCTCTTCTGACACAGTTTTTTTTTTTATTCAGAACCAATCAGGGCTGTGCAGACACAGACTCACACTACTAGAGAGCATACAGTACATGAGAGTAATAGGAGCCCCTCCAGAGGTTCTCTCCCTGCAAATACCACAGAACAGGGAAACATCATGTGACCACACAACAGTGCTGCAGGAAAAAGGTATTTTGAAAATGTAAAACAGCGCTGTTCCCTTACACTGTTAAACTTCAAGTGGTTATACTGGGATGATGGCAGGCATCATCCTTGCACCATTTTTTAGAGCTGACAGTTGGCTCCCTTGTAAAAGCAGTCCTAAGGCCTAACTAGCCACTGGATTGCTTTTAGAAGCAACAAAAACTCCCACTGCGAGTCCCGATCGACCAGCCGGCGCTTCCGCCAGCTGATCGGAGGGCCGAATAAAGACCGGATCAGCTTTGTTCGGCTCTCGTGCCATTTTCAAAAATCAAAAGCATTCGAACATACAGATCTTGGTGTGAGCAAAGGCTTTTAAGGGCAGAGGAGGGATCTGGGGTTTTATAAACCCCAGACCCCTTCATAAAGCGTACCTGTCACATGCCTATTGCTGTCACAAAGGATTTACATTCCTTGGGACAGTAATAAAAGTGATCAAAAAAAATAAAGTGACAGTGTAAAAATAAAATGAAATAAATAAATATTATATATATTTTTAAACTGCCTCTGTTCCTCCGTGCAAAGGAGAATGCACGCGTAGGACTCGCACGCACGCACACAACGATCTTTCCACACATCAGGTCAGATCATGGGCAGTAATTCTAGCACCAGACCTCCTGCGTAAATATAGTGATAACCTGTAAAGGCTTTCAAAGCATCGCTTATGGATAGTAAAATGTATGCCATTTGTCACCACTGCATGAGTGTGTGCAATTTTAAAGCATGACATGTTTGGTATCTATTTACTTGTTGGAATATCATCTTTTATATGTTACCAAAACATTGGGTTATGTATAGTGCTTTTTTTTTGCATTCAAATTTTGAAAAGTGTATTTCTTCCCAAAAAATTGCATTTGAAAAAAACACTGCGCAAATGCCATTTGACATAAAAAATTGCAAAACCCACCATCTTATTCTCTGGGGCCCTCTGGTTTAGAAATTATAAAAACTAATTTTCTAGCAAAAATACAGATTTTTACATGTAAAAAAAGTGTTAGAAAAGGGCTGTGGATGAAAAAAACAAACATAAAACAATACACAGTGGCACAATATATGTATGATTTATGCAAATGACTTATGGCAATTAACACTTGTCTGTTTAGTATCACTTAAAGAGGAAAAAAAGCCTGGACATAAATTAAAGTAACTTCCCTCTCCCAATCAACATTGATTATTGTTAATCCTCATGCTGCTAGCATGAGTACATAGAGAAGAAGGTCAATTCTATTTACTTGTTTTATACTTGTTTTTTTCACTTCCTGGTTTCCTGCCTAGGCAAATGTGGCCATGCATCCCAGGAGTCTTCAGAAGGGGAGGAGAGGCGGAGAGTTATCTCAGCTAAGTACACGCTCTTGTAAGCATACTTAAGTTAAGGGCAGGAAGTAAATGCTACATGAATCATTTGCCCTTACTCAAGATGGCCACAGACAGAAATGCTAGCTATGGGGTGATTTTCAAAGCGATTTCTCAGCAAAATAAAGCATGGAGACATGGATGGATGGATGGGAGGGGGTTTGCTTTGAATAATAAAAAATAATTAAATAGCGTTTTTGGTTTGCGGTGCTCAGATGCAGTGAAGATCTGCTAGGTAAGCTGCAATAGATGTACTGTAAAACTGAATGGGAACCCTACACTGCAGAGAAGTGAAAGACTTCAGTCAGAGGTTTCACCACCTATCATGATTGGTTAGATAGCTGCCCAATGTGACCAAGTTTATTTTTATTCTTACCAGCCATCTTACCATAAAACGCTGCAGAACGCTGTAATACTACATTGTCTGAAATGTCTATTAAGGCAACAAAGTCAAACGCTGGAGAAGGAGGCGGAGGATCCTGCGGGCCGGCCGGATCTTTGACTAGAGTTGACGTTTTCTTCTTGTTTCTTGTTGCCATTTTGTCCGGGTCAAATCCTGTAAGAGCTTTCTCTACCAGTTTTGCCTGATTCAAAGTAGCTGGGAAGCCATCTATGACCCATCCAGAGTTTGCTGGAATTTTACTAAACAAAAAGCAAAAATAGACATATATAAAGTGAATCTGTAATCCAATTTACACTTTTAAAAGGAAAAGTGCAGTCTAGTAGGGAGCACTATTTAACTTTTTTTAAACGAGAAGGTCATCTTCTCTGTGCCTGACACTGGCTTGACTTAGTTGCTATAGGCACACTTTTTCCTACCTCTTCATGTAATTAAAGTGTTCGTGATGTCTTGTTAAAAAAAATAAAAAATATGTTATACTTACCTGCTCTGTGCAGTTGGCTTTGCACAGAGCAGCCCGGATCCTCCTCTTCTCGGGTCCCTCTTTGGTGCTCCTGCCCCCCCCCCTCCTGTCAAATGCCCACACAGAAAGCATTTTGCTATGGGGGCGCCCAAGCCAAACCACAGCTCCCTGTGTTCCTTCAGACACGGAGACCCGACCCGGCCCTGCCCCCTCTCTGCTTTGAATGGCTAACTGACTTTGATTGACAGCCACAGGAGCCAATGGCACTGCTGCTGTGTCTCAGCCAATCAGGAGGAGAGTCCCGGGTGGCTAAGACACTCCTGGACATCGCTGGAGAGAGATCGGACTTAGGTATATAATTAGGGGGTGCTGCAGAGGCTGCTACACACAGAAGGATTTTTTTATCTTAATGCATAGAATGTCAAATGGTTTGTGCAAATGGAAGCATCTCTTACTGGAGATAGGGATTGTGGGTGGGGCTAAGCTCTGAAGTCTGGGAAGATTAAGTCCTTAGTGATAAGATGAAATGGTAGGTGTTCTGTAATTGGACCAGGGGAGAAGATCATGAGCTTTCTACAGCCTTGTCCATTCACAGAAATCCTTATATTCTATGAATAGAACAACAAATTTATTCTAAATTAAATAACACATGTGGATGCAGCCAAATTTCTCCTGGATATTTAGGTATCAATGACCCTTACTTCCAAAGAGGTCAACAATAGGAAACCTTTTCTGAGGAGAACTCATCACTGCTGACATCTTCTTCTGAAAAAACTAGTTCTCTGGCTGTCATGCTGATCCATTGTGCAAGTATGTAGTATAAGAAGCTCCAAAAAGGCATTATTGTCTTGGGTCAGTGACTGAGATAGTACTGAAGCCAAAGACAGCCAGGCAATTATTATTCTAAAAATAGGCAGCAATAGAAGCCACCATAATTGTTTGAAAACAGGTTTCTTTTGAAACTGGAAATAGTATACGAGTAAAATACTAATCTGGGGTCTATAACTGCTTGCTTGCCACTCATATAAGTAACCTAAAGCGGCGCTCCACCCAAAAGGGGAAGCTTTGCATGTTTGCTTCTCCTCCCTCCACTGCCCCATTTGCTACCTTTTGGGGTTTTGGTGGGAGCGGGTACCTGGTTTTGACTGGTCCTCGCTCCCATTTCCGTGTGACTGCTCCGTGGAAAAGGCACCCGGACGTTTAGCCCCTCCTCCTTCCCCTGCAGCCGGGCCATTCACAAAGCGCAGTGTACTTCGCGCATGTCCATTAGGGAGCCAGCTACGAAGCTGTAAGGGTTCACTGCCGGTTTCCTCTACAAGAAATGGCGGCGGCAACACCTAACAGCCGATTGGAAAATTAACTGGTGTGAAGACACCGCTGGATCCCTGGACAGTTAAGTGTCCTAATAACAAAAGTCAGCAGCTACAGTATTGTAGCTGATGGCTTTTAATGTTTTGCAGAAGGAGCCTGGAGCTCTGATTTAAGGAATGTATAATGGAGAACAGAGTATCCTGATTGTAGAAAAGAGAGAAAAGGTCTTTCCTTACTTGATGGCTGTGACAAGGATGTCAACAAGTAACTCATCTGGCACAGCTTTTCCCTTCTTCAGATATTTCTCCATCAATCTGCCCAGCTCGGCCCTGGCTGACAGCTGTATAAGTAGTAAGCCAAAAGAAGAAAATAAACAGAATACAGATAATTATGTCATAAAAAAAAAAAAAATATATATATATATATATATATATACACACACACACATAGCATATAGACTAAACTTCAGCGTTAACTGTTTGCTGTCCTTCCTCCAGCTGTAGGAGGAACAGTCACTCAAGTCATGTGTGACCACTCAGGACTGTTTTCCGAAAATCTCAGCACAGGAAAGGTATATTGACCCATTCAATGACACAATAAATGGCTAAAAGTTTGAATATAATCACCCAACTCAGCCCTACAGACATATAATACCCCAAAAAATATTAATACAACGTTGATGGGGAAATTGTATTTCATACTTCCTTATTAAAATTTGTATAGTTGTCCCACAATATCTAAGAAAGAAAGCCTCCAATATCCTGGTTATCCTGGTTAATTTAGCCGACTTCATACCGATCATTTCCTTACAATAAAGTCCTGTATATACTACAGCTAGAATGTGTATTATTGTCTCATCTCAGAGCTGTCATTAATAATTTAGAGCAAAATTACCTTTGCAAAGGGCCTCCCTATCCACTGATACTCACCTTGAGCTATACTACCCCTGCCTCTTATTCCTCTGTCAAATATGCCAATAATATCTAGTCCCTCTGGGGGTATAAGAATCCATGTGACATCCTCCAAGTGCTCGAATCCAGGTGTAAGCGCTAGAACATAAAAAGGGAAGTGACATCACTGCTCCCTCTAGCACTTGACACCCGCCAGCACTGTAGAGGTTAGGAACAGGAAGTAGTGATGGAAGAAAACTGGCAAAGTGAATATCAAAGGGTAAGAGGGGCACCCATTGACAGCTTCTCTTTAAAAAATGTTGAGCTGTCAATTCTGCTCCAGCCTGCTGACTAAAAAGTGACAGAGCCAAAGCATAATAATGGGTCATCACTAAGAACTCCCCTCCTGTAAGCATGGTGCCTTTGTTAGAATGACATCTCTGTGCAAAGTCAAAAGCCTGTATGGCTGACATGGCTGGCCATTGGTCTTACAGCTTATCATAGCTGTTGTGCTGGGAATTAGGGAAATATACAGTCAAATCCAGCCAGTTCAGGCAGTTACACAAACTTTTTATATGTTATGTTTTGAAAAAAATATACAACCACCTTAAAGTGACACTAAAGCCCCATACACTCTATCAGTTTTTCTGCTGACGTTTTCCTTCAGATTTACCAAAACCATATAATATGAGGTCAAACCTTAGGAGTTTCAATTTGTATGCAATCAGGCAGGCCCTCGCACTACATGGTTTTGGTAAACCTGAAGGAAAAACTCAGCAGAAAAACTGATGGTGTGTATGGGGCTTAAACAATATTCCTGTTCTCCAAAAACAATCCAGACACATCCATTACTTAAAAGGAGAAATACAGCTAAAGCTCGTTTGGCTACACTTCTCCTATGGATCACAGGAGTGCAGTTCGTTCTGCACTCCTGTGACCGATTTTCAGCCGACAGTGAGCTGAAGCTCGTTGTCGGCTGATCTCACAGAGTCGGTCCAGGCTCAGGCAAGATCGTGACAATGAAGTCAGGATCTGCCTACATACCTGGACTGGCACCTGGCTCAGCCTCTCAGTGATCCGCTGAGAGCCTGAGTCAGCCGCTCCCTCCACAGCCCAGTGCTCCAGTGAGCGAGGGGGGGGGGGGGTCAGAGCAGCGAACGGTGAGTGGCAGTCACCAGCTCCTTGCACGGAGAGCTGTGAGAACCTGGCAATCCGCGGTGTTTAATTGCTCGTTTCTCAGTGTAAGAGCCAACAGGGGGACAGATGCAGCATCAGACTGATGTTGCATCCACTTAGGTAAGATTGGAAAAAAAAACAACCCCATACTTCTCTTTTAATGGTTCTGTATTCTAATTTTCAGAAAGCTGTTCCTTGCTGTGCTTTTCAGGCCTCCTTGTACTGCCTGCCGTGAACTCCCAAACAACTCCCTTTTCCTCTCACTTCTGTTTTTTGGACTGAACAGTGTACAGTTGTGGCCACGTACACTGCTCTATGTACACTACAAATCCCATAGTCCTTAGTCCATCTTGGGAGTGAGCAAGAGAGTGTGGCTACGTTCCTACATACAGTGGGATCATGGAGAACAGATGTAGCCAACCTCGAACAGGAAGTCAGATCACAGCAGCATGAAAAATGGGACTTTGAGTTAAGAATACAATACAATACAATAGAGTTTAGTGTCACTTTACCTGTGTGTGTGTTTTGCCCCATACACACGGTCGGACAGTCCGACCACAAAATCCGTCGGATTTTTTCCGACCACAAAATCCGTCTGATTTTTTCCAACGGATTTTGGCCGAAACTAGTCTTGCATACACACGGTTGCACAAAGTTGTCGCAAAATCCGATCGTTCGGAACGAGGTGACGTCGTAACGTATGACGGGACTACATAG
The DNA here is from genome assembly GCF_037356315.1 of Lithobates pipiens. Lineage (NCBI taxonomy): Eukaryota > Metazoa > Chordata > Amphibia > Anura > Ranidae > Lithobates > Lithobates pipiens. Next base: position 228,380,230 of record NW_027507790.1, read on the forward strand.
ATGCCAGTAGCCAATAGCTTTTGTCTCCAATTTTTTTCTGAGCATGCGTGGCACTTTGTGCGTCGGAAATTCTCTACGCACGATCGGAAAAAGTCTGATCGGATTTTGTTGTCGGAAAATTTTAAATCCAGCTCTCAAGTCTTTTTGCCAGCAAAAGTCCGATAGAGCCCACACACGATCGGATTTTCTGACAACATAATCCGATCTGACTTTTTCCGTCGGAATTTCCGACCGTGTGTATGGGGCATTAGTGTGTAAAGTTCAGTTTTTAGACTCGGTTCACAACGTATGCCGATGCGGCTCCCAGCAGGGGTCCTGTGCGCCCTGGTTCACCATTTCAGGTCTGATTTCAGCCTGAATTTTAGGCTGAATTCAGACCTGAAACGGACTAAAAGATGCATTTGCTTCTGCAATGCGCAACAGTGTGAACCCGACCTAAAGGTAGAAAAACTCAAAAAGAAATCCACCTTCAAAAGTTAAAAACATTATTCAAAAAATATGTAATTGTGATGTACACTTAGCTGGATGATTAATACTAGCGGCAGAGGATTTGCAGACCGCCAATGGTCAAGAGGTGAGTGGTTTATAACCACTGTACGTAAGAAGTCCAAGAAAGAATTCAAGCAGAAGTCACAATTATATCTGCAAAACCAAGAGTGGTTTATAGATAGCGTAAAGATAAACCATTTTTAGTCAGTGGTTGAAGGACTTACAGTAATATGCACTACCAATCATCTGGGAGGAAGCTATCTTCTTTTTCTGTACTACATCTTTCTATTTTAAACCTTATCATAATTTCATAAGGTCATTAGGAGTCAGGTTATCTCAAAATTGTATTTGCAGAAGTATAAGACGTTTCAGATGTGCTAAAATACAGCTAAAGGCTCCTATGTGACAATCTAAACAGGTCTCAAATCCAAGTACTATGCTCAACCCTCTTAAAAGATTTGTTCACCCTTCAGGTAAAAATAATCTAAAACACCACGGGGGGGTTATTTACAAAGAAAAATCCACTTTCCACTGCAAGTGCACTTGGAAGTGCAGTCGCTCTAAATCTAAAGCTCCATACACACTATCAGTCTTTCTGCTGAGTTTTTCCTTCAGATCTACCAAAACCATGTAGTGCAAGGCCCTGCCTGACTGCATTCACATTGAAACTCCTAAGGTTTGACCTCATATTATATGCTTTTGGTAAATCTGAAGGAAAAACTCAGCAGAAAAACTGATAGAGTGTATGGGGCTTAAGGGGTAGATCTGAAATGAGGAGAAGCTCTGCTGATTTTATCGTCCAATCATGTGCAAACTAAAGCGCTGTTTTTTATTTTCCTTGCATGTCCTCCTCGGATCTACAGCGACTTTACTTCCAAGTACACTTTCAGTGCAAAGTGGATTTTCCTTTAGTAAATAACCCCCAGAGAAACATTGCTAGGGCTCAAATACTGTACAATGTAAAGCAGCTAGCACTATGCCCAAATACACAGTCCTCAAAAATAAATATGCAAAAAGTGCAGCACTAACAAATTACTATAATAATATTTTTAATAGCGATAAATGCAATATTATGTGAATTTACACATAAGAGATGAAGGTGATCTACACAATCAAATATACATGCAAAACTGATGAAGAAATTATAAGGACCCCGTCATACAGGCTGTCTGGTTAGGTCCGTCTGTCAGTTTTTCAGGCAGACCTGTTCAGACCTCCTTGCAGTCTCCCATATGGAGCGGTGACATGTCCGCTGACATCCGCCACTATCCTATCCGATCCTGTCCGCAAAATCCAGACGGATGATGGTCCTATTTTCCATCCGTCTGGTGGATCGGATATGATCGGATGAAAATGGACAGGCGGTCCGTTTTCACCCAATTTCCCCATAGAGGGGAGCGGGACTGGGTCTGTCTCTGCTCTGCGCAGTGAGCAAGGGGAGTCCGCCAAATGGTGGTACCTGTGTGAAAGGGCCAAAAGGAGTAACTGTAAATTGATCAATTATATGAACTCATTATGAATCAGACCCAATGAAGAGCTGAGGAGAAGGGCGATTTTCATAAGAAATAGTGAAGAGATAAACCTGGGTCCCAGAAAGCAATCAGACTGGAAAGAAGACAGCACAGCACCCTAGTGAATTAGGTTGGGGGGATGCCAGATAGGAATGACCCTCAATTACAGGCATACCCCACTTTTAAGTACACAAGGGGGTTTATTTACTAAAGCTGCAAATCAGGCTCACTTCTGCATAGAAACTAATGTGCTTCCAGGTTTTATTACCAAAGCTTAATGGAACAAGCTGGGGTTAGAAGCTCATTGGTTTCTATGCAGAAGTGAGCCTGATTTTGCACTTTCCAGCTTTAGTAAATAAACCCCATTGTGTACTTAAAAGTGGGGTATGCCTGTAAGCACTTGATATATTTCACACCATATGGTTGGTCCCTCCACTCTAGCAATATTCCAGCTTGTTACCTCCACCAGTGTGGTCTCCACAGACTGGCACTCTCGGAATGGATTCAAATCATAAAGTAAGCAGATCAATACACAGGCATCATGGAAGAAGAAAGATTGAATAGTTTGTGCCATAAGCATTAATCTTTGTATCTTCCCCTTCTATAGAAAATGTAAACCAGTTAGTGAAAGGACCTCTTCTTTGATAAGAGTTATTGATATACTTATATAGTTTGATACTGTGGTGATTCACCTTCCCCACTATGGGAGGATCAGAGCCGGTTCACACAGGGGTGACTCAGATCCGACTTCAGGTCGCCCCTAGTCGCCCTTATGTTGTGCTACATGTAAAAATCAATGAATGTGAATGAGAGGCGTCTTAATGCACACTACTGAAGTCGCTCCGACTTCAGAAAAGGTTCCTGTACTACTTGTATCCGACTTGTAGGCGACCGGTACCCATTGATTTCAATGGAAGTCGCCTCCAAGTCGGATCTCCGTCTATATGGAGGCGACTCTCACAGAATTATCAGCTCTCGAGAGGGAACTCCATGCCAATTTTTTTTAATAAACCAGGATGCACAGGATGGGACCTGCGGCCCCATGTTGATAAGGACAAGGGCCTCTTCCCCTTATTAAAGGGGGCTCCCAGATTCCGATAAGCCCCCCGCCCACAGACCCCGACAACCAACGGCCAGGGTTGTCGGGAAGAGGCCCTTGTCCTCATCAACATGGGGACAGGGTGCTTTGGGGTGGGGGGGCCACACCCCCTTCCTGACCGGCCAGGCTTCGTGCTCGGATAAGGGTCTGCTATGGATCTGGGAGGACCCCCATGCCGTTTTTTTGGCGTAGGGGGTTCCCCTTAAAATCCATACCAGACCTAAGGGCCTGGTATGCTCCCGGAGGGGGATCCCAAGCCGTTTTTATTTAAAAAAAAAATTGGCATGAAGTTCCCCCTTGAGAGGTCATTCTCTGGCCACGGCAAAAGTCGATTGGCCTGGGGCGACCTACAGTCGTGTTGTAAGTCGCCCCAAGTCGTGTTGACATGCCGTGTCCAAGTTGCCTCCAAAAGTCGCGTTGGAAGTCGTGTTGCCCCTGTGTGAACCGGCTCTCAGGGCATGGACTAACAACCTTGCCCTTTATTTTTGGTGACTGGTAATGTTCAGACCCACACTCCCAGCAGTGTAAATCACTGAAGACTGGAGTAAAACAAAGTTCAGGAACTGGAAATGTTACACTGACATTTTTTAGCATACTTGTACAGGCAGTCCCAGAGTTACAAACGACTCCTACTTACAAACGGCCTCAAATGCTGGCCGCTTGTGCTCCACGCTGGTCCTGGATACCTCCAAGCATCTCCGGACACATCCCACACTGCAGTACTACATGTACTGCATGGTCAGAAGAGCCCCAGATAACATAACAAGCTCCCGGAACATCCCACATCCATGCACAGGCGGCAGTTATGCCGCGTACACACGACCGGACTTTCCGGCAGAACAGGTCAGATGGAATCAGTCCGTCGGATAGTCCGATCGTGTGTGAAATATTCAGATCGTTTTTATTTAAAAAATTCAGACGGACCTAGAAATAGAACGTTTCAAATCTGTCTGACTCAATTCCTATCGGGAAAACCGTTCATCTGTATGCTGGTCCGACAGACCAAATACGACGCAAGGGCAGCTATTGGCTACTGGTTATTGAACTTCCTTTTCTAGTCCCGTTGTACATCATCAACCGTTCGTTCGAAAAGACCGTTGGGAACTCCTTTGGTTTTCTTCGAGCCCCCCTGGATCTTTCTGCCACACCCACCATCCACTTTGGGAACCAACAATGTGGAGTCTCTTCTATAACAATGGAGCTTTTCCAGGATTTTTTATACACCTTGATGCACCAGAGGCTTCTGTATAGCTTAGTATAGACAAAATAACAGACCCAAAGCTCAGGTTTGACATGAAAGACAAAATGTGACAGTAATCACAAAACACAGTTCAGCCTAACCGCTCTATTACTTAACAGGCTCAAAACATATAGAAGATTTACCTTATTTTGCTTCTCAACAGAGTTTTCTTTAGTCAAGCTTTGCACTGTATGATGCGATGCTTCATTTATATGTTCATCATTTTCTATATGGGCAGCAAAATAAATATATTAAAGCGGAAATTCAGTCATTTTTCATCTTTCCATCAATTAAATCTTCTGCTCTTGTTGTTTTAACTTTGGCTAGTAAAGCATTTTTTTTCCGCCATAAATACCTTATACAGCCCACTTCCTGTATCTTGTCTAATAAAAAGCCTAGGCTTATGACATAATACACAGCTCCCTCTCTCTCACTCTTGTGAGAGTTTGCCAGAAGGGAGTGGGTGAGTCGTAAGAGGGCCAATGAGAGCTGCAGAGCTGGAGGTGTGCCTCTGTGTGTCTGTGTAAATCCAGGAAGTGAACAGGCAGCAGCTTCAGCTTCCCATAGTTAAAATGGATTCAGCCAGACTTAGTGGAGGGAGATTTCTGCAGTATATTTGGCAAAGTACAGAATCACAATAATATATATATGCAATAAAATTATATACAAAGTGGTTGGAGGGAAGCTTCAGAATGGCAAAGATGTTTTTATTATAAATTATGTGAGCAGACTGCAGTTCCTCTTTAACAATGGAAAATGTTACTAGACTGAAAAAAAAAATCACAGTTTATAATGTGGCTTAATACATTCTAAACCCAAGAACAAATGTAATATATATCCACCTACCAGTCCTTAGATGTGGTGGCTGCATTACTTTTATTTTCTCAAGGATTTTTTTCCTCCTTTATTTTCACCTGGTGATCTTGCCAGTAACATCCTTCCTGCCTAGGGAGACCATGCTCACTCGCTGTACTGTATGTATGGATAAGTAGCGCTGTCAACCTATTCTGCTCTCCTGATTTGGACCACAGACACTCCTCCCTCACCTCATTCAATCAACACAGGGGAAGGTGTTCTTAATGCAGAACTTCACCCAAAAGGGGAAGTTCCACTTTATGTCCTCCTTCCTCCCTCCTTTAGCACATTTGGCATAACATATTTTTTTCTGGGGAGCGGGTGCCTTGTTTGGATAGGTACCTTCCCACTTCCACTTCGATCACTTAGGTCAGGGGTGCCCAACCTTTTGAAGAGCGAGGGCCACTTGAGCGACTTGGTAACTGGTTGTGGGCCACAATGAGCGGAGTGGCTGGATGGCATGTCCGTGTCTGCTCTGCATTTGCAGAGCGGACACGGATGCAGCCCACGATACTTTTTAGCGGATTGTATTGGAGGTAGAACACAAGTCGGTTTATGTCTGTCACTACTTAGAGGTGAATGGAGGGTCCAGTTGGTCAGACTGTCGGACTGACCGTGTGAAAGGGGTCCAAGGCTGCTTTCACACTGATGCGCTGCAGTTTACATTTGTGCAACGCAGTGTACCTTTGGCTTTCCTGCAGTTTGCAATAGACTTCTATTATATTCTGCAGGTTTGATGCACTTTCAGAAAGCTCACCAAACTCGCAGGTAATAATAGTAGTCTATGGCTCAGTGCACCTGCAGATCAGTTTGAAAGCAGCCCAGTAACCACTGCAGAAAAGATATGCCCATGTATGTACTGTGATTTTAGCAATAAACTGATCTTTAATAACAGTATTCTTTCAATTCTATCCCAGAGCAGGAGGTCACGGGCCACATCAGAGGGCTCCGAGGGCCACATGTGGCCCCCGGGACACTGGTTGGGCACCCCTGACTTAGGTGATCCAAGCAGAAGTTTGGCCTCCGTCTATTTGCACCAAGCCTTTTGGGACATGTCACAGGTTCCAGAAGGTGGAATGTGATTGTGCATACAGGCTCCCTTCTACATAGAAACCAGTGAGCTTCTAAACCCAGCTTGTTCCATTAAGCTTTGGTAATAAAACCTGGAAGCTCATTGGTTTCTATGCAGAAGTGAGTCTGATTTTGCACTTTCCAGCTTTATTAAATAAACCCCATTGTGTACTTAAAAGTGGGATATGCCTGTAGTTAACTCTAATGCTGAGCTATTCAGAGAAGAAAATGGACAAAATTGAACCAAGTACATGCACAGAAAAAGTTCAGGTGGGATGGTATGGGGACTGCCAAAATCACAGATTAGACATGTCATCTCCCAGTCTGGTCACTATACCCAGCAAGAACAACATTTGCTGCCTTTGACCTATGTCCTTGCATTTCCAGCTAATGTAAAAATACAGCCGTTCATGGACCGAAATTTGGCCGGTTCAGCAGGAACATGCAGAATTTCAATGAATGTATGGCAGTTTCTGTTCAAGAGAAGTTGATTGATTGACTTCTTACAAATGGGACTGCTGGAAATTTTCAGTTCAATTAGCACTTCAGCCAGAAGGCTGCGGTGCTGATCAGCGTATTTTGTCAGTAGGGAGGCGGGGGAGTCTCCCTGTTATCAGAATACAATGACACAACGGGGATGATTCCCCGAATGTGTGGATGGGAGAATCAGCTTTTTTTTCAGCTCAACTTTAGAGTCTTTGTTGCGATTTTTAGGAATTTCATAATAACAGCAGCTAGAGAGGAATGGTTTGTTTTAAAGCGCCTTGCTACTTGGTAAAATGTGTAAATAGTTTAAAGTGGTTGTAAGCCCTTACATATACCCAGAGATTAAACAAATCCTCATATATAAGTTGTACTTGTTTACATATATAAGTTGTACTTGTTTATCTGCAGCTATCTCTTCTCTACCATGTACACTGTTTAAAGTCCAGAATTTATTAAGCTTGTCTGAGCTGTTAAAAAAAGGGAGTGGAGAGCTGCAATTACATTCTGCAGAACAGCAACAGAGCTGAGGCTGTCAATCAATTGGAGTCACTTCCCCTGTCACCTTTTTCTCTTGGTGTCAGAAAAGCTTCTGACTCATGCTGCCAGCAGACAGAAAAAGCTGACAGAAAAAGAGAAATTGCCTGGTGTTCAACTTCAAAGGAAAGAACGCACTGGACCACCTTGTATGCATATGATGTAATATCTGAAAACTCACCTGTAATTGCAGGAATACTTGTAGCAGATTGCACCTCTGGGCCATTCAATTCAGCAGCAGGAACATTATCCGTCTTCTGCTTTCATAATAGCAAAAAAAATAAAAAATGAATTTTTAAAGAGCATTCTTTCAAATCCCAGTAAAATACTAGTTCTCTCCAGATTTCCACCACAATCAGTAACTAATTCAACGTTCTCCTAAATTGTGATCAATTCATCCACCGTTTTCTTGACAGTGGGGTTGATTTACTAATACTGGAGTGTGCAAAATCTGGTGCAGCTCTGCATGGTAGAAAAAACAGCTTCTAACTTCAACTTGTTCAATTAAACTTTGACAAAAAAAAACTGTAAACCGATTGGTTTCTGTTCAGAGCTGCACCAGATTTTACACTCTCCAATTTTAGTAAATCAGCCCCAGCAGTCCTAAGACAGGCCAGGAGTTGAAATGGTGACATGGAAAGCTAAAATGCCTCTTGGCTCTTGGCTAAAATGGCTAAAATGCCTCTTGGCACCGTTTATGAGGTTTATGATGCTGTGGGGTGGGTGCGGTTTAAGATCATGTGACTGGCTGTCACAGCAATCACGTGGTACACAAACTCCGATCGCAAGGAGCGACTGAGAGCTTTTGGTATAGCGAAAGTAACTGTGCGGGGAGTGTGCACACTCTGAGCACAGGTGTATTGGGGGCAATTAACACAAATATGCGGCCCCTCAGCGCTGAGGATCAGTCCCTGAGAGGCAGCGTATTTGCATACGGCCAGCACCAAGGGGTTAACTAGGGTATGTCTCTCCTCAGTGCGGGATAGCTTAACAGAATTACACATATTTGGCAGGTAAAACAGTTCACATAGATGTATGTCAACTGTTAGGCTGCTAACCCTGGAATCTGTTGTCTGCATATGTTTTCATTTTTTCGAGCTAAGAACATTTTTAGAAAAGAGTTGAGGCCCGCCCCCATCTCTGCAAAGGCAGCGGCCAGGGTGTACACATGCCACGGCAATAATGCTTTGCTTAAAAGCAGTAATAATACCTGCTTCGGGCCCTACCACCCACCAAACGTGGGTAAACAAGGTCGCGGGGCTGTAGTGCAGCATTTAGGGGGTCAAAACAAGTGATGCGGAAGCAACATAATGCTTCCTCAATGCCTCTAAAAAGCAATCTGAGTGCAGGATGCTTTTCGGAGGAGCAGCAGTCTGTTTTTTCTGCATGTGTAACCCAGCTTCTAATCTGAGCTTGGCTTTCACACTGCCAGCGCCTGGGCATCGGCGGTAAAGCGCCGCTAGTTTTACCATAGTTTTTGCAGGTGCTGCCCATTGATTTCAATGGACAGGGGTTTTTTAGGGGCGCTCCTAAAGCACCTCAAAGAAGCTGCTTGCAGGACTTTTTTTGACGTCCTGCCAGTGCACTGCCCCTCGGGCTTTCACACTGGGATTGCAAATGAGGATTTTTTTCAGGCGCTTTACAAGCACTATATTTAGCGCTAAAGTGCCTGAAAAAGGACTCCAGTGTGAAAAGGGTCTTACTGTGAAAACAATCATTACGCAAAGTTCAACTAATTTTTAGTACCTTTTTTTCCTGAGGTTCCTCTTGATCTTTATCAACAGATGTAATGTCCTCTTGCTCCATCTCATTGTCTTTATAGGCCTGTAAGGCCCCTTTCACTAAGGTATCCACATACAGCACCTCAATGCTGAAAACTATGAATAATAAAACAATGCTTTAAATAGAGTCTATTGAGTACAGCCGTCTACAATGCAGAACAAGTCATTTTAAAAGACTACAAACCAACAACTACAATTTGAAAATCTTAAAGATGAAATTGGGCCTAAAAAAATATTGTATATACAGTATCTCACAAAAGAGAGTACACCCCCTCACATTTTTGTAAATATTTTATTAGATCTTTTCTTGTGACAACACTGTAGAAATGACACTTTGCTATAATGTAAAGTAGTGAGTGTACAGCTTGTATAACAGTGTACATTTGCTGTCCCCTCAAAATAACTCAACACGCAGCCATTAATGTCTAAACTGCTGGTAACAAAAGTGAGTACACCCCTAAGTGAAATTGTCCAAATTGGGCCCAATTAGCCATTTTCCCTCCCCGATGTCATGTGTCTCGTTAGTGTTACAAGGTCTCAGGTGTGAATGGGGAGCAGGTGTGTTCAATTTGGTATTATCGCTCTCATTCTCTCATATTGGTCACTGGAAGTTCAACATAGCGCTTCATGGAAAAGAACTCTCTGTGGATCTGAAAAAAAGAATTGTTGCTCTACATAAAGATATCCTAGGCTATAAGAAGATTGCCAAGACCCTCAAACTGAGCTGCAACACGGTGGCTGCAACGCAGTGGCCAAGATCATACAGCAGTTTAACAGGACAGGTTCCACTCAGAACAGGCCTCACCATGGTTGACCAAAGAAGTTGAGTGCACGTGCTCAGCATCATATCCGGATGTTATCTTTGGGAAATAGACATATGAGTGCTGCCAGCATTGGTGCAGAGGTTGAAGGGGTGGGGTCAGCCTGTCAGTGCTCAGACCACATGCTGCACATTGCATCAAATTGATCTACAAGAAAGCCCGCAAACAGTTTGCTGAAGACAAGCAGACTAAGGACATGGATTACTGGAACCTAGTCCTGTGGTCTGATGAGACCAAGATAAACTTATTTGGTTCAGATGGTGTCAAGCGTGTGTGGTGGCAACCAGGTGAGGAGTACAAAGACAAGTGTTTCTTGCCTACAGTCAAGCATGGTGGTGGGAGTGTCATGGTCTGGGAAGCTACAGTTCATTGAGGGAACCATGAATGCCAACATGTACTGTGACATACTGAGCAGAGCATGATCCCCTCCCTTCAGAGACTGGGCCGGAGGGCAGTATTCCAACATGATAACAACCCCAAACGCACCTCGAAGATGACCACTGCCTTGCTAAAGAAACTTAGGGTAAAGGTGATGGACTGGCCAATTATGTCTCCAGACCTAAACCCTATTGACCATCTGTGGGGCATCCTCAAATGGTAAGTGGAGGAGCGCAAGGTCTCTAACATCCACCAGCTCCGTGATGTCATCATGGAGGTGTGAAAGAGGACTCCAATGGCAACCTGTGAAGCTCTGGTGAACTCCATGCCCAAGAGGGTTAAGGCAGTGCTGGAAAATAATGGTGGCCACACAAAGTATTGACACTTTGGGCCCAATTTGGACATTTTCACTTAGGAGTTTCACTTTTGTTGCTAGCGGTTTCGACAGTAATGGCTGTATGTTGAGTTATTTTGAGGGGACAGCAATGTACACCGTTATACAAGCTGTACACTCACTACTTTACATTGTAGAAAAGTGTAATTTCTTCAGTGTTGTCACATGAAAAGATATAATAAAATATTTTCAAAAATGTGAGGGGTGTACTCACTTTTGTGAGATACTGTATATATTGTATATTCTAATTTGAATCTTGGTGTCCTTTGCTGTTTCTCCCAGATCTTTGCAGGCAGTAATCCAGCATGAAACAACTCATGCACCTTTCTTCTGTGCAGGAGCTTCCTGTAATAAACTGGTCTTCTACCTGCCCTTCTGTAGTTTTCAGGATCAGCCTGTAGAGGGAGGACCCGAGTCCCTCACAGAGCTCTACTCTCTGTGGTTATGTGCAGCTCAGTCATGGTGTCACCACCACTGTTACAAGCTAATATCTGGGTTGCATGTGGTGCATAACGTTTGACTTCATATTTGTGGATGTTGAGGAATATATTTCAATACAATTTTTTGTGCCTGGAGTTCAACTTTAAAAAAAATGTATAAATAGAGATTACCTTCAACGAAACTCAAATCATAGATGAGCAGCTAAAAGTGTTTGCAAATTTTTTTTTTTTCCCATCCACTTTTCCTCCCACTTAGTGCTGGTTCACACTACAGCGACTTGGGATCCGAGTTGTCAGATCTCAAGTTGCCTCAAGTCGCTTGACATCAGAAATTCCCTTCTAGTGAATGAGAGCCATCTTAATGTACACTACTGAAGTCACTCCGACTTCAGAAAAGGTTCCTGTATGACTTCAAGGTGACTTCTAGGCAACTTGTACCCATAGAATTCAATGGAAGTCGCCTCCAAGTCTGACCTCCATTTATATTGAAGCAACTTTACAGGAAAATAAATTAGTTTACCCAGGCAAACCCCTCCCTCCCAGAGAGCTGATTATTCTCTGATTGGCCACAACCAAAGTCGCCTGCCCTGGAGGCAACTTTAAGTTGCGTTGTAAGTTACTTAAAGTCATGCTTTAATAGCCTTCTTGATCCCCTTCAGTCTGGATTTTTTTCCTCAACACTCCACAGAAACTGCTCTCCTAAAACTAACAAACAATCTACTAACAGCCAAAACCAATCGACATTATTCTGTACTCCTCCTCCTGGACCTCTCTGCTGCCTTTGATACGGTTGACCACCCCCTCCTCCTCAAAAAACTCCACACCTTTGGTCTCCGTGACTGTACTCTACGATGGTTCTCTTTCTACTTATCCAACCGCACCTTTAGCATTTCTTACAACTCTACTTCCTCCTCTCCTCTTCCTTTCTCTGTTGGGGTCCCCCAAGGTTCTGTTCTTGGACCGCTCCTATTTTCAATCTATACCTCCTCCCTGGGTCAACTGATAGCCTCCCATGGCTTCCAATACCACCTCTATGCTGACGACACCCAAATCTATTTCTTTACCCCTCAGCTCACTGCCTTTGTCTCCTCACGTATCACTAATTTACTATCGGATATATCAGTCTGGATGTCACACCACTTCCTCAAACTCAATCTATCCAAAACTGAACTTATAATTTTTCCTCCCCCATATGCCCCTTCCCCTGATCTCACTGTCAAAATCAATGGCACAACCATAATCCCATCCCCTCACGCCAAGGTTCTAGGTGTAGTCCTGGACTCTGAACTCTCCTTCAAGCAACACATCCAATCACTGTCCAAATCCTGCCCCCTCAACCTCCGCAACATCTCCAAAATACGCCCCTTTATAACCAATGACAGAACAAAGCTCTTAATTCACTCGCTGGTCATCTCCCGCCTCGACTACTGCAAATCCCTTCTCATTGGCTTACCTCTACATAGTCTATCACCTCTTCAATCCATCATGAATGCCGCTGCCAGACTCATCCACCTTACCAATCGCTCTGTGTCTGCCACTCCTCTCTGTCAATCCCTCCACTGGCTTCCGCTCAGCCAAAGAATTAAATTCAAAATACTAACAACTACGTACAAAGCCATCCACAACTCTGCCCCCAGCTACATCACTAGCTTAGTCTCTAAATACCAACCTAATCATTCTCTTCATTCCTCTCAAGACCTCCTGCTCTCTAGCTCCCTCATCATCTCCTCCCATGCTCGCCTCCAGGACTTTTCCAAAGCCTCTTCAATCCTATTGAATGCCCTACCCCAATATGTCCGCCTATCTCCTACTTTATTAGCTTTTAGACGATCCCTGAAAACACTTCTCTTCAGAGAAGCCCACCCCACCCACACCTAACTGTATTTTCATTTTCTCCATCAGCTCATCCCCCACAGTTATTACCTTTTGTTTCAACTTAACCCTCCCTTCTAGATTGTAAGCTCTAATGAGCAGGGCCCTCTGATCCCTCCTGTATTGATTTGTATTGTAAGTGTACTGTCTGCCCTCATATTGTAAAGTGCTGCGCAAACTGTTGGCGCTATATAAATCCTGAATAATAATAATAATAATGCTGAAGTCGCCTCCACATTGCCTTGCAAAGTCACGCTGCAAGTCGGGTTGCCCCTGTGTGAACCGAACCTTACTGAACCTCTTCATCTATCAGGAAGGTCACCTGGCATTTTAAGAGCCATTAGAGAGGCTATATATATAAACAAAACAAAAATCAAGATTTGCATGTAACTTCAGCTGTGTTTTCTGTGTGCTTCAGTGTTTTTTTTCTAAAAATACTATAAAAGTTATGATGTTCCTCGTTTGTTTAAGATACCATAATTCTAAGGCCCCTTTCACACATGCGGATGGTATGTCCGTATTTCATCCATCCGTTTGCGGATGAAATACGGGCCATACATTCATCCCTATGGGATAGCGGGTGTCTGCGGATGAGCATCCGCAGACACCCGCTATTGTCCGCCTCCGCAACTGTCCGATTCTGCAGACGGAGGAAAATCCTATTTTTCTGTCCGTCTGCAGAGCGGATCGGATGAACACGGACAGGCGGTCCGTGCTCGTCCGATCCCCATAGAGGAGAGCGGAGAGCTGACAGGGCGGTCCCTGCACAGCGTGCGGAGACCGCCCTGTCCGCCGCCGGCTCAGCGGGGACAACGGAGCGATCCCCTCTGAGCAAGCGGATCATCACGGGGTGGATCTTTACTGATCCGCCCCGTGTGAAAGAAGCCTTAACCAGAATACCATAACTCCTGGATGAGATGATCTATTTGCATCTAAACCAGTTAAGATAATAATCCATGAGCATAGTTCTAGGTAAATGACCTATTTAACAAAATTAATAAAGCAAAAAAAGAAAATAGGAAAAAAATTCCATCTAGTTCAACCAAAAAAAATACAGAAAATCATACAATCCCATATACACAATCCTTCACCCACAGTTGATCCAGAGGAAGGTGAAAAACCCCAGCAAAGCATCATCCAATTTGCTACAGAGGCAATCGGATTTTCCCTGGATCAACTTTACCTATAAATGTTAGTATCCAGTTATATAACTAACCACACTAAACAAGAGAGTACACCGTGGTCAGTTCTCTAGCTGTGCTGAGGACTCCTCCAATATTCAGACTTGTCCTGAAATGCTCCCCCTGCACAGCCATTCACTGGGAAGATCAGTGTGCTATTGCTTCTCTTCCTGCAGCTCCTATGCAGCTGAGAACAGAGAGGGGATGTGATCATTTACAAAAAATGGGGGAAAAGGTATTTATAATTTTTTTTATATCTATACAAAAAATGTTTTGTGTTAATTTCTATTTTAAACTGATTGGGTTGTTTTACTAGGTGACCACCACTTTAATGTATGAAGAAAACATCAGGGTAGTGAGATATTAGAAAGTAGAAAGACATGTATTTACATGTCCCTGCCCCTCATAGATGTCTTGGGCTTATTCTCATAGCAAATCCCATAGATCCAAAGGAATACAATAACCAAACACTAAGGTTACTGGGAGACAGATCCCAGCCCTTGGTTTACACTCCTTGTGAAATTTGTCAATAAAGTAATTTTCCATGGCTGCATCTGCAACTTTTTATCCTATGTCTACTTTGTCATCCACAGAGAAATGTTTTCTATTAAAATTATTGGGCCATAACGAATGCCAAATCTAAACAAATGGAATGGAACAAATTAATAATAAATAATAATAATAAAAAGTGTATTATTATTTATTTGTTACGTTCCATTCGTTTAGATACAGCATTCGTTATTTCGGATAATTCGTAACCTTCAGATAAATCTGAATTCATTACATTCACTAACAAATTTGAAAGAAAATTCCAATACCTATAAATTAATAGTTAAGTTAAAAAAAAAAAAAGGAAGGGATATACTTTTTAAGTATCCCTAGGTCGGACTTTAAAGGCATATGAAAAAAATAGCAAGGTGTAGAAAAAATAACAATGTTTATTATGAAAATACAGTACATGAATAGAGTATTCAAAAGTTAAAAATCATGTATGTGATACAGAGTATACAGTGAGCCCTTGTGTATCGACACGTTTCACCATTAGACTTCTTCAGGACACAATCAAGGTATTCAGAGATGGCAAAGGAGAGAATGAATCTCACTGTCTTGCAGGAGAATGAACCCCGTATGTAAATATCCAGATAGTGTGGATGTTATAAACGCCCAAAAAAAGGGGGGGATACATCTCTGTGGTTCACGTACAGATGACTGGGAACAGCCAAATCTGTTGATATATATATAGATCAGGAGTGATAACCAAATGGTTCAATAGACAGGGGCGAAGCACTACCAAACAGAATAATCCAGGACCAATGGCCACCTTTAAGGGTGCTGGAACAACAAAACCAAGTTGCCTTAACGGCTAAACCGTACGGAATCCTGTACCTAGACAGATAGTTTGGTCCTCATATAGTGATTTTCAACATAAACAAATAATGAATGGCCCCTGGGAGACAGCCCTCCGCTAGTCACAAAGGTTTGTATGTAAGTGGAGTTTTTTTCACATACACCCCCTGGTGCATTGGCACCAAACAGCCAAAATAGTTAAGTTATTATTAGTTATTACAATGGAACCTTGGTTTACGAGTAACGCGGTTAACAAGTGTTTTGAAAGACGAGCCCCCCCCCCACCTCTGGCCATATGCGGTATTGCATGCAATAGAAGTCAATGCGGAGCGAATTATCTTTGTTTCCATTAACTTCTATGGGGAAACTCGCTTTGATATGTGAGTGCTTTGGATTACAAGCATTTCCCTGGAACGGATTATGCTCGTAATCCAAGGTTCCACTGTATTTCATATTTTTGAATTTTTGGATGTCCGAATTTATGAATTTTCTAATATTGTGAAAAATTTGTTAAACAGGGTTTTCATTAGTTCAGATGTTTCAGAATTAACAAATTTGTCTAAATTGGTTAAAAAACTAATTTGGAACAAAACGAATTGCACATGTCTACTTTCAACCCTAACCAAAAAATCTGTCTGGCCATGGGGCTGTCTTGGGTGCTTCGGCAGGAGGGAGCACAAAGTACAGCCAACCTCTGCGCCCACATGTACAATAAAGGACGACCAGTCATCCCTTCATGTACATGAGAGCACCGAGGGATTTCCCATGTCTTTGGAGAACTGGCGTGCTGAGATCAGTGCCAAGTGGAACATGGCAAGTATTATGCTTGTTTCACTCCCCTAAACAAAATAAACATACCCAGAGTTTAGCTGCCTGCTATATTCAGCAATAAGACTAAGTTTAGTGGAGGTGGAAATTGTGATGTCAGTCCCCCTTCTCCTTACCAATTCCAATCCTTTTTTTGGAAAAGTCACAATTGTACTAGGCCCCTCTTACTTACTGAACCCCTTAATCTATCAGGGAGGTCACCTGTCAGTTTAAGGGCCAATAGAGAGGCTTGGGAGGTGGAAAGAGATGGAGCCATGTAAAACTTTTATAAATAAATGTAAAAAAACATAAATAATGAAAATAATCAGAGCATTCCCTGTATTCATTAGACATGGGCGCCGTCAAAAAATTTGTTTCAGTTCGTTCGATTTCGTTCTGTACGAAAAAAAATCGTATTTCCTAATTCGTGTACGAAATTAAATTCGGATTCGTATGAAATACGAATTTTCGTTAGATTCGTAAACTTTTTGTTAAAATAACGAAAGTTCATTATGATGGATTTATCATTATGAGGGGCTCCCACCATCCCTGTGCAGTGCTGACTTCCTGTGTTTTTAACTTTTAGGTTTGTTAACTTTTCGTAACAATTACGAATATTCATTATGATGAATTTATCATTATGAGGGGTCCCCACCATCTCTGTGCTGAGTTCCCAGGTCTGTACACCTGCTGTGTTCATTATGATGAGTTCGCACCATCCCTGTGCTGAGTTCCCAGGTCTGAGTGTACACCCGCTGTGCCCATTATGAGGGGTTCTTACCATCCCTGTGCTGTGCTGACTTCCTCTGATTGGTGAACAAAACACCAGTCGTGTTTCTGTTAATTTGGATCCAAAATTCATTAACGAAATTTCGTATGAAATTCGTAAGCATAGAAATTCCCATAGGGTTCCCACCATCCCTGTGCTGACTTCCTGGGGTTTTAACTTTTAGTTTCGTTAACTTTTCGTAACAATTACGAATTTTCATTATGATGAATTTATCATTATGAGGGGTTCCCACCATCCCTGTGCTGTGCTGACTTCCTGGATTTTTAACTTTTAACAATTTAACAATTACGAATTTTCGTTATGAATTTGGATCCAAAATTCGTAAACGAAATTTCGTACGGAATTCGTATGCATAAAAATTTGTATTTCGGATTCGTACGAATGTATGAATTTTCAGAAATTCGTACGAATTTTCGTTTCGTACGAAACAAATCGCACATGTCTAGTATTCATTGAAACAAAAATATACAACATGGGCAGTCTATACAAGTATAAATAGCTCACCCACTCTTTACCACAGCTGTGGGTAGAAAAAGTCAAATAATGTGACCACTATGTGGAATTTTTATCATACCAAATCGTTTTTTTATACCCACATCCAAAGGCTAAAATTCCGATCTTTGTCAGTGAGATTACCAGGTCATGAAAGCCTTAAAAAAACTAAAAACGTCTAATTCAGAAGGAGATGATACTTTACCTTTTGCCAAATGCTTGAGGCTGTTGGTCTTTCCAGAGAAGATCTTCCCAAGAACGCAGCCTTTGATGGGGAACGGAGGGAACCCAGGTGGTGGTGTGTTGGGTGGGGGCGGATTGACAATATCCAACAGTCTATGGACCACATGGCCTAGGATGTTGTTGTTGGGTGCAGGTGTCTTCACCTCAGATTCATCAGATAAAATCCACTCTCCTGACATGGTCTGTAAATAATCAGGGAAAATGTTATACCACATGGACCAATCGAGACAGATGTATACTGATATTAATCTGTGGGACGGAAACAATGCATTAACCTTATTCACAGAAGTGGTACACTTTTTTTTTAGAGTAGAGCGCATCTTTTATTTAAAACGCTTACAGTGAATGCAGTAAAGGGATAAAGAGTATGTAAAGCCAAAACTTGTTTTTATGCTTTGAGCAATGCGTGTTTGGAACATGTGTCCGGTTTACTGATATTTTTTATTGCTATAGGTCTATTGTGTGTGTCCCTGTTGCAGAAATTCACTCTCTACCTATTTATCCTACTGGGCATTGTCACTGAAACAAAAAATGATAGAAAATATCATTTTTTTTTTGTATTATCATCAGAACAGGAATAGAGAAACAACTGTCCAAAAGGGGATTCCTACTCACTTTGGAGAGATTTGCTATTACTTTCTGTTGTGTGTACAGAGCAGGAAGTTACATAGTTACATAAAGATACAAGTCCATCAAGTCCAATCTATGAATAGAGAAAGGATATCTTCCCAACGGGACACACGTGGCAGTTTAAAAATAGAACTGAACGGCAAAACATTTGTGTATGGATATATATAAAAAATATATATATATTTTTAAATGAACACATGACCTCTGTTTGCAGCTGCATAAGGGACTTTGTGGGGGAGGATCTTTACAGTGAATGGCTACGCAGGGAGGGTATATTAGCACAAGTCTTGGCCATTGGAGGACAAGCAGGATGTGCCTAGCACAGTTAGTTTGAAATAGGAAAACAAGACTGGCATTGTCAGTTTGAAATAGGAAAACAGGACTGGCAGGATCAGCAGGTACAGTAAAACCTTGGTTTAAGAGTAACTTGGTTTGACAGCGTTTTGCAAGACAAGCAATTTTTTTTTAATACCTTTTGACTTGATATACAAGCGATGTCTTGATATACAAGTAGTGTCATCTCACAACTGAGTGTAAAAGAGAAGAGAGGCACCTCTAAGTATAGCAATATGGTTACATTTAATGAAGGCACCGCATTTAGCAACATATTTCTACACTTAGAGGCGCCTCTCTTTTATACTTTGTAGCTCCTGCTGGATTTTGCTTCTAATCCCCTTGCGGATGCTTCCATTGGTGGATGGTTACACAACCTATCACATTGCTATAATATTTTTATATGGACTATAAACTGAAGGACCTCGGAAAAAATGGTTGTGGAACAAATCATTTGAGTTTCCATTATTTCCTATAGGGAAATTCGCTTTGATATACAAGTGCTTTGGATTACAAGCATGTTTTTGTAACGAATTACAGTGCCTTGCGCAAGTATTCGGCCCCCTTGAACTTTTCAACCTTTTGCCACATTTCAGGCTTCAAACATAAAGATATAAAATTTTAATTTTTTGTGAAGAATCACCAACAAGTGGGACACAATTGTGAAGTGAAACGAAATCTATTGGATTTTTGAAACTTTTTTAACTAATAAAAAAAAGAAAAGTGGGGCGTGCAAAATTATTCGGCCCCCTTGCGTTAATACTTTGTAGAGCCACCTTTTGCTGCGATTACAGCTGCAAGTCTCTTGGGGTATGTCTCTATCAGTTTTGCACATCGAGAGACTGAAATTCTTGCCCATTCTTCCTTGCAAAACAGCTCGAGCTCAGTGAGGTTGGAGAGCGTTTGTGAACAGCAGTTTTCAGCTCTTTCCACAGATTCTCGATTGGATTCAGGTCTGGACTTTGACTTTGCACTTTGACGTATGGGTGACCCCGCACCCCTCTGATGTAACACAGGCAGGTTTCCGTTACATCAGAGGGGGGCGGCCTCCGCATATAACAAACATCAGGCCGCCGGAATCCCCGCAGTGTCTCCTCCGTGGAGACAGAAGGTGGATGGATTCGCTGCGCTGATTCAGATGAGCCAATCGCTGGACCCCGGAGAGATGATCGTCCGTCGCTGGATAGCAAGAGTGGATTACCACCGCTGGAATCTTTTTTTTATTTTTTTATTTTTAATATAGGAATTTTTCAAAAGTGTGTTTGTCTTATTTAACTATTTTTTACACTTTCTTTGTGAAATGGTAGGGGTACTTTTGTACACCCTTACCATTTCAAACGGGGGGGGGCGGGATCTGGGGGTCCCCTTGTTAAAGGGGGCTTCCAGATTCTGATAAGCCCCCCACCCGCAGACCCCCACAACCACCGGCCAGGGTTGTGGGGATGAGGCCCTTCTCCGCATCAACATGGGGACAAGGTGCTTTGAGGGGTCACAGACCCCCAAAGCATCCTCCCAATGTTGAGGGCATGTGGCCTGGTACGGTTCAGGAGGGAGGGGGGCCGCTCTCTCGTCCCCCCCTCTTTTCCTGCGGCCTGCCAGGTTGCGTGCTCGGATAAAGGGTCTGGTATGGATTTTTAGGGGGACCCCCACGTCAATTTTTTTTTAATTTGACGCGGGGTTCCCCTTAATATCCATACCAGACCTGAAGGGTCTGGTATGGATATTTAGGGGGAACCCCACATCAATTTTTTTTTTTAAATTTGACGCAGGGTTCCCCTTAATATCCATACCAGACCTGAAGGGCCTGGTAATTGAATTTGGGGGACCCCCACGCTTTTTTTTTATTTATTTATTTATTTATTTTTATCAATGACTTTCAATGAGTGTTCTCTGTATTACGGAGCCGACAATTCATAATAGCTACAAGTGATTTTAAAGGACTTTTTTTCCTGCATAAATGACACTTTGTGCAGGGACAGTTCTAAGCACCAGAAACATGCACCCATTCACAGGCATACTATAGACAGCCCCCCCCCTACAAAATTTAAAGGAATATTACACGTTTATTGTTTCACTTTAATCATTATTAAAATCACTGCTCCCGAAAAAACGGCCGTTTTTAAAACTTTTTTTTGCATTGATACATGTCCCCTGGGGCAGGACCCGGGTCCCCAAACACTTTTTAGGACAGTAACTTGCAAATTAGCCTTTAAAATTAGCACTTTAGATTTTGAACGCTGGAGTCCCATAGACTTTAATAGGGTTTTAAAGTTCACACGAAGTATGCTATATACTAGCTCCGTCGAATCTTCTTTATACATTCGACAGACACCATAAGCCTTCAAAGACAGATTCGACCGTAATTCATTTGGATTTTCGGACGAATGCAATTTTTGAACGAAAAACAAAATAAATAAAAACGAATTTCGGGAGTAACTAAATAAATTAAGTTTTCAGACGAAAACGAAATTCCGAAACGAAATATTTTACTCTGCACATGTCTACTAAATGCATTACATGGGCTTACAAGCAGAAAGGAGTCTAGGAGAGTTAGCAAATAGTCCAGTGTGCGTGAGGCCTAAATCTCACCTATAAACCAATACTAACACCCACACCTACTGATCCAATTTACACATTATACAGAGAAAAAAGAATTTTAAAATATTAACAGACACTGAATGCGAATATTGAAATCTTTGAATGGATCTATGAATAGAGGGGGTGGACCTTTCAATAATCTGCCTGTCCTCCATTCATACATTGTGTTTAATACATAGAAGTTGTAGAAGTTGAAGTACTGGCTTTTAAGAATGCAGAACTTGTGCGAAAAGGGTGGGCATAGTTGGGCACTCTTAATGAGTTATGGCGGTGCGAGTGGTAAGGCATCGATGGAAGAAGATTTCACTGAACAGGAGAGGCATCTACACAAGGGACATATTCCACTGACTGTCGTTTATGCCCCTTGTGCTGATTTCTGTGTTTTTTTTTATTTTGACTGCACTTAGGCTTTAATTATACTAAAGGCCCATTAAAAAGAACTCCAATCACTCCAATCCAGTCGCACTGAGCTGCAGGTCCAAATTTTCATTACATGTACAGGTATTGGCTTGGTTAGGTGTTTAGATGTGTCAGAAGACAGAGGTAGGACTGTCTGGAGATCTGCTTTTACTTCCGTATACTGCTGCTGTCTATAGTGGGACAGTATTATTTTTGTTCACATATATCTGGCCAACAAACCACATCAAGGAGACCTCATTCACAGGGAACTTGCTTATTTCTTAAATGCTAAAATATCTTTAGTATGTAGGTCATTTAACCTTCTCTAACTATATGATGTATGGAAATAAAAAATAAATAAAAAAATCACAATGTAAAGGGCTTTAAATGTAAAGAATAAGGATGAGCCGAACACCCCCCTGTTCGGTCCCCACCAGAACCTGCGAACAGACCTAAACTTCGTGTGAACTTTAGAACCCTATTAAAGTCTATGAGACTCCAACGTTCACAATCTAAAGTGCTAATTTTAAAGGCTAATATGCAAGTTACTGTCCTAAAAAGTGTTTGGGGACCCGGGTCCTTCCCCAGGGGACATGGATCAATGCAAAAAAAAGTTTTAAAAATGGCCGTTTTTTTAGGAGCAGAGATTTTAATAATGATTAAAGTGAAACAATAAAAGTGTAATATTCCTTTAAATTTTGTAGGGGCGGGGGCTGTCTATAGTATGCCTGTGAAGGGGCGCATGTTTCCCGTGCTTAGAACTGTCCCTGCACAAAGTGTCATTTCGCAAGGAAAAAAAGTCTTTTAAAATCACTTTCCATTGTTGGCTCCCGTAATACAGAGAACACTCAATGAGTGTTCTCTGTATTAGCTGACAATTCATTCATTGATATAAAAAATAAAAAGCGTGGGGGTTCCCCTAAATTCAATTACCAGGCCCTTCAGGTCTGGTATGGATATTAAGGGGAACCCCGCATCAAATAAAAAAAAAATTCCGTGGGGGTCCCCCTCAAAATCCATACCAAACCCTTTATCCGAGCACGCAACCTGGCAGGCCGCAGGAAAAGAGGGGGGATGAGAGAGCGCCCCCCCTCCTGAACCGTACCAGGCCACATACCCTCAACATTGGGAGGATGCTTTGGGGGTCTGTGACCCCTCAAAGCACCATATCCCCATGTTGATGGGGACAAGGGCCTCATCCCCACAACCCTGGCCGGTGGTTGTGGTGGTCTGCGGGCGGGGGCCTTATCAGAATCCGGAAGCCCCCTTTAACAAGGGGTCCCCAGATCCCGGCTCCCCCTGTTTGAAATGGTAAGGGGGTACAAAAGTACCCCTACCATTTTACAAAGAAAGTGTAAAAATGGTTAAATAAGACAAACACACTTTTGAAAAATTCCTTTATTAAAAAATAAAAAATAAAAAAATAAAAAGATTCCAGCGGTGCTAATCCACTCTTGCTATCCAATGTTGAGGGCATGTGGCCTGGTACGGTTCAGGAGGGGGGGCGCTCTCGCATCCCCCCTTCTTTTCCTGCGGCCTGCCAGGTTGCGTGCTCGGATAAAGGGTCTGGTATGGATTTTTAGGGGGACCCCCACGGAATTTTTATTTTTTTAATTTGACACGGGGTTCCCCTTAATATCCATACCAGACCTGAAGGGCCTGGTAATTGAATTTAGGGGAACCCCCACGCTTTTTATTTTTTATATCAATGAATGAATTGCCGGCTAATACAGAGAACACTCATTGAGTGTTCTCTGTATTACGGGAGCCGACAATGGAAAATGATTTTAAAAGACTTTTTTTTCCTTGCGAAATGACACTTTGTGCAGGGACAGTTCTAAGTATGGGAAACATGCGCCCCTTCACAGTTCCCTCCATAAATTTTTTATAGGATTAATGTCTGGAGACTGGCTAGGCCACTCCATGACCTTAACCACTTGCCGCCCGCCCTATAACAGAAACACGGCGGCAAAGTGGTTTAAAAATCCTGACCGGACGTCATATGACGTGATCAGGATTTTGACCCGCTGCGCGCCACGGGGGGGGGGGGGGGGGGCGCTCATCGCGGCGATCGTTGTTGCGGGGTGTCAGTCTGACACCCTGCAACTACGATCTCGGTAAAGAGTCTCCGATGGAGACTCTTTACCACGTGATCAGCCGTGTCCAATCACGGCTGATCACAGTGTAAATAGGAAGAGCCGGTGATCGGCTTTTCCTCAATCGCGTCTGTCAGTCTTATCAGCACAGCCCCCCCCCCAAGGATGCCCACACTGGACCACCAGGGATGCCACCAGGCCACCAGGAATGCCCAGCACAAGGTATGCAACCCTAGACCACCAGGGATTCCAGTCAGTGCCCACAATGGATGCCAATCAGTGCCCACAATGGGCATCACTGATTGGCATGCATTATTGTTTGGCACTGATTGGCATCCATTAGTACAGTATAATATAATACAATGCCGCCTATCAGTGCCCATCTGTGCCGCATATCAGTTCCCATCCATGCCACCTATCAATACCCATCTGTGCCGCCCATCCATGCTCATCTGTGCTGCCTATCCATGCCCATCTGTGCCGCCTATCCATGCCCATCTGTGCCACCTATCCATGCCCATCCATGCCAATCCGTGCCAGCTATCAGTGCCCATCTGTGTCGCCTATCAGTGCCACCTATCAGTGCCACCTATCAGTGCCACCTATCAGTGCCACATATCAGTGTCCATCAATGCCACCTCATCAGTGCTGCCTTATCAGTTCCCATCAGTGTAGCCCCATCAGTGCCCATCAGTGAAGGAGAAAACTTACTTATTTACACATTTTTGAAACTGAAACAAAAAAAAAACATACTTTTTTCAAAATTTTCTGTATTTTTTTATTTGTTTAGCAAAAAATAAAAACCGTAGAGGTGATCAAATACCACCAAAAGAAAGCTCTATTTGTGGTAAAAATTATATTATTTATATTATAAAAATTTCAATTGGTCTGGGCAGGAAGGTGTTTAAGTGCCTGGTATTGAAGTGGTTAATGAGCTTCTTCTTGAGCCACTCCTTTGTTGCATTGGTTGTATGTTTTGGGTCATTGTCATGCTGGAAGACCGATCCACAGCCCATCTTCAGTGTTCTGGCTGAGGGAAGAAGGTTTTCATCCAAGATTTTACAATACATGGCCCCGTCCATTGGCCCCTCGATGTGGCAAAGTTGGCCTGTACATTTAGCAGCGAAACAGCCCCAAAGCATAATGTTTCCACCTCTGTGCTTGACTGTAGGGATGGTGTTCTTAGGGTCATAGTCAGCATTTTTCTTCCTAAAAACATGGCCAGTCAATTTAATACTAAAGAGCTCAATTTTGTTCTGACCACAGCACTTTCCCCCAATCCTTCTCTGAATCATTTAGATGTTCATTGGAAAAACTTCAGACGGGCCTGTACATGTGCCTTCTTTAGGAGGGGGACCTTTTGGGTGCTCCAGGATTTCAATCTATGGTGGCGTATTGTGTTACCAATGGCTACTCTGGTGACTGTGGACCCAACTGCCTTGAGATCATTCACAAGCTTCTCCCATGTAGTAGTTCTGGGCTGATCCCCCACTTCTCAAGATCATACCTACCCCATGAGGGGAAATCTTGCATGGAGCTCTAGACTGAGGGTGATTGATGGTTACTTTGTATTTCTTCCATTTGCGGACAATTGCTCCAACAGTTGTCTCCTTCTTACCAAGCTTCTTGATGATGGTCTTGTAGCCCATTCCAGCCTTGTGCAGGTCTACAATCTTGTCCCTGATGTCCTTTGACAGCTCTTTGGTCTTACCCATGATTGTGAGGTTTGATTGGAAGAAAGAGATTCTGTGGACCGGTGTATTTTATACACATAACAAGTTGTTAGGAGCATCTTCTTAAATTGGCAGGACTAATCTGTGTACCACGTGAGCACATACTCTAGCCAGTCTGTGGGAGCCAGAATTATTGTTGGTTGGTAGGGGATCAAATATTTATTTTACTCACTGAACTGCAACTCAATTTATAACATTTGAATCATGTGTTTTTCTGGATTTTTGGTTGATATTCTATCTCTTTCCTTTAAAATACACCTATGATAACAATTATAGGACCACCATTTCTTTGTAGGTGGGCAAACTTACAAAAAAGTTTCCCCACTGTATACAGACTGATTTTACTGTTGTGAATTTACTAACACTTTAATGCCGTGTACACACGATCAGAATTCTCAGAGGAAAAAAGCTATGATGGTTTTTCCGACGGAATTGCGCTCAAACTTACGGTCACACAAAAGTTCGCTGAACTTTCGACTGTCAAGAATGCCGTGACGTACAACAGTACGAGCCGAGAAAATTAAGTTCAATGGTTTGAGCATGCGTCGGTTTCTGAGCATGCGTAGGAATTTTACAAGTCGGAATTGCTACAGACGCTCGGGATTTCCAATCAAAATTTTTTCTGTCAGAAAATTGAGAACATGCTCGGCCAGCAAAATTCCGATGGAGCATACACACGGTCGCATTTTCAGACGAAAAGCTCTCATCAGTCTTTTGCTGGCCAAATTTCCGATCGTGTGTACATGGCATAAGGCCCCTTCTCCTTTTTATATCTTCTATGAAGCAGGGGCAAAGGTGGGAGGAGGGGGATGAGTCAGACCTCTAAAATGCTCTTTTTTAACTGACCTGTTGCCAATTAACCTAATTAGCTGTAAAATAGCTCTTCCTTGTTAGTACCACTTACTTTGACAGCTTTTTTTGCCCTGTCCCAACTTTTTTGAGACGTGTTGCTGCTATCAATTTCAAAATTACCTTATTTTTTTTCTTAAAATTGTACATTTCCTTAGTTTAAATGTTTGATATGTTTTCTATTTGCTATTATGAAGATAATATGGGTCCCAACTTTTTTGGAATTGGGTTTGTACTTTCACTGATCATAGCAGTAAACAGGACAAATAGAGAGTCAATTTGCCTAACAGGGGCAGAGGTGGCAATAGAAAACCTTATAGGTGTTCTAATCCATCTAATCCACAAAAAAAAAGAAAAAAAAGAAAAAAGTTGTCACAGTCCCAGAGGGTGCTGGGACTGTGACATCATAAGGGACAGGGACATCACCCGGTGACCCCGCCCATTGTCCCTATATAAGTCGCCACAAAACGCATCCCAGTCATTACGGCCAGAGACAGCGTCGAGTCAACATCTCAAGGAAGAAGAGAAGAAGAAGAGCAGAAGAGAAGGCGGCAGCGGCGGCAACAATGACATAAGACCGGGCCACCGCTAGTAAAAAAGCTGGAAGAAGGAGCGGAGGCCCGGCAAGAAGAACTGAAGAGGGGGACAAGACCACCGAAGAAGGGGACAAGACCCCTGAAGTCAGAAGAAGAGGCGGCGACAACAGAAGACCAAGCCACCGCTAGTAAAAGAGCTATAGGAAGAAAGCGGAGTCCCGGCAAGAAGAACCGAAGAGGGGGACAAGACCCCCGAAGAAGGGGACAAGACCCCTGAAGTCAGAAGATGACCTCCGGACGGCGGCGGCGATGAAGAAGAAAGCCGGGCTACTCCGCTAGTAAAAGAGCTAGCAGAAGATAGGCGAGAAGACCCCCCAAGACGGAAGAAGACCCCCGGAGCTGTGCAATAAATTATTTTAAAAGCTTGTGTTGTGTTTTATTTACATTTTTTTCAGCAGGTGAATGGGTAGGGGTACATTGTACCCCATACTTATTCACATAGGGTGGGGGGCCGGTATCTGGGGGCCCCCTTATTAAAGGGGGCTCCCAGATTCCGATAAGCCCCCCGCCCGCAGACCCCGACAACCAACGGCCAGGGTTGTCGGGAAGAGGCCTCATCAACATGGGGACAAGGTGCTTTGGGGTAGGGGGGCCGCAGGG
Source organism: Lithobates pipiens (assembly GCF_037356315.1). NCBI lineage: Eukaryota > Metazoa > Chordata > Amphibia > Anura > Ranidae > Lithobates > Lithobates pipiens. The sequence continues at coordinate 228,407,895 of NW_027507790.1, forward strand.
CCCCCCTTACCCAAAACACCCCCCCATGTTGAGGGCACGCGGCCTGGTACAGCCCCGGAGGGGGGGCACTCGCTCGTCCCCACCCCCTTTCCTGACCGGCCGGGCTGCGTGCTCGGATAAGGGCCTGATATGGGCTTTGGGGGGGACCCCCACGCTGTTATTTCGGCGTAGGGCTTCCCCTATAAGTCCGTACCAGGTCCATACCAGGTGACGGGGCTAGCGAAGTGTCAATCTGACATCATTGACTTCCTTCGCTAGTCCCGTCTACCTGGAGCCGTGTTCAAAATGAACGGACTTTCCTCCGTATGTGGGCAAGTTCATTCATTTCAAAAGTCAAAACTTCTTTCTAAGTCCGCCGGACTTTTGGGAAAAAACTTTCCAAGTCCGCTGGATAGTCTGATCGTGTGTATGCGGCATTAGGAGCAAAGCTAAATTTTAGGCAACAAAATCCTATTTACCAAAAATTCAACTACAGGTAAATCTAATTATTCATTAAACAGGAGTCCAGCAGATAGATGATTATAAAAGGGCATTTACTTAAGAAAATCTCTCCCATTTCCTGTCAGCAATGGCACCACATGGAAGAGAAATTTCACAAGGCCCGAGAAAAAAAAAAATGTATTTACACAAGAAAGGTGAAGGCTCCAAGAAGATCAGCAAAGCTTTACTTATCAGTAAGAATACTGTAGCAAAAGTGATATAAAAATTTAACAAAGATGGAACTGCAACCATCTCACTCCAGGCCATCTACGAAAGTTAACACCTCGACAGGAGAATCTTCTGACGGGAAGGGTTGAAGTAAATTGACATGCAAGTTCACTGCAGTTAGCTAACGAAGTAGAAAGCCAAAATGGGGTGACTGTTTACCGTAACACTAAATGGCATTCACTGCAGAGGAATGGCATACATGGGTGTCGTCAATGAAGAAAGACTCTCCTAAAGCACATGCACAAAAAATCCTGGCCAGAATTCGCCAGAGCACATGTTGAATAGGAAGAGGGCTACTGGGACTCTGTACACTGGAGTATTGAGACCAAGATAAATAAGTTATATTATTAAAGTGGGGTACCCCCTAAAAAATTTTTTTTTAAGTCAGCAGCTACAAATACTGCAGCTGCTGACTTTTAATAATCAGACACTTATCTGTCCCAGGGTCCAGCGATGTGGGGGAAAGAAGCCCCCCCTCGTTCCCCGCTCCACTCGCGGCGCCGTCATTCGTAATGTGGGCACCCGGCTGTGGCTTCACAGCCAGGCACCCACTGTGCATGCGTGAGTGGCGCCGTGATACGCCGCACAGTTACCTGGGACACGTGACAGGTCCCAGGTGACTGTGCGGCGCGAGGGGAAGTGATGTCACCAGCCCGGGCAAGGAGGAAGGCAGACTACGAGGGACCCCCTAGCAACAGGTATTTAGAGGTGAGTAAAAACTATTTTTTTTCCAATTATTTTTTTATTTTTATTTTTTAAGAATTTTAAACAATTTTTAATTTTTTGGTGGCAACACCACTTTAACCTTACTTACTCATGTGTGAGCTAAACAATTGTTCTATAAAACTCAGTTTTGTAAACATTTTGAAATTTGTTCTTGTGTTTATTCAGATATTGAATAAAATCTTACTTTTCAAAAGCGGTGTACTCATTTATGCTGAGCACTGTATTTCGCCCCGAGTTAATTGTTAAATTCACTGGTATTTTATTGGGAACCGGGAAGTGGTTGAGGTTGTTTAAAGTCAGACATAAAGGGGATTTCCAAGAAAAAAAAGGCTGAAATAAGGTTTAAGTCTATATAAAAATTAGCTGTTCATCATCAAACTACTCAAGAAGAAACGAAACCCTGTATTCACCATTCTCAACATGCCATAAAGCTCTACATTCCAAAGTTTCTAATTCCCCTCCTTATTTACTTGATTTAGGGATGGAGCACATGCACATATGTGTGCGTCATTTAAAGTCTCACCAAATCCCTCCTCTTTATATATGTTCAATATGGATGGATGCAATTGGACAGCGGATGTACAGCTTTGTATTGACACTTATGTATATTTCTGTGCCTGACAGACCTTTTTTGGCCTGCATACATAGTATACTGTATAGTTTTAACATCCAGCAACGTTCAGTACTTTCCTCCATACTTATATATTATTCTCTCTGTTCAATTTCATGCAGTCTTCTTCTGTGGGGCTGCCTGGCCGTCTGATACCCAGGACCTGTGCACCAGGCGCCCTCCTCTCCACTTCAGCAATGGAATGTGGGGGATCGGGTGGGCGATTCCTGCTGCGCATCAGCGTCATGCCAAGCGCTGCATGCATGAAGTCATCTGGGCGTCATGACGTGTGCGCCTTTTCCACCTATTGGCTGATTTATATATTTACCTTGGCACCAAATCACAGACAGCGGCTGCCGCCCAGATGGGGCTGCCTCCTCTGCCCCCCATCAGGGGCGTCTTTAATATTGATTGGACCCTGGGCAAAACTTTTCTTGCCCCCCCCATGCAGTTTTTCTCTTCACCTGCTCTGAGACATACAATAGATAGCAGCTAGACTCAAAATCAGTTTACTGAATCAGATAAGGCAGCTATTGCTATTGGTTGCCAGAGGTTACAGTGTATCATTACCACTCACTGACTGGTTGCTAGAGGTTACAGCACACATTACGGCTTACTGATTAGTTGCCAGAGGTTACAGCACAAGATTTCTGCTTGTTGATTGGTTGCTAGAGATTATTGTGGATATGAACTCAGGGGGGCATGATATACATATCAATGCTGCCAGCCGCGGCTATTTACATATGAATGTCTGTAATTTACATGTAAACACAGAGTCTTCAGGTGAGTCATCTGTACACAACAATAGAGCAGAGCTAGGCAGCATTGGTAGCAGCACTTCACACTGAGATATTGGGACACAGCACAGGACTAAAACCTCAAGGGACGAGGGAATGTAAACCAGGATAGTTGGCAAGTATGGGGCCGCTGCTTTGGGCCCCACAACAACGACAGGGTCCAGGGCAGCTGCCCCTTTTGCCCTGCCTTAAAAACAGCCCTGCCTCTAGTTGCACATCCCTTGCTCTTTCCACACTTTTTAATCAATATGGGTCTATAAGGAAAAAAGTAATTTAAAAGTACTTGCGGCTATAATGAATTGTCGGTCCCGGCAATACACATCATTGAAAAAAACGGCATGGGATTCTCCCACAGGGGAACCCCGAATCAATTTTTTTTTTTAAATGCGTGGGGGTCCCCCCAAATTCCATACTAGGCTTCAGGTCTGGTATGGATATTAAGGGGAACCCCGTGCCCAAATTTTTAAAAAAAATGGTGTGGGGGTCCCCCTCAAAATCCATACCAGACCCCAGGGTCTGGTATGGATTTTAATGGGAACCCCGCGCAAATTTTTTTTTAAAAATGGCGTGGAGTCCCCCCAAAAATCCATACCAGACCCTTATCCGAGCACAAAACTTGGCAGGCTGCAGGAAAAGAGGGGGGGGGGCGAGAGAGAGCCCCCCCTCCTGAACCATACCAGGCCTGAACCGTAGCCCCCCAAAGAACCTTGTCCCCATGTTGATGGGGAGAAGGGACTCATCCCCACAACCCTTGCCCAGTGAAATTATTAGACAGAACAGTTGTTGAAAATGATGGACTTTATAGGCATAACACACAAATTTCTTTAAAAGGATTTTTAACAAAATTTATTTACAAACATAAAAAATAAAAAATACTTAATGCAAAGCATACATAGATTTGCATAAAACACTGATTGCCTCGGAGCATAACGATTACACTGTCAATGTAGTCTGTTTAAATCACAAATTGATCAAAGACTCATACATTTCCATTTTGCTATGACAAATAGTACCTAACATAGGCAAAGCAAATAAAAAAACAGTAGTATAGACAGTATATCATAGATGACTCAGCTCGAAATTGCCCTACATGTTACGCGTTATACAAACTTTTCATTAGGAGCTTTTGGCGTTTTCTAAAAATAAACAAACAAAAATTAAAACAATCACAAATTCATAAATAATTCATATAATATATAAAAAGAATGTTTACTTTGCAAGTATGCTCTCCTTTACCGAAGAACCGGAATTTTTTCCACCACCATCATAAAATTAGAAAAAGAGGGAACAGAAAAAAAAAAGAAGGGGGAAAAAAAACCACACAAATTTATAAACCGTCGGGACGCTTTCTAGCCCCGAGAGAGAGCATTGTGCTTCTCTCCGGGTGCTATGTTCCGCACATGTGCAGACCGCCAGATTCGTCCACTGTGTAATTGGCATGGCGCGATACACCGGGGGTTCTGGCGCATGCATTGTGGAGTCTGGCCGGGTGTGTTAACGCCCTGGCTATGTCCCGCGCATGCGCATACCGCTAGATTCATCCGCTGTGTGTGTGGCGCGGCGGGACATACCAGAGGTGATGGCGCATGCCCTGTAGAACTTGGCCGGGTATGTGAGCACCATGACTGCCATGCCAATTACACAGCGGACGAATCTGGCGGCCTGCGCATGTGCGGAACATAGCACCCGGAGAGAAGCACAATGCTCTCTCTCGGGGCTAGAAAGCGCCCTGACGGTCTATAAATTTGTGTTTTTTTTCCCCCTTCTTTTTTTTTTTTTTTTCTATTTCCTCTTTTTCTAATTTTATGATGGTGGGGGAAAAAATTCCGGTTCTTGGGTAAAGGGGAGCATACTTGCAAAGTAAAAATAATTTTTATATATTATATGAATTATTTATTAATTTGTGATTGTTTTAATTTTTGTTTATTTATTTTTAAAAACGCCAAAAGCTCCTGATGAAGCGTTTGTATAACGCGTAACATGTAGGGCAATTTCGAGCTGAGTCATCTATGATACACTGTCTATACTACTGTTTTTTTATTTGCTTTGCCTATGTTAATTACTATTTGTCATAGCAAAATAGAAATGTATGAGTCTTTGATCAATTTGTGATTTAAACAGACTACATTGACAGTGTAATCGTTATGCTCCGAGGCAGTCAGTGTTTTATGCAAATCTATGTATGCTTTGCATTAAGTACTTTTTATTATTGTAAATTAATTTTGGTAAAAATCCTTTTAAAGAAATGTGTGTGTTATGCCTATAAAGTCCATCATTTTCCACAACTGTTCTGTCTAATAATTCCAAATATCGGGACGTGGCATGTTTTACTATGTTTCGTATCCACAGCACCACTCTGTGTTTAATACGCTATTAATTTAAAGTACCCTTGTCCAGTGGTTGTGGGGATCTGCGGGCGGGGGCTTATCGGAATCTGGAAGCCCCCTTTAACAAGGAGACCCCCAGACCCTGCCCCCCCCCCCCGTGTGAAATGGTAACGGGGTATGTACCCCTACCATTTCACAAAAAAAATGTGAAAATGGTAAAAAAAAGCACAAGACATGGCTTGGGACAATTCCTTTATTAAAAAATAAAAAAATAAAAGTATCCCACGAAGTCCATTCATCTTCTTCGTCTCTCGCTCTGACAGACGAAAAGAAAAAAAAGAAAGCCGCACGCCAACACCGATCTGCCTCCATGGGAGGCACTCGCCATAATAACCGCCTCTCAGATGACAGCTCTTTTAAAACGGAGGGCGATGACACCACGGGTGACCCCGCCCTCTGACGCACGGGGACATCTCTATGGCTTTCCTGTAGCATCAGAGGGGGGTGGGGTCACTCGGTTATGTAACTGAGTGACTCCGCCCCCTCTGACGCTACTTTAACAGTGTTCGCGCGTTCTAACACATTTTTTGCCAGTTCGCATGTTCTGCTGCGAACCGAACTGGGGGGTGTTCGGCTCATCCCTACATACCATGTAATTTTTGCCTTTTCAATAATTATCTCAATTGGAGCTTTATATTTTATACATTGGTAACTGGAATGTGTTGCTAAATTATATTATGTATATGTATGAACTGTATCATATTGATGACATGGCATCTACATATGTACTTACGTTTAAATGCTCTATGACAATAAATATGTAAAGTTTTTTTATACTTTATTTAGGTGTTTTTCAGTTGCCTCACCCAAAGTCCCAATTATTGCCCTCCTTACTCACTTCCATGCACTCTCTGCATTTAGAAAATCTATCTTTTGGGGGTTTTATCTATTCTTCAGGCCTAAAATGTGGATTAACATGTGTTCCGTAACACTAAATGGCATTCACTGCAGAGGAATGGCATACATGGGTGTCGTCAATGAAGAAAGACTCTCCTAAAGCACATGCACAAAAAATCCTGGCCAGAATTTGCCAGAGCCCATGTTGAATAGGAAGAGGGCTACTGGGACTCTGTACACTGGAGTATTGAGACCAAGATAAATAAGTTATATTATTAAAGTGGGGTACCCCCTAAAAAAAAAAAATTTAAAGTCAGCAGCTACAAATACTGCAGCTGCTGACTTTTAATAATCGGACACTTACCTGTCCCAGGGTCCAGCGATGCAGGGGAACGAAGCCCCCCCTCGTTCCCCGCTCCACTGGTGGCGCCGTCATTCGTACTGTGGGCATGCGTGAGTGGCGCAGGGCACCGTGATACGCCGCACAGTTACCTGGGACACGTGACAGATCCCAGGTGACTGTGCGGCGCAAGGGGAAGTGATGTCACCAGCCCGGGCAAGGAGGAAGGCAGACTACGAGGGACCCCCTAGCAACAGGTATTTAGAGGTGAGTAAAACAAAAAATGTTTCCAAATTTTTTTTTTTTTAAGAATTTTAACCACTTCCCGACCAGCGCACGACGATGTACGTCGACAGAATGGCACGGGCAGGCATATTGGCGTACAGGTACGTCCAATATTCAATGCCGCCCTGCCATCGGGAGCGCGCCGCCGGCAGCGCGCTCCCGCGCTGGTCGGGACCCCCGTGAGTCCAGTCGCGGGACCCACGGACTCGATCGTCGCGGGCATCCCCGCGATCATCTCACGGAGCGGCCGAATGGAGGAAATGCTGTGTAAACAACATTTCTCCATTCTGCCTAGCAACTAGTGACGCTGATCTCTACTCCATGTGATTGGAGCAGAGATCAGTGTTCACTAAATGAAAGCCCAACCCCCCCACAGTTAGTAACACACCCCTAGGAACACTTAACCCCTACACTGCCACCCACTGGTTAACCCTTTCACTGCCAGTGTCATTTACACAGGAATCACTGCATTTATATAGCAGTGATTACTGTATAAATGACAATGGTCCCAAAAATGTGTAAAAAATGTCCGATGGGTCCGATGGGTCCCCCACAATGTCGCAGTCACAATAAAAATCGCTGATCGCCGCCATTACTAGTAAAAAAAAAAATAATAAAAAATTATTAATAGAAATGCTATAAAACTATCCCTATTTTGTAAACGCTATAACTTTTGCGCAAACCAATCAATAATCGCTTATTGCGATTTTTTTACCAAAAATATGTAGAAGAATACGTATCGGCCTAAACTGAGGGAAAAAAAATTTTTTTTATATATTTTTGGGGGATATTTATTATAACAAAAAGTAAAAAATAATGCGTTTTTTTCAAAATTGTCGCTCTATTTTTGGTTAGAGCGCAAAAAATAAAAACCGCAGGGGTGATCAAATACCACCAAAAGAAAGCTCTATTTGTGGGAAAAAAAGACGTCAATTTTGTTTGGGAGCCACGTCGCACGACCGCGCAATTGTCATTTAAAGCGACGCAGTGCCGAATCGCAAAAAGGGGTCTGGTCTTTGACCAGCAAATTGGTCCGGTCTGCAAGTGGTTAAACAATTTTTTTTTTTTGGTGGCAACACCACTTTAACCTTACTAAGGGTCCTTTCCCGTGGATATCCGTTTGCTCAGCGGGGATCACTCCGTCGATCCCCGCTGAGCAGGGAGATGACAGGTCCGTCTCTGCACACTGCGCAGGGACAGACCTGTCACAGCGCCGCTCTCCCCTATGGGAGATCGGATGACGACGGACCGCAGTGCCCGTCGTCACCCGATCCGCTTTTTCCTCCGTTACACTTTTTCGGATCGGAGCGGGTCGGATGTCAGCGGACATGTCACCGCTGACATCCGACGCTCCATAGAGCTCTATGGAGCACCCGTTCAGGTCCGCCTGAAAAACTGACAGGCGGGCCTGAACGGGACGTCAGTGTGAAAGGGGCCTTACTCATGTGTGAGTTAAACAAATATTCTATAAAACTCAGTTTTGTAAACATTTTGAAATTTGTTCTTGTGTTTATTCAGATATTGAATAAAATCGTACTTTTCAAAAGCGGTGTACTCATTTATGCTGAGCACTGTATTTCGCCCCGAGTTAATTGTTAAATTCACTGGTATTTTAATGGGAACCGGGAAGTGGTTGAGGTTGTTGAAAGTCAGACATAAAGGGGATTTCCAAGAAAAAAAAGGCTGAAATAAGGTTTAAGTCTATATAAAGATTAGCTGTTCATCATCAAACTACTCAAGAAACGAAACCCTGTATTCACCATTCTCAACATGCCATAAAGCTCTACATTCCAAAGTTTCTAATTCCCTTCATTTACTTGATTTAGGGATGGAGCACATGCACATATGTGTGCTTCATTTAAAGTCTCACCAAATCCCTCCTCTTTATATATGTTCAATATGGATGGATGCAATTGGACAGCGGATGTACAGCTTTGTATTGACACTTATGTATATTTCTGTGCCTGACAGACCTTTTTTGGCCTGCATACATAGTATACTGTATAGTTTTAACATCCAGCAACGTTCAGTACTTTCCTCCATACTTATATATTATTCTCTCTGTTCAATTTCATGCAGTCTTCTTCTGTGGGGCTGCCTGGCCGTCTGATACCCAGGACCTGTGCACCAGGCGCCCTCCTCTCCACTTCAGCAATGGAATGTGGGGGATCGGGTGGGCGAATCCTGCTGCGCATCAGCGTCATGCCAAGCGCTGCATGCATGAAGTCATCTGGGCATCATGACGTGTGCGCCTTTTCCACCTATTGGCTGATTTATATATTTATCTTGGCACCAAATCACAGATAGCGGATGCCGCCCAGATGGGGCTGCCTCTTCTGCCCCCCATCAGGGGCGTCTTTAATATTGATTGGACCCTGGGCAAAACTTTTCTTGCCCCCCCCATGCAGTTTTGCTCTTCACCTGCTCTGAGACATACAATAGAAAGCAGCTAGACTCAAAATCAGTTTACTGAATCAGATCAGGCAGCTATTGCTATTGGTTGCCAGAGGTTACAGTGTATGATTACCACTCACTGACTGGTTGCTAGAGGTTACAGCACACATTACGGCTCACTGATTAGTTGCCAGAGGTTACAGTACAAGATTTCTGCTTGTTGATTGGTTGCTAGAGATTATTGTGGATATGACCTCAGGGGGGCATGATATACATATCAATGCCGCCGGCCGCGGCTATTTACATATGAATGTCGGTAATTTACATGTAAACACAGAGTCTTCGGGTGAGTCAGCTGTACACAACAATAGAGCAGAGCTAGGCAGCATTGGTAGCAGCACTTCACACTGAGATATTGGGACACAGCACAGGACTAAAACCTCAAGGGACGAGGGAATTTAAACCAGGATAGTTGGCAAGTAAGGGGCGGCTGCTTTGGGCCCCACAACAATGACAGGGCCCAGGGCAGCTGCCCTTTTTGCCCTGCCTTAAAAACGGCCCTGCCTCTAGTTGCACATCCCTTGCTCTTTCCACACTTTTTAATCAATATGGGTCTATAATGAGTTTTAGCACCACTCTATATGAGAGTCCCTTAATATTCACTTTAATTTTTACAGACCTCTTTGGAGCTACTACAAATTAATTCCTGTTCAATACATCATGGAGATTTATTTTTCTGGGGATGGTTTGTGGGTGGTCGTCCTGTTACCTCAGCTCCCGGGGCAGACATTAACCTTAGTGGCCCCTGTTTTGCAGTACTGCATATCCTTGAACAGTAGCTCCATGTGAGTATATAGGACTAGACAGACTCTCTTTTTTCTCATTTAATTTCCCTTTTTGATTGAGTCAAAAACAGATTTTATTGGTTTTTGTATTTTTCGCAGACATATGGATGCATCAGCTCCTGAGGAAGTGGTTTTTGTACCACAAAACGTGTCGAGCACCGTAGGATGCAAACATTCTCTCTTTATACATCATCATTGTATGCATATCATTAGGGATGAGCTTTATGTTCAGGTTGAACATGAGTTTGACTCGAACATCGGCTGTTCGCCCGTTCGCCGAACAGTGAACAATTTGGGATGTTCGTGCCAAATTTGAAAGCAACGGAACACCCATTAAAAGTCTATGGGAGAAATGGAGAAATCAAAAGTGCTAATTTTAAAGGCTTATATGCATGGTATTGTCATAAAAAGTGTTTGGGGATCTGGGTCCTGCCCCAGGGGACATGTATCAATGCAAAAACAGTTTTTAAAAGGGCCGTTTTTTCAGGAGCAGTGATTTTAATAATGCTTAAAGTGAGACAATAAAAGTGAAATATTCCTTTAAATTTCGTACCTGGGAGGTGTCTATAGTATGCCTGTAAAGTGCTGCATGTGTCCTGTGTTTAGAACAGTCCTAGAGCAAAATTATATTTCTAAAGGAAAAAAAAGTAATTTAAAAGTACTTGGGCTATAATGAATTGTCGGTCCCGGCAATACACATCATTGAAAAAAACGGCATGGGATTCTCCCACAGGGGAACCCCGAATCAATTTTTTTTTAAAAAATGCGTGGGGGTCCCCCCAAATTCCATACTAGGCTTCAGGTCTGGTATGGATATTAAGGGGAACCCCGTGGCAAAATGTAAAAAAAATGGTGTGGGGGTCCCCCTCAAAATCCATACCAGACTCCAGGGTCTGGTATGGATTTTAAGGGGAACCCCGCGCAATTTTTTTTTTTAAAATGGCGTGGAGTCCCCCCAAAAATCCATACCAGACCCTTATCCAAGCACACAACTTGGCAGGCTGCAGAAAAAGAGGGGGGGGGGGCGAGAGAGAGCCCCCCTCCTGAACAGTACCAGGCCTGAACCGTAGCCCCCCAAAGAACCTTGTCCCCATGTTGATGGAGAGAAGGGACTCATCCCCACAACCCTTGCCCAGTGAAATTATTAGACAGAACAGTTGTTGAAAATGATGGCCTTTATAGGCATAACACACAAATTTCTTTAAAAGGATTTTTAACAAAATGTATTTACAAAAATAAAAAATACTTAATGCAAAGCATACATAGATTTGCATAAAACACTGATTGCCTCGGAGCATACCGATTACACCGTCAATGTAGTCTGTTTAAATCACAAATTGATCAAAGACTCATACATTTCCATTTTGCTATGACAAATAGTAATTAACATAGGCAAAGCAAATAAAAAAACAGTAGTATAGACAGTGTATCATAGATGACTCAGCTCGAAATTGCCCTGCATGTTACGCGTTATACAAACTTTTCATTAGGAGCTTTTGGCATTTTCTAAAAATAAACAAACAAAAATTAAAACAATCACAAATTCATAAATAATTCATATAATATATAAAAAGAATTTTTACTTTGCAAGTATGCTCCCCTTTACCGAAGAACCGGAATTTTTTCCACCACCATCATAAAATTAGAAAAAGAGGGAATAGAAAAAAAAAAAAAAAAGAAGGAGGAAAAAACACACACATTTATAAACCGTCGGGACGCTTTCTAGCCCCGAGAGAGATGTATGCTCCCCTTTACCCAAGAACCCACATTTTTTCCCCCACCATCATAAAATTAGAAAAAGGAATAGAAAAAAAAAAAAAAAGAAGGGGAAAAAAAACCACACAAATTTATAGACTGTCAGGGCGCTTTCTAGCCCTGAGAGAGAGCATTGTGCTTCTCTCCGGGTGCTATGTTCCGCACATGCACAGACCGCCTGATTCGTCCGCTGTGTAATTGGCATGGCGTGACACACCGGGGGTTCTGGCGCATGCATTGTGGAGTCTGGCCAGGTGTGTTAACGCCATGGCTATGTCCCGCGCATGCGCATACCGCTGGATTCGTCCGCTGTGTGGGTGGTGCGGCGTGACGTACCAGAGGTCATGGCGCATGCCCTGTACAACTTGGCCGGGTATGTGAGCACCATGACCGCCATGCCAATTACACAGCGGACGAATCTGGCGGCCTGCGCATGTGCGGAACATAGCACCCTGATCTCGGGGCTAGAAAGCGCCCTGACGGTCTATAAATTTGTGTGGTTTTGTCCCCCTTCTTTTTTTTTTTTTCTATTCCCTTTTTCTATTCCGGTTCTTGGGTAAAGGGGAGCATACTTGCAAAGTAAAAATTCTTTTTATACATTATATGAATTATTTATGAATTTGTGATGTTTTTAAAAATAAATAGACAAAAATTAAACCAATCAAAATCTCCTGATGAAGCGTTTGTATAACGCGTAACATGTAGGGCAATTTCGAGCTGAGTCATCTATGATACACTGTCTATACTACTGTTTTTTTATTTGCCTTGCCTATGTTAATTACTATTTGTCATAGCAAAATGGAAATGCATGAGTCTTTGATCAATTTGTGATTTAAACAGACTACATTGACAGTGTAATCGTTATGCTCCAAGGCAGTCAGTGTTTTATGCAAATCTATGTATGCTTTGCATTAAGTATTTTTTATTATTGTAAATTAATTTTGGTAAAAATCCTTTTAAAGAAATGTGTGTGTTATGCCTATAAAGTCCATCATTTTCAACAACTGTTCTGTCTAATAATTCCAAATATTGGGACGTGGCATGTTTTACTATGTTTAGTATCCACAGCACCACTCTGTGTTTGATACGCTAGTAATTTAAAGTACCCTTGTCCAGTGGTTGTGGGGATCTGCGGGCAGGGGCTTATCGGAATCTGGAAGCCCCCTTTAACAAGGGGGCCCCCAGACCCTGCCCCCCGTGTGAAATGGTAACGGGGTATGTACCCCTACAATTTCACAAAAAATTTGTGAAAGTGGTAAAAAAAAAAAGCACAAGACATGGCTTGGGACAATTCCTTTATTAAAAAAAAAAAAAAAAAAAAAAAAGTATCCCACGAAGTCCATTCATCTTCTTCTCTCGCTCCGACAGACGAAAAAGAAAAAAAAGAAAGCCGCACGCCGACACTGATCTGCCTCCATGGGAGGCACTCGCCATAATAACTGCCTCTCAGATGACAGCTCTTTTATAATGGAGGGCGAGGCCAAGCGATGACACCACGGGTGACCCCGCCCCCTCTGACGCACGGGGACATCTCTATGGCTTTCCTGTAGCAGCAGAGGTGGGTGGGGTCACTCGGTTATCTGGGACACGTTACCTGGGTCCCAGGTGACTATGTGGCACGAGGGGAAGTGATGTCACCAGCCCGGGCAAGGAGGAAGGCAGACTACGAGGGACCCCCTAGCAACAGGTATTTAGAGGTGAGTAAAAACAATTTTTTTCCAATTATTTTTATTTATTTTTTTAAGAATTTTAAACAATTTTTAATTTTTTGGTGGCAACACCACTTTAACCTTACTTACTCATGTGTGAGCAAAACAAATGTTCTATAAAACTCAGTTTTGTTCTTGTGTTTATTCAGATATTGAATAAAATCGTACTTTTCAAAAGCGGTGTACTCATTTATGCTGAGCACTGTATTTCGCCCCGAGTTAATTGTTAAATTCACTGGTATTTTAATGGGAACCGGGAAGTGGTTGAGGTTGTTTAAAGTCAGACATAAAGGGGATTTCCAAGAAAAAAAAGGCTGAAATAAGGTTTAAGTCTATATAAAAATTAGCTGTTCATCATCAAACTACTCAAGAAGAAACGAAACCCCATATTCACCATTCTCAACATGCCATAAAGCTCTACATTCCAAAGTTTCTAATTCCCTCCTTATTTACTTGATTTAGGGATGGAGCACATGCACATATGTGTGCGTCATTTAAAGTCCCACCAAATCCCTCCTCTTTATATATGTTCAATATGGATGGATGCAATTGGACAGCAGATGTACAGCTTTGTATTGACACTTATGTATATTTCTGTGCCTGACAGACCTTTTTTGGCCTGCATACATAGTATACTGTATAGTTTTAACATCCAGCAACGTTCAGTACTTTCCTCCATACTTATATATTATTCTCTCTGTTCAATTTCATGCAGTCTTCTTCTGTGGGGCTGCCTGACCGTCTGATACCCAGGACCTGTGCACCAGGCGCCCTCCTCTCCACTTCAGCAATGGAATGTGGGGGATCGGGTGGGCGATTCCTGCTGCGCATCAGCGTCATGCCAAGCGTTGCACGCATGAAGTCATCTGGGCGTCATGACGTGTGCGCCTTTTCCACCTATTGGCTGATTTATATATTTATCTTGGCGCCAAATCACAGACTGCCGCCCAGATGGGGCTGCCTCCTCTGCCCTCCATCAGGGCCGTCTTTAATATTGATTGGACCCTGGGCAAAACTTTTCTTGCCCCCCCCCCCCCCCCATGCAGTTTTGCTCTTCACCTGCTCTGAGACATACAATAGATAGCAGCTAGACTCAAAATCAGTTTACTGAATCAGATCAGGCAGCTATTGCTATTGGTTGCCAGAGGTTACAGTGTTTCATTACCACTCACTGACTGGTTGCTAGAGGTTACAGCACACATTACGGCTCACTGATTAGTTGCCAGAGGTTATGTCAGGAATCCGTCCGCTCCGTACGATCGACTTTCCATACGCGCACGCGCATTCGTGCCGCGGGTCGTCGTGGGCACGAGCGTCTTCCAACGCGCGCGGGTGCACGCCGATCGTATGTGCGCGCGGTACACGCACGCACGAGCGAGCGTTAGCTCGATTGGCGCCAGTGGCCCTTTTTAAAGGCGCAGCTGCAGTGGTTCTGTGCTGTCTCGTCTGCAGCTAGTGCCTGAGAATACCTGTTTACCTACCTGCTGCCTATCTGATATCTGATCCGGCTCCGTCTGACCTTGCTGACCTCTCCTGCTCCGACCCCGGCTTGTTTGACCCTTCTTGGACTGATTTCCTGTTGCCGAACCTTGCTTGCACCTGATACCTCTGCTGTCTCCTGCCTGTTCCTGTATCTGCTACCTTGCCTCCGGAGGATCCATCCATCCATCCTGATCCAGTGGCCTGCAGCCTTCTGCTTCCCTGCTACAGAGAGTTCCTGCTTCAGAGGATCCTCATCTCCTGACACCGGCTGCTGCACCTGGCTGGACTCTCCTACCCCACTGTGCTCCGGTCTCTCTGTTCCCATTCCAGTAAGACCAGAACCAGAGCCGTAAGAGAGGTCCCCTTCCACTAAGTCAGACTCAATACCCGAAGTTCTTAACAGTACGAGACAGCCATGTCTGAGTCTGCGGAAGGGGCCTCCGCCATGAAGGAGATTTGCTCTCACCTTGCGGCTCTCACCCAGGCCGTGAAGTCCCTGCAGGATGGCTACACCAGATTGGAGGAGCGGGTCCAGCATCTCTCCATTTCAGGGTCTCCAGATGCCACACCTCAGCCTCCTCCTGCCCAGCCTGCAGCTCATTCAGCAGTCATGATGCTCCCACCTGAGCCTAGGGTTCCCACTCCGGAAAGATTTTCTGGGGATCGCTCCAAGTTCCGGGCTTTTCGCAACGCCTGCCAGCTTTACTTTGCCCTCCAGCCCAGGACTTTTTCGCTGGAGGCAACTAAGGTGGGTTTTGTCATTTCTCTCTTGCAAGAAGAACCTCAGTCTTGGGCCCACCAGCTCCTGGAGAATGACAGCCCCCTTACACAGACTCTCTCCACCTTCTTCGAAGGGATGGCACAGCTTTACGATGACCCCCAACGGGCTGCCACCGCAGAATCTGCATTAACTGCGCTCCAGCAAGGCCGTAGGACGGCCGAGGACTATGTCTCGGACTTTAGACGCTGGAGCGCAGATACCCAGTGGAATGAGTCGGCCCTTAGACACCAATTCCGCATGGGCCTGTCTGAAGGTCTCAAGGACGAGTTGGCTCGCGTTGGCACTCCCGACGCCTTAGAGGACTTGATTGCTCTGGCCATTCAGATAGACCGCAGACTTCGCGAGCGTAGGGCCGAACGCTCCTCCCAACCACTGAGACCTGCCTGGATGACGGCCAGGACCCCATCTTCCACTCCTTTCTTCTCTCCTCCCCCTCAAAGAGGACCTGCCAGCGTGCCTCCTGCTCCTGAGGAACCTATGCAGCTTGGACTTCTCCGACCTTCCCTGTCACCTGAAGAGCGAGCCCGCCGCCGTCAGATGAACTTGTGTCTATACTGTGGCGGCTCCGGACATTATGTGGCCAACTGTCCGGTGAAGTCACGTAAGTGCCTTTCTTCAGTGTCTCGCAGTACCTGTATTTCTCCCTCCAACTCTCTCCATGTCGCCCTTCTGCTCTCGTTTCAGCTTTCGGGAAGAACGATCCACGTCAACGCCATCCTTGACTCCGGAGCCTGCGGTTGCTTCATTGATTCCGCCTTCACCGACCTACACTCCATTCCACTCAAGCAAAAGACTCATGGACTCGCTATCTTCTTGGCTGATGGGTCCCAGATTAAGTCCGGCCGAGTCACCCAGGAGACCCTTCCACTACCTACCTCCACCTTTTGCCAACACACGGAACTACTGATCCTTGATGTAATTTCATCCCCACTTTTTCCTGTGATTCTGGGCATCCCATGGCTGCAGGCCCACAATCCCTCCATTAACTGGACTTCGGGGGAGGTGAAGTTCCTCTCCTCTTACTGCCAGGACCACTGCTTTTCAGGGGCTTCTGAACAATCCGGAACTCTTCTCAGCCTAGACCCAGATCTGGACTTATGTCAATCCGTCCCCGAGCCTTACCATGAGTTTCTGGACGTTTTCAGTAAACGGGGGGCTGATTCCTTACCCCCGC
Source organism: Lithobates pipiens (assembly GCF_037356315.1). Taxonomy (NCBI): domain Eukaryota; kingdom Metazoa; phylum Chordata; class Amphibia; order Anura; family Ranidae; genus Lithobates; species Lithobates pipiens. The sequence continues at coordinate 228,424,725 of NW_027507790.1, forward strand.
ATCGCCCCTATGACTGTCCCATAGAGCTCCTTCCTGGGGCAGAGATCCCGTTTGGACGAGTCTATCCATTGTCCGAGAAAGAACAGGAGGCTCTGAAGACATACATCTCTGAGAATCTCCAAAAGGGGTTCATCCGGCACTCTACATCTCCTGCCGGGGCTGGAATATTTTTTGTTACTAAGAAGGACCAGACCCTTCGACTCTGTGTGGACTACCGGGAGCTGAACAGGGTCACAATTAAAAACCGCTACCCTCTACCCCTGATTCCAGAACTCTTCCAAAAGCTAAGGTCAGCCACTATCTTCACTAAGCTAGACTTGAGGGGAGCCTATAATTTGGTCCGCATTCGAGCAGGTGACGAATGGAAAACTGCGTTCCGAACTCGTTTTGGGCACTACGAGTATCTGGTGATGCCTTTCGGGTTATGTAACGCCCCAGCTACCTTTCAGCACTTAATTAACGACGTCTTCCGGGACTTCTTGGATATCTTCGTCATAGTATACCTCGATGACATCCTGATCTTCTCTGGGTCCCTGGAGCAGCACCGGGGACACGTTGGCAGAGTATTGCTTCGGCTCCGGCAACATGGACTCTACGCTAAAGCCGAAAAGTGTAAATTCGAACAACAGGAGATCCAATTCCTCGGCCTTGAAATCTCTCCAGCAGGCATCAGGATGGACCCGCAGAAGGTCGCTGCTGTCCTCGAATGGCCAGCCCCCTCTGACAAGAAAGGCATCCAACGTTTTGTGGGCTTTGCCAACTTTTATAGAAAATTCATCAAGGGTTTCTCAGCCATTATCTCGCCCATCACCCAGCTCACCAAACTGAATACGCGCTTCCATTGGGGCCCTGAAGCCCAGGCCGCCTTCAAAAGACTTAAGGACCTATTCACCTCTGCTCCTATCCTTAGCCACCCGGATCCATCTAGACCTTATATTCTGGAGGTAGACGCCTCCGAGATAGCAGTAGGGGCAGTGGTCTCCCAACGCTTAGGTAAAGACGACCTGATGCACCCCGTGGGGTTCTTTTCCCGAAAACTCTCTCCGGCGGAGAAGAATTATGATGTGGGCGACCGGGAGTTACTTGCCATCAAGTCTGCTTTGGAGGAGTGGAGATACTTACTCGAGGGGGCGGTACACCCCGTGCTCATCTACACGGACCACAAGAACCTCGAGTACCTCCGTACCGCAAAACGCTTAAAACCTTGGCAGGCTCGCTGGGCCCTCTTTTTCTCCCGGTTCTGTTTCCACATAACCTATCGCCCTGGATCGAGAAACGTCAAGCCAGATGCCCTTTCCCGTATGTTTGACAGCCCCAAGGACATCACACCCCCGGATACCATCCTCCCTGCTAACACCTTCCTACTCATTCAGCCAGACCTAGTGTCTCTGCTAAGGAGTGCTTCCTCCACATCTTCCTGTCCCCCGGGACTCTCACTAACGTCCAGAGAAGGTTTGTTTTGGAAGGATAACCTGATCTTCGTCCCCGAAGATGTGAGAATTAAGGTTTTGGGCCTTCTTCATGACCACCCACTCGCTGGGCATTTTGGTGTCCGTAAGACTCTTGAACTGGTACAGCGCTCCTTCTGGTGGCCAGGAATGAGGGAGTTTTGCAAGCAGTATGTAAGTTCCTGCCCCGTATGCAATCGGAATAAGGTTCCCAGAATTCGGGCTTGGGGGCGGCTTAAACCTCTTCCCGCACCCGACCGCCCTTGGCGGATGATCACTATGGATTTTATTGTGGAACTTCCCCCGTCTGAGAACTGCACTGCCATCTTTGTAGTTTGTGACCGTCTGACCAAGATGGCACACTTCTTACCCTTAAGGGGAACCCCCTCCGCGACCGAGACTGCCCATGTCTTTATTAAAGAAATAATCAGGCTCCACGGGGTGCCCACCAATATCGTGTCTGATAGAGGGGTTCAGTTCACCTCCCGTTTCTGGCGAGCCCTTTGTGAGTCTTTAAAGATCGATTTGGCCCTGTCCTCTGCCTACCACCCACAGACCAATGGGCAAACGGAGCGCACCAATCAGACCCTCGAGCAGTATATTAGGTGCTTTTCTTCTTTTGTCCAAGACGATTGGGTTTCCCTGTTACCACTGGCGGAATTCGCCTACAACAATGCCAGCCATGCCACCACCGGGCAGTCCCCGTTCTTTGCCAATTACGGTTTTAACTTGTCTTTTCTTCCCGATGTTCTTACAGAATCTCATGTGCCAGCAGTACAGGATACGGTATCCTTTCTCCAGCAGAATAATCGGACCCTGCAGGAGGTCATAACCAAGGCTCAGGCTGACGTCAAGAAGAGTTTTGACCGTGGAAGAAGGGGTGAATTGATCCTTCAAGTCGGGGACCAGGTATGGCTATCTTCCTCTAATTTAAAACTAGCATGTCCCTCCAGGAAATTGGCACCCAAGTTTCTGGGCCCGTTTCCCGTTAAGAGGAGGATTAACGAGGTGTCTTATGAGTTGCTGATTCCATGCGAATACACCCAGTTTTTCATGTAGCTCTTCTCAAGCCTGCTGTTCCTGATCCCTTCCCTGGTAGAGAAACAAGGCCACCTGACCCCGTGCTGATTGATGGCAGCGAGGAATTTGAAGTGGAGGCCATTCTGGATTTCAGAAAACGACGGGGACAAGGTCAGTTTCTAATTAAATGGAAGGGCTATGGCCCGGAGGATAATTCTTGGGAACCTGCTTCCAATATACATGCTGATAGACTGATCCGAGCCTTCTTTGTTGCACACCCGGAGAAAAGAGCCACTTGGGGCACCCGGAGGTTGCCCCTTGTGGGGGGGCAATGTCAGGAATCCGTCCGCTCCGTACGATCGACTTTCCGTACGCGCACGCGCATTCGTGCCGCGGGTCGTCGTGGGCACGAGCGTCTTCCAACGCGCGCGGGTGCACGTCGATCGTATGTGCGCGCGGTACACGCACGCACGAGCGAGCGTTAGCTCGATTGGCGCCAGTGGCCCTTTTTAAAGGCGCAGCTGCAGTGGTTCTGTGCTGTCTCGTCTGCAGCTAGTGCCTGAGAATACCTGTTTACCTACCTGCTGCCTATCTGATATCTGACCCGGCTCCGTCTGACCTTGCTGACCTCTCCTGCTCCGACCCCGGCTTGTTTGACCCTTCTTGGACTGATTTCCTGTTGCCGAACCTTGCTTGCACCTGATACCTCTGCTGTCTCCTGCCTGTTCCTGTATCTGCTACCTTGCCTCCGGAGGATCCATCCATCCATCCTGATCCAGTGGCCTGCAGCCTTCTGCTTCCCTGCTACAGAGAGTTCCTGCTTCAGAGGATCCTCATCTCCTGACACCGGCTGCTGCACCTGGCTGGACTCTCCTACCCCACTGTGCTCCGGTCTCTCTGTTCCCATTCCAGTAAGACCAGAACCAGAGCCGTAAGAGAGGTCCCCTTCCACTAAGTCAGACTCAATACCCGAAGTTCTTAACAGGTTACAGCACAAGATTTCTGCTTGTTGATTGGTTGCTAGAGATTATTGTGGATATGACCTCAGGGGGGCATGATATACATATCAATGCCGCCGGCCGCGGCTATTTACATATGAATGTCGGTAATTTACATGTAAACACAGAGTCTTCAGGTGAGTCATCTGTACACAACAATAGAGCAGAGCTAGGCAGCATTGGTAGCAACACTTCACACTGAGATATTGGGACACAGCACAGGACTAAAACCTCAAGGGATGAGGGAATTTAAACCAGGATAGTTGGCAAGTATGGGGCAGCTGCTTTGGGCCCCACAACAATGACAGGGCCCAGGGCAGCTGCCCCTTTTGCCCTGCCTTAAAAACGGCCCTGCCTCTAGTTGCACATCCCTTGCTCTTTCCACACTTTTTAATCAATATGGGTCTATAATGAGTTTTAGCACCACACTATATGAGAGTCCCTTAATATTCACTTTAATTTTTACAGACCTCTTTGGAGCTACTACATATTAATTCCTGTTCAATACATCATGGAGATTTCTTTTTCTGGGGATGGTTTGTGGGTGGTCGCCCCACACGCAGTCCTGTTACCTCAGCTCCTGGGGCAGACATTGACCTTAGTGGCCCCTGTTTTGCAGTAGCTCCATGTGAGTATATAGGACTAGACATCCTCTCTTTTTTCTCATTTAATTTCCCTTTTTGATTGAGTCAAAAACAGATTTTATTGTTTTTTGTATTTTTTGCAGACATATGGATGCATCAGCTCCTGAGGAAGTGGTTTTTGTACCACAAAACTTGTCGAGCACTGTAGGATGCAAACATTCTCTCTTTATACATCATCATTGTATGCATATCATTAGGGATGAGCTTTATGTTCGGGTTGAACATGAGTTTGACTCGAACATTGGCTGTTCGCCCGTTCGCCGAACAGTGAACAATTTGGGATGTTCGTGCCAAATTTGAGTTCCGCACATGCGCAGACTGCCAGATTCGTCCGCTGTGTAATTGGCATGGCGTGACACACTGGGGGTTCTGGCGCATGCATTGTGGAGTCTGGCCAGGTGTGTTAACGCCCTGGCTATGTCCTGCGCATGCGCATACCGCTGGATTCGTCCGCTGTGTGTGTGGCACGGCGTGACGTACCAGAGGTCATGGCGCATGCCCTGTAGAACTTGGCCGGGTATGTGAGCACCATGACCGCCATGCCAATTACACAGCGGACGAATCTGGCGGCCTGCGCATGTGCGGAACATAGCACCCGGAGAGAAGCACAATGCTCTCTCTCGGGGCTAGAAAGCGCCCCGACGGTCTATAAATTTGTGTGTTTTTTTCCCCCTTCTTTTTTTTTTTATATTCCCTCTTTTTCTAATTTTATGATGGTGGGGGAAAAAATTCCGGTTCTTGGGTAAAGGGGAGCATACTTGCAAAGTAAAAATTCTTTTTATACATTATATGAATTTGTGATTGTTTTAATTTTTGTTTATTTATTTTTAAAAACGCCAAAAGCTCCTGATTAAGCGTTTGTATAACGCGTAACATGTAGGGCAATTTCGAGCTGAGTCATCTATGATACACTGTCTATACTACTGTTTTTTTATTTGCTTTGCCTATGTTAATTACTATTTGTCATAGCAAAATGGAAATGCATGAGTCTTTGATCAATTTGTGATTTAAACAGACTACATTGACAGTGTAATCGTTATGCTCCGAGGCAGTCAGTGTTTTATGCAAATCTATGTATGCTTTGCATTAAGTATTTTTTATTATTGTAAATTAATTTTGGTAAAAATCCTTTTAAAGAAATGTGTGTGTTATGCCTATAAAGTCCATCATTTTCAACAACTGTTCTTTCTAATAATTCCAAATATCGGGACGTGGCATGTTTTACTATGTTTGGTATCCACAGCACCACTCTGTGTTTGATACGCTATTAATTTAAAGTACCCTTGTCCAGTGGTTGTGGGGATCTGCGGGCAGGGGCTTATCGGAATCTGGAAGCCCCCTTTAACAAGGGGGCCCCCAGACCCTGCCCCCCGTGTGAAATGGTAACGGGGTATGTACCCCTACAATTTCACAAAAAAATTGTGAAAATGGTAAAAAAAAGCACAAGACATGGCTTGGGATAATTCCTTTATTAAAAAAAAAAAAAAAAAAGTATCCCACGAAGTCCATTCATCATCTTCTTCTCTCGCTCCGACAGACGAAAAAGAAAAAAAAGAAAGCCACACGACGACACCGATCTGCCTCCATGGGAGGCACTCGCCATAATGACCGCCTCTCAGATGACAGCTCTTTTATAACGAAGGGCGAGGCCACACGATGACACCACGGGTGACCCCGCCCCCTCTGACGCACAGGGAAATCTCTATGGCTTTCCTGTAGCATCAGAGGGGGGTGGGGTCACTCAGTTATGTAACCGAGTGACTCCGCCCCCCTCTGACGCTACTTTAACAGTGTTTGCGTGTTCTAACAAATTTTTTGCCAGTTCGCATGTTCTGCTGCGAACCGAACCGGGGGGTGTTCGGCTCATCCCTACATACCATGTAATTTTTGCCTTTTCATTAATTATCTCAATTGGAGCTTTATATTTTATACATTGGTAACTGGAATGTGTTGCTAAATTATATTATGTATATGTATGAACTGTATCATATCGATGGCATGGCATCTACATATGTACTTACGTTTAAATGCTCTATGACAATAAATAGGTAAAGTTTTTTTATACTTTATTTAGGTGTTTTTCAGTTGCCTCACCCAAAGTCCCAATTATTGCCCTCCTTACTCACTTCCATGCACTCTCTGCATTCAGAAAATCTATCTTTTGGGGGTTTTATCTATTCTTCAGGCCTAAAATGTGGATTAACATGTGTTCAAACCCCCCCCCCCCCCCCCCCAAAGTGACTGAACCACAAGATTGTGACAACAACGGGTCCAAGCCTTATGAGGAACCCATGGGGTACTGGGTATCCATACTGTACAACAGGCCTACACAGTATGAGTTGGCACTTGCCCTGCAGCTAGTATGCTGTTTTAGAGGGCCTTCAGCACAGCAGAGAATTTGTTACAGAGAGGTAAATCTATCTGTTCGCTGACAGGTTGGACTGGATCACTTTCATTAAATTAACTAGTCTTGGATTACTAATAACTAAAAAACCCTGATGTGAAGCTACAAACTCCTGCCATCTCTCCTTGCCGACTCTAGTGCTCTTCATCATAAAAGAGGAAATTCTGCTTGTTTGCTTGTGTGTTTTGCCTTGAAGCCGGTGGCCTATTTAGAGGCTCCAGTATGGTAAAGGTGCCACACAATGTTTCCGTAGCTGGACCTCAGATGCCACATTTCAAAGGTGTATTGCAGGGTAATCCTGCTTTGAGTCTTTAGCTTTTGGCCTATTCCAGTGCTTCCAGTGATTTTTAATACATTATGTTGGTTATTTTAAAGATAAAATCTGCATCCTCTCTCCCTATTTTATTGTGGCATTAGCAAGCTGCTTACATACTATCCAGCCACTGAACAATATTTGTGGTTGGTGTCTCTCATATAATACACTATAATATTTATTTCAAGTTAAAACCTGTTCCATCTTCCCCTCTTAAATTGCAGCTTTTCAGAGCTACTTACATTATGTGCAGCCACTGTGCAATATTTGTGGCTGTTTTTTTCTCAAATAACACACTCTAATTTCTATTTTAAGACAAAGCATGCCTTGTCGCTACCTTTTTGCTGCTGATCTGTCACCCCAGTCCCCCATGACCAGCAGGCATATTGGTACATGTAACTCTCCAAGCCCAGCAGGCATGCTGGTACATGTAGTTTCATAGTTTTAATTTGCAAAGTTCTGTCGTTACTTGTTATCCCAATAGACTTGTGTTCAAGATTCAAAGTATTCACCTGTGGTTGAGTAAATTAGCTACACCCCCAAACCAGCCAAGCATTATCCCTCTCTATTTAAGTTAGGCTCATTCCCTCGTGCATGGCCTGAACAAACTGTGTGGTTGGGGATTGTGGACCTTCTGTGCAGTCTGCATGCTGGATGGCGCTGTGCTCAGGAAGCTCACCCATGCAGGCTGCAGCTGATCAGGTATAAGGAGGCACAAAAGTTATGGATCTGGGAAAGCATGGAATACTGAACTCGTAGGAATGACAGCAATGGGGTGCCAGCTTAAATAGCAAGGTAGTCAGTCTGGCTGGGCTGGGTGTGTAGCTAACTGAAACAACAGAATATCAGTCATAAACACAAGTCCTTTGAGATAACAGCTATCAATAGAACCTTGCAAGTCAAAGTTATGAAACAACATGTACCAGCATGCCTGTTGGTCTTGGGAAATAGAGGGGACAAATCAGTGGCAGATTGGTGAAACTTATATTGTTCCCTGACCAAGCTGCTTACATTTTGTCTAACCACTGAACAATATTTGTGGCTTCTGTCTCTTAGATAATACATTCTAGATTTGATTGCAAGCGGAAGTTGCCTTGCCTCTTTCCACTTTCTGCTAATTCAAGTGGTCATGTTCTTGTGGTCCTTTTGAGAAAGGCATTTTAATTGACGAAATATCATAAGGGAGTGTTTTTTGCTACGTGTGTGGGCCAGCAGAGGTGAGCGGTGTCCATCAGTAGTAATCAGTGATGTGAGAGTGGCTGCTTTTAGATCTGACACACCGACAGCTGCTGGGGAGAGACAAAGAGGTTTGATATAGTGCTGCTTCATGCTGGGCTATGCTTATCGTTTTTATGTGAATGCAATCTTTTATTAAAATTTAGAAGGCTTCTTACAGTATCACGCTATTGTAGCAATTATGTATTTTTTGGGGAAAACTCCATACTGAGCCTGTGAGGAGACACATGGAGGAAAATCAGAAAACCCACACCCTGTGTAATTTTGAATCTTGGAGGAGAACATGCCGTGCGGCTTGGTTTAGTTCATCCATCCATTTGTGATTTCATGCCATTTGAACCAAAATTAACATATTTTAGGCAACATAAGTTGGTGATTGTAAATCCTTAAGTTGCTGGTGGGCTGCACTGTTCGGATCAAGTCACAGTGGTGAATACAAACATGTGAAGATAGGCTGAGGCTTATACATAAAGAGTTAAAGATTCTGTGGACTGTATTTGGCTAAATGGACACTGAGACAGTTACTAACCCAAGGATCACACTGTGTAGATGTGAACTGATATTCTTTGTATTTTTTGTTAATTTGTTATATCACGCTTATCTAAAATATAATATTATTTTATCTTATAACCTCATGCATTGAGAGGTGTTTGGTAGATTTTTATGTGCTGACATGCACTTGTTTGGTTTGGGGGTTATTTTAGTATTGTTTTCATTTATATTTCTTTATACAGATTTTATTGGTTTTATTTAAAGTGTTTGTATAGCCCTTTTTGGGATTTTTACCTACAGGAAAGCCTATAATAAGGCTTACCTGTAGGTAAAAAACATATCTCCTAAACCTGTACGGTTTAGGAGATATTCCCCTCGCAATGCGCCGCTGCCGGCGCATGCGCACACGGGATTCCCGGCTGAAAGCCTGGCAGACTATGGACGCTGCTGGGAAGAAATCTCCCGCGCACATGCGTGGGAGTGACGATATCGTGGCTCCAGCCACTCACAGCGCCGGAGCCGCGATACCCGGAAGAAACACAGAGGGAGCATGTCAGCTCCCTCGGCGTGGATCGGACTAGATGTCGGGGCCTCGTTCTAAGGTAAGTATTTCATAATGAGCTAGTATGCGGTGCATACTAGCTCATTATGCCTTTTCCTTTGCAGGTAGAAAAAAAAAAAACACATCAGCGGGTTTACTCCCGCTTTATGTTATTTAGCACTGTAGGAATAAGGAATAGCCATATATATCATCTTTTGAGTAGTTATTATGGCAGCTTTCACACTATTCATACTATTTTTGATATATTTTTTTAAACTATTAGATAGGCACCTGAACGACCACACCATACAGGGAAATACAATGTAATACTGACATAAAAGCACACACACAGAGGTTGGACTTGATGGACTTGTGTCTTTTTTCAACCTCACCAACTATGTAACTATGTAATATTTGATTGTAGGCTTTTCTGACTATTTGGCATGGAGTGGGGGTTTGTATGATATCAGAACTTGGTTATGCTGACATTGCCTGTGAAAATCATACTGTTTCTTAACATGATATACAACTTGAAGGCATCACCCAAGCATGTAATTTAAAGGATTGTTTTTTTTTCCCATGTTGCCCTTCAAGCAATAAAAAGGACCCTCGTCCTGCTGTATAGTATTTTTCACAATTTTTGCTTTCTTGATGTCTCCCATGGCAGTGAACAGCTTCCTTGCCTTTCTTGATAATACCTTACTTATTAGCCCTGAAAATGGGCAGAAATTATCAAGATTTGCCCCCCCCCCCCATAAATTCAATGGGGTTTTATGCTAAATTGGGGTTTCACAGACTGCAGCCATTCCATGAAGTCCCCTACGAGCTGAACTCTGGCAGATTCACTCAAGCCTATTTATACCAGAACAAAATCCCTCAATAGAATGCCTGTTGATCACACAATTTTTTTTTATTCAATTCCTCTTTATCATATGCATGGTCAAATCAGAAGAACATATACCCATTTAAAAAAAAAAGAAAAAAAAGAAAAGTAAAATGTTTTTGGTGACAGTCCCACACTACCTCCTGTCTAAGTAAGTTAATTTAGTGACTTCCTGCTAGAAGAGTACAGACCTACAATGTCAGGAAGTGGGCCTCACAGCGCGATTGTTGTGGTAAATATTTTCCAAACCAGACAAAAAAAATAAAAAAAAATAGTAAACTGAGGTACGGATGTCAAATTAAGAATGCAAGCCTTCAGTATGTATATAAATACTTCCTCTGTAATAGTCATTGAACTACCCACCATCACCACAAAAGTCTGTAAGCCTCTATAGACTTCAGCATAAATCTAGGGTACTATTGTGCATTGCTAACACCAAGAGAATGCTCCCTAAAACCTGAGCAGAAGGAGTTTATTGAGGAGAATGGCTCAGCAACAGCGTCTCTCCACCTGGCCTAAAAAAGTTCCTAAAGTAACAATGCTGCAGAAGAGCAAGGAGGTCATTATTCTTGTGTTAGTCTTAAAATCTATCTCTGCATTACTGTGTAGCCTCTTAGGCCGCGTACACACGCGGGGACTGTTCGCTCAACTTTGTCCGCTGAACAGTGTTTCGGCGGACAGTCCGCTCGTGTGTGGGCTTTCAGCGGACAGTTCTGACGAACAAAGTTTTTCGGAAATTCCGAAAAACTGTCCGCTGAAACTTGGTTTGAGCGGACAGTCCGCCCGTGTGTAGGCTTGTTCGTCAAACTAAGTCTCGCGCATGCTCAGAAAGAATTTACACGCCGAAGGATGCATTGCAGTGTATAGGACGTCGTTTTCTAGTCCCGTCGTACATGCCGTTCACGTCATCGCGCACGGTTTCAGCGGACTGTTCGTTTGTCGTGTGTGGGCAAGTCCGTCCATGCTAATTTTGAGCGGACTGTCCGCTGAAACTGTTTGACGAACAAAGTTGAGCGAACAGTCCCCGCGTGTGTACGCGGCCTCAGATGCTAGGCCCAGGCCGTTCTGCCCAAGTCAATATTTACCACTGCCCCCTCCCTGAGCCAAATTTCACCCCGAAACTTCAACTGGCAAATACCAGAGTCTCTGCTGACCACTAGGAGACTGGCTTTTGAGAGTTAAATAAGGATCCTTTCACACTGGCACTGTCAGGCAGAAAAATCAGGTGGTTGAGGTGCAGTTTTAAGTCACCACAGTTGCCTGTACAGCCCCATACACATTGTAGCTGTGCATTGTTGTGCACAAACGACTGTCTTCCATTGAGCCCCATAGAGGTGAGTGGGGCTGCGCCACGTCCAATAGATGCAGTTGGGATACGGTGAAGAGGGATTTCAGTGTAAAATCTTTCTTGAAATATGGGAGTGGGAGGTGACATATTCCCTCCTGATTGCCTGTTAACCTCAGGCCAACCACTCCTGACAATGCGATCCACAGCAGACAGCTAGGTTCATGTGAAATCTGTAAGATTACATTATATTGTATGTAATGTGTGTGTTTCACTTTTTGAATTTGGCGCCGTTCTCCATCCCCGTACGTCGCAACGCTCGCAGGAAATGGAGATCGGCTCTGTGATAGATCGAGCGGAGCACGGCTCGCTCGTACAGCACGGGACATCGCTGGATCCAGGGGAGAATGTAAGTAACATCTCCTTGCATTCAGCGATGCGGTTCCGAGTCTGGCTCGGGGTTACCACTTTTGGTATAAAATCTCCACCCCGAGCCAGACTTGGGAATACCGCCAGGGGGGTTAAACCTCATTTCTCATGTAGTTGCCCACCCCATTCATTTGTTAAATCATAACTAAACCATCCAATCCTTTACAGCCAAGAAAGCTGCCATTTTAGCCCCGTTTGGTCTGCTGTTGTTCTGGTACTGCACATGTGATCAGCTATGACACAAGCTGCCAAACACAGAATACAGATGGTGCTGTGTTCTGGCAGTGGGACAGAACCTCCCATTTCACTCCCGGAACAAAACCGAGTCAGACTGAGCACCTTTCGGCCATTCTCAGGGAGCTTTGTATTCTATCAATAAATACAAGGCTTCCTCTGATTTGGAGAGGTGGGCAGATGATGTCACGATCTCTACCTCAGCCAATCAAAGGAAGTTTCATATACATTCATAGAATACAAAGCTCCCTGTGACTGGCTGATACAGGGGATATCTCCTAAACCATAGTAGCCTTATTATAGGCTTACCTATAGCAAAAAGTGGTTGTAAAGGGTTTACAACCACTTTAAGTGGATACTTTCCAAGATTCTTGGATGTGATTTACTAAAGTTGGAGAGTTAAAAATCTGGTGCAATTCTGCAAAGAAACCAATTTTTGTTTTTGTCAAAGCTTAATTGAACAAGTTGAGGAATAAATTTGATTGGTTCTATGTACACCTGCAACAAATTTGGCACTCTGCAATTTTAGTAAATCAACCCCATAGTGTACTGGTGCAGATAGTGTCCCTGATGTCATCATATTAGTTCTACTATCTGAATCTTCCGGGACCAACTGCTGCCAGGAAATGATTGATAAGTCACAATGCATCATGTGAATAGCCAGGAGATTTTAAACGGGCATGTCATATTGATAACAGGGGCTCAAGAAGGGAAAGAGTTCCTCTGGGAAGGAGCATGGAGAATTGAGTTGGGCTTTTACGTAAGTGATCTCAAAAATAAGTGTTCATGTTGAAATATCCTTGTGTTTCTTCTGTGTAATTGTTCAGCTTATTACATATGAAGGCTCCGATTCCTGCTTAGTAGTACTTGTATTAAGACCCTTTCTCTTTCTCGGTTCCAATCTATGACTAATCCAAACTTATACTGATTCAAAGAGCAAAGGTTATTGATCTGGAGCTATGACTAAGCACCATATCTGGTGTGAAACGCGTCAGTAGATGTGCAGTTAGTCTGTAGCTACCTATGATGCCTTGATACCTATTTTTACAATAAAGGTGAATTTTTGCAGATATCCAGATTTCTATTCTTCCTGCATTGATCTGGAGCAACCAGAATTCAATAAACATCAAATATCAAGAATTTGTGGAGTTGTTACCACTTACTGTATGCACTTCTCACTTCAGCTTACCTCTGCACAGCCGTATTGATTACACCCATTAAAAAAAAGTAGCAAAAAGTAAAGAATGTGTGATTTAAGGCTGAACTCCAGGCACATATAAAAGTCACACATTTGGGCAGCTTATTTTTAAATGCAAGCAGTGTATGTAACGGAATTTGACTCAATATTAAAGTGGAACTTTTGTCCGAAAATTAAGTCCTGCTAGACTACTTCAGGCTGGACACTTTTGCAGGTATAGCTATGTAAAACAATAAAAATAAGTGCCTATACTGTTTAAAATCCAGTAATACACTGTTTCACCCTGCTCTGCTCTTCTGTTTTAATGTCCCACCTTCTCTGTACAGCAGAACCCAAACTGGGAGAGGAAGAAGTAGCAGGAGAAGCCAATTAGTTGGGTTGCAATGCTTGTGTGCTAGCAAGGAACATGCTGATAGGTGGAGAGAGCACAGTGACAAAGGGATGTGCTCATCAATCTACTATTTCTCCTTTTACTTGTCCATTTTACAGGCTGGGGGAGGAACAAGACCTGTAAGTGTTACTGCACTGAGACAAAGAAAAGTCAGGTCTATTGTCCTGCCAGACAATGTTATACAGTGTGGCTAATCTCAGAGCTGTTTGGACAGAAATGCAAATCCTTTGGCAGGTAAACAGCTTTGAGACATATTTCATCAGTGTATTTGGCTGTTTGCCTCAAGTTAAAGCAGAGCTCCACCCAAAAGGGGAAGCTCCACTTATCTGCCTCCTTCCCCCTGCCGCTCCCCTTCTCCTCCTTACCCCGCAACCGGCCCAATCAGAGAGCGCAGCATGCGCACAGCTTCACTGCTGGTTTACCTTAGTGGAGATTGCGGCAGCGGGCAATAGCCAATCGGCCGATAGGTGAGGACACCGCTGGATGCCTGGACAGGTAAGTGTCTTAATATTAAAAGTCAGCTGCTACAGTATTTCTGCAGGAGCCTGGAGCTCCGCTTTAAACTGTAAAGGGAATTGTCACAAAGTGAAACTCCTGAGTCCTGACTAAGAAGCCATTTATGGAAATGTCATTTCCCAACTCATATACTGTTAAAAAGTGTGTAATGCATTATACTGTATAAGAAAATCTCATAATACAGGCATTTTACATTCAAAGCCAATATAATGATATGACAGTTAGAACAAAAGCTGGCCATACATGGATCAAGTTTTCTGCTGAACCGGCTGAATTTGGATCTATCTACGGGCAGGGTGGTTGTACAAAAGTGATCTACCGATTGACTTCTGTACAACTGCCTGTTGGATTTTTGCCGCTCTATCAGCTACAGGCTAGCTGGCAGCAAGCACTGATCGGTGTATTCTGATGGTGGGGAAGTCTCCTAGCTCTCAGAATACAATAGCTAAGCTGGGAGGATTATCCCATCCACCACGCTGGTTGAATGGCAAAAAATGACTCATGTATGGGTTGCTTTAGGCTGGCCACAGATTACTCATTTATTTTCAATCGGCCAGGATCACAAACAAAGGGATTCCCTCACTCACATAAGCGAAGTGGATGGAGGAATCCTCTCCACTGTGCCATTGTATTCTGACAGTCCTGCGACTACACCACTGTCAGAATATACTGATCAATGCTGTAGCTGCAGATCGAGACGTTTTTCAACATTCTCGTTCAACAGAAGTCAGTTATTAGATTTACTTCTGTTGAGCAGGAATGGCCATACACGGATTGAAATTTGGCCATTTCCTGATGAACTGGCTGAGAGTTGATCCATCTATGGGCAGCTTTAAGCTGGCCGTACACCACAGATGGCCATACTCTAAGCCAGAGGTCTCAAACTGGTGGCCCTCCAGCTGTTGAAAAACGACAAGTCCCATGAAGCATTGCAAGGCTGACAGTTAAGAGCAAGACTCCCAAAGGCAATGGCATGATGGGACTTGTAGTTTCGCAACATCTGGAGGGCCACCAGTTTGAGACCCCTGCTCTAAGCCCTTGTACACACGTTCGGACATTCTGACGGAAAATGTCTGATCGGACCATGTTGTCGGATAATCCGACCGTGTGTGGGCTCCATCGGACTTTTTCTATCAAAATATCCGACCGACAAAGTTTTAGAGCTGGGCTATAAAATTTTCCAACAACATGATCCGATCGGACTTTGTCCGATCATTTGTAGAGAATTCCGATCGGACAAAGTGCCACGCATGCTCAGATCAAATTCCTAGACCAAAGCTATTGGCTACTAGCCTGAACGTAGTCTTGTCGTAACTAAATAACGTCATCACGTTCCAAACGATCGGATTTTCCGACAACTTTGTCCGACCGTGTTTATGCAACACCAGTTTTGGACAAAATCCAACTGATTTTGTTGTCGGAATGTCTGACCGTGTGTACAAGGGCTAACACAGTCCTCCACCCAAACAAATGACAGAATACACTGATCACCAGCTACAGCTGATTGGCTTAACCCACTAAGCGAGGAAACTTTTCCAAGTCCCTTGGACAGAAGACAATCTAACTTATCAGTTGGGCACTGTCTCGTCCTGATCAAAATTTAGTGGGTCCATGTAGGATCGGTTGAATTTTGATCAGTTTATGACCAGCTTAAAGTGTTGCTAAACCAGGACCCTGCATTCACTATATCTGGTCTCCCACAGTACACAGAACATGAAAATGCAATTATTTTAGTAAATCTGACCTTCTGTCTGGACAGTGCTGATTGGCCTTGTGCTGATCACATGCACTCTCCCAATAATAATAAAAACAACTCTCTAGCAATACACACCAAACTGAGCATGTGCAGCCGGACTCTACTATTTGTTATCTGGACCTATTCTGGAGTCAATGGAAGAAGAGGAGGATCTGTGTATACAGCATCAAAGAGCCTTTTTACACAATGTGGAGAATTAACCCCTTAGGCCGCGTACACACGGGCGGATTGTCTGCCCAACTAAGTTCGGCAGACAATCCGACAGACAGTCCGTTCAAAATTAGCATGAACGGACTTGACCACACACGATGAGCAGACAGTCCGCTGAAAGCGTGCGTGATGACGTGTACAGCACGTACGACGGGACTAGAAAAACGACGTCCTATACACTGCAATGCAACCTTCGGCCGTGTAAACCCTTTCTGAGCATGCGCCATACTTAGTCCGTCCAACTTGCCTACACACGAGCGGACTGTCCGCTGAAACCAAGTTTGGACGGACAAAACCAAGTTTGAACGGACTGTCTTACGGAAATTCCGTAAGACTTTGTTCGTCAGACTGTCCGCTGAAAAAGTCAGCTGAAGCCCACACACGAGCGGAATGTCCGCTGAAACACTGTTCAGCGGACTAAGTTGGGCAGACAGTCCGCCCGTGTGTACGCGGCCTTAGGTTCCACATTGAGTATAACAAGCATGCTTTACTTGCATATACAGACTGATATTACTATTGTGGGTTTAGTAACACTTTAAGGTACCGCACTATGGTGCCATGTATTTTATATCACTATGTCATATGTATTACTTAACCAAGCTTCTTTACTAACAGAGACACGCAGATCTATTAGGTGTCCCAGTCTAACCTCAGCCGTGTTTGTTGCTTTTCCTGTGTGAGGTGTCATTATGCACAACAAAGATTACAATCAAGCTAGATTTATGAATGTGATAAACCATATGACTTTAGATGGGTATAATCCTGCAAGCAAGTTTCCGGCTTCTTTTCACAACACACCCAAATCAATTTTATTTTTTAAAAGAAAAAAAAATGTATGGAAGTATGGTCCAAGAAAAGAGAAGACAGAGTAAATTTTAGTTAAACAGTAATTCCGTATTACAATGATGGAAGAGAAAACGCTCTTTAGGCTCACTCACTCCAGGGCAAAACAGCAAGGAGGGGTGATTCTCCCATTTACTGCTGGATCATTTGCTCTGGGTAAAAATGAATCAGTTAATAGTATCTGTACTTCTCTTTATTGAGTCTTGTTGCTCAAACACTCCTGACAGACAGCACAGTCCGGTCCTCCTTTTGCTGCGTGCTGATTGGATAGAAATGAAGCTGCAGCAACAATCCTACTGACTGTGCTCTCTTCTGTTAGCATGTACAGGGTCGGCACATGGGCACTGAAACAAATCTCATTTGCTCTCCTCCCTCCCCAGCCTGAGTGCTGCTGAGCAAGAACTTAGAGCAGCGTCCTTAGTACAGAAAAAAGTGTATAATGAGGTTGAGTTACTAAAAACCCAGCTTTTTGTCTCCATTTCTTTGATGCTGATGGCCAGATAGGAGTGTATTGGTGATCATTTGGGTAAGCGGATAATGGTTTTGACAGGATGAATGGTATTAAAAATGTCTTCAATTTCTTATAGTATGTTATTTCTTGATGATTATTTTCTGTATTTTTTCTCTCTTTATAGTTATCTAACTAATAGTGTCCTACAAAGCCCCCTGAAGAAGCCATCACTGGCGAAACATGTCGGGAAAATACACTGTAGTACAAATGTTTACTTAAAATATAACAGTTGACCATAATTTGATTATGTGATTTTTATCATTATGTTTTTTTATTATGAATTAATTAAAATGTAGTAAATTTTACTATTTCCTGTCTATCTTTGTTTCTGGCACCGCTATAATCCCATCATCCTCACATTTTCCATTTGTTAATTTTGGGATGAGTTGCATTTACATATTTTAGCCCTACCATGGTGTTCAAACAATTTCCAGTCACAACAATTATATATCCACCCAATAAGGATGACATTTTGTTAACAAACATGCTGCAAGAGCAATTGAATTATTTCAGTGCTTAGGAACTGCCATTGGTACCTTGTACTCTTCAAAGTCCTTGTCATTGAGTAGATTGTCTTTCTCCATCTCCACAAGTTGTTCAGGAGTTGGTTCAGAAGGTAAAGGATCTATGGAAGCCTCTTCATACAGGGGGAGTCCAGAGATAAAGATCTCTTTCCATTCTCGCGTGACTTTGTTGGGTATTACCCTGAAGAAGACCAGTCTTTTAGAGTATGTACACACCAAGCAGTTATTGAACAATTTCTACACTAATAATAATAATAATAATAATACATTTTATTTATAATGCACTTTACATCAAAAGATCCCAAAGTACTACATGGTTACAATAAAAATATACAACTAACATCAATTAAAAAAATGTATTAAAAAGAAAAATCTTTAATCCCTTTTTAAAACTTTCAGTCGATTGAAATACCCTCAGACTGTCAGGCAGAGCATTCCACAGACGTGGGGCAGCAGCACAAAAAGCACCATCTCTCATTGTCGTTAATCTAGTTTTTGGAATTTGAAGAAGATTTAATTGAGTTAAACGAAGGGAACGAGATAGATTTTGCAATCTCCACATTTCCTTAAGATACAATGGAGCATGTCCATATACGCATTGGTGCGTAAGAAGAGAGACTTTATACTCGATCCTCGCAGAAACCAGGAGCAAATGAAGCAGCTAAAGCTGCTGGCTATCTGCAAATGTAAACTGCACCATAATACTGGAATTGTGAATGCTATTCAAACCACAGATAAGGCTGTTTGAATATACCTAGAATTTGATTTACAGAAAGTGCAATTCATTTGGTGCTGATGGAAGACAATGGATTATCAGATGCCTGTTTCTCTAGCCCTATACCTAACCTATGCATGCCTTCTGCAAGGACTATCAAACTACCGTATTTGCCGGCGTATAAGACGACTGGGCGTATAAGACGACCCCCTATTTTTCAAGTGAAAACATAGGTTTTGGGCAATACTCGCGGTATAAGACTACTCCCCTTCTGAGGCCACACCATTTTAAAAAACATTAGAACGATTAAAAAATACAAAGCAAGAATGCCAACTACTCATACGCGATGCTGTGTTATGTCATAAAGTAAATTAAACAATAATAACACAAACAGAGATCTATGGAATGCCACAACTCTGGAAAGTAGAATTTTTCACTAACCAAACCTATACCACTTTTGGGTTACATTCTATGGGAATTGTTCACCAAAATGCATTTAATAACCCCCCTGTCATATGTCCCAGATTTACCTGTCCCTCTTGGGTGCCTGGGACTTGAAAGGCAAACAGCAGGATGTATAGTAGTAGGAGATCAGTGAATGGATTTACCCAGGGAAGTATGGTGAGCGGTGTATTATTTTAATGAATACAACGCCTGCTTGGATTGGCAGAGGCTGTAGCATCACCAGCCCTTGCCTTTCTCTCTCTCAAAGCCAATCCGAGCAGGCTACTCTATGTAGCCTGCTTGGATTGGCAGAGGTTGTTACTCCAATCCAAGCAGGCTCTGTATTCATTAATAGAATACATTGCTCGCCGGGATTGGCTCAACGGCGTATACTGTTTGTAGTTAAAACCACATACAGTATTAGCAGACATTTGGGGGCTGACATCCATCGGGCAGCATTGTATACCTGTATACCCAGCGTATAAGACGACCCCCGATTTTTGGGCATTTTTTTAAGTGTAAAAGGTAGTCTTATACGCCAGCAAATACAGTACTTTGGAACCCACTTACACTTTAACACAGACCAATAATATTTGTACCCCCCCCTCCCCCATCCCTACCCAAAGCCCACTTCTGCTCTGCTATATTACAAGCCTGAGCAGCCACATTACACAAGTGATACTCATTTGACCGCTGTAAGGTGCAATAAACAGTCATGCTAGAAAGAGACGCTTGTTACAAGAGATTGTTGAGTTAGAAACTGCTGCCATCCCATAAGAGACTGAAGAGACTATAGGGTTGATTTACTAAAGGCATATAGGCTGTGTGCTTTGCAAGGGAAGTTGTACTTTGGAAAT
Organism: Lithobates pipiens; assembly: GCF_037356315.1. Classification (NCBI taxonomy): domain Eukaryota; kingdom Metazoa; phylum Chordata; class Amphibia; order Anura; family Ranidae; genus Lithobates; species Lithobates pipiens. The sequence goes on from NW_027507790.1 coordinate 228,444,617, forward strand.
GAATTTTCCGCAGAGCTTAGTAAATGGACCAAAGATCAGCTGACTTCCATCATCCAATCGCATGCAAGTAAAAACTTTCTTTTTTGCACCTAATTGGGAATTCTTTGCAAAGTGAAATGTCACCACATTCACTAAGCTCTGGTGAAAATTGTCTTGCAAAGTACATCTTCCCTTGGAAAGTGAGCAGCCTATTTGCCTTTAATATATCAAACTCTATGAAACAAAGCTTTCCATTTACAGGAAAGTGATACGCACTAATGCATGGCTACAGTACAGAAAGCTGACAACTAAATTACAGCTGAGATACATGTATGTGAATTAGCTACCAAAGGATTTTGAATTATACTCATCTTATGATCCAGGTACCCCTCCCAGAAAGCAAAGCCATGTCTTCCATATCACGTTTTCTCATTTGGATTTAGTAAAGCTCACCATATACCGATTGAAATTTGGCCAGCTAAGCAGGTATCAGGGTAATTTGGATCAGCATGTAGCTGCCCCACTAGACAGAAGTCCACCGTTTGATCAACTTCTGTTGAAGCGACATGCTGGAAAACTTTTGTCCCGCTGTCAGAATAAAATGTCCCAGGGGGTATGGGGGGGGATTCCTTCATCCATCTTATTTGTGTGGATGCAAGATTATTTTCTTTTTTCATATATAACTTGGTCTTTGACACCTTTTCTCTGCTAGTCTGCTAATTATACAGTTTAACAGCAGTACACTGATTGTTTTTTCCTTCTGTATGCTCCCTGTCAGAGGCGTAACTATAGGGGGTGCAGCAGTCGCGACCGCAACTGGGCCCTGTGATGCAGGGGGCCTATGCAGCCCCCTCTACATATGGCCGGCAGCAGCATAGGCAGCTAGGGGTACCAGTGCACCATGCACACGGGTGGCTGGAGGTGGAGGGTGACTAGCAGAGCTCCATGCTCGACTATCGCACTGGCTGCTCTTTAGTTGTGCATTCCCCGCATGACCTGTGTCCTCAGCCGGCTCCTCAGAGTACCCCTCTCCTGCTCCATGCATTGCCGCTCAGTCCGATGTCTGTTCTCCCCAGCCAGAGTCCCGCCCCCCCCGCCGAGTACGGCCCACACTGCACTGCATACTTCTCCCGGGTAAACAAACTTTAAGCACACAGATGCAGCGCAGCCCTATGAGAGCCGCCCCCCCGGAGGACACTGCAGGCTTGTCTGCCAGCCCCCCTCCTCCCCCGTCATACACAGATGATGAAAGGTCTTTCTGGGAGATATGCTGATCGCCCGTCCAGCACACTGGATGGAGCCCAGGCCAACATGGATGAGTGCGCGGCCATTACATACCCCCTTCATCTCCCCCTGGGGGCAGGGATCTCTTCTCACGTGGGGACAGGGACCCCTTCTCACCTGGGGGCAGTAACTTCATCTGCCCTGGAGAAAAGGACCTCATCTCTTCTGGGGACGGGGGCCCCATCCTGCCTAGGGATAGTGCCCCAATGGGGCACCTAAAAATAAAAAATAAAATAATTAAAAAAAAACTAAACTACTGATACCAGTGGTGAAACTACAGGGCTCCCAAAGGTCATACCTGTGACCACGCCCTGGAGTTCCACCGCCAGACTCGGAGGGAAGGGCCCTGGCTGGGGTTCAGGGGGGCCCTTCATGATTTCTTGCATCGGGTCCCTGAAGGTTCTAGTTACGCCACTGCTCCCTGTTTTTAAAAGGTGTACACTGTATAATATAATACATGACTGAGTCACAGAAGTCTGAGCTGAGAGGTGACTACAGGGATGCTACTGAAAAAAAAGACAGATTTGGATACCTTTACTAGCAGTGAGTAAAATTCTTGAAATTATCCTTGTTGAGCATCCTTATAAACTAGGCACTGTACACAGGGCCCAGACCTTTGCTCTATTTGGAATTGGTCCCCTCTCAGCACTATGCAACACCCTCTGTCATTTAACCCTCCATTGCAAAATCCTCTCCTGATCACTGAAGATGACAGTTATGACAGGGGGCGGAGCTTAAACAGGAACTTCACCCAGCCTTAGTTTACATAACCAAAAGTCAGCAGCTAGAAGTATTGTAGCTGTATGTGCTGATTGCAAAGATAAAACTCAAGTCTGGACCAAAAAGGTGCCTCAACTAAACCCAATTCTGCTCAACGTCATATCCACTCCTTATTGAAGGTAAGCAGTTGAGGCATGAGTACATTTCATACAAATGCTATTTGCAGTTAGAAAATCATCTCTATTATCTTTTATGCTACACTTCAGAATTTAAAGTGGTTCTAAAGGCAGGAGTTTTTTTTTTTTACTCTAATGCATTCTCTACATTAAAGCCATGTTCTAGCCGCAAACATTTAAAAAAAAAAGTCAGCAGCTACAAACACTGTAGCTGCTGACTTTTAATAAGAACACTTACCTGTCCAGGGAGCCCGTGATGTTGCCCCCCCCCCCCACCCCGAGGTGGATCGGCTCGGGTGCAGGCACCCCCATTATAACTAAGGAAAACCGTCAGTGGAGCCTTCAGGCTTCATGGCCGGTTTCCTACTGCGCATGCGCACGCGAGTCACGTGGAGCTTTCTGAACGGTCCCGATGGACACACACAGGTCCCAGAAGGCAGCGGGGAGCAGGAGGAAATAACGCCCTGGGCCGTGGCTGGGGTAGGACAAAAAAAAATAGATATCCAAAACTGAGTGGTGGAGGTGTTGTCTTTCCTTTTAAGATAAAGTTGTAAAAGTGGGTGGAACTCCGCTTTAAGGTAAAAAAAAAACTCCTGCAAGCAGCTTTTCCTCCAGCTTCCCCTAAATACTTACCTGAGCCTGATCTTAATCCACTGATGTGCACAAGCCTCTCTTGGCTCTCTCTTTCTCCTCATTGGCTCAGACACAGCAGCAGATCAATCACAGCCAGTGAGGAGAAAGCGGGGAGCAGGGCTGAGCCATGCTCTGTGTGTATTGGACAGAAGAAAATGGCTCGAGAGAGAGCATGCACGAGTGCCCCCCATAGCAAGTGGCTTTTGCTATAGGGGCACTTGGTAGGGGAGGAGCCAGGAGCGCCAGTGGGGAACCTGAGAAATGAAAGGTCGGGGATGCCATGTGCAAAACCGTTGCACAGAGCAGGTAGGTATACCATGTTTGTTATTAAAAATAAAAAAAAATATTTTAGTAATAATAAAAAAAAAATCTGCATTTAAAATCACTTTAGGTGTATTGATATATTCTTATAACTTACATTAGAATACACTAAGTTGAGTATGTATAAATCAAATACACCAAGGGGGTCATTTACTAAAACCGTAGAGTACAAAATCTGATACAGCTGTGCATTGTCAGCTTATAACTTGTTCAATTAAGCTTTGACAATGAAACCTGGAAGCTGATAGGTTTTAGTAAATCAACCCTCAAAAGTAAAAAAAAAAAAAAACACACATTCATTGAGAATAAGCTCTCACCTGTTAGTTAGTTCTCGGTATTCTCCAGTTTTTGTCACTAGATCCACAATCTGGTTCACTATTCCCTGACAAATGTCGAAGTGTTTCTTGTATCGGGCCTGCGCTCGGTCCGCTGCTATCTGGTCGTGTAATTCCTGAACTTTCCGCATTTGTTCCTCGGCATCCAGCTTGGCTTGATGCTGCAAGGCCTGTAACGGTTCACAGGTATATTGTTTAATCATACTTGCCCGAGAGGTTTATTCTTACTTTACCCATAGAAAAGTACATTTCTTATTGCGATTAGCAGGTGATGAAAGATTTCTCTGTTGTTTTTATGGGACAAAGGGAATGAAATAGCAATTGTTTTCTTTTTTTTGACTGATAATGGGAACTTTAAACCCTCTTTTATTTTCAGTACTGTATTACTTGGTTGGTATTTCGTACACTGTCAGAGTGGATGAATGCCTAGAGTGTCCATACAGGTAGCAATACTCTTTTCACCCAGTAGTTGTCAGATCTCAGAGATATGAGTGTCACTGTAAGGACCGGTGTTAATGGGCTTTTGATTGCTTCAAGCCGGTTTTGCATTCCCATTCAAATCTATGGGAATGCAAAACTTGCTTGACAGAGGTCAAATGCAGATTAGTAGGTCAAATACACCTGCCATTATATTATGAATAATCTCAGAATCATCTACCTTATGCCATCGGCAAAAGCACTTATTGTCATAGGGGCAGATGTGCAAAATACCTGACGACAGCTACAGTATCTCACAAAAGTGAGTACACCCCTCACATTTTTGTAAATATTTATTATATCTTTTCATGTGACAAAACGGAAGAAATGACACTTTGCTACAATGTAAAGTAGTGAGTGTACAGCTTGTATATCAGTGTACATTTGCTGCCCCCTCAAAATAACTCAAGACACAGTCATTAATGTCTAAACCGCTGGCAACAAAAGTGAGTACACCCCTAAGTGAAAAAAAGGTCCAAATTGGGCCCAAAGTGTCAAAATTTTGTGTGGCCACCATTATTTTCCAGCATTGCCTTAACCCTCTTGGGCATGGAGTTCATCAGAGCTTCACAGGTTGCCACTGGAGTCCTCTTCCCTCCACCATGACGACATCACAGAGCTGGTGGATGTTAGAGACCTTGCGCTCCTCCACCTTCCGTTTGAGGATGTCCCACAGATACTCAATAGGGTTTAGTTCTGGAGAAATGCTTGACTAGTCCATCACTTTACCCTCAGCTTCTTTAGCAAGGCAGTGGTCATCTTGGAGGTTTGAGGTCGTTATCATCTCTGAAGAAAGGGGATCATGCTCTGCTTCAGTATGTCACAGTACATGTTGGCATTGATGGTTCCCTCAAAGAACTGTAGCTCCCCAGTGCCGGCAGCACTCATGCAGCCCCAGACCATGACACTCCCACCATTATGCTTGACTGTAAGCAAGACACACTTGTCTGTACTCCTCACATGGTTGCCACCACACATGCTTGACACCATCTGAACCAAGTTTAAGTTTGAAGTTTATCTTGGTCTCATCAGACCACAGGACATGGTTCTAGTAATCCATGTCCCTAGTCTGCTTGTATTCAGAAAACAGTTTGCAAGCTTTCTTGGCATCATCTTTAGGGATGACAGCCATGCAGACTAATTGGATGCAGTGTGCGGCGTATGGTTTGAGCACTGACAGGCTGACCCCCACCTCTTCAACCTCTGCAGCAATGCTGGCAGCACTCATAGGTCTATTTCCCAAAGACAACCTCTGGATATGATGCTGAGCACGTACACTCAACTTCTTTGGCTGACCATGGCGAGGCCTGTTCTGAGTGGAGCCTGTCCTGTTAAACCTCTGTATGGTCTTGGCCACTGTGCTGCAGCTCAGTTTCAGGGTCTTGGCAATCTTCTTGTAGCCTAGACCATCTTTATGTAGAGCAACAATTCTTTTGTTTTTAAGATCCTCAGAGAGTTCTTTGCCGTGAGGTGCCACGTTGAACTTCCAGTGACCAGTAAGAGAGAGTGCGAGCGATAACACCAAATTTAACACACCTGCTTCCCATTCACACCTGAGACCTTGTAACACTAACGAGTTGCATGACACCGGGGAGGGAAAATGGCTAATTGGGTCTAATTTGGACATTTTCACTTGGGAGTGTACTCACTTTTGTTGCCAGCGGTTTAGACATTAATGGCTGTGCAAATGTACACCGTTATACAAGCTGTACACTCACTACTTTACATTGTAGCAAATTGTCATTTCTTCAGTGTTGCCACATGAAAAGATGTAATAAAATATTTACAAAAATGTGAGGGGTGTACTCACTTTTGTGAGATACTGTAACAGTGAAACTGGATTAACAAGGCAGGATTATGTCAGGAAAGATAAATCTAGAAACAGAAGGTAAACTAGAACACTGAAGCACAACTTTTTGACCTGGGGACTCTGAACCCATAGTCATGGTATAAAAGCATATTCATAGTATAAAACTATTAATTTTGCTAAAGCATATTCATGTTTTGAAAATGGGGTGGAACCTTTAAATGTTATTTTTGGGGGTGAGGCACTTCTGTGATGGAGCTTCGTGGTAGCTGTTTAGCCTCACTGTACAATTAAACTGCAGATCAACCACATATTACATTAAAACAATCCTTTCCACGATTTCTGAATTGGCAAGCAAACCAAAAATGATTATATGTAGTTCTGAACAATATTTGGGGGCAACATTTAGAGAGTCACTAAACCCAGGTTCACATTGCTGCGGGTTAGAAATCATGCAAATTCACTTCATTTGAAGTCATTTGAACTTGCATGATTTAAACCTGGCAATACAGACCAACTTTAGGGGGAGATTTGACAGATATATGTGCGGGTTCCTGCACAAATATCTATTGAAATTGCACCCAAAGTCCCCAAAAGTACTACAGAAACTACTTTTGGGAACCGGTGCGGCACCTCAAAGTTGGCATCGCACCGATTCGAATGGTGTTATTTCGAGCAATAGCCACTGATTTGGCATGCAATTTGGCATGTTAAATCACATACCAAATCGGACCAATGTGAACCTAGGCTAAATCTGGTGCAGCTCTACATAGTAACCAATCAGCTTCCAACTTCAGCTGAATTCACAATGACGTGCGTTAAAGTGCAGGGAAAATGGATGCGCCTTTCCATTCATTTTATGCGCGTCTTACTTTGTGTTGATCTGCATTATAGCACGCTTGTAAAATGCTTGTAAAATGCAGGTCAATGCATAGACACATAAAAAACAATTGTTTTTTATGTGTCCTGTTCACACTACAATGCTGTGTTGACCTGCTGCATTGCACACTGGTCAACGCAGCATTGTAGTATAAACAGGAGACATAAAAAACAATAGTTTTTTATGTGTCTATGCACTGACCTGCATTTTACAAGTGTGCTAAAATGCAGATCCATGAAAGTTAAAACGCGCATAAAATGGATGGAAATGTAGATCAATTTTATCACAAGTTAGGGCCAATTCACATTGCAAAGCAGAGCAGCAGACGCTATTCACCGCTCCCGCCAACTGTGCTAGAGGGCAGTGTGGTGTACGATTTATTGGATTGCACTGCTCCCTTTTTTTTTTTGTTTTGTATGAGCTTTATTTGAAGTGTTCCAAACGTACACTTCATTCACTGCAATGTCCATCAGCGCACTGTGCGGCCTGCCACTGCAGTGCGATTGGGGCCAGTGCATTGCAATAAAATGCTGCCCATCTGCATTTTAGCGAAGCGATGAGCTGCGTTGCAGTGTGAATTGGACACATAGGAAACAAATGTCTCCTGGGTGTCCCGCAGGGACAGACTTTTTACCATGTAAACGTAATGTAAATGCCTAGTGTGAATTGCCCCTCGGTGTGAATTCAGCCTTCAGCTTGTTTAGTTAAGCTTTGCCAAAAAAACTAGAAGTTGACTGGTTACACACAGCTGCACTAGATTTTGTGTGTACCAGTTAGTAAATCTCCCCCTTAGAGCTGGTTCAACCCATGCAGGCGCAGGATTCGCACAGGAACGCACTGTGTGTTCCTAAGCGATTCACATCGCATTAAAAATGCAGCTCATTTGCCATTTCAGGCGGGTGTCAATAATAAGTTAACGACACCCCTAAATGCGGGTCGCAAACGCAGTGCATTTGCCTGCACCAAATCTGATCTGGGTGCAGTGAATTTCATAGTATGCTGCCTGAACTAATTTTTGTGTGGTGCGATTTCAGCCCATTCAAAAGGAATGAGACTGAAATTGCACCTTGATTCATAGAACTGCATGGGAATCACACAGGAAGGCACAGTGTGTTCCTGTGTGGGCATGGTGTGAACCGACCCCTAATGTCTCCAAAAGCAAAATGCAAAGCACACGGGTCACATTGTGATACCAATCAAAGTGACAAAGTCTCTATACAATGGGCACACTTTGAAGCTTTATTTTACCTTCTCATTCATGGTCAATATACTCTTTGTAACAAGACCCCCTTCCCCAAGATCAGAGGGACATTTTGACTTTCTGAGATCGATAATTGCATATGGCTAGGCAGGCTCGTCCTCATAAAATTTAGGCTAATGAAGATCACTTTCATACCGCTTCTCTTTCAAGTGCCTCCTGGAACTCCTTCTCACGGCGCTCCTGATACTGCTTCTCTCTGAAGATTCTGTTCTGCCTTATGATTTCCTTCTCATGGCGATTGTGCATGAGCTGGACGGCGATTCTGCGCTCCTGCTGAGACTGTTTCATCAAACGATTTATAAGCTGTTCCTCCCGAAATGCTTCCTGTAAAGAGGACCATATCATGACTACTCTGGTAGCATTGGGCTTATTTGATATGCTATCGCATGCTGCTCAATAGGACCCCTTTCACACTGCGGGCGGTTTTCAGGAGCTACAGCGCTAAGAATAGCGCCTGAAAAAAGTGTCTCTATTCACGCCAGTGTGAAACCCCGAGGGCTTTCACACTGGATCGGTGCGCTGGCAAGACGTCACAAAAAGTCCTGCCAGCAGCTTCTTTGGAGCGGTGAACTCACCGCTCCTCCACCTCTGCTCCCCATTGAAATCAATGGGGCAGAGCTGCGATACCGCCCGCAGAACGCAGCCAGAGTGGATTTAATCCCTTTTTGGCTGCTAGCGGGGGGTTAAAACCGCCCCGCTAGCGGCCGAATAGCAGCTCTAAAAATAGTGCTGCTTTACCGCTGACACCCTAGGTGGCTCGGTGTGAAAGGGGTCTTAGATGGACTACAATTTGCTACAGATACAGTGTTGTAACATCCCTAACAGCAATGCTGGTGTGAGCTATACACCTTGAAATTGGTTTGTCTAATGATTTTGATTTTAGTTTAATTTGAAAGCATCGCATTTAAGGTGTACTCTAGTTCTGCGGGCATCATTGTTGTTAGTCTATTACAGATGAAGTGCCAAGAGGGGAAAAGCTAGATATGCCATGTTCAGCTGATGTTTGGTATCATACCAAAATCAATGGTAGGCAGGGGCGGACTGACCATTGGCCCACTCGGGCACTGCCCGAGGGCCCCGAGCCACTAGGGGGCCGACAGTATGTAAAAATCTGTGGTTTTTTTACATCTGTCTCTGAAATGTCCCTTACTGACATCCCTTTGGTCTAAAAATCCCAAGATTATAGCTGCCTCACCTCTCCAGTACCTTCTCAGGCAATAGAAACATGTCTGTGTATACTGTGTGTACATGTATGTGTATACTGTGTGATTGTATACTGTGTGTATGTGTGTATACTGTGTGGCCCCATAAACTCGGATTGCCTGGGGGCCCCATAATCTCCTATTGCCCGGGGGCACCATGAGTTGTCAGTCCACCCCTGATGGTAGGACATTCCATTTTAAATGTAAAGCCGCGTACACACGGGCGGATTGTATGGCCTACTTAGTCTGTCATACAATCCGACGGACAGTCCGTCATACTTTCGAATGAACGGACTTGACCACACACGGATAGCCAAACAGTCCGTCGAAAGCTTGCGCGATGACGTGTACAGCACGTACGACGGGACTAGAAATAGGAAGTCCAATACACAGCAATGCAATCTTCCGCCGTGTAAATCCTTTCTGAGCATGCGCCATTCTTAGTCCGTCGAACTAGCCTACTCACGAGCGGATTGTCCGCTGAAACCAAAGTATGACGGACAGTATTACGGAAATTCCGAAATTCTTAGTACGCCGGACTGCACGCTGAAAAAGTCCGCTGAAGCCCACACACGAGGGGACTGTCCGCTGAAATGTGTTTCGGCGGACTAAGTAGGCCATACAGTCCACCCGTGTGTACGCGGCCTTAAAGTGTCAATAACCACTTCAGCCCTGGAAGATTTTACCCGCTTGCACTTTTTGCAATTCGGCACTGTGTCACTTTCGCTGACGTCCTTATTTCCTCACAAATAGAGCTCTTTTGGTGGTATTTGATCACCTCTGCAGTTTTTATTTTTTGCGCTATAAACAAAAAAAAGCGAAAATTTCGAAAAAACACAATATTTTGTACTTTTTGCTATAATAGATTTATCCCCCAAAAATATATATACAAATGTTTTTTTTTTCTCAGTTTAGGCCGATATGTATTCTTCTATATATTTTTAGATAAAAAATCACAATAAGCGTATATTGATTGGTTTGCGCAAAAGTTATAGTGTCTACAAAATAGGGGATAGTTTTATGGCATTTTTATTATATATTTTTTTTACTAGTAAGGGCGGTGATCTGTGATTTTTATCGGAACTGCGACATTATGGCGGACATATAGGACACTTTTGGCAAATTTTAGGGACCATTGGCATTTATACATCGATCAGTGCTATAAAAATGCACTGATTACTGTAAAACTTCACTGGCCACTAGGGGGTGATCAAGGGGTTAATTGTGTTCCCTAGTAAGGATGAGCTCAGGCGTGTTCCCATGGTCCATGTGTAGAGCCCGCAAGGAAGTCGGCGCAGCGGCTGCGCTAATCACAGGAAGTGAGACATTGCCCGATCTCTGCAGCCGCGCATCGGGAAATGTCTCACCGCCTGTGATTAGTCCAGCGCTGCACTGACTTCCTGGCGGGCTCTGCACTTGGACCATGCAAACACGCCGGAGCTCATCCTTATTCCCTAGTGTGTGTTCTAACTGAAGGGGGGAGGGGACTTTGTAGAGGAGATGACAGATTACTGTTCATACTTTGTATAAACAGACGATCTGTCTGTTCTCCCCTCAGAGAACTGAAAACTGTGTGTTTACACACACAGATCATGGTTTTCAGTGTGTCAGCAGCAATCGTGGGAGCCGGGAACTCGCATCGGCTCCAGTGGCAAGCAGCAGGCGGCAGAGCGGCAGGCACCTAGTGGTCACAGGGTGAAGTGTTGTTTCGCTCAGCCATGCAATTCTTCTGGTTTGCACGGCTGGTCGGCAAGTGGTTAAACCCACACTATGAAAAACTCTCATTACATGCTATATAACAGAGTGTTCATACTCACAAAGCCATTAAATCATTTGTTTTGTGTGGAGTGACATATACCTGGTTGATTCTGCCTACAGCTTTCCCTCCCATATTCTGTGTCCTCACTGCAGATTGCCTGAGATTATGTAGACCAGATGCTGTCCTCTACAGAGCATGGTCAATTTCAGCTCCTTTCTAAGCTCTTGATTTCCTTCTTTTTCCTATTGGTGCATGCCAAATGACTTTACAGTGACACATGTGGATGTATACACAGTGGTAAATGACACTTCTCTCCCTCCTTCTTCATGTCCTTCTGTTGCTAAACACTGAAAGCTGAGTTCTACCCAATAGTGGAAGTTCAACTTTAAGCACTCCTTACCCCCTTCTAGTTTTGACGGGTACCTGTTCCCACTTCTGCTCGGGCTACGCCCGCTGGATTGTGGGATAAGTGAGTGTGTGTTTATTAACCGCTTCCGCATCACCCACTGTACATATACTGTGGCAAGGTGGCCCGGCTGCATATACCTGTATGAGATTTCGTGCATGCGGTGTAGGGGACGCGCATGTGCCACCAGAGCGCCGTTCCCACTGTGATTGAACACAGTGGGAGCCAAACAGTGGGTCCGGCGGCCATGATGGCTGCCGCATCCCGCCAATCTTTCTGTGGAGAGACGAAGCAGCGGTGTGCCTATGTAAACAAGGCAAACTGCTGATCTGTCAGGGAGTAAAAGAGAGCTAAGCTGAGACATGATCTCTCTTTTCCTCCAGTCTGTCCCTCCCCCACACAGTTAGAAAACACCTCCCAGGCACACACTTAACCCCTTGATTGTCCCCGGTGTTAACCCCTTCCCTGCCAGTGTCAATAGTACAGTGACAGTGCATTTTTTTAGCACTGATCACTGTATTGGTGTCACTGGTCCCAATCTGTCTGCCGCAATGTTGCAGTCCCACTAAAAAAACATTGATCACTGCCATTACTAAAATAAAAAGTCCCTAAATCTATCCCAATGTCTTTAGACGCTATAACTTTTGCGCAAAGCAATCAATATACGCTTATTGGGATTTTTTTACCAAAAATATATAGTAGAATACATATTGGCCTAAATTGATGAAGAAATTAGATTTTTTTTACATTTTTTTTATTGGGAATGTTTTATAGCAGAAAGTAAAAAATTGTCACTCTTCTTTTGTTTATAGCGCAAAAAATAAAAAGGTGATCAAATACCGCCAAAAGAAAGCTCTATTTGTTGGGAAAAAGGACATCAATTTTATTTGGCTATAGCGTCTCTCACCTGCGCAATCAGTTAAAGCAACCCAGTGCCACATTTCAAAAAATGGCCTGGTCAGGAAGGGGGTAAAACCTTTCCGAAGTGGTTTAAAGTCAGCAGCTACACTTTTTGTATTACCTTTTTTCTTTCTTTCCCTGGGCTTCTATGTGCACTATGATGTGTTGCAGTGCGTGTGTTTTTTGCGTGTTTGCAGTGTGGAAAAATGCAGCAGGGTCTACTTTGACTGCACTGCAAAAACGTGAACTATGCCTATAGGAATACCTTGATTTTGGATTGTCTATGCAGTTGGAATGCAGTCCAAAATGTATCCAACTACATCCCACTGCGTTAGGTGTGAAAGGGTCCTAACAGTGTTGAAAAATGCAGCTTTCTGTATATTCAATGCACTGCACTAGTGTGATGATGATCTCTGTCCATAGAGTAGCCTGGATTTTGTGATTTCTATGCCAGGGTTCGGCAAACCCGCACCCAGCCCTCCACCACTGAATGTCCGGCCCATCAGTGCCCATGAATAATTCCTCTTCACTGGACAGCGGCGAATGACGATTATCACAGGGCTGCATTGGGGCGGGAACTGCTGGAGTTTACTTTTTCATTAAACAGCAGGTCATTGGTTGTCGGGCGATCCTAGCAACCAATCACAAGCCTGTTAAAGCAAAAAGTTAACTTCAGCAGCTCCCGTCCCCATAAAGCCCCATGATAACGATCTCTGCTGCTCTGTTTGCTGTACACCTATTTAAGGTAAGAGAGTTCTACCTACACAGCATGTGATTGTGGGGTGGGGGACAGAAGACACAACATGGCAGCACCAGAGCCGGATGACAGGTCACTCAGGCAGCAGAAACCGCATAGTGTTGTGTGTGGGACATTCTTATTCTTAGCTACATGGAAGTGAAGACGTCTCAGGGGGGCTCTGGACTGAGTTGCAATGGCTGATTAACAAATGTCCTGAGCGCTTATGGTCATAGCTGTCTGTTTACAATTATAATCTACTTGCTACAGACACGATGATTGTCATTGTGGATCTCTACTCCTGATGCATTGCTTTGTCTCACTGAAAAATGCCGCGTACACACGGGCGGACTGTATGGCCTACTTAGTCAGTCGAAACACATTTCAGCGGACAGTCCGCTCGTGTGTGGGCTTCAGCGGACTTTTTCAGCGTGCAGTCTGGCGTACTAAGTATTTCGGATTTTTTGAAATTCTGTCCGTCATACTTTGGTTTCAGCGGACAATCCGCTCGTGAGTAGGCTAGTTCGACGGACTAAGAATGGCGCATGCTCAGAAAGGATTTACACGGCGGAAGGGAGCATTGCTGTGTATTGGACTTCCTATTTCTAGTCCCGTCGTACGTGCTGTACACGTCATCGCGCAAGCTTTCGACGGACTGTTTGTGCATCCGTGTGTGGTCAAGTCCGTTCATTCGAAAGTATGACGGACTGTCCGTCGGATTGTATGACGGACTAAGTAGGCCATACAGTCCGCCCGTGTGTACACGGCTTAAGGACTCTTGTTGCAGTTCTAATATAACATGTTATTACCTCCTGTGCCCCATGAGCGACAAGCTGCTCTATTAGGACTCTGCGTCTTCTTTTCTCCCGCTGCTCACGTGCCATGGTATCCTCTTCAAGCCTTTTCTGAATTTTTTTTACATAATCGCCATTAGATTCTAGTTTGACGACACCACTGCCAATGCTGCCATTTGACTTTATTCTTTGCAATGTTGGACTCCTGAAAGAAATTTTTATATTTTACAACCTGGATACTTTTTTTCAGTCAATATAAAGAATCCCTCTTTAAAGCCCATCTCCACATTGAGCCCCTTTGCCAGCAGCTCAGCACCTCCCTGATCTAGGAGCAACGCCCCTGGCATTTATTTTTTCGATTTTTTTTTTTTAAGCTGTCCTCTGTCCAGTCACCTCAGATTTGGAGTCCTCATCCTGTGATGGTCGGTCCCCTACAATGCAGAGCTTGGCGCTTATGTCGTGATGTGGTTGCTGTTCTCTGTAACATTTGGTGAGCCCAGGGCAGCTTAATACCTTGCCCCCAGGGGGCATGTCTTTGGCAGCATGGATTCACAGAAAGTGGGTACAACTTTGAAGAGGAGTGGTAGCTGGGAACATAGGAGGAGGAGTGCAGCCATGTCACATGGAGAGAATAAGTACTGCTTTGGTAACTTTATTCTTATATAGGGAAGGGTGAGTTTTTTGAATTTCAGTGGATATGGGCTTAAATGGGAAACTTTTGGGGGGGAAAGGCTCCCATTTAGCAATGGATGCTGCCGCTGTCTGGAAGCAGTGCTAGTTCTGAGATAGAGAACACCTCTGCACCATCTATTTTTATCCCAGAACAAGCATAGTGCGAGGCAGTGGCTAAATGGAAGCCTCTACTGTGGGCCCTGCATCTCCTGTGCAAGCATGCTGCAAACCCCTTCATTTCTTTTTTTTTCTAATTCTTTATTTATAGGAAATGAGGTCAAAATATACAGCAGTACAGATTGGAATATATATATATGTTATATTACTTTACAAAAATCATGTTCAGTCCAAACTTTATCATATCAAGTCTCTCCAGGTATATACAGTATAGAGCAGTGATGGCGAACCTTAGCACCCCAGATGTTTTGGAACTACTTTTCCCATGATGCTCATGCACTCTGCAGTGTAGTTAAGCATCATGGGAATGTAGTTCCAAAACATCTGGGGTGCCAAGGTTCGCCATCACTGGTATAGAGTCAGCTATCAACAAAGGAAATGGCAGATGTAAATCCTACAATCCAAATACACCCAACACCGTTGGATCTTATGGAAACAGAGATACAGTTGTACATTTGATATGTCACACTCTTAACTAAGGAGGAATCTAGATAAGGTCTTAAGATGTGATGTTTTCCACATTTGGAGTGAAGAGGTGGAAGAAGGAGTAGTAATACTAAATAACAGGGTAGGGAACAATGGCAATAAAGGAGGAAGTGAATGTTGGTTGGGTTAAAAGGGAAGGGAAGGGAAAGAGAAAAAGAAAGAGAAAAAAATTGGTGGGGAATGAGTGGACGGCCACTGAGAAGAATTTATGTTAAAAGTGGTTGTAAACCTCAGACATGAAATATGATCAAAGCCCTCTATAGTGTGTACATGTCTCAATTAAGAGCACTAAATTACGTTTCTATCTGCTGCACAGAAATGACATTTCACAGAGCACGTGAGTATATTATAAGTATATTTTTACATTAAAAAAAAAATCTAGACTTTACAATCATTTTAATCATCAGAGGTCTCTTGTAGTCCCTTGGCCTTAAGGTGGAGAAGCTAATGGAGAGACAGTGTTTCACAGGGCTGGAAGGTCAGCCTCTAGCAAGAGTGGCCTTGAACTGTATCAGCGGTGTGTTTTTACTGGCCTTCTTTACCAGCATGATTTGCATTGCATGCCTGTGACCTTCCCATGCCATTTCCTCCATCTCAAGCTCTGTTGGAGAGCCAGTAAGTGTGCACACATCTGCTGGGGAGCCAGTATGTACACGCATATTGAACTCTGTTGGAGAGCCAGTAAGTGTGCACACATCTGCTGGGGAGCCAGTAAGTACATGCATATTGAACTCTGTTAGAGAGCCAGTAGGTATACTCATCTCAAACTCTACTAGAGAGCCAGTGTGTACACTCACAGTGATAGGAGTGGTGCCAAAGAACTGATTTCTATGCATTTTATAAAAATACAGCATTGTAACAACCATAATGTCAGGAAGAGAAAGTGTTGACAGTATACACACATATATTACATATATATATGCATATACTATTATATAAAGTAGTATTTTCTCTAGTATTTTCATATACCGTATATACTCGAGTATAGGCCGACCCGAATATAAGCCGAGGCCCCCAATTTACCCCCAAAAAAACTGGCAAACTTATTGACTCGTGTATAAGCTGAGGGTGAGACATGCCTGTCCATCCCTGTGTGTGTGTCCGTCCATCCCTGTGTGTCCGTCCATCCCTGTGTGTGTGTGTGTCCATCCATCCATCCATCCCTGTGTGTGTGTATGTCCATCCATCCATCCATCCCTGTGTGTGTGTGTCTCCATCCATCCATCCATCCCTGTGTGTGTTTGTCTCCATCCATCCATCCATCCCTGTGTGTGTGTGTCTCCATCCATCCATCCATCCCTGTGTGTGTGTGTCTCCATCCATCCCTGTGTGTGTCTCCATCCATCCATCCATCCCTGTGTGTGTGTGTCTCCATCCATCCATCCCTGTGTGTGTGTGTCCGTGTGTGTGTGTGTGTGTGTGTGTGTGTGTGTGTGTGTGTGTGTGTGTGTGTGTGTGTGTGTGTGTGTGTCCAGCCTACCTGTGTCCCGAGCCTGTGTCCCGAGCCTCCGTCCCGTGCCTTGCCTCCTTGCCTCCGTCCCGTGCCGTGCCTTGCCTCCTTGCCTCCGTCCCGTGCCGTGCCTTGCCTCCTTGCCTCCGTCCCGTGTCGTGCCTTGCCTCCGTCCCGTCCCGTGCCGTGCCTTGCCTTGCCTCCGTCCCGTGCCTTGCCAGGATCGCCGCTCTTCGTCGGCGCCTCGGCGGCCATTCTAAAATTCAAAAGCCGCGCCTCCTCCTTCGCCTGTGATAGGCGGAACACTGAATTTCCCAGCAGCCTGTGTTCCGCCTATCACGGACATCGTCTCATCCTCGTACTACGGACGAGGATGAGACGATGTCCGTGATAGGCGGAACACAGGCTGCTGGGAAATTCAGTGTTCCGCCTATCACAGGCGGAGGCGGAGGCGGAGGCGCTGCTTTCGAATTGTAGTATGTCCGCCGTCTGTCTGCTCGATACGCTGATCGAGCAGTCAGACGGCGATGACTCGAGTATAAGCCGAGGGGGGCACTTTCAGCCTCAAAAAAGAGGCTGAAAATCTCGGCTTATACTCGAGTATATACGGTAATACATGTTTAGGGGTTGATGAACAATCTAAAACGAAACAAATGGATCAATGAGTTGAAGAGTTTTGGGACCTTTTGCTATACAGCTTATTCATTTTTAGAACATCTTCTTTATGGCAGTCATTGAAACTAAAACCGGCCATACATGGATTGAAATTTGGCCAATCCAGCTGGGCCAAGCATGGGCAGCCTGGTTGTATCAATAGATTTGTGTATATTCAGCCTGTCAGGTTTTTACCAAAGGATCAGTGCTGCCACCTAAAGCCAGGAACACTGATCTGTGTATTCTGATGGCGGGGAACACCCCCCGCTGTCAAAATACAATAGCTCAGTGGGAAAGACTTCTCCATCCACATCGAATGTGTGGCTGGGGAAATCAGCAAATTTTTTTTCATCTGGTTGATTGAAAAAAGAATCATGTATGGCTGGCTTAAAGCTTTCCATAAAAATACCTCTGATAAATTGGCAGTCATGTTTATATACTTCCACAGGTATGGTGCAGTACAGAATGTCGCTATACACTGCTGCAAACTCTGTTATTATTGATTGATACTGAGTAAAACCCAATCTTAGAGCAGCTCACATTTACTTTTTTAGACACATCAGAACTTATAAAAAAGAGCCAGCCTGTCAGTCTAGATCAGTGTTTCTCAACCTTTTTTTTCCCATCAAGGCACCCTTTAAAATCATGCACAATCTTGGGCACCCCATTCTAAAATGTATTAAACTAAACTAATAGTTTTTCATAATGTAGGAACATTCACACATATGTGGGACACCCAACGTTAGAGATGATTTATTCTTCCAAGGCAAATACACCTTTGCACACTGGTACTGACTAGTGTTCCAGTGTTTCTCTTCTCCCTCAGTTTCCCTCCCTTATTCAGCTAATGTGAACCCAATGCCGACAGAGGGGGCAGGGGAGGGAAGTGCAGTGCAGGCGCCCAACATTTTCCTCATCAACCAATTACGTAATTGGTTGTTAGGACGGACGGGGGTAGAAGGCTGTAATGGTGCATAATGAAAACATGTGGCTTTATGTAACTAAAATGCAGGCTTGATCTACCCACTGGCTTGCATACAGTTTTTGAAGAATTGTAGGAATTTTGCCAAGGCACCCCTGAAGAAACCTGAAGGCAGGTGCCTGGGCACTCTGGTTGAAAAAGGTTGGTCTAGATCAGGATGGCTAGAAATTGTGGACAGTAGAACAGTACAACATCCAGACATACCTTCCATTTGGTGTAATGCTGTTAATCGTAGCATCTTTCTTTGCTGATCTTTCAAATCTTGCCAGTTCTTGGTAAACCTCCTAAAAAAAAAAAAAACAACAACAAAGTGCTTGTGCTGTTTTATGGCTCCATCTTGTGTTCATAATACCATTATGCATATAATAAAATGATTCGATAACAGAATTAAATAAAAGGATCTAAAAAAGGGTGTGATGCTGCATTGAAAATATCATTTTTGTATATGATGTTATAGCTACATTATTTTCAGATTCTTTTATTGATGATGCACTCATCCTTGGTTAAATGCTTTCCTATAGAAAGAGAAGCCCTTGCAAGCAGTTTACTGGTGATATATGGTGTTCACATATTGACATTTGGCACTAATGTAAAGTGCACAGTAACAGATGAACTGCAGTGCACTACATTATAGTGGCATTAGTTTTGAGTAGCACCCCAATAAACCTGTGTTTTGGGGCATCATAATGCACAAATGTTAGCCAGCTGTGCATTGCGGTGCACTAGAAAAAAAAAAGGTGCCTATTCAGGTCCGTTGTGATGCTTTGACAGGCCATTCTACATGATTGTGCGTTAAACCATAACATAATATACAGTAACGGACTTAAACTGTAATTATACTCACCTTGAATCCGGCGATGCACCATCAGCAGGAACTTCCCTGCTGACATCTTCAGGCGGCTTACTTCCAGGTCTCAATCGCTGGTCAATGTCAATTGCCGGGCCAAGATGAGGTCACTCCTGTGTATGCACGGAAGCTCTGTCAGCTTCGGCACTACCAAATTTGTGCAGTGAGCTGTGCTTGCACGGCTTACTGTACAGTGGTGGACAGACATATAAGTAGCTTTAATGTACAGTGCCTTGCGTAAGTATTCGGCCCCCTTGAACTTTTCAACCTTTTGCCACATTTCAGGCTTCAAACATAAAGATATAAAATTTTAATTTTTTGTGAAGAATCACCAACAAGTGGGACACAATCGTGAAGTGGAACGAAATCTATTGGATAATTTAAACTTTTTTAGCAAATAAAAAACTGAAAAGTGGTGCGTGCAAAATTATTCGGTCCCTTTACTTTCAGTGCAGCAAACTCACTACAGAAGTTCAGCTGAATCTCTGAATCTCTGATCTCTGAATGATCCAATGTTGTCCTAAATGACTGATGGTGATAAATAGAATCCACCTGTGTGTATTCAAGTCTCTGTATAAATGCACCTGCTCTGTGATAGTCTCAGGGTTCTGTTGAAAGCGCAGAGAGCATCATGAAGACCAAGGAACACACCAGGCAGGTCCGTAATACTGTTGTGGAGAAGTTTAAAGCCGGATTTGGATACAAAAAGATTTCCCAAGCTTTATACATCCCAAGGAGCACTGTGCAAGCGATCATTTTGAAATGGAAGGAGTATCAGACCACTGCAAATCTACCAAGACCTGGCCGTCCCTCTAAACTTTCAGCTCAGACAAGGAGAAGACTGATCAGAGATGCAGCCAAGAGGCCCATGATCACTCTGGATGAACTGCAGAGAACTACAGCTGAGGTGGGAGAGTCTGTCATAGGACAACAATCAGTCGTACACTGCACAAATCTGGCCTTTATGGCAGAGTGGCAAGAAGAAAGCCATTTCTCAAAGATATCCATAAAAAGTCTCGTCTAAAGTTTGCCACAAGCCACCTGGGAGACACACCAAACATGTGGAAGAAGGTGCTCTGGTCAGATGAAACCAAAATCAAACTTTTTGCCCACAATGCAAAACGATATGTTTGGCGTAAAAGCATCACAGCTCATCATCCTCAACACACCATCCCCACTGTCAAACATGGTGGTGGCAGCATCATGGTTTGGGCCTGCTTTTCTTCAGCAGGGACAGTGAAGATGGTTAAAATTGAGGGGAAGATGGATGCAGCCAAATACAGGACCATTCTGGATGAAAACCTGTTGGAGTCTGCAAAAGACCTGAAACTGGGACGGAGATTTATCTTCCAACAAGACAATGATCCCAAACATACAGCAAAATCTACAAAGGAATGGTTCACAAATAAAGGTATCCAGGTGTTAGAATGGCCAAATCAAAGTCCAGACCTGAATCCAATCGAGAATCTGTGGAAAGAGCTGAAAACTGCTGTTCACAAACGCTCTCCATCCAACCTCACTGAGCTCGAGCTGTTTTGCAAGGAAGAATGGGCAAGAATTTCAGTCTCTCGATGTGCAAAACTGATAGAGACATACCCCAAGCGACTTGCAGCTGTAATCGCAGCAAAAGGTGGCTCTACAAAGTATTAACGCAAGGGGGCCGAATAATTTTGCACGCCCCACTTTTCATTTTTTTATTAGTTAAAAAAGTTTCAAAAATCCAATAGATTTCGTTCCACTTCACAATTGTGTCCCACTTGTTGGTGATTCTTCACTAAAAATAAAAGTTTTATATCTTTATGTTTGAAGCCTGAAATGTGGCAAAAGGTTGAAAAGTTCAAGGGGGCCAAATACTTTTGCAAGGCACTGTAGAAGAGACACAGCATGTCTCTTCTGCATTCAAAATCCCGCCTGTCTACCCATTTTCATTTTGTAGCCTAAAGATCCACTTTAAATATGCACCTGCTTTTTTTTCTACTCTACACAAATATATGAAACTGGCCTTAGACTTTGTGGCAAATCAGGATACAAAAGTACTACTGAACTAGACTACTAGTTGCTGTTACTACAGTGATAGCAACAATCCTTTGAGTCCAGTGCCAAGCGGCTGGCATTCGGCAAAGTAACCATAGGGGGTCACTCGCTTGCCACTGCCACCATTCACAGAATACATAGTATTCTTCCCAATGAATACAAGGTGTTTTCTGATCTGATGAGTTGGACAGGCACGGAAAGACAGCCTCCTGGCACTGGACCTGGAAGACCAATCATTGCAGTAGAGGAGAACACTACAATAATTTGCAGCTTCCTCAAATATTCACATCTAAACTTTAATTGGAATGATAATAGATGTACCTCTGCTTCTTTCTTCTTTCTGAGGATCTTCTGTGCTTCCATGGCTCTTAATGTTCGGTTTGGTGGAGGTTTGGGAATCTGCACAATTGCAGCCTGAATTCGGGCCATTATTTCATTTTGTCTCCTTCTTGCTCGGCGTAGCTAGTGATGGAAAAAATAAGGAGTAAACTTGTACTATATTATAATATACCATTTCCTGGCAATACTAACATTTAATTCCAAACCTCCCTCTCACCCCTTCAGAACATTCCCAACATAATTATTTTTCTTTACCTTGTTCCTATAGAGAGAAACAGCTTTTATTACTTCCCCTAACATCACTTGGATGGAGGGGTCAGACCTTTCAATCATCTGCCCGTCATTTATTAATAGATTATTGATAGAAACAAAGTACAGCCTTCTATGAATGGAGAAGGTGGGCAAAAAGAGCGGACATAATCAGCATAGACAGCCTGTGCAACAGAGTTCCATAAACCCCCCAAAAAAATACAATCATGACAGCAGGGAAGGGGGGGGCAACATGACATAGATGGAGGAGGATTTAATCTAACACAAGAGGCATCAGCACAAGGAACACATCCTGCTGACTGCAAAGCATTGTTGTGAATTCATGAAGAAATACATTTAATATTCACTGGCAGAGATGAGAGATTTCAGTAGGCCTCAAAAATGAAGTGAACTATTGCTCTTGTAAAGCAGATGAGCTTATTTTCTTTTACAAGTCTCAAATATATCAACTATTTAAAGCGGGGTTCCACCCTGAAGTGGAATTTCCACTCATTGGAATCCTCCCCCCCTCCGGTGTAACAGTTGGCACCTTTCAGGGGGGAGGGGGGTGCAGATACCTGTCTAAAGCCTTCTACACACGGTCGGAGAATCCGTCGGAATGCGTCTTATCGGACCGTGTCGTCGGATAATCCGACTGTGTGTGGTATGCATCGGACTTATTCCGTCCGAATCTCCGTCGGACCCAATTTTCCAACATGTTGGAAATATTTTCCGGCCAACTGGTTTGATCGGACATACTCCGATCATGTGTAGAGAATTTTGATCGGACCAAGTGCCACGCATGCTCAGATCAAATTCCTACATCAAAGCTATTGGCTACTAGCCTGAATGTAGTCCCATCGTAACGAAATTACGTCATCACGTTCTGAATGATCGGATTTTTCGACAACTTAGTCCGACCGTGTGTATGCAACAGTTTCGGACAAGATCCGACGGGCAAAATCCGACGGACAAAATCCGATGGATTTGGTTGGCAGAATGTCTGACCGTGTGTACAGGGGCTTAGACAGGTATTTGCACCCACTTCTGGGCATAGACTCCCACGGGAGTCTATACTTCTTCCTGTCCTGGCGTGCTGTCTGCTGGCACACACACGGGTCCCAGAGACAGAGCGGACCATTCCCATTGCGCTACTCGCGCATGCACAGTAGGGAACAGGGAAGTGAAGCCACAACGCTTCACTTCCTGATTGCCTCACCGAGAATGGCGGCAGCAGCAGCCGAGAGATCGATCGGCCTCGGCTGCCGACATCGCTGGACCCCGGGACAGGTGAGTGTCCATTTATTAAAAGTCAGCAGCTGTAGTATTTATAGCTGCTGGCTTTTAATATTTTTTTTTTCCAGTGGACTCCCTCTTTAAGGTTTTTACAAGCAGATGTTGGGACAGAGATTTGCCTGAACAATAGGGTCTTTTGGTCACAGACACCAGAAAAAAATGTATCCGCCCTTGTCGAATGGACAAGGAAAGCAGCGCAAATATATGGCTCGGTGGTCATACATAGAATTTACCTGTGACTAACAGTCGTTAAACCTGAATAGCTAGAACAAATTTCACATTGTTTCAGAAAGTAAGATGGCTCACTAAGCAAAGTAGCTAGTATTGTCTCAGCTTCTCATAAAACAATGGCAATTTACATTGGTTACTAGCATCAATGAACACTATAGATATATTCGTTAGAACATATATAAAAAAAATACATATTATAAAAATAAAATATATTAACTTAAAGAGATAAACACCAAACACATGTGAGACACCTGGTGGTTGAAGGTGCTATTACCTTAAAATCATTAGGCTCATGGGAAAGGTAATCATTACGTTTTGCCTGCCAATGAGGAGGGAACACATACCTTTTGGGCAGAACTTAGTATAATGTTATGATCTTATTATTCAAGAGGATATTTAAGAAGCAAGAGAGATGACATAGAGAGGAAGCTCAGGAACCCACCCTGAGAAGGGACTCTGGGAGATACATAGACTCCCAGACAGACTGACACTCATGCACCATGCATGAATACATATTTTAACATTCATGAAGATTCCTGAACCCGGCAGCCATCTTAAAAATCCTGGTAACCAACAATCCAGACTAGTAGCCATTTGGAATGGGTAAATATGCCATGTTGATTTTATCTTGTATATTCTTTCAAATATTGATGTATTAAATATTCTACTATTGATAATCATTCTCGCGAATCAATAACCGCCTTTTAGATTTTTTTTTTCTAAATTAAATTTTTTATTATATATTTCTTTTTGCATAGTTGCCACTTTTATTGACAAACAAACATCTAATTTATTTCACATTATTAACCACTTACTTACCTGCAGTATAGTAATGGTTGGATGTGTGAAATACAGACGTTCTGTTTAATTGTCAATTATCATAAGGTTATTGATTCTACCGAGAAGTTATCATGGTGATATTACATCCAAGGTACTACGCCCATTTTGTGGGTGTTTCCATTAATTGTCAAGGTTTTCATGTGAAGCAATTGATATTTTAATTTCATGTAAATATTTGTTTTTTGTCAACCAATAAATGTAACTATTTTGTATGATCACTTGTCTCCGTGAATAAGTTTCACATGTATAGACTGTGTTATATAGATTGATTTTGCATCTTAAAAATATCCTTGTTAAAAATGACTTAATAAATACTGTGCAGGAAACTGTCCTTAAAAAGCACAACAGCATGCTATTTTGGCTGCACTTTGAGAGTAGGTTTAGAGTGGGGTGTAGGCTTTACTTCCACTTCAAGGCATGCACTTATTAGTCACATTCAAAGCCTAATCTATCTAGCCCTGTAAAGAAAAAATTGCTATACTTACCTATTCTGCAGCCGCTCCAGTCTGGTCCCCTGCTGAGCTGTCAGCGCCAGCTTCAGTGTCTAGGCATGTGCAGGAGAGGCAGCGGCCAACGGAAGCCCCATAGTAAGCATATGGATGACGTCACTTCCCAACCGTCAGCTTTCTCCTGAACACAGAGGGCGCTGCTGGAGACTGGGCCGGAGCAGCTGCAGAACAGGTAAGTATAGCGATCTTTTCTTTACAGGGCTAGCTAGATCAGGCTTAGAATTAGTTAGGTTTTGCCTTTAATTCCACTTTAAGTAACAACATATGTATCACAATATGGAAGTTCTGATGCATTTATCTAATTTACAAGAACAGTATAAAATGAAATTTCATCACTGTAAAATCTTCAGCATACAGAAGTCATTGTCCAGCTATAGATTTTACATCATAGTATATCCAAGAACAGATGTTACATATTTATTATGAACATAGGAACTAGAAAACCTGTCAGCCTCATCTACATTTATGCTACCTTTTCAATATCCTGCATTCTTAGTTCCTCTTGTATCTTCTGGATGTTCTTCAATTCATCGTTTTGTATTTGGGCGGTCTTCTCGTCCATCTCTTTCGCTTTTAGATCAAACTGCTTGGTCACTTGTTGTAAATTTAAATCTGTCTGCCGAGGGACCAATGTTTTAAGCCGCTAGAAGAGAACACATAAAGCACTATTCAGCTTAACAGCTTGTAATTCAAACATAATTACACAAATTCTAAAAAGTATGAACAAAAAAAAAAGCATGATCAAATATGGGTATAGAGCACTAGCTTCATGAAGTACCATGCCAATGAAATTTTGGGATACATTTGATTTTGGCTACTGCAGATTACACGAATTTCAGATTTAGGCAAATTAAGTGAACTTATTCTAGCACAGCTTTAGTAATGGTGAATAGCAGTGGCGCACGCATTCAGGTGCATGTCAGTTAGCATGTACACATACCTATCTTTGGTCTTGGCACCAAATGTTCTACTTGAAGCTTGGCCTTACTAGGAGACTGGTCATCAGCTGTACTTAGGTAAAATTACTTGACATCAACAGCCTGTGCCTAAACCTTTGCTCTCCTCTTAAACCTGCATCGGCCTGTCTAATTGGATCCTTTCGTTGTCTGATCATTGTCAGTCTCTACCAGTTTACCTTTCATCTGTCCAAAACCTGCACCTTCACTGGCTATGTATTGTCTTTTTCCCTCAGCAGTCCTTGGCTGGATGATTTCCTGCTAACTTCACTTGTGTTACATCCACCATAGTGTGCCCTAAAACATTCCCTAGCTAAAGCAGCCCATAGACTTCTCGATTCTCTTTACTTCCACCACAGGTATAGTCAGTGCCGATGGGGGAATGCCTCTCGCATCGCTATTTTATTCTGCTAACGACAGCAGAATAAAATAATTACTGCTAGCAACTACTGCCAGTGGCAGTAATTGCATGCAGAAAGATCCGATGGGCTGGATCAACTTGGGTGCAAGCAGTCTGCCATACATGGATCACAATTCAGCTGTTCACTTTTTAATTGGCTGATTTTCAATGCATGTATGGATGGCTTTACTCTGCATGGTATTGTTGATCTTCGTTACTACTACGCAGGCACATGTGCCACTCCACAGCCCCAGAATTACCTGTTGTCAATCAGGGAATTTTGAGCTGGAGAAGTAGAAGAGTCTGCACTAATCATCTGGGTCTTCCATCAAGTATGTGACAAATGGTGATAAAGTACCTTATTAGTCTTCAAAACAACCCCTATATCTCTGTGGAGCTTTCGGTTGGAAGCTAGGCATAGGAAGTACCCGTGACTGGAGATATTCATGGGGTAGGCTTGTACAACTCCAAGCCTGTTGACTGCACAGGTGCAGCTGGTGGTGTTGAGAAAAGCAATGGAAACAAATCTACAGCTCAGGACAGGAAGTGGAGAGGTAGAGTCTGGATTATCCCAGTTATAGTCACGTTCATACAGGTGAGCTGAGATATTCACATTTAGTCACATGTGCCCAAGAGGGTTGAGGTGAGATGTAAAGGTGGCCTAAAACACTTTGCATTATAGTGAACTAAATCTATCAGAATTGTACAAGCTGGATTTGGATATTTTCTATGGGATACTGTACTTAAAGTGGAACTTTACCCATAACAACTTGAAAAAAAATTACGGTTGTGCTCATAAGTTTACATACCCTGGCAGAAT
The DNA here is from genome assembly GCF_037356315.1 of Lithobates pipiens. Lineage (NCBI taxonomy): Eukaryota > Metazoa > Chordata > Amphibia > Anura > Ranidae > Lithobates > Lithobates pipiens. The sequence continues at coordinate 228,471,229 of NW_027507790.1, forward strand.
TTATGATTTCCTGGCCATTTTTCAGAGAATATGAATGATACCCGAAAAAAAAATTCCTTCAATCATGGTTAGTGTTTGGCCGAAGCCATTTATTAACAATCAAATGTGTTTACTCTTTTTAAATCATAATGGCAGCAGAAACTACCCAAATGACCCTGATCAAAAGTTTGCATACCCTGCTGATTTTGGCCTGATAACATGCACACAAGTTGACACAAAGGGGTTTGAATGGCTATAAAAGGTAACGATCCCCACCTGTGATCTGTTGCTTGTAATTAGAGTGTGTGTGTGTTTAAGGTCAATGCATTTCTAGACTCCTGACAGATCCTTGCATCTTTCATCCAGTGCTGCACTGACGTTTCTGGATTCTAAATCATGGGGAAAGCAAAAGAATTGTCAAAGGCTCTGTGGGAAAAGGTAGTTGAACTGTATAAAACAGGAAAGGGATATAAAAAGATATCCAAGGAATTGAGAATGCCAATCAGCAGTGTTCAAACTCTAATCAAGAAGTGGAAAATGAGGGGTTCTGTGGAAACCAAACCATTTTAGTTTTTAGACCAACTAAAAGTTCAGCCACAACTGCCAGGAAAATTGTTCAGGATGCAAAGAAATACCCACAAATAACTTCAGGTGAAATACAGGACTCTGAAAACATGTGGTGTGGCTGTTTCAAGATGCACAAAAAGGAGGAACTTGAATAAAGATGGGCTGCATGGTCGAATTGCCAGAAGAAAGCCACTACTACGCAAATGCCACAAAGTATCCCGCTTACAATACGCCAAATAGCACAGAGACAAGCCTCGATCCTTCTGGCACAAAGTCATTTGGAGTAACGAGACCAAAATTTAGCTTTATGGCCACAACCATAAACGCTACATTTAGAGAGGTGTCAACAAGGCCTATGATGAAAGGTACGGAGGTGTATCAATGTTTTGGGAATGTGTGAACTACAAAGGCACAGGATATTTGGTCACAATTGATGGATGCAGTATATTATCAAAAAATACTGGAGGAACACTTGCATCCATCAGCCAGGAAGCTACGCATGGGACATACTTGGATATTACAACATGACAATGATCCCAAACACAAGGCCAAGTTGACCTGTCATTGGCTACAGCAGAATAAAGTGAAGGTTCTGGAGTGGCCATCTCAGTCTTCTTACCTCAATATCATTGATCCACTCTGGGGAGATCTCAAAACGTGCAGTTCATATAAGACAGCCCAAGAATTTAAAGGAACTGGTGGCTTTTTGCCAAGAGGAATGGGCAGCTTTACCATCTGAGAAGATAAAGAGCCTCATCCACAAATACCACAAAAGACTTCAACTGTTATTGATGTTAAAGGGGGTGATACACGGTATTAAGAACTGGGGTATGTAAAGTTTTGATCAGGGTCATTTGGGAAGTTTCTGTTGCCATTATGATTAAAAAAAAAAAAAAAGAGTAAACACAGTTGATTGATAATAAATGGCTTCACTACACTAACCATGAGTGAAAGAAAAGGGTTTGTATTATCATTTATATTCTCTGAAAAATGGCCAAGAAATCATAGATTTTGCCAGTCTGTAAACCTATGAGCACAACTGTGTGTTCTTTAGCAAGAAACATCCATCCCACCTTAATAATTATGCTACCAACATCAGTGTGTGCTTTAAATTGCCATTGGTATTGCGCCTGTTTCTTCTTGTTGGAGGCTGCCATTTTGCTGAAGCTCAGAGCCCCTGAGCAGACGTAAATTCTAAAAGTGAACCCATTGATTTAATAATAATTTCAAAATAGTTACATTCCTGGAATGTCAGGATTAATAACTGTCACATTTGCTTCTTTCCTCAACCAAACTGTCAAACCATGAAATGATTGGTGCCATGCAACTGGTCACATGTGCAGCACCATGGCAGTTGCAGATCAAACAGAAGCAGCTTCTTTGGCTGTAATAGATAGGATGATTTAATTACGCTTTAAGGGCCAGTTCACATCAGATGCAGTTCCGGTGTGTTTTTAAAACAATTTGCTATGTTTTAGTACAGTTCTGTGCAGAAAAAAATACAGCTTGCTCTACTTTTTTTCCTGCACCAGAAACTGACTGGAACTGACTGCACTGGTGTGAACTAGAGCCACTGGAATACATGGAAACCACTGTGCGTGAATTTTTAGTGCAGAAAAAAGCACACAGAACTGCATCTGGTGTGAACTAGCACTAAGGCTGTCAGCAGATTGGCACCTAAAAGTGCCAAAAAATTGGAGAGCAATTGAACATGTGCAGAGCAGGATGAGACAGTGTATTACTTGATTTTAACGGTATAGACACTTATTCATAATGTTTTACATAGTTGTAACTGCAAAAGATCCAGCCTGAAGTCATCTAGCAGGACTTTTTTGACAAAAGTTCCACGGTAGGAATCAGCGCACATCATTATAACTGTCACAGCCAGGATCTTGGAGGTGTGGGTTGTAATTAAGTATTAAGTCAGTGTTTCTCAAATCCAGTCCATAAGGCGCCCCAACAGGTCATGTTTTCGGGCTCTCCATTATTTTGCACAGGTGATTTGATCAGTTTCACTGCCTTAGTAATTACCACAGCTGTTTCATCTGAGGGAAATCCTGAAAACATGACCTGTTGGGGCGCCTTGAGGACTGGAGTTGAGAAACACTGTATTAAGTACAATAAGGAAAAGTCAGAGAAGTCAGACTCCCTTATTTGTATGTAGCACCCTCTAGTTAGGTATGGCGCTAGAGTGAGGATTTTCTGGCAGAGTAAATACATTTAGGCCGGCCTAGCTGGTGCCTAGGCCTGTTTGTTTTCATTCTAGTCTGGGAGTGGCTCAGGGCAGCAGCTGGTGACTCACAGGTAGCAGCACAGTCCCCTCCCTCTTCTTTCTAGAATGTGCTAGAAGAGGAGGAGAGATGGAGCTGCCTGGGGTATTCTGGGGAGCCTTGACCAATCCCCAACTTGGACTGGCAGGGGGCAGGCCTCTTAAATACCTGGGGTCAGCCCAGCTGGGGAGGAGTTTTCGGGTGGAAGAGCTGGAGTGAGAGTGTGGAGGCTGTCGGGGCCCATGAGGAGCTCCCCCGTCTGGGGGGGTGCAGCAAGGAGGAGTAACGAGATCCTGGAAGGAGAGGCACATGAAAGAGCATGTAGAGGAGAGCAGGAGAAGTCACTTCTAAGAGTCCCCAGGGAGGACTACCGGCCACAACAGGGGGGGGGGCTGTGGAGTCAAGCACAGTCAGGAGAACTGGGGGGGCATGCCTGAGAGAACTGAGAGATTGCAGTTTGAGATGGGTACAGAACCAGAAGAGAGGACTGTGGGGAGGGCAGTGGAAAGAGGTCTCTGCTGCTGGGTTAGCTGGCAGGGCCTGAAGAGAGCTATCTGGGAGCAGTAGCTGAATAGAAGACAACTAGCAACTGAACTATTTCTACACCACAGGGGCCTGAGGTCCCTGCCCACAAATAGCAGTTCATTGAGGCCTGGCTGAAGCAGTGTCAGGTCTACCCATGCGGTGCTAGCTAGTCTGGAGAAATAACAGTCTGCAGCAAGGGAAGTGCTTGTGGAGAAACGGTGTGCAGTGTTGGAGAGAGGATTGGAGTGTATATAGAAGTCCCAAGTAAGTTTGCACTAAATATTTCTGGGCATTCCATAACTCCCAATTTCCCATCCAAGTTAAATCCTCTCAAATAAATTAAAAAAACAAAGCTACAAATCTATGGACTGATCTATGTCTCTATAATTGACAGAGATGGATGCAGGGCTCGAGTGCTGCGGGAACGCATGGGAACGGCGTTCCCGTACTATTTCCACAGCGGGAACGCCGTTCCCATTAGCTGTCTGAGCAGGGCCGGCTGAGGCTATGCAGCGCGTAGTCCGCGCCGCTCCTCAGCCGCCGAGTGACTGGTTGCTAGGCAGAGGCCGCTCCGCATCTAGCAACCGGTCACATGACTTCGGCGTGGGCACGCACTGGCACGAGCCCGTCAGTGTGACACACGCTGCGCGCCGGACTGTCCTCCCGCTCCCCTCTACCCAGTGCCTCCTGGGGAAACAGCCGCTGCAGTGCACTTTGAGTTTACTTCTTCTCCCCCCAGAACAGAAGGGAAGAAGAGAATACCAGGAGGTCAGTCACTAGTAGTGTCATGTGTAAGTAAGTTGCATTCTGCAATACCCTGCCAAATTGCCAATACTCATCAATACTCTGCAATACCCCGCCAATACTCTGCAATACCCCGCCAATACTCTGCAATACCCTGCCAATACATACCCTGCCAATACTCTGCCAATAAATACCCTGCCAATAAATACCCTGCCAATAAATACCCTGCCAATAAATACCCTGCCAATAAATACCCTGCCAATAAATACCCTGCCAATAAATACCCTGCCAATAAATACCCTGCCAATACTCTGCAATACCCTGTCAATACTCTGCAATACCCTGTCAATACTCTGCAATACTCTGCCAATACTCTGCAATACATACCCTGCCAATACTCTGCAATACCCTGCCAATACTCTGCCAATACACACCCTGCAATACCCTATCAATGCTCTTCAATATTCTTCCAATACTCTTCAATATCCTGCCAATACTCTGCAATACTCTGCAATACATACCCCGCCAATACTCTGTAATACCCTGCCAATACTCAGCAATACATACCCTATCAATACTCTGCAATACCCTGCCAATACTCTGCAATACATACCCTATCAATACTCTGCAATACCCTGCCAATACTCTGCCAATACACACCCTGCAATACCCTATCAATGCTCTTCAATATTCTTCCAATACTCTTCAATATCCTGCCAATACTCTGCAATACTCTGCAATACATACCCCGCCAATACTCTGTAATACCCTGCCAATACTCAGCAATACATACCCTATCAATACTCTGCAATACCCTGCCAATACTCTGCAATACATACCCTATCAATACTCTGCAATACCCTGCCAATACTCTGCAATACATACCCTATCAATACTCTGCAATACCCTGCCAATACTCTGCAATACATACCCTATCAATACTCTGCAATACCCTGCCAATACTCTGCAATAAATACCCTATCAATACTCTGCAATACCCTGCCAATACTCTGCAATACTCTGCAATACATACCCCGCCAATACTCTGTAATACCCTGCCAATACTCAGCAATACATACCCTATCAATACTCTGCAATACCCTGCCAATACTCTGCAATACATACCCTATCAATACTCTGCAATACCCTGCCAATACTCTGCAATACATACCCTATCAATACTCTGCAATACCCTGCCAATACTCTGCAATAAATACCCTATCAATACTCTGCAATACCCTGCCAATACTCTGCAATACATACCCTGCCAATACTCTGCAATACCCTGCCAATACTCTGCAATACCCTGCCAATAGTCTGCAATACCCTGCCAATACTATGCAATACCCTATCAATACTCTACAATACACACCCTATCAATACTCTGCAATACATACCCTGCCAATACTCTGCAATACCCTGCCAATACATACCCTGCCAATACTCTACAATACTCTGCCAATACTCTACAATACATACCCTGCCAATACTCTGCAATAACCTGCCAATACTCTGCAATAACCTATCAATACTCTGCAATACTGTGCCAATACTCTGCAATACCCTGCCAATACTCTGCAATACCCTATCAATACTCTGCAATACCCTGCCAATACATACCCTGCCAATACTCTGCAATACCCTGCCAATACTCTGCAATACCCTGCCAATACTCTACAATACATACCCTATCAATACTCTGCAATACCCTGCCAATACTCTGCAATACCCTATCAATACTCTGCAATACCCTGCCAATACATACCCTGCCGATGCTCTGCAATACTCTGCCAATACTCTTCAATACATACCCTGCCAATACTCTGCAATACCCTGCCAATACTCTTCAATACTCTGCCAATACTTATTCCTGTTTGTGGGATATTTTCTAATGGGCTGTGTAACAGAATTTGGAACAGGGTGTATTTGTGGTAGAAATTCCCTGCGAGGGAAAGATCATCACCCATTGTGTTGATTGTTTTGTTTGACACGTTATTTTGTTTTTGTAAACTGGCACTTTACAATAAATGTTGTACTGTATTTTCTGTGCAGTATTTATGCATATGAGCGTACCTTTTTTTTTTTTTGGTGGGGGAATGGATCTTGGGTGGGAGTTCCCACACTTTTTTTCCCAGGACTTGACCCCTGGATGGATGTCTGGCTGGGCTGGGTGACAGGTAAACCACTACATTCAGCAACCCCTACAGGGGCATAGCTACACGTATACTTGTTCCAGGACATCAATTTAGAATGTATTGAAGCCCAAGCATGAGCATGCAGCCAGGCTACTAGCATTCATACAGAACGGTGAGCAATAGCTGCTTGCATACTTTTCTAAAGACAGGTTTGGTTTACTGTTAACTGTGAACCTGTAACATCAAAAGTAAAGTGGAACTGAACCTATCAACCTAACATTTATATTCCCTAACTGTCACATTTGCTTGAGTCTTCAACCAAACTGTCAACCATCAAATGGCTATTGTCAAAACTGATCACATGTACAGCACCATAGCAGTTGAAGATCAAACAGAGGCTAAGATGGCAGCTTCCTTGGCTGAAAAGGCTAGCAAGGTTTAATTCTGATTTAAAGTAGAACGCCACCCAAAAGGGGAAGCTCCATTCCACTTGTTTGCTTCCTCCCCACCCCCCGCTACTGCCACCTTTCAGGGGGGCGGGGGTAGCAGATACCTGTCAAAACCAGCAACCAGGTATCTGCTCTCACTTCTGGGTAAGATTGATGCAACCATTGTGCTGCTTTGGGAGACACAAAGGTCCCAGATAACAGCGGGAGCATTCAGAAAGTGCAGCGCGATTCACGCTTGCGCAGTAGGAAACAGGCTGTTTCCCTCAGCGAAGATGCTGGCGCCTGCACCCGGAGTTGATGGACAATTCAGCTTGGGGTGATGACATTGCGGGCTCCCTGGACAGGTAGGTGTCCTTACATTAAAAGTCAGCAGCTACAGTATTTTCTTTCCCCAAGGTTGGAACTCCTCTTTAACCTCTTTGCGCCGAGCGGCTGCATATTTGCATGCATTAGCTCAGACAGTGCTGTGTCGAGAGCCCTGGTACAGTGACTGGCGGCTCACAGAAGGTTCCCGATCGCCCTTTGTGATTGGGACTTTTCCAATCAAGTAAACTGCCATGATAGCCAACTACAGCGGCCACGTGACCATAAGCCCCGCCATGCCTCCCGGCATAGCAAACCCCTTAAGGGACTGTGACAGCCAATGGCAAGAGGTTAATAAATAAATATAACTCAATAAAATGAGAAACTAAAAGGTGCATGTATGTAGCATAGGATTTAAGTCAACAGTTTTTGGTTCTGAAAACACAGGGTCAATATACTTTAGACAAGATCTATAATTTAGTACCAATGCAAAGCTCTGGGGCACCTACTTTGCATTGGAGGATTCCTGGGGTTGTATCAGCGTTCTGACCACGCTATTTTCCATGGCAGTTAAGCAAATTAGCTGACCAGTTGGATAATGAAGCAGCAGAATGCGGTTGCGGCCACCACTCAGTACCCAGTGTTAAAAGAGTAGATTGGAATGCCAGAGTACCCGAATGGCTAATATGGTTACCCCCTAGCTTTTTAAGTCCAATATGCTGCAGTGCAGGAAATTACATAAAGCTAATATAAAGACAAATTCATGCACTAAAAATTGAATTACGTTGTATATTTAATATATGATAGTGATTCCACTGTAAGTGCTCCAAATAGATATATAAAGATAATCATTACTACTTTACCTCTCTATACATTTCAGTGCCAATACTCTGCAGCTTTGCTGGGGCGGCCGGTCTCAAGGTCTCCAAAGCAACTCCTGTGAGGCCGGCTTTCTTCTTCTTCTGCAAAGCGATGTATAACTGGTAGAGAAGTCTTGTGGCAGCTCCATGTTGCTCCGACATGATATTCTGGGCCACATTCTGGTCAAATGAGATGCCTAATAGCTGCATAGTGGGCTCCATTCGGGTAAAGTTGTTTAGCTTGGCATTGGCTGCTCTGAAAAACAGAAATGTGCAATACAACTGTACCTTTGTTGATACTGTGAACCAAAAAAATTGAGAACAGTGCTAAGAAGTGATATTTATTGAACTGATCTAGAAAAATATACAGTTTAGAAAACCAAAGCAACTATGAAGCCCTGAAAGCTAAAATGCATAACTCCCACTTTCCCTTCTGGACATATGTACAGCTGAGACACTTTTTTAAATACCTGAATACCTTCACTGACTGTCCCAGAGATCACACTCCATTTGAAGCTATTTGTTCTAGAACCACTCCACAACTTCACATAGAAAAGAGAAGAGCGTACATAAACTATACTAACTATGACACGAAAAACTGTGGACCTCGTCAGATGGGAAAACACCTAGACCTCTACTTCACTGATGATGAGTGGGAAAGAATATTAACTAATACACACAAAGGCTCAACAAATGTGTCACAAAAAATGGGCTACAAATTACAAACAGGATAGTATCGGACACCCACCAAACTTCACAAATTCTCACTCACAGCCTCTCCCCTTTGCTGGAAATGTGGATCTGACCCTGGATCCTTACTACATCTTTGGTGGTGTCAGGTTTGGGCTCTCAGCCCTCCCTTCTCAATGCTCAGCTGTCGGTTAATTGCCAGTACTCATCGTTCCACAGCGGTTCACCTGGTGATCATTTCCTGCTCATCAGTCCAGCCTACAGCCAGCCCCTTCAGGCTATTTAAACTGCCTGGTTCATTTCTTCCATGCCTTCGCCTTTGTCAAACATATCTGGAGACTCTCTGCTGTATTCCTGTTGAAAACTTGTCTGGCTGATGTCCCTTCTGGTTCCTGATCCTGTCTGCAGCCTCCAACTACGCTGATCTCTGGCTTCCTAATTTATTGGCTTGTTCTGTCTACCTGCTTTGGCTACCATACCTTGGCTATGTTTTGACTAAGTTTACTATTTGTTCCATTTTTACCATTATATTAAAAGGTGTGATTTTTACTTCATTTTCTGTCTCGGTCTGATTCATGGTTCCTGACAGGTGGTCCTGTTTGAAAATACAAACTTTCTGGAAAGAGGTACATGAAACCATTGCGTAGATAGCCACATATACCCTTGATTTTACACCCACGCGGTACCTACTCCACCATTCCTCTCTCCCAAAATCCGTACATCACAAGTCTAAAGCCTTACACCTTGTGAATGTGGCTAGACGCTGCACTGTTTTGAAATGGGGCACCTCTACTACACCAACACTCTCAGACTGGCAATGTTACATCCGCCAGACAGCATATATGGAGGAGCTGATCAACATTGCAAATGACAATCCCTCCAAAATCACACGCACATGGGCTTGCTGGCTGCACTTCCTAGAATCTTCTACTCCACAACTGTATATGGTAAAATAGCCTTTAAAAAAAATGTCACATTTCTCAAATAGTCAGCCCACATGGGAAACAGACCATTTTACTCACTTCACTCTCCATACCTTCCCCGCATTATACCTTTCACTCTATGTCATTTACCTCTCTCCCATCACCTTTCGCTTATCACTTTCCTTCCCTCCCCCTATCTCTCCCCTTACATATACCCCTCTATCTATGATGCTTATATTAACAATAGAGTAGCTAAAAGACAGCTAAGTTATAATTATTCCCACATAAATATGGAATAGAACGTAATATGGTTCTATATAGGTCTCACAATGTTTATACTCTCGTGCCCCAAATCTAAAAAATGTATAAACACAAGCGCTTAGTAGGCAGCAGTGGAAATCACAAAAAATCTGCAGCTGCTTAAAATTACTATTCATATGAGTAGTGTTCTAAAACTGAAAAACTATTGTACCATATACCAGAAGAGACAATCTGTGACCACACAGCCACAGCTTCCCACTGGTACACTGGCAAGCAGCGCTATATAACAGTGCACCTTTGCTGTAAGTACATTCAAATAATAATATGTGTATACATGTGCGAAATTTGTATGACCATCACATATACCATACACTGTGCAATCACATTACGATATTATTATACAATTCGGGTGAGGATATTTTTACTATCCCCTTTATTACTCTTCTTCCAAAATCAAACGCAATGTCACTACAGGAGGCACTGCACCGATGTCGCCTGTGTGTACAAGCCACAATTCATTCCAGGAGAGTAAAGCCACACATTTCGAACGAATAGTCTTTTAGTGTTGGAACAGATTAATCACCGCCACCGTTCTTCTTATCATACCTCCACACGTGGTTTCCACAAACAGGGGGTTCTTAGTGACAGGTGGAAAGACACCCCCTTTTGGTAAAACTCTTACCGGAATATATAGGTCAGATCAGCGCTTCACATATACTCAGCGGGGTCCTCTCTTTACATCATCCTCCCTTAGATCATGGTTGTGACTGTTACTTCAACCGTCCCAATGATTGTAACGTGAATGGAGAATCAAAAAATATATATATATATATATAGTGTGATACCGTAAAACACTCCGATTTATTTAAATACAACAAAGAATACACTCACAAACAATAATTCAAAATCAGGCAAATTCAGATTATCACCACAGAATAATCCACTGGATCACCTTCCCCCTGGACTGCATCGGGCATACAACTGAATGTGTACCTCTAACCTTCTTTTTGTGGTGCGTCCTTGTATCGTTACCCTGACGCGTTTCGTCCGTTAATGGACATCATCTGAGGGTGCCGATACATCTACTTCCTTCCTATATATACCCTGTGTCATCTAAGTAATCTGACACAGCATATTGGCTCGATTGTGTGATAATTTCCCGCTTACCTTTTCGGAAAATACAGCGTCGCCATCTTAGTGACATCACTAAACGGCGCCGCGGGTTCACGTGGCAAAACAAAGCGACCGCGCATGCGCCCTTCTTCGGATGAGGGAGACTGCCCTTCCGCCCACTCTTTAATGTGACTACAGCGCACGCGCGCGCCTCGTACAGCGCCATATTAAGTTGCTAACATTGAGTCTAAGGTAGATGTACTTCCGCCCATAGTTCCTATGAACTCACAACATCTAATACGCATGCGTGTTGATGATAAAGAAACTCATAGCGAACTACGATTGGCGGGGGAACGATAGCGAACTACGATTGGCGGGGGAACGATACTGCAAATAGCAGTTATAACCCCCCCTCCGTGCAATGCTAACAATGAATTGACACAAGATCAACATTACACTATATCGAAAACGGCTACATTTTTTCACTCCCATCCACATCATATTGCAATGCTGGCGTGCTGTATATTCTACCCAAACGTTAATGATATTAATAAAATCACTGACAATAGTACTTCTCAGAGTATCTACGACTCTACCTGAACTGTATACAGTATGGAACATCAACTACTAGAAAGTCCAGAATATAGGTCCCATGTAAATAAATATGCAGACTAAAAAACTAATGGAATAAGAGTTTTACCAAAAGGGGGTGTCTTTCCACCTGTCACTAAGAACCCCCTGTTTGTGGAAACCACGTGTGGAGGTGTGATAAGAAGAACGGTGGCGGTGATTAATCTGTTCCAACACTAAAAGACTATTCGTTCGAAATGTGTGGCTTTACTCTCCTGGAATGAATTGTGGCTTGTACACACAGGCGACATCGGTGCAGTGCCTCCTGTAGTGACATTGCGTTTGATTTTGGAAGAAGAGTAATAAAGGGGATAGTAAAAATATCCTCACCCGAATTGTATAATAATATCGTAATGTGATTGCACAGTGTATGGTATATGTGATGGTCATACAAATTTCGCACATGTATACACATATTATTATTTGAATGTACTTACAGCAAAGGTGCACTGTTATATAGCGCTGCTTGCCAGTGTACCAGTGGGAAGCTGTGGCTGTGTGGTCACAGATTGTCTCTTCTGGTATATGGTACAATAGTTTTTCGGTTCTATATAGGTACTGTAGATACCAAAGAAAAATGTTGTCCTACTCTGGTTCTAACTCATAATCATCAATTCCTCTTTCTTGTATCAAATTTAGTTCTCTTGTAAGTCTATGTGACTCACAAGCCGATTATACCTTTATGACTATGATATTTTGTACATGTATACTTACCGAATGTCTATCTTCGCTGTACCGTCATGTATGATCCATTTATTCTACTCTGAGATGATTATTCTCTACCCTACATTCATTTCTCATGTTCTTTGTCACATTGTAACCACTATATACCTTATGTAAGTGATACTGCGTTTTCTTGTTATAAATTCACAATAACATTTTTGAAAAAGAAAACCAAAGCAAACACGAAGTGATTACCCATAAAAAAAAAATCAATCCAACAAATAATATGCTTGTTGCCATCACCAATAGTTTTATTTACTACAAGTCTTCTAAAAATAACCCTATAATATGATGTATAAAAAAGAACAGGAAAACATTGAAAACCTAGTATGGTCTATAAAATACATTAGGTAACAAAAGTAATATAATGTAATGGCTGCCAACTGCTGTGCTCCAATGGAACCCAACTGCAGCAAAAAAAAAAATTGAAAAATTAGCATTGGGTAAGATGATAAAGGAAACTGTTGCCAGTGCACACATTGGGGAGATTTTCCCTTTCATTCTTTGTTTAAAGGTATTGTAGAATATCATCAAGGAGTCAAGTGGGGGAAATTCTCCCCAATAAAACAGATAGTAATTAGGCTTCTAACCCTTCTGCATTTTACCCATGTACAGAACACAATAATACAAGGAAGCTTTATCTTAAAGAAGGAGAATATATATATTTCTCACCTTTCTGAGCCATAACCTATTGTGATCAAGGCATTCTTGGTGAAAAGCATTAAGGTGACCTTTGGGTGGAGACACTGACTGCAGTTATATTGGTGATCCTTAAATAAAGTATTTGGAAGAGTGTGGCTCTCATTTATCTATTCCCTATAATAGTTAGCCCGGAGTGACTTCTTTAAGCCGGCACCCTGTTTTCCTGTGGACAAGTGAGTGGAGCAGTTTTTGGAGCAGTGCTGTTTTTCTTTTGGATGTTTTAACTACATGGAAGCCTTTTTTAATTATTATGTACACCTAAAATGGGACAGAGCTCATAAATTGAAGGTTGCTGTGTTTTAAGGCAGGGGTCATCAACCCTGTCCTCAGGACCCACTAACAGGCCAGGTTTTATGTATTACCTTGGGGAGATGCAGACTAGAATACTACAATCACTGAGCAGCAAATTATATCACCTGTGATGTATTTCAGTTGTCTTGCAAACCTGGCCTGTTGGTGGGCCCTGAGGACAGGGTTGATGACCACTGTTTTAAGTGACATAGAAAATTGTTAGTTGTGCCTAATCACTACTCTAATAAAATCTTTTTGTTTCAAATCCATTCTGAAAATTGGCAGTGCAGTTCCTGTGCAGCTTCATATCTGTGTATCTGCAACATTAGATAACTTAAGGCACTGCTACCTCTTATGCTGTGTATACGCAACCGTTTTTTTCTGTCAGAATAAACTCTGGTGGTTTTTCAGACGGAGTTCTGCTGAAACGGTCTTGCCTACACACGATCACACCAAAGTCCGATCGTCTAGAGCGCGGTGACGTACAGCACGTACAACGGGACTAGAAAAAGGAAGTTCAGTAGCCAATAGCTGCCCATGCGTTTTTGGTCCGTCAGAACAGCATACAGACGAACGGTTTTCCCGATAGGAATTGATTCCGTCTGAAAGATTTAAAACATGTTCTATTTCTAGGTCTGTCAGAATTTTCAAAAAAAAAAGTCAGATGAGGCCCACACAGGATCGGAAAATATCCGCTGAAAAGATTCCGTCTGACTTTTTCTACACGGCATTAGGCCAGTCATAGACATTTAGAATCTCAGCCAGTTCAGCAGGAACTGGCCGAGATTTAAACCATGTATGTATGAGCAGGCTGAATGCACTAAATGGATCCATCGATTAACTTGGGTACAACCAGTCTGCCAGATTAATTTGCGATTATCGATATCAGCTGCTATCAGCACTGTCTGTGTTGATGGGGGAATCGTGCAAAGACCCTGGAAGATGTCAACGTGTGATTAAAAAAGTAGGATGAGCAACGTGCTGAGGTCACCGCGATAGTGAAATCCCAGAAGGACGGGTTGCTTTGTATGTGCAGGCTGGCACTTCTGCTTTTAAGGCGTTTAAGACATTTAGACATATGTAAGTGTAAATTTGAATGAGTTTTATGTTAAAATGGAAATGTTCTTTACACTATGTGGAGCTTTTTTTGTTCTGGGTTCTGGGATACCCACGTGACATTGCTGCCAAGACTGATGTAGGAACCATAGCAGGATCCAGAGTCGGTATGAAGGCCCCAGCTGGGTATTAAGCCATAGGTGCGATTGACCTCCTGTAATACGAGGTCAATATGAGCAAGGCATTTCTGCAGGTGGTGCTGATATCACAGAGGATTCTATTTTTATGGTGGGGGATGCCGAAGACTTTACTACTTCATCACATGTGGACTTTATTTATTATGCTTTGTTTATTTCACTTTAATTTTGTGACATTTAATTGAGTCTCTATGGACATTTTCACAGTTAGCGTGACTCAGTATTAAATATAGAATTTCTTTTCTGCAACCCATGCTTGCAGGAAAGAAATACACACTGTCTTTGGCCTGCTTTACTGCTAACCTCATTAGATTTGTTGATGTCATTACTGTGCTGCTCATTGTTCTCCTTATAAGAGAAAGCTGTACCCGAGGACCTACAGTGCAAGAATCTCCCTGCTTCAGCATCTTCCTTTTTGTGGATCAACGCTTCAGACACCTTTCCTACTTCTTTAATAGTATCCCTCCAGTCATCTGATCACCATTCATAGTGGCCGTGGGGCTTGGGGGTGGTAGCTTTCATATAAGAAAGCAAAGCCCTGCTCCTCAAGCCTGTTGTCTGCACACAGAGATGCATTGAAGAAAAAGGCATGGTGTGACAGTTTTGGGAAAAGATCTATTGCAGGAAGCCTACAGGCAATACTAGTGACTAATTATTGGCCTTCTGCTTGCCTTTTTTTCTGCACAGCTTCCACAGTTTAGGCTGGGTTCACACCATTGTGAATTGGAAGCGGGTTCCTGGCATTCAATTTGCAATAGCAGGAGATTTTGACCAGCTTTCTGTGGAGCCGCTTCACATATCTCCGCTGCGGCTCCTGTGCGTCTTTTGGTACGTTTTCAGGTGCGAATTCATCTAAAAAATTCAGGTTGAAATCGTACCTAAAATGGTGAACCAGGACGCACAGGACCCCTGCTGTGAGCCGCATCGGTATTAGATGTCAACCCACCCTAAAAGTGGTGTCTAGGTGAAGATTTTATAGCTTCTACTACTGCTCAATAAGATATCCTTCTACACGCTCTCATGGTAACAACAATTTCACAAAACAGAATGTAAAGGAAAATCTGCACAGAAAGCCAATCTATGGCAGCATACATGTGGTAGGTGGTGGTAGCCATGTTGGCACCAGGAAAACAATTTTATTCCTGTCTTTGAGGACTATGGTCTGAACACAATCCTGGACACCAAGTCAGTGGACTGAAAACAGAACTACCTTGTTGACAATTAATAAGAAGATATATATATATTTTTTCCAATAAAAGTTTTATTGAGCAAATGTTATATTACATTGACAAAAACCACAGTGTAACTGTATAATTGACAAGCAAACTTTGTATGCCAAACAATAGAACCAATTTTAAGCATAAACTGAGTATATCTTAAAATTGAGTAGGCCTCTCATTCGGTGCACTACAATGTCATTTCTTAACAGGCCTAAGTCGATCAACACTTAAACCAACATCTAAGTGACGCTGACAGTATACATGTGGATCTAGGAGTTGTTGAGGGAATGGGAGGGGGAGATATTATCTAAATGGAGGTAAGTAAAAAATAGAAAAGTAAGAAAAAGAGTAAGAAAGGAGCGAGAGAACATGGCAGGAGTCTCTTCACTGAGGAGATCCATCGGCTCACCTTCGCCAGTCCGCCTACAGGAATAAGCCGGGGTAGTAGTTGTTACCCTGTTAAGGGTGAGTAGCCGCTCATCCGGTAGATAGTCTGTCAAAGGCATCCGACTATTTAAACGGAAACCAAGGGGGCCAGGTTTTATGAAATTTATTTGCTGATTCTTTGGCAATAGCTAGCATTTCTTCCATTGTGAAAATGTGGTTAACTGAATGCACCCACTCCCTAATTGTTGGGGTTGTTGTTAGCTTCCAGTATCTGGGGATCAGGGATTTTGCAGCCATAAGAAGATATTTTTTTCAAAGATCTTTTATATTTTCCCAAGGGAAAATCAGAAATGTGCAAGAGGTAACACGCCAGTGTGAGTTTCATCTTTGTATTTGTGATATGAAAAATTACGTTACATATCTGTCCCCAGAAACTGGCTATCCGGGGGCAACGCCACCAGATATGCAGCATGTCTCCTTTAGCTTCCCCACATCTCCAGCAGAGGTCCGTGGACACTGGGTAACACCTCTTCACTTTATCCAGTGTGGCACACAATTGTGAAAGTAATTTGTATGAATTTTCTTGTAGCGTAGTGCTGATTGAGCACTTATGGGCTAAAATGCCAGCATTTTGCCACTGTGTGTCAGTAAAATGTGTGTGAAGTGCTGTTTCCCATTGGTCTCTGAACCTGGCCGGGTCTGTATTATCAAGCTGCTGGAGACATGCATACATAAATTAGGTCATTTTCTCAGTGGGTTCGCTCTTGAAGGATAATGATTCAAAGGGGGTGAGGTCCCTCAGCATCTCCTTCTTTCTTGTGGGGGCAAGCAAGTAATGGCATGTTTGTCTATAGTTCCAGAAAGGCAATCTCCTTGGTGAGAGGTCAACCAGCAGGCTGTCATATGGGAGGACCTGCCCGGCTTGTACAAAGTGTAAGGCTAGAAGGGGTGAGTTGTCTCTCAGTGCAAAGGTCTTCGAGCCGTTTCCCGGGGAAAAATCTGGGTTGTGCATGAGGGGCGTTAGAGGCCCAGGAGAAGTAGCAATCTGATGGCAAGTGGCTGTATTATGAAAAGCCTTCAGCATGGCTTTAATGAGTGGGTGTTGTGAAAATTCCAACGGACATTTTGCCCACGGTATCCATGGAGAGAATTTTAATGGGGTCTTTGAGACACTCTCTTCCAAAGATACCCAATCTTTATTTCCAGCATGACAGTGCCAATCAATACTTCTGGCCAAATGCAGGGTGTAATAATAAAATTTGAAATTTGGGAAACCCAGCCCCCCAGCTGCCTTCCGCTTCATCAGTAAGCGAAGGCTGATGCGTGGCTTTTTATGGTCCCATAAAAACTTCCAAAGGATAGTTTGTAGCTGTTTAAAGAAATTGGCTGGGATTTAGACAGGCAATGTATGGAAAAGATAGAGTAGTCTTGGTAGTGTTATCATCTTAATAATGGCGGCTCTTCCGAACCAGGAGAAAAATTAGAAAATTTGACCATTTCGATAAATCCAATTCTATCTGGCGTAGCATAGGTTTGAAGTTCTGTGGAAAGATGTTGCTAAGCTGGGGAGTGAGCCAAATCCCCAAGTACTTGAGCGAGCCCATAACCCATCTGAAAGAGTTGTTTGCTTGGGCCTGTGTCAACACATCTATTGGGAGCATAAGGTTCATAGCCTCTGATTTAGTGTAATTGATCTTAAGGTGTGAGACATAACCATAGATGGAGAAAGCATGTAGTAGATTGCGGATTGACGTGTGTGTTAAAAAAATAAATAAATCATTGGCATAGGTGGCTGTTTTGTATACTTTCGGTCCAACTTGAAAATCCCTAATTGAGGGGATTTTGTTAACGGTGCAAATGAATGATTCCAGGGATAATATAAATAAGAAAGGCCATCCCTGTCTTGTACCGTTCTTAATAAGCAGCGGCTCAGACAGGGTCCCATTAATTTTTAGTTGTGCTGTTGGGTTCTGGTACAGAGAGGAAATCCAGGAAAACATATGGGGTCCCAAGCCAATATGTGTGCAAGTAGCTAATAGATAGTCCCAGGCAACCCTGTCGAAGGCTTTCTCCGTGTCCGTGGAAAGAAGATATATTTTAATGCATACACAAAACAAAACTCACCTGCTCTGTGAAAATTGGTCAAAGTCATCTTGTAACTGATATTTGTGCAGCACTTCCCCAACAAGATATCCTGTGGCAAACTCTTTGGCAAAATTCTTAGGTTCTAGAAACAAAAACAAATTAAAGAACAATTAAAATGAACAGGTTAGTGAAGTGCAAGTACTATCCACCAAACAGTGCAAACTCTGCAACTGTGCTAAACAAAGGAAGTAAACTCAGCTATTCTATGTTACCGGCAGCGTTAATTTTGTTAACGAAAATATTTTCGGCACAGTTTTCATCAGCTGCATGTTTTCAGTTATTCAAATTTGAATTGAGTCAATTGACGAAAACTATGATGAAAATCAATTCTAATTTTTGTCAACGAACGAAAACGGAACGAAAATGTGAGGGAGGGGCGTTTACTCACCTGAACTTTTGCTTTCCTCTGCGCTACACCTGCCTGCTAAGCCCAAGCCCTCTGACTCTATTGGCAAGATGTATTGGCTGAGAGATACAGACTCCTATCAATCCTTTCCTATGCAGTTCCACACATTACACACATTCACATCTCTTTAAAACCCTCTGCTGGCCTTTTCTAAATTGGCAACACATTCCACTCCCAGCCTATAATAATAGCATATTAAAGGAGAAGTACAGCCAAAGCTTGTTTGGCTGTTCTTCTCCTGTGGATCACAGGATTGCAGTTCTGCACTCCTGTGATCCGTTTTCTGCAGACAGCGGGCTGAAGTCCACTGATGTCACAGAGCTGGTCCCGGCTCGGGCAAGATCACAAAAAATGAAGTCAGGAGCCACCCACATGCCTGGAGTGGCAGCCGGCTCAGGCTCTCAGCGAGTTGCTGAGAGCCTTAGCCGGCCACTCTCCATCCCCTCTACAGCCCAGCTCTCCGGTGAGCGCAGGGGGACAGAGCAGAGAGGCGCTGACTGACAGTCACCAGATCTCTGCTCAGGAAGCTGTGAGAACCGAGCGACCCACGGTGTTCGATCGCTCAGTCTTAGAGGCGCCAAGGGACAGATGCAGCATCAGTCACCTAGGTAAGTATGATTCTTAACCACTTTCAGACCGGACCATTTTGCTGGCTTAAGACCAGACCACTTTTTGCGATTCGGCACTGCATCGCTTTAACTGACAATTGCGTTGTCGTGCGACGTGGCTCCCAAAACAAAATTGACATCCTTTTTTCCCACAAATAGAGCTTTCTTTTGGTGGTATTTGATCGCCTCTGCGGTTTTTATTTTTTTGCGCTATAAACAAAAAAAGAGCGACAATTTTGAAAAAAAAAACACAATATTTTTTACTTTTTTCTATAATAAATATCCTATTAAAAAAAACTATTTTTTTTCCTCAGTTTAGGCTGATAAGTATTCTTTTACATATTTTTGGTTAAAAAAAAAAAAAAAATTGCAAAAAGCGTATATTGATTGGTTTGCGCAAAAGTTATAGCGTCTACAAAATAGGGGATCATTTATGGCATGTTTATTTTTTATTTTTTTTACTAGTAATGGCGGCGATCTGCGATTTTTATCGTGACTGCGATATTGCGGCGGACACTTCGGACACTTTTGACACTAATTTGGGACCACATTTATACAGCGATCAGAGCTATACAAAATGCACTTACTGTGTAGATGTGACTGGCAGGGAAGGGGTTAACTCTATGGGGCGAGGAAGGGGTTAAATGTGTATCCTACAGAGTGATTCTAACTGTAGGGGTGGGGACTCTCAAGGGGAGGAGACCGATCTGTGTTCCTCTGTACTTAAAACACACCATCGGTCTCCTCTCCTCTGATAGGACATGGATCTGTGTGTTTACAATAATGTTCAATTATAACACAATAATAGTAAGCTCCAATGTCCTATTATTACATATTTAACAACTTTTTCATTTTTTGTTGCTCTTGATTATATAAATTGTTAAAATTGATTGAAACACCTAAGGCCGCGTACACACGGGCGGACTGTTCGCTCAACTTTGTCCGCTGAACAGTGTTTCAGCGGACAGTCCGCTCGTGTGTGGGCTTCAGCGGACAGTTTCAGCGGACAGTCTGACGAACAAAGTTTTTCGGAAATCCCGTAAAACTGTCCGCTGAAACTTTGTTTGAGCGGACAGTCCACTCGTGTGTAGGCTTGTTCATCAAACTAAGTTCCGCGCATACTCAGAAAGGATTTACAAGCCGAAGGTTGCATTGCAGTGTATAGGACGTCGTTTTCTAGTCCCGTCGTACGTGCCGTTCACGTCATCGCGCACTGTTTCAGCGGACTGTTCGTTCATCGTGTGTAGTCAAGTCTGTTCATGCAAATTTTGAGCAGACTGTTTGACAAACTGTTTGACGAACAAGGTTGGGCGAACAGTCCGCGCGTGTGTACGCGGCCTTAGTCTTTCAAATAACATATAGCCTATTTAAGTCTTTAATTGCTTGTAACTACAAGTAATACTAAGATTTGATATGTAAATTCAACTAATGCTGCCATTTAATGTAATCAAAATTTTGTTATTTGTATCAATGTTTATATTTTCAAAATCAATAAACAAATTTGACAAGAAAAGTAGAGCTTTCATCCGTTAAAAAAGAAACGGATGTTGATGGAAGCGGATAAAAATGGATCTGTTGTTATCCCGTTTTTCCATAGGAATGCATTGATGTCCGTTTTTAATCTGTTAACGGATTGGATGAAAAATGGATGAATGGTCTGTATGTGTGAAAGGGGCCTAACAGTTTAAAAAACAGTTACATTCCCGGCACATTCTGGGAATGTAACTGCCACATTGATTGTGCTCTCAACCAAATTGTCAAACCATCAAATGTCTGGTGTCATAACGGATCACATTTGCAGCACCATGGTAGTTGGAGATCAAACAGAGGCCAAGATGGTGGCTTCCTTGGCTGAAAACGATGGTAGGTGTTTAGTTCTGTTTTAAAGGTTCCTTGTGATCAAGCCATTTGTAATGAAACACTGCAATGTTGCAGGCCTGCTAAAAATTGCGGATTGCCCTCATTAATAGTAAAAAAAAAAAAAAAAACGCTATAAAAATATTCCATAGTTGGTAGACTCTATAACTTTTGCACAAACCAATGAATATTCGTTTATTGGGATTTTTTTAACAAAAATATGTAGCAGAATACATATTGGTCTAAATCAGGGGTCTCAAAGTACTGGCCCGTGGGCCCTCAGGCAGGGCCAATCCAGGACATCTTTTTGCACTGTACCCAGGCACCGCAGAGGGGGAGGCGCCGAACAGTTTTACCTCTCCATCTGCTCTGTCCTCACCGCTGCATGCTGCTACAGCCCAGAGAGAGAACAGAGTGGAGGAAGGATCCGCTCATTGATCCACCCATTGCCCAGCCCACCTAGGCACTGACCTCAGGGCAGGAGATGGTGTTCTCTGGGTCCCCTGTTACTAGGGCTGTGTGGAAGCCAGGAGGAGAGGACTCTGGAGGCTGATGATCCTGACTGCCAGGAGAGGTGAGTGAGCTATCATATTGAGGTAAAGTCCTTAGTGGTGTGACTGGGGTAGAAATGTGTGTAGTGTGGGGGTATTTTAGGGGGTGTGGGGGGTATTTTATGGAAAGTGGGGGCCTTAGATTTTTGTCTTTAAATACTCATTAAAATAAATGTTATACTGGTGTTGGCCAAGAATGTTTGTGTCTAATCTGCTTGCAATGTTTATGTGCAAAATTACAAATTTTTTTTTTTTTTGTTTTGACTCCACAGTTTCCTTCAACGCCACAGGAATGGCAGACTGTGGCATCCTACTTTGCCCATCATTGGGACTTTCCCAACTGCAGAGGGGCAATAGATGGGAAACACATCCACATCGTCCCACCACCCCATTTGGGGTCATACTATTTTAACTATAAGGGGTTTCATAGTATCATGTTGATGGCAGTAGTGTCGGCGACATACGAGTTTCTCTATGTGGACGTGGGGAAGAATGGCCAGATGTCGGATGGTGGAGTCTTTGCCCAGACCGAGTTCTATGGACGTCTCCAGAGCGGTGGCTTGGGATCGCCACTTGCGGAAGAGAACGTTGAAGGACTTCCGTTTGTTTTTATTGCTGATGAAGCATTTGGTCTGGGCAATCACGTGATTAGGCCATTCCCCCCAAGGGCCCTCACCCCGTAGAAGAGGGTTTTTAATTACTGGCTGGCGAGAGCCCGATGAGTCGTGGAGAATACATTTGGGATAATGGCCAGCCGGTTACGCCTATTTCTAATGGCAATAAACCTGGCGGAGTACAAACTGAACCACATTGTTCTATGCTGCTGCATCCTGCACAACTTTATAAAAAGAAATGCTCCAAATTATATAGCCTCAGTTGGGCCTGAGGCCGGACTTTGGGAACCAACACTGATGGCCCTGGAAGCTGTCTGTCCTGATTAGTCCCCCCAAAGCGCCTGTGAAGTGCGTGAAAAATCTGTGAAATATTTTACAGGTAGGGGACCATTACTATGCCAGCTCATTTTTTTATATTTTCAAAAGATAAAATCTTGATTTGGATTTACTGCTTGTGTTTCTTTTATCTGTCTCCTAGGTTCTCCTAGTGCACTTGTGCCAAGTGGTTTTAACATTATTTAAATAACACCCATTGTCACTGTAAACACCAACTTTTTGACATATCAATAGACAGTAGGGGCCAAAAATGAGTGTGACAAGAATGAAAATGCTGGGGTCAGAATGATAGTCTTTTCTATTTATTAACATTCAATTTGCAACAGTCATGAGCTGAAAATTGTGTGTGATCGATGAACCAAAAAATAAAACTATGTCCCTTTTTCATACACAGGAAGACCTCAGCCAGGACGAGGCTCTGGAATGTGGCAGCCAGGAGGTGGCGGGGCCTTGTAGCCTCACCCAATCCCAGGTGCCTACCCCTCCGCCTTACAACAAAAAGGGCCAGGAAGGGGAGTAACATGGAGGAGGCAGCACTGGGCCTCATTAAGGATGTTAATGTAGCCCTGAAAAGTCCCCCCGACGCTGAAGAGGCCTATGGCTGCTATGTAGCTGCTAAATTGCAGTAAATGGAGGAGGATCAATGCCTCAGGTGTGAGAAATGTATTTTATAAGCCATTCAGAAGGGCATGAGTGGCCAAATAAGTGATAACATGCACTTATGTGTGCTTTCCCATCCTCCCCCTGCTACTCCTCCTGCCACAAGTCCACCTCCAGAGCCACAGCCTTCAAGGAAGGCTTCAAGAAAGGCTACAGGGAAGACAAGAAAGTGATGACCTGGGTTCAGTCTAGTCTGACAGAAGACGCAGGTTGTTGTAGTACCACAGCCTGGGGGACAGATATGTCATCTGCTGCTGTTGCTGCTCTGGGAGTCCTGGACCAGATTGTGCTCCCCATTATATGGACTTCTCAAGCTACCAATTTTATTTTTCAAATAGTTGATGTGTGTCCTGGGGTAGAAAGGCTTTGCAAATTCCAGCAGTTCTCCAGCATTGCATTCTTTATTTTGTTATCAGCCAGAATAAATGGAGATTTTTTTTCTGAAAATACTTGCCTATGTGTTTTTCTTCAAATAGGACAGTTTGTGAGTAGGCAGGTACATTTCAAAATTACAATGTCAAATTAACAAGGGACAACAACACCAACCTCCTTGAGCTTTAAAATTACAAGATACTAATGTTGTTGTGTAAACTTGACACAAAAAAAATAAAAAATAAAAAAATGATGGAGATGACTAGAAAATAATTTAAAAATATTCCAAAAAAAGGAGTTCTTGATAAAAAAAAAATGACAATAAAAAAAAATCCAAACATTATTACGGAGATCTGGCTTTAAAAACAAAAAAGATTATTCATGAGATCACGAGAAATAATAAAGAAAGAAGTTTGTGAGAACTCTGTATGAATATGAGCAGCAAAACAACTTCATTCTTCTAGCATTCTAAAGAAGAAAAGAAAAGGGGTGCATTAAACTATTCAAAAAATTTGAGCGTGACGAATGTGCTAGGTCCATTAAGAACGGTAGTTTTACCAGACAGAGCACTTCCGTCTCGTACTTGAATCTGAGCATGTATGAGTTTTTGTGTGTCGGAATTGCATACACACAAACGCATTTTCGGATAGGAGCTTTTTCCGACCGAAAAATTGAGAACCTGCTCTCTGATGGAAAAGTCCGATGGAGCATACAAGCGGTTGCATTTTCCGACCAAAAGCTCTTATCGGTCTTTTGCTGGCCGAATTTCTGAACGCGTGTACGCGGCATAATGGTCTTTTAGAACCATCCCAATCTGCCCTTCTCTAGCAGCATGCTGGAGCTCAGGACTTCTGCTACTTTGTGGGAGTGCAGCAGCCCTTCTCCAGTTGTCCAAAATGCCTCTGTTGGGTCACAACTACTGTGCTCAAAACAACAACACTCATGCACCCTACTCAGTGAGACGTTTCTTATGATCAGGTGGAGTATCAGACCTCTGGAGATAGCTGTTCTCACACAGAGCACAACCAGTCCTGATCTTCAACATGCTGTAGGTAACAGATGTTAAACACAACAGGACATAAAAGGAAACCTTTTCAATGAGGACACAGATAGAATCCGGATATTGTCAGTGGTTCTAACTCTTCCCAAACGTATCCAAAACCAAACATTGTTTAGAAGGTTACATCAACCATTCTTACCCAGGGTTTCCTATGGTTCTTTCAGACATTGCTAGGGGTTCCTCGAGCTATGACAAATTGTGCTCTCAAGTAAATAACCACTGACACCAATGTTTTTTTCCACTGTTAGGTTGAGAGGCATTATTCCCACAGAACACCAATTTAAGGACCATTCTTCTAAACGACCATCAATATAAGGTGCATTCTTTCGACTGACCACAACTGTAATGGAGCTCTTCCAATGGCCACCAGTGTATTTGGGCCCTTCTTCCAATAAGCACCAGTGTAATGTTGCCTTTCTGCCAATCACCTTGAGTGTAATAGGGTCCTTATTCCAATGACTACCCGTGTAATGGGGCCCTTATTCCAATGACCACCTGTGTAATGGGGCCCTTACTCCAATGACCACCTGTGTAATGGGACCCTTCTTCCAATTACTACCAGTATAATGGGGCCCTTATTTCAATGACCACTGGTGCAACAGGGTCCTTCTCCTAATGACCACCAGTGTAAGGAAGCCCTTCTGCCAATGACCACACATACAAGGTGGCTCTTCGCACACTGACAACCAATCAGAAGGAGCATTTCACTGTTAGAATTTTTTTTTAACTTTATTAATATTTGTTTCATTTCATTATTAATACTGAAAATGATTTTTCGAAACCTATTTATAATACTCTAAGCAATGGTCTCCAAACTGCCGCCTAAGGGCCAGATGTGACCCTTTGCTTGCCTTTGTCTGGCCCTTGAGGCACTATTCCTCCTATTGACACCAACAATGAGGCACCATTATTTTCACTGACACCAACAGTGGGGCACTATTACCTCCCACAGACACCAACAATATACATAATTCATCCCACTGATACCAACGTTGGGGCATCATTCCTCCCACTGACACCAGCAAAGGTGCACTGTTCCTGCCACTAATACCAATAATGGGGCACTATTCCTCCTCCTCCTGACTACATTTTTTAAATCCCACTGACCACCATGCCTGAGACATTGTGTGTTCCCATTGATGCTGGAGCATTTTTTTCTCTCTCTGTCCACAGTCCGGCCCACCTAAATCTGAAAAGCAGTAAACTGGCCCTTTGTTTAGGAAGTTTGAAGACCCCTGCTCTAAGTACAGCACGTTCCTTATTCTTTTATTTATTCTCACACCTACCATCTACTGTTTAGGCCAATGCACCCTGACCTGTATATATAGTAATCTTTAGCAAAAAGTTATTTTCTACGGGTTTCTTTATTATAAAAAGGTTGAGAAAGGATGGTAGATGGAGTTAAGCTTTTAAACACAATGGAGGCTATAGAAAAAAAACTCCAGCAAGGTCTATGCTTTACCAACAAAATGCAATTTTGCTAATTATTCAGCTCCAAAATAGTCTCATACCTGCAATCGGGTAAATAAATTTGCTTTAGAAAAAAAAAAAAAATTGCTATGGCAATCCCCACCTTGTATTTTTAGCCTGCATGTATTTTACCAGTTTGACTGTCCCCATGTGGATCTGCTGCTGCTTTATAGGATTAAATCACTAAAGAACAAATTAAAGGGCTTTATTTCCGCCTGGCATTGGGAGCAGAACATAAACAGTACAAGCATGTGAAGGGCAAGTCTACAGGGACACAGATGTTTGTTCTCCCTCGCAACTCAATCTTGTTTGTTGGCTGCAGGTGAATCAGAACATTTCTGAGTGCGTTCCAAGATCACACACAGGATTAGGATGGTGCGTTAGAAACCAGCCGTCTTCAGAAGAAGAAAGCTTGCCGCAGACCCAGGAGAAGAGCGATTATTTTATATATAATTATAATATATATAAAATAATCATTTTTAGCACAACAATTTTATTTTTTGCAGCCTTCATACACTGCCACAAAATGTTTGTGTGTCAGATAATGGCTTTTGTCAATAAAATGGTTAGGTCATCTTTAATATTGATTAGACCCTGGGCAAAACTTTTCTTGGGGGGCCCCCCCATGCAGTTTCGCTCTCCATACAATACAGACATACAATAATTAGCAGTTAGACACAAAATCAGTTTACTGAATCAGATCAGGCAGCTATTATGATTGGTTGCTAGAGGTTAGTGTATCATTACCGCTCACTGACTGGTTGCTAGAGGTTACAGCACACATTACGGCTCACTAATTAGTTGCTAGAGGTTACAGCACATGATTTCTGCTTGTTGATTGGTTGCTAGAGATTACTGTGGATATGACCTCAGGGGGGCATGATATACATATCAATGCCGCCAGCCGCTGATATTTTCATATGAATGTCGCTACTATTTACATATGAATGCCAGTAATTTACATGTAAACACATGGTCTGCAGGTGAGTCATCTGCACACAACAATAGGGCAGAGCTGGGCAGCATTAGTAGCAGCATTTCACACTGAGATATTGGGACACAGCACATGACTAAAACCTCAGGGGACGAGGGAATTTAAACCAGGATAGTTGGAAAGTATGAGGCAGCTGCTTTGGGCCACACAACAATGACAGGGCCCAGGGCAGGTGCCCCTTTTGCCCTGCCTTAAAAACGGCCCTGGGTTTATAGTCAGGTTGCATTTAAATCATATCTATATTGTATATTGTAGCATTCCACCAGTGCTTTTGCTTTAGACATATTTTGCCCATATCCAGCAGATATAATAAAACACTTCCACTTGTATATTTAACAGACCAAAATGGAGCAAATTAAAGTGGTTGTAAACCCTTACAACACACTTTGACCTACAGGTAAGCCTAGATTAAGGCTTACCTGTAGGTCCAAGAAATATCTCCTAAACCTATACAGTTTAGGAGATATTTGCCCAAAGACAGGCACCGCTGTCTATGGTGCATGCGCCGTAGACAGCGGCGCGCAGGCGCACTGAGCGCGGCATCTTCACTGACGGAGATGCCGCGCGTGTCGGCTCCCGTACGCATGCGCGGGAGTGACGTCATCGCAGCTTTCCCGAATGACAGCGGCGGAGCTGCGAGACCCACCGAGAAGATGGATGCGCCAGACTACAGGGGACAGCGGTGACTTCGCTGGCTCCTGTGTCAGGTAAGTGACACATAATGGGCTACTATGCGATGCATAGTAGTCCATTATGCTTTGCCTTTGCAGGGAATGAAAGAGGAAGTAAACCCATCAGGGTTTACTTCATCTTTAAGAAAGTTTTCTGTTAGCTTCATGGTGGATTGATTTACAGAGGGTGGTAGAGCAGCAGCTTTCAGACATTTAGAAGGCGATACTGTCACCTCCTGAATAATTTTTTTTTTTTTTTTGCCTTAGAGCATTGCATTGAGTGTTTGGCTCATGATTCTGGCACGTTTCCATTGAGTTTAAATGGGCAAGCTTGACAGACAATGCCCCCTATCAAATTTAATTTGCCACAAAGCATAGGGCCTGAAGCATGTGTACAATCCCTTCTTGCTGCCTTCATAAGCTTTTGGTGGGTGGTAAAAAAAAGCTGGTCAAACCACCTATCTAAACAAGGCTTTAGGGTTTACATAAACAGTGCCTTGAAAAAGTATTCATTCCCCTTGAAATTTTCCACATTTTGCCATGTTACAACCAAAAACGTAAATGTATTTTATTGGGATTTTATGTGATAGACCAACACAAAGTGGCACAGAATTGTGAAGTAGAAGGACAATGATAAATGGTTTTCTAAACGTTTTATCAATAAATATCTGAAAAGTGTGGTGTGCATTAGTATTCAGTCCACTTTGATACCCCTAACTAAAACCTAGTGGAACCAATTGCCTTCATAAGTCATCTAATTAGTAAATAGAGTCCACCTGTGTGTAATTTAATCTCAGTATAAATAAAGCTGTTCTCTGAAACCCTCAGAGGTTTGTTAGAGAACTTTAGTGAACAAACAGCATCATGAAGGCCAAGGAACACACCAGACAGGTCAGGGATAACGTTGTGGAGAAGTTTAAAGCAGGGTAAGGTTTTAAAAAAATATCCCAAGCTTTAAACATCTCACGGAGCACTGTTCATCTGAAAATGAAAAAAGTATGTCACAGCTGCAAACCTACCAAGACATGGCCGTCCACCTAAACTGACAGGCCAAGTCAATGTCCAGATCTAAATCCAATTGAGACTTTGTGGCAAGACTTAAAAATTTCTGTTTATAGACGCTCTCCGTCCAATCTGACTGAACTTGAGCTATTTTGCAAAGAAGAATGGGCAAAAATTTCACTTTCTAGATGTGCAAAGTTGGTAGAGACATCCCCAAAAAGACTTGCAGCTGGAATTGCAGTTAAAGGAGATGCTACAAAGTACTGAATCGGGGGGGCTGAATACAAATGCATGCCATAATTTTCAGTTACCGTATTTATTGGCTTATAACACGCGCCGGCGTATAACACGCACCCCAAGTTTAGGAGGGAATTTAAAAGAAAAAAACTTTTAGGAGGGACGTTTAAGGAAAAAAACTTACATTTAAATGCCCATCAATACACCCTTGTCAGTCATTTGCAGCCTTCCATTTAGCCGTGTCAGTCATTTGCAGTCTTGTCAGTGTGTTTGCCATTTAAAAATGGTGAAAGTGAATAAGCCCTCGCGCTACTATTTCAAGGTGAAAAAATATATATGAATAAAAAAGGGGGGTAAAATTCCTCTTAAAGAACGGTACGTAAATATGTGAATAAGTAAAAATGCACTTAACCACTATTTTCAAACGAATATTATACGTGTAAATATGAAATAAAGTGCTAGTGTATTGCAGCTGGACCTGATGATATTACACACAATACCAAAGTAACAATTATAAATATAAACGTGCTAAAAAAAATTAATATAAATAAAAAAGACAGGCACAGAAAAACAGTCCATAAAAATCCCAGAATATTGGTTCAATGGCGTTAAATGCGTTCCTAAAATAATGCAGAGAAACAGTAGGCAAAGGTGCTCCTATAAGCATGGGAAACTCTGTGTTCCCAGAACTCTCACCTCAGATTTTTTAAAAACAGGCACATCAAGTATATCAAACAGCTTCCGTTTTGTCCTTAGCCACCAGGAGATCTTCAATAATAGCTGACTGGAATAACCTGAATATCCATGCTAGGCCACCAGGGGGCCAATCATCCCTGTATTGGTAGATAATGTCTGCGGTGGCGATTTCTGCTGATAAGTGCCACTCAAAAGAGAAACATAGGGAGAGAAAGGGGGCTCTGATAGTGTAGTATTTATTTAAAAAACGAAGTTCAATCAATTACAAATAAAATCGGACTCTCACATTTAAAAGAATGAGACAGCGCACAAAGAAAATGGTGTACTGGCATCTTCCGCCAATCTTACTTCACTTCCGGTATCGCGTCACGACCACTCCCTTTACATTTAAAAATGGTGCCGCCGAGATACAGAGCGGATGTCCTGTGTATCTCGGCGGCACTCGGTAGTTCTCGGCCGTCCTCTGCTATTTTTGGCCATTCTCAGCTATTTTCGGGCACACTAGGCACTGCTTTCAGCTTTCCAAAAGCCACCGAGAACAGCCGAGAAAATAGCCGAGAACGGCCGAAGATAGGCAAAAGTAAAGGATTAGAAATAGCGGGGGATCGGCGTATAACACGCACTCCTGATTTCCCCCGATTTTAGGGGTAAAAAAAGTGTGTGTTATACGCCAATAAATACGGTATTTATTTGTAAAAATCTTGAAAACCAATGTATCATTTTCCTTCCACTTCACAATTATGGGCCACTTTGTGTCGGTCTATCACATAAAATTCCAATAAAATACATTTATGTTTTTTGGTTGTAACATGTCAAAATTTCAAAAATTTCAAGGGGTGTGAATACTTTTTCAGGGTACTGTACATTAAATAGCAATTACTGTTAAAACTTTTTATTCTCAAACTTGAATAGAGTAGGGAAGGGTTAGAGCAGTGATTCTCTATCCTTTTACCTGAGAGGAACCCTTAAAACTATTTTTAGATCTCAGAGAACCCTTACTAGGGTCACGGGAAATAACGCCTCTTTACATTGGTGTCCAATAGGAAGAACGAGCCCCTTACATTGGTGGTCAGAATACCATCCATACAGACAGCTAAAAAGATCGCCGGTGTCATGGTGGTGGCTCTGCCAAGTGGTATTGGACCTGGAAATATCAGGCGCCATCAGATGGGAGGTCAGTCAGCCAGAGCTAAAAGATCACTTAGCAACCTATGGAGGAACCCTAGCTGAGAATGGTTGGGTTAGAATTTTTTGTAACTTTTTTTTCTATTTGACCATTTGTAAATCCATCAAGAAGATGTCCTTCTCATGCCCTTTGACACAAGGACAAGAAATGAGTGGAATAGGAATTGGGCCAGAAGGCACGAAAACAGGAACTTGGTAGAAGATCTGGCCATTCCCCACAAACTATAAATAAATAGTTCTATAAAGAATAGAAATATGGCGGTTGTCATTACTTTAAAGCAGGGATCTCAAACTGGTGGCCCTCCAGCTGTTGTGAAACTACAAGTCCCATGAGGCATTGCAAGGCTGACAGTTTTAAGCATGACTCCCACACTCAGGGGCATGATGGGACTTGTAGTTTTGCAACAGCTGGAGGGCCACCAGTTTGAGACCTCTGCTTTAAAGGCTCATGCTCAGAGGGTATCATCCTAATCCAAGTTCCATTACCTAGTAATTCTCTGATTTAGAACAAGCTTGCAACCACTGGGGTCTTGAAAAGTGTTAAAGGAGAAGTACACCCAAAGTTTGGGAGTGCAGTTTGTTCTGTTGTTTCAGGAAGTTTGTTCTGCACTCCTGTGAGCTGTTTTCAGCTGACTCCGGGCTAAAGCCTGCTGTTGGCTGACATCACTCAGCCGGTCCAGGCTCTAGAATGATCATGACTTTAAGGCTTTATGCTGGACGGCAGCTGGCTCAGCCTCTCAGTGATCCGCTGAGAGCCTAAGTCAGCCGCTCCCACCGGCCCGCATCAGGACTGGAGGCTCTTGAGAGGAGTACTCAGACAGGGTGCTATAATGTTTTCAGGAAGCGATGTACAGGACCCTGCTGGGCCTTCCTACCAGTCATGATCTGCCCATATTGCATAGAGAAGCAGAGACCCAGTGATGATATTACTGTGTATATAAGTACATAGTGCAATAAGTTGCATCCAGAAAGTATTCACAGCCCTTTACTTTTTCCACATTTGGTTATGTTACAGCCTTATTCGAAAATTGATTAAATTAATTATTTTCCTCAAAATTCTACAAACAATACTCCATAATGACAATGTGAAAGAAGTTTGTTTAAAATCTTTGCAAATGTATAAAATAAATAAATAAATAAAACACAACAAATGAATTTGTAATATATAAAAAAAACTTTGAGTTAGTCTGCTACAAGACCTGAGAATACCTACCTGAGAAAACCACTAAAAGTCAAATCAATGAGAGCCTTCCCTTCCTCAGAATAAATGAACATGTTCCATAATGTCCAGGTGTGCATGTAAATCTCTCTCGTTTCTGCCTGGTGGTCAAAACTAAGTCCTCCATCCGATTCAGCACCTCGACCTTCCTCAGCCACAGCCAGATTGTAAAGAGAAAAGTAAAAATCTTGGAATGACTGGGCTATTTGCTTAGGAAGGGTGTCTTTCCTTCCATCCTGGCGCGATATCTGCGGAACGTAAGTGGTCGAGTGATGGTCGCAAAGTTAGCTAGCAAGAAGCTTGCCACATTTTTGGCCGAATTTAGAAAAAATACCTCCAACCCTTTTGTAGTGCCGCTTTAGCCTTGTAAAGAATAAGGTAAGGAACTCAGCTACGGAGACTCAGGAGTTCTCGCTCAGTTGCTGGAGTTTATGTAGTGTTTTAAAGCGTTGGATGTCTCGAAGAAGGGAAGACAATTGTGCCTCTCTGTCTCTCTTCACCCTAGCTCCATGCTTGATCAGGACTCATTGTAATCATCGATTTGTGAGCTTCTAATACCACTCCAGGGTCACAGTCAAGAGTATCATTTACCTGGAAATACCATCTCCTTCAGAACATCCGCTAAAATGGCGGGATCCTGGAGGAGACTTTCATTCAGTCTCCACATTCCGGTACCGGAGTGTTGGGAGTCTGTAAAGCTGTATTTCAAAACAATTGGTGTATGGTCCAACCAGGTGATAGACCCAATCGAGCTGTCAACAACAAAGTGTAACTGGCTATGGGGAACAAGAAAATGATTTATATGAGAGTATATTTTATGAGAAAGGAGAGAAAAAAGTGTAGTCCCCCTCACCAGAGCGCAGCAATCCCCATATGTCGACCAGTTGAGCTCCATAAAGGGATTCTGAGAAGCGCCTACGTGTGCCAGAGAGAATCAAAGAAGAACCCAAAGAGGTGTCCATGCTAGGTACTAAAGAAAAAAATTAAGGTCACTACCTAGAATCAACGGCAATCAGCAAATTCCAAAAGTTTATCTAAGGCATTACAAAGAAAGAGGTCCTGTTGCATACTAGGAGCATAGACAGTGGCCAAGGTTACTTTGACACCACTGATCGTGCCTTTAAAGGAACAGGAAGCAACCTCCGGCATCCATGAGAGTGCCCGAACTTTTCCATGGAATCCTACCAGAAATCATAATAGAAACTCCCTGGGACTTAGCCAAGGGATTGGTAGCATGGTAAGTCAAGGGATAATACCGGTTTATGTGCAAAGGAAGGTGGTCATCACTAAAATGTGTTTCCTGGAGAAATGCAACATCTGCACCCATACGTTTCAGGTCATGCACAAGCATGCGTCTCTTCTCTGGTG
Source organism: Lithobates pipiens (assembly GCF_037356315.1). Taxonomy (NCBI): domain Eukaryota; kingdom Metazoa; phylum Chordata; class Amphibia; order Anura; family Ranidae; genus Lithobates; species Lithobates pipiens. The sequence goes on from NW_027507790.1 coordinate 228,504,705, forward strand.
TATTAAGTCCCTTAGCATTTATGGACACAAAACACAGGGAATCCATTGCTTGACTAACATGCAGCCTGACACAGGAGGGCATCCAAGGACTGATAAGTACAGCCTAGATGGTCATGGCATTAGGAGCAAGTCTTTCAGACGCAATGCAGGGGTGTATTCAATGCACCAAGCATTGATGGACAGTCAGCCCTCTAAGCTGGACAAAGCTCTGAGCAGTAAGGACAAGAGGGACTGCATCGGACTAGGGAGAGTGGATAACGCAGAGCGAGGTATTTCTAAGAACAGTTCAATGTTAATTCATGCAAATAAGTAACCTGGGCACATAAAACAAGATTTTTACTCACAGACAGAGCAGAATTTACAGCTCAATGTAAGAAGAAGCTTTATAGAAACTGTGAGGCACTACTCAGTGATCGACCATCACCACAGATCAGGACTCCCGAATACCCTTTGGAGATATTGCTCTGGATTGACAGCATGTTCTGGGTAGATTCAGAGGCCAGCCAGAGGAGTGGGCGCCTGTTCGCCCTGGCATCCAGGAGCAGCAAATTGTTCCGGCGGCTCCTATCCTCCAATTCCTGCAGAAGTAGCTGTAGGGCCAGGGCCGTCTCAGCTTGGGAATTACGGGCCGATTCCAGTTCTGTCACCCACTGCTCCAAGGTTGTAGTCGATGTCTCCCCCCCCGTTGTGAGTCGGTCTGATAGCACCTGTACTTTCGTCTGGACTAAATGTTTATCTCTACGATAGGCATCCTCAATCCTTAGAATGAGGGCTTCAATGTCTGCCTTGGTGGGGAGGGCTTGCAGGAGAATCAGGAGGTCTGCTTCACCCATCCGAGCTGGTGTGTGACTAGGGTACGAGGGTGAGACCTGGTCATCTGGTATCAGTGACCCGAGAAGAGGAAGCCTCGACTCTGTGGCCACATGTAAGGGGAGGAAATAGAGAGAAGACATTGCTGTACAGTGGCAGCAAAGGAGTCTTTTCTTTTCGGCAATTACTGGAGGAATTGCTCTGTGGAACATTTGAATACCGATCTTAGTGCAAGATTCCGATCCAGTGTGCTACAAGGTCCATAAATACATGCTTCAGGCTACTGATGGTCAGGTTATATGCTCATTACGCTTCGCCATCTGGTAAGCGCATTATTGTCCTGGTGGTCGGGCATGTTTCTTCACTCTATAAAGCATATGTGAAATCACGGCGGTGTTTTTATAAGGACCCTTATTTGGATTCCTTTTTTTGCTTTCTATAAACACAATTTTCTCATCTTTGCTAATAAACACTCTCATGGCATTGTCATTATTTGCAATTGATGGGTAATGGATATGGACTTATAGATGTGGTTGAACTGGTCGAATATTTCAACTGTTCCTTATGTATTGATAATTTCTGTTTAATGGCTATTTTGATTATTTTATTTTATTTCATGTAAATTGGCGCAGCTCTTCAATTGTTTTTTCTACTACATGTAAGGGGTTGCTCATCTTCGGTGGCTTGTGAGGGGTCTTTACTTTGCGCTTCTTCCCAAATGGCATACTGCTCTGTGCAGGCAGAAGTAATGGTGAAATACCGGAGTAACGCAGAGAGCTCGAGTGCAACATGTCTTCACCCGGCCATGTCCAGACCCAGCCCAACCCGAACCACACCCCCCCCACCGGTAAGTGATTTTTTTTATCCTTGCGCAAAAAAAAAAGCATGTTAACTTCTTCTACACTTAGGTGGCACTTCCCTTTTCTCATCTTAACAAAGAGCTGGCTATACTCTGAGGATAGCTTCCGCCTCCCATCTTTTTCTAAGACACATATATGTGTTCCCTCTTTTACCCATAGATTTTTTAACCCCTGATTTACCGTTCTGATTCAGCTCTCATTTTGCACCAGAAACTATTGTATATTATTTTGCTCAATACTTTGTTGAAGCACTTTTGGCACCAACTACAGGCTCAAGTCTTTTTGAGTGTGATGCTGCAAGCTGGGCACACCTATTTTTGGGCAGTTTATCTGATTCTTCTTTGCAGGACCTCTCAAGCTCCATCAGGTTGGATGGTGAGCGTCGGTGTACCGCCATTTTCACATCTCTCCAGAGATGTTCAACTGGGTTCAAGTCTGGGCTCTGCCTGGGCCATTCACAGAGTTGTTATATAGGCCCTCCCTTGTTATCTTGGCTGTGTGCTTAAGGTCAATGTCCTGTTGGAAGATGAACCTTTGTCCAGTCTGAGATCCAGAGTGCTCTGGAACAGGTTTTCATCAAGGATGTCTCTGTACAGTGCTGCATTCATCTTTTCTTTGATCCTGACTACTCTCCTTGTTCCTGCCACTGAAAAACATCCCCACAGCATGATGCTGCCACCACCATGCTTCACTGTTGGGATGGTTTTGTCAGATGATGAACGGTGGCTCGTTTCCTCCAGACATGACGCTACTAACCATTCAGGCTGAAGAGTTCAATCTTTGTTTCATCAGACCAGAGAATTTTATTTCTCATTGTCTGAGAGTCCTTCAGGTGCCTTTTGGCAAACTCCAGATGGGCTGTCATGTGCCTTTTACTGAGGAGAGGCTTCTGTCTGGCCACTCTACTATACAGGCCTGATTGGTGGAGTGCTGCAGAGATTGTTGTTCTTCTGGAAGGTTCTCCTCTCTCCACAGAGAAACGCTGGAGCTCTGTTAGTGTGACCATCGGGTGCTTGGTCACTTTCCTGACTAAGGCCCTTCTCCCTCAATTGCTCAGTTTGGCTGGGCGGTCTGCTCTAGGAAGAGTCCTGGTGGTTCCAAACTTCTTCCATTTATGGATGATAGAGGCCACTGTGCTCATTGGGACCTTCAATGCTGCAGACATTTTTCTGTACACTTCCCTAGATCTGTGCCACAATACAATCCTGTCTGATGTCTGCAGAGAATTCCTTGGACTTTTTGTGGCTTGGTTTGTGCTCTGAAATGCACTGTTAACTATTGGACCTTCTATAGACAGGTGTGTGCCTTTCCAAATCGTGTCCAATCAACTGAATTTACCACAGATGGACTCCAATCAAGTTGTAGAAAGTGAGCTCAATTTTGAGTGTCAAGGCAAAGGCTGTAAATACTTATGTATATGTGATTTTTTCATTTTTATTTTTAATAATTGTGCAAAGATTTCAAACAAACTTCTTTCACGTTGTCATTATGGGGTATGGTTTGTAGAATTTTGAGGGAAAACAAATAATTTAATCCATTTTGGAATAAGGCTGTAACATAACAAAATGTGGAAAAAGTGAAGCGTTGTGAATACTTTGCAGATGCATTGTATGTAATGAAAACTGAAAAGTTTTATTTAAAAAAATAAATAAAAAAATACAAGCATTTTGATGAGAGGGCATGGAGGAACCAGGGAAGGTGAACTATAAGTAGATTAAAATTTCAGCTTTAAGGGTAATTTGTTTGAGATATATCAGATTTGAGACTAAAAATGTATTTGGATGGCAACTACCCTATTTCCCCGAAAATAAGACATAGCGTGATTGTCGGTGATGGCTGCAATATAATCCCTTCCCTGAAAATATGACCTACAATGGCTTAACTAGGGCTTATTTGGGGGGGGGGGAAGGGCTTATATTGCAACCATCACCGACAATCACGATAGGTCTTATTTTCGGGGAAAAAGGGTAGCTACTTCAAGAGCAAATAATGAAGCATCAGCATACAACAAGGTCATAATTCTGCTCTTTGCTGTCTTTTCCTGCCAGCAAGCACCCAGTGTTGAACTGACAGCACTGTGCAATGCAACAGAACCTGACTCATAATGATGGCCCACCCTCCCGAGTCTTGGCCTTGCTGTTCAGGGAATTAAAAAAAACAAAAAAACAAAATGAAAGACAATTACTGGTACATATACTAGCTGTAATTAACAATGCATTTTAATATACACAGATCTGGATTAAATGTTGATTTTGTCATCTATGTGGGGTTCAGCTTTAATAATAATCAAACTTCTATCTATTCCACAATAACAGTTCCTATGCAGTGCCTCTGGTAATAACCACGTCTTGCTCTTGTGTACAGGAAAGTCTCTTCCACATACTCTGGGGATCCATTAGGGAAACACACAAGGTCCGCTAAGGTAAAACACCTCAGTAACTAAAGCAATGTTATAGAGGCTGCCAAAAAGTGGAGTGCGGTACCTTAAAAAAAATGTGAACATGAGGGTTGAGATGTGGACTCTAGCAGTGGGCCTCATTTACACCTGCGGTTGGGGGCTCCTATTTAAGCTGCAAAAGCAGAGGATGGGAGTGTGTTCATATTCTGTGGCCAAGATGCTTTGCTAGATTGCAACGGTAACAATTATTCTCTTCTTTCGCATTTGGTAGGCAGTCCTGACAGCCAAATATGACCCAATCAAGTCAGGGCTCGTTCAAATATGTGGCAGTCCTTGGCGCCCTTCTGAAGTGAAGGCACACTGAGTTAAGTCCAAGGTTCTGCATGACATCTCCAGGGCTTATCCATACCAAACAACTTTTGAACTTGAGAATGAGGGACATTTCAGGGAGACAGTGACCAGCGGCATGTATAAAAGTGGGTGTGGCCAAACACGATAGAGGGGGTAAGGCTCACTATAGTACATGGAAGGCAGGAGGGAAGGATCATTATGGCATACGGAAGGCAGGAAGAATCACTATGGTACATGTGAGGCAGGGAAGAAGGGTCACTATGGGACATGGAAGGCGGGAAGGAAGGATCAGTATGGTACATGAAAGGCACGAAGGAAGGATCACTATGGTACATGAAAGGCACGAAGGAAGGATCACTATGGTACATGGAAGGCAGGAGGGAAGGATCACTGTGGAAGATGGAGGGAAGGAAGGAGAAATCACTATGGTACATTGAACCCATTCTGCAGTGTCTAGAGCAGGTAGGTCAGCCGACGGGGTGGGTGAGTGGGCGGGGGGAGGTGGGGGGACTGTGCTGCTGGACACTGAGCGAGTCTGAGCCTTGCCAGCTTCAGCACGGCACATCAAGCACCTGACAGGGGGATTAGTGGAGTCAAGTACCGGAACTTGTTCTGGCACTGGGTTTTGCAGCAGGATTCAGCCCAGATTCACAGAACATTGGGATTTACTTGAAATCCCAAGATGGTTGGAGGTTATGCTTATATAAAATTATTTACATTTGACAACTTTACTGCACTTCCGGAAGACAGCTATCAATGTATTTTCTGGGAGAATGATTCTAATGCTTCAGGTCTAAGTATTCTCAACATTCGAGTCGGTGCAGCAGCTACACTTACCTCTCCCCTCCTCCTGCTCAATCACAGAAGACTTTGTGTTATCGCTGCAAAATCACACTGCATTTAGGGTGCCATTAAGAAACAATGGCATCGCAAACATGTCCTGCGTTTTGCCACGATTCTGGAAACACGGGTAGAACCGCACTGATTCTGCCCTGACTCACATTGCTTACGTGTAAATTGAGCCTTAGAGAGGCCCCACTCTGGAGGAATAAGTACAGGAGGCACAGCAGCATTGTCAGTCTTGGCGGGGGGGGGAGTGGTAAATGTATTAGCAGATTTAAATACACAGACTAACTGAAGCCAAACTCCAGTTCACACTTTAAACATTTGTTTTTCCTTTTGGGATAAAGGTTTTACATGAATAAATAAAAGCTGATCATTGTAAGCACTACTGTAAGTGCTAAATGTTTTGTCTCTTCCCTGGTATATTCTGCTGGAGAGCTTGTGAAAAACAACAGACTTGCTGACTAGATCGCCAGATGATAACAGAATAAAGCCTAAAAAATTAAATGAATGCAGCCATCACAACTAAGAATTGGTAGTCTACAATATAATAAACGTTTGCTTTTGGGTTTAATACCATTTTTGGTACAGTTAGTGTTTGACTGAACTTCTACTTTAAAGAGGGAGTCCGCCGGGAGTCCGCGTTTTTTTTTTTTTTTTTTTTTAAAAAGCCAGCAGCTACAAATACTGCAGCTGCTGACTTTTAAAATAGTGACACTTACCTGTCCAGCGCGCCCGCGATGTCGGCACCCGAAGCCGATCTCTCGATCGTCTCTCGGGTGCTGCCGCCGCCATCTTGGGTATGGGAATCAGGAAGTGGAGCCTTTCGGCTTCATTTCCCTGTTCCCTACTGCGCATGCGCGAGTCGCGCTGCGCAATAAGGATGGACCCGCTGCCTCTGGGATCTTTGTGTTTCTCAGCAGGCAGCGGGGAACTTTCGGAAAGGGGCGTAATCTACGCCCCTTTCCGCAGAGAGCCATCCCGGAAGTGGGTGCAGATACCTGTACTGTACAGGTACCTGCACCTCCCTCCCCCCTGAAAGGTGCCAATTGTGGCGCCGGAGGGGGGGAGGATTCCAATGAGCGGAAGGTCCACTTTAGGGTGGACCTCCGCTTTAAGTTTTAAAAAATGAAAGCCAGAAGCTGACGGGTTGTCATGGGCAGCTGCTTCATTCCTAGTACTTTCCCTTGTATGAATGGAGGGCTCCATTGTGACTTCAGGGACAGAGACATGATGTCTTGCAGCACTACTGGGGGCAGCTCCAAGTCAAAGCTGAATATTGCAGCAGGAGATGCTCGTTCCAATATCCATTTACTTAACAGAGAAGTGTGGGCTCTTGAAAAAATAAATAAATAAATTCACCTATGTATTGGCAGCATTGGTCCAAAGCTGCAGCTGTCCCCCGAAGCCTCTAATGCTGTGTACACATGACCGGACTTTTTGACAGCAAAGGTCCGACGGAACAAATCCATCGGACAATTCGATCGTGTGTGGGCTCCATCGGACCTTTGCTTGCCAAAAATCCGACGGACATTAGAAATAGAACATGTTTTAAATTTTCCGGCCGGAACTCTGCCGGACCCAGTTCCTACCGAGAAATCCATTTGTGTGTATGCTAGTCCGATGGACAAAAACCGACGCTAGGACAGCTATTGGCTATGAACTTCCTTATTCTAGCCCGGTCTTACGTCATCACGTTCAAATCCGTCGTACTTTGGTGTGATTGTGTGTGTCCAAGTCCATTCATTTGGAAAATCCGCCGAAAATACGTCGGGAAGACTGTCGGACCTAGTGCGTCGAAAAGTCCAGTCATGTGTACGCGGCATTAGACCGAGAACTGAGATATCAAAAACCACGAATCATTTAGTTCTTGGGTCCGCTCTGAGAAGAGAGCCGGGGACTGTCAGTCAGCAGTTCTCTGTTCTGCTCCTCCAGTGCTCATTAGAGTGCCAGGCTGTGGAGAGGGTGGGAGCGGTTGGCTCTGTCTCCCTGCGGTGCACTGAGAAGCTGAACCAGCTGCCAGTCAGAAATTCTGGATGGATCCCTACATTGTCTGGATCCCTGCAGAGCCTGGAGTGATGTCAGCCGACAGCAGGCTTTAGCCCAGATTCATGGCTCACAGGAATGCAGAACAAAATGCGCTCATGTGACCCGCGGGAGAAGTAGTGTTAAAACAGCTTTGGCCATGTGACCGCTGACACAGCGCTGGGTACCTAGAAGTATAATCCTCAACAACAGTACCCAGCTGCCCTGAGCTGTGCTATACATAGCTATGACCAATTATAGCGATCACGTGATTATAATGTAAGACTGCCATAAATGGCTTCCATTCATGACAGCTTACTTACTGTTGTGATGCTTTGATTAGCCCACAGCCATCACATGGTATCTGGCACCCTGCACCATGTGATGAGTTGTGGCCAATGATAGCAACACAATAGTAAGCAAGCTGTCATGAATGAAAGCCATTTATGACAGCTTAAACTATTACTTGGAAAAGAGATTATAACTATTACAAGCGATAATAGTGTAAAAAAAAAATCCCTGTTCACCCCTTATGGTGACAGTGAACTGCTCTGATGACAGTATGTAAAAACAAAAAAAAAAAATAATAATAATAATTGTTACAAAAAAGTTTAAATTGAATAAAAAAAAATTTAATTTTTTTTTACATACTGTCACCAGTCAATATTGTGATGAACGCATGTCAAACCATTGCCCTTCACACCAATTCATGACAAATGACTGATCAACCTCACACCTCGCTATCACCGATATGTAATAATTACACTCTCAGCCTCACACTGCACTACGATTTTCCAGCTTACGGGACCACAAGTGCCAGCAGGCTGAGAGCGATTGTCACTGGGACTTATTGTTAAAGTGGGAGACCCGCAATTTATTTATTTTTTTAAAGTCAGCAGCTACAAATACTGCAAATGCTGACTTTTAAAATAAGGACACTTACCTGTCACAGGGTCCAGCGATGTCGGCACCCGAGACCGAACCTTCGCTCACTCCTCGGATGCTGCCGCTGCCATCTTTGCTATGGGAATCAGAAAATGAAGACTTGCGGCTTCACTTCCCGGGTCCCTACTGCGCATGCGCTAGTTGCGCAGTGCAATGTAAATGGTCTGTGCTGTCTCTGCGTGACGAGAAGACGCATAGACTCCAGTGAGAGTCTATGCCCGGAAGTGGGTGCAAATACCGGTCTTACGCAGGTATCTGCACCCCCCTCCCCCCTGAAAGGTGCCAAATGTGACACCGGAGGGGGTGACTGTTCTGAAAAGCGGAGGTTACATTTTTATGTGAACCTCCGCTTTAACTAAGCAATTAACCCTTTAAACTGCCACCACCAACCTTTACTAAAAAATAGCAAACTTTCACAAGATTAACAATAACAATTACGATTTTAAAATAAAGGTCTGTACACACGCTGTCACCGCAAACAGGAATATTCAGAGATTTACCATGTCGTATCGCTCTTCTTTAACCCCTTCCCGACCAGCATATATAGTTATACTGCGGCAGGTTGGCTCCCCTGCACGAGCCGTCGTAGCTGTACGTCGGCTCTGTAAGACGCTTTAAATAATTGTATTTCCATGTTCTGTATACTGTGGGAACCCAGATAAAGTGAATGCAGGGTCCTGGGTTTAGTAACACTTTAAGTTTGTGTTCCGGTGTTCTGGCAGATAGTGTCCTGCCATCATATAGCTTCGGAAAATCTCTGAAGCTGAACGGCGCCTGCGCCATGAGTGGAGGTGATAGCCCCACCATCCAAGCGGACATAGGGTTGTGAAAATTAGAGGGCCGCTCGCCACGCTTCGGGCTCGGCCTCGCTGAGCTCGGCTCTTTTTTATTCCTACTCTATGTCCACTTGGATGGTGGGGCTAGAACCTGGACTCACGGTGCAGGCGCCGTTCATCCTCGGCTATTTTCGGAATCTGTGTTGCTGTGTACTGCGCATGCGCAGTACACAGCGGACACTATCTGATGGGGGACCTTATATGATGGGACACCAGCACTAGGGACAGTTTTAACTCTTTACAAAATATGGTTTGATAATCAAAAGGTAAAAACATGGTGCAAATAAAATATGAACAGAAAAAGGATATTTCAAAGAAACAAAGAGACAACAATGCAACAGAGAAATAAAAAGGAGCTCAAAATGAAAATACTTCCAAGTCCTGGTTTTAGCAGTCTTCAGTCAATAAGAAAGGTGATATATTGGCTCTCATAAGTTGACAGATCTTCCTTCATTTGATGGTGCACGAGAGCTGTCCAGCGTGGTTGCAGTCCACATTACTTTGGTATCAAGGGGGTGTTGACAGAGACCATCTAACCAATTGGGATGTCACTGTGTTTATGGCTGTATCCCAGGTACAGTTTTCTATAAGTATTAATATACTAACATACATATTATCATCCAGCATGAAATTAGCTTTGAAATGGATATAAATATGACAGGTCTCGGATGCCCTGTTTGCCTAAAATAGGAATTGGGCCGGTTCGGTTCCCAGTACTCCTACGGTAATGACGTTTGGGTTCAAAACACTAAAAATTAACCAAGGAAGGTGAATATGTTCTTATTCTGGCTGTGCTGTTAATATTTCATGAGTTGTGAAATATACAGTACTGAAGTTTTGGAGTCTTGGCTGCTAACCAGTCTATTCGGAATGTGCATTGCTATGGTATTTACAATAGGGGGGGGGGGAGCTGGCAGGTATCTGAAGTGTGGATTAAGGTAATGGGCACGAGAGAGTCTGCATCTAGGGTTGCCACCTGTCTGGGATTCACCCGGACAGTTTGGTTTGGAATCATGCGTCCGGGTTCAGACTGCCTGAAACCCGGACACATTTTTCAGACTGGACTATGGCTTCTCAGCAGGGTTGCTGACTGCAGTTGTCTAAGCTGAGAGTGTCTGTTATACTCTCTTTAATGCCGCCCAAAGCCATCACAAAACATCCCCCCTAATACACACACAGACGGAAGAGGAGAGAGGGCTCGATCTGCACCTCTTCCTCCGGACCCTACCCCTCTGTCTGCCCACACTCCAATCCCCAGGGCTGTGCCTCAGAAAAGGAAAGTGTGGGCTGTAAATTTGAAGTCCAGCAGCCTCAGATACATCTGGATGAGAAGTGCTGACTGCCAAGGGATGAGTGAGCTCACCATCCATACCTGACTGTGACTGAAGTCTCCCCCTTCTCTCTCCTGCCTCTGAATGAGTACACTAAGGTAAATCAGGGTTCTCAGAGCACCCCTTACATCAGAGTTCCCCTTTACACCAGAGGCCACAGTGTTCTCAGTGTTCCCAGAGCATACCTTATGTTAGAGTCCCCAGAGTTTTCCTTTACATCAGAGTCCCCCCTTACAGTGAACAGGAACTCTGAGTTCAGATGTAAAAGGGGAACTCTGTGGACTCTGATGTAAAGGGGGACTCTTGTTATTAACTTCATATGATTAGAAATGTTATTTAATAGCAAAATATATGTATATTTTATACAACAAAAAAAAATTGCTGTGCTCAGGTTTGACTTGAACAAAAGTTGGCAACCCTATCTGCATGTGTTCCCTCAAGGATCCAATAAGAAGGTTCTGGCATGGCTAACGGTTTGTGATTTAGATGAACTGAAAGGAGGAGGGAGGTGGAAGGCCACTGCAGCTTTGTCTTTGGTTCAATACAGAAAAGACAATGACAAATAAAATGCAATTGCTGAATTCTGAACAACATGGCTGCCACACACAGCCTGCCGTGTGCCCAGTACACACGACCATCACAAGTATTCCCTCGTCATCGTCACACCAGTCATATGTGGATACCGCACTGGTGATAGTATGTGAAAACTGACAAAAAATTACAACTTAAAAAAAACTTGCTTGCCATGCTTCTTACTAAATACCTCAGTCTACTTTCCACGAAAGGATAATTTATGGGATATTTGTACAATCTTGGCATTTTAGGGTCTCAAGAAATGAGATCAGAATGGATCGATTTTCATATATACAGTACACTCACCGGCCACTTTATTGGGTACACCTTGCTAGTACCGAGTTGGTCCCCCTTTTGCCTTCAGAACTGCCTTATTTCTTTGTGGCAAAGATTCAACAAGTTGTTGAAAACATTCCTCAGAGGTTTTGGTCCATATTGACATGATAGCATCACTCAGTTACTGTAGATTTGTCGGCTGCACATCCATGATGTGGATCTACCGTTCCACCACATCCCAAAGGGGCTCTATTGGACTAAGATTTGGTGACTATGGAGACCATTGGAGTACAGTGACCTCATTGTCATGTTCAAGAAACCAGTGGTGAGATGATTTGAACTTTATTACATGGCTCCTTCCAGCAGGATAATGCACCATCAGAAGATGGGTACACTGTAGTCATAAAGGGATTGACATGGTCAGCAACAATACTCAGGTAGGCCATGGTGCTTAAACAATGCTCAATTGGTACTAAGGGGCCCAAAGTGTGCCAAGAAAATATGTGTTGTGCGTTCAGAGATGGTATTCTGCATATCTTGGTTGTAACAATTGTTTTTTTAAGTTACGGTTTCTATCATCTCGAACCAGTCTGCCCACTCTCCTCTTACCTCAACAAGGCATTTTCCTCCACACAACTGCCGTTCACTGGATATTTTCCCTTTTCCAGACCATTCTCTGTAAACCCCAGAGATGGTTGTGCGTGAAAATCCCAGTAGATCAGCTGTTTTTGAAATACTCAGACCAGCCGTCTGGCACCAACAACCATGCCATGCACAAAGTCAATTAAATCCCTTTCTTCCCCAGGCTGATGCTTGGTTTGAACTTCGTCATCATGATGTCTAGATGCCTAAATGCATTTAATTGCTGCCATGTGATTGGCTAATTATCAATTTGTGTTATCAAGCAATTGAACAGGTATAGCTAATAAAGTGTCCAGTGAGTGTAAATACCATAGTTTGTGAACTCTAACTTTCCTCCAGACTAAATAATATACACTGATTTGGGTTATTTTTACCAAAGAAATGTAACAGAATACATTTTGGCATAAACTTATGAGGAAAGATCATTTATTTGCAAATTGAAAAAGGAGACAGTAAAGATGGCGGCACAGGACGGGCCCTGGAAGAGGAGACAGTAAAGATGGCGGCACAGGACGGGCCCTGGAAGAGGAGACAGTAAAGATGGCGGCACAGGACGGGCCCTGGAAGAGGAGACAGTAAAGATGGCGGCACAGGACGGGCCCTGGAAGAGGAGACAGTAAAGATGGCAGCACAGGATGGGCCCGGGAAGACGAGACAGTGAAGATGGCAGCACAGGACAGAGCCTGGAAGGGGAGACAGTAAAGATGGAGGCACAGGACAGGCCCTGGAATGGGAGATAGTAAAGATGGCACCACAGGATGGGACCTAGAAGGGAGACAGTAAAGATGACGCCACAGGATGGGCCCTGCAAGAGAAGACAGTAAAGATGACGGCACAAGATGGGCCCTGGAAGAGAAGACAGTAAAGATGGTGGCACAGGATGGGCCCTGGAAGGGGAGACAGTAAAGATGGTGGCACAGGATGGGCCCTGGAAGAAGAGACAGTAAAGATGATGGCACAGGACTGGCCCTGGAAGAGGAGACAGTAAAGATGGCGGCACAGGATGGGCCCTGGAAGAAAAAACAGTCAAGATGGCAGCACAGGACGGGCCCTGGAAAAGAAAACAGTAAAGATGGCGGCACAGGATGGGCCCTGGAAAAGAAGACAGTAAAGATGGCGGCACAGGATGGGCTCTGGAAAAGAAGACAGTAAAGATGGCGACACAGGATGGGCTTTGGAAAAGAAGACAGTAAAGATGGCGGCACAGGATGTGCCCTAGAAGAGAAGACAGTAAAGATGGTGGCACAGGACGGGACCTGAAAGGGAGACAGTAAAGATGATGGCACAGGACGGGCCCTAGAATGGGAGAGAGTAAAGATGGCGGCACAGGACGGGACCTGCAAGAGAAGACAGTAAAGATGGCGGCACAGGACGGGCCCTGGAAAAGAAGACAGTAAAGATGGCGGCACAGGATGGGCTCTGGAAAAGAAGACAGTAAAGATGGTGGCACAGGACGGGACCTGAAAGGGAGACAGTAAAGATGGTGGCAAAGGACGGGCCCTAGAATGAGAGACAGTAAATATGGCGGCACATGACGGGACCTGGAGGAGAAGACAGTAAAGATGGCGGCACAGGATGGGCTCTGGAAAAGAAGACAGTAAAGATGGTGGCACAGGACGGGACCTGAAAGGGAGACAGTAAAGATGATGGCACAGGACGGGACCTGAAAGGGAGACAGTAAAGATGATGGCACAGGACAGGCCCTAGAATGGGAGACAGTAAATATGGCGGCACATGACGGGACCTGGAAGAGAAGACAGTAAAGATGGCGGCACAGGATGCTCCCTGGAAGAGGAGACAGTAACGATGGCGGCACAGGACAGGCTCTGGAAGAGGAGACAGTAAAGATGGCGGCACAGGACAGGCTCTGGAAGAGAAGACAGTAAAGATGGCGGCACAGGGTGTGCTCTGGAAGGGGAGACAGCAAAAATAGCGGCACAGGACAAGCCCTGGAAGAGGAGACAGTAAAGATAGTGGCACAGGACAGGCTCTGGAAGGTAAACCAGTAAAGATGGCAGCACAGGACGGACCCTGGATGAGGATACAGTAAAGATGGCGGCACAGGACAGGCTCTGGAAGGGGAGACAGTAAAGATGGTGGCACAGGACGGGCTCTGGAAGGGGAGACAGTAAAGATGGTGGCACAGGACGGGCTCTGGAAGGGGAGACAGTAAAGATGGTGGCACAGGACGGGCTCTGGAAGGGGAGAGCGGGGTGGGGGGAGGAGGACAAGGCTGGATTCACTTGATATGGATATTACAGCATAAGAAGAACTCAAACAGTAAGCAAGGAAAACAGACCCTTTCATTGGTCGGTCAAACTGTCACCCCACCACCCTGCCTATAATACTTTTTCCACCAATTAATTAATAACATAATAAATAAATATTTAATAAAATATAAATGTCCAATATATATAATGGAAAATAGATTGCATTGTGTGATTGGTCACAACTGAGAGCTAAGCCTATTTCCAGGTAGAGATCTGTCATCCAGCATGTAGCCAGTGTTGTGTACACACTCCATGCAGATCACTCACCCACACGCCTGGACAGCCCCAGCTCCTCGTTGAGCCACTGGCAGATAATGTCTGACATGCTGGCGGTATCAGAGATCGTCTCTGCCCGGAATCATCCCGCTGACCGGCTCGCTCCCCTCCCGGCTTTCACACACACAGCAGCAGCCCTGCCAGGCCGCGTCCCGTCTCCATGACAACCCGTAGTCATGTATCTGTTACCAGGGCCGCGCTGTGCACTATAGAGATGGGCGCTCTGCCGAGCGGGGCCCGCTGCACTGGAGCGCCACCTGGCGGGGGAATGTAGAAACGACCAAAACAAAGCCTCCTGTAGATGTGTGGAAATGCATTGCTGGGGAGTCCTGAATGTGTCACCTTCTTCCTTTCTTCCTCAATAAAATGTATCTAAACCCAAGAACAAAGTGCAATGTATCACAGCTTAGCTCAGGCTAGGTTCTCGCTCTGTGTGTGTCAGGAAAGCACACAAAATAGGGCACTTTCCAGACATTTCCAAGTGCAAATTCCAGTATTTAGGCTACAAACAAGTACAATAAGCAATTAACGATGTGATTTAAAGCTGAGTTCCACCCACATTTTGAAGTCCTCACCACCCAGCAGTAATGTGTGCAGTAATTACAAATTGGCATTTTTGTTTTTGGATCACTTACCGGTACTTATTAATTCTTTATTTCATTTGAACGTCATCCCTCGCGGCCACGGTCGCACGCGTTATTTCCAGTTTTGGAATGTCTCCTGGGAGATGTGTGTCATCAATCCCAGGAGACAACAGACATCACCGGGTCATAGTATTGCGTTATTTCGAAACTGAAAATGATGTAATGCAAGGCAGTGCCCAGCAACAATATAATCTTCCTGCACTACGTCCTGTATATACTGTGCACGCATGAGAGCGGGAGGTGCATGCTGGGTAGCCTGTCATTGATGTATGCTGATGAGGCTACACTGATGGGCACTGATAGGCTGCACTGATGGGCACCAATAGGCTTCATTGATGGGCACTGATAGGTGGAATTGTGGGGCACTGAGAGATGACACTGATGGGTGGTACTAATGGGCGGCACCGAAGGGCATTGATAGGTGGCACTGAAGGGCACTGATAGCTGGCACTGATGGGTGGCAGTAATGGGCACTGATCGGCACTAGTAGGTGACACTGATAGGCAGCACTGCTAGGTGGCACTGATTGACACCACTGGTGGGCATTGATAGGTGGCACTCGTGGGCATTGATAGGTGGCACTGATTTCTGGCACTTATGTACTGGGGGCACTGATTCGTGGCACTGTGGGCACTGATTCGTGGCACTGGCAGGCAGTGCTGGTGGGCACATGTGAAGCGGCTTCGCCTCTTCCTCTTTGGGGCTGATGTCCCTTCAACAGAAGCCGTCAATCGGCTTTTTTTCTTTTCACGCTGCGACATTTCAATAAGGTTCATTTAAAAAAAATGGAAAATGCAATGTGCCAAGAACAGCGTATCAGCACTGCAGTCATCCCAGGACCCACTCTATCGCATTACACATAGAGGCTGGTGTGAAAAGAACCTGAATGGGCTCCATAGCATTTGAATGAGGTGAACAGAACGATCCCACGGACACGTTTATTCACATTTTGTGAGTGTTTTCACGCCCACACATAGGGCAGCCACTTCATTTCAATGAAGTCAAGGACGAAGATGCCGCACGTGTCGGCTCCCGTGCGCATGCGCGGGAGTGACGTCATCGCGGCTTCGCCAAATGACAGCGGCAGAGCAGTGAGACCCCACCGAGAAGATGGATGCGCCGGACTACAGGGGACAGAGGTGACATCGCTGGCTCCTGTGTCAGGTAAGTGACACATAATGGGCTACTATGCGATGCATAGTAGTCCATTATGCTTTGCCTTTGCAGGGAATGAAAGAGGAAGTTAACTCATCAGGGTTTACTTCCTCTTTAAAGAATCATTCGAGTTGTTAGAACACAGTACACTGAAAGAATCACGAGTCACCACTAGTAAAACAATACACTAATCCAATGATCAGGTAGCAGCAGTGATAAGGTGGTACGGACAGCCTAAGGCCCTTTCACACTAGTGCGACTTGTCCTGCGACTTGAGACTGCAAAGTCGCAGGACAAGTCATACCCCATGATTTCCAACAAGTTCAGTTTATATCTGTGCGACTTCAAAGTAGTTTTTGTACTACTTTTGTCTGACTTAATGCGACTTATGGCAGAGACCTCAAGATTACACAGACATTTCTTCAAGTCGTGGCAAAAATCATGGCAAAAGCACTTGACTTTCAAGTCGCACAAGTGTGAAAATAGCCTTAACGATTGTATTTTATTACCAGGGGTACTTTCGCACATGGTAGTAAAATCTGATCATCATTCCTGCGCATGCGCTGTAAAGACTATGGGCAAATCTGATGGCTAGCAATGTTAACTGTGAAATTGGCCCATCAGAATGCAGTTCACATGCACAAAAACCCACTTTTTATTTAGGCTCCGTTTCCACTTGTGCAACTTGTCCTGTGACTTTGGACTGCAAAGTTGCATGACAAGTTGTACTCTATGATTTCCAATGAGTAATATTCATATCTGTGCAACTTCAAAGTAGTCCCTGCACTACTTTGGTCCCACTTTGATGCAACTTGAGATCCATAGACCTCTGGAATACACAGGCATTGCTTTAAAGTCGCATCAAAATTGTGGCAGAATTGTGCAACTTTCAGGCTGCGTTTATGGACCTCAAGTCACATTAAAATGGGACCAAAGTAGTGCAGGGACTACTTTGAAGTTACTGTGACTTTAAGTCGCACAGATATGAATGGTACGCATTGGAAATCGGGTACTTCTTGTCATGTAACTTTGCAGTCCCAAGTCGCAGGACAAGTTGCACAAGTGGAAACAGATCCTAAATGAAAAGCGGGATTTGTGTGCAAGTGAACTGCATTCTGGGCCAACTTCACAGTTAACATTACTATCCATCAAATTTGCAGAAACCTAGGCTTAGGGCCGGTTCACACTGCTGCGTGGTGCAAAATCGCATGCGATTTGCACCACACTGCAGTGCAAATCACAGGCGATGTTAGTGCAATGCGATTTCAGCCATACAGATAGTATGCTGAAATCGTATCGCATTCGGACTAAACTCACACAGGACCCTTTTTTTTGGTCCGCACCAGAATCAGATCGCATGGCACCCATGCGATCCGATTCATGTCCAAACTGACACTTCGCAGTGCGTCATGCGAGCTGAAATGGGGGAGTCATATTGTATGACACTCCCCCGCAGTTTGCATATGTCATTGTGAACTGTTGTGCGAGTCTGGTGCGATGCGGGAACCCATAGTGGAATCGCAGGGTTCCCGCATCGCACAAGTGTGAACCCAGCCTAACACGGCTGTTTGTGTATCACCAAAATTCATGACACTGAGCTAATGTGACAACAATAGGCTTGTACTCTGCACCGATGAACTAAATCAAAGTACACGTCCCCAGGAGGACCTGCCAACCTTCTGTGTAAATCAGTCTTCTGATTCTAATCATTTAATATGGTTGAATCAGAGCTTTGGTTCACTTGCTTGTCAGTAGACTCAGCAAACGAACCGAAGAACCGAAGAATCGATTCATTGAATCGGTTCATTTCAGTGAGTAGTTCGAAATGAACCGATTCACTTTAAAGATCCGGACTTCCCATCACTAATAGGCTGACCTATGCACGACAAATGTGTCAAAGTAGCTCATGTAGCTTTTTAAAACATTGAGCTTTGCCAGTTTTTTTTAACCACGCATTTTTCAATGGAAAAAAAATGCAAAACTGCTTGCCATGTTTGGGTGCCAATAATAATGGCAAGACATGCGTTTTGCGCGCATTCATGAAAAATGAAAAAAAAAGGGTCTTGCATAGGGAAGCTGCATTAGGGCTCATGCACATGGCTGTACAGCATCCAAAGCCTCCATAAACACTGTCCCAGAAACCGCAGCTGCTGCGTACAAGAGGCCCAGAGACAACAATTAGAAGATGCGGCTGTATGCGGGCATGTATAGGTGGGTCATGTAAAATACCCACATGCACAGAGATGTATGGTCTGAATGCCACTGTACAGCTGAATCTTCTAACTGATGTCTGTAGGTGGCTGTGCACAACAGCTGCAGGCCCCAGGAAAGTGTTTACACGGGTGTTTAAGCAATTTTTATTTATTTTTTACACTTTTTTACACTTGGAACTTTTATTCTAAGGACTCATTCACATAGGGGAACTACAGAGCACACCCGTGCAAAGAAAGTGTTTGCCCACAGTGCCTGCATTTGGGGTCATACAGCCGCACCCACATGGATATCAAATTGGGAGCAGTGGCTGTGTCCTTGACATGAATGGGACTGCCTGCATGAGCATATATGGAACACCTGTGCATTTCTGTGCAGACAAACATGGCCTTTGCAGTGTTCGCACAGGTATATGCTGTAGTATGCCTGTGTGAGTGAGGCCTTACTGTCACATGGGTCACATTGGTTCCTATTGGACATATTTCATAGGACTTCAGCAGAGAGAGGCTTATGGCTTTTTGAGGGTGCGTATGTAGTGGCAATGCACATGGGAGAGGAAATTAAAAGAAGCTAGGTTTTTCTATGATTTCTCTGGTCACCAGGGCAGTGATCCAGTTGAATGTATACGCCCCATGTGACCCTGGCGGCTATCTTATGTCAAGCAGAGTCTATTAAGACTCAGACTCCTGGGTTTGGCATGCTTAATACGAGAGGACAGGGTAAGGACAGGTTACCCGTTTGTCAGGGACAGTGCCAGTGATAGGGAGAGGTTCCCGAGGAGCAGGGAGGTCTACCTTTCCAGGAAACCTCCCTTTTGGGTTAGATAACTAGGCCGCACTTTGTTCCTCGTGTCAGATGCTGTAGGCATCCCTGAGTCTTCAGACCGCTGTCAATCTGCTACACTATTGTAAGTGACAAGGGATGGGTGAGCCTCCCTGCTGGGCCTGTTTGTGCTGTTAACCTGTGGTTTCAATACCACACACTTTGCAAATTGGAACTCTTGAGTGTTTACTGCCTACCACACCACACTGCACTTATCCAACATGTAATGTGGTGACCCTGAGGTCATCTTATCACTAAGGCCCCATGTACACTGCTGCTCTTAAACAGATGTTCAGAGGCAGTTGGACACATTTTTCAACTGCCCCTGTTATCTTATGTGTACATGTGCACAGATTCGTTTACTGTTATTTTTAGGCAGTTGCATTTATAGGCCTTTTTCTGAAGGCAAAAAAATGAGTTCAGATGCCAACGTTTCCGACGTTTCAGATGCCAATCGATTCTAATCCGCATTTGTTTTGTTTATAGGGGTTTTTCATTTTTTCCCATTTAATAAAAAAAAATAAAAGTAAAAAAAAAAAAAAAATTATATATATATATATATATATATATATATATATATATATATATATATATATATATATATATATATATATATATATATATATATATGTGTGTGTGTGTGTGTGTTTTTTAACGCAAACACAGCAAAACGCCGCTAAACACGCCATGTAAACACGGCAAAACAGACGGTTAAATCGTTCAGAAGAGGTTGTAAAAATGTCCCATATACATGAAGGTTCCTTTTGTGGGGACATCAAGGATTTAAATAGACCCCTAATACCTCCTGTCTGTTCATCTTGTGCTCGATAAACTGAACAGGAGGCTCATGAGTGAGCACTTCCAGGTTCAATTGCAAAGGAGATCAGTGAATGGGTATTTACTGATCACCTCCATGCTGTTATCCAACTCTGTTCTCAAACCTGATTAGGGCTGGGGACAGCAGCTGAGGGGTTGGTAGTGGGAACAGCAGTAGCAGGACAGCAGCAGCAAGCGCAGGGGGATGCAACCAGAGTATGTATCGCTGGAAAGGAATGGTGATCAGGCTCTGGGGAGTTGTCATGCATGGTATGGATGCATTTTTGTTACAGGCCAGGCTTCTGGATACCTTAAAATGTATATTCTTGGTTGCTGAGGTGACCATGAACTCATTGTTTGAGAAAATCCAGCTGACATACGCCTTACTGACTTGGCATCCTGCAAACAAATCCTGTTCCAACAAAATACGGTTATGTAAATGTAGTGGAGGTCTGCTCTGCCACCTGTGAAGTAGAATAATAACGTATCGAACCAGGCAGGACTTCAGTGATGAAGGTTTATTAACAGCTGGGAACATACAGCTTTATGTTCAAAGTATTACAAGATGCAGTTCTAATTTATACAGTTTCTTACAATGCAAGCATATAAGGTACAACATGATTAGTTGCTACGATCTACATCAATGTAACTAACCATAAATCTGACACCTGTTCTACAACCAGACAAACTTATTCATTCCTCAATTCCTATATGGTCATTAAACTGATTTATAACTGCTTTTGTTCAATTAAAACACCTGTGTAGAGACAATATGACACCCAGCTGTGTTAAATCAAATCCTCCTCATTCTGATAAGGCTTCACCAACTTCGAGGATAACAGATTTACGACTTTGGGGAATGAGCTTTCAATAACCCCACCTTATCTGTTATACGTCTCACTATATAATCCCATATGTATGTATTTATTACTTGCTACTATACCTTATTGGATAAAAGTTAATGAGCTCCTCCATGCTGGTGAAGACAATCAGATCTGCAACAGGCACATTACTGTCATTGCTGCTATAAGGGCCCTTATACCACCCCCTTTAGGTCAGACCTCTTATTAGAGTTAACAGTTAATAGTTTGGGGATTGTAGTTCTATCCCCTTGCCGACCCGCCACAGTACATATACTACAGATGTGTGACTTGTACAGGCACTGCAATGTATTTGTATGTCGGGCTTTCTTCTGGGTCCACTCGCATATGTGCACGCATACCTGGTAACTTGAGCTGTCATTCACTGCTGCACAAGCTGATCAGGAGGTCTCGGCCAATGATTTATGGTCGGAACATGCTGATTGGCTGAACGAATGACAGAAGAGAGCCCTTTGTTAGTAAACAACACAGAGCTCTCTACAGACAGCAAAAATGTTAAGCTTCATTTTCTCCCTGCAGGGCAGGGAGTAAAAACCAGCACACACTTAACTCCTTGATCACCCCTGATGTTAACCCTTCCCAGCCAGTGTCATTAGTACAGTGACAGTGTATATTATTAGCACTGATCACTGTATTAGTGTCACTGGTGCTATCAGTGGCAGTTAGCCTGCTCCCCCCCAGCATTGCCAGTGTCAGATTTCCCACCACACTTTCACAGTCCCATTATAGGTTGCTGATTACTGCTATAATTGATTAGTAGTTTAAAAATGAAATAAAAATTCATATATATATATATATATATATATATATATATATATATATATATATATATATATATATATATATAAC
This sequence comes from Lithobates pipiens, assembly GCF_037356315.1. NCBI lineage: Eukaryota > Metazoa > Chordata > Amphibia > Anura > Ranidae > Lithobates > Lithobates pipiens. The sequence continues at coordinate 228,526,519 of NW_027507790.1, forward strand.
ATTGTTTGTAGACGCTATAACTTTGACACAAACCAACCAATATACCAATATACACTTGTTGGGATTTTTTTTTTCAAAGACATGTAGCAGAATACATTTTGGCCAAAATTTATGAAGAAATTAGATTTTTAAATTTGTGTATTGGATGTGTTTTATAGCAGAAAGTAAAAAAAAAAGTTCTCAAAATTTGTGGCCTTTTTTCATTTCTATCACAAAAAAATTATGGTGCTCAAATACCACCAAAAGAAAGTTCTATTTGTATGAAAAAAATTATATAATTTTTTTTGGGTACAATCTGTTATAAACGCGCAATTACCAGTTAAAGTGGCGCAGTGCTAAATAGCAAACAATGGCCTAGTCATGAAAGGGGTAAAACCTTCCAGAACTGAAGTGGTTAAAGTCCATTGTTTCCCATAGCACTACATCTTCCATGATTCAATGCTGCTAATTAGGATTGCACTGATAAAAATACCAAGCATTTGCACAAGTATCGGTATTTGTGCAAATGCTCCGATGCTTGATCCGATACCTGTTGTATTGGACCAGGCATCCTCAGTGTAGCAGGGGGGGCTGGCAGCCTCACAGGTGATCGGTGTGGCAGCAGGGGCAGTTACAAGCACCGATCCCCCCCATATAGCCTTTCAATAAAGCAGATGACAGCCGCTTCTCCCCGTCTCCCTCCCACAGCTATCAGCTGCTTTATTGAAAGGCTATACAATGTAACGGTGCTTGTAACTCCCCCCACCTTTGAACCGATTACCCCCGACTGTCCCCCCGTGTCCTCTTCCAGCTCATCAGGTCCTCCTCTGGCTTCAGGTGTCCTTCTTCCTCCCTCCGATGTCCTCCTCCCTCTCTCCGTGTCCTCCTCCAGTCCCCATCCTCCTATGGGTCCCCCTCTGTGCTCCGCTGGTCCTCCTCTGGGTCTCCCCCCGTGCTCTGTGGGTCCTCTTCTGGGTCCCCCCTTGTGCTCCGTGGATCCTCCTCTGGTCCCTGTCCTCCTTCGGCCCCCCTCTGTGCTCTGCGGGTCCTCCTCCGGTCCCCCTCTGTGCTCTGCGGGTCCTCCTCCGGTCCCCCTCTGTGCTCTATGGATCCTCCTCCGGTCTCCATCTTTGTGCTCCGCGGGTCCTCCTACGGCCTCCCCCTTCAGGATGGATAGTGGAGGAAGGAGCCAGTATATATGTCACTTACCGGCTCCTTCCTTTTCCGAATGCACAGAGTCAGTGATCATTGAGCAGCGTAAACTATGTAGATGCTTCAATTTATGAATGAACAGGAGCCTCTGTCTCCTATCCATTCATCTTCAGTGCAGCTGAGGCTGCAGAGAAAGGGGCTGGGGAATCGCTGTCCTTAGTTCCTTTCCCTGTCTCAAAAGGGGAGATGTCAGGGTTCTGTTTGGACCCCTGATATCTCACCAAAGCCCCTCCCCTCCCCAAACAGGGCTGATAATAAAAAATAAAAAAAGAGAATAATAAAGGATAAATTGTAAAAATAATAAAAAAAAAAAAAAAAAAATAATCCCACTGACACTGTCCAGCAGAATTGTCTTTAGCAAAAACAGAAAGCATTGTAAAAAACAATAACAAAAAAATATATATTGTAAAAAATAATAAAAAAATTTAGTGGTGGGCTCCTGAAGAGCACGCGCTATGCGTTTTTCAAAATTAAACTCTGCCTAAACTGCAGTTAGGTTTGGGTATTATTTGTCTAAATTTGACTTCTGTATCAGTCTGACTGGACTGTGGGATGTTCAGTCTGGCCACAGGGGGCACTGTCTCTTGTGGCAGGCGTGGAATTATGGTATGGTCAGGCGCTTAAGTTACTCTCTTTCGGAGCCAGGTCAGTGGGAGTGGCCCTCTCGCTGTACCCTCTGGGAGAGGGTATTTAAGATGCGGATGTCACGTGGTTCGGGGTTCTGGTCCAGTATGATGTGCTGACTACTTGGTCCTGGTCCTCCTGACCAGCCCCCAGGAAGGCTATGGCCTGGGGTATGGATCCACCCGACTTTAATGCCTCGGGGCTGGCTAGCCCAAGGCAAGGAGACTAAAAGGAGGATTCTGAGGTGGTTGGGTGCCCTCTCCGGTTCGGGAGAGACCCATTGTACTTCAAGCATTCCAGGGGAGGACTCTTTAGAAGAACACCACGTACGGGTTGGTTTTCTTAACAAGAGCCTGGAAGGGCTGAAGTTACCAAAAGAATCCGGTCTTGTGGATATCGCCTAGCAGGGTGAAAGATCCAGGTATCCTACGAGTGTTCTACAGCTTAGTTTCCCTACATGTTCTGCAACAACATCTGTGACAAAGACTTTGTTCCTGAGTAAGAACCATGTTGGCTGCTAGGCCTTGTGAGAGAGGGACTGTCCAATTTGAGTGTTCATCCAGCTGCGAATGGCTATTCTCTGGATGCAGTCAAAGTAAGCAAGTTCTTTAATGTTTTTGGACTTTGACATTGAGAGTACCGGAACTTCCTTTTCCAACCCTCTGATCCCAGGTTGAAAGAATGTTCAATGATTTGAGTTTTGCAAATAAAATCCATTCAAGTGGATCTATTGTCAGTCTCAAGTTACTGAGCCATCTACCACGGGACATCCCCTAGACGTGTCGCAAGGAGAACGGAAAGTAACGGTAAGCCCAATAATAACCAGCAGCTCCTTCGGGGGTTAGTGCTACAAAAATAATTGTAAAAAATAAAATTGTAAAAAAACAAACAAATTTAAATAAAAAAACTACTGACACAGTCCATGCCTCATCAGTGCCACATATCAGTGCCCATCAGTGCTGCATATTAGTGCCACTGTCACATGACATTAAAAAAAAAGTATCGGTTATCGGTAATCGGTATCGGTGAGTACTTGAAAAAAGCATCAGTACTTGACTCGGTCTTGAAGTGTTATCGGTACATCCCTATTGCCAACCATCAAGTCTCCTGAGCGTCTACTGCTTGTCAGATCCCCCTGGTGGATGGAAGCGAGGTAGTGTTAACCCATTCAGCTAAGGCCCATTGGAAGCACAGAGAGCACTTATGCATAATGTCCTAGATCCCTCTTTATTTCTCTAGCCAAGCATCTGACTACATATATTTTTTTTCCTCTTTGGTGTAAATGTATGAAGTCAAAAAGTCTCAGATGCAAACGAATGTCTTTATAGAAAATGAAAATTCTCTATCACAACTTTATGCTTTTCAAAGGCAATAGAAAGAATGTACACACACTGCATAGTATGTCCTGGGCTTGCTATACATATGGCTTTAATATGAGGGGTTAGCCACCCCAATTGTCATATGTGCTCCCATCAGTAGGACCATGAGGAGCTCAAGAGAACAATAGCCTGAGGTTTAGACAATACTATATGCATGTTCTTTAGAAAGGGAACAGATGTCCTGTGTGTGTTTACCCTTGTGAGCCGCCAACCCCATGCAGCTCTACCTGGAAATTTAGAGAGGGGTCTTCCTTTTCATCCTTTCCCCAAGTAGGAACACATTATCCACAATGGTATTTAATGTAATTTTGGCATACAGGCCAGGAGTTAAGGAGGAACTTCATCATCTCTCCCGCTGTGCCCTGTGGGGATCTGCTTGTAAGCATGTAGGTTCATGGCCCCTCATGGCTGGAGCGATATTACCATCATCACATTGGAAGAACATCATCTTTTAACCTGCCAGTGACTCCTGTCCCTGTCATTTTGAGGGGAACAGCGTAGAGCGCTGATTCTCCCCACCAGCTTTTCACCACATATCATCACACCATCTTCAACCCCTTGTAGACCAAATCAGTAAAGCAGCTCAGGAAGACAATTCTGCTCTTCCACAGATACAGGATACAGGACTGTTGTTACACTGGTTCATTATGGGACAAAAGTATTGCAAGGACTGGCAAGTTGTAATATATTACATGTTTTTGGGTTAAGATACACTATAAGTCAGGGGTCACAAACTGGTGGCCTTCCAGCTGTCGATCACCAATATGCCTTTGACTGTGGGAGTCATGTTTGTAACTGTCAGCCTTAAAATACCACATGGGGCTTGTAGTTATAAAATATTTGTTGCAGGAAAGTGATAATCATTCGTGCAAGTTAAACAAAATGTCCCGTATTTTTTCTAAGAGAGTAATGTCTTTCTAGTCACCTCCATCTAGTGGCCAAAATGTGATATAGTTTTCTCATTGAAGCATTTTAGAAAGCTATACTGCAGTATGGCCACTGGATGGAGCTGACAATATTGGCATCATTCTCAGAAAAAAATATGGCACATTTCAACTTGCACAAATGCTTCCAATATTCATGCAACAAATGTTTTATATAGAGACCCCCATGGTTTGTATTAAGATAAGTATAAAAGAAGTTATTCCTGCGCCTAATCAGGAAGAAATCTAGTTTTTGTACCGCTGCACACACTGAAAATGGGGTACTTGAACCCCAATTACAGGGTAAAGAAAGCAAGGAGTAGTGATGCGCAGTACTAAAATGGGAAATTTAGCCTGAAAGGCTAATAGATTCTATAAGCACCAAGGTTATTGAGTAATAAGTATACTGCCGCCCAGACTGGAAGGATGGTGTATAAGAAACCGATGTGCGTGTTTTGTGAGGGAATGGTAAGAAACCCTCACTACTATAACATAATAGTGTTTGGAATAAGCATCAAGTGAATATAAAGGCATAAACGAGAAAAATCTAATAATTAAAACTAGTGATTCACAATGTGATTTTTTAGAATTGGCAGAATCGTATAAAGTGACAGTGCTGGACAATGAGTAGGTCCGTGTGAATGTCTACTACATCATAAAGTGAATTAAATAATATACATAAAGCAATCAACAAAATATATAGTGGTTATTAATGCGATTTGTTAAGGTTAACGAAATCGCATAAAAGTGCCAGTGCTAGACAGTAAATAGGTCTGTGGAAATATCTACTACACCATAAAATAAAAACAATATACATAAAACAGTCACTAACTCAATGAATCAATTTTGTGCAGAGAGTGGTTGGTTGTGACTGACAAAAATCGCATAAAGGGCCAGTGCCAGGAAAAGGTTATAAAATAGATACGTGTGGGTGTCTTTCTACCATATAACAAATAATATCAGTACGGTGAAGCAAATACAATTGTGAAAAAATGGCAGAAAATAAAAAATAAATAAAAAATGCATAAACAATATTAGTGTTAAAGAAAGGGAAAAAATCTCTCTAGAAATAATCCAAAAAGGTTGTGCACAATACTTGAAAACTATGCAAACAAACAGAAAAAATTATATAGATTGCACAATGACATATATCAAAATGTGTCCATTCAAACTTGTGCGACAACCGGTGGCGATTATATCAAAAATCGCATATAACAAGGAGATCGCATACGGTGCTGGTGTTTGGATATATGTGCACTATAGAGTAGCAATATAATCGGTGGTGGTAGTGGTGATGGTGAATATATCCCACGTGGTCCTGTGTACTCGAGATATGGGTGTCCCCTTACCTTACAGCTGTAAGGTAACAGCATATAACATATGTATCCTCAGGATTCCTGGTAATCTTTATCCCTCGAGGTCCTGTTCCTGTGTCCCCAAATCCTGACGTCTCCTGCCTATTGCGCCGTGTTGGTCTCTTTAAATAGTCGCTCAGCAGTATTCAGCATGGGGGGGGGGGTACCTCGGCGGTTGGATATTGTGTAAGGGGTTAAACAGATAAGGAGGAAGGGAGCCCCATAGCGTAGTCATTTTGAACAATATTGAAGTTTATTCAGATAAATGGATAAAATACTCACAAACATATAAGTCTCATGTGTGGGGTATAAACGAGCCTCGAGCTCGATTGCGTCACTTCCGGTAGCGTCCCGACGCGTGTTTGTCACGGTCACGTGACTTCATCAGAGGTTCATCATGGTTTGTATTATGCTATAATACTAGGGAATCTACAAATATTTGGGAGGGAGCTATTTTACTGATTTAGGTTCTTTTAAGTCTCGTTTACATGGGCATGCTAAAGCGTACACCCATGTGAGGGCCATGTTTTGCCTGCATGGGATGCGCAGGTAAGAGTTGCCACCTCATCCCTTTAAACTCGAAAACACATATGAATTACACTGAGGTTCTGAGGCTAATTGAATGCAGATAGGGCACCAAGTGAGTTTAATTACCACATTAATCAGCCAGAGAATCTGTGTTCGGGTTTAAAGGGATGAGGTGGCAACTCTATGTTCCATGCATTTGTGTACAGGCAGTCTTATTCATGCCAATTGGGACATATCGGCTGCATGGACACAGCCGCTACTTCCAATTTGACATCCATGTGTATGGCATCTGCAAGCAATCGCACTCACGTGGATGTCAAATTGGGATCAACTGCTGTGTCCCAATTGACATAAATAGGACTTCTTGCAAGTGGAAGCATGGGACCCCTGTGCAGGCACAACACAGCCCTTTGCATATGGGTCCGTGCAGGGCAGACAGAAGAAATTTCTAGGCCCCTTACACAGCTTTAGGACTGCCCCCCCCCCCCCCCCCCCCCCCCCAGCCTGACCACCAACATTCCCCAGGGTCTGCCCACGGGCCATGCTACCGTATATGAACTCAGTCCCAGTCAAACTTGTACACACTCAGCACCCCCCTCACACCTGTATACATGTCAGCCCCCCTCACACCTTTATACATGTCAGCCTCCCTCACACCTGTATACATGTCAGCCCCCTTCACACCTTTATATATGTCAGCCCCCCTCACACCTTTATACATGTCAGCCCCCCTCATACCTGTATACATGTCAGCCCCCCTTACTCCTGTATACATGTCAGCCTCCCTCACACCTTTATATATGTCAGCCCCCCTCATACCTGTATACATGTCAGCCCCCCTCACACCTTTTATATATGTCAGCCCCCCTCATACCTGTATACATGTCAGCCCCCCTCACACCTTTATACATGTCAGCCCCCCTTACTCCTGTATACATGTCAGCCTCCCTCACACCTGTATACATGTCAGCCCCCCTTCTTACACCTGTATACATCAGCCCCTCTCTTCACACCTGTATATGTTAGCCTCCTCACACCTGTATATATGTGAGCCCCCTCACACTTGTATACATGTCAGCCCCCTCACACCTGTGTATATGTGAGCCCCCTCACACCTGTATACATGTCAGCCCTCCTCACACCTGTATACATGTCAACCCCCTCACACCTGTATATATGTGAGCCCCCCTCACAACTGTATACAGTGGTGTGAAAAAGTGTTTGCCCCCTTCCTCATTTCCTGTTCCTTTGCATGTTTGTCACACTTAAGTGTTTCGGAACATCAAACCAATTTAAACAATAGTCAAGGACAACACAAGTAAACACAAAATGCAATTTGTAAATGAAGGTGTTTATTATTAAAGGTGAAAAAAAATCCAAACCATCATGGCCCTGTGTGAAAAAGTGATTGCCCCCTAAACCTAATAACTGGTTGGGCCACCCTTAGCAGCAACAACTGCAACCAAGCGTTTGCGATAACGTGCAATGAGGCTTTTACAGCGTCCTGGAGGAATTTTGGCCCACTCATCTTTGCAGAATTGTCCTAATTCAGTTACATTAGAGGGTTTTCGAGCATGAACGGCCTTTTTAAGGTCATACCACAACATCTCAATAGGATTCAGGTCAGGACTTTGGCTAGGCCACTCCAAAGTCTTCATTTTGTTTTTCTTCAGCCATTCGGTGGTGGACTTGCTGGTGTGTTTAGGATCATTGTCCTGCTGCAGAACCCAAGTTCGTTTCAGCTTGAGTACACGAACAGATGGTCGGACATTCTCCTTCAGGATCTCTTGGTAGACAGCAGAATTCATAGTTCCTTTTATCATGGCAAGTCTTCCAGGTCCTGAAGCAGCAAAACAGCCCCAGACCATCACACTACCACCACCATATTTTACTGTTGGTATAATGTTCTTTTTATGAAATGCAGTGTTCCTTCTACGCCAGATATACTTGGACACACACCTTCTAAAGAGTTCCACTTTTGTCTCATCGGTCCACAGAATGTTGTCCCAAAAGTCTTGGGGATCATCAAGATGTGTTGTGGAGAAATTGAGACGAGCTTTGATGTTCTTTTTGCTCAGCAGTGGTTTTCTCCTTGGAACTCTGCCATGCAGGCCATTTTTGCCCAGTCTTTTCCTGATGGTGGAGGCATGAACGCTGACCTTAACTGAGGCAAGTGAGGCCTGCAGTTCCTTGGACGTTGTTGTGGGGTCTTTTGTGACCTCTTGGATGAGTCGTCGCTGCGCTCTTGGGGTAATTTTGGGCGGCCGGCCACTCCTGGGAAGGTTCACCACTGTTCCATGTCTTCGCCATTTGTGGATAATGGCTCTCACTGTGGTTCGCTGGATTCCCAAAGCTTTGGAAATGGCTTTATAACCCTTTCCAGACTGATAGATCTCAATTACTTTCTTTCTCAATTGTTCCTGAATTTCTTTGGGTCTCGGCATGATGTGTAGCTTTTAAGGATCTTCTGGTGGACCTTACTGTGTCAAGCAGCTCCTATTTAAGTGATGCCTTGATTGTGAACAGGTGTGGCAATAATCAGGCCTGGGTGTGGCTAGAGAAATTGAACTCAGGTGTGGACAACCACAGTTATAGTATGTTTTAACAAGGGGGGCAATCACTTTTTCACACAGGGCCATGATGGTTTGGATTTTTTTTCACCTTTAATAATAAACACCTTCATTTACAAATTGCATTTTGTGTTTACTTGTGTTGTCCTTGACTATTGTTTAAATTGGTTTGATGTTCCGAAACACTTAAGTGTGACAAACATGCAAAGGAACAGGAAATGAGGAAGGGGGCAAACACTTTTTCACACCACTGTATATCAGCCCCCTCACGCCTGTATACATGTCAGTCCCCCCTCACACCTGCATACATGTCAATCCCCTCACACCTGTATATATGTCAGCCCCATCACACCTGTGTACATGTCAGACCCCCTCCTCACACCTGTATACATGTCAGCCCCCCTCACACCTGTATATATGTGAGCCCCCCTCACACCTGTATACATGTCAGCCCCCTCACACCTGTATATATGTGAGCCCCCCTCACAACTGTATATATCAGCCCCCTCACGCCTGTATACATGTCGGGCCCCCCTCCTCACACCTGTATACATGTCGGGCCCCCCTCCTCACACCTGTATACATGTCAGCCCCCCTCCTCACACCTGTATACATGTCAGCCCCCCTCCTCACACCTGTATACATGTCAGCCCCCCTCCTCACACCTGTATACATGTCAGCCCCCCTCGTCACACCTGTATACATGTCAGCCCCCCTCACACCTGTATATATGTGAGCCCCCTCACACCTGTATACATGTCAGCCCCCTCACACCTGTGTATATGTGAGCCCCCTCACACCTGTATACATGTCAGCCCTCCTCACACCTGTATACATGTCAACCCCCTCACACCTGTATATATGTGAGCCCCCCTCACAACTGTATATATCAGCCCCCTCACGCCTGTATACATGTGAGTCCCCCCTCACACCTGCATACATGTCAACCCCCCTCACACCTGTATATATGTCAGCCCCCATCACATCTGTGTACATGTCAGACCCCCTCCTCACACCTGTATACATGTCAGCCCCCTCACACCTGTATACATGTCAGCCCCCTCACACCTGTATATATGTGAGCCCCCCTCACACCTGTATACATGTCAGCCCCCTCACACCTGTATATATGTGAGCCCCCCTCACAACTGTATATATCAGCCCCCTCACGCCTGTATACATGTCGGGCCCCCCTCCTCACGCCTGTATACATGTCGGTGCCCCCCCTCACACCTGTATACATGTCAGTCCCCCCTCACACCTGTATACATGTCGGGCCCCCCTCTCACACCTGTATACATGTCGGGCCCCCCTCTCACACCTGTATACACGTCGGGCCCCCCTCTCACACCTGTATACATGTCAGCCCCCCTCACACCTGTATATATGTCAGCCCCCATCACACCTGTGTACATGTCAGTCCCCCCTCACACCTGTATACATGTCAGCCCCCTCCTCACACCTGTATACATGTCAGCTCCCTCACACCTGTATGTATGTCAGCTCCCTCACACCTCTATATATGTCAGCTCCCTACATATACACACCTGTAAACACACAAAGCTCTGGCCCCTCCCTGTACACAAACAGCCCCTACTTGTAAAGGTGATCTTCCTACCTGATCCCAGTTCCTATTTCCACAAAGCTGACATATTGCTGAGACACAGAGGGGCTGCAGCTAATCACACTACATAACCCAGTACTGTACATGCAACACATGAGGAGTGCACATGCACATAGTAGCCAGAGGTGGCAGTAGAGAGCTTGATGTCTGAGCTCAATGCCACAGAGAGCAGATGCTCTGCACTGCACAACAAGGGTCCTTTTTACCCGTTTCTGTCTTCTCCTGGTCGGGCCCCTCTAGACGCCTGGTGCCCCTTACAGTTGTATCGGCTGTACCCCCCTGATGGCGGCCCTGTGTCTGTGTGAAAAACCTAAAAAACCTAATTGCAGAATCCCTGATATTATACGAACCATAGGGGTCTATTTGTAAAACATTAGTTGTATAAATGTCAGAATCATTTGTTCAAGTTGTATGAAATGTCCTGTTTTTTTTCTAAGAGATTAGTGTCTGCATCATCATCTCCATCTAGTGGCCATAATGCCGTATAGTTTTTTAAATAACTCAAAGAGAAAACTATAACTTATTTTGGCCACTAAATGAAGATGTATATAAAGCCATTAAATTGGTTATAAACCCTGTTACACCACTTGTACCTACAGGTAAGCCTATGATAAGGCTTACCTGTAGGTACAGAAAAAATCTCCTAAACCTGCACGGTTTAGGAGATATTTACCCTATACGTTTGCACCGACATCATTGGCGCATGTGCACTAAAGAAACGGCTCGCTCTTGCCATTTCTTCAGCAGTGTGCCGTGACCGGTGGCTCCGGGAGACATGTCGCAGGTCACATCGGTCTATGGGGACCACTGCGGGGGCTTCGATCTAAGGTATTTCATTGCACTACATACTAGCTCATCATGGCTTTGTCTTACTGGGTTTTTAATTTTTTTTTATTTTTTGGGGTTTACAACCACTTTAAAGTAGTACTATAGGCAAAACTTTTTTTTTTTTTTTCATTTTGGATTGAGCATGGTAGGATTATAAACCCTGTCAGATTTGGATTTTCGCCATCTGTGTTCCATTGCTGAGATTTCCCTTCACTTCCTGTCCCATAGCCAAACAGGAAGTGAGAATAAATCCCTGCAAATGAAAGGGATTCCGTGGAGACCCCCAGGTGTCTCTTTTGGAATATTTCCACCCTACTGAATTTCTGGGGAGAACCCAAAATGTGGGATTTCTTTTACTTTCACTTTCAATGATAATGGTAAACGGAACAAGGAGAGCGGGTGAGACGGAGGCACAGACAGCAATTAAAAATGACAGGGGGTCTAATCCATAGCTCCCAACTGTCCCTGACTTCGAGGGACTGCCCCTGATTTGGAGCAATGTCCTTCTGTCCCTCATTCCTCCTCATTTGTCCCTCATTTTGATCTGATCTATATAGATGGATATAAAATGCACTTTTTATCTATCAAAAAGTGTTTTCCAGCACTAAACCTTTCATCTGATTTCTAAATTGCTGCATTTGTAAATTCCAAAAGCCAATATAAAGGAATAGTAGTGGTAAAAAAAAGCACTTGTGGGTTTAACCAATCTTGTTTTTTTGTACAATTCTCCTTTAAGGGGGCCAGGGGTGTGTCCTATGCCTGCATACTTTTGCTGATAGGTGTCCCTCATGCCCATCTCAAAAAGTTGGGAGGTATGTCTAATACCGCTCCATTCTATCCAAAGTAAAAAAAGTTTTGCCTTTAGTTATACTTTAACCACTAGCCGACCAGCTCATGCAGATATACTGCGGCAGGTCGGCTGTCCTGTGCGAACCGACGTATCTGTACGTCAGTCCATGCAAGGAGGATAGCGGGCATGAGTGCCCACTGTGCACCGCAGGAGCATGCCTGCAGGTCCAGTGGACTCGATGTCCGCCGTTGACCCGCATTCGATGTGTAAACAAGTTGATTCCCCATTCTGCCTAATGACATGACTTCTGTTCCCAGTGTTTGGGAACAGTATCTCTGTCATGTCCCTGGCAGCCCACCCCCCCCCTACAGTTAGAACACACCCAGGGTACACACATAACCCCTTGATTGTCCCCTAGTTTTAACCCCTTCCCTGCTAGTGTCATTGTTACATTGATCAGTGCATTTTTATAGCACTGATCAATGTAATAATGTCACTGGTCCCCAAAAATTGGCACTTGGGGGTCAGATTTGTCTGCCGCAATGTCGCAGTCCCACTAGAAAATTTGTGGATCGTCTCCATTACCAGTAAAAACAATACCGGTTCACTTCCTGGATTTACACAGACACACAGAGGCACACCTCCAGCTCTGCAGCTCTCATTGGCCCTCTTATGACTCATACCCCCTCCCTTCCTGGCAAACTCTCACAAGAGTGAGACAGAGAGAGCTGTGCATGATGTCATAAGCCTAGGCTCATGACCAGACAAACAGGAAGTGGGCTGTTTAAGGTATTTATTGGCAGAAAAAAATAAGTTTTACTATCCAACGTTAAAACAACAAGGGCAGAAGATTTAATAGATGGAAAGTTGAAAAAATGACTGAAGGTCCGCTTTAAGTACACCTGTATGAATGAGGCTCAATGATATTTTTATTATACAATAAGTACTCTGTTATTTATAGTTTACATACAGCATCCTCTGTTTTTAAACCCTCATTTTTTTTTTATTGAGGGCTTTTAGATCCATGCTTTCTGTAGTATGGGTTACATAGATACATAGTAGGTGAGGTCGAAAAAAGACACAAGTCCAACCCATGTGTGTGATTATATGTCAGTATTACATTGTATATCCCTGTATGTTGCGGCCGTTCAGGTGCTTATCTAATAGTTTCTTGAAACTATTGATGCCCCTCGCTGAGACCACCACCTTTGGAAGGGAATTCCACATCCTTACCGCTCTTACAGTAAAGAACCCTCTACTTAGTTTAAGGTTAAAACTCTTTTCTTCTAATTTTAATGAGTGGCCACGTGTCTTGTTAACCTTCCTTCTGCGGAAAAGTTTTATCCCTATTGTGGGGTCACCAGTATGGTATTTGTATATTGGAATCATATCCCCTTTCTAGCGTCTCTTCTCCAGAGAGAAAAAGTTCAGTGCTCGCAACCTTTCCTCATAATTAATATCCTCCAGACAGTTTATTAGCTTTGTTGCCCTTCTTTGTACTCGCTCCATTTCCATTACATCCTTCCTGAGGACTGGTGCCCAGAACTAGACAGCATGCTCTAAGCCCTTGCACACACGGTCGGAGAATCCGTCGGAATGTGTCCTATTGGACCGTGTTGTCGGATAATCCGACTGTGTGTGGTATGCATCAGACTGATTCCGTCGGAATATCCGTCGGACCCAATTTTCCAACTTGTTGGAAAAATTTTCCGACCAACTGGTTCGATCGGACATACTCCGATCATGTGTAGAGAATTTTGATCGGACCAAGTGCCACGCATGCTCAGATCAAATTCCTACATCAAAGCTATTGGCTACTAGCCTGAACGTAGTCCCATCGTAACGAAATTACGTCATCACGTTCTGACTGATCGGATTTTTCGACAACTTAGTCCGGCCGTGTGTATGCAACAGTTTCGGTCAAGATCCGACGGACAAAATCCGACGGACAAAATCTGAGGTATTTGGTTGTCGAAATCTCTGACCGTGTGTACAGGGGCTTAGTGCGGCCGGACCAGAGTCTTGTAGAGCGGGAGAATTATCCTTTTATCTCTGGAGTTGATCCCCTTTTTAATGCCAATATTCTGTTTGCTTTGCTAGCAGGAGATTGGCATTGCTGAGCCTATCATCTACTATGACCCCCAGGTCCTTTTCCATCCTAGATTCCCCCAGAGGTTCTCCCCCCAGTGTATAGATTGCATTCATATTTTTGCCACCCAAATGCATTATTTACACTTTTCTACATTAAACCTTATTTGCCATGTAGTTTGTTCAGATCTTTTTGCAAGGTTTCCATTTCCTGGGGAGAAGTTATTGCCCTGCTTAGCTTAGTATCGTCCACAAATACAGAGATTGATCTTTTACCCCATCCTCCAGGTCGTTTATGAACAAATTAAAGGTGTTGGTGATAGTATAATCATTTTCAGATTTATCTGCTAATGACAGTCAAATATTTTGAAAGCTTTGTATAGATTTTAAAAGAAGTGTCATCTTCATCATTAGAGGGCCCTTCCAATCCCTCTTCAGACCCAGATCTCAGCTAATGATGTATTTTTCTGGAAGAATATAAACAATCCCACTCCTTTCAATTGCAGTGATAATACTTTGAAAAGATTTATTTTTTTATTTTCTCTATAACTACTTGTATATTTTCTTTGATGGGCAAAGGCATAATATGAAACGATTAGAAATAATTATTTCTCTTAAAGCAGCTTATTGTAACAGCTGACAAACAGTACCTACAGTTTTGTGAACTTTTTTACTTGATTAAATATTTGCAGTTCTTTTATTCAAAGACACCTATGCACTGTTGAAAGTGCAACAGCATGTACTATGCACTCCGAACTAGAGATGGCGCTGTCATGATATGCTAGCATCTGTGTGTTTATATATGCTTGTATAATCTGCACTGGAAGGACATTTTTTTATTCTCTGCGCTCTCCTGTAATGCTGTTCTTGCACATGTATACTTACTGTACTTCTTTGTAAGTAAAGCTGAATTCTAAATTCCTCAAGAACTCATCTTATCAAATAACCAACAGGCACAATGTAGAAGCAAGAGGATGGTGCTACAACGCAGAGGCATTACGATAGACATTGAAGTCCATATGGCTGGTATGGATCCATAGAGAATCGGGAACTCAGTCAGACATTGCGTTTTCTGAATTGCTGTCCTGCATCTGGTGCAACCATTGATTACATTGATTCATGGGCTGTGTTAGATCAAAGGAAGCCTACAGCATTGAAGCTTGATTAATTATTCTGCAAATTTGCTAAAATTCAGGCAATCAAGCAGTACATTTTATTTAACTTTGAGGACTGGTTTCTATTAATGAATGGCTGATCTTAATGATCATTAAAAACACACTTCCACTTTTGCCAGAATTGTTTGCCATCTATTTCCAAGTGTATTCAGAACTGAAAAACAATCAAACTATTTATGTTGACTTCAAACAATCCCTTTAAATCTATCAATATTGATAACCAATCATTTCTACAATGTTAAAAACTTCTGTGTATGACCTGAATAATCATTAACTGCTAACTGACTGTTTTTTTCACTGACTGCTATCACTATCTGACTTCTGGATATCTGGCCCAGACTATTTGAATGATTGCTATCACTATTTCACTACCTTACCAATTGCTGACTACTGATATCTTACTGAATTCTGTCTCCATCTGCTTACTATCTGACTGCCGACTATCACTATCTGACTGCCGGCTATCACTTTTTGACTGCTGTCTTCCACTATCTGAATAATGACTATCACTATTTGACTGATTGCTATTACTATCTGACTGTTGACTATCACTATCTGACTGTTGACTATCACTATCTGACTTCCGGCTGTCACTATCTGACTTCCGGCTGTCACTATCTGACTTCCGGCTGTCACTATCTGACTGCCGGCTGTCACTATCTGACTTCCGGCTGTCACTATCTGACTTCCGGCTGTCACTATCTGACTTCCGGCTGTCACTATCTGACTTCCGGCTGTCACTATCTGACTGCCGGCTGTCACTATCTGACTTCCGGCTGTCACTATCTGACTGCCGGCTATCACTATCTGACTGCCGGCTGTCACTATCTGACTTCCGGCTGTCACTATCTGACTTCCGGCTGTCACTATCTGACTGCCGGCTGTCACTATCTGACTTCCGGCTGTCACTATCTGACTTCCGGCTGTCAC
Organism: Lithobates pipiens; assembly: GCF_037356315.1. Lineage (NCBI taxonomy): Eukaryota > Metazoa > Chordata > Amphibia > Anura > Ranidae > Lithobates > Lithobates pipiens. The sequence goes on from NW_027507790.1 coordinate 228,542,524, forward strand.
TATCTGACTGCCGGCTGTCACTATCTGACTTCCGGCTGTCACTATCTGACTTCCGGCTGTCACTATCTGACTTCCGGCTGTCACTATCTGACAGCCTGCTGCCACTATCTGACAGCCTGCTGCCACTATCTTACTGCTGGCTATCACTATCTTACTGCTGGCTATCACTATCTGACTGCTGGCTATCACTATCTGACTGCTGGCTGCCACTATCTGAATAATGACTATCCCTATTTGACTGACTGCTATTACTATCTGACTGTTGACTATCACTATCTGACTGCCCGCTGTCACTATCTGACTGCCGACTTCCGGCTATCACTATCTGACTGCCGGCTATCACTATCTGACTGCCGGCTATCACTATCTGACTGCCAGCTATCACTATCTGACTGCCAGCTATCACTATCTGACTTCCAGCTATCACAATCTGACTGCTGGCTATCACTATCTGACTGCCGGCTATCACTATCTGACTGCCGGCTATCACTATCTGACTGCCGGCTATCACTATCTGACTGCCGGCTATCACTATCTGACTGCCGGCTATCACTATCTGACTGCCGGCTATCACTATCTGACTGCCGGCTATCACTATCTGACTGCCGGCTATCACTATCTGACTGCCGGCTATCACTATCTGACTGCCGGCTATCACTATCTGACAGCCTGCTGCCACTGTCTGACAGCCTGCTGCGACTATCTTACTGCTGGCTATCACTTTTTGGCTGCTGGCTTCCACTATATGAGCAATGATTAACACTATATGACTTCCGGCTATCACTATCTGACTGCTGGCTGCCACTATCTGAATAATGACTATCACTATTTGACTGACTGCTATTACTATCTGACTGTTGACTATCACTATCTGACTGCCCACTGTCACTATCTGACTGCTGGCTGCCACTACCTGAGTAATGATTATCGCTATCGGACTGCCGGCTATCGCTATCGGACTGCCGGCTATCGCTATCGGACTGCCGGCTATCGCTATCGGACTGCCGGCTATCGCTATCGGACTGCCGGCTATCGCTATCGGACTTCCGGCTATCGCTATCGGACTTCCGGTTATCGCTATCGGACTTCCGGCTATCGCTATCGGACTGCCGGCTATCACTAGTTTTTTGAGATCGGAACGAGGGTCACCTATTAGCAAAAGTATGTAGAGATAGGACACACCCCTTACCACGCCCCCTTAACCACATGCCGACCATCCGCCACAGTTGTACTGCGGCAGAATGGCATGGCTGGGCGCAACGTGCTCCAACGATCGCTCGGGGCACACAGAGAACCTGGAACTGTTTGTTTAAACACACAGTTTCCGGTTCTCTGAGGGGAGAAGAGACAGATCGTCTGCTCATACAGAGTATGAACAGCGATCTGTTAGTTTCCCTGCACAGTCCACATCCCCCTTCAGTTAGAACACAAACTAGGACACACATTAACCCCTTCACTGGCCCCTAGTGTTAACCCCTTCACTGCCAGTGACATTTTTAATTGCACCGATCGCTGTATTAACGCCAATGGTCCCAAAAATGTCAAAATTGTCCAATGTGTCCGCCATAATCTCGCAGTCATGATAAAAATCGCCGATCGCCGCCATTACTAGTAAAAAAATAATAATAAAAATGCCATAAAACTATCCCCTATTTTGTAGACGCTATAACTTTTGCGCAAATCAATCAATATACGCTTATTCAGATTTTCTTTTTTACCAAAAATATGTAGAAGAATACATATTGGCCTAAACTGAGGAAAATTTTTTTTTATTTTAATATATTTTTTAGGGATATTTATCACAGCAAAAAGTAAAAAAAATGTGTTTTTTTTCAAAATTGGTGCTCTTTTTTTTTTTTATATTGCGCAAAAAATAAAAATAAAAACCGCAGAGATGATCAAATAGCACCAAAATAAATTTCTATTTGTGGGAAAAAAGGATGTCAATTTTGTTTGGGAACCACGGCGCACGACCACGCAATTGTTGGCTAAAGCGTTGCAGTGCCAAATCGCAAAAAGTGCTGTGGTCTTTGGCCAGCCAAATGGTCCGGGGCTTAAGTGGTTAAACAAGAATTACACCAAAAAAATGATTAGTAAATCCCACAAGTGTTTTTTTTATTTATTACTATTCCTCTATATTGGCTTTCGACATTTACAAATGTAGCAATTTAGAAATTGGATGAAAGGCTTAGCACTGGGAAACACTTTTTGTGCATTTTATAAAAAAACAATATAGTTCAGGCCAAAATGAGGGACAAATGAGGAGGAAAGAGGGACAGAGGGACTTTGTTCCAAATGAGTGACAATCCCTCAAAATCAGAGACAGTTGGGAGCTATGTCACTATCACTATTTGAATGACTGCTATCACAATCTGGCTATCAATATCTGACTGCTGATTATCACTATCTGACTATCTGTATCTGACCACGAACTATTACTGACTGCTGGCTACTACTATCTGAATGATGACTATCTGACAGGCATTCAATGGTTTGGGAATAATGTACCTGGAAGCAAGTTGCAATTGTCCATCAACTAGACAAGTGGGATTAGTTTTGTACGAATCGAAAATTCGTACGTTTCCGGAAATTCGTACATTCGTACGAATCCGAAATACAAGTTTTTATGCATACGAATTCTGTACGAAATTTCATTTACGAATTTCGGATCCAAATTCATAACGAAAATTTGTAATTGTTATGAAAAGTTAACAAACCTAAAAGTTAAAACCCCAGGAAGTCAGCACAGGGATGGTGGGAACCCCTCATAATGGACACAGCAGGTGAACAGACCTGGGAACTCAGCACAGGGATGGTGGGAACCCCTCATAATGGACACAGCAGGTGTGCAGACCCAGGAACTCAGCACAGGGATGGTGGGAACCCCTCATAATGGACACAGCAGGTGTGCAGACCCAGGAACTCAGCACATGGATGGTGGGAACCCCTCATAATGGACACAGCAGGTGTGCAGACCTGGGATCTCTGCACAGGGATGGTGGGAACCCCTCATAATGGACACAGCAGGTGAACAGACCTGGGAACTCAGCACAGGGATGGTGGGAACCCCTCATAATGGACACAGCAGGTGAACAGACCTGGGAACTCAGCACAGGGATGGTGGGAACCCCTCATAATGGACACAGCAGGTGTGCAGACCTGGGATCTCTGCACAGGGATGGTGGGAACCCCTCATAATGGACACAGCAGGTGTGCAGACCTGGGATCTCTGCACAGGGATGGTGGGAACCCCTCATAATGGACACAGCAGGTGTGCAGACCTGGGATCTCTGCACAGGGATGGTGGGAACCCCTCATAATATACACAGCAGGTGAACAGACCTGGGAACTCAGCACAGGGATGGTGGGAACCCCTCATAATGGACACAGCAGGTGAACAGACCTGGGAACTCAGCACAGGGATGGTGGGAACCCCTCATAATGGACACAGCAGGTGAACAGACCTGGGAACTCAGCACAGGGATGGTGGGAACCCCTCATAATGGACACAGCAGGTGTGCAGACCTGGGATCTCTGCACAGGGATGGTGGGAACCCCTCATAATGGACACATCAGGTGAACAGACCTGGGAACCCAGCACAGGGATGGTGGGAACCCCTCATAATGGACACAGCAGGTGTGCAGACCCAGGAACTCAGCACAGGGATGGTGGGAACCCCTCATAATGGACACAGCAGGTGTGCAGACCTGGGATCTCTGCACAGGGATGGTGGGAACCCCTCATAATGGACACAGCAGGTGTGCAGACCTGGGATCTCTGCACAGGGATGGTGGGAACCCCTCATAATGGACACAGCAGGTGAACAGACCTGGGAACTCAGCACAGGGATGGTGGGAACCCCTCATAATATACACAGCAGGTGAACAGACCTGGGAACTCAGCACAGGGATGGTGGGAACCCCTCATAATGGACACAGCAGGTGTACAGACCTGGGAACTCAGCACAGGGATGGTGGGAACCCCTCATAATGGACACAGCAGGTGTGCAGACCTGGGATCTCTGCACAGGGATGGTGGGAACCCCTCATAATGGACACAGCAGGTGAACAGACCTGGGAACTCAGCACAGGGATGGTGGGAACCCCTCATAATGGACACAGCAGGTGTGCAGACCCAGGAACTCAGCACATGGATGGTGGGAACCCCTCATAATGGACACAGCAGGTGTGCAGACCTGGGATCTCTGCACAGGGATGGTGGGAACCCCTCATAATGGACACAGCAGGTGAACAGACCTGGGAACTCAGCACAGGGATGGTGGGAACCCCTCATAATGGACACAGCAGGTGAACAGACCTGGGAACTCAGCACAGGGATGGTGGGAACCCCTCATAATGGACACAGCAGGTGTGCAGACCTGGGATCTCTGCACAGGGATGGTGGGAACCCCTCATAATGGACACAGCAGGTGTGCAGACCTGGGATCTCTGCACAGGGATGGTGGGAACCCCTCATAATATACACAGCAGGTGAACAGACCTGGGAACTCAGCACAGGGATGGTGGGAACCCCTCATAATGGACACAGCAGGTGAACAGACCTGGGAACTCAGCACAGGGATGGTGGGAACCCCTCATAATGGACACAGCAGGTGAACAGACCTGGGAACTCAGCACAGGGATGGTGGGAACCCCTCATAATGGACACAGCAGGTGTGCAGACCTGGGATCTCTGCACAGGGATGGTGGGAACCCCTCATAATGGACACATCAGGTGAACAGACCTGGGAACCCAGCACAGGGATGGTGGGAACCCCTCATAATGGACACAGCAGGTGTGCAGACCCAGGAACTCAGCACAGGGATGGTGGGAACCCCTCATAATGGACACAGCAGGTGTGCAGACCTGGGATCTCTGCACAGGGATGGTGGGAACCCCTCATAATGGACACAGCAGGTGTGCAGACCTGGGATCTCTGCACAGGGATGGTGGGAACCCCTCATAATGGACACAGCAGGTGAACAGACCTGGGAACTCAGCACAGGGATGGTGGGAACCCCTCATAATATACACAGCAGGTGAACAGACCTGGGAACTCAGCACAGGGATGGTGGGAACCCCTCATAATGGACACAGCAGGTGTACAGACCTGGGAACTCAGCACAGGGATGGTGGGAACCCCTCATAATGGACACAGCAGGTGTGCAGACCTGGGATCTCTGCACAGGGATGGTGGGAACCCCTCATAATGGACACAGCAGGTGAACAGACCTGGGAACTCAGCACAGGGATGGTGGGAACCCCTCATAATATATACAGCAGGTGAACAGACCTGGGAACTCAGCACAGGGATGGTGGGAACCCCTCATAATGGACACAGCAGGTGTACAGACCTGGGAACTCTGCACAGGGATGGTGGGAACCCCTCATAATGGACACAGCAGGTGAACAGACCTGGGAACTCAGCACAGGGATGGTGGGAACCCCTCATAATGATAAATTCATCATAACAAACATTCGTTATTTTTAAAAAAGTTAACAAAACTAAAGGTTAAAAAGTCAGCACAGCACAGGGATGGTGGGAACCCCTCATAACAATAAATTCATCATAACGAACTTTCATTATTTTAACGATAAGCCTACGATTCTAACGAAAATTCGTATTTAATTTCGGACACGAATTACGAAATACAATTTTTTTTTTTAATAGGAAACGGAGCAGAAAGAAACTAAAATTTTTTTTGCCGGCGCCCATGTCTACCATCAACACAACAGGGGCCCGGCTTGGTGTGCGGTCTGATTATGGGTGGCAGTTCAGACACCAGCCTTTCTGTGCCCATGCCTGATCTGGCAGGGGACAGGCACTTACTGACTTCTGTCTACATAACCGCTGACTATCACTCTCTGACTGCTGACTGTTCCTGACAGCTGTGTTATTTTCTGATGACTATAGCGCTCTGCTGTCTAATTGTCGCTGACTTCCGGCTGTATTGTTAATGCTTAGCTTTTATAAGAGGCGTTAGGATAGTATGCGTAGAAATTTTGCCATTGAAGTGCTTCCCCTGATAACGGTGTCATTTTTGCCAATACCCTCCCACTGTGCCTCACATATTAAACAGGTGAACTCGCCATATCGCCATATCTGCCCCCCCCCCCACACCAGGTAAATTCTTTTATCAGCCCCTTACATGTCAATGTACAGGCTACATGCTGATGGCTGTAATTGCACCGAAAATGGAATTAAATATTTTCAATCTACACTATTTTTTTTTTATCCCTCATGCTGTTAGCATTAGTAAACACATAGGAAGGTATATTATATTTACTTGATTTAGTTTTTTACATTTCTTCAGTTGCTTCCTGGTTTTTGGCCTAGGCAAATGATGTCATCCCAGGAGTCTTCGTTTGTATTTTTTTTTTCTTTTCATCTGGAGGAGGGGAGGAGGGGCTTTCTCGGGTAAGCTCACCCTCCTGCCTACATGCATGCCTGAGCTACAGGTAGATGGATTCCAGGAAGTAAATGCTACATAAATCATCTGGACTTACTCAAGATGGCCACAGCTAGAAATGCTAGGGGTTGTTTTTCTAAAATATTTATCAACAAGATAAAACATGGAGACATGGATAGGTGAGTTTGCCATAGCTCCCAATTGTCCCTCTTCCATCCTCGTTTGTCCCTATTCTGTCTGTTCTATATAGTTGTATATAAGATGCACTTTTTATCTATCAAAAAGTGTTTCCCACTGCTAAACCTTTCATCCAATTTCTAAATAGCTGCATTTGTAAATATCAAAAGCCATAAAGGAATAGTAGTGGTAAAAAGGCACTTTTTCTGTATAATTCTCCTTTAAGGGGCTTGGCAAGGGGTCGTGTCCTATGTTTAAATAATTTTAATAATAGGTGTCCCTCATTCCCATCTCAAAAAGTTGGAAGGTATGAGTTTGCTTCAAATATTAAAAATGAATGAACTAGCATTTTCCAGTTTGTTGTATTCAGAGGCAGTTTAGTTTGCTTGAACATATGGCTTAGAATGATAGCTTGGCTACTGCCTTGTTAACCTTCAAATATTATTCCATGGAACCATTGGTTTCTTTCACTGATGAGGACTAACAAACGGAGAAATTGCTGTATATTTTAGCGTTTTATATCTGGTATAATACAGTTCTGAATGTATCATTGGCCATGAGCACAATAAAATGTTGTGTCATTTTCACATGGTGCCACAAGAGGGAACTATATCACAATGATTCACATGGGTCGCATCAAGCTACTTAGCAGAACTATAATATAGCTAAATTATAGGGATAAGTAACACAATGTTACCAATGATCTCCAAACGATATTTCCCCGCAGACCAATTGGGCTTCAATCTCATTCTTGCCACTGCTTTGCTGCCAGTTACAGTGCTGTACTCTTTATTATTGATAACTGAGGATGTGAGTTGAAAATACTGGTTAGTACTAAGCAGTTAAAAGCGTCACGTCTCAGGGAATGCTTGCTAAGATTGGCCCATTGGGGGGTCATTAGGAAGATGCCTCTTTGATTGGTGGGTAGTGGGATGAATGCCCCCCCCCCCCCATGGTGGTTAGAATTCCAGCAGCGCATAAGCCACACGGTACGATTGTTGGCCAACTGAGTGTCTGATTTTTGTCAAAAGGGCGTGCGCCAGGAACTTGTTTTTTGCATACTAACGGTACACAATTGTCGAATGTAGTGATGTACTATGAGGAATTTCAGCTCTTGAGTGCCACCCTTTGGGCGCCTTCTGCTAATTTCGTGTTTGATGAGCACTGATTACGAGCATGCGTGTTTGTACTTTCGACATTTGTGTGATGGATTTGTGTACTGACGATATGAAAATCTAACGTCAAACTGTTGTCTGCCGAAAATTTACTAGCCTGCCATCCATTTGTTGGCCGAAAGTTGGACAACAATTGTCAAAAGGAGCGTACTAACAGTAAGATTTTAGGACAACATTCTGTCAACAGACAATCCCCTGCCAACAATCGTACTGTACCATGAGGCTTAAAGACTATTATTAGGGAGCTGCGCATCTCAGCTGATGTCTCCCTCTAACATAAATTTTGGGTGTTGCCCAAGACACAGAACATAGAGGGCAAACATAATAAGTGGGGGGGGGGGTTCCAGTCCAACAGTAGCTGCTTAGGTGCAGAACCTGAACCATGCACCCATCAGCCCCCAAATATTAATGATTTCTACCTCTCACCGCCACTACCATGTCCTTAGAGTAGGCACTCCATAGGCTTAACTCCTTCGTAATGTCACGGAAGTGGGCCAGGACCTTGGGTAATGAGGCCCTCAACAAGGCCTTGGGATGTGCAGGAAGTCCCAAAAAAGATCCTCTTCCCATTTAGGATCCTTGGGTTCCACCTTGCCCATTATCTTCTGAGTCACATATGGGTACCGCAACCCATACTCCAAGGCTATCCTCTGTTGTACTTCTCTCTGAAACTGGGAATACCTTGGTAGCTTCTGGATGTTGCCCCTGCCTGGTGGGACACAAGGCTCAGATGACTTGGTGAATCATTTTTTATATCTGAGGTTCTGTGTCGCTGCTTGTGTCCAGGAGGTTGGGCGGCCCAGACTGCACCACAAACGCCTGTTTTAGTTGTAGCATCCAGGCACTCTCCAATGACTGATTTGCAGAACTGCTGGCTCCTGCCATGTCAGGGTTACTTGACCCCTCATGTGACCCTGCAGACAGTCTCTCATCTCATCTCCTTTACACAGGGTGTCCCCCAGTCCTACTTTGTGCCATATGAGTTGGGAGAGTCCCAGTCCTCCATGCCTGACTCCAAGGACCCAAAAGCTAGCTCTCCCCCTTGGGGACCCAAGGTCTATTGCACCACCACTACCTATCCCCACCAGCTCACCTGATAACTTGTTTGACTCCGGCTCCTTCATGGCAGGACAGATCGCAGCAGCCGGCTTCCTCCCTGGAGTTTCTCCCTGCTCTGGTGTTGCAGTCTTGATTGTCAGCCCCTGCGGCCCCACTGATATTGGCCTGACAAATGTCTCCTGATTGTCTTGAATAGCCACAGGTCTCCTACCCCATCCATGGGTAAACTACCGCGCTCCCCTACTTCACAGTGAATTGTCCACTGTGCTTCTCCCCCTGCCCTCTGGCCGGCCAGGTTGACCCCAGGGAAAAACCCCACAAGCGAATTGGCAGTATAAGTCACTAGAGACAGGTGACTTGGCATCAGCTCCATCAGAGGCGCTCTACAATGCCCACACCTCGTCCATGATCTTACTGCAGCAGTGGGCTTCCTGCAAGCGTCACATATCAGATACATTGTTCTCTGGAACAATGTATATTAAGGATTTCTATCAATGAAATTGTAGCCATCGTTCATTGGTTTTGTATGGTTCGCATCATTGAAAGCATTTAGTCAGTTTGTGTCATTGACTATTTGAGTGTATACATGTCTGTGATTGGTTCTTTTGAAGGAAAACAAATGTCCGATTGGCTGTCTGTGAAGACACCACCTTCTTCTGCATTGTATTGTATTGCTTAACTAACGTTGTTGGAAGGGTTCCTGTGTTGTCAAATCCTTATATGGTCATTTACATCCTGTGAGGTCACAAGCTTTGTAGGAGGCGTTTAGTTATTGGAGGCAAACCCTCCAGGGTGTGGTTTCCTGTTGATATGTAAATAAAAGCAGACACTCGAGTGAGAGGGGTCAGTCATGCTGACCGATTTGAGAACGTAAGAAGGATGGTCATGTCTGTTCATTTGGATGAGTGGGTTGTAAGGTGAGAAGTATTATATCATTAAAGAGGAAGTAAACCCTGATGGGTTTACTTCCTCTTTTTTTCCCTGCAAAGGTAAAGCATAATGGACTACTATGCATCGCATAGTAGCTCATTATGTGTCACTTACCTGACACAGGAGCCAGCGAAGTCGCCGCTGTCCCCTGTAGTCCGCCGCATCCATGTTGCTTGTGGCGTCTCGCAGCTCCGACGAATCACAGCGGCGCAACCGCGATGACGTCACTCCCGCGCATGCGCACGGGAGTCGCGTCTCGCAGCTCCGCTGCTGCCATACGGCGAAGCCGCGAGGACGTCACTCCCACGCATGCGCACGGGAGTCGACAAATTTGGCAAATCCATTCTTGGATTTGCCGCATTTAGTGCGCCTGCGCGCCGCTGTCTACGGCGCATGCGCCGTAGACAGCGGTGCCCATTTTCGGGCAAATATCTCCTAAACCATATAGGTTTAGGAGATATTGCTTGGACCTACAGGTAAGCCTTAATCTAGGCTTACCTATAGGTCCAAGTTGTTTGGAAGGGTTTACTTCCTCTTTAAGGAGGAAATGTTATTATTATGGGAAACAGGAGATTTGGCTGTGTGCTCTGCGTACGGCCAAAATTTCGCTGACATCAATGGCGAGCCAGGTAGGAGTAAACAGAACCTCCTTTTGTAATTGGATCATTAAGCTATGTGATGTGCTGGGGAGGTTCTGCTTTGCAAAAAGGACACATTTTTCGTATTTTTAATATAATACTGGAAGTTTGATTGTGTATGCGTGTGATTTGGATCAGCTCAAGTGTATGTGTAAGAAACTGCATGCTGTGTAACAAGTTTGTAATGCATGTGAGAAATGGATGAATTTAGATTTTTACCTATGTTTGGGACAGATAGATTGCATGAGTTTTGTAGAGCTTTTAACTGACTATATTGAAGTTGTGTAAGAAACTGAACGAGAAATGGAGACATTGTGTTGTGTGTGTGTGTGTGTGTGTGTGTGTGTGTGTGTGTGTGTGTGTGTGTGTGTTTGTGTGATTGAAAGTTTTGATTTGAGAAAATGCCTGCTAGCTACCATGAGGTTCAGTGGAGGAGGAGCAGGCATGGTTGTGGACAATAAGAAAATGTTTTGTGTTGAACGGGCTACGCCCTGTGGGAAGGGAACTGATGTTCTGAGCAATCATCACTGTATGTCTCAATGGCTTGTTATGGAAGCTGATGCCACAGTGATTATATGAACTTCAGGTGGGGACAAGAAGTGTATGTTTTAAGTTGTGCTTTTTCATGTAACTAACACTTTTAAATGTGAGATAGCCTAAAGTGTTTGTCTATGTGTTAAATGTGATGTCCCATTTTTGTCAGTTTGTGTGGGGAGAAGGTTTGGCTAGTAGGGAAGCTTGTTTAGGTTTTGGCGGGAAAATCACCATTTTGTTGTGGCCTGGTTTTTCTTGTAGGCAGAATGTGGCCATGTCATTTTCGTTAGTCCCAGCTGCCATTTTGTGTCCGCTGTGTTGTTGATGGAATTGCTATTTTGGTTTATAGAGGCGCAGTTTAATGCATAATTTTCCTTTTCTGTGTTTGTACTTTTTTATCAACTTTTCAGTATAAGAGTGGCGATTTTTGTACGGGAAAAATCGCCATTTTGTGGTGGCCTGGCTTTTGTTGTAATCACCATGAGGTCATGGTTGGCGGCCATTTTAAGAGGTGCAGTTTTAAGGGTTTTGTGCTTTTCAGCTTGTAAATCACCCCAGAGTGGAAACTGCTCCAATTCCTTTGTGTGTGTAGCCATGTGGTCTGGGCCGTCACCTTCTCTCTAGACGCCATTTCCTTTTAAGTGTATTCTATTTTTGTACTTTTTACATGATTTTTCAGTTAAGCTATTTCTGTATTGAATTTTGGTTTTCATTGAAATCTCTGCTTTGCACTGGGTTTCAGTGGATAGTGAAACTAGTTGTAACTATGAATTTTTGTACACAGCGGTGTGTTATTTCTATTTTACAAATGTATGGGAGTTTCACAGAGGGCAATTCATTTTTTTTGTTGGCTTGTATTGTATATCCTGCATATGACACTAGGCTCCCCCTCCCTCTTCCCATTCATTGATATGTAAAAAAAAACGGTTTGATGGGTTCATGCTTCAAAATTTTGATGTATCCACAGGAAGTTGGTGGGAGGGGCTGGGGGTCTTCTGATTTGTGGTTAGAAAGACAATGGGAAAACACTGGCGTTTTGAAAGAGTGTTTTAAATTTTTCATTTTATACTGTAATACAGTTTTGGGTAGAGAGCAAACAGGAGGCATCCATGTTGGTTGTTGTAATATCTAGGTACAGAGAGAAGCCACATTGTTCTGTAGAGTAAGCGGGCGTAATTGTGTTTTCTGTGCGGCTTAATCTGGCGACGCAGTGTATGGGCGTACAAGGGAAACACTTGTGTATGCATACACTGTGAGGGGTAGAGACCTAATTCGGGGGGTGATAACACCTTGGATGGGGTTTCTAGTTGGGGGACTAGCTGTAGTCCGTCGATCCACCTCAGAAGATGACACCTGGCGGTGCTCCCCAAAATAGGTGCAATGGTTTCCCTGGACGCAGGGGTAAGACGATAAGCCAATTTGAATCGCCATGGGCACTAGGAGGTCCATGCAAGGGAAGGATAGGAGGCTTCCCACAGTCAGACGGCTGCACAGTACATAAAGAGCCTAGTTTTGGGGCTGAGGCCATTAGACCCCTTTAAAGATTGACATAGGTGGTCCAAGGATACTATTTTGGGTATCCCTCTAGAGTTGATGTAGTGTGACTGCGGCTTCAGAAATCTGTAATGGTGAAGTGCGTTGATGGATGTGTAGTACTTGCTTTTGTGATTCTCAGAGGAGAAACTGTGGTTAAAATTCTCATGCCCGTTTTAGAACTTTGTGTGGCTGGTCCATACAACATTCTGAGATGTTCTTGTGTCTTTCCCACTGTATGTATTTTTTTTTTCTATCGCAAAGAGTGAAGACAGAATTCCATTTGGTGGTTTTTTAATTTTTGATTGGGAACTATGAAATATCTCCCCCACATTTTGTATCTAAGTGTTTGTCTCAGGTTTTAGTATTCTCATGTTGTATGTAGTAACAAGAAGATGTCTGAACCCACTGTGGCAGCCCTTTTACGTGGTGTGGGTGTTGTATTTTAGTAAGAACGTGAAAGTAAGGGTTACAGAGGGTTTAGTTATTATCGGTTTTCAGGAATGTCAATGACAATTTACCAATGTTCACGAATGTTGTATTGTTTATGAAGGACAGAGTAATAACTTTTGTTTATAAGTATCTTTTCAGGTCCAAGGAGTTTCTGAAAGTGTATAAGAAGGTAAAAGTATCATAGGCTATTTCACTACTCTAATTCTAGCCAAGTTTGTGACAGGTGACTGGGTCTTTGTAAAGAAGGTTGAAGAACGAAACAAGGATGAGAAGTATCTTTATATTTTTAAAGTGTATTTTCCAACTAGCTAAGAAAGTGAACAGGACACTTGGTTGGGTCTACTCTGAGTCTTCACTGAGCTCTAAGCGCTCCAGCAATGACAGCGGTGTATGATATATAGGCATATTGGTGTGAGGAGTTTTGACAAACTAGTAAAATCCAAACAGACACTTGTCAATAGAATTTAACAATACATTTCTAGAGGGTAAAATTAATTATAATTTTAACAATCGCTCTGGTACTTGCCAGTTTTGATATCAGGATAACTAGGTAGCCTACAAGCATGTTTCAACTTTAGTTTGGTATTAATGTAGATCTACAGCTTATAAGGTAATTCCCCCTAATGCAAGAGGTTCATGTGTGCTGGTGAATCTCGTCCCAGCATCTTATGTCGTGGCCGATTATGAGGGTCTGATGGCGTGAGATAAGGTAAGAATGGCAGGGACAGCTGGAAGGGAATTGCTTGTACATGATGGGGGCTTGAGCTTATGAAACGATTGAACAATTTCTCATCCATTGAGGATGGGATGTTTTCATGTAACTGTTGAAGCTACAAGGAAGCTCCCACAATCCAAGGGTGGTTCCTGGGATTTCATAAGTAAAGATTGCTATACCTGGATCGGGGATACTGTTGACAAAGTTCAGGCCCATATGGATGAATTCATCGAGGGACACATGGGATCATATGACAAAGAGGAGGAGCTGTTGTGGAAAATTTTATTGGATGTATTTTAATATGTATTGTCATAAGTCTCCCTGTGTTCGCTCTCCCCAGCCTGCTCTAAAGAGCTGACTGGGGCAAGCTGATGCTGGTTGAGATCCATTAGGTAGTGGATAACTTCCTGGGATTGGAAAGAGGTGTTTGCAGAGTGGAGGTATGTCTGCCAGCGAAAGGGCCCCTGTGCACTGCACAGACGATCGTCTGGGGGGAATATGCTTGCTCTGCAAGGATTGGTTGTGGGCGGATGTGCGCTCATTTGCCTGATCAGCAAATGTGGGGTGCCATGACGCACATCTGTGGATAACCTTCCATCGACAAGGAGGCATAGAATAATCCAGGTATACATTGTTCTCTGGAACAATGTATATTAAGGATTTCTATCAATGGAATTGTAGTCATCGTTCATTGGTTTAGTATGGTTTGCATCATTGAAAGAATTTAATCAGTTTGCGTCATTGACTATTTGAATGTATACATGTCTGTGATTGGTTCTTTTGAAGGAAAACAAATGTCTGATTGGCTGTCTGTGAAGACACCACCTTCTTCTGCATTGTATTGTATTGTTTAACTAACGCTGTTGGAATAGTTCCTGTGTTGTCAAATCCTTATATGGTCATTTACATCCTGTGAGGTCACAAGCTTTGTAGGAGGCGTTTAGCTGTTGGAGGCAAACCCTCCAGGGTGTGGTTTCCTGTTGATATGTAAATAAAAACAGATGCTCGAGTGAGAGGGGTCAGCCATGCTGACCGATTTGAGAACGTAAGAAGGATGGTCATGTCTGTTCATTTGGATGAGTGGGTTGTAAGGTAAGAAGTATTATATCATTAAGACGGAAATGTTATTATTATGGGAAACAGTAGATTTGGCTATGTGCTCTGTGTACAGCCAAAATTTCGCTGACAGGTGGTCAGTGCTACATACTGTACACATGCTCAGTTATATACATACAACATATATTTACACACTGACATACATACATGCACTCAGATATATACAAACATGCATAAATACACTTGACACAACCACAAGATACTATGAGATGAATACATACATATGTAGTCTGGTAATGGGCAGCCAGCTTCATCCTCACCTCTCTGCCCCCCTCTTTCCTCACTCATACTCTGCGCAGCTCCTTCTTCTGCCCACCCACACACACTCAGAACTCCTCTCCAATACATCGGTCTGCCAGAGTGAGCAGTCCTGACACATTTAGGGAAGTATGGGAAGTGCTGGCAGCTGTCTATTTTATATTAATTCAGTTTATTATTTATTTTTCATTGTGTTTATTCATTTTAGCAGCTCACAAGGTTTTCACCAATTTTCACTGATGAATTTTGCATAGCTCCCAACTATCCCTGATTTTAAGGGACTGTCCCTGATTTGGAGCAATGTCCCTCTGTCCCTCATTCCTCCTCATTTGTCACTCATTTTGGTCTGATTTATATAGTTGTATATAAAATGAACTTTTTATCTATCAAAAAGTGTTTTCCAGCACTAAACCTTTCATCTGATTTCTAAATTGCTGCATTTGTAATTTCCAAAAGCCAATATAAAGGAATAGTAGTGGTAAAACAAAGCACTTGTGGGTTTAATCAATCTTGTTTTTCTGTAAAATTCTCCTTTAAGGGGGCGTGCCCTATGCCTGCATACTTTTGCTGATAGGTGTCCTTCATTCCCATCTAAAAAAGTTGGGAGGTATGATTTTGTCTTATTTTCCCCTCTAGGGCACACACAGCCAGGCACACAGCATTTTCTTCATTCTTCCACTGGCTCAGAAAAAAGTCTAGTCCACAAGATCAGTCCCAGTGTTGTGAGAGAGACTTTGCATCCCCAGCATCCCTGTATAGATGTTTACCCAAAATATCACCAATAATTACATGAAAAGAGTGTGGGAAGGCGGCTTTGAGTGGTTATATTTTACTAAAAGCACTGTGGGGACAAGCAACTCAGCTCCAGTTTAACAGTCATACTAAATGAGATTTCTGAGAACATACGCAAACTGCTCTGCAAAGCATTCCCAAAAATCTGTTACTATGGTTGAAAAAAGCAAAAGGTGTTGTTAGGCAATTTTAGAAAATTATATACCTTTGAAGTATGAGTAAGCACGCCATTATTTAAGCTGCATAGTTCTTGTCTTTAAAGCCGAACTCTGGGTACAAAAAAATAAATCTTATTTAAATATTTCCCTCAATAGCCACAAAGAATATAAATTTAGTTTGAGTGCCAAAAAAATGCCTTTGCAAGCCCATGTTTTTTTTTTTCTTTTGGGATAAAGGTTTTGCAAAAATAAATGAAAGCTGATCATTTTAATTACCCCTGACAGTGGTAAGTGGTTTGTCTCATACATCTGTAGCACTGACCCCCGAAGGAGCTGCTGGTTTTTATTGGGCTTACCGTTACCTCACCTGCTCATCTCTCCGCCTCAAGGGTCCCGTTGGAAAGTAACCCAAAGAATCTTAGCTCTGACACTTAGGCCGCGTACACACACGGGGACTGTTCGCTCAACTTTGTCCGCTGAACAGTGTTTCGGCGGACAGTCCGCTCGTGTGTGGGCTTTCAGCGGACAGTTTCAGCGGACAGTCTACTGAACAAAGTTTTTCGGAAATTCCGAAAAACTGTCCGCTGAAACTCTGTTTCAGCGAACAGTCCCCTCGTGTGTAGGCTTGTTCGTCAAACTAAGTTCCGCGCATGCTCAGAAAGGATTTACACGCCGAAGTTTGCATTGCCGTTCACGTCATCGCGCACGGTTTCAGCGGACTGTTCGTTCGTCGTGTGTGGGCAAGTCCGTCCATGCTAATTTTGAGCGGACTGTCCGCTGAAACTGTTTGACGGACAAAGTTGAGCGAACAGTCCCCGCGTGTGTATGCGGCCTCAGTCCTTTTTTCATGATTTATTTGAGATAAACACAAAGTCTTTCAGTAGAGGGTTAAGGGGAGTTCAGGTACCTGGTAATTGCGGGTTAGAGGTATTTTTCTGATCCAGAGGATCAGAAAAAGATAGGCCTCTCTCACTGACCTAGCAGCTGGTGGGATGCTCAAACAAAGTCTCTGCCACAGACTTGTCAATTGAACTGAAACTTCTTGAAAAATTAAAGAAGTGTCGTACAATACCAGTTTCCTTTCAGCCGACCCGGCGATACTGTATGGTTGTTGACCCGAGTTGCGTCCTCCAACTGGGTTTCCAGACTCCTCCAGAGATACCAGCCTTGTGCTCGGTCCTCTTCTGGAAAAGTCCTCCCCTGGATCCTTCAGTCACTTGGCTTCTCCCCGCAGGCGAGACAGCACAGGACCACCCCTGGATCAGTAAGCCCCAAAACTTTTGGGCCTACTCTCTCAGTTGCAAAGCCTCGGGCCAGCCGGCCCTGAGGCACAGGAACATGCAGTACACACCCCAGACTAGGAAGGCCATGAGGTCAGGATAGCGAACCCCAGAAAAGAGACCCCTCAAAATGGCGTCAGCACCTTAAATACCCTCACCCTGAATGCACAGCAGGCGAACCACTCCCACTGGGCTATTTCCAAGCAAAAGGTGGTATTCAATACATCCAGCCTGTTGCATTTCTACACGTACCGGTGGTGACAGCGAAACCTACGGTCAAGTGGAAATTAGCGCAACCCAGCTGAACTGGTACAGAAACCAGAACTTTTGAAATAATTAGCCTGAGCCAAACTGCAGCTCAGACAACTTAAATTTGAGAAAAAAACAATAGCATCTGCTCATTAGGAGCAGGGCGCTACACATGTAAATTGATACATTCTGCTGGAGAGCTTGTGAAAAACAACAGACTTGCTGGGGGGGGGGGGTCACCATATGAAAACAGAAGAAAGAAAGCCTAAAAAAGGAAACAAATGCAGCCATCACATTTGAGAACTGGTAAGCTGCAATAAAAGAAATGTTTGCTTTTGGGTTTAAAGTGATTGTGAAGGCTCTTTTTTTTTATTTTTAAATAACAAACATGTTATACTTACCTCCTCTTTGCAGTTGGTTTTGCACAGAGCAGCCCTGACCCTACTCTTCTCGGTCCCTCTTTTCTGCTCCTAGCCCCTCCCTCCTTTGAATGCCTCTCAGCCAGCAGTTTGCTACAGGGGGCACCCAAGCCTAGTCAGAGCTCCGTGTAGTTCAGGTACCTGGTAATTGCGGGTTAGAGGTATTTTTCTGATCCAGAGGATCAGAAAAAGATAGGCCTCTCTCACTGACCTAGCAGCTGGTGGGATGCTCAAACAAAGTCTCTGCCACAGACTTGTCAATTGAACTGAAACTTCTTGAAAAATTAAAGAAGTGTCGTACAATACCAGTTTCCTTTCAGCCGACCCGGCGATACTGTATGGTTGTTGACCCGAGTTGCGTCCTCCAACTGGGTTTCCAGACTCCTCCAGAGATACCAGCCTTGTGCTCGGTCCTCTTCTGGAAAAGTCCTCCCCTGGATCCTTCAGTCACTTGGCTTCTCCCCGCAGGCGAGACAGCACAGGACCACCCCTGGATCAGTAAGCCCCAAAACTTTTGGGCCTACTCTCTCAGTTGCAAAGCCTCGGGCCAGCCGGCCCTGAGGCACAGGAACATGCAGTACACACCCCAGACTAGGAAGGCCATGAGGTCAGGATAGCGAACCCCAGAAAAGAGACCCCTCAAAATGGCGTCAGCACCTTAAATACCCTCACCCTGAATGCACAGCAGGCGAACCACTCCCACTGGGCTATTTCCAAGCAAAAGGTGGTATTCAATACATCCAGCCTGTTGCATTTCTACACGTACCGGTGGTGACAGCGAAACCTACGGTCAAGTGGAAATTAGCGCAACCCAGCTGAACTGGTACAGAAACCAGAACTTTTGAAATAATTAGCCTGAGCCAAACTGCAGCTCAGACAACTTAAATTTGAGAAAAAAACAATAGCATCTGCTCATTAGGAGCAGGGCGCTACACATGTAAATTGATACATTCTGCTGGAGAGCTTGTGAAAAACAACAGACTTGCTGGGGGGGGGGGGTCACCATATGAAAACAGAAGAAAGAAAGCCTAAAAAAGGAAACAAATGCAGCCATCACATTTGAGAACTGGTAAGCTGCAATAAAAGAAATGTTTGCTTTTGGGTTTAAAGTGATTGTGAAGGCTCTTTTTTTTTATTTTTAAATAACAAACATGTTATACTTACCTCCTCTTTGCAGTTGGTTTTGCACAGAGCAGCCCTGACCCTACTCTTCTCGGTCCCTCTTTTCTGCTCCTAGCCCCTCCCTCCTTTGAATGCCTCTCAGCCAGCAGTTTGCTACAGGGGGCACCCAAGCCTAGTCAGAGCTCCGTGTATCCATTCAAACACGGAGCCCTGACCTGACCCCGCTCCTCTTTCCCCTGATTGGCTGACTGACTTTGATTGACAGCCACGGTAGCCAGTGGTGGCACTGCTCTGTCTCAGCCAATCAGTAGGAGTGTCCTGGTTTGCTGAGGGGATCGTGGACATCATTGGAGAGAGAAGGGGCTCAGGTAGGTAATTAGGGGGGTGCTGGGAGGGCTGCTACACAAAGAAGGTTTTTTATCATTATATACTGGTATATGCTGGTACAGATATATAGACGATATTTTTATGATATGGAATTCCAGTGAAATAGACCTGCTGGGATTCATGGAAAAATTGTCAAGAAATGAATACAACTTAAAATTTAGCATGAATTATGATTCAGTATCAATACCCTTTCTTGATGTTAACATCTTTAAACAAGAAAATGGTAACATAGGGACCTCGCTATATAGAAAACCTATGGCTGGAAACACTATCCTTAAGACATATAAATACAGCGCTCACAAACATACTTAATAGAAATAAAAAAATATATATGCGAAAGAAATTACTTACCAAATGAAGGGAATAAACAAGCATTAAGCATGGAACAGATCGTATGAAACCATCATTAGTAGCGTATGTTCCAAACGACCGGAACTGATGCCAGTATTCCCAGAAACAGCATCAATGTTTTGCCCTCCCACAGGGCATCATTTGGAACGCACGCTACTAACGATGGTTTCATACGATCTGTTTTTGACGGTACTTCACCCTTTTTTTACTTCTGGGTACGTGTCTATTTGGCGCAAACTCTTCATTGAGGAACCCAGGATCTGCTGACCTGGCTTTCCACACACTATCTTAAAGACATCCATACCAAGCCTTAACTGACCCTCCAGACTGAAAAGCTGGGGGTCATGCCGATCTGGTGAGTGGGGACTCTTAAGGATGTGTCGTGCACCTGAAGTTTTTATTCATTCACTTTGGATTGGAGCACCTTCAGTAATTTGTTTTGGACTTTGTGTCGGTTCATCTTATATATAATTTTTGTTCACATATCTATTTTTTTATTTCCATTTAGTATGTTTGCGAGCGCTGTATTTATATGTCTTATGGTTTTCAAGTTATTAGCACTTTGTGTATAGCAGCTGCAATTGTTCTCACATTATTGATTTTACTTTTTTTATATCATTAGCGCGAGTTTGTATATTTAGTTTATATATATTTTCCATGGAAACTCTATCCTCCATGCCTCCAGTGCCCTTCCCTGATCTTTAGGAGTATACCATACTCCTAATATTTACGCATTAGACGGAACTGTTCAAAAGAAGATTATTTCTTCAGAGAATCAAAACTTTTGAGAAAGAGATTACTTGACAGGGGGTATAGAAAAACCACCCTAAAAAAAAGCCTTTAATAAAGCCTGTCAGAAAAACAGACAGGAATTATTATTTGGCATAAGAAAGGAATAAACAGGAAGAGAGAGTAAGAATAGTCACCACTTTCTCTGACAACCATGAGATTGTGAGAAAAACTCTGGAGAAACCTTGGTATCTCCTTACTGCGGACCCAATTCTAAAAAAGTACATTGCAGATTATCCTCAGATCACACATAAAAAATGCAGATCTTTGAAGGTCCTCTTGATGCATACCCATCTTGAGGAACCTTGTGGACAAACTGAGAACCTGATAGGCATGTTTAGATGCGACTACTGTGACTGGATCTTAGAGGGAGCATCTTTAGAGGGTATACATCCATATGCCAAATGGATGTATACATAAAATTAAACATTATGTGGGTTGCCAGACAAAATGTGCATTATATATTGCATTATGCAAGTGTGGATCCTTCTATGTAGGGAAGATCTTTAGAAACTTTTGGAGAAGGATATATGATCATATCTATTACATTAGGAAGAATTTGTTGTACACTCCCATTGGCAGACATGTTGCTCTCCAGCATAGATATGATACCTCGATGGCACAGTTTACAGTGTTAGAAAGAATTTTTGAAGATCCCAGAGGTGGGAATATTGATAAGAAGCTATTGCAACGGGAGGCCAGGTGGATATTTAATTTAGATGCCACCTTGCCTCCTGGGCTAAATTAAGCTCTAGGCTACAAGCCCTTTTTGGGCTAAGGAATTAAATTGTTTTTTCCCCTGGATTTTTCCAGATTCTTGTGGATGGGGTTATATAACAGAGTCTCCTATGGAAATAATTATTCCCACTCAACTGTATATCATCCGAATAGCCATTTGGTTTTATCATGAAATTAATAGATATTTTTGAAATGCCTGTAATTGTTTTAATACATGTAAATTAAAGGTTTGACAGTGGGCACTTGCTGTCTATTATTCTAAACGGGTGATTGATGTTATGGTGTACTACCTGTGGCATGCAGCGGACCCCCAATGATGAGTGGCTGGAAGAGGTGTCCCCTTTTTTTTTTCCTAATCTGTCTTTCTATATATGGGGGTCCCCCTGCATGGATAACTGGCTACAGTGGGACATTGTTCCCCTGTATGGCCTAGGTGGCAGAGCTGCGGTGGTAGGAGTTGGGGGGGGGGGGGAGGATAGCCTCTCCTTATTAGGAATTGACAGATTAAAATCCCTTTTAACTATAATACTATGTTGACAGTTTTTGGCAGGTGGTTTTATATTTCATGTTCTACTTTCTATTTTGGCTGCAATATTGAAGATGTACTCAAGGTGGCGATATTTATGTCTTTCTATATTGATTTGTTAATCTAGCTACTTTTTATTATAAGCTATTGCGCTCTAAGTGCCGTTTTGGTGCTTACGCGCATGTGCGCACTTCTGGACTTGTGCTTATATTTTGCGGATGCGCTGCCCATGCGTAAGAGTCGCACGATGCATGTGCGAAAGTCAGTGGAATATTCCATCAGACTTTTAAGGCCTGATTACTGGGTGGAGAAGGACTGTCACCCGTCGCTCTTTACTGCAATGGGAGCGCTGATGCAGCTGATGGCAATGATTGCTATCTAGCTGTTTGGTGCCGTTTGCAGACACTATTTAAAGCTCCTTCGTAGATGCCTGCTATATCAGTGGTATGTCTTTGGACTCATCATAGCAGGTTTGTTGGTATATTGGTTTTCCTTTTACTTTGGGATTTTTTCTTATTTATTGAACTGACTTGAACGCTCTAATCTTTTAGATTGGTTGTTTAAAACTATGGGCTTTCTTTGTAATAAGCACACTTTGCCAGCTCAATACAGGACCCTGGAATTTAATGACCACTAGTCTTTGGTAAGCCTGTTTTCTAGGCATATTCTAGTAAGGCTACCAATATATTAGTATATTTACTATTATCTTCTATCTGTGGAAGTTACCATGGTGTCATCTGTCTTTTCTAGATTGTCACTTATGTCCCCTTGAGACATCCTGTCTAGATCTATGGTGATACTATATTGCCCTGTAGAGGTAATGTTTCTTTTTTATTATTATTTGATGGTGGGATATATTATCTTTAATAAAAACTGGTCATGCTTTGATTGTTTTTCTCTTCTTTTTTCTTTCTTTCTTCTCTATTTTACTCCCAAGTACCTGCTATGCTATTCTGAGCCCCTTTTACATCTATATATACACCTGCTAGGTTTTAGCGGGATAATTGCAGCTCATCCATAGTTCTTTAATATATTACTTCAGTTTGCTGTTCACTGACAGCATTTATTCTCTATATGATATAGACCTTTACCGACCATCTGGGTATTTGTATTACCTCTGGTACAATCCAACTTCCTCTGGGATGGTGCGGGGCATGCCACACGTATGAGAATTGCTGTTCTATGTGATTGGTTATCTCTTGCACCATGTCTCTATCTCTACTATGCGGAAATCCCACCCCTGGGTTATATACTGTATATGTGCCTATTGTCTATATGTGAAATATGATTGTTTCCCCTTTCTCACACAGAATCCCTCAGCTTGTTGTCAGGCAATTAGGCCCTGAGGAAGCGAAAGTGAAACATCAACCAGCCTTTTTCAAGCATCAACAGGGAATATATACACAAATAGAGGTCGACCGATATATCGGCCGATATTTGCCGTTTTTTAAATAATCGGCATCGGCCGATTTGAGCTGATAAAAAGCCGATTTAGAACTACAGCGGGACTTTTCTATTACAGAAGTCATTTCAGTCAGTGTAAGTTGCCTGAGTCGTCATAGAAACCCTTTCCTCCTCTCTGGGCAGACTGCCAAGAAAAGAACAGAATGATACAATGTTTACACTTCAATGAATGAAGTCATCTCTGTGTGTAGAAGTTCTCAGTTTAACCATTTAAAGACTAAATCTTTTCTGACACTTGTTGCTTACAAGTAAAAATCCTGTATTTTCTGCCAGAAAATCACTTAGACCCCCCCAAAAATTATATATAGTTTTTTAGCAGAGATCCTAGGGAATAAAATAGCGGTTGTTGCAATATTTTATGTCACACGGCATTTGCACAGAGGTCTTTCAAATGCATTTTTTTAGGAAAAAAATACACTATTTAAAAAATAAAAATAAAATAAAAACAGTAAAGTTAGCCCATTTTTTTTTTTCGTACAAAAGTTTTGACTACCTGTTTTTATTTAATATATGTTTTTTTTTATCTAAATCATACATACAAGTAAACTGATTGGAGGTTTGTTTTGTTTAATAAATGTTTAAATGTAAGAAATTTTCTGTATCACTTATGAAGGCTGCTTTCACAGTGGAGCGGGCAGGCGTTGATGGTAAAACGCAAGTTTTAGCGGCTCTTTACCATCATTTTAGCGGTGCTATTTGGCTGCTAGTGGGGCACATATAACCCAGCTAGCGGCCAAGGAAGAGGTTAAATGCGCCCATGAAGCACTGCTGCCAAATCGCATTGCATGCGCTTCAGCAGTGGTGCCCATTCATATCAATGGGCAGGAGTGGTGGAGGAGCGGTATACACCACTCCAAACGTGCTGCTTGCAGGACTTTTTTTTTAAGATCCTGCCAGCGCATCGCCTCAGTGTGAAAGTTTCACACAGACTGCAGGGGAGCCATTTTACAGGCGCTATTTTTAGCCCAAAAGCGCCTGAAAAACGCCCCAGTGGGAAAGGTGTGTTAGATCAAGGGGGATTAAAAAATAGAATAAAAAAGGAAAAAAAGAAATAAATAAAATAAAATCGGCCTAACATATCGGCCCAAAAAAAATCGGCATCATATATCGGCTATCGGCCGCCATGATTTCTAAATCTCGGCATCGGCATCGGCCAGAGAAAAACCCATATCGGTCGACCTCTATACACAAATCTATGTGCTATCTCTCTTATCGAGAGCCAAACAATATTTGTTTTTAATGATACTGTCTTTTTACATTTATGTTAAATAAAGTAACTATTTTTCTAATATTTTGTATTCCTTTCTGGTACCTATAAAGTCCGCTCCAAAGTCCTAATCTTTCAATGAGTCTACTGTTGTATACAGAGGCACATACTGTATATATGCTGCTAACCTTATGGCCAATTCAGACATTCTTCACATTATTGTACAGTATAATCTCTATGGTAAACCTAAAAAAAGTATTACAAGAGAGTGCAGGGTTTGGGAATGCGTTACACTCAGAATGCAGGGTTCAAAAGTGCATTGCGCTCAGAATTCAAGGATCAGGAGTGCGTTGCTCTCAGAATGCTTGGATCAGGAGTGCGTTGCTCTCAGAATGCATGGATCAGGAGTGCGTTGCTCTCAGAATGCATGGATCAGGAGTGCGTTGTGCTCAGAATGCAGGGATCAGGAGTGCGTTGCACTCAGAATGCAGGGATCAGGAGTGCGTTGCGCTCAGAATGCAGGGATCAGGAGTGCGTTGCGCTCAGAATGCAGGGATCAGGAGTGCGTTGTGCTCAGAATGCAGGGATCAGGAATTCGTTATGCTCAGAATGCCGGGATCAGGGGTGCAGTATGCTCAGAATGCAGGGATCAGGAGTGCATTGCACTCAGAATGCAGGGTTAAGGAGTGCCCTATGCTCAGAATGCAGGGATTGGTGGGGGGGGATGTGAAGGGTGGGAGAACACCTTTACTTCACCCCCCCCCCCCCCCACACACACACATAGCAGTGTTTCATAGCATCCTACATGTGCACACAGGAGACCAAGATGCAGAACACTTCTGCACGGGGGCGGGAGCAGGCAGAGTGACTTTTCATTTTAACAAGCTGGTGATTGGTTGCTTAGGACCTAGCAGCCAATCCCTTGTGGGTTAACTTAAAATGAATTTGGCCAGCTCTTTCTCCCACCTTCTGTTCTGAGCTGTGTTACCTCTCACTCTCCGCTGTTCACTGATGACAGTGGCGGGGGAGGCTGGAGGGGAGGGAGAGAATAGGATCGAAGGCAGGCCAGAGGAGGCTGGGAGCGGAGAGAGAAGGCCCGGCTGCTAGCAGTAGAAGGTGGGGGTCACTGACCCCTGAAATCTATACAGTATGTAATTATGATAATATGTATGGAGTGTTAAATACAAGAAGGTTATAAAGTGGTGTACTTATACTCATATCTAAGTTGTATATGTTTATTTCGTTTCTTCAGGATGATTCTCTAATAAGTTGAAAAACCCTTATGATTCTGTAAAGAGCTGAAGAACCCTAATGCCATGTACACATGATCAGAATATCCGGCGGACTTGGTCCGGCGGACCAGAGTCTGCCAGACAATCCGCCCGTGTGTGGGCTCCGGCAGACTTTTTGTTCCCAAAAGTCCGGCGGACTTAGAAGTTTTGACTCAAAATTGTCTGCCGGACTCGGCAGTCCGGCAGACAATCTGCCCGTCTGTGTGCTGTGAGGATGCTGGGACTGTGACATCATAAGGGGTGGAGTCACCATGTGACACGTGACCCCCCCTTGTCCCTATATAAATCTCCACACAACGTGTCCCTGCCATTACGGCCAGAGAGAGTGTCGTGTCAACATCGGAAGAAGAAGAAGCAGAAACAGAAGAAGCAGAAGGCGGCGGCGGCAGCGACAGAAGACCGGGCCGATGCTAGTAAAAGAGCTGGAAGAAGAAAGTGGACAAGACCCCCGAAGTCGGAAGAACCCCGAATGGAGGTGGCGACTAAGGAGAAAGCCGGCTCCTCCGCTAGTAAAAGAGCTAGCAAAAGAGCAGAAAATAGCGAAGGAATCCGGCGAGAGGACCCCCGAAGACGGAAGAAGAGAAGACCCCGGAGCTGTCTAATAAAGTATTTTAAAAACCTGTGTTTTCCCAGGTAAATGGGTAGGGGTACCATGTACCCCATACTCATTCACATAGGGTAGGGGGCTGGAATCTGGGGACCCCCTTATTAAAGGGGCTCCTGGATTTTGATAAGCCCCTCGCCCACAGACCCCGACAACCAACGGCCAGGGTTGTCTGGAAAAGGCCCTTGTCCTCATCAACATGGGGACACAGTGCTTTGGGGTGGGGGGCTGCAGGGCCCCCCTTCCCTAAAGCACCCCCTATGTTGAGGGCACGTGGCCTGGTACGGCTCAGGAGGGTGGGGGCGCTTGCTCATCCCCTTTCCTGATCGGCCGGGCTGCATGCTCGAATAAGGGTCTGATATGGATTTTGGGGGGACTCCCACAGCGTTTTTTTGGCGTAGGGGTTCCTCTTTAAATCCATACCAGGTGACGGGGCTAGCGAGGTGTCAATCTCGCCGATGGAGGCAGCCACATTGATTTCCTTTGCTAGTTCCGTCTACCTGGCGCCACGTACTGCTTGGACCTTGAAGAAGGGGACATACCCCGAAAACTTGTCCTGAAAAATTGTATGTTGGTGCAAATAAAAAAAGTATCACGGACAGTACTCAATTTTCTCTGTCACAATTGCACTAATACAGCTACAATCACATTAAGTATGCCTTAAAAAACTGATCATCAAAACACCAGCAGCAGTAAAAAAAACTTGCTAAGAAGCAAAAGAGCAAAGAACAAATAAGAAAACAGTTTGCTGCGCTTAGTGCTGATCAAATTCATATATGCATACAGAACACACATAAAAAATAATAAAGTCCCATTAGGTGATGATATAAAGTGCTTGTGCTTGAATTGACATCTCCTGTGCAATTGTGCTCAGACTGGGTGCCCTACATAGATGTGCACTCACCCCTAGATGTTGGCCACCTATCACTAGTGTGGTCTCTTAAGCATGTGGGGATACCCCTAAGGCCGCGTACACATGCGGGGACTGTTCGCCCAACTTTGTCCGTCAAACAGTTTCGGCAAACAGTCCGCTCAAAATTAGCATGGACGGACATGGCCACACACGACGAACGAACAGTTTGCTGAAACCGTGCGCGATGACGTGAACGGCACGTACGACGGGACGAAAAATACGACGTCCTATACACTGCATTATAACTTTCGGCGTGTAAATCCTTTCTGAGCATGCGCGGAACTTAGTTTGACGAACAAGCCTACACACGAGGGGACTGTTCGCTGAAACAAAGTTTCAGCGGACAGTTTTTCGGAATTTCCGAAAAACCTTGTTCAGCGGACTGTTCGCTGAAACTGTCCGCTGAAAGCCCACACACGAGCGGACTGTCCGCCGAAACACTGTTCAGCGGACAAAGTTGGGCGAACAGTCCCCGCGTGTGTACGCGGCCTAAGGAAGCCTGTTGATATTACGTCTCATGCAAAGATAAACCTCATAAGGATGTATGGAAATGACAAAGGGAAAACGTAATTGCGCAATGCCATTAAAACTGATTTATCTATACACAAATAAAATAATTCCACTCACATTTAGAAATGCCTTATAGTCCTGGCACCCGGTGTGTATAGCAGGTGATTGATATGGGTATTTGGCCCTTGCATAGGAAACCGCCACTCACGGTGTTCTGCTTGATTCCCGGGTAGTTTTGTATGAGCGGAAGTATCGCGATAACTTATTCTGCGTCATTGCGATACTTCCGCTCATACGAAACTATCCGGGAATCGAGCAGAACGCTGTGAGTAGCATGTCAATTCAAGCTTTATATCATCAGCTAATATGACTTTATTCATTTTTATGTGTGTTCTGTATGCATATATGAATTTGATCAACACTAAGCTCAGCAAACTATTTTCTCACATTACAGTGATTACTCTTGATGGCTGTTACAAATACTTGAGGCATTTGCACAGCACTTTATTTTAAAAATATATAAATAAATACATTTATTTTCATACTGTTAACTACCCGCTCTTTCTCAATAAACTACATTTCCTGGTTCTCTACCTATCTATCACAGCGTTCCTTCAGTGTCACCTACAACTCTGTCTCCTCCTCTTCAAAGCTCCTTTCTGTATGGGTCCCCCAAGGCTTTGTTCTTGGACCCCTTCTCTTCTTTATCTACATCTCCTCCCTTGGTCACTTGATAACCGCCCACGGCTTCCAATACCACTTATATGCCGATGATACCCAAATCTATCTGTATACTCCTCACCTAACCCCTTCAGCTCCTCACTCCTCCTCCTCCCGCATTACTAACTTACTAACTGACATATCAGCATGGATGTCACACCACTTCCTTAAACAAAATCTCTAAAACTGAGCTATTAATTCCCACCCCCGCCCGTGCCCCCCTCCATGACTTTTCCATGAAAATCAACAATACAACTATCAGTCCCTCTCCTCAAACCAGGGTACTAGGTGTAATCCTAGACCCTGACTTGTCATTTCAGCCCCAAGTCCAATCGTTGTCCAAAGTTTGTAGAATTCACCTCTGTAACATCTCTACAGTGGTGTGAAAAAGTGTTTGCCCCCTTCCTCATTTCCTGTTCCTTTGCATGTTTGTCACACTTAAGTGTTTCGGAACATCAAACCAATTTAAACAATAGTTAAGGACAACACAAGTAAACACAAAATGCAATTTGTAAATGAAGGTGTTTATTATTAAAGGTGAAAAAAAATCCAAACCATCATGGCCCTGTGTGAAAAAGTGATTGCCCCCCTTGTTAAAACATACTATAACTGTGGTTGTCCACACCTGAGTTCAATTTCTCTAGCCACACCCAGGCCTGATTATTGCCACACCTGTTCACAATCAAGGCATCACTTAAATAGGAGCTGCTTGACACAGTAAGGTCCACCAGAAGATCCTTAAAAGCTACACATCATGCCGAGACCCAAAGAAATTCAGGAACAATTGAGAAAGAAAGTAATTGAGATCTATCAGTCTGGAAAGGGTTATAAAGCCATTTCCAAAGCTTTGGGAATCCAGCGAACCACAGTGAGAGCCATTATCCACAAATGGCGAAGACATGGAACAGTGGTGAACCTTCCCAGGAGTGGCCGGCCGCCCAAAATTACCCCAAGAGCGCAGCGACGACTCATCCAAGAGGTCACAAAAGACCCCACAACAACGTCCAAGGAACTGCAGGCCTCACTTGCCTCAGTTAAGGTCAGCGTTCATGCCTCCACCATCAGGAAAAGACTGGGCAAAAATGGCCTGCATGGCAGAGTTCCAAGGAGAAAACCACTGCTGAGCAAAAAGAACATCAAAGCTCGTCTCAATTTCTCCACAACACATCTTGATGATCCCCAAGACTTTTGGGACAACATTCTGTGGACCGATGAGACAAAAGTGGAACTCTTTGGAAGGTGTGTGTCCAAGTATATCTGGCGTAGAAGGAACACTGCATTTCATAAAAAGAACATTATACCAACAGTAAAATATGGTGGTGGTAGTGTGATGGTCTGGGGCTGTTTTGCTGCTTCAGGACCTGGAAGACTTGCCGTGATAAAAGGAACTATGAATTCTTCTGTCTACCAAGAGATCCTGAAGGAGAATGTCCGACCATCTGTTCGTGTACTCAAGCTGAAACGAACTTGGGTTCTGCAGCAGGACAATGATCCTAAACACACCAGCAAGTCCACCACCGAATGGCTGAAGAAAAACAAAATGAAGACTTTGGAGTGGCCTAGCCAAAGTCCTGACCTGAATCCTATTGAGATGTTGTGGTATGACCTTAAAAAGGCCATTCATGCTCGAAAACCCTCTAATGTAACTGAATTAGGACAATTCTGCAAAGATGAGTGGGCCAAAATTCCTCCAGGACGCTGTAAAAGCCTCATTGCACGTTATCGCAAACGCTTGGTTGCAGTTGTTGCTGCTAAGGGTGGCCCAACCAGTTATTAGGTTTAGGGGGCAATCACTTTTTCACACAGGGCCATGATGGTTTGGATTTTTTTTCACCTTTAATAATAAACACCTTCATTTACAAATTGCATTTTGTGTTTACTTGTGTTGTCCTTGACTATTGTTTAAATTGGTTTGATGTTCCGAAACACTTAAGTGTGACAAACATGCAAAGGAACAGGAAATGAGGAAGGGGGCAAACACTTTTTCACACCACTGTAAAATTTGCCCTTTTTTAACAAATGAAACCACCAAGCTCCTCATTCACTCCTTCGTTATCTCTCGCCTTGACTATTGCAGCTCCCTTATCATTGGCCTGTCTCTCCATAGGCTCCTCCCCTCTTCCGTCTATCATGAATGCTGCTGCCAGACTTATCCACCTTACCAACCGCTCAGTGTCTGCCAACCCTCTCCTCCAATCCCTACACTGGCTCCCAATCACCCCGCAAATTAAATTCAAAATACTACCACAACATACAAAGCCATTTACAACTCTGCCCCGATCTACATCACCAATTTTGTCTCCAAATATCACCCAAATCCCCCTCTCCACTCTTCTCAAGACCTCCTACTCTCAAGCTCTCTCTTCTCCTCCTATGCTCGTCTCCAGGGTTTCTCCAGAGCCTCTCCCATTCTCTGGAACTCACTACCTCCATCTGTCCGCCTATCCCCGACTCATGCTACCTTCAGGCAATCCCTGAAAACTCATCTCTTCAGGAAAGCCTATCATGTCTCCAACTAATCTTCTACCACTTCCATCAGCTCATTCCTCACAGTTATAACCTTTTGTATCACCCGCCCCACCCTATTAGATTATAAGCTCTTCTGAGCAGGGCCATCTTAATCCTCTTGTATTTTATTGTGTTATAACTGTATTGTCTCCTTTTTATATTGTAAAGCGCTGCGTAAACTGTTGGCGCTATATAAATCCTGTATAATAATAATAATAATAAATAGACCCCATAGTGTTGTATTGAAATAAAAGGGTATACAAACCTTATTCTATTTATTCTAATTTTAGAAAATTATAGCCCACCACAGACTGAAATAGAAAAGTCATTTTTAAAACAAGAAATTATGAAATGGCTTATGTAGCTGTAATGTATGTTATATCATTTAACAAAATTAGAATTTTCCTTTAAAAATTTTCCCTGATTTTAAAGTCCAGAAGTGTATTGTCATGGGATTAGCCTGCTGTAAAACATCTTACAGTTACTGTTTGATTAAAAATGTTTGGAAAGGTAATTTTTAGGTGCTGTGAGTAATGGAAAGAATGCCTCCCTACTGTTACATGTGAATTTTAGCAGAGGGTAACAAAATACTGCAAAGTACAGCATTGCATTCTTAAATAGAGATGGTGCTGCTTTCATATTTCATCACATCCATAACAAATTCTTTAGACTTTCTTAGCCATATCCTGATTGTGTACCCTGTGTAGTTATTATGCAAGCCATATTCCTTAAAGGTTCCCATTCCTTGCACTGATAATGGACAACAAGCCCAAACAGCTTTTTCCAGGTTGGAACAAAAACTGTCTACATCAGTTGTAAGTGTAGACTGTAAACTAGTGGATTTGCATATGTACTCTATATATAGGTGTATAACACGCACCCCAATTTTAGGTGGGAAGTTTAAGGAAAAAAACTTACATTTTAAATATAGAACTTTGAAGCAAAATTAGGGTCACAACTCATCAATGCACCCTGCTCAGTGCCCATCTTCAGCCTCTAAATTGCCCATCAATGCACCCTGCTCAGTGCCCATCTAAAGCCTCTAAATTTCCCATCAATGCACCCCAGTGCCCATCTGCAGCCTCTAAATTTCCCATCAATGCACCCTGCTCAGTGCCCATCTGCAGCCATTAAATTGCCCAAAAATGCACTCTGCACAGTTCCCATCTGCAGCCATTATATTGCCCAACAATGCACCCTGTTCAGTGCCCATCTGCAGCCTCACCTTTCCCATCATTGCAGCCTTGCCAGTGTTGGATTATCCCTGCTGTCTCAGAGGGAAGAGGAATTACATAGAGCCGCGATCTCCTGTGTACCTGGCGCTCCGTCACTCGCAGCCACGCCTCCTGGCCCTGCTCATATGACAGACAGAACAGTGGCCCAATGTGGGGCCAGGAGGCATGGCTGTGAGTGACGGAGCACCAGTTAAACAGGAGATCGCGGCTAATTCAGTGGCGTTCGCGCCTCTTCCCTCAGAGACAGAAGGGATCGGCATATTTCATGCACCCACGAGTTTCCCTTGATTTTAAGGGGAAAAAAGTGTGTTCTATGCCGATAAATGCAATAATTTGCCACCGATTTGCATGGGCTATGTTTTAGGATCTGTAATCAAAGCTAGCTAGTAATATAAAACCTTCCACTGGCGACTTGCCAGAATGGATTCTATTACTAGCTGTGCGAGGCAAGCCTGACTGGCCTGAAGAAGAGACCAGCATGCCTTGAATAGCTTGCACTACAATTTACAGTGAAAGAAAAATGTATTTGATCCCCTGCTGATTTTGTACATTTGCCCACTTACAAAGAAATGATCAGTCTATAATTTTAATGGTAGGTTTATTTTAACAGTGCGAGACAGAATAACAACAAAAATATCCAGAAAAGCACATTTCAAAAAAGTTATCAATTGATTTGCATTTTAATTAGTGAAATAAATATTTGATCCCCTATCAATCAGTAAGATTTCTCACTCCCAGGTGTCTTCTCTACAGGTAACGAGCTGAGATTGGGAGCACTCTCTTAAAGCGGAGTTCCACCCAAAAGTGGAACTTCTGCTCATTTGTCTCCTCCTCCCCCCTTCAGAGCCAAAGGAGACTGGGCCGCTCGAATGATGTCAGCGGCTTGGCACCCTCCTCCTCCTTCCCTTGCCGCCGGTCCAGTAGGAGAGAGGAGAGGAGCCTTGCGCATGCACAGTAGGGTTCCCGACGTGAAGCCGTGAGGCTACACTGCTGGATTCCCTTACCCACAATGGAAGCTGCAGCACTGCAACATCAGCTGCAGTGCCAACATCGCTGGACTCCAGGACAGGTAAGTGTCCTATTATATAAAGCCAGCAGCTGCAGTATGTGTAGCTGCTGGCTTTTAATTTTTGCAGCACTGGGTGTACCTTCACTTTAAACCCCCTTCCTTACCAGACCAATTTTCAGCTTTCAGTGCTCTCACAATTTGAATGACAATTACTCAGTCATGCAACACTGTACCCATATGACATTTTTGTCCTTTTTTTTCACACAAATAGCGCTTTCTTTTGGTGGTATTTAATCACCTTTGGTTTTTTTTATTTTTTGTGCTATTAATGAAAAAGTACCAAAAATTTGGAAAAAAAAAATATTTTTTTGTTTCTATTATAAAATTTAGCAAATTAGTAATTTTTCTTCATAAAAAGCCAGGACAATACAAATATCCCCCAAATGAACCCTTTAGAAAGTATACATTCCAAGGTATTTAGTAAGAGGAATGGTGAGTTTTTTTTGTGATTTTTTTTCCCACAATTCTTTGCAAAATTAAGATTTTTTTCTCACAAAATTGTTATCTTAACAAGTTATTTTTCTTACACATCATATGCATACCACAAATTACACCCCAAAATACATTCTTCTACTCCTATATGGCAATACCACATGTGTGAGACTTTTACACAGCCTGGCCACATACAGATACCCAACTTCCAGGGAGCACCATCGTTCTAGGAGCATAAATCACACATATCATTTCTTGACTACGTCTTACACTTTTGAAGGTCCTGGAGCACCAAGACAATGGAAATGCCCCAAAAAATTACCCCATTTTGGAACATAAACACTCCAATGTATATTCTATGAGGCATACTGAGTATTTTGAACATGTCATTTTTTTCCACAAGTTTTTGGAAAATGTGGAAAGAAAATAAAAATGCATTTTTTTTACACAAAGTTGTCCATTTATAACAGTTCGAATTACCATACCTAAGTCTCAAAACCTTAATGACTTGGAGAGGATCTACAAAAGAGGAGTGGGACAAAATCCCTCCTGAGATGTGTGCAAACCTCGTGGCCAACTACAAGAAACGTCTGACCTCTTTGCCAACAAAGGTTTTACCACCAAGTACTAAGTCATGTTTTGCAAAGGGGTCAAATACTTACTTCACTCATTAAAATGCAAATGAATTTATTACTTTTTGGGATTTTTTTTGTTGTTATTCTGTCTTTCACTGTTAAAATAAGTCTACCATAAAAATTATAGACTGATCATTTCATTGTCAGTGGGCAAACGTACAAAATCAGCAGGGGATCAAATACTTTTTTCCCTCACTGTATATGATTAACCAATATATGGCATCACCCTAAATCCAAACTTTAGGCAACCATAGATAAAGTGGTTCTAAGCCTATTTTTCCTTAATACATTTTCTGCTTTAAGGTAAAAACATCTCCCTATTATCCTTTCACCCCCCACCATATCCCTAAAACACTTGCCTGACTCGCGTAGCACCCTCTACCTAGAATAGGTGCTAGAGTGAGATTTTTTGGTAGAACAGGTACATTTAGGCAGGCCTGTTTGTTTTGATATGTGGGTCTGGGAGTGGCTTAGAGTAGGCTGGTGACTCGCAGATAGTTTCACCTTTCGGTTACCTCCCTTCAGCTTCTAGAGGCTTCTAAAAGGAAGGTTGGGAAGAAGGGTGGAGCTGTCTGGGGTGTTCTAAGGAGTCCTGACCAATTCATTGTCTTGGAGTGTCTGGAAGTGAATGCCGGGCTGGGCAGGGTGACAGGGGGGCCGCAATCACTCAGCAGCCCCTATGGGGGTACCACTACACTCCTATCCCCGCTCCAGTGCTGTCTTAATGACAGCACCACTCCTCTAACTTTCTGGTTTCACAGACGACACTGAGGGCAACGGCAGCCATAGCATCCTGCTGCTGTCAGTCAAAATCCTGTGTAGAGGGACCTGCGGCATGGCTTACCAGCGCTGTGTTTGTCTATGGATGCATACAGCCCAGCTGGGCAGCAGATGGACAAGGTTGCCCCCTTAGCCCACTTGTCAAGGAGGAACCTCAAGGAAGGAGGATCAGACAGTGCTGGTGGAGGACTGCCAAAGAGCAGATAAGAGCAATATCTTTGCACAGAGAAGGTAAATATAATATATATATATATATATATATATATATATATATTTTTTTTTTTTTTTTTTGACTGTACTTCTCCTGTAAAACACAGAGTGCAGTTCGTTCCGCACTCATATGACCTGTTTTCAGCAGACGGCGGGCTGAAGCTCGCTGTCAGCTGACATCCCAGAGCCAGTCCAGGCTCGGGAAAGATTGCAACAATG
The DNA here is from genome assembly GCF_037356315.1 of Lithobates pipiens. Taxonomy (NCBI): domain Eukaryota; kingdom Metazoa; phylum Chordata; class Amphibia; order Anura; family Ranidae; genus Lithobates; species Lithobates pipiens. Next base: position 228,578,132 of record NW_027507790.1, read on the forward strand.
GAGTCGGGTCCGCCCGCATGCCTGGATCAGCTCAGCCTCTCAGCGACCCCTCCACAGCCCAGTGCTCCAGTGAGAGTCGGGGGGGGGGGGGGTGGAGGGCAGAGCAGAGAAAGGTGACTGTCAGCAGCTGTCTTCTCAGAGAGATGTGAGAACCGAGCGATCTGCAGTGTGCAATCGCTTGGTTCTCAGTGTTAGAGGTGCCAGGGGACAGATGCATTGTCGGACCAATAATGTAACCAGCTAGGTAAGTGTGATTCTAAAAAAAAAAGAAAACATACATCTCTTTTTTACTATAAACTGAACTGTTAAAAAGTGGCCCAATGATCCCCAGCTAATTTAATGTAGAATCCCTATCGAAACTCAGATACCACTTTACAAGTTGACTGACCAAGTGGTCTACACATACGTTATGGACAGAGAGACAAGCCCACTCTTCTGACTTGCACCTCCCAATTTGCTTATCTGTAATGGAAGCAATGACATACTTTATTTACTTTACAGTACTCTAATGGAGGTCTTTTTTCTTACCTTTTCTTAACATCCATACAATTATTTGCCCTTTAGTTGCTGGTTTTGGTAAATCTGAAGGAAAAAATCAGCAGACAAATCTGATAGTGTGTATTCTGGATTCACACCTATGCATTTTTAGTGCATTTTGCATTTTGCTGATTTGTACTACAAAAAATGTTCCATAGGAAACCATGATAAACGGACTGTAGTACTAATCTGCAACAAAATGCAAAAAGCACTAAAAATGCATAGGAGTGAATCCAGCCTTAGTACTAGCTCACTAGCTCACACCACAAGCAGTTCCATTCAGTTCCATGCGCTTTTTTTCTACACAAAATGCATGCACAGTGTTTTCCATGTATTCCAATGGTTTCTGCTCTGGAAACTGAGTGGAAACTAACCAGAACCTGACTGCATGGTGTGAACTAGAGCCATTGGAATACATAGAAAACACTGTGCATGTATTTTTAGTACAGAAAAAAAGTCCACAGAACTGCATCTTGTGTGAACTAGCCCTTAAACTCAAGGGGACCTTTCCCAAAGGAATACAACTTTCTAGTACTGATCATTTTCTCTGCTTTTTATATCCTAAAAAAACATTACTAAAAGCTTTTCCAAAGTACACAGTGATGAGTATGTATTCTATTTGAGTATCTGAAAGCATTCATTACATGACTGTTGTGGGTTTTTTTTTGTTTTTAGATAAATCGCTATTCAATGACTCCTTTATAATAGGAAATAGGAGAAGGTACATTTGATGAATGCAGATGTAGAGCTGGTTGAGGAATGAATCTACTTTACTGAACCAGAACGTTACTTGTGAAAAAAAAGTCATTCCCATGAACATTCCCTCTGGGATCGCATTGTTTCTGCAAAGTGTCCGGGGATCTGATCAACAAACTTCTTTTCTTCGCGGTTGAATGTAATGAGCCCCTTACATGGGGCAAGGAGAAATTATTTACTGTATTAAAAAGGAATTCTGGGATGTGTTTAGATAAGACTCTCTCAGGATTGTGTCCAGGATGGCAGCAGAAGACTATTTCACAGTGCAGAAGAACATCCTGCGTTTTTGGCGTGCTAGCTTTTCTCCTTAGGAAAGCAAGGCAATGAATCATTTAATCAATTCAAACCAATCATGATTTTTAAATGGTTATTTAAAGCAGTAATAAACGTGGTGATTAGAGGGTTGAGACAAACAATTTATCTCTGACAAAGCTGCTTACAATGATCAGTTTTTATTAATTTATAAAAAACCTTTATGCCAAAAGGAAAAAAAATGTTGTAGTAACTGCTTATAAAGTGTTAGCTGGAGTTTGGCTTTAATGTGTTAGTCAAGTTATTTTAATTCTGCTAGTCGAATCCTTTCCCCAGACTGACACTGCTGCTGTCGAATGGTGTCTCCATTGCCCCTCCATCCAGAATGAAGACACCCTAAGGCCCCTTTCACACAAGGGTGGATCTGCTCAGCGGACTCCGCTAGCTCAGGTCCGTCTCCACTCACTGTGCAGGGACAGAAAGTCCGGAACAAAAGAAAAAAATGCCATCAGTGCAGGGCGGGCATGACAATGTTAACAGGGTGGTGAAAAAGGCTACGGTTGAGGAAAGAGGGTCGGTGCTTGGAGGTGAAGTATGAAGGGGGTGGAGCGGAGTTACTGAGCAGAGGGAGTGGTTCCTCCCCAGCTCAGTCTGTTAGGAGGAGCGAGCTTCCCACCCTCCCTCCCTCCCTTATCTTGGGGGGGTTATGTTGTTTATTAATCCATTTAGAGAGCAGTGGATGTCATGGCAGCGGCATGTTGTTGATCTTTGCGGGTGAAGGATTAAACCCCAGATATGGAAGAGTTCGGGACCTATCTGTGGTATGGTACCCGTGGGTGGTAGTCAAGCTAACGGTGGTTTTAGCTGGAAGTTGGTTATCGGGTGCACTGCGGTCAGTGGTTTGTTGTCTCTGAGCTAGCATGTCAGCTGGAAGCCTATTTTAGTTTTAAGGTCCCGCAGTACCGGAATGGATCTGGTGGTAAGATTGGGGTTTTTCTTCCTGCAAAGACCAAGGGGAGGAGTTAATGGAGGAGGTGGCTTATTACATGTTTATACAGTTATGTTAATTTTATGTTAATTTTATTTGAATGTTTAATAATAAAGATAATTGGCTGCTACGGACAATTTTTACTCCAGATTGGTGTGGTCTCATTTTCTGTGGTTAAGTTAAGGGGTACATAGCAGTGTTAGGTATTGGTGTGGCTGTAGAGAGTAAGTAGGACACATCTGTTATACAATGGTCAAGACCTGTCAGAGCAGAGTCCCACTCTCCTCTAAGGGACGATCGGATGAAAACGGACAGCATGTCCATTTTCATCCGATCCAATGCGATCTGCTGGACGGATGGCAACGTATTGCCATTCTTCTGACACATCTCTGCTGACATCTGTCTGCCCATACAAGTCTAGAATGCATTAAGATAAAAAAAAAGCTTCTGCCTTTACAACTCCTTTAATGATTTAGAGAAGATCTGTAAAGAAGAGTGGACCAAACTCCCTCCTGAGATGTGTGCAGACCTGGTCACTAACTATAAGGCGGGATTCACACCTATGCAGTGTTAGTGCCCTTTGCATTTTGCAGACCCCAGAAGGAGTGGTTGGTTTGATTGGGCTTACCGCTACCTTCTTGAGCTCGTGTATGTCTAGGGGTTTCCCGAGGTAGATGGCCCAAAGAATTGCAGAAACTGACACTCAATCCACTTTTTGGAATATTTATTTGACAACAAGTAGACAAAACAGTCTCTCAAAGAAGGGTAGAAGGCTGGGTAGGAAGTTCAGGTACTTTTGGAACTGCAAAAGATAGGAAGTCTTTCACTATAGAAATTCAGAGAATTACCGCTCACAACTGGATTCTCACCTGGATAGACCTCCTCTCCCTAGGCCTAGCAGCCAATAGAGTGTTTAAGTAAAACAAAGTCTCTGCCACAGACTTGAATGTAGAACACTTGAATGAAGTCTCTGCAACAGACTTGGATGTAACCGAGGGACGTAGATAAATTTAGAGGGCTATCATACGGTACCAGTATCTCACAGCCGGTCCGGCGATACCGTATGAGTGTAGATTCACTTGGTGTCTTTCAACTGAGCCTCCAGGCTCCTTCTGAGAAGCCAGCCTTATGCGTGGCCTATTTCCGGAGAGTCCTCCCCTGGTTGCTTCTCCAGTTGCTGGGCCTCTCAACAGATGAGACGGCACCGGACCACCTTTGAATCCTCCCAGTTACTTTGCCTTCCACACCCCAGGCCACGAGGGCTATGGGGGCTGGTCAGGAGGACCAGGACCAAGAAGACAGAAGGATCTTCTGGACCAGAACCCAGAAGCACGTGATGTCAGTACCTTAATTACCCTCTCCCAGAATGCACAGCAAGATGACAGTCCCACTGGGCTGGTTCAGAGAAAGAATGACACTCAATACACCTAGCTAAACTACGTTCTCACACTTTCCAGTGGTGACAGTGACACCTGTGGCCAAGCAGAACCCAGTGCAATCCAGCTAGACTGGTACTGAAACCATAATTTGGTATAATTAAACCTAAAACCCAACTGTGGCTTTAGGAATTTTAAATAGAAAAAAACACATAACGTATGCTCTTCAGGAGCCGGCGCTGCATAGGTATTTTACTGTATTAAATGTAAAATCAGTCAGCACAAAACAATACCATCTGTTTGGAATATAAGTAACAAAGCAGCTGAACACTAAAGGCAAATATAACAAAACCTCAGGAAAAACGTCATAAACAAAGTAGTGCAGCGCTAATAGAACCCCCTATTCATTATGCATAAAGTCTCTCGAGATGAACAACAAAAATGGAAGCAATAAAAGTTCATGGGGGAACTCTGATAGTAGTAATCAACAGTACTCCATTCCTCTCAGTTGGTGAAGATGCATACAGATATCCTTGGCAATCATCACAAAAGGTGCTCCCACCACCAGACAACCAAACCGCTCACCTTAAAATATTGACCTCTGACTAAACAGATAGGTCAAAAAGAGCATTTGCCACTGCCAGTGGTCATGCACCAAAGTTCAGGTGGATCAAGTAGATGAAGCTCAGCTCCTTGAATATCATGACGTTGTCATCAATGATAGCTCAGATTCCCCAAATGGACATTATAGAATAAGAAAATAAATATAGTGCAGACCGTATGGATAAAAGACGGATTTATTACTAATAAACAGGTACTCACATACAGAGCACTACACCTAGTGCTGGATTATAAGCATGGATAAAAATGTTCAATGAACAATGCAGTAAGTTGGTAGCAGTGACATTCCAGGGTCCTCCCGCACGTGTATCGTCCTGAACGAGACTTCATCAGCGGATGATGAATGTATGCATCTTCACCAACTGAGAGGAATGAAATACTGTTGACTACTACTATCAGAGTTCCCCCATTAACTTTTATTGGTTCTATTAGCGCTGCACTACTTTGTTTATGATAGGTATTTTACTCACTGAACTGCAACTCTGTTTATAACATTTATATCGTGTTTTTTTCTGGATTTTTGGTTGATATTCTGTGTCTATCATTTAAAATACACCTAAGATAAAAAAATAAACCCTTAATTTCTTTGTAAGTGGGCAAACTTACAAAATCTGCAGGGGATCAAATAATTATTTTCTCCACTGTAGCCTGTTAGGTTGGTCATGTTACCATGTCAATGCTTCTCAACAGTCAAACAAAAGAGTGGGAAGCATTATTAGGAGGAAGTGAGCTTACAAATGTATCATAAGTATGGTGGAACCCATGTCTATGTCAGTGCAGAGACTGAGCTGTAGCAAATCATTCATTACTTTAGTGGGATAATGGCCGTGATTGTTGAGTTTCACTGGATGTGACTGCTTCTGTTCTGGATGGTGGAGGAACAAAGCCAAGCCAAAGGGAGGACGAGGACTGCATTGAATTAATAGCATTGGTTGGCCTCAAACTGGGTCTTTGATCTTTTCAGAGTGGAAATGGGTCATTGAAATATGGGGTGACTATTGTGTTTGACTTTGGTAATAGGAAAGAAAAACCTTGTTACTGGCATGGACTATTTTCCATACATGGGAATTTAAAGGAATTTTGCATGTTGTCAGCAATGTAGAATTTACTGGTGAAACTAAAGCCAAAATATAGAAACATGTAGATACGTGTTATCTAAGTTTCTGCAATGGATCAAGGTCACCACTAGGACACATAGGGGTTGATTTACTAAAGGCAAATAGAATGTGCACTTTCAAGTGCAGTTGCTGCAGAGCTGAATAAATGATGGGAAGCTCTGCTGACCTCCATCATCCAATCATGTACAAGCAACAATGTTTTATTTTTTATTTTTCCTTGCATATAGTTGGGTATCCTTTGCAAAGTGAAACTTCACCTCACCTCGTAATATGCATAGGCCTGTCGAACAAAAAAAAGATAGTTTAATGCTGAAACTGAAAGAAAACATGTAGATGATCGTGGAACTTTAGTATGTTCTGTTGAATGATCCTTTCTATTTTTTAATGATTTTTCATTTGATTTTCTAAGCATCTATGGCCAGCTTTAGTTTTTAAGATGTATCTCCTGTGTTATGCTCCTCTTCCCCTGCTGCCGCTCTCACTGCCGCTGTTAACATCAATTACAGCTGTCAATTTGACAGCTGGGAATTGCTATGTACTACATAGCAGGAATCTGCTGTTACAGTGCAGCCACTCCTGTGTTAAATGACAGTTGCAAAATATCCATCTGCACACTTTACCCTACTCTGCTGAACTGTCATTGCTGTAACATATTTGGTAAATGACTTCTACTGTCATATCTTTAAACTTCCATATTTAATGCTAGCTATATAACAACCACACTACAATAGCAACATTACTGGTTACTGGTGACTGATTCTAAACCCCATGTACTTCTCTTGATCAGTGAAGCAATTAGCTTTATGACCCTAGCTTGTGTCTGGTTTTGGACATCTTCTCTCCCATATTCAGGTGTCTTAAATCAAACCCTATGATGACCAATAGAGAAATGCATGCCTTCTCACTCTCCCTATAAATTGAAATCATTCTATGGGGTGGCGCAGACCGGGGCATGGCGCAGACATCATGGCTCTTTCCTGAGTGGCTCTGTCACGAGTGATGCGCAGTTTCAGCGACGCAGTTTAACGAAAGCAGGATAACTAGAACTGGATGAAGACACAACAAGAACTCTGCAAGACAACAAGCAAACCAGCAATTCTCATTTATTTTGTATCAAGTCAGATTCCCACTCTATCTAGTATGATGCTCCTCATTCTCTTCCTTCTCACATCAGTGTCTTCTATCCTCAAATTCTCCTTACTCTATCCCTCCCCTCTACCCTGCAGCATGCACATTTCACCCTCACTCCTGCCCTCTCCCTACTACTGCACCCATCATCTCCTGCATTTGCTGCATCCATATGCTGGCATAAACTCCAAAGCCACGAGACACATGCGCTCATGCTCATCTCACTCCCATCTTGTGTTCCTCACCCTCCTCCTTCTCCTAGTCTCAGGTGACATTTCTCCTAATCCTGGGCCGCCACTCTCAAACTGCAAGCCACATCTTCTAAACCCCTCCCCCTCTGGCAACCACCGCAATCCACTTAATTTAGTTTCTATCCCCCTGCTTCCTCAAAGCAGCCCCCCTATCTCATGTGCCCTTTGGAATGCCCGCTCCATCTGTAACAAGCTAACATCTGTACATGACCTCTTCATCTCTCATAGCTTCAACATACTTGCCATAACTGAAACCTGGCTTCAAAATTTGGACTCAGCTTCTCCTGCTGCCCTCTCCCATGGTGGTCTCCATTGGACTCACTCCCCCAGACCCAATGGACAGAAAGGAGGTGGAGTTGGATTGCTCCTATCCCCACAATACACCTTCCAAGTCCTTCCCATCCCTCCCTCTCTTTCCCTCTCTTCTTTCGAGATGCACTGTATTCGCCTGTTTTCTCCTATTTCTCTGAGAATTGCAGCAATTTATCGGCCTCCTGGACCGGTGTCACGCTTTCTTGATGACTTTGCTGCCTGGCTACCCTACTTTCTCTCCTCTGAAATACCCACCATCATTCTTGGTGACTTTAACATTCCTATCAACATTAACAACCCAACTACAGCTAAACTTCTTGACTTAACATCATCTTTTGACCTAACCCAATGGACACATACTTCCACTCACTCTAATGGTAATACCCTTGACCTTGTATTCTCTCATCTCTGCAACCCTAGCAATCTCACAAACACCCCCTTTCCTCTCTCTGATCACAACCTCATTAGTTTCACTGTATCTTTGTCTCCAACCACCCATCCTTCCAAGCAGCAAACTATCACTTGTAGAAACCTTCGCCACCTTAAGCCTTCTCTTCTCTATTCTGCTACTGACCACCTATATGATATAATCTCTCCCCTGTCCTGTCCTGACCTTGCCATCTCTGTCTACAACAGTTCACTCTCTTCATCACTAGATGCACTTGCTCCTCTAACCACACGCAGAATCAGGCCCCGACCATTACAACCCTGGCAAACTGACAACACTAGAAATCTCAAGAGACGTTGCCGTGCTCTTGAACGGCTGTGGCGTAAAACCAAATGCCTCCAAGACTTCATCATATATAAATCTGCCCTTCTAAAATACAATTCCTGCCTCCATGCTGCCAAACAAGCCTACTTTGTATCTCTTATTAATACTTTGTCATCCAATCCTCGTCGGCTCTTCTCAACTTTTAACTCTCTGCTTCGTCCCCCACCCCCTCTACCCACCAACTCACTCACTGCCCAAGAGATTGCCAATCACTTCAAAGACAAGATTGATGCAATTCGCGAGGACACCTCCGCTGTGCGTACATCTTCCCCACCCAACATACCTGGCCCAATAGCACATTCAACACTCTCCTCTTTTGAATTGACTACTACTGAAGAGGTTGCAAAACTTTTCTCAGATGCTCACCTAACCAATTGTCCCTTGGACCCTGTTCCCTCACAACTATTAAGGTCACCCTCTAATTCTATCCTATGCTCCCTCACTCACATCTACAATCTCTCCCTCTCAAGTGGCACCTTCCCCTCCCCTCTAAAACATGCGCAGATCACCCCCATACTTAAAAAACCCTCTCTGGACCCCACCAACCTGAACAACTTAAGACCTATCTCATTGCCCCATTCACCTCTAAACTTCTAGAACGCTTAGTCTACAACCGCCTTAGCTCCTACCTCAGTGAAAATAACCTTCTTGACCCATTACAGTCTGGCTTTCGCTCTCAGCACTCCACAGAAACTGCCTTACTAAAACTCACTAACGATCTACTAACTGCTAAAACCAACAGCCAGTACTCCATACTCCTACTACTTGACCTCTCTGCTGCCTTTGATATTGTTGACCACCCACTCCTCCTCAATAAACTACATTCCCTTGGCCTCCGAGATTCTGTGCTTTCCTGGTTCTCTGCCTATCTATCACAGCGCTCCTTCAGTGTCACCTACAACTCTGTATCCTCCTCTCCATTGCCCCTTTCTGTGGGGGTCCCCCAAGGCTCTGTTCTTGGACCCCTTCTCTTCTCTATTTATACCTCCTCCCTTGGTCACCTGATAACCGTCCACAGCTTCCAATACCACTTATACGCCGATGACACCCAAATCTATCTGTCTACTCCTCACCTCACTCCTTCAGTCTCCTCTCGCATTACTAACCTGCTAACTGACATATCAGCGTGGATGTCACACCATTTCCTTAAACTAAACCTCTCTAAAACTGAGCTATTAATAATCCCCCCTGCACATGCCCCCCTCCATGACTTTTCCATCAAAATCAACAATGCAACCATCAGGCCCTCCCCTCACGCCAGGGTACTAGGTGTAACCCTAGACTCTGACTTGTCATTTCAGCCCCAAGTCCAATCTTTGTCAAAAGTTTGTAGATTTCACCTCCGTAACATCTCTAAAATTCGCCCCTTTTTAACAATTAAAACTACTAAGATCCTCATTCACTCCCTTGTTATCTCTCGCCTTGACTATTGCAACTCCCTTCTCATTGGCCTGCCTCTCCATAGGCTATCTCCTCTTCAGTCTATCATGAATGCTGCTGCCAGACTTATCCACCTTACCAACCGCTCAGTGTCTGCCAACCCTCTCCTCCAATCCCTACACTGGCTCCCAATCACCCAGCGAATTAAATTCAAAATACTAACCACCACATACAAAGCCATTCACAACTCTGCCCCGAGCTACATCACAAATCTTGTCTCCAAATATCACCCAAACCGTCCCCTCCGTTCTTCTCAAGACCTCCTACTCTCAAGCTCTCTTGTCTCCTCCTCCCACACTCGTCTCCAGGATTTCTCCAGAGCCTCTCCAATCCTCTGGAACTCGCTACCTCCACCGGTCCGGCTATCCCCTACTCTTACTACCTTCAGACGATCCCTGAAAACTCATCTATTCAGGGAAGCCTATCACGTCTCAAACTAATCTCCTACCACTTCCATAAACTCATTCCCAACAATTATAACCTTCTGTACCACCTGCCCCACCCTTTTAGATTGTAAGCTCTTCTGAGCAGGGTCCTCTTAATCCTCTTGTATTTAATTGTATTGTAACTGTATTGTCTCCCTTTTATATTGTAAAGTGCTGCGTAAATTGCTGGCGCTATATAAATCCTGAATAATAATAATAATAATAATAATAATTCTGCAAGTGTAATTTGGTAATACATCGGAGTTACTACCCATTCATATGTAGATCAAATGTGTGGACTTTAATCCGCAAAAGCCATCAGTTAGAAAACCAAAGAAATAAAAAATAAAATGCATTCTTGTTAACTAACTAGTTAACCTTAATTAGCTCTGATTAACTCCTTCTTTTCTTGACTAATATTTTCCTGTTTTTTTATCAACATTTTTTTTTTTTGCATTTTTCATTTGTTTTGTTTGTTATTTTTCGCTTAGTCCCATAAAAATGCACAAATACCTTTGCCATGCTTTGTAGCAGAAACATAATTTTCCTGTGCTTTTAAATGGGACAATTTATAAAATAAAATCTATACTTTTAATTTACAGTAAAGTAAAATAGACATTTTAACATTTTTTATTTTTCATGAAAATAAAATAGTTTTTTTGGAATACAACACTGTCGATAGAAAGCCTGTGTATATGTTACTTTGGATAAACAGGCCCATAGTGTAAATGTAAAAATTGCGTTGGTATATAAGTAAGCTAAAGGCACAGGAGCTGAGGTGGTTTATAAGTTAGTTATTTTACTTACATAATTTGTATTATTTTTTACTTTAGTCATAATGTACAATGAAAGTGAACTCTGATGCATCTGCCAATGTTTCCTTCTGTTGCCTTAATAGTGAATTCAGACCACGTAACAAACCCCCTACCTCCACCCCTATCAGCCTGCAGAGTGCTTGATGTTAAGAGAGATTCAATCTGTTTGTACTGCAGGTATAGATGATTACATCAAATAAGGTGACACCAACTGCAATCTTGTAAAATGGGATCAAAGGGTAAAACTCTTTGGTATCACAGACTATCCTTGATGCGTTCTTAAACCATTCAACAAAATCCTCTATGCACTCATGTTAAAATAAGGTTAAAGGATAAGTACTCTCATAGTTTTTGACGCTCTCTGCTTTACTAACCTAGCTCTCTTCTGCAACTGCATATTTGACTCAGGAAAATTCCTCCTAAGCCTCCACTCTATTTGTACATTTTGTTGCCAATCCTCAGGGCACTGGCCATTTGTACGAGGTCTGTACCAAAAGTAATCCAAAAATGGACATAACTTTTTTATTGCTGCATTTGCAGTGTGGTTTTTAAGCATGCAAGACTTAAACTGCACCAAACATGCATCACATGTCATTTTTACTGAGTTTTTTGCTGCATTTTGCATTGTATTCAATGGGGAGGTGCGTTTTTGGCGCATTTTTTTTTCTAGCTCCCCAAACATGCTCCAAAGAGTCTTTCCTTATTCTTCCGTTATACATGACGCACACCCATACCTCTAGTAAAGCTTTCAATAAATGGAAACGTGGTATCCCAGACCTTACTCCTGATGACTGGGAGGACTGTACCGGCTCCTATGTTACAAATATGATTTCAGCTAGGGATCATCCAGTTAAAGTTTCTCCACAGCGTTTACTATACCCCACAAAGGTTAGTGGCCATTTACTCTCTGGTTAGTCCACTCTGTACCCATTGTCTCTCCTCTACTGAAACCTTTTTCAAATGGTGTGGCAATGCCCAGCTGTCTGTTCATACTGGGAGTCAGAGGTTGCCATTTTGAATGAGCTTTCTGACTGGTCTCTACAGCTTGTTTCAAGAATGGTGTTGCTGGGAATTATGGAAGATATTGAAGCTTCCAGACATGAAGTTATTCTTGTTCTTTGCACTTTTTTGTGCACATAGGGAGCTTCTTCTGAGATGGAAGCAGCCCACTTCACCTACGCTAAAGACTGTAGATGGATATCTGTGGTAAACCCAGTTTTACCATTGTACAAATTAACCCATGAGATTAGAAGCTGCCCCAAGAAATTTGATAAAATGTGGTGTACCTGGATTGATGCATATGGTTCAGATGACAATAGTGATGGGTAAAATGTTTTAAATTGGTATGGCTCAAGTTGTTCTCCTGCTCTCATTCATACCTCTCCGTCCTCTGTCCTCCCCTTCACCCCCCCACCTTTTTCCTTTGAGTGGAATGTTATTCTCATACAATTGATTTTTTTGGTGCGGGTGCTTTGTACGTTCTGTGCTTCTTCTCAGGGTGGATGGATGATCATCAAGTCCTTTGTGGAGGGAAATTGTATGTCTATATCCCCCCACTACTTTGTGTTAATGCTTTTTGAGACTGATGCTATGACCTGCTGTACTTTTATTTCTGGCCTGTATGTGATGGATCTGGCTTGTGTAAACTCATCTGCAATCCTGTATTTACTGTATGCATTATTCAATAAAACATTATCTGTTAAAAGATGCTGCAAGCAGACTTTTTTCCACCGCAATGGAAGTGCACTGCCCCAGTGTGAACAACACATTCATTGATTTTAAAGGGAAGCATTTTTCTTGAACTTTTCGGGTGCTTTTTTTTTTTTTTTTAACGCAAAAGCACTTGAAAAACTCCTCAGTGTGAAGGGGCCCTTAGTGGTTTACATTTCACATGTTGTACCTCTTTATCCTCTGTAGTAATGCTTGTTCTTCTTTTTCATTGCAGGTAAATAAAGTATTCCAAGAAAAAGCAACATGCCATCATTGAGTTGACGAAGGAGGGGTGCAAGCTGTCCGACATGCACAGAAAGATACAGAATGTTTACAGAGATTACAGCATTGACAAGAACAATGTCTTGTCATTGGTGACTCTTGCCAAAGGTGTCATCTCCATAAACATTCTCTATCCTGCAGACTGTTCTGTCCTCACTACAAGTGGCTGAAGTATAATTAGACAGACAGCTAACTCTCCTCCCTTAACTCATTGAGGCAGGCGCTAGGTCCTTTTTTCAACTTTTACTGCAGGGAAGTTAGAATAAAACTAAAATAAAAGAAATAACATACAATCAGTATACACAATATACAAAATATACATTCCTAACACACTAGTCTAACTAAGGAAAGGGGTTATAAACATAATGGTGTTGTTTCCGGCTGACATTAGAGTTGCAGCTGAATAGATGTGGGGTCCTCTAGAGAAGATACATGAGTGAAGATGGAAGATGGCTACTGTGGCCTGTTTATGCATAGTAGCCCATTATGTTTTACCTTTGCATGGAAATAAATAGGATGTAAAAACCCATCATGGTTTACATCCTCTTTATGTCCAATAGATGGCAACAGCAGGGGATGGGCCATTGCTCAAAACAGGCACTTTCATGCGGTATTCTATAACGTCTTTATTGGGGTTGTTATCCCTAAATCAGAAGAATCTCAGAAAGTTCCTGTGTTCTTGCTTGACTTGAAAACGGTGAAACATTTGTTGTATGTCAGCAACTATGGAGATGGCTTCTTTGCGGAATCTGATGAAAAAGCCAGGAAGTGTGTTGTTGAGATCTGATCCTTTTAAGAGGATGTGGTTGAGAGAGATTCCTTCAAACTGGGAGCTGGAGTCAAATACTACTCAAATTTTCTCTGCCTTCATGGGGTGGTAAACACCGAAGATAGGTAGGTACTAGCCCTCTTCTTTCTCTTTCAGTGGTGGGGCCACCTCTGCATGGCTGTCTTCAAACAACTTACTCATGAACGAGAAGAAATGCTCTTTCATTTCTGGTTTCCTTTGAAAATTGTGCCTGAGAGAAGAAAAGCGTTTTAGAGCCTGTACTTGTTGCTAGACAAGGTCTCTGTGTTTTAAAAGGCAGGGGTGCTACCCAGCCGTTTGCATAATTTTTGTAGAATCCCTGTTCCATTATCTTCAAGAAGATATGGTATTCAATACATAGGGCAATTTTGTGGTCTTCTTTTGTCTTTTGGAAAACTGAGCATCCCAACCGATCTTTGTCTTCATCGCAGTGAAAATTGCTAGTGTAAAGGTTGGAATGTATGACACTGGCAGGTTTACTCTTTTATGAGGAATGAGGAGCAAGGTGGTAAAATGGCTGGACACCCATTCTCTAATGTCCTTGTAAAAAGAGAGCTCACACTGGTTGGTTTGTGAGCATTTCCTAGGCAAACATCGCCTATAATGACCCATCCAGGGTCCAGCTTCTGAGCATAAGAAGAGTTGTGGGGGCCATTGATTTGTCTACTCACCTTGTGAACTCTGAAGATATCTCTCCCAAGCAGGAGCGCTATCTGAGCCTGAGGATCAAACGTAGGGATGAGATGTGCTATGCTTTTCAGATGTCAGTGATGGAATGCCACTTCAGGTGTAGGGATCTCCCTTCTTTCAGTTTGGAACTGATTGCACTCGGTTAAGGTTGGCAAAGGCAGGGATGTTTGGCTGTCAATGGATTCGATTTGGTAACCAATGGCCCTTCTCCCGGTTGGTTTCTTCACTCACACCCACACAAGTCTTGATTGAGTATGAAGAGCTGGCTCCCTTGATTTTAAAGGCGTCGAAGAAGGCTGAGCTAGCAAGTGATCTGTTGCTTTGATTGTCCAAGATCGCGTATAGCTTTATTGCTTTTTGTCTGTGACCTATGGGGTAAACTGTGACAAGACAAATCTTAGAGCAGGATTTGCCAAAGAGAACTTCTCCGCAGACTTGGGTGCACTAGGATGTCACTACAGTAGGTACTGTGTCTCGCTGCTCCCCGCCATGCTCTTCAGCCTGGTTTGGGAGGTAAGAGCACATGGCACTGACCGTGAAGGTAGAGCCATATTGTGCTCTGCTGTTACACTCTGAACAGTTTATGCCACTTTGCAGTTCTTTGCAAGGTGCAAGGTTGATGCACAGCATTTGAAGCAAATTACATTTTCTTTGAGGAAGGTTTTGCAATCTTGGAGAGTTTTTTCTCTGAAACCTCTGCACTTTAGCAATGGGTGAGGTTTCTTGTGAAGGGGACACTCTCTGCTTGGGTTCTCTGTTGGTGATACACTATTTTTTGTGTACTGCAACAGATATGTCTTTGAAGTTGCGAGTTGAAGTAGGCATACCTGTCCTAGGGTAAGTAGAATCAGATGATGGGAAGTCAAAACTGGGATCATTTTTAATCTTTGCTTGTTGGTGAACAAAGTCCACAAAGAAAGAGAATGGTGGGAAAGAGACGTTATGATTTTGCTTGTAGTGGGAGCCTCGGGTAACCCATATTTCTTGAAGGCTGTAAGGCAGTTTTTGCACTATGGGGTTAACACCACAGGCTGTATCTAGAAAAGCAAGGTCTGGCAAATCTACTTCTGCATTGACTAATTGGAGCTCTGTCACCAGGTCACTTAACTCTCTCAGCTTCTGAAAGCCTTTGTTAGGGAAGTCCTCTATTCTTTTAACCACTTGCTTACTGGGCACTTAAACCCCCCTACTGCCCAGACCAATTTTCAGCTTTCAGCGCTAATGCACTTTGAATGACAATTGCGCGGTCCTACAACACCGTACCCAAATGACATTTTTATCATTTTTTTCCCACAAATAGAGCTTTCTTTTGGTGGTATTTAATTCCAGCTGGGAGTTTTATTTTTTGCTAAACAAACAAAAGAAGATGCAAAAAAAAAAAAATCATGTTTAATAGTTTGTTATAAAATTTTGCAAACAGGTCATTTTTCTCCTTCATTGAAATGCGCTGATGAGGCGGCGCTGGTGGGCACTGATAGGCTGCACTGTTGGGCACTGATAGGCACAGTTAAGTTGGCACTAATAGGCACAGATAAGGTGGCACCGATGGGCACAGATAAGGCAGTACTGATGGGCACAGATAAGGTGGCACTGATGGGCAAAGATGGGCACAGATAAGATGGCACGGATGGGTGGCATGGATAGGCGGCATGGATGGGCGGCACAGATGGGTGGCATGGATGGGTGGCACGGATGGGTGGCATGGATGGGCACTGATGGGTACCACTGATAGATGGGACTGATCGGCACTGATAGGGGGCACTGATAGGTGGTACTGATAGGTGGCACTGATGGGCGGCACTGCTGGGCACTGATGGGTGGCACTGCTGGGCACTGATGAGCACTGGTAGATGACACTGATGGGCACGGATATGTGGCACTGAGGTGCAGCACTGTTTTTGCGGCAGATTGTGGGCACTGATAGGTGGCACTGTGGGCACTGATAGATGGCACTGTGGGCACTGATAGGTGGCACTGTGGGCACTAATGGGTGGCACTGGGGGCACTAATGGGTGGCACTGATGGGGGGCACTTTTTTATTCTATAGGTGGCACTGTCAGGGGGCAGGTGGACACTGATACGGGCCGCCGGTGATCGGCTTTTTAGCAGATTACCGGCTCTGTTTTGTCACATGATCAGCTGTCATTGGCTGACAGCTGATCACGTGGTAAGGGGTCAGGATCGACCCCTTGCTCGGATCCGTGATCAGGCGAGTCTCATAGACTCGCCGATCACAGAGTGCACCGCACCGCACCTTAATAGACATAGTCCCGGCAAAGCAGGTCCGCACTGTAGCCGTCATTTGGCTATAGCGCGGATCTCTAGAGGTTAAAGTGTGAATTTTCTATGCCTTCTGGGGAACCGTAACACTCCTCAATTCTGTCCCATGACATGCTCAGTCCTCTGCTTGGATAGTTAACATTTATGCCCCTGATTCTTCTTGCATGCTCTGCTGACTCAGTCCCCAGCCATTGGACTAAGAGATTCGGCCTCCTCACTAGCAGATAGATCTAGATCTTTTATTGTATTTCGGAAGGACAATCGCCATGCTCTATAGTTCTCAGGTCAGTCGTTAAACCTTGTGAGTCCTTTTGTCAACAGCTCACGCCGTGCAAAGAATTTGAGAAAATCCAACATACCTTGGTCTTTGTGCGAGTAGTCTGGAGGTGCTCTGTTGTGCGGGGGACTTGGTGGGTCTTTTTGGTCATCAGACCCTTTCTTTCTGAAGTGGGTAACTGTATCATAGGAGTTTGACAGCTTGGATGCAAGTTGCACTTAAGGCTGACTGAGTATGGGATAATTTTCTTGTTCAATGTAGGGTTTGTGGACAGCAGGAGTCGACTCTGCTCTTGGAGCTGAATGCAGGCAGTCGTCTGGCTTGGAATATTGCAGCACATAGTCTGAAGTACGCTGTAAATTGTCATGGTGATCAGGTTTAATTTCAAGTATGTTGCTGAGACTCTCACTGATGGGGTTGGCAAGTTCCTCTAATGCTCTTTGAGCTCCCGGGGACAACCCAGGCTTTCTATATGCAAGCCTATTTGGAGCTGCCGTTTTACTGTTCTGTCCTCACTACATGTGGCTGAGTTATAATTAGATAGACAGCTAACTCTCCTCACTTAACAACTCATTGAGGCAGTCGCTAGGTCCTTTTTTCAACTTTTTTTGCAGAGAAGTTAAAATAAAACTAAAATAAAAGAAATAACATACAATCAGTATACACTATACAGTGCTAACACACTAGTCTAACTAGGGAAAGGGGTTATAAACAGACCAGCAATGTTTCTGTTAGGCCGCGTACACACGAGCGGACTGTCTGCCCAACTTAGTCCGCTGAACAGTGTTTCAGCGGACAATCCGCTCGTGTGTGGTGTTGTGCTTTTAAGGACATTTTCCCGCACAATATTTATTAAGTAATTTTTAACGAAGATATTTTTAAGATACAGAATCAGTCTATATGACACGGTCTATATATGTGAAACTTATTCACGGAGACGAGTGATCATACAAAATAGCTACATTTATTGGTTGACAGAAAACAAATATTTACATGAAATATTAAAATACAGATTACATTACTTGATCATTTTGACAATTTCTGGGAACACCCTCAAACTGGGCGTAGTAGTACCTTGGACACAATTATCACCATTATCACTTCTCGGTAGAATCAATAACCTTTTGATAATTGACAATTAAACAGAATGTCTGTATTTCACACATCCAACCGTTACTATACTGCAGGTAAGTAAGTGGTTAACAATGTGAAATAAATTAGACATTTGTTTGTCAATAAAATTGGCATCTATGCAAAAAGAAATGTATGAAAAATTTAATTTAGAGAAAAATCTAAAAGGTGGTTATTGATTCGGGAGAAGTATTTCAATAATAGAATATTCAAAAACATCAATATTTAAGAGAACATAAAATAGATGATAAACATATATTTACCCATTTCCAATATGGCTATTAGTGTGGAGTGTTAGTTACCAGGAATTTTAAGATGGCTGCCGTGGCTTCAACATTCCAAGGAGCAGGGATCTTCATGAATGTAAAATGTGTATTCATGCATGTCTTCCAGTGTCCCTTCTCAGGGGGGGTCCCTAAGCTTCCCCCTGACTCTCTCCCCCCAGCTCTCCTCCGAGCTTCCTTTTTCTCTCTTCTTCTTTCTAGTTTCTTAAATATCCTCTTCAACAAAAGGATTATAAAATTATACTAAGTTCTGCCCAGAGGGTATGTGTTCCCCCCTCATTGGCCGACAGACTTAATGGTTAGCTTTCCCGGGAGTCTCGTGATTTTAAGGTAATAGCACCTTCCACCACCAGGTGTCTCACCTATGTTTGGTGTTTTATTTCTTTAAGTTAATATTTCCTATTTCTGTAATGTGCGCTCGTTATTTATATATGTTCTAACGAATATATTTTGAGTGTTCACGAATTATGTCATAATATAAAATACTCTTTAACATAAAGTTCAATAATCACTTGCATAAATTGTTGATATATATGTATATCAATGTATATCTGTTATTCTTTAGTCCGTTTAGAAAGGACACAGGTTAGATATATCACAAACAATATCACATACAATTATTATCTATATGGATCCATGTATAATTTGGATATCCAATCAATATTTGTTTATCTAAACATAGGTTACATTCTTATACAATTCTAATCATGATTACCGTATATACTCGAGTATAAGCCGAGATTTTCAGCCTCTTTTTTGAGGCTGAAAGTGCCCCCTCGGCTTATACTCGAGTCGCCGCTGTCTGACTGCTCGATCAGCGTATCGAGCAGACAGACGGCGGACATTAATTTTCAAAAGCCGCGCCTCCTTCTCCGCCTCCGCCTGTGATAGGCGGAACACTGAATTTCCCAGCAGTCAGTGTTCCGCCTATCACGGACATCCGCTCATTCTCATACTACGGACGAGTATGAGAGGATGTCTGTGATAGGCGGAACACAGGCTGCTGGGAAATTGAGTGTTCCGCCTATCACAGGCGGAGGCGGAATTTTGAATTGTAGAATGGCCGCCGAGAAGAGCGGCGATCCATCGGCACGGGACGGAGGAGGCACGGCACGGCACGGGACGGAGGAGACACGGGACGGAGGAGGCACGGCACGGGGGAGGCACGGCACGGGACGGAGGAGGCACGGCACGGGACGGAGGAGGCTCGGGACGACGGCGGCTCGGGACGGAGGCTTGGGACACAGGTAGGCTGGACACACACACAAGGCTGCACGGACACACACACACACACACACACACACACACACACACACACACACACACACACACACACACACACACAGGGATGGATGGATGGATGGATGGATACACACACACACACACACACACACAGGGATGGATGGATGGATGGATGGATGGATACACACACACACACACACACACACACACACACACAGGGATGGATGGATGGATGGATACACACACAGGGATGGATGGATGGATGGACACACACACAGGGATGGATGGACGGACACACACACAGGGATGGACGGACACACAGGGATGGACAGCCATGTCTCACCCTCGGCTTATACACGAGTCAATAAGTTTTCCAGTTTTTTGGGGGTAAATTGGGGGCCTCGGCTTATACTCGGGTCGGCCTATACTCGAGTATATACGGTATATGTTTTTTATAATACTAATTTGTTGCTAAAACACTTCTACTTATAATCATACTTTCATATATAATTTCTTTGTGACCAAGTTCTTTAGATCATTAGATACTAAAATGATAATCTCAGTTGTGACCTATGTAGAATTTAAATGGCTTAGAAAAATATGGATGATACTGGTATATGAATCTTACAGCAGGTTTTGAGATGAACTCTATAGTAAGATATCATATCCCGGCTTCTCATATACGTATATTATGATGTAAAAATGCACACAATTTTCAATGTTTTCTTGTAGTGTCTTCAATGGCCTTCAGGATACCATTCCACTATTTACTTTCTAATATAGGTGTCTTATTTGTCTCGTTGGGAAGATCTTCATTTCGTATGTTTAGTCATTGTCTCATTGACATCTGAGTCCATATTGAGGTTGACTTTAGGATATCTGTTCACTCTCTAATACAATGGGTTTATTTATTTAAAGCGGAGGTCCACCCTAAAATGGACCTCCGCTCATCGGAATCCCCCCCCCCTCCGGCGCCACAATCGGCACCTTTCAGGGGGGAGGGGGGTGCAGTTACCTGGATAATCCAGGTAACTGCACCCACTTCCGGGCTAGCTCTCTGCGGAACGGGGCGTACGTTACGCCCCCGTTCCGCAAGCGCCCGCCCCCTTCAGCAAGTGCCCCGCTGCCTGCTGGGAAACACACAGCTCCCAGAGGCAGCGGGGACCGTCCGGATTGCGCCGCGCGGCTCGCGCATGCGCAGTAGGGAACCGGGAAATGAAGCCGAAAGGCTCCATTTCCTGATTCCCATACCCAAGATGGCGGCGGGACCCGGCAGCCGAGCGAGCGATCGGCTTCGGGTGCCGACATCGCGGGCGCGCTGGACAGGTAAGTGTCACTATTTAAAAGTCAGCAGCTGCAGTATTTGTAGCTGCTGGCTTTTAAAAAAAAAAAAAAAACGCGGAGTCCCGGTGGACTCCCGCTTTAAACTTTCCTTGACTTAAAAGTTATCGTGGCTCCAGTCTGAGTCAGCTTGAGACTTTTGTTTGTCGCAGCCCATCTTTTCAAGGGGTCATATAAATTGGTCACCTAATTCTGATGGGAGGGGAAAGTGGTCCTTTGGTTTGCTGATTTAAATGTTACCAGGCTCTCTGACAGAAAACATTAAATGTATTATTATTATTTTTTCTTAATGAATTCACAACAGTGGGCTTCAGCGGACTTTTTTAGCCGACAGTCTGACGAACAAAGTCTTACGGAATTTCCGTAAGACAGTCCGTCCAAACTTGGTTTCAGCGGACAGTCCGCTCGTGTGTAGGCAAGTTGGACGGACTAAGTATGGCGCATGCTCAGAAAGGGTTTACATGGCCGAAGGTTGCATTGCAGTGTATAGGACGTCGTTTTTCTAGTCCTGTCGTACGTGCTGTACACGTCATCACGCACGCTTTCAGCGGACTGTCTGCTCATCGTGTGTGGTCAAGTCCGTTCATGCTAATTTTGAACGGACTGTCTGTCGGATTGTCTGCCGAACTTAGTTGGGCAGACAATCCGCCCGTGTGTACTCGGCCTTAGGCTGACATTAGAGATGAGCCAGATGTTCGACTCAAACTTAAGTTCAACTCGAACATTGGGTGTTCGCTGAACAGCAAACATTATGCGGTGTTCGCAGCAAATTCTAAAAGCCGCGGAACACCATTAAAGTCTATGGGACACTAACATGAAAAAACAAAAGTGCTCTTTTTCAAGGCTTATATGCAAGTTATTGCCAAAAAAAGTGTTTGGGGACTGGGGTCCTGCCCCAGGGGACATGTTTTAATTCAAAAAAAGTTTTAAAAATGGCCGTTTTTTCAAGAGCAGTTATTTTAATAATGCTTAAAGTGAAACAATAAAAATGTAATATTCCTTTAACCGCTTGCCGACCAGCGCACGCTGATATACGGCGGTAGAATGGCACTGGTAGGCAAAAAGGCATACAAGTACGTCCCTTTTAAGAAGCGGTGTTGTGGGCGTGCGCCCGCTGCGGTCTCCGTGACTCGACCGCGGTTCCCGCGGACTCGATGTCCGCTGGTTATCTGCGATCGTGTCATGGAGCGGAATAACGAGGAGATGCTTTTGTAAACAAAGCATTTCCCCATTCCGCCTAGTGACAGGACAGAGATCACAGCTCTCTGTCATCAAGAGCAGTGATCACTGTTCTGTGTGTTAAAGATTAGCACCCTAACAGCTAGAATCACTCCCTAGGACACACTTAACCTCTTCACTGCCCCCTAGTGGTTAACCCCTTCACTGTCAGTGTCATTTACACAGTAATCAATGCATTTTTATAGCCTCAATCGCTGTATAAATGACAATGGTCCCAAAATAGTGTCAAAAATGTCCGATGTATCCACCATAATGTCACAGTCCAGATAAAATTCGCAGATCGCCACTATTAATAATAATTAAAAAAAATGCCATAAAACTATCCACTATTTTGTAGCTGTTATATATTTTTTGCAAACCAATCAATATACGCTTATTGCGATTTTTTTTAATCAAAAATATGTAGAAGAACAAACTGAACACTAAATACACTAAACTGAGGAAAAAAAAAGTTTTTTTATATATTTTTGGGGGATATTTATTATAGCAAAAAGTAAAAAATAATGAGTGATCAAATACCACCAAAAGAAAGCTCTATTTGTGGGGAAAAAAGGACGTCAATTTTGTTTGGGTACAACGTCTCACGTCCAAGCAATTGTCAGTTAAAGCAACGCAGTCCTGAATCGCAAAAAGTGCTCTGGCTAGGAAGGGTGTAAAATCCTCCGGGGCTTAAGTGGTTAAATATCATGCCTGGGGGGTGTCTATAGTATGCCTGTAAAGTGGCACATTTTTCCTGTGTTTAGAACAGTACCACAGCAAAATTACATTTCTGAAGGAAAAAAAGTAATTCGAAACCGATCACGGCTGTAATGAATTGTCAGGTCTCGACAATATAGATAAAACTCATTGAAAAAAATGGCATGAGTCCCCCTCCCCCAGTTCATTACCAGGCCCTTTGGGTCTGGTACAAATATTAAGGGGAACTCAGGCCAATTTTTTTTAGAAATGAAGTAGGGGTCCCCCTAAAACCCATACCAGACCCTTCGGGTCTAGTATGGATTGTAAGGGGAACCCTGCACCAAAATAAAAAAAAAATGGTGTAGGGGTCCCCCCCAAAATCCATACCAGAACCTTATCTGAGCACGCAACCTGGCAAGCCGCAGGAAAAGAGGAGGGTTTGAGAGAGCGCCCCCCTCCTGAACTTTACCAGGCCACATGCCCTCAACATGAGGAGGGTGCTTTGACCCACTGTTGACTCAGCACTTAGCGGCAGCAGGTGAGTGGATGCCCGCTAACAGGCACTGCCAGGATTGATCTGAAATGACAGGTGCTCTTTAAATGTAAATACTCCTTCTTGCTCCTTCTTGCTGGTAGTTGGAATCTTTCATATTTGCAAGCAAAATGAAGGTTTCCTATTCCTATTCCTATCAGAACCAATTCAATCATACAATTTGTAGTGTACATAAATTTGCAAAACTATGGGATAAAGGAATATTCCTGAACTTTGTTTATCTTTGTTTTATCTCATGGTTACTGTGAAATTGTGTGAATGCATCAATGCAATGCATGTTATCTCCGCTTGCAGAGCTTGGGTTCATTGAATGAGTTTACCAAAAATGTAAATATTGCAGAATATACAGCCTCATGCTACATAACTAAGCTCTATTTCATGCTGAATAAACTCAGTTATTAACCTCCCTAGCGGTATCCCCGAGCGTGACTCGGGTTTGTTTTTTTCTTGTACTATCGGTAACCCCGAGTCACGCTCGGGGTAACATTGCAGAGCGGGGAGCGGAGATCTTACCTTCTCCCTGCGCTCCAGCGATGTTCTCCGCTGTCCTCCGTGTCCTCCCCTGTGATCGCCGACGCGATCGCCGGCGAGGTCACGCCATCCTGACTTCCTGGTTCCGTTCTCTGCGAGCAGCAGCGGCGCACGGGAGCGGAACTGGGCGGGAATTTCAAAAAGTTAACACAACACAAACACATAAATAGAGGTGATACATTGTAATCTGAGAGGATTACACTGTATCATCTCTATCTGACTGATAAACCATACAGTGCCCCTTGCCTCCAATAAAATAAAATATAACATGGCTTCAAAAACGCCAATTCGCTACAAAATCGCCATTGGACCAGCTGAGTGACAGCGATAGCGACACGGAGTTGCTCGCAGAAATTAGCGATATCGAGTCGTGGGGAGATTTGTCGTCTGACACTGACACGGATCTGACAAGTGACAGCGGTGATGATCCTGCACCTGACCTCAGCGATGTGCGCAATTGGTGCCCTATCGACTGCGATACAGACCAGGTAGCGCCGCCAAGATTCCCCTTCACTGGATCACCTGGGATGAAGGTAGATGTCGAACGTGACAATCCTCTGGCATACCTGCAATTATTTCTCACTAAGGATGTAATTGAAAAAATTGTCACAGAGACAAATCGCAACCAGGTACAGCAATCCGCTACGCTGCATGCCAGGTTTTCCCAAAGCAGAAAGTGGGAACCAGTGACCAAAGAGGACATCTGGCAGTTCCTGGGACTCATCATTCTTCAGGGAGTGGTGGGGAAACCGCTCCAAAAATGGTACTGGACCACCAATAAATTACTGGCCACTCCGTTTTTTGGCACCGTGATGTCCGAATACCGTTTTTCCCTCATCATGAAATATTTCCATTTCACGAACAATGAAGAGTTTGATGAGGCCACACATCCTGCACCCAAACTCAAAAAAATCTGGGAGGTATCGCAAATTATTGTGAGCAATTTCCAGCGGACCTACATGCCAGAAAGGGACGTCTGCGTGGATGAAAGCTTGATGGCCTACAAGGGACGCCTGAGCTGGATACAATTTATTGCATCCAAAAGAGCGAGATTTGGCATAAAGTCCTACATGCTCTGCGAGTCATCCACCGGGTACATATGGAATTCGGTCATTTACACCGGTAAAGGCACGAAGTTCAACCCCAGGTACAGCGGCTATGGGATGGCCACATCATTAGTCCTCACACTGCTGGAGCCATTGCTGAACCAGGGATATTGTGTCACCATGGACAACTTCTATACGTCTCCGGAACTTTTTGATGTTTTGCTAAAAAACAAGACCGATGCGTATGGTACTGTTAGGCCCAATCGACGTGACATGCCATCTCTGTTCTCCCGGAAAAATCTAAAAACCGGAGAAATGGTTGCCTGGCAGAAGGGTAAGATGATGGCAATGCGATGGCGAGATAAGAAGGACGTGTGTCTTATGAGTACCGTGCACAATACCGCCACTGCCATGGTCCACACCAAACGTGGGAAAGATGTGCTGAAGCCGCAAGTCATCATAGACTATAATTGCACTATGGGAGGCGTGGACAGAGCCGATCAGGCAATGACATTTTATCCGGCTATGCGCAAGCAGCAAAAAAAATATTATAAAAAGATTTTCCGGCATCTTCTGGAGCAATGCCTTTGGAACGCATATGTCCTATATAGAGCACAGAGTCGCAAGCCTCTTATTCATGCTGATTTTACCTGGAAGGTGGCTGAGCAGATTTTCCTCCAACACCAGACACCATCAGGATCTGCGATCAGACCTGGACGACATGCTGTTGATGTTGTCAACCCAGAACGCCTAACAGGTCGTCACTTTGTGGACTACATACCACCAACCGCAAAAAAGGCAGCACCTACCAGGATGTGCGTGGTTTGCTGCTCAAAGAGAGATAGCAGTGGAAAAAAAGTCAGAAAAGAAAGCCGGTTCTATTGTCCGGCTTGTGATGTTGGACTGTGTGCTGTACCTTGCTTCAAAATGTATCACACTCAGGATGTTTATTGAATTTTCTTTGTTTGACAAATTTCATTATTTCACATTACATTATTGAATAAAATTATATTATTTATAAGATTATAATTCATGATTTTGTGTTTCTAACTTTATCACATCTGGGATGTCTACTAGAGCCTTGTTTGGTCAGGTTTTAGTAAGTAATTACTAAGAATTGCAGGCCTATGATACATAACACCAAATTTTCATGCAAAAGAATTGTACCGCTTTTGGAATAGAATTCCTGACAGAATCATACTGCCAGGGAGGTTAATGTATCTTAAATAGAAAAATATATTTAGATAGATTTTTATTCCAAAAGCATTTTATTAAAATAAATTTGATAAAAATAAAAACAATCTGATTTAAATTAAAAAAAAAATCATATTTCTTAGATTTTTTTTTAAACAAAAAAATCATAATTTTTTTTATCCACCCTGCCTTTTGTGTTTATACCTTTTCTTATTTCCTAGTAAGAAATTTCCATATTTGGGAAGGGAAGTTTATTGAGTAGTTGTCAGGAACCATGAAACAGACAGAGACAGAAGTACAATCAAATCACACTTGTTTATTAATAAAAATAAAAAGGTAAATAGAAAAAAGCGTAGTCAAGCATAGCCAGACTTCAGTAACTAGATCGGGTAGTCAGCCAGTCTAAAGTTCATAAACCAGATCGGGTAATCAGCCAGTCCAGAAGTCAGGGATCCAAGGAAAGCAACTGCAAACAGGATAGAAGCCAGGAGGGATGTCAGCAAGCCAGTCTTGAAAAAAACAGCAGGAGATTGTTCCTAGTGATGTGACCAACGCGAAGGCAAAGGAAAGAGTGAGCTGGAAGGCTTTAAATAGGCAGGTCAGGCGAGCATCATCGGGAACAGCTGGTAACTGTGGAAAGAGAAGAGAGCTGGCAATTAGCCAACAGCTGAGTGGCCAACCCAGAGGAGGAAGGGCTAAGCCAGCCCTGACAGCAGTAACTCTTTGTCTGTTGGAGAGAGGTTATCATAAAAGTTATATCCTTGGTCAGTTAATTTCTTCATTGATAAACACGCTTTTCAGAATTCTAGGACATTTAATGGAATAGGGATATTGTGTGACTCTTCTGCAGGGTGGAAATTCAAGGCTATGTGTTTCCATGCCAACTCAGTGGCATTTTATTTTTCAATGGATAACCATAATTTGTCATCTGAGGGTAGGACCCAGTGTTTCAGTTGATCTAGTAGTGTAGCGTAACAGTACTTTAGGATGTCAGGTAGGTTCATGTGACAGAACAAACTGTCACTGTGTGTTTTGGAAGGGGCTGTGGGCTCGCCTCCTACCCACAGACTATGGCCCAGCAGAGAACATGAGATTTGGAGGGCTACTTGCCATCTCCCACCACCTGGAGAAGATGCCACCTCCAGACATTTGTGTCCAGAGTCACCAGTTCATCGGAACCGGGTGAATGTGGTATCTGTGGTTGGCCTTGTGGAGTCGTTCCTGGCTACCTAAACCTATTGGCCCGGCTGGGCTAAATATATACTTTTATTCCACAATGTACTTTTAGCTGATAAAGACATATACAAGTATTCCCAAAGCATGGGGCTACAAGACTTGGGGACAAAGTGGCATTGAGATAATGTAATGTAATGCTACATCCCTTCCCCCCCCCCCACCCCTCTTGTTGCTGTGTTTAATTGTGTTGGGTCATGGCATGTAGACAAAAGGTCTGGTCTGGAGACACATCCCAGGGGATGTGTAAGGAGGGGCTGCCTGCTTGTCATAATCCCTTTATGTGCTTAAACTGTAGTTGTTTGAATATACAAGTGTTGAGTTTCTATTGGTTCTTCCTTGTCCCCTACCCCCTCTATGCCCAGGCTAAGGGGAGTGTCCCTAGCTATGTTAAAAGTGTATGTTTGGCACTTAATTAACAGTTTATGCTCTGGATGTTTAACCCTCAACACCTGTGTGGGTTGTCTTGTGATTGAGGGGTTAAGGGCTGGTTATGGAGAATTTGCAGGCTGCGGGTGCGTTTGGAGGACAGGAGACACAGGTCTGGCGGAGATGCCCAGCAGTGGTATCCGAGATCCGTCACAGTTCATACCTCCTTTTGGATTTAGGGGAGGTCAATATTGAGAATGCTACTCTGGGCTATTTGCCATTCCATATGAGATTTCTTAATTTAGCATTTATTTCTGTGAAGAATCTCATGGGCATTGGGATAGGTAAGGAACAAAAGAAATATAGCATTTTTGGTAGTGTTTGCCTCTTGAAAGCTGCAATTTTTCCTATCCATGATAGTTGTGTTTTTTGGAAGATTTGTCTTTTGTGATTTTCTCTAGTAGACTAGGGTAATTAGATTCTTATAACTTGTGTAGCACTGACCCCCGAAGGAGCTGCTGGTTTTATTGGGCTTACCGTTACCTTCTTGACTGCTTCTCCGTCTAGGGTTTCCCGTGGGAAATGGCCCAAAGAAATGTGGAAACTGACACTAAATCTTCTTTTGGGTTATTTATTTGAAGTATAAACAGAGTCTCTCAGCTTAGGCTAGAGGGTTAAGATTAAGTTCAGGTA
Source organism: Lithobates pipiens (assembly GCF_037356315.1). Taxonomy (NCBI): domain Eukaryota; kingdom Metazoa; phylum Chordata; class Amphibia; order Anura; family Ranidae; genus Lithobates; species Lithobates pipiens. The sequence goes on from NW_027507790.1 coordinate 228,606,504, forward strand.
CTTTGGACTGTAAAATGACAAATATCTTATAGAAGAAATCCAGAGAATAACCGTTTTACAGCTGGATTTTTCAACCCCCGGATAGACCTCCCCTCACTAGGCCTAGCAGCCGGTGGGGTGTTAAGTAAAGTCTCTGCCTTAGACTTGAGTGTAACCAAGGGACATAGACAAATTTAAAGAGCTATCATACGGTACCAGTATCTCTCAGCTGATCCGGCGATACCGTATGAGTGTAGATCCATGAAGTGTCCTTCAACTGAGCCTCCAGGCTCTTTCAGAGAAGCCAGCCTTGCGCACGGCCTTCTCCTGAAGAGTCCTCCCCTTGATGCTTCTCCAGTTGCTGGGCCTCTCCCTTAGATGAGATGGCACCGGACCACCTTTGAATCAATAGGACCCAATATCCATTCAGGCCTGTCCCTGCAGTTGCGTCCCCTCGGCCTAGCCAGCCCCGAGACTTGGAAATGCATGGTTCCGCACCCCAGGCCAGGAGGACCATGGGGGCTGGTCAGGAGGACCAGAACCAAACAGACAAACAATATATCTGGACTGGAACGGCTTAAGCATGTGATATCAGTACCTTAAATATCACCTCCCAGAATGCACAGCAGGAGAACACTCCCACTGGGCTGGTTCTGAAAGAAACGTGGCATTCAATACACCCAACTAGACTGCATTCTCACACTTGCCGGCGGTGGCAGCGACACCTGCCGCCAAGGAGAACCCAGTGCAACCCAGCCAGACTGGCGCTGAAGCCATAAATTTAGTAAAATTAGCCCCAAAATCCAACTGTGGTTTCAGGAGAATTAACTTTGAAAAACATATAGCGCATGCTCGTCAGGAGCCAGTGCTACACTTGTATATAGGAAATGTGAGGTTGATACCCAAATAGGAAATGATCGGGGATTACCAGTTATATTTCGAGTTCTCTCTAAGCCCACGTACACACGGTCGGAGATTTTGCCAACCAAATCCGTCGGATTTTGTCCGTCGGATTTAGTCCGTCGGATTTAGTCCGACGGATTGTGTCCGAAACTGTTGCATACACACGGTCGGGCCAAGTTGTCTGATTTAGCGGTTGCCAAGAACGCGGTGAAGTAAGCCGTGTACGGCGGGACTAGAAAAAGGAAGTTCAGCACCACGTCCGGCACCCTTTGGGGCTCCTTCTGCTGATCTTGTGTCTTAGTAGAAGTTTGGTGAGAGCCGATTCGTGCTTTTCAGATTAGTGATTCAGATCGCTACCGCTTTTCAGTTTTTGCTTGTCTTTGCGTATCTGATAATCAGTGCTTACAGTCATTAAGTATTTGCTTCTCATTGTGGACTATATCTTGGTATAGTACGATTTGAAAGGCATTTTTTATTGTCTGCTTGCTTCTGCTATTCAGGTCGTCTTTTCAGGCCTTGCTGTTTATCGGTGCTTTCTGGTGTCCAGCCGACCGTTTTCCAAACATGTTTCGTCTACGTACTCATCGTACAGTTTGTGCTGTGCAGGGGTTCTTACTTTGACTTTGACACAAGCCCAGTCCATGAACAGGGAGGGGAGGCGTTTGTGGACCAAGAATTGGTTGCGCCAGCGTCACCAGTTCTCCCACATGCCTTTGCTCCGTGAGATCCGCGAGAATAATCCTGATCATTTCTGGATTTTTCTCAGGATGATGGACCCCGTTTTTCACTGTCTGCTGGCTTTGCTCACCCCTTATATCACCAGGCAGGATACCTGCATGCGGCAAGCCATCACTCTGGAGCAGAGGCTCATCGCCACATTGCGCTACTTGGCGACAGGGAGAAGCCTTCAGGACCTCAAGTTCTCTACAGGCATCTCCCCCCAGGCTCTGGGGATCATTATTCCAGAGACCTGTTCTGCCATCATTCAGCTCCTGCAGAAGGACTATATTATGCTAATTTTTAGCCTTAAACATCACATTCTATGTATTTCATGATTGCTAATGTCTTGCATTTCTTTTCTCATTCCCTAATTACCATCATTGCAATATGCTCTAATTCATATGCTCTGCCCCTTTGTCCTCATGCAGATTTGCCTCACTAACTTCCCCACCATGCTCTTCTTGGCCCCTAAAACTATAGTCTAGTCACTTAACAATGTCCTTTGGCAGCTCCATAGTATTGCTTTCCCCTAAACACCCCCTAAAATCTCTACAAATGTGATGTGTGTGCTTCAATTCATGCAAAGTGACCTTTTTTGTTTTTTTGGAGTTGTGCCAAACTCATTAGGAACCCCCCTCTCCCCAACTGCTACCTCAGCTGATAGCAATCTTCTATCTGATGACTTGACCCAACCCAATACACACTCTAAATACCTTTATCATGATCACATTTATGGACAAATTCACCAAAGCATGTAGTGTAAGGGCCTGCCTCAATACTTTCAAATGCTATTTTTATTTTTTAAACACATTAATTTTCTTGCTATGTAATAGCAGAATGTCAAAATGTCCTTCCATTTTGTTATTATGACACTTCTTACCTGTCCGCTGGGCTGCCAATAGTGTAACTAAGGAGGGGCTTCACAAAGTATCACATATTATTTAGGCATTCAGCTCTCAATCAAGTGGAGAGCGTTACCTGTCCTAAACATCCCCCCTCATTTTTTAGCAAGGGCCCATCAGATGGGGGGGGGATGGGGGGGTTATGACTCTCGTAAGGGGACCTTATACTTTAGGCTTTAAATACTCATTTCAAAAAATGTTATACTAATTTTGCCAAAAAATGTGGGTGTCTAATCTGCATGCAATGCTGATTTGTCAAATTACTAGTTTTTTTTCTTGTGTCACTACACAGTGTCCTTCAACGCCACAGGAATGGCAGACTGTGGCCTCCCACTTTGCCATTTTTATTATAGTTGTGCCTTTTTCACCAACAGTGCAAACCCAAGTTCAGAGCGAGATGAGGGGACAGTCTCTTCTTCAGATAATCTTATTATGTTGTGGGTCTGCTACACACACACCTTCTTTTTGTAATTAATATATGTAGTGAATTACTGGCCAAAATCATGCTCATTTTCAGCACCATGGCAGGAAAATGGCATGATTGTCCAAATTTACCCATCACTGTGGGTGCTTTTTACTAAAGGCACATCCACTATGCACAACAAGTGCACTGCAAAAGTACACCTGAAACTGCACTTGGAGTGCAAAGTGGACTTGCCTTTATTAAATCACACTCCTTCTCAGCACAAACTCAAATTTGACTACAAATACATTTTAAGCCCAATGAAAAAGGAAGCCACACATTGTTGAGAATTCAACTTTTTAATACAAGCACATTCATATGTGCGTTTATTAAAGGTTTTTACAACAAACCAAGATATTTTGGGTATCCAAAACAGAGTTTAATCATATTTTTTCTTTACTTGTTTCATGTATCAAACCGTAAAATACAGAACACAGGAACTTACAAAGTTCAACTTGGAAAAGTGAAGACAATATCAGACATGAGTATGTACAAACTGGGCTGATATTGCCTTCATCACATGGGGTATCAATTGTACATGCTTTGGGGCTGCAACCCCTTCATCTCAGACACTTTCCACAAAACATGTACATTGATCCCCCATGATGGGAGATAGCACATGTTTACACACTCTGTGCATCTTCCAAATTTTAAATTATGCAAAATACAACATTTTTATGTTAAAAAGCAAAAATAAAACCCGATCTAGTTTTTTAGCTTTCACATTCTCCCCAAAACATCAATGATGTTCTTCATTTTATTTTTAACATCATTGATGTTTTGTTGTACAATTTTCAAATCCCTATTGCACCCCATTATCTCCCCGATCAAGATCTGGACATTTTCACTGGTAAAACGGGAATCTTCCTCCACATCACCTAGAAAACAAAGCAAAGAAACACACCATGTAATCCAAATATGGTGATATACATTGATGAGCTTACCGGAAGCTGTGTTCTCCGACACTCACCTGTTGTGGTGACAATTTGTCCAACCTCCACGATCTCTCCTTCCTCCTCCTCATCCTGCTCCCGCTCCTGCTCCTCTGTTTCTTCTTTTGGAAGTTGCCCTTCTTTGGGAGGGGTGTGGTCCCTGGTGTCCTCATGGTCCCTGGTGTCCTCATACTTGCCGAGTCTTCTCTCCCTTATGAGAATGTAAACAAAGATTAATTAGCACACAGAGGGCAGAAATATGAATCTGAAACATTGCATGGAAGTGTTGTACAATTGTGTTAAAAAGTTACAGGGTGCGAACATTATTGGGGACACTTTGTTAAGCTGGAATACTTCCCTGCAGAACGATGTTTCATACGAACGAACGAAACCATGACCTTGAAAGTGGCCATTTTAAAATGCACAACATGAAATCAAAGCACATGGAGCATGTATGCAAGCAAGAATAATCATATGAACACACGACAACTACTTACTTTTTTTAAGAACACGCTTGATCCTTAGGTACTGCTCGTGCTCCCTCAGTTTCAGGTCTGACCAGCGTTTTCTCAGTTGATCCTTGGATCGGCGTACCACAAAATTCTTCAGAAGACTCTTCACAACTTTATTCATGATCTTGGCCTTTCTGATATTTGGGTTTGGGTAAGGTCCATACTTACCATCATAGTCGGTCCTGTTCAATATGTCGACCATCTCCAACATCTCTCCAAAAGACATATTTGAGGCCTTAAATCTTGTCTTCCTGGATCAGGACGTTTCAGGCTCCGGGCTTTCCTCACCGTCCTCCTCGTTAGTGGAACTATTAGTGCGCACCTGTGTTCTCTCCGCTATGTGCTCTCCCCACTGCGCGGCAAGCGAAGGGACAGGGAATAGTCTGGAAAGAACATCAGGGGCGGGCGGAGTTTCACGCATGTGCACTGTATATAAAACGCAACACATGTGTATCGTCCGTACGATCTGGGAGGAGAGCGTGAGTCACAGACGCGGCGAACGTGGAAACGAAGGTAACATTTTTAACTTGGTGCTTCACTAGACTAGACTGCTTGTATCTAGGCCGATGTTGGGACAAGATTAGGAGGGATTTGAATTGCATTATTAGTATTTGAGGGTTTGTCTTGTGTTGTGTCTTGCAGACAAAATGGATCCATTCAACAATGCCAACTTTATGGGGCTATTCATAGAACTGTACATGGAGATGCCCTGCCTGTGGCAGTTCCACAACAAGTTTTATAATGACAGATCAAAGAGGAACGCAGCACTGGAGAAACTGCTTGCTTTGTTGCAGATCAGGGTCCCCACGGCAGACTTGACCTATCTGAATCGCAAAATTGTGGCCACAAAGCTTACATATTTCAGGAAGAGAAAGAAGCACCTGGAGTCCTTGAGAGCAGGAGATCCAGATGCTGTTTATTACCCCAGGATGGTGCACTTTGACAGGCTGCATTTTCTGGTAGACCAAGGGGTACCCAGGCCACCACTCAGGCCACCACTCTCCAGGCTTCCTCCAAGGCATCCTTCACCCCCAGCTGAGGCTTCTGATGTCCGACCTGGGCCTTCCAGGCAGCGCCATGTGGTGGGGCCCAGCTTGAGACGGGTATTGCATTGTTGAACATTTAATGATGTTAACTAGATGTTCTTATTGATCAGTAAGTTGAGATTTCTCCAAGTGGTTTACATCTCAATAGACAGTAGTGACCAAAAATGATTGGGACGGGAAAGAAAAATGCTGGTGTCAGAATGATAGTCTGTTCTATTTGGTAACATTCAATTAGCAAAAGCCAGGAGCACAAAATGTTGTGATTGATGATCAAAAAACTAAAACTATGTCCCCTTTTCATACACAGGAAGACCTCAGTCGGGGGGAGGCTGTGGCAAGTGGCAGCCAGGAGGTCCACCAACGCCCTCCTTCTCCTGCCCCAGCTACAGGAGCCCAGCCACAGCCTGGAAGGATGCCTGGTGGGAAGTCACAAAGGAAGACCAGAGAGTGATGGCCTGGGTTGAGTCTGGTGTGCCAGAAGATGCAGCCTCTTGAAGATCCACATCCTGGGGACAGAAATGGCATCTGAATTTCCTGCTCTCTAGGACTTCGGGACCAGACTTCTCTCCCTGAGATATCTACTCCTCAGGCCACCTATTTTTTAATATCTCATTTAGTCATGTCTGCCCTGGGGGCCAAAGGCTGCACCAAAGTTAAGAAGTTTCTCCAGTGCTGCGTTCCTAGTTTTATTTTCTAGCAAACAAAATAAATTTTTTTTTCTTTGATGAAATACTTGTGTAATGTGTTTTCCTTCAAAAAGTACAGTTTATTTGTGAGCAGGCAGGTACATTTCCAAAATACAAAGTGAACTAAATAACAAGGGGTACCAACACTAAACAACCTCCTGTAGATTTAAAAAAAAATATATAAAAAATACAATAATGTTGTTGTTGTAAGTTTACACCCAAAAAATAAAAAAATAAAAATAAGGAGATATGAGCAAAGTGTCTTTAAAGGAGATTTTTAGGGAATCCCCCCCCCCCAAAAAAAACATCCAAAAAATAAGAAACAAAATCAAACATTGTGTAGATGTGATGCAAAATAAAATTGTATTGCTGAAATGGTTAAAAAAGAGTAATGAAATCCGTTCGGGAGAAGTGTGTGTGACTATGAAGAAGTTCGTTCTTGCAGCATTGTTAAAGAACAAGAGAATGCGCTTGATGAATGAATTTTTAACATTGCAGCGTGACGAATGTGCTATATCGCTTACGAGCAGTAGTTTTACCTGAACGAGCGCTTCCGTGTCGGAATTTGAATGTAAGCATGCGTGGCACTTGGTCCGAACAAAATGCTCTACACATGATCGTATTAGGTCCGACTGGCCCAGTTGGTCGGGACATATTTCCAACATGTTGGAAAATTGGGTCGAACGGAGATTCGGACGGAATCAGTCCGATGCATACCACAGACAGTCGGATTATCTGACGACACGGTCCGATAAGACACATTCCGACGGATTCTCCAACCGTGTGTACGCGGCATAAGAGTGGAAATGGTGTCTTTTGTTATGTTCATGGGTAAGGTGTAGCATTTATTGTGATTGACCTTATAGTATGACACTTTCCTGAAGGAGTCAAGTGTTGTTTGGACTATCTGTAAAGATTGATCCGGATTGGTTAGTGAAAGGATTATATCAAAGGCAAAAGGGCCAATTTTGTGTTCTTCGTAAATCCTGTTATACTGGTGTTCGATCTTATTGTTGCCGCTAAAGGTTCAGTTGCTAAAGAGAAGATTATGGGTGATAGGGGGCATCCCTGTCTAGTTCTGTTAATTCAAAGCTCTTTGATGTAGTATCTGTGATAAGTACCTTTGCTGAGGTATAGAGGGATATGTTTTGTGTATGAATCCAGAGAATCCAAATCTATCTAGGGTTTCTGAGATTTAACCCCAGTTTTTAACCCTGAGGAGCATAGTGTGCATTCGAGTGTTTGCTACATGGTTGATAAAATTATTAATTTTTCTTGTGCTGTCCGGTGCTTGTCGACCCTTGACTAATCCAACCTGATCTGTATCTATCAGGTATTGTGTTAGTTCAATAAGCGATTTGCTAACATTTTGGTGTATATTTTTAAATCTGAGTTAAGTAAGGAGATCGGTCTTAAATTTGTAGGGGAGGAGGGGTCTTTACCGGGTTTTGGAATAGTTACGATCATAGCCTCTAACATTTCTTTGGGAAATTTCTTATTAATTACAGCGTCGTTATACATTTTGGTTAAGTATGGTGCAAATATAATATTGACTATCTTGTAGTATTCACTAGATAAACCGTCATGTCCTGGAGCTTTATCTAGTGGAAGGGAGTTAATTACTTTCTGGGTTTCTTTGTCTGTGATAGATTGAATACGTTTATTAAGTGTGTCAGGGTCAATTTTAGTTTACTTTGTCTAGCAATTCTTCTATGTCTTTTAGGGTGGGTTGTATGGTATTCTGGTCCTCTTTTAGGTTGTATAGTTCCTTATAATAATCTGAAAAGGCATCTACTATTTCCTGTGGGTTATACAGTATCTTCTCTGACTCGTGGTGGGTTAGTTTGTGAATGCTATGTTTGTTCTGATGGTGACAAAGTATATTGGCCAATAATTTACCTGCTCTATTGTTTTGAGAAAAGTAATTGAGTTTTAGTTTTTTGAGATATTTGTCTTGGTTACATATCAGTATAACATATGGTTATATAGTTAATTTATTTTATTGTTAAATTGCTGTAGCAGATTCGTGTTCTTTTTCTAGGTTAGATATGCTAGTCAGAAGGTTATTGATAGTTTTAAGTTTTTTCTTTTTTTCCCTGGATGCCATCTGGATTAGTAATCCTCTGGCATAGGCTTTATGAGTACACCATAGATTTGTTAAGGAAGTAGAGCTATCATCATTCAATGGAAAAAAAATCTAAGTCTGTCCTTCATTGCAGACACGTATCTCTCCTGAGAAAATAGAAATGTACTATTTTTCCAGAGGTTGGAATTAGTGCATTGTTGTCCTGTTGCCATCTCCATAGTGATAGATGTGTGATCGGATCATGTAATGGTTGTGGATCTGAGCATCTGTAATCTGTAATTTTTTGCAAGAGGAGTCTGCAATGAAGTAGTCAATTCTTGAGTACATTGGAAAAAAAGGCAAAATCCTTTTCAGTGGAATAAAGACATCTCCATGGCTCCATGGGTCATGTAAGTCTTCCTGGGAATTTTTTTTTTTTAGATCTAGTCTGATTGTATGGTTCTTTTTTGTAGTGTCCATGGCGGGGTCCATTGGGGCGTTGAAATCCCTGCTATTATATATCCTTTCTGTATTTGCCTTAGTTTCTTAAAGATTATTTTGCTGAACTTGTGTGGTTGCTTATTTGAGGTATAGATGTAGGTAATATTGTCAATTGTAGCAACCAAAATTATATATCTTCCTCCCTATAAGTAAATCCAGGAGTTGGAAAGAGTCAGAATCCTTTATTGCCATAACCGGACCTTTCTTTTTCTTGGGACTGTTAGATCAGAATACATGGGGAAATTTATGATGTGTACATTTTGGAGGTTTGTCAGCAGAAAAATATGATTCTTGTACGCATATTATGTCCTTAGCGATAGTCGTTTAAAAGAGAAGTATGGGTTTAGATTTTTTTCCAGACTGATGCTGCATCTGTCTCCCGGCATCTCTGCACTGAGAATGGAGCGATTGAACATTGCCAATGGCTTGGTTCTCGCAGCTCTCTGAGTGGAGAGCTGCTGACTGTCAATCACTGGAGCGCTGAGCTGTGGAGAGGTGGGGATCAGCCATCTCAGTCTCTCAGCGGCTCGCTGAGAGGCTGAGACAGGCATCAGTCCAGGCACCTGACAAATACAGACTTTAAAGTGGTTGTAAACCCTTACAAACCACTTTGACCTACAGGTAAGCCTAGATTATGGCTTACCTGTAGGTCCAAGAAATATCTCCTAAACCTACACGGTTTAGGAGATATTTGCCGAAAGACAGGCACCGCTGTCTACGGTGCATGCGCCATAGACAGCGGCGTGCAGGCACACTGAGCGCGCCACTGTCAACGGCGATATGCCGCGAGTGGCGGCTCCCGTGCGCATGCGCGGGAGTGACATCATCGCGGCTTCGCGGAATGACAGCGCTGGGCAGCAAGACCCACCGAGAAGATGGAGGCTCTGGACTACAGGGGACAGCGGTGACTTCGCTGGCTCCTGTGTCAGGTAAGTGACACATAATGGACTACTATGCGATGCATAGTAGTCCATTATGCTTTACCTTTGTAGGGAATCAAAGAGGAAATAAACTCATCAGGGTTTACTTCCTCTTTAATGTCGTGATAACGTGGTGCTTGGACTGATTCCAGTGACGTCAGCAGAGACTGGACTTCAGACCGATCTCTGCTGAAAACGGGTCACAGGAATGCAAAACGAATTGCAAGTGAAAGTGACCCATAGGAGAAACCCAGCCAAATGAGCTCAGTCTGGACTTCTCCTTTAAGTTGTGTCATGTTTTAGAGAGGCACTGATGTGTAGCAGCTTCACAATTATAGAAGACCATGTTTCTTCATTTACACTTCCTATGATGTGGTGGCTTTCAAAATTTAAAAAATATAAATCCATTTTTGAGCTTGGGTGATGCGAATAAGAGCATGTTAACCAAAAGGAGTAGTAACAGTAGAAATAACAATAAAAAAGAATAACGAGTTGTAGAACAACTTGAGTTTGCATAATTTTGCACTTTAAACTTGGGGAGAGAATAAACTTTGCCGAATGGAGCAGCACATTCCCTGATTAAAGATAACCTGAGAAAACAATCCTTGATTTTCTGTGGGAGGAATAAGGCAATTAATTATTCTTGGTAAGTGTGTAGAGGGCTAACCTGTTTTTTGTTACCATTGATGTGAGATCTTCTCTGGGTGTGTTTTCCCCTGTGGGATATCCTCTTCTATGGGTAGCAGCCCCCATTTTTCCAGTAAATTTAGGCCATCATCAATTGTGTGAATTGAGTATGATGTTTTATTCCATTCAAAGGGTAACTTGGTGGGGAAACCCCATCTGAAGGTAATTTTGTGGTTCTGTAGAATCTTCGTAATAGAATTCAGCTTTTTCCTTGATAATATTGTCACTTGAGAGAGGTCTGAATATAGAAGGATGCCTGCATACGGGTCAGGGAGTCGGAAGTTCTGATGTGCATATTGCATCAGGAGATCCTTTACTTGGTAGAAGTGTATTTTTGCAATTACATCCCTGGGCAGCTGTTCTGGGATGTGTGAGGGTTTGGGCAATCTAGGTGCCCTGTCGATCACCATTTCCTGATGAGATATTGTGGGTATTAGGGGGATATAATTTTTTTCAGAAATTGCTTTAATTCAGATTTTTTTATGTTTTCAGGAATTCCTCTAAATTTAACAGTATTGCATCTGGATCTTTCCTCGAGATCTGCCACCTTTAATTTTAGGTTTTTTAATTCATCTTCTAGCTCAAAATGGGCATCCATGAAGTTCCGTGAAGTCACGTATTTTATTTTCCATGTAATCCATTCTATCCCCTAAAGCTTCGATTTCCACATTAGTTTTGTTATTGTAGGCTTGCATATCCTGTTTTATTGCACCTCTTAAGGACAGCAGCATTTCTTTAATGTCAGTGTCTATAATGGGTTGTCCTGATGTGGGGAATTATTATTATTCAAGATTTATATAGCGCCAACAGTTTGCGCAGCGCTTTAATGCATTAAGCTTGTCAGCATAGGGGGTTTCTGGGAGGCAGCATATTAGAGTCATTAATTGATGATCCATAGGGATGAGCCAAACACCCCCCGGTTTGGTTTGCTGCAGAACATGTGAACAGGCACAAAATGTGTTCGAACATGCGAACAACGTTATAGTCTATGGGACGCCGACGTGAAAAATCAAAAGTGCTCATTTTAAGGGTTAATATGCAAGTTATTTTCATAAAATAACCCCAGGGGACATGTATCAATGCAAAAAAAATCATGAGAGCTGTTGAACCAAGTCTCTGAAATTCCAACAAAATCTGAATCCTCCTCGTACAACAGTATCTCTAGTTCTCCCATCTTGTCCACCAGGCTCCTGGCATTGGTGAACATGCCACGTAGTTTAGACCGGTCGCATACTGTCTCCTTATTGGGTGTTCTGAGGCAGCAAATAGGACTTGTTACTATACTTACCTCAGGTTTATGTGCTTTAGTCAACCTACCACCAATGCCCCCAATACTACCCTCTGGAATATGTTCCACACTGCCTATCTCTACCTCTGGACCCTCCCCCCGTCACCTAGTTTAAAAGCTCCTCTAACTTTTCGGCCATCTTCACTCACAGCAGATCTGCAACCTCCTCATTTAGGTGCAGTCCATCCCTTCTATAGAACTGGTGACCGACTGAGAAGTCCACCCAGTTATCCAGGAACCCAAACCCCTCCTTTCTACACCAGCTCCCCAGCCACTTGTTTACATCCCTAATCTCCCTCTGCCTTTCTGGTGTGGCACAAGGTACCGGTTGTATTTCTGAGAATATTACCTTGGAGGTGCTTTTCCTAAATTTATCTCCTAAGTCCCTAAAATAATTTGTTAGGACACACCATCTTCCTCTGACTTTGTCATTGGTGCCAACGTGCACCATGACAGCCGGGTCTTCCCCTGCTCCTCCCAGTAATCTGTCCACCAGATCCTTGATCTGCCGAACACTAGTGCCCGGTAGATAGCATACAGCTCGGTGCTTCAGGTCTTTGTCACAGATTGCCCTCTCTGTCCTTCTAAGAATTGAATCCCCTACCAGCAGAATCTGTCTTTCCTTTCTCTTCACTTCCCCCCACTCTCACTGGAGTTCTTCTCCTGACAGCTAATGGAGTCCCTCAGCTCCAGCAGTGCTGGTCCCTGACTGGTTTCACCAATGTCACTCAACTGGGTGTACTTATTGGGATGTTCCAGCCCAGGATTGGCCTCCCTGCCCCTTTCCCCTCTACTCTTCCTGACTGTCACCCATCTACTCTTTTCTAGTGCCTGCACCTCTTTGTTTCCACCCACCTCTGTGCTGGCCCCTGCCATCAGCTGCCGGGTACGTTCCCAGCTCTCCTTTAATATGAAGGGTCTTCCCAGTGCTGACAGTTGCTTCCCTAGATTCAGAACCTGGGCTTCCAGGGAAATAATGTGCTTACATTTTGCACAGCACTATTCTCCCTCGATCCGATGATCAAGGAATGCATACATGCCGCAAGATGTACAATGAGTCGCATCTCCACATCTGCCGGGCATTGTACCTACTAATTTATTGAGGATTGGGGATTATACCCTGTCCAAATGAACTAACAACTAGCTTCCTGACACTAATACTCAACAATATACAGGTATTCAACAATACAATATACAGGTACTCACAGCCCATATGTACTCACAGCCCACATGCACGCACACACAGTTGATTGATTGTTGATTACTCCTTATTTTCTTCACCATGTACTTAGTAATTCAATACATTTCTCTGAGATCTTAAATATTAACATATGATTTTGAATTTATCAAGAGTATCCTCATGCATTATTTCTTCTATACCCCATTTTTAATATACTTTCAGGAGCCATTCTTTCACATTTGAATTTTTTTGGGCATGCCAAATACTTTGGGGTCAACCCTTTAACTGTACTTAATAAATGGGGCACAAGGGAGATCCTACTGGGCCACTGTCATTTCTGTGCTATGGAGCAAAATCTCTAGGGTTCGGTGGATACTTGCTTACCTATTATATCTAGAATGATGTTAGCTATTTTTTCCTACATATATTTTTCGACAGTTCCACCAAAGTTATTGTATATAACCACTTCCTGACCACCCCAGATATACTGCTACAGGGGGATAGTTCTGTGCAGAATCACGTATATATACAAGATTCTGCACTTACAGCGACCCCCTTCTGCTGTGACCAATGAATGTCTGTTGGCACCCACTGATCTTCAGGAACAGAGGCTTGACGGAGCTCTGCCTATGTAAGCAAGGTAGATCCCTGCCCTGACAGGGGGAAAATTATGGATTTTTTCCCCTGCAAAGCAGGGAAAGAAAATCCATCACTTCCCTTAGTAAAATCACCACATAATACACACAAAAACACTGGCTACACACACATTTAACCCTTTGTTCGTCCCTAGGTATTTTACCCCTTCCCACCAAGTGTCATTAGTACAGTGACAGTGCATATTTTTAGCACTGATCACTGTATTAATGTCACTGGTTTCCGCAAAGTGTCAAAAGTGTCAGTTAGTGTACAATTGTCCAGTCCTGCTATAAGTCGCTGATCGCTGCCATTACTAGTCTAAAAAAATAAAATTCCAGCCTATATCATATAGTTTGTAGACGCTATAACTTTTGTGCAAACAAATCAATATATGCTTATTTGGATGTTCTTTACCAAAAATATGTAGCAGAATACATATTGGCCTAAATTGATGATGAAATTAGATTTTTTTCAATTTTTTTATTGGATATGTTTTGTAGCAGAAAGTAAAAATGATAGTTTTCAGTTTTTTTCAAGATTTTTGGTCTTTATTTTTGTGTATAGCACAAAAAAACAACAAAAAAAAGTGCAGAGGTGATCAAATACCACCAAAAGAAAGCTCTGTTTGTGGGGGGAAAAAATAACATTAGTTTTATTTGGGTACAGTGTTGCATGACTGTGCAATTGCCATCTAAATAACGCAATCCAGCCAGCTGGAGCTTTAGTCTCCTATTGTGTGTACAATAGCTTGTAAGGGAAAATTCCTCAATCCACGCTGTACAGCACGGATGGGGAAAACTAATAATTTCTTTCATTTAGCCTGCAGGGTTAAAAATGAAAAATCTTTTTTTTGTTTACAAACCTTTTTTATTAGGTACATAATGGTGGTACAAAATATTATGACATAAGTCCAGTTAATTACGGTATAAAATAATCATCGGAAAATATGGATTATGGTAATATAAAAACATGGAAGAATAATCATTTCTTATATTTAATACATGTGGTAACCGAATGATCAGGTAATGATTTAAGTGTGATTTTAGTGTTTATTAAGTGGTATTGATTGAAGGTTGATTCTCTAAACAAGGTTTAAAAGGTGGTCAGAGTATGTAAACCAGGGGTTCCATTTCTTCTCAAGCAAATGCATGGTGTTGTGTAGGGTGTGACATTTTTTTTCCATGAGATAGATGTTGTTGATCCTAGATTTCAGCTGGGTTATTGGTAGGTCTGAGGATTTCCATTGAAAAGCTACAAGCCATTGAATAGAGACACAGATTGTGTGAACGAGTCTTAGATGGTGAACAGTTAAACCTGGAATTGGTGTGAATAATAGGCAGTTGGGAAAGAGTAAGCCCTTGTACACAGGTTCGGAAATTCCAACCACAAAATGCGTCTGATTTTTTCCAATTGATTTTGTCTGAAACTGGTGTTGCATACACACGGTCGGACAAAGTTGTCGGAAAATCCGTTCATTCGTTACGACGGGACTACGTTCAGGCTAGTAGCCAATAGCTTTGATCTCGTAATTTGATCTGAGCATGCGTGGCACTTTGTCCGATCGGAATTCTCTACAAACGATCGGACAAAGTCCGATCGGATCACGTTGTCGGAAAGTTTTATATCCAGCTCTCAAACTTTGTTGGTCGAACATTCCGACGGAAAAAGTCCGATGGAGTCCACACACGGTCGGATTATCCGACAACACGGTCCAATCGGACATTTTCCGACAGAATTTCCGGTCGTGTGTACAAGGGCTAAATTTTTTATGTTTTTTTCTGATATTCTAGAGGCAAATTTTTCAAGCTGTTTCCATATTAGAGAAACTTTTTCACATTCCCAAAAGATGTGCGAGAAGGAGCCTATGGAATTGCAATGTCTGTAGCATGTTTGGGGAACAGAGGGAAAAATAGAATTTAGTTTTGCTGGTGTGTTAACCATCTTGTTATTAACTTTATTGCAGTTTCCCTAATAGTGATAGATCTGGTGCATGTACAGTATGTAGGTTATTAATGAAGTCTGACCATTTTTCAGGGGGGAGTGATTTATGTTTAATCCTGTTTGTATATATCTTGGATATTAATCCAGGACCTCTTGGTGATCTTGAACATATATTTTCATAAAATGTGGGGGCTTCCGTACCACATGTTGAGAAGTGTGAGTCATAAAAGGATCTTATTTGGAGGAATCTTCTCATTTCAATATTGGGGATGTTGTATTTAGTTTTTAGTGACAAGAAGGAAGTAAATGAGGCGTTTTCAATGAATTTTTTGAGGGTGGTCAAATTATTGTTGATCCACCATGAAAATTAATTTATATCTTGATGGTATGCTATAAATTTTGGGTCTCCTATAAAATAAGCCTGGGGAGATGGGTTAGAAGATATTTTTAATTTTTTGTAGTGTCATTTCCACAACTGATAAGAGTGAGCTACTAATTGTTTACGTTTTTCTTAGGTGTGAATAGGGATTTTATTTACCCATAATAGCCCGGATATAGAATAAGATTGTGTTTAGTCTTTCTCAAATATTACCCATGGAATTTTTGGGTTTGTATGTGCCATTGGGCTATCTGGGACCATCATGCAGCTAGATAATATGACCAAAAGTCAGGGAATCCTAAACCACCTTTTTTTAGGGGATTTGTATAATACTGATTTAGATATACGAGGGTGGGAATCAGACCATATGAATTTATTAATATCCGATTGAAATTTGGTGATTATCAGCTTATTTAATCTTATTGGAAGGGCCCTAAATAAGTATAATAATTTTGGTAGAATAGACATTTTAATGGTAGTTATTTTCTCTAAAAATTATATATAGAATGATTTCCATATTTTCAAGGTCAATCTCAGTTTTTGCAGCATGAGGGAATAATTCTTAGAGGACAAGTTATTGATGTCTGGGGTGAGGTGGATACCTAAATAAGGTAGAACATCTTTAGCCCATGTAAAATTAAATGAAATGCCGATGGTGTCAAATTGAGATGGTGGAATATTTATAGGCATGCCAATGGATTTTGAGACATATATTGTCAATCCTGGTAGCGTAGAGAAAACTTTAAGTGTATTCAATAGGTTTGGTAAAGCTATATTAGGTTGGGTGAGGAATAATAGCATGTCTTCAGCATACATACTGAGTTTTTTTATTTATATATTTTGTTATTAGAGTTGTATCCTTTTATGTCTGCGTGTTGTAAAATAGATCCTGCTTGAGGTTCAATTGCTAAGACGAATAATAAAAGTGAAAGGGGGCAACCTTGTCGAATTCCCTTTCCCACTTTGAAAAAATCACAGTTAACAAAGTTACAGCCTGGTAGTTTTACTCTGGTGGAGGGGTTGTGATAAAAAATTCTCCCTTAAAGCCATATTTTTGAAGAATTAAGTCAAGGTATCTCCAGGTTACGCTATCAAAAGCTTTAATTATGTCAAGACTTAATAACAAAACTGACTGAGATTTGATGTTTGCACCTTGGATTATATTCGTTACCAAACTAATATTGTCCGTGATCTGCCTGCCTGGTATAAATCCAGATTGGTAAAGGGATATCAGTGAGGGGATTATTGTTGATAATCTGGAAAAAAAATTGAGGTCATTATTAATTACTGATTGGTCTATAGTTTTGGGGTAGTGTATGGTCTTTGTTCAGTTTTGGGATTAAGAACATGTTTGCCAACAACATCTCTTTGGGAAATAAATCACCTTTCAAAATGCCATTGTATAGCTTTGTTAGTGTTGGGTTGAGAAGTTGAGGAAATTGTTTATAGTAAAATGAAAAAAATCCATCTGGGCCAGGGGCTGAATTTCTTTTAAGGGATTTGATTATATGAAGGATTTCCTCTTCAGTACAGGGAGCATTTAAAGTGGTTGTAAACTCTTGCAAGCCACTTTGACCTACAGGTAAGCCTAGATTAAGGCTTACCTGTAGGTCCAAGAAATATCTCCTAAACCTACACGGTTTAGGAGATATTTGCCAAAAGACAGGCACCGCGAGTGGCGGCTTATGTGCGCATGTGCGGGAGTGAAGTCATCGCGGCTCCGCCGAATGACAGCGCCGGAGCAGCCAGACCCACCAAGAAGATGGAGGCTCCGTACACAAGGGGACAGTGGTGACTTTGCGGGCTCCTGTGTCAGGTAAGTGACACATAATGGACTACTATGCGATGCATAGTAGTCCATTATGCTTTATTTTTGCAGGGAATCAAAGAGGAAGTAAACCCATCAGGGTTTACTTCCTCTTTAATATGCCAGTGAGGGCATAGGAATTTTGTTTAGCCATTCTAGATTAATGGGATGTTTTGTAGAGGTTGCTTTAAAGAGAAGTTCTGATGCCGCGTACACAAGACCGGACTTTCCGGCAGCCTAGGTCTGACGGTCTTCCTGACGGACTTTCGGTGGAGTTCCGACAGACTTTCCAAATGAACGAACTTGGACACACACAATCACACCAAAGTCCGATGGATTTGAACGTGATCACATACAACCAGACTAGAATTAGGAAGTTCATAGCCAGTAGCCAATAGCTGCCCTATCGTCGGTTTTTGTCATTCGGACTAGCATACAGAGGAGCAGATTTCTGCATAGGAACTGGGTCCGGTGGAAAAATTTCAAACGTTCTATTTCTAAAGTCTGTCAGATTTTTGGACAGCAAAGGTCCGATGGAGCCTACACACGATTGAATTGTCCGACGGATTCGTTCCATTGGACCTTTGCTTTCGAAAAGTCCGGTCACGTGTATGCGGCATGAGTAAAATTTGGTGAATATGGAGAGTATTTCTTGTGGATGGGTGATCAATTGGTTGGTATTATTCTTAAGTTTGTAGACGTGAGTATGATTAATTGTTTGATTTAATTTTTGGGCGAACATTGTATGAGTATGTGTTACTAGATAAGAAAAATGTTGCTTTTGACCAACGGAGTGCTTTTTCAGCTTTGAAAGTGAGTAAAGTGTCTAACTTGTTTTTGGGAGATAAAGGTGTAGATTCCAGGTTCATGTGTGTAAGGCCGCGTACACACGGGCGGACTCTCCGCCCAACTAGGTTCGTCAAACAGTTTGACAAACAGTCCGTTCAAAATTAGCATGAACGGACTTGACCACACACGACGAACGAACAGTCCGCTGAAAACTTGCGCGATGACGTGAACGGCACGTACGACGGGACGAGAAATTCGGCGTCCGATACACTGCAATGCAACCTTCGCCGTGTAAATTCTTTCTGAGCATGCGCGAGACTTAGTTTGCCGAACAAGCCTACACACGAGCGGACTGTCCGCTCAAACCAAGTTTCAGCGGACAGTCTTACGGAAATTCCGAAAAACTTTGTTCGTCAGACTGTCCGCTGAAACTGTCCGCTGAAGCCCACACACGAGCGGACTGTCCGCTGAAACACTGTTCAGCGGACAAAGTTGGACGAACAGTCCGCCCGTGTGTACGCGGCCTTAGAGTGTTCCTTATATAATTTATGAAGATCTTTCGTTAGAGAGTGAATCTTGTCCCATCTCTCTCTGTTGTTTAAAGAGGCTAGTTTGATAAGGCGGCCTCATAAGACCGCTTAAGTGCCAGCCAAAAAAATAATAATTAAAAATCTTAATGTGTATGACTAACCTTTCCTATAAAATTAGGACATATAACCTTTTAAACTGATTTATTTATAGAACCAAATTCACACCCATTTATCAAATAGGTCTTTATATCTGCTTTCTATAATCTACTTGCATGGCAGGGCCCTTGTTAGGAGCAGCTTTACAGCTCAGAGAAGAGTTTGTTGTTATATAATTAAATTTGCTTATTATTTTATCCACACCACCGCTGTCACCCTCAACCTCTACATAACCCCAGATAAATATTGTCAGGGACAGATTGTTTTCACTGATTGGTATTATTCACATATGTTATGTAACTGTGCATGGATTAATGCTTAGATGATACTTTAATTTAATTTTCTAAAGCAATGGCAGGATCAATTTTGTTAATGTGAAACTCCAGGCAGTGAAGAAACTTGATATTTCACGATAATCGTTGTTTTTATACACTTATAAAAATATATGCGTACTCCAAACCCCCAGCACAAGAAACATTTCAGTGATTTCATCTTATTTTCTACCATGTTGCACAATACTAAACATGAGTGTCTGGTTACATTAAAGAGCTTTTCTTAATAAAATGATAAGCTGTAGCAAGCGTAGTCTATTTTAGTGTATTGCCAAGTTTGTCTCCTATAGTCATACCTCCCATTGTCCCACGAATCCCCTCCATCCTCTATTCTTTAACAACTATCTTGCTTTAACAAATTTTTGGGTTTAGTCAAAAAATAAAATAACCATAAAAGCTTGATATACTTACCAGAATTAATGTTTACATTACATACCGGGTCCTAAGTCTCCACCCGTTACGACTGCAGAGTGAAGGTTCTTTATTTGAGGAACACCACCAATGCAGAGACGTGCCAATTCCCATTGGTTGTCCAGTGGTGAGGCCCTCTCAGACTGCAGGAGGCGGCAGTGGCATGATGATATCCAGGGGTGACAACAACACCAGTTGGCAATGGGCTTCACCTTTAGTATTTTTGGAGTGCACTCAGAACTGTTCTATAGAGCTCTACCTCCCGGTAGCTTAACCACTTTAGGATCAGGCCTTTCTCTGACATTTGTTGTTTCCAACTAAAAATCTGTATTTTTTGCTAGAAAATTACTTAGAACCCCCAACCAAACATTATATATATATATATATATATATATATATATATTTTAGCAGAGACCCAAGAGAATAAAATGGTGGGCATTGCAATATTTAATGTAATACTGTATTTGCACAGTGGTCTTTCAAATGCAGTTGAATTAAATGAATTAAACAAAACAGTAAAGTTTGCCGATTTTTTTGTATGATGTGAAAGATGATGTAATGTTATGTGGAGTAAATAGATACCTAACATGTCATGCTTTAAAATTGCTTGAGGAATGGCAACAAACTACAATACTTAAAATCTCCATAGGTGAGGTTTTAAAAAAATGTTTGCAGGTTACCTGTTTAGCGTTACAGAGGTGGTCTTGTGCTAGAATTATTGTATGACATAAAAAAAAATTGCAACAGCCACCATTTTGATCTCCAGGGCCTCTGCTTTCAGAAAAATATTTATTTTGTTTTGTGTTCTGATTTAGCAAAAATTTTTAATTTTAACATGTGTGAAACATAAAAAGATTGCCCTAAGTAAAACATAGATGCATAATACCTGGCCAAGATCTAAAAGCAATACATTTTTCCTATAAACATTTGGACATGAACATGTTCTGCTTACATTCATAAATATCACACAATACGTCTGTTGTTCAGAACATTTACAGTAATTCCCTTGCAGCAGATCTGGTTCTCTACATGCTGAACAATACATCATGTTCCAGAGCTAATAGACCACATTGTGGAAGTGATAACACTGAAGATAATGGAACGGATATTGGAGATTACAAAGAAGTTCAGAATTTCACAGAATTACTTTAACAGCGGGTGGTAAGCTCTATACCTCTGGTGATATTCATTTGATTCTAAAATATCCTTTTTCAGATGGTTATCAAAAATTTTGGTTTGTTTTGTACTTTTTAAAAGAAATACCAGTACTTCCTACTTAGACCCCTTTTACACTGGGACGCTTTAGCGCTGGAAATAGCCTCTGCTAAGTGCCTGAAAACCGTCTCCCATTCATTCAAGTGTGACGTTCCAAAAAATTCTGTAAAAAGCATCTTTGGGGCACTTTAGCACTCCCAAAATGTCCTGCCTATTGGAATGAATGGGCAGCACTTCCGAAGAGCCGCAACACGCACGGTTTTTAACCCCTTCTTTGGGGTTAAAAGCGCCCTGCTAGCGGCTGAAGAGCGCAGTTTAAACAGCAGTAAAGCACCTCTAAAATGAGCAGTGCTTTACCGTGAGCTTGGCCGCTCAAAACATTTGAAACCCATCTTTCAGATAACCTTAACAAAAAAAAAAAAAAACAGCTAACAGAACTACAAGTCAAACTCTTTAATCTTCCAATTAACAGATTATGGATTGGCACTACATAAAAATTACAACTGCACCTGATGATCACCCATAAATACAGTAACATCAGCACCCATAATTGTGGCTCTACCAGCCCTCATAAATGCGGTAACATCAGCCCCCATAAATGCGGTAACATCAGCCCCCATAAATGCGGTAACATCAGCCCCCATAAATGCGGTAACATCAGCAGCCATAAATGCGGTAACATCAGCAGCCATAAATGCGGTAACATCAGCAGCCATAAATGTGGTAACATCCACACCCATAAATGCGATAACATCAGCAGTCATAAATGCGGTAACATCAGCACCCATAAATGCGGTAACATCCACACCCATAAATGTGGTAACATCAGCAGCCATAAATGTGGTAACATCAGACGCCATAAATGCGGTAACATCCACACCCATAAATGCGGTAACATCAGCAGCCATAAATGCGGTAACATCAGCAGCCATAAATGCGGTAACATCAGCAGCCATAAATGCGGTAACATCAGCAGCCATAAATGCGGTAACATCAGCCCCCATAAATGCGGTAACATCACCAGCCATAAATGCGGTAACATCAGCCCCCATAAATGCGGTAACATCAGCAGCCATAAATGCGGTAACATCAGCAGCCATAAATGCGGTAACATCAGCAGCCATAAATGCGGTAACATCAGCCCCCATAAATGCGGTAACATCAGCACCCATAAATGCGGTAACATCAGCCCCCATAAATGCGGTAACATCACCAGCCATAAATGCGGTAACATCACCAGCCATAAATGCGGTAACATTTATGGGTGCTGATGTTGCCGCATTTATGGGTGCTGATGTTACCGCATTTATGGCTGCTGATGTTACTGCACTTACGGGCCATAAATGCGGTAACATCAGTCCCCATAAATGCGGTAACATACATCAGTCCCCATAAATGCGGTAACATCAGCACCTGACTGTACACATGATGATGATCATGACTGTGCTGCTGTACTAGTACCTGCTGCTGCTTGGGGGGGGGGTTCCAATTGTTTTTCTTCTCTCTAGTGTCTGTGTCTCCCTCTTCTCCTGGTCTCCAGCCTCCATGTTCTCCTCAACGTCACCGACCACGTTACTCACAGACCTGGTCACCTAGGACCCTGGGAGACCCCCGAGAAGAAAAACTGAAGCCGCTGGCCCGCTGCGCATAGGAGGGGAGGCGGAGCCTTAGGCTCCGCCTCCCCTCCTATGCGCAGCGGGCCAGCGGCCATTTACTCTATGGCTGCCATTTACTCTATGGCTACGTAGGTGACCCGGGCACTCACTCTGGCCAGAGCAAACTTATCGGCTGCCAGGTGGGGCACCCGGGCGCCTTTCGCTTCCCTCCTCACTCCCTAATGTCATGTTCTGTGCTGGAGCCACGCTCCAGCAGGCCAGTCGTGGTGTCGGAGACAAGATTAGCGTGGGAGGCAGCCGCAAGAGGACGGGTGGGCCCCCATGGCGCCCATGGCACTTGCCATGGCTGCCATACCCTAGGTACGCCACTGGTGAAAGGGGTCTAAGAGCTATGTAGAACACCTGTGCTCTATTGATGCTGATGTAAAATATATCTAAATGTTCGCACCTGCTGCTTCTTCATACTTGTCTACAAAATTCTCAAATCAAAAAACACCTGGCTTATAGACTTCCATGGACTAAATACATTGATTTGTAACCCGCAATTTATAATAAAAAAAATTAAAGTTTCCGTTTTTCATTTTTAGTTGTTCCAACTTTCTCATTTGGAGCAACTGTTCCTCTTTTGAAACTAAATCCCTCGGTCTCTTTTTCCTCCTATGCTGTCCTTCCTAAGTTTTTGCCTGATATAGAGATCTCTGTAAGAAAATATATATTATTAAACACTTGAAAGTATTTTACTACACTAAACCTTATATTTAACCTTTAAATCATTATTTTTTGAAGTTCCAAAATCCATAAATTTAGGTTAACCCAATATTTTTTTTTAACATTAAACTAGAACTATAGGCAAAACATTTTTTTTTATCCCTTTTGGGTAGAGAAAGGGCGGGTCATAACCCCTGCTATTTTATTTTTTGCCATCTGTGTCTCATTGTGAAAATTTCCATTCACTTCCTGTCCAATAGTCAAAACAGGAAGTGAGAGGAAATCCTTGCAATTTAAGGGAATCCCTTGGGGACACCAGGTCCCCATAATTAGTATGTCCATTGCTAAATCCCCCCTCTATTACTTTTTGGGGGACAAACCCAAAATGTGGGATTTTCCTTTACTTTCACTTTCAATGATAATGGTAAACAGAACATATAGAAAGGGCTCATCTACCTAAAGGAGGTCAATACAAACTGACAGGCGTTCTTACCTCTCTCCACTCTATCCAAAACTAAAAAAAAAGTTTTGCCTTAAGTTATACTTTAATCCTCATAGTTGCATTACTGAAGGCATAGTGGGGGGTGTCCTTTGCCTACATACTTCGCACTATAACTCTTTCCCAACTCACCAAGTTAAGAGGTCTGTTTATTGGAGGCCCATAGGCCAGGTGCTTATTTGATTTGAGGATTCTGTAGGTACCAGGGACTTCAGAAGCTGGGTGGGGGTTGAGTTGCCAGTTTTGATAATTACGACTTACTTATCAACAAGGCATACATATACTGGCTGGTAGATGGGGTTCAGATATGATTTGACTAACGAATAACCTCTCTCTCCTTATATGCTTGGCACACATGAGCATAGAGATTTTTGTTACCCGAAGACAATTACCACATAGCTATTAAATGTAAATTCAGAACAAAATTGAACATTAAACTTTTAGTCATATAGGGAGCGCACAGTATAGCTGTTAGACACAACATGTTGCCTATTTGCCATATAATTTTGACCAATCAATGCTGGAACCCTAATTGCTAACTGTGGGACAAATAGATCACCCCAGGCTGCTCGGGCATAGGGCACTGTCTGGCCTAGGAGTGACTCTGAACATCTTTTCCCTTCTCCTTCCTGTTCTTTTTCCTCTTTTCCTCTCCTTTCCTTATTATTTTTATCCTATGTTGTATTTATTTTTTTGCCTCTGTTGTTTTTTTTTCTGCTACAATCTTTGTGATAAGTCACTCTGTGTAGGGTATTAGAGCTTGTGTACTTCACCTTCCCTGTATGACGGAGAACCCATCTATGTTACTCTTGTTATAGTGTTCTCTAAGATATGGCCTATTTTGTTGTACCACCACATGTGCATCTCGTGAAAACTGTAAAATATGTTTCTTGTGACAACAGAGTGTACCGAATTGTAATTTTATAAATGCTTTGTTAATGCTTGTTGTCAGGAGCGTGTATGGAGATTGAGATGCTAAGAGGGCTCCCCTTGCGGCTAGGTGCAGCGTGCTCCTGAAGTTGGGAACAGGAAGCGCGAGATGGATGGAGCAGGCGGAGCTGAACTTGCTGTGTTCAGATGAACAGAGAAACCAGGAGCCAGGCCCAAAGCCATGCACAGATAGATCAGTCCAAAGAGTACAAAGAGAGGCGAGCCAAGGTCAAACACAGGCAGGGTCCAGATACAAGCCAAAGGTCAAGCTGGGAGATCAGGAAGCAGAGGCAGAGTCATGGTACAGGCCAAGGGTCAGACTAGGAGATCAGGAAGCAAGGTCGAAGGCAAGACGGGTCACAATGGGTATCTCAGATCAGGAAGCAAGGTCAAGGTGCACAATGCAGCTGAGGAGATATTCCAGCAAGGTCCTGTAGTTGCAGACTGGCTTAAATAGGGCCACTGGCGCCAGCGTTAGTCACGGCAGTTGTGCGCTGTCACGCACACACAGTATTGCGCATACGTTTGCAGCGGTGTGCGCCAATGCCCCCTGATGAGAACCGGCATGCACCAATGCACGCTGATGCACGGAGCATGCACGTGCAAGTCTTGGGACTCTCTGTGGGCATCCATGAGTGTTCAGGACGGCATTATCAGTACCGTGACTGCCATGTCCCTGACACTTGTACTGTACACCGTTCTATTTTACTCAATAACTTTTTTGAACAAGAAAAAATGTTGCCTAGAAAATATATCTTTTGTACTCTGCCCGTGCCAGCTAACTCCTCTGTATTACAGTGAGACTACTGCCTAAAAAAAATCTTCTACATTGGATTCCTGGATGTCGGATTGCCCGGTCCCATCTGAGCACTGTATTTCCATAGTGACTTGGGAGTCAGTGGTTAGAACCACAAAGATCAGAGGGAGACTAGGCATCCAATACTACTTGAAGTATTGAATACTGAAGATTCTTCAGGCAGTGCCTTCAATTCAGAGGAGATTAGCGATGGCGGTCGCTTCTTGTCCTGCATTGTACCTGATGACATTGGTGAAAGGGGCAATATCATGGCTGGTGGAAGACCGGTAAGAAGAGGTGCTCTGTCGAACTAGCAGAGAGGAGGACTGCACTATTGTTATATTTATTTTTTTAACTGCCCAGACTTGGGCCCTAAACTTTCTAAATATTCATTCATCTGCCCATCCTCCAACCATAGATTGTTTTTCATTCATGGAAGCTATAGTACAGAGAGGGCAGGCATAGTCAACAATCTCGATGAGTGCATGTGAAAGGTCCTTTTGCTCATATTAAACCCTGTGGCACCAGAAGATTATGAGTGCAGGGGTAGGGAGAAATCGGAGGACAGAACGTTTCAAATAAAAACCTCAGCCAGCAGCACAAGGGACACTTCTCTGCTGCATACCTGCAAAGGATTCTTAACCCTTTCATGACTATTTCTGACATTTGGTGTTTACAAGTTAAAATCCATAATTTTTGCTAGAAAATTACTTAGAGCCCTCAAACATTATATATATATATATATATATATATATATATATATATATATATATATATATATATATCTTTTTTTTAGCAGAGAATCTAGAGAATAAAATGGCGATTGTTGCAATATATATATCACACAGTATTTGTGCAGCGGTGTTTTAAATGCAACTTTTGGGGAAAAGGGACACTTTCATGGAATAAAAAAAAACAAAACAGTAAAGTTAGCCCAATTTTTTTGTATAATGTGAAAGATGATGTTATGCCGAGTAAATAGATACCAAACATGTCAAACTTTATAATTGCAGGCACTCGTGGAATGGCAACAAACTACGGTACCTAAAAATCTCCATAGGCAATGTTTTAAATTTTGTTTACAGTTACCAGGTTAGAGTTCCAGAGGAGGTCAAGTGCTAGAATTATTGCTCTTGCTCTGATGATCGCGGCGATACCTCACATGTGTGATTTTAACACCGTTTACATATGCGCGACTTCCGGACGTGCTTTCTTTGCTGCGCGAGCTCGTGGGGACGGGTGTGCTTTACAATTTTTTTTTTAACTATTTTTATATTATTAAGTTGTGTTTATAAAAATACATTTTTGATCACTTTTATTGCTGTCACAAGGAATGTAAACATCCCTTGTGACAGTAATAGGTGGTGACAGGTACTCTTTATGGAGGGATCTGGGGTCTAAAAGACCCCAAATCCCTCCTTTGTACTTCAAAGTATTCAGATCGCTGTTTTCGGTGATTCTGAATACTGTATATTTTTTTAAAACCGGCGCCATTGGCAGCCGAGTAAACAGGAAGTGACGCTGTACCGTCACTTCTGTGTTTACAATCAGGAGGCTGGAACGAAGCTGTTTCTGGCTTCATTCCAGTTTGTCTCTAGCCAACAGAAGTAGCGGATTGTCGATTGGGTCTACCGTGTCACCGGGAGGCCTGGGAAGAGCGGCGAGAGGCGGCGGGAGGGGGGATGTTCCCTCCTGCTCCTCCGGGATAACAACTGAGCGCATCTGTTGTTATCCTTGGATAGCCGATCACCCGATCTAAACAACGGTACTGGGATGATGCCTGCAGCTGCAGGCGTGATCCCAGTATAACCCCCGAAAGCCGAGTATGCACATCTATGTACGCTCGGCGGGAATAGGTTAAAGCCAAATAGCTAGTGTTACAGTATGGTCAAGCAACTTGGGTGCAGGTAACATTTGGCAGTTTCCTAGGTAGTTTGGACTGGCTTATCCTGCTCTCCAGATTGTCGTCCAATGAGTCTAGGCGATCTAAGAACTCCTGTTGATTGGTCCATGCTCCTTTAAAGGTGGAGTATGATATTATGGAATGCAGTGCACACAAAAATAAGTGTAATCAAATTAGGAAACATGGCCTTTAACCACTTTCCACCCAGCCTATTGTCAAATGACAGCTGGGCAGGACTTTTGTCATTCTGGGTGAACGTCATATGATGTCCTCCTAGAACGAGACATGCAGCGCCATGATCCAGCTGTGTCCACCGGTGACTGATCCGCATACCAGACCGCTGCCAGTACCACGAGATCGCTAGGACCAATCACAGCAGATCACACAACAATTGTAAATAATGGATTGCTTCCTTTCATGCAATTCATTGTGTACAATTGTGTTGCTAGCTGTGATTGGTCACAGTGATCATATGGAGTCAATCACAGCCCATCTGTGCCACGTGATTAGATGTGGCCAATCGTAGCTAATCACAACAACACAGACTGAATGAATTAATTTCATTCAGTAAAAATGGTTGCTTATACCAGTGAAATTCACTGCTCTCCAGATTGTCGTCCACTGAGTTAGGTGATCTAAGAACTCCTTTTGATTGGTCCATGCTCCAATCACAGCAGATCACATGACAATTGTAAATAATGGATGGCTTCCTTTCATGCAATTCATTATGTATTCATGCAATTCATTGTGCAATTGTGTTGCTAGCTTTGATTGGTCACAGTGATCATATGGAGTCAATCACAGCCCATCTAACTGGTATAAGCATTCATTATGTGTAAACAAATGAAAACAAAAATCCTGATCACTTCTCCAGAGTGATATTACTATTACTAGTGCTATGGTAACACTGTATTGCTCTGGTCACAGTGTGGTGTGTTAAAAAAAAAAAAATCATAAAAAAAAGGAAATTTAATAGTAGTGATGGACGAACTTCCGACGGGACGTTTTGCGAACACGAACCGCGAACGTGGGCAAAAGTTCGCGAACCGCAAAGTTTGCGGCGGGCCCCATTGACTTTAATGGCAGGCAAACCTTAAAAACCTACAGGTCATATTTTCAGCCACAAAATACTTACTAGATGTGCACACATAGTCCCACCACATGGACACTGACATAACAAAAGTATTAAGTGAATCTGGGATCGATAACGACAAGCATTCTTTTTTTATCTGTGAAATTTTGACAATTCAGGAGCGCATGAAGGCCATGGAGGAGAGGAAAGGTCAGGGCAGGCTATGAAGATGGTGCAGGAGATGATCACCTGAACCATGATAGAGAGCACTGACACCACACCAGCACAGTGATAGAGAGCACTGACACCACACCAGCACAGTGATAGAGAGCACTGACACCAGCACCATGATAGAGAGCACCAGCACCATGATAGAGACTGTCCCTCAGTCCCTACACTGATAAAAGACAGCTGCAGAATCGGGCAGCAGTCAAGTATAATATTCTTTCCATATTTGAAAGAAAGTAGATTATACGTGTACAACCCTATATACTGTACACCTATACCAGTCCTTAAAAGGACCTTTGTGGACCTAGTAACTAGTGATTTTCAGACTGTCCCTCAGTCCCTACACTAACAAAAGATAGCTGCAGAATCGGGCAGCAGTGCACTCAGCAATCACCAGCACCCTATATACTGTACACCTATACCAGTCCTTAAAAGGACCTTTGTGGACCTAATAATAATAGCTAGTGATTAAACTGACTGTCCCTGCTCCACACAGCATCCTGTCCCTACACTGACAAAAGACAGCTGCAGAATCAGTCAGCAGTGCACTCAGCAATCACCAGCCCAGCAGTGCACCAGAACCCTATATACTATACACCTATACCAGTCCTTAAAAGGACCTTTGTGGACCTAGTAGCTAGTGATTTGCAGACTGTCCCTCAGTCCCTACACTGATAAAAGACAGGTGCAGAATCGGGCAGCAGTCAAGTATAATATTCTTTCTATATTTGAAAGAAAGTAGATTATACGTGTACAACCCTATATACTGTACACCTATACCAGTCCTTAAAAGGACCTTTGTGGACCTAGTAGCTAGTGATTTGCAGACTGTCCCTCAGTCCCTACACTGACAAAAGACAGCTTCAGAATCGGGCAGCAGTGCACTCAGCAATCACCAGCACCCTATATACTGTACACCTATACCAGTCCTTAAAAGGACCTTTGTGGACCTAATAATAATAGCTAGTGATTAAACTGACTGTCCCTGCTCCACACAGCATCCTGTCCCTACACTGACAAAAGACAGCTGCAGAATCAGTCAGCAGTGCACTCAGCAATCACCAGCCCAGCAGTGCACCAGAACCCTATATACTATACACCTATACCAGTCCTTAAAAGGACCTTTGTGGACCTAGTAGCTAGTGATTTGCAGACTGTCCCTCAGTCCCTACACTGATAAAAGACAGGTGCAGAATCGGGCAGCAGTCAAGTATAATATTCTTTCTATATTTGAAAGAAAGTAGATTATACGTGTACAACCCTATATACTGTACACCTATACCAGTCCTTAAAAGGACCTTTGTGGACCTAGTAGCTAGTGATTTGCAGACTGTCCCTCAGTCCCTACACTGACAAAAGACAGCTTCAGAATCGGGCAGCAGTGCACTCAGCAATCACCAGCACCCTATATACTGTACACCTATACCAGTCCTTAAAAGGACCTTTGTGGACCTAATAGTAATAGCTAGTGATTAAACTGACTGTCCCTGCTCCACACAGCATCCTGTCCCTACACTGACAAAAGACAGCTGCAGAATCAGTCAGCAGTGCACTCAGCAATCACCAGCACAGCAGTGCACCGAATCCTATATACTGTACTACACCTATACCAGTCCTTAAAAGGACTTTTGTGGACCTAATAGCTAGTGATTTGTGTCACTACAGTCTCTCCCTGCTCCACACAGCGTCCTGTCCCTACACTGACATAAGACAGAATGTGAAAAGGCTGCCAGATCAGGTCTATTTATAAGGTAGGGGGAATGTCCAATTGTCCATGTGCTGAAATGTCTCAATTGGCTGTCCTGTACCCCATGATGGATGTGTCATCATGGGTCAAAGTTCTTTTACAATGTAAACGCGTATGTCCGCCGGGCGAACAGCGCCAGTCGTCCCCCGGTTTGGTGAATCGTGAACACGCAAAGTTCGCCGCAAACCGACCTCCGGGCGAACCGCAAGGCCACCTCTATTTAATAATATGATGAGTGCAGTGATGGTCAACAGTGCCCATCACTGCACTGGTGACAGTATGCAAAAAACAAAAATTGAGAATTTTTTTTTTTAACCACTTGACATTCGTGCTATGGCCGAATGATGGCTTCCCCTGTGCATGCTCCCTGCGTGCGCCCTATAGTTCACCGAGTCACTGAGACCACTCCCGGCCCCTTACCATGTAATCAGCTGTCAGCCAATGACAGCTGATCACATGATGTTTTATGACCACGCAATTGTTCTTCAAAATGCATCAGCGCTGAAAGCTGAAAATTGGGGGTTTGTGCCCAGTAAGCAAGTGATTAATTGCTTGATTTTACAAAAAATTTTGAAAAAATGACAACTTCAAAAAACTCGCCATGCTTCTTACAAAGTACATTGGACTGTCTACTTTCCTAAAAGGGGTAATTTGGGGGATATTTGTACTGTCCTGGTATTTTTAGACCTCAAGAAACAAGATCGGCCTGTCATTACATCGGGATCGATCAATTTTCATATATATACCATAGTTTGTGGACTCTATGCCTTGTACACACAGTCGGACATTCCAACAACAAAATCCGTCGGATTTTGTCCAGCGGATTTTGTCCGAAACTGGTTTTGCATACACACGGTCGGACAAAGTTGTCGGAATATCCGATCGTTCGTAACGTGATGACGTAATTTCGTTACGACAGGACTAGGTTCAGGCTAGTAGCCAATAGCTTTGGTCTCGCAATTTGATCTGAGCATGCGTGGCACTTTGTCCGATCGGAATTCTCTACAAACGATCGGACAAAGTCCGATCGGATCATGTTGTCGGAAAATTTTATAGCCCAGCTCTAAAACTTTGTCGGTCAGATATTCCGATGGAAACAATCCGATGGAGCCCACACGCGGTCGGCCCACACATTATCCGACAACACGGTCCGATCGGACATTTTCCGTCGGAATGTCCGACCGTGTGTACAAGGGCTATAACTTTCCTATGGACTAAATAATACACACTGACTTGGGTTACTTTCACCAAAGAAATGTAAATTTTATGAAAAAAGATTACCGGTATTTATTTTTAAAATATTATAACAGAAATATTTTTTTCAACATTTTTTTTGGTTTATCTAGCAAAAAATAAAAAACCCAGTGGTGATTAAATACCACCAAAAGAAAGGGTCTATTTGTGTGAAAAAAAAAGATAAAAAATTCATATGGGTGTGTTTGGCATTCAAAGTGCGACATTGCTGAAAGCGGAAAATCGGCCTGGGCAGGAAGAAGGTGAAAGTGCCCGGTACCGAGGTGGTTAAAGGACATTAGTGTACACAACTAAGCTGGCATATTGCTGTAGCTACGGTTTGCTTATCCTTTACTTGAAAATCTGGCCTATAAATTGCAGGGGGCACACATGGATCATAGACAGTGTCCCCTCCCCACAATGGTGACTGCTAATTTGGTGCATGAGTAGTCATCTAATCATAAAACAGGGACCGACCTGTACGCCTGCCAATATAAATACATTTGCATCGTATAAAACTGTCTGAGTGTTACTTAGTTACATATCTCTCTACAAGATTATATTCGGAAAAATGAATCCAACATAGCAATGCTCAATATTTCATGAGTCAACATTGGTTGGCAAGAAGAAGCCTGATTTGCTTCACAGTCAAATTGCTGTCTTCCCACATGGCTCATTATGCTCAGCCTTATCAATAATTTATTTTAATTTCTTAGGAATTCATTTTATTTTATCGTCTTCCATGGGAGATGCCTTTCCATGTTGAATTAATAAAGTTTTGGAACAGCAATAAATGAAAATATAGAACTGTGACATGCCAAACCTCACTGGTAAAAGTAGGTCACCTATAAGGTATCACAGTAATTTTTCTGAAAAATTACCACTCACCGTGAGTTGCTGTCATCCCATTATATGTTATTTGCTGTAATCATCCACTTATATACCATACATGTAGCCTGAACCAGTGCTGGCAAGGAAAAATGTATTGACTTGTGATAGTACTGATCTCAGCAACAAATCCTGTTGTGTCAGTTAGTACCGTTAAGTAACATTTGGACTAATAGAGACCTTTTAGGCTTATTAGAGGCTATATTTCTCCCTACAAACCACCGTAGGCATTATGAAGGTTCTAATATGACTAACTACTCAGCTTACAATCTTATGTAGTGAGCTGGGTGTGTTTTCCATATTTGTCAGAGAAATGGTAACGTAATAGAAACCAGTCTTCTACAGTAATAACATACAAGGGAATTGTTGCATGATTGTGTTATCCTAATTGCAGCCAAATATTTTACTACACCAAGGAAGGGTTGGAAAATAATGGAGAAACAGACAGCAACAAAAGTACTTTACAGTAGGCATGAGAAGAGTTAGAACCCCATTTTTTACTGTTGTATGCATCCACGCATCCTGTGCAACCACTGGAATGGGAAATAAAGGTACATTTCCCCAATGGAGGCATAACAAATAAAAACTTATGTAGCACTGACTCCCGAAGGAGTGGCTGGTTTGATTTGGGCCTGCACTCTGGTAATAACACCCCACTAACTTGGCTCTATATCCCCTTGACACAGCTGTGGTGCAATACAATACAGTAAAATATAATACAATGCACGGTACCTTTATTATAACCTCAGTATCCACTGGCTCCACCTGCTGGGAGAAAACAGTACGCCACACAACTGGATGCTTAAACAACAGTGTATTTTACTGCGAAATTATTCAAAGAGGTGATTACAGTAATTGTGCTGTCATCCCAACATAGGACAACAGTACAATGGGAGTCAATATAAACAATATCAAACAATATACATATAAATACCCGGGAGCTTCCCTTACTTTTTAAGCTACGCGTGAGACCTCACTTAAAGTACTTGGTCGTTGGTCTTCTTGTCTTCACTAGCTAAAATAATTCCTTTTGATTTGTAATCCACAGATTAAAGTAGGTTAAGTTGAGGTAAAGGTGCTCCTGATATAACTTCAGTACTTATTCTACAAGGCTTGTGATATCAGAGTAGGTAGGCCTCAAGCCTGCTCAGTGTCAGTTGCTCTGCTCCTCCTCCCTGGAACTATAAATCCCAGTGAGGCCTGTGTATGAATCTAACTGCATGTGAAAGTTAATAAACTGTGGGCCGTGACCCGCTCACCAACTGGATCGGAGCTCTGTGTAGTAGCTTTGGTCTGGTGACTGCAGCTTGCTTCTCCATCAGCTGGGCCCGTCGCTCTGCTGGGTGACCCCGGTCCTCTGATGCTGAAACGAGTGTCTCTGGATCTCTCCAATCCGGTCACTGTCTCTCTGGCGCCGTCAGATCACTCGCACAAACAAGCGAGATTTGCATTCCGCAAAGGCTGTGGGCCCTGTCTCCGGGAGGACCTTCACACAAGAGACCCAAAATGGCCGCTTAGGGTCCCTCTATGTCCTACCCAGCATGCACTGCCAGAGAAAGTGTTCATGGGTAGGTCATCAAGCCTCCTGGGCAAAAGGATCAACCCTCTGATCAAAACAACAGTCACTTCCTGTATATCTCTTTTGTGCTTTTTTCAAAGCAATAAACATTTAAGTTCAGTACAAGTATTTGGCCACCAGATGGCGCCAAATATTAAGCCATAGAAATGTCCATAGACTTTTGATTATTACATGGAAACACTTTAAAGAGGAAGTAAACCCTGATGGGTTTACTTCCTCTTTTATTTCCCTGCAAAGGTAAAGCATAATGGACTACTATGCATCGCATAGTAGCTCATTATGTGTCACTTACCTGACACAGGAGCCAGCGAAGTCGCCGCTGTCCCCTGTAGTCCGCCGCATCCATGTTGCTTGTGGCGTCTCGCAGCTCCGACCAATCACAGCGGCGCAACCGCGATGACGTCACTCCCGCGCATGCGCACGGGAGTCGCGCCTCGCAGCTCCGCCGCTGTCATACGGCGAAGCCGCGATGACGTCACTCCCGCGCATGCGCACGGGAGTCGACAAATTTGGCAAATCCATTCTTGGATTTGCCGCATTTAGTGCGCATGCGCGCCGCTGTCTACGGCGCATGCGCCGTAGACAGCGGTGCCCATTTTCGGGCAAATATCTCCTAAACCATATAGGTTTAGGAGATATTGCTTGGACCTACAGGTAAGCCTTAATCTAGGCTTACCTATAGGTCCAAGTTGTTTGGAAGGGTTTACTTCCTCTTTAATAAATAATAAACAAGCATGTCAGCGCTACACTTAAAATACGTTTTATTCTGTCCCCACTCTTTTCAGCCCTAAAAAAACATTTTAACTAGAGTTATACTTCGCTCTTCCATATTCTTGAAGTAAACCTTTGGCACCGAAAAGCTAATAAACTTCTTTTCAGCAGGAGGTAGAAATTGATGGTCCTCAGATCACCAAGGACAATTGCATGCAGACTATCAGAAAATGTTAGCTTCATTGTACAAATGGTTTGAGACATGGACCCAGGCAGGGAGTGGTTTCTAGACATGTGCAGAGTGAAATATTTCATTTCGGAATTTCGTTTTCATCCGAAAAATTAATTTATTTAGTTACTCCCGAAATTCGTTTTTATTTATTTCGTTTTCCGTTCAAAAATTGCATTGGTCTGAAAATCCACATGAATTACGGTCAAATCTGTCTTTGAAGGCTTATGGTGTCTGTCGAATGTATAAAGGAGATTAGACGGAGCTAGTATATAGCATACTTCGTGTGAACTTTAGCACCCTATCAAAGTCTATGGGACTCCAATGTTGAAAATCTAAAGTGCTAATTTTAAAGGCTAATATGCAAGTTATTGTCCTAAAAAGTGTTTGGGGACCTGGGTCCTGCCCCAGGGGACATGTATCAATGCAAAAAAAAGTTTTTAAAGCGTCCATTTTTTCGGGAGCAGTGATTTTAATAATGATTAAAGTGAAACAATAAAAGTGTAATGTTCCTTTAAATTTCGTACCTGGGGGTGTCTATAGTATGCCTGTGAAAAGGCGCATGTTTCCCGTGCTTAGAACTGTCCCTGCACAAGGTGTCATTTCTGCAGGAAAAAAAGTCCTTTAACCACCTCAATACAGTGCAGTTACACCCCCTTCCTGACCAGACCAATTTTCAGCTTTCAGCGCTCTCACACTTTGAATGACAATTACTCAGTCATCCAACACTGTATCCATATGAAACTTGCGTCCTTTTTTCCACACAAATAGAGCTTTCTTTTAGTGGTATTTAATCACTAGTGGGTTTTTTATTTTTTGTGCTATAAATAAAATAAAACGTAAATTTTGTGAAAAAAATGCCTTTTTCTTCGTTTCTGTCATACATTTTTGCTAATTAGTAATTTTTCTTCATAAATTTTGGCCAAAATTTATACTGCTACATATCTTTGGTAAAAATAACCCACATTAGTATATATTATTTGGTCTTTGTGAAAGTTATAGAGTCTACAATCTATGGTGCCAATCACTGAAAATTGATCACTTCTGATCAGGCCTTCAGTACATCAGGTGTACCTAATTTCTTGAGACTCTAACTAGTCAGGAAAGTACAAATACCCCCCAAATGACCCCTTTTTACAAAGTAGACATCCCAAGGTATTAAGTAAGTAGCATGGTGAGTTTTTTTAAGTTGTCATTTTTTCCCACAATTCTTTGCAAAATGAAGATTTTTTATTTTTTTTTATTTTTTTTTACTAAATTGTCATATTATCAGGTTATTTCTCACACACAGCATATGCATACAACAAATCACACCCCAAAATACATTCTGCTACTCTTTCCGAGTACGGCGATACCACATGCGTGAGACTTTTGCATAGCCTGGCCACATACAGAGCACCAACATTGATGTAGTACCTTCAGACGTTCTACGAGCAAAAATGACGCATCTCATTTCTCAACCACCTATTACACTTTTGAAGTCCCTGGAGTACCAGGACAATGGAATTTCCCATAAAATGACCCCATTTTGGAAAGCAAACACCCCAACGTATAATCTGTGAGGCATAATGAGTCTTTTGAATGGTTAATTTTTTTCCAAAAGTTTTTGGAATATGTGGAAAAAAATTAAAACGCATTTTTTTTTACACAAAATTGTCAATTTATAAGATATTTCTAACACATAGCATGTATATAGCAAAAATTACACCCCAAAATACATTCTGCTACTCTTCCCGAGTACGGCGATACCACATGTGTGAGACTTTTACACAGCCTGGCCACATACAGAGCACTAACATTGATGTAGTACCTTCAGACGTTCTATGAGCAAAAATTACGCATCTCATTTCTCAACCACCTATTACACTTTTGAAGGTCCTGGAGTACCAGCACAATGGAATTTCTCATAAAATTACCCCATTTTGGAAAGCAAACACCCCAACGTATAATCTGTCAGGCATAATGAGTCTTTTGAACGGTTCATTTTTTTCCAGAAGTTTTTGGAATATGTGGAAAAAAATTAAAATGCATTTTTTTTTTACACAAAATTGTCAATTTATAAGATATTTCTAACACATAACATGTATATAGCAAAAATTACACCCCAAAATACATTCTGCTACTCCTCCCGAGTATGGCGATACCACATGTGTAGGACTTTTACACAGCCTGGCCACATAGAGAGGCCGAACATTGAAGTAGTACGTTCAGGCGTTCTAGGAGCATAAATGACACATCTCATTTCATTCCTACCATCACACTTTTGAAGGTCCTGGACCACCAGGACAGTGAAATTACCCACAAAATGACCCCATTTTGGAAAGTAAACACCCCAACGTATATTCTATGAGACATGGGCTGCAAATAGGTACTCGGGTACTCTGATGGACTGGAGATAGGTACTCGGGTACTCTGATGGCCTGGTGACAGGTACTCGGGTACTCTGATGGCCTGGTGACAGGTACTCGGGTACTCTGATGGCCTGGTGACAGGTACTCGGGTACTCTGATGGCCTGGTGACAGGTACTCGGGTACTCTGATGGCCTGGTGACAGGTACTCGGGTACTCTGATGGCCTGGTGACAGGTACTCGAGTACTCTGATGGCCTGGTGACAGGTACTCGGGTACTCTGATGGCCTGGTGACAGGTACTCAGGTACTCTGATGGCCTGGTGACAGGTACTCAGGTACTCTAATGGCCTGGTGACAAGTACTCAGGTACTCTGATGGCCTGGTGACAAGTACTCAGGTACTCTGGTGGCCTGGTGACAGGTACTCTGATGGTTTGGTGACTGGTATTTGGGTACTCTGAAGGGCGGTGACAGGTACTCATATGGACTGTGACAGTTACTCGGGTACTCAGATGAACTGTGACAGGTACTCAGGTACTCAGATGGACTGTGACAGGTACTCGGGTACTCAGATTGACTGTGACAGGTACTCGGGTACTCAGATGGACTGTGACAGGTACTCGGGTACTCAGATGGACTGTGACAGGTACTCGGGTACTCAGATGGACTGGAACAGGTACTCGGGTACTCTGATGGCCTGGTGACAGGTACTCGGGTACTCTGATGGCCTGGTGACAGGTACTCGAGTACTCTGATGGCCTGGTGACAGGTACTCGGGTACTCTGATGGCCTGGTGACAGGTACTCGGGTACTCTGATGGCCTGGTGACAGGTACTCGGGTACTCTGATGGCCTGGTGACAGGTACTCAGGTACTCTGATGGCCTGGTGACAAGTACTCAGGTACTCTGATGGCCTGGTGACAGGTACTCTGATGGTTTGGTGACTGGTATTTGGGTACTCTGAAGGGCGGTGACAGGTACTCATATGGACTGTGACAGGTACTCGGGTACTCAGATGAACTGTGACAGGTACTCGGGTACTCAGATGGACTGTGACAGGTACTCTGGTACACAGATGGACTGGAACAGGTACTCGGGTAATCTGATGGGCTGTGACAGGTACTCGGTACTCTAATGGACTGTGACAGGTACTTGGTACTCTAATGGACTGTGACAGGTACTCGGTACTCTAATGGACTGTGACAGGTACTCGGTACTCTAATGGACTGTGACAGGTACTCGGGTACCCTGATGGACCGTGACAGGTACTCGGGTACCCTGATGGGCCGTGACAGGTACTCGGGTACCCTGATGTGCCGTGACAGGTACTCGGGTACTCTGATGTGCCGTGACAGGTACTCGGGTACTCTGATGTGCCGTGACAGGTACTCGGGTACTCTGATGGGCCGGGACAGGTACTTGGGTACTCTGATGGGCTGGGACAGGTACTCGGGTACTCAGATGAACTGTGACAGGTACTCGGGTACTCTGATGGGCTGGGACAGGTACTCGGGTACTCAGATGGGCTGGGACAGGTACTCGGGTACTCTGATGGGCTGGGACAGGTACTCGGGTACTCAGATGGGCTGGGACAGGTACTCGGGTACTCAGATGGGCTGGGACAGGTACTCGGGTACTCTGATGGGCTGGGACAGGTACTCGGGTACTCTGATGGGCTGGGACAGGTACTCGGGTACTCTGATGGGCTGTGACAGGTACTCAAATACTCTGATGGACTGTGACAGGTACTCTGATGGACTGTGATTTACAGGTACTATGAGGGGTGGTGACAGGTCCTCTTTATTGGGGGGGGGGTCAATCAGTATGTTTGGTGTACACTGTATGCGGTAACGAGATGTTACCGCAATCTCCTCCTCACACACGATCGGTGTGTGAGGAGGAGAACCCGGTAACATCCCGTTACCGCGGTTTGTTTACATTTTAGTGATCGGCTGTGAAAGGATCACAGCCGATCACGTGGGTAAACAGCCGGCCAATGACTGTTTATCAGTGTCGGTGACGAGCAGTGTTCCCGGGGAACACGCTGCCACCGACGTGCACGCGCGTTTGCATAACGAATGGCTGTTCACCCCCTTCGGTGGCGAGCGGGGTCTCCGTGACACGCCGCCACCGAAGAAACAGGGATGCGCGCACGATCGCGCGCATCCCTGTTTAAACGGGAGGCCGTCATATGACGGCCTCCCGCCACAATAGGTGCGCCGCCTGGCCGTCATTTGACGGCCGGCGGTCAGCTACTAGTTAAAGTCACTCGCAGCTATAATGAATTGTCGGCTCCCGTAATACAGAGAACACTCATTGAAAGTCATTGATAAAAAAAAAAAGTGTGGGGTTCCCCCAAATTCAATTACCAGGCCCTTCAGGTCTGGTATGGATATTAAGCGGAACCCTGTGTCAAAAAAAAAAAAAAAATTGACGTGGGGTTCCCCTTAAATATCCATACCAGACCTTTCAGGTCTGGTATGGATATTAAGGGCAACCCCACGTCGAATTAAAAAAAGAAAATTGATGTGGGGGTCCCCCTAAAAATCCATACCAGACCCTTTATCCGAGCACGCATCCTGGCTGGCTGCAGGAAAAGAGGGGGGGACGAGAGAGCGCCCCCCCTGAACCGTACCAGGCCACATGCCCTCAACATTAGGAGGATGCTTTGGGGTCCACCCCAAAGCACCATGTCCCCATGTTGATGGGGACAAGGGCCTCATCCCCACAACCCTGGCCGGTGGTTGTGGGGGTCTGCAGGCGGGGGGCTTATCAGAATCTGGAAGCCCCCTTTAACAAGGGGACTCCCAGATCCCGGCCCCTCCCCTGTTTGAAATGGTAAGGGGGTACAAAAGTACCCTTACCATTTCACAAAGAAAGTGTAAAAAATTGTTAAATAAGACAAACACACTTTTGAAAAAGTCCTTTATTAAAAATAAAAAAAAATTAAAAAAGATTCCAGCGGTGGTAATCCACTCTTGCTATCCAGCGACGGATGATCATCTCTCCAGCGATG
Source organism: Lithobates pipiens (assembly GCF_037356315.1). NCBI lineage: Eukaryota > Metazoa > Chordata > Amphibia > Anura > Ranidae > Lithobates > Lithobates pipiens. The sequence goes on from NW_027507790.1 coordinate 228,646,989, forward strand.
GCTGATCTGATCCAGCGCAGCAAATCTATCCATCTTCTGTCTCCACGGAGGAGACACTGCGGGATCCCGGCGGCCTGATGTTTCTTATATGCGGAGGGCGGGGCCACACGTCACCTGACCTCGCCCCCTCTGACCCGAATGGCTTCCCCAATGACGTATGGGTGACCCCACCCCCCTCTGATGTAACGCAGGTTTCCGTTACATACTTTTTGAGCAGTACTAATTAGCATTTGTTCATTTGTTCACTTATTCATAGCTAAGATAACCCAAAGAAATTCCTTTCTGTTGGTTCATGGAGCCTGATGTGTTGAGTTGTGAGATTGTTGGAAGGGGTTAAATTATTCCCTTAGCTTGGAAACCTTCTCAACCGTAGTGGTATATTGACCCCGCCCTTCTGGAAAAACTCTATATATGGGGTGGTTGGAGTCTAGGGAGAGATAAAGAATTGTGCACCTGACTGAAGAGAGATGTAGCAGAGCCAAGTCGACCCCTGTTAGGTTCCCCCATGTGGGTTTCCCTAGTTATAGGCTTTGATATATGAGACACCCAGCACTGATGCAAAGGAAATAAGGACATAACATTGTACCAGAGGATATGGGTTTCCCGCAGTGAAAACAGAGGAGGCTTTATTGCCTTGCTAATGTTTAGAAGATGTATTCTTTAATTGCCAAGCAAAAGAAGACATTTGCTTCTGGCTATAGATGTGTTATTTCAACAGAATTTCTGGATACCTCAGTGGAAGTGTGTACAGTAGGCAAGTACACAGTTGGCCACAGGCAGCTGAATGGAAGCCATTCTGGTTTATTATACAAATGCTGGTGCACGGGATCTTGATTATAATGTATACAGTGTAAGCATAATTGGATTGGGAGTGGTGGTTATATAAAGCGGTCACCCTCATAGCAGTAAAGATCAAACCCCTCTATGGAACACACATCAGGTGACCTGACCCTCCATGTTTCATGGAGCTTCAGATGTTCTGCTGGGCTAAGCCCTAAGTTAGAACCATGAATTAAATACAAGACCTTGTAACAAGAGTACTCCTGACCAGCTAGCTATGGATCAATGTTCTTATGGACTAAAGGGATGGTGTACAAGAGGGTTTCCAGTCCACCATCCTTACACGTTACAGAGTTACATATAGAAGTCGAGGTTGAAAAAAGACACAAGTCCATCAAGTTCAACCTATGTGTGTGATTTCATGTCAGTATTACACTGTACATATATCCCTGTGGTCATTCAGGTGCCTATCTAATAGTTTTTTGAAATTATTGATGCTCCCCGCGAAAACCAACGCCTATGGAAGAGAATTCCACATCCTAACCGCTCTTACAGTAAAGAACCCTCTACGCAGTTTAAGGTTAAACCGCTTTTCTTCTAATTTTAGAAAAAGTGTCTTTTTAAATTCCCTTTCGCAGAAAAGCTATATCCCTATTGTGGGACCACCGGTACGGTATTTATACATTGAAATCATACCCCCTCTTAAGCGTCCCCTCTCCAGAGAACAAGTTCAGTGCTTGTAACCTTTCCTCATAACTAAGGTCCTCCTGTCCCTTTATTAGTTTTGTTGCCCTTCTCTGGACTCTCTCCAGTTCCAGCACATCCTTCCTGAGGATTGGTGCTCAGAACTGGACAGCATACTCCAGGTGCGGCCAGGCCAGAGTCTTGTAGAGTGGGAGAATGATTGTTTGATGTCTGGAGTTACTTCCCTTTTTAATGCATGCCAATATTCTGTTTGCTTTGCTTGCAGCAGCTTGGATTTGCAAGAAATTGCTGAGCCTGTCATCTACTAGGACGTCAATTTTGCTTGGGAGCCACATCGCATACTGCGCAATTGTCAGTTAAAGCGACGCAAAAAGTGTTCTGGTCTTTGGCCAGCCAAATTGTCCGGGGCTTAAGTGCTTAAGGACCGTCAGGTGCAAGCCATCTGGTCCCGGTGACCTATTAATGTTAAGTTTTTCTAGTCAATTTCTAATTCTGTCCTCTGTTAGCCATGAGGGTGCTTCCTATGACATGTCATGAGGATAAACATTGCAGTTTTGATTACTGAAGCCCTCCGAATCCCTCATGAAGACTGAGGGGAAGAATAAGTTCAATACCTTTGCTATCTCTCCATTCTTTGTAACCAGATTCCCTTCATCCTTCTTTATGGGACCAATATGATCTGGCCTTCCGTTTCTTACTATTTATGTACATAAAGAATTTCTTGGAATTATTTTTACTCTCCTTGCTATGTGCCTTTCGTGTTCTATCTTAGCCGCCCTGATTGTACCCTTATCTTTGTTGCTGCATTATTTTCAAAGTTGGAATGCTGATGATGATCCCTCAACCTTGTATTTTTTGAAGGCCTTCTCCTTTGCGTTTAAATGCATTTTTACATTGGAGTTAAGCCACCCAGGACTTTTATAAGGTTCTTTTAAATGTATTTCCCATTGGGATGCACTGGCTAATGCACTTATTTAATATGCTCTTAAAGCATACCCATTTTTTTCATGTTCTTTGTTCCTAAGATTGTATCCCAATTATTATCTTCTAGCAAGGATCATAGTTTACGGAAGTTGGCACTTTTGAAATTCAGTGTCTTTGTATTCCCCTTTGTTTCCTATTTGTGTGATTTATACTAAAACAAATTGACCTGTTATCGCTGTTTCCTAAATTGCCCCGTATTTCGACATCCGTGATCAGGTCTGTATTGTTGGTCAGTAGGTCTAGTAACGCTTTATTTCTAGTTGGTGCATTAACCGTCTGACCCATGAAATTGTCCTGCAAGACATTTAGGAACTGGCGAGCCTTAGATGAATGCGTGGTTCCTTCCACCCAGACTATGTCTGGATAATTAAAATTTCCCATTATAATGACACTTCCCATTCTTGTCGCTAATCCAAATTGTGATAGGAGGTCTGCCTCCACCTCCTCCCTCTGGTTAGGAGGCCTATAGCATACTCCCAGTTTTACTTCCCCTTAGTTTCCTCCCTTTGTATCTCTACCCATAAGGATTCCACCTCCTCCCTTCCTCCCTTAGTGATGGCATCTTTCACATTCACTTGTACATCATTTTTGATATAAAGACATACACCTTCCCCTTTTTTTACCTTCTCTATTCCAGCAATATAGAGAATACCCTTGAATGGTTGCCAGCTAATCAGGAGAGCTCTCGAACCAAGTCTCTGTAATTCCTACAAAATCTAAATCCTCCTCATACAACAGTAGCTCTAGTTCTCCCATCTTGTCCGCCAGACTCCTGGCATTGGTGAACATGCCACGCAGTTTAGACCGGTCACATACTATGTCCTTATTGGGTGCTCTGGGGTTGTTATCAGCCAGCCTGTCTCTGCATGGGCTTTATAGATTAAAACAGGCAGTTCCTGTTCATTCCTGTATCCCAGGACAGCTATGGCCAGGGCCGTCTTTAATATTACCTGGACCCTGGTCAAACATTTTCTTGGGCCCCCTCTTCTATGCAATTTTTCTCTACACATGCTTTGAGACATAAAATAAATAGCAGCTAGACCCAAAATCAGATTACTGAATCAGATCAGTGTGTCATTACCACTCACTGACTGGCTACTAGAGTTTACAGCATACATTATTGCTCACTGTTTATTTTCTAGAGTTTACAACACATGGCTTCTGTTTGTTGATTGGCTGATAAAAATTACTGTACATATACTGCTCACTGATTGATTTCTAGAGGTTACTGCACATTATTATTGCTCACTGATTGGTTCCTAGAGGTTACTGCATGTCATTACCTCTCAATGACTGGTTACAAGAGGTTAGTGCACAGCATTACTGCTCACTGATTGGTTGCTAAAGGTTACAGCACATCATCTCCTCACTGCCTGCACACCATGGACTGGGGAGGTGAGGGGGCCTATCAATAGACAGAAAACCCCTAGGAATCCTAGGACTCCTGGGATCAGTGGCAATGCAGGGGGTTGATGGGACCAGTGGCAGTGATGTGGGGAGGGGATTAGTTAGGAGGCAGTACACTGTGACAAATTCTGAATCATGTAGAGTGAAGCTGGAAATTGTTGGCAAGTATATAGTGGGGGATTCTACCAATGTAATGGGGAATTTACAATGACCACCAATGTGAGGGGGGATTTACACTGGCCATCAATGTGAGGGGGAATTTGCACTGACCACCATGTAACGAGGGATTTTACACCACCCACTAATAGAAAAGAGGGATTTCTATACTGACACCAATGTAATAAGAGCATTTACACCAACCATGTAAGGGGGAATATACAATGACCTCCATATAGGGGGAATTTACAAAGACAACCATTGTCAAGGAGATTTGTACTGACCACCAATGTAAGGTGACACTTCACTAACCACCAGTGTTAGGGGGGATTTACACAGACCACCAGTGTAAGGGCAATTCTTCACTTACCACTAATGTAAAGGGAAATGTACACTAATCCCCTATGCTATGAAGAATTTACACTGACAAACAATGTAATGGGGGATTTTTGCATCAACAGTCAATAAAAGGGAATTTCTACACTTGCCACTAATGTAAGGGGGATTTACACTCACCACCAATTTAAAGGGGGTTTCTACATGGACCATCAATGTAAGTGAGGATTCGAAAATGACCATAAATGCAAGTTTGGATTTTTTTAAACGATTACCAATATAAAGAGGAGTTTCAACACTGGCCACCAATGTAATGAGAATTTACGCTGACCATTAATGTAATAGGAGCATTCACAATAACCACCAATGTAAAGAAGGATTTACACTGACCACCAATGTAAGGGGGACCTTCACACTGGAAAATAGTTTGAATGAAAGGATTGTACACTGCCCCAGTGTAATGAGAAGATTTACACTGATCACCAATGTAAGGCCTCTTTCACACGGGGCGGATCAGTAATGATCCGCCCCGTGAAGATCCGCTCGCTCAGCGGGGATCGCTCCGTTGTCCCCGCTGAGCTGGCTGTGGACAGGGCGGTCTCCGCACACTGTGCAGGGACCGCCCTGTCAGCTCTCCGCTCTCCTCTATGGGGATCGGACGAGCACGGACCGTCTGTCCGTGTTCGTCCGATCCGCTCTGCAGACGGATAGAAAAATAGGATTTTCCTCGGTCTGCAGAATCGGACTGTTGCGGAGGCGGACTAAATCGGGTGTCTGCGGATGCTCATCTGCAGACACCCGCTATCCCATAGGGATGAATGGATGTCCGTATTTCATCCGCAAACGGATGGATGAAATACGGACATACCATCAGCATGTGTGAAAGGGGCCTAACTGAGACATTTAGCCTGTGTTCACATTTGTGTGTCGGGAATACATGAATATTCGCTTTCCTGACATCACAGAAACATGCTGCACTTTAGCAGATACACAGAAGTGCCATTAATTGTTAATGGCACCCTCATGCACTGGTTGAGATGTGCGTATTCACATGCACCAAAATTCAGGGTGCTGTGGCACCATGTTCTTTTGAAGAGGTGTTCCACCCCAATTTGCTTACCTTTTCAGAACAGGCTGATGGTAGGCTTAATTACTGTTGTTGTAGGCATGACTTTCAAGCATGTCCCCTTACCTCCCCAGTGGGCAGCATTCAGCAGAAGTGATGGTGGATATGAGCTCAGGGGGACATGATATACATATGAATGCCACCTCTATTTACATAGCAATGATGCGGTCCGCGAGTATTTACATATAATGCTGCCACTATTTACATATCAATGCAGATTATTTACATGAAAACATAGGGTCTGCAGGTGAGTCATCTGTACATGGCAATAGGATAGAGCTGGGCAGTAGCAACAGGACTTTACAATGAGATACTGGGACACAGCATGGGACTAAAACTTCAAGGGATAAGGGAGTTTAAACTGGCATAGTTGGAAAGTATGAGGAGGTTGCTTTGGGCCCCACAACAATGATGGGGCCCATGGCAGCTTACCCCTTTGCCCTGCCTTAAAAATTAGCAGGTGGGAAGGTGTGCCAGAAAGAATCTGAGTCAGAAAGAAGTAGATTCTTGTAAATGTGCAACCAGGTTTTAGGACCTCTCTGAGTTTCTGATTATAACCATATAAAGGAACCTTGTGGTACCTCTGGTAAAGAACAACTTTTAGTTTGTTATATCTGTTTGATAAGTTTGAAAAAAGAACCTGATGCATCTGCAAGAAATCTTGCAGGCTAATAACTCCCTGTGCTCTTTGCTTGTGCTGGTACATTGTTCCCAGACATCTCTGACCCTCTGACCATTACAAAATTCCTCCTCTCTATGTTATGGAGAAGGGAGTTGGTGTTTTGTAGGGCAGTCCTACGGTGAAAATGTTGTTTCTTCATAGATAAGGTAAGGTTTGGGAAAGCTGTCAATCTCGGACAGAAAGTGTGTTACTGGCAGCATAACCAGTTCAAAAATGTAGCACTTCCACCTTAGACCCCTTTCATGCCACACCGCCCATAGCGTGGGCAGTAAAAAGGCGCTAATTTTCGGGTGCTAGCGGGGTGCTTTTACCCCCGCTAGCAGCCGAGAAAGGGTTAAAACCGCAGGCAATACGCCACAATAGCGGCGTTTTGCCGGCGGTATTACAGCGCTGCCCCATTGATTTCAATGGGGAGCAGCGGTGGAGGAGCGGTAAACACACTGCTCCTTCACTGCTCCAAAGAAGCTGCTGGCAGGACTTTTCCCTGATGTCCTGCCAGCGCACTGCTGTAGTGTGAAAGCCCTCGAGCTTTCACACTACAAACAATGGTGCAGCTTTTTTAGGGCAGATTGCAGGCGCTATTTCTAACGCTATAGCACCTGCAAAACGTCCTGGTGTGAAAGGGGTCTAAGGAAGCCACATGGTAATTTGGGTTCGCTGTTCTGTGCCTCCAAGAAGCACCTCAACCCCTCTAACACATCTGTTTAAATGAAAGTTACTGCAAGACCATTAGTATAGATACCTTTAACTTGGCTGTGAATTAACACCAGGAAATAGGCACAGGGCCGTTTAGTGGTAAAATACCGTATATACTCGAGTATGGTCGATCCGAATATAAGCCGAGGCCCCTAATTTACCACAAAAAACTGGGAAAACGTATTGACTCGTGTATAAGCCGAGGGTGAGACATGCAGCAGCTACTGTTACATCCCTGTGTCCCGTCCATCCCTGTGTCCATGCCTGTGTCCCGTCCATGCCTGTGTCCCATCCATGCCTGTGTCCCGTCCATGCGTCCATGCCTGTGTCCCGTCCATGCCTGTGTCCCGTCCATGCCTGTGTCCCGTCCATGCGTCCATGCCTGTGTCCCGTCCATGCGTCCATGCCTGTGTCCCGTCCATGCCTGTGTCCCGTCCATGCCTGTGTCCCGTCCCTCCCTGTGTCCATCGCAGCCTACCTGTCTCTTTGCCTTCTGCAGCCTCTGTGTGCCATGCCGCGCCGCACCTCTCCTCCTCGTCTGACAGACGGCGGCCATTCCACTGTTCAAAAGCCGCGCATCTCTGTCTGTGATAGGCGGAACACTCAATTTCCCAGCAGTCAGTGTTCCGCCTATCACGGACATCCTCTCATCCTCGTCCGTAGTATGAGAATGAGCGGATGTCCGTGATAGGGGGAACACTGACTGCTGGGAAATTGAGTGTTCCGCCTATCACAGACAGGGTGGCGCGGCTTTTGAATAGTGGAATGGTCGCCGATCTGCGTGACTCGAGTATAAGCCGAGGGGGGCACTTTCAGCCTAAAAAAAGGGGCTGAAAATCTCGGCTTATACTCGAGTATATACGGTAACTCAATGTATTTGTATGGCTAGAATAAATGGTGGTTTGAGCATAAATTAAAAAACAGAAGTTAGGTTCAGACACAGTTCGCTAGATAGTATGATCACTATTCCAAGGTAACTTAGAATAGAGTTCTGTACCACTAGACTGGGATTAACTCATGCATCAGCAAAGTCAGCAATAAACAGTGCATATAAGCATTAACTGCCATGTGAATAGTAATACTATAACTAGTCTAGAGTACCTTCTAGAAGAATGGCTAGGATATGGTACAATGTCCCCTCAAAGGTACCACTTAGCATAAGCAATAGATGATGATCTCTGTGTAGCAGCTGCAAAGGGACACTCTATAGTCCTAACTTTTCAGCTGGCTAGCACTGGGGCCCAGTTGTTATAGATGGTGCACATGAGAATAGTCCCAGTCAAGCCCGCAGGCAGCAATAAGACCACTAGATGTCTGTATGATCAGTTTCTAACAGGCTCAGTCTCTCTTTCAGCTGACAGTAAATCTCCACAGAAGTACATGATCATCCAGCCACACACAATAATAAGTCCACTCTCTGCTCTGAACCTAGGTGCCTCTGGCTCAACACTCTGGATTCTGCTCAGGCCACCATTATGCAGCAGTGGTGATGCACACTGGACAGCAATGTCCCTCATGTCAAGAGGAAGCTGTGTCCTCTTCAGCCTGAAAAAATGCAGCTCTTTCTCCTCCTTCACCTTCTTTTGTGGGGTCTAGTGAGGGCAATAGTTCAGGCCCCATTACTTTCAGTGAGCGGCGCTCCCAAGTGGACTGCATGTCCTAGGATTCTCCTCCAGCCTTACCTGATAGGTCCCTCTGCTGCTTGCCAGGATGGAGGCAGAGTGAGTTTGAGATCATAAACAGAGCTGCTCTGAAGATGCATAATGGGAAAGCTCAGAGTGAGAGACAGCTGCTGCACACACAGCCCCCTGTTTAAAAAGACCCCCGGCAGAGTGGGGGTTGGAAGAGCAGGGAATCGAGCACACAGAAAGCCAGCGGTCTTCTCCCGAGTCTGTCTGTGGGGGAGAGGGGGATCACACAGACTGCAAGGCACCCAGCTACACAAATAACGCCTAAAACCTCCAAATGGTAAGCTGCAATATATTACATTTTTGTTCCTCTGCTTTAAAGTGTATATTCACATTTTTCAGAGAAAAAGCAATTGAGCTGCAAGTTTAAAAATTACTTGCTAAGCTATTTATTGCCAGACTTGCCAAGTTCAGCATTATATGACTGCAGCAAACATTCTGCAAAGTTCTGTTTCAGTTATGATGTACAATAATCATCCCACCACATGGGGTCACTGTGGATGAATTTTAAAAAGTGTAACTAGAACTTGTGTTTCAAGTACTCTGCAAGTGTACAACTTGCCAGTGAAAATGTGCAGCATGTTAACAAGACCCACAATTCAACACTGCCACAAAGTTATGCTTGCTATCTGGGAACCTACTTCTGTGGGTGATGAGCAGTAAGTGCCCATTCAATCTGTATAGCTGTCCAAAACCCTTCTCCTCTTCTCCTACTTTAAGCTTTCAGGATTAAGCAGAGCGATTGCATTTGGTCCTTCCTGTACCACTACACTGGTCCTGTACCACTACACTGGCTGCATAGGAACTGACAGCTCATCACCCACAGAGGTAAGTACAGCGGGGTCTTATTGACCCCACATCTCTTCATAAAAAGGACCTGTCACGCACCATTCCTATTATAAGGGATGTTTACATTTCTTGTAATAGGAATAAAAGTGATCAATAACAAAAAAAATGAAAAGAGAAAGTGTAAAAATAAAGTAAAATAAGAAACAAAAATGTTTTAAGCGCCCCTGTCCCCAGTAGCTTGCGCACAGAAGTCCCGCCCACATATGTAAACACTGTTCAAACCACACATGTGAGGTATCGGAGCTTGCATTAGAGTGAGAGCAATAATTCTAGCGCTAGACCTAATCTGTAACTGTAAAGTGGTAACCTGTAAAAAAAATTAAAGCATCACCTATGGAGATTTTTAAGTACCGAAATGTGGCGCCATTCCATGAGTGTCCACAATTTTAAAACATTACATATTGGGTATCTATTTACTCGGTGTAACTTCATCTTTCACATTATACAAAAAAATGTAGCTAACTGCTTTATTTTTTAATTCATGAAACAGTTTTTTTCCCCAAAAATGGTTGCGCAAATACCGTGCAACATAAAAAGTTGCAACAACCGCCATTTTATTCCCTAGGGTGTCTGCTAAAAAAAAACGTATATAATGTTTGGGGGTTCTGAGTAATTTTCTAGCAAACAAAATATGATTTTTACATGTAGGAGAGGAGTGCCAAAATAGGCCCGGTATGGAAGTGGTTAATTATGTCTGTATTTGTTAGTTTTAGATTCTTTCCATAATTACGTATTATTCTGCTCTTTATACAGACTTGCAAGATTAAAGTTCTTCTGCATTTAAACGTAAGAACACAAATTGTTATTAAGTAAAATAAGCCTCAAGAGATCAGTGCTGCCTAATGCACCATAATTGGCTCTTGGGAGTTTCCAGATGCTACCTTTTTTTTTTTTACAGTCGGAACGCAGGAGTCTAAATTCAGCTCAGCTGGAAGGGGAATACATTGTGGATTTCGAAGCTGAATTATTCAGTTCTCATCATCATATTATTCAGTGTCCATCAATTATTCAGTGTCAATCATCCTACCCCATGTATATATATTAAAAGCAGTAGGCACATTTTTTATTTTTTATTTAAGAAAACATGGAGAAATGATCATTCTCCACATCTGAAAATGCTAAGTGTCTGGCTGTCAAGGTGTACTTTGAGGGCATCATACTGTATGTGTTACAGGTTACACATTTCTTTACTCAAGAAGGTAATGACTGTGAACAAGGCACCTTTTCATTAGCGATATAATTTGAGTCTAAAGATCACAGATTGCTTGAGGAGCATTTTCCTTGACGCTAGTATCCAGATTAATGGGTCATTCTGAGATCCCTTCTTCTTGTAGTTGAGCCAGTTGATGGTGGGAGGCAGTGCCAGAAAGCTAGCATCAGAGATACTCTGTAAGAAGAAACCTACTCTTTTCTTCCTTAACAGGTACCTCTCCTTAGCATTGTTCCTACTCGCTCCCTAACAAGTGGGACTCATTCCCTGACCTATTCTCAAACTGCGGGAGAGCCGAATGAGGCAGAAACTGCTGTTTAAGCATTTCTGTGTCACAATGGTCACGCAGATATATATTATATCTGAGTGATATTTATTATATAAAAAATGTGTGTTTTGTAATATTTGTTAAATAAAAACTTTGTATATATTTTTTATAATTGGTGCCTATAAAGTCCATTCTTGTTGTCCCTCTATTTAAAACTAATGTTCAGGACATGGCACTGCTTTATTTTTTGGATTCCCACAGTGCCATCCTGTGGTGAAGTTTTGTAAAACTTGTTGATTCAAGATGGTCACTCAAATCCTGCAGGATATTGGCATCCAAAAAGAAAAGTTGGCCTCCTCAAGATTGCCACATGTAGTATAGTGTGGTCTCCTGCTTAACAGGAGACTGTGAGGCAAAACATAATAGCTTTCCTGCTTAACAGGAAAGCTACATTATTAGCTAGGGAATCCCGTGTGTTTCACAGTGCTGCTGTTTCTGTATTGACTCCTTTGTATCCAGCAGTGTTAATTTTGGCAGCAAATTTCGATTTAGTTTAAGACCTCTTTCACACTGGGGCGCTTTCTAGGCGATACATCGCTAAAAATAGCGCCTGCAGCCCGAGTGCTTTCACACTGGAGCGGTGCACTGGCAGGACGCTAAAGAAAAGTCCTGCTAGCAGCATCTTTGGAGCAGTAAATCAGCGGTGTGTATACCGCTCCTCCACCACTCCTGCCCATTGAAATCAATGGGCAGCGTGGCTATACCGCCGGCAAAGCGCTGCTGCAGCAGCCCTTTGCGAATGGTTTTAACCCTTTCTCTGATGCTAGCAGGAGGGTAAAAGCTCCCGGCTTGCAGACGAAAAATAGCTCTACTTTACCGCCGATGCACCCACCGCCCCAGTGTGAAAAGGGCCGTACACACGAGCGGATTTTCCGTTGGAAAAAACTTGGATGGTTTTTCCGACGGAATTCCGCTCAAGCTTGGCTTGCATACACACGTTCACACAAAAGTTCTCTAAACTTTCGACCATCAAGAACGAGGTGACGTACAACACTACAAAGAGCCGAGAAAGTGAAGTTTGATGTTTCCGAGCATGCGACCAAAAGCTCCCATCAGACTTTTGCTTGGGGAATTTCCAATCGTGTGTACGGGGCATAAGTCTTAGTCATAAGACTAAAATGGCATTTTATTTTTTCTCCCATTTTAGACTTCTGCAAGTATTTTAGTGATAGTTTTTGACAAAAATTCCATTTTAGTTTTAGGCCCATTTTAGTCATTGACTAAAATCTCCAGTAGTCAAATAAAATAATTTTAGACAAATAAAATCTAATGTGTTTAGTTAAATTGTAATGCATTATTTAAGAATGTATCTAGAATTTCCAAACTCATTATATACTCCTGAAGTAAAAAAAAATCTAATACCATGTTATTATTTATGGTATTATGGTTTGAACAAACTCACAGATACAGATTTAGCCACTCCGAGGAGGCCTATATTGATGCACAGTGCTCTGGACGATGGTCTGAGGAGGCCAGTAATGCTGAACAGTGCTCTGGACAGTGGTCTGAAGAGGCCTGTAAAGCTGCACAGTGATCTGGACTGTGGTCTAAGGGCACCTGTAAAGCTGCAGAGTGCCCTGGATGGTGGTCTGAGGAGGCCTGTAATGCTGTGCAGTGCTCTAGACGGTGGTCCGAGGCCTGTAATGCTGTGCAGGGCTCTGGACTGTGGTCTGCGGAGGCCTGTAATGATGCAGAGTGCTCTGGATGGTGGTCTGAGGAGGCCTGTAATGCTGCAGAGTGCTGGATGGTGCTCATCTGAGGGATGGCCTATAATCCACAGTGCCCTGAATGCCACTGGCAGTGGTCAGAGGAGGCCTGTAATGCACAATTGCACTGTATGCTCAGTCTGGACAGACGGTGGTCTGAGGGGAGGGGAGGCCTCAGTCCTGCTGTAATTGTAATGCACCACAACTGTTATTACTGTACACTCATAGTCTGCTCTGTTCTGGGTGCCTGTCGGCGCAGTTGCCTCATCAGGAGTTGGGGCTTGGGAGGCCTGTATAGCACAGTGCTGTTCTCACTCTCAGGTCTCTGGCAGTTGTCTTGGGAACTTATTGGCTGGGAGCGATTTGCGGATGCACGTGCAACTCAGTGAAAACCATAGTTCACAAGCGTAAACGTCCCTGCCTCACATTTTCATCCCCTTTTCTTTGTTAACGAAAACGGATCAGATTTATGTCATAGTTTTCACCAGTGGACGAAAATGTGGACTTTTTGTTTCATTTAGTTTTCATCACTGTAAAAATGCCACTGATGAAAACTTTAACAAAAACTTTTTCATTGACTAAATTGACCCTGGTATCTAGGCAACTTTTTGAAGTTGCTGGATGAACAAAAGTGACTCATGCAGATCAGCAGCATGAACATGGATGCCATCTCAGCCAACTACTAGCATAGCAGCCTCTATGCATGCTGCCTCTATGCATGCTGGGAAGGGTATTTATACTCGGTGGAACACACAGGAAGGGGGTCTTTGCCTGGAAAGCAAAGTCCAGCTGAGGAGGGGCTGCTGGAACCTTCGGTGGGAGGCCTGGAATTTGGAGTGCTGGCCCAAGTGTTCTGAAGAGCTGACTGAGGGTGAGCCGTTCCTGTGAAGATCTGTCTGGGATCACTTGAAGTGGTTGCTGGAAGATTGCAGAGAGGCTACCATTCGGTCCAGAGATCTTGTGAGTACAGACTGTAAAGATCTTGGGGCCTGGAGCTTTGGCTACTCCCCTCTGTGCTTGGAAAGTCAGCTACTGAGTTCAGCAGAAGGAGGATACTGGCTAGTATCCTGAAGAGCAACAATCCATTATCCCTGTAGAGGACTTGCTCAAGAGTGCACAGTGCATCAAGCAGGAAATCCACAGTTAAGTGGAAGACACTATCCTCAATGTAACTAGTTGAATTCTGAGTATCCCACTACACCCCCTCCCTATCCAAGTTCTACAATAAAATACCAAAGACAACCAAAACCCCTAGACTGATCATTGAAGAAACAAGCATACGTTGTGTTCCTGGCTGAAGAGTTGAAATAAGGGAAAATAGTAGCGGCTCCTATGGGGGTAGCGCTACATTAATGTACTTGCATATACCGTGCAATGTCATGCTCTTAATCTGTACATTTATGTGGAGATATCAGATTTACCTAAAATAGATCTGTTTCTGTAGTATATCTGGCTGGTGTTCTAAGCTTCACCAAGCTGAGGGAAAAACATAAATATTCTCTATATATTATGTATGTTCTCAGTTCAGCAGCTGCCAGGAGACTGCCAACGCACCTGCCTAAATTTTCCAACATGTGATCCATTTATCCTTTAATTTCCTCTCAGTATTTTTCTGTTCTCAGAATATTTATTTGTCACTTGCATATATGACATAATGTTACAGTACAAATAGTTCAGATAGTTGTTTGCTGCCCAGCTTATTCTATGGAACCACAGGCCATGGAACATTAAAATATAATTAGAAATATTGTCGTTAGTGCGTTTGGCTTGCAGTGGTGAAGTACTGGGTTCAGTTCCCACCAGAGGCCTTAGCTGCATGAAGTTTGCAGAAGGAGGACTGAGCTCCAGCATGGCTCCATTATGATCAGCCTTAGCCCTAATGCCGAAGTTCAAGGGCTCTAAAATTCGCCTGGCAGAGTGGGAGGAGAGACTGGAGAGTGCCATGCACCTATACCAGGTCATGACCTGGCGGAACTGGCCATTAACATCTTAGAGGCCAATGCCCACCACTCGGTTATGGCAGTCCCAGAACACAAGTGGGCTACTTTAGAATGGATTGTGTCACACCTGTAGGCCCGAATGGGGAGAAGCTACCACTTCCGGAGCTGTGGAAAAGAGTCTTCTTAATGAAGCATGTTGGAGACCAAGTGGGATTTCACCCTGTACTGGACAGTAGGGTAGCCTTTCCCACCTACTCTGGTCTATGAGCTAGTCTCAGAGGGGCCTGACCCCATGAAAAAGAGATTGCATCAGAACATGCTGAAACCTTGTGTGTTAGTGGGTGACTGCTCCAAGAGGCCTGCCAATGACTGGTGGGTGTTTGATGTTGCAGATTTTACTATGGTGCATGAAGCTCCCCCTTACTGGATTTCTACCACCCATCCTACTTGAGTCTCCGGCCTCCCAACACTTAGAGCCTGATGACTTTGCTGACAACAGCATGCAGGGCCCATCTATCTCATCCAGTACCATGGACTCCCAGGGTTCATGCGTTTTTGGTGAGTTGGTAGAATAGGTAGAGGTACCCTCTCGGTGAGGAACAGTACAAGTGCTTGAGAAGGAGTCCCTGAGGAGGAGGGAAAGCTTAGGGTCGCATCTCTTCTGGACACCTCCCTGATTGGGCACAAAATGGCCAGTCTGCATTCTACTTCCTCTCTGCAGATGCTGCCAGTCTGGCTAGAAACTGTTTCTTCGTGCTTTCAGAAACTGAAAGTGCACCTGTCTGGGAAGCCATCTCACCAGGTTTGTTGTGAACTGTTGCTGCATTATTTCCATACAAGTTTTACATTGCACCCGCCTGTGTGAATTATTGCCACTGCACATGCTGTACCCCAACTACAACCATGTCACCATGACCTATAATAATGCTGGATAACTATGGTGTAAATGTAAAATCACACCATAGGCATGTATATGTGTAGATCTAGTTACTCTGTAGGCCAGGGGTAAGCAAATTTCAGCCCTCCAGATGTTGTGGAATGTCCCATGAGGCATTGTAAGATTCTGAAATCCACAAGCATAAGTCCCAAAGGCAGAGGCATGATGTTCTGCAACATCTGGAGTGAGATGTTTGCCTACACCTGCTGTAAGCTATTGTGAAAAAAGATCAATACTGGCCAAGATGATAAAGGTGATCCTAGTGTTTCCTTCCAGAATCCAATGCTACATTAATTGATCCATTAACATTGTCCTAATGTAGCTTGGTGTAACTATGGTGTAGATATAAACTCAGTTCCTTTGGGGTCAGCCAATTACATGAGTGGATCTCAGTACTCTGTTAGTTGACAGTATACTCATGTAATTGCCTGACGCAAAATTAAATTACTACTTGCATGTATGGAGAAGTATGGAGAAGTAACAGCTCTGTAGCTTCACTGTGCAAGTCTGCAGTGAGGGCTTCAAAGCATCCAGTCACCAATTTTATTTAGTGTAAATATACAGTGAAGAAGTGAATAAGCACAGGAACCCACCCCCTGCAATTCCGGTTTCTACACCACTATGTGGGATAGCAAACCCATTTGGAATCCTTTGTGGCTGACATTTTAAAAACAAAAGAAAAAAATTCCTGGGGGATAAATTAGCATATAATTCCAACTCTGCCTATAAATGAACACTGTTCAATAATAGAAAAAGAAGGACTAATATCCCATTGATTCACACTTCAAATGATTCTGATGTATGTTCTCTCTCCTCTGTTTCCTCCACCCAGGTTGCAGCGACATGTCCGAGACACTTGACTCATGTGTCACAGAAAGGGAAAAAAACAAAGTCACTGGTACTCACCTTTCTGCACCCAAATGCACATCTTATTTTGATTTATCACGGCACACCTCACGTTCTTCACCGTCCCTAATTTCTAAGCACACTTGTTTTTCACGTCCTCAGGCGGGCCTGTTATCCGCAACATCGAGCACTAATGTTTTTTCATTCACTGCACTTCCCACTTCACCTTCCGAGGCCAAGGAAAGCACAACAATTTTGAACCCAGTGTCGGGGGATTTACATCCAGCACCCATTTTCGCACCCAATATCACATCAGATCCCAAGCAAGTATTCAATGTAGAAAACATTCCATCCAAGCAGGATGGAAACAAACCCAATTTGAAGCAATTAATCTTTCTTTGTTTGAATTAATGGAGCCACAAAATCAGAGTTTAGGCTTAGGCCTCACATTGTGTCCTGAGCAGGGTCTTGACTCTTTTGATTTCATTAAGCATGTCCATCTCTTTGCTCAAAGATTATTATTTAAGGTCCTTTATGACGAGAAATCTTAATTTGATAAATAAAAGTACATTGAACAACCCTTATGGGAGGAATTTTCCCTTAATCAATTGAAAGCTTTGGAAGACTTGATGGAGTTATGGGAGGAGGGGAATACTCTGTTGAGTCTGCGGTTGGTAAGATATCCAGTGCAGTCTTTCTGGACTCGGGCCTCTTGGCCGCAGCCCACATCCACCCCCCCCCCCCTTCAGTGTATTAGTCACAAACCTTTTCCTTTGCTACAAGGAAATCACAATATTTGGGCTTTCACCCAACAATTGGTAAAATAAATAGAAAAGACCAACTAGTGTCATTCCTGTATCGCTAATCTTTCTGAGGCTCATTCAGTGGCTTTCTCCACCTTAAAACAAAATTACCAAATCATTATAAAACCATGTGACAAGTGGGGAACATAGTCATAATGGATGTGAGGCTGGGTTCACACTGCTGCGGGGGGAGATCCGGATGTGATTCGCACAGCAAATCACATCCGATCTCCGTAGCACTGCGAGTTCAGCCATACAGATAGTATGGCTGAACTCGCAGCTGTCCCGCAGCAAACTCGCACAGGACCCTTTTTTGGGTCCGCAACGGAATCGGATCGCATGGGGGTTCACACCATGCGATCCGATTCCTGTGCGAGTCGGCAGATCGCACTGCGATATGCCGACGGATCTGGGGGTGTCATTAACATAACATTGACACCCCCAGCCGTCCGCATAGGGCAGTGTGAACTGCCGGCGGGAGGTATGCGATGCGGGAAAACGCCGCGGATTCGCGGCGTTCCCGCATCGCAATAGTGTGAACCTAGCCTAACACAGTACGAATCCGTGGTACTTGCAATTCTTAAGACTAAGGAGTGGTATAGATGTTCCAGCATCTTATGTAGAAACCACAAAATCTACATTTTTAAACATTATCGGTCAAGCCTATTCCAAGGGCCTGATCGACAAATCTACTTGGGAGTTTCTTAATGTGTGCAATCCCAAAACCCCAACTTTGTCTGTTCTACCCAAAATTCATAAATGTATAAATCGACCACCTGGCAGGCTTATTTTTTCGGGTAATGGGTGCCTGACAGAACCTGCCCATCAGTTTCTCTATGATTACTTACGTCCACACAACCTAGCCCTACCTTCCTATGTACAGAATACAATTGAACTCCTCAAATTCTTGGATGGTATTTTTATACCGCCTAATTCATCACTGGTTGCAATTGATGTGGAGTTCCTCTACAATTCCATTACCCATGAAAAGGGGGTTGGAGTTGTGGAAGACTTCATTTCCCAGAGAGACATGTCTGCGGATCCCTATAATAAATTTGTTCTTAGCCTATTACAATTCATATTGTCTCACAATAGCTTTATGATTCAGAGCTCCCACTACCTCCAGGTGCAGAAGGTCACCATGGGAACCCGTTGTGCCTCCTCTTATGCAAACCTGTACCTGGAGGGGTAAGAGCAAAACCTCTTTTTTGATGTAACGTTACATGAGCATTTTAATTGGTGCTAATTTGTCATAGATACATAGACAATATTTTTATGGTGTGGACTGGCACCAGAGAGGAACTGACTGTTTGTTTTTTTGAGGATTTTGGAGCAGAATTATTTCAATCTTAAGTTCACTATGAAATGTCATCAACAATCACTTGCATTTTTAAATGTTAGCATCCTTATTAATGAGGATCACAGCATTTTACACACCACTTTATTTAGAAAGTCTTCCTCTGGCAATACTATATTGCAAGCTGCCAGTTCACACCCTACTTCCTTAATCAATAGCATTCCATATAGCCAACTACTTGTGAATCAAAAGAAACTTTTAAACCAGAAGATTTTGAGATTGAGGCTAAGACGTTTCAACATCACCTCCTCAACTGTGGTTATAGTAGATTCTGTCTCAAAAGGGCCTAGTCCCATGTAAAAGCCCAAGACGGAAGCAGACCTATCCATCAACCCAAAAAACCTAGGTCCATGGCCCCCACTACTAGACTGATTATGAGATATTCAGGAAAACATCATAAGGTTAGGCAGATAATAGGGAGGTAATGTACAGTAGGTACTCGACTGGGAAATCCCAGTCAAAGTCACGCGTGTTGTGACGTAACACGTAGGATACGAGAGGCAAATTGACACCGGAAAAGATGCCCAGGTACGAGCTCGGCGCTCGTTTTTACATTATCCAACTTACACATGGAAATGTGAGTTTTTATGGTCTTATTTAAATAAACTTCAACCTTTTTATTCAAACATCCTGCACGATGGTAGGCCTATTTTATCCTTTTTATACCCTGATATATTGAGTATCTAAGCGATCTAAGTGATCTAAGAGATCAGAAAACAATCGTCCAGTGGAAGTAAAGGAAAGGATCCCCCTGGCTTTACTTCATACACAGAGTGAACGCCCAGGAACAGACCGATCCGAAGGGATTCACCCCTCCCCCTAACTTCGCTACATGCTGTTTACCTTACAGAAGTAAGGTAATCATTTATTACAACCACGGATGTCAGTGACCCTGAAGACACTTTCTTGCACTTAAAGGCACAGTGACACTCGATATCAGTATATCAGCACACAGTGTTCCTGTGAAACACTTGCACACTTGCACTATTGTTTCACACTGGACCTTAAAGAGCATCCAATATTGCACTAGAGACTCTATACACCCAGCCTGTTAATTTAATTTTGTTTATATATTTTTTGTCTATGTTGGATAGTCATGTTCTTAATTATCCACACACTTTGAGAACTTTGCACATTTTTTGCACGTAGGAATACTACTTACCTTCTTTGCGTAATATTGCACATGTCGTATGTATGTTTTTTAATAGTACTACATTTTTTTATTGCTCGATAACACTTTGTTATGGTAAATGCTCATATCCCTTTTAAAAAATGTATGCTAATTAATATGAATGGTAATATTTAGAATTTCTTAGTATACCCACTCTGCACACTAGCACTTTATTTGGAGAGTTAAACTGATGAATATTTATTACTTATGAACAAATCCTGTTATTTCTAATACCAAACTGTATATAAAAATAATCCTTCGTAAGGAGCGCAACACTTTTCTGAATAGGGAGGTAATGAAACCTCCTCAAGGCAGACAAAATAGTCTCTAAATACCTTAGTCCCCATCCTGAAATTACCTCCTGCTCTCCTCTCCCCTCCTTCTCCACCTTCTCCCTCCCTCATCCCTGTTAGCCCGCACATCTCATAACTACCTTTTTATAAGTCGTACCCCCTACAGACCGACTACATGACCCGTACAAAGCACTATTGAAGACACCCCCCACAGATCTCACCCTAGACCTCCCTGAAACATAACTAACCTACCACCCACTGGTGTTAACTTATGTCATACATTGACAACATTGATGACACTTGTATGGCCAACTCCACCTGTTATAAAGCATTCTAAACAGAATGTATGCAATGGTGGGACAAGGGTCTCCTTTTTTCTCTCTTTGTTAAGGTTTACATGGGGTCAGTGGGACAATGTACCGAGATATACCTTGCTCCTTGCTTAATGTACTGTTCATGTATGATATTTCTGTACAATATTACATGTTACTATGTTTGTTTCTATAAATAAAATAAACCTTTTTTTGGAAAAAAAAATCATGGCCTAAATGAGGAAATGAGCTTTAAGCCATACCTTTAAAATATGAATTCATTGTTGTCCTTCATCCCAAGAACTTCCTATATAAGTCTACTAAACTTTCCTCCTGCATCGACCTTGGCTTGTGACCTCGATTATGAAACTCTCTTCTGCACCGACCTTGGCTTGTGACCCCAACACTGATCATAGGACTAGCTATTCAGACTGTCCTATCTCTCGCTTGTCTGACGTTGTTGGCCATTGGTGTCCACTCATTACAGGTATTCTCCTAACAGGGCATCCAGTATGCTCCGGATACTCTTATACTTGTTTTTATGCAGTATTGGTATTTCTTAATGTTGTTTATTTTTTTTATTTATGTGTTTCTTGGTTCTTTATTCCTTTTTGCTGTATTATCTTTACATTTGGGGGAGTGAGGATCGTACGGGCACGTGGGGTGTTTCCCCTTTCAGTATGGTAACACTCAATTTGGTTTGCTTCCATTTCTGTTTTGAGGTGGGTACCATTGCCCAGAGTGCCAAGTGCATCAGTTGTCTTCCCCCCTCTTTGTGGGTCCCCATTCCTGGCGGGCAGGGACTCGTCCCGCACCCGTCTCTACCCTAATTGATCCAGGGTGTTTGCCTCTTGACCCTCTCCATCTGAATGTTCCAAGATGGTTGTGACGCACAAATGCATCATATCCATCTGGCGCTTGCTCATGTGCGGTGGAAAAAAGCTTGCGCATAATTTGCCAGTGATGTCAGACATATAAGTGAGGCAGATGGACCCTGCCTCAACGCTTATTTGAAGCATGGATGGCAGGGCTATGGTCACTAAACTATCTATGTGGTGAGTCAGGCAGTTTGTGGCTTGGGATTTGAGCTTTGGTGGCATTTGATACATAGATGTTTATAAGCAGTAACTATAATATTGCCAGATCCCTATGGGGCAGGGGTAGGCAAACTTAAAGAGGTGGATATCTATCTGAACAACATGGGAGAAGTCAAAGCTCACTGGGCAGTGGGCACAGTGTCAGCTCCTCACACCTGATTTAAACCTCTAATTGCCATACTACCATGTTGCAATCATATGAGTTGACCTGAAAATCTCTTCTTTCCTGCTGCTGCCACCACTCTAGTGACTTCTAGCCGGGATAAGAGGTGGAGTGCAGTTGGTATCACTCTGCATGTGACGGGAGTTGGCTCTACAGAGGAGGCATCAGCTTATGTGGCTCTTGCTTCCTACTACAGCTCCAACTTTTTCAAGTAGTCCCTCTGCATTGCACTCTGTTTGATGCTCTGGGATGGCGGGTCAGCAAGCCCAGACTATGATTTATCATTCACCTGGCTGTGATCTACTGGTTGCTGACCCCCGCTATGGGGCATTGACTCTGGCTGCTGTCATGTTAAATATTTCTTGCCTTCAGTTGGAGACTATCGTTAAAGGGTTGGATGCCACTGCACCTCCTTTGTTTGTCTGGCTTCTCGGTTATTGGGAAAGATTATTTTCCTAATGTCTTATTAAGTTCTTAAGTCTTGGGCCAGGAAGTAAAGGAAAATCTTGTGGTATGAAATTTTCACCACATCTCGGTAAACAACCCATGCAATCCATACATACAAAGAAACCAAAACAAATAAGGTCAAAAATAAGTTATGTGTAATAAAATGGAATGACACAGGGAAAAAGTTTTGAACACATGAAGAAAGGGAGATCTAAAAAGGCAAGGAAAGTCAAGACACCAACTGAAATCTATCAGTAATTTGAAAGCAATCCTGCCCCTTGTCAGTGTAAATTAAATTCAGCTGTTCAGTCTCAACTGATGGCCTATAAAAAAGTTTCTCATTAGCAAGGTAATGAGAAACCAAAAAATATTGCATGATGGGTAAAAGCAAAGAGCTCTCTCAAGACCTTTGCAACCTTATTGTTTCATAACGTAGTGATTGCATTGATTACAGAAGGATTTCTAAACTTCTGAAAGTTCCAGTGAGCACTGTTGAGGCCATAATCCGGAAGTGGAAAGAACAACAGCTCATCATAAACTGGCCATGACCAAGTGCTCCTTGCAAGATTTGGGACAGAGGAGTGAAAATAATTATCAGAAGAGTTGTGGAAGAGCCAAGGGCCACTTGTGGATAGCTTCAGAAAGACCTGGAATTAACAGATACAATTGTTTAAAAAAAAACAATCAGTAATGCACTCAACCGCCATGGCCTGTATGCAGGCTCACCACGCAAGATTCCATTGCTGAAGAAAAAGCATGTTGAAGCTTGTTTAACCACTTCAATACAGGGCACTTAAACACCTTCCTGCCCAGACCAATTTTGAGCTTTCAGCGCTGTCGCACTTTGAATGACAATTGCGCGGTCATGCTACACTGTACCCAAATGAAATTTTTATCATTTTTTTCCCACAAATAGAGCTTTCTTTTGGTGGTATTTGATCACCTCTACGGTTTTTATTTTTTGCGCTACAAATAAAAAAATACCGAAAATTTTGAAAAAAAAAAGTTTTTTTTTGTTTCAGTTTCAAAACTTTGTAAATAAGTAAGTTTTCTCCTTCACTGATGGGCACTGATGGGGCTACACTGATGGGCACTGATAAGGCGGCACTGATGGGCACTGATAAGGCGGCACTGATGGGCACCAATGTGGCACCAATGAAGTGGCACTGATAGGCGGCACTGATGGGCGACACGGATGGGCGACACGGATGGGCGACACGGATGGGCGACACGGACGGACACTGATAGGTGGCACAAATTGGCACTGATAGCTGGCACAGATGGGCGGCACGGATGGGCATGGATAGGCGGCACGGATGGGCATGGATAGGCGGCACAGGTGGGCATGGATAGGCGGCACAGGTGGGCACTCATAGGCGGCACAGGTGGGCACTCATAGGCGGCACAGGTGGGCACTCAGGCGGCACAGGTGGGCACTCATAGGCGGCACAGGTGGGCACTCATAGGCGGTATCGATGTTATACTATAGTAATGGATGCCAATCAGTGCCAAACAATAATGCATGCCAATCAGTGATGCCCATTGTGGGCACTGATTGGCATCCATTATGGGCACTGATTGGCACCCATTGTGCTGACTGGCATCCCTGGTGGTCTAGGGAGGATTATGACCTTTATTACCTTTTCCCTGGTGGTCTGGTGGCGTCCCTGGTGGTCCAGTGTGGGCATCCTCGGGGGGGGGCTGTGCTGATAATCGATCAGCACAGACCCCCCCTGTCAGAGGAGCAGCCGATCGGCTCTCCTCTACTCGCGTCTGACAGACGCGAGTGAGGGAAAGCCGATCACCGGCTCTTCCCATTTACACTGTGATCAGCCGTGATTGGACACGGCTGATCACATGGTAAAGAGTCTCCGTCGAAGATTCTTTACCGAGATCGTAGTTGCCGGGTGTCAGACTGACACCCCGCAACAACGATCGCCGCGATGCGCGCCCCCGGGGGCGCGCAGCGGCTCATAATCCTGATCACGTCATATGACGTCCGGTCAGGATTATGAAACCACTTTGCCGCCGTCAATTGCCTATAGGGCGGGCGGCAAGTGGTTAAAGTTTGATGCACAACATTTAGACAAACCTGTGAAATACTGGGAGAATATAGTCTGGTCAGATGAGACCAAAATTAAACTCTTTGGATGCCATAATACACACCATGTTTGAAGGTCAAATGACACTGCACATCACCCCAAAAACACCCCCTTACCAGCAGTGAAGTTTGGAAGAGGGGACATCATAGTATGGGGCTGTTTTTCAGCACACGGTGCTGGCAAACTTCATATCATTGAGTGAAGGATGAATGGAAAAATGTGCCAAGACATTTTTGATAAAAATCTGCTGCTATCTACCAGAATGATGATGAAAATGAAACGAGGGTGGACATTTGAGCAAAACAATAATCCCAAACACAAAGCCATGGAAACTCTCAATTTGTTTCAAAGAAAGAAAATAAAGCTGCTAGAATGTCCCAGCCAAATCACCTGAATTGAATCCAATAGAAAATCTATGGAAAGAACTAAAGGTCAGAGTTCATAGAAGAGGCCCACGGAACCTTCAAGATTTGAAGACTGTGTGGAAGAATGAGCCAAAATCACACCTGAGCAATGCATGTGATTAGTTTCTATATACAGGAGGCATCACTACCAATAAAGGTTTTTGTATGAAGTATGAAATACATTTCAGTTAGCATGTTCAATACTTTTTCCCTGTGTCATTCCATTTTATTACACATAACTTAATTCCTGAACTTGTGTGTTTGGTTTCTTTGTATGTATGAATTGCATGGGTTGCTACTGACATGTGGTGAAAATTTCAGGTCAATAAGCACCTTTAGAAATATATTTACCTAGACAAAATGGGGACTTGTTCAATACTTAATTTACCCAATATTATTATTATACAGGATTTATATAACGCCAACAGTTTGCGCAGTGCTTTACAACATTAGGGCAGACAGTACAATTACAATACAATTCAATACAGGGGTAATCAGAGGGCCCTGCTTGTTAGAGCTTACAATCTAGGATGGAGGGTCAGGTTATACAAAAGGGTAATAGCTGTGGGGGGTGAGCTAATGGAGAAAATGGTGCAGTTGTTAGATGGAGGCAGGATAGGCTTCTCCGAAGAGGAAAGTTTTCAGGGATCGCCTAAAAGTGGATAAAATTGGAGACAGTCTGACAGATTGGGGTAGGGAATTCCAGAGGATGGGCGAGGCTCGGGAGAAGTCCTGGAGGCGGATATGGAAGAAAGTGATGAAGGAGCTAGAGAGCAGGAGGAACGAAGAGGGTGATTAGGTTGGTATTTTGAGACTAGGCTAGTGATGTAGCTGGGGGCTGAGGTGTGGATGGCTTTGTAACTTATTGTTAGTATTTTGAATTTAATTTGTTGAGCGAGTGGCAGCTAATGGAGGGATTGGCAGAGAGGGGTAGCAGACACTGAGCTGTTTGTAAGGTGGATGAGTGTTAGCAGCATCCAAAAAAAAAAAAAAAAAAAAAAAATATATATATATATATATATATATATATATATATATATATATATATATATATATATATATATATAAACATTTTTAAGGGCCCCCAGATGTATTAGCACATTGTGGCAGGCTTACTTGCCAAAGAAACCCCCCAGCTCTGTGGCGTAAAATATCCAGTGAGCCTCAGGCACTTCCATTATTCTTCCAGGTTCCATGCCTTCAGCCGCTTAAATGGCTGGGACGTGATGATGTCACTCCCACGCATGCGCATGGGAGTCACATTGCCACAACACATATCGAGCCCGTAAATGTTCTTTGAGCTGCGCATGTGCCGCTCAATGTACATGACAGCTGCCAGGCAGGGGGAAGCTTATATGACAGGAGAGACCGAGTGGGTAGATCTGTCTTAAAGCGGTAGTAAACCCGCTGATGTTTTTTTTTTTTTTTTACTCACCTGCAAAGGAAAAGGCATAATGAGCTAGTATGCACCGCATACTAGCTCATTATGAAATACTTACTTTAGAGCGAGGCCCCGACATCTGGCCCGATCCACACCAAGGGAGCTGACATGTTCCCTCTGTGATTTTTCTGTGAGTGGACGGAGCCGCGATATCGTCACTCCCACGCAAGTGCGTGGGAGATTTCTTTCCGGCAGGGTCCGGCGTCTGCTGGACTTTCAGCCGAGAATCCCCTGTGTGCATGCGCCGCTGCAGTCAGCGGCGCATTGCGAGGGGAATATCTCATAAACCATACAGGTTTAGGAGATATTTTTTTTACCTACAGGTAAGCTTTATTATAGGCTTTCCTGTAGCCTACCACTACAGGAAACCACTTTACCACTTTACCACTTTAAAAGGACACAGAGAACAAAAAAAACTGACGGGGTTAAAAATATATATATTTTGTTTATATATGCTTATTAAAAGCAAAAGTTGAAGCAATGTAGCAATGCAGTGGAACTACTGATCAACAAATTCTGGCCACAGTAGCGGAAACAATACAAAGCAATTATATCTAATAAGAGACAAAACGGTAACATTTCTTGTCTAAAGAACTTTTCAACAATTTTAATGGAGATATTGAATTGATCATTCTTTTCCTCGAATAAAACTCATGGCAACAGTTCAGGCCATTGCTGACCCTTTGACACTTTATTATAAGTAACATCTCATTAAGTGAGCAACCTCTATGCAGTGGGATTTGCTGGCATGCACAGAAAATATTTTAATGTCCCTCTCTAACTTCCTAGAATTTGAAGAGGCTGTGGGTCATGTACTGAAGCAAAGAGCTTTGATCACAGGCATATTATAAATCTTTGTGTTTTGCTTGTTTTCTGGTGCAGTTATCATTTCTACCCCCGTAAATAAGAATTTATAGTCTGGAAAGATCAGCATGTCTCATGCTGCAAGGTAAATAAATGACAATAAGGCTATAGAAGACCTTTAGAGGGTTCAAAGACAGACATCCTTTTTAAAGTGCAATTAAACCCAAAACCAAAAGTGTAAAATATTACAGCTTACCAATCATTAAAGTGATTGTAAAGTTTTTTGTTTTTAAATAACAAACATTTTATACTCCTGGCCATTCCCTCTTGTCGAGTGCCCCCACAGCAAGCAGCTCTCTATGGGGGCACCCGAGTGGAGTCACGGATCCATGTATCCATTAAGACACCTGTGGACATTGCTGAAGAGAGATGGGGCTCAGGTAAGTAATCAGGGGGTGGCTAAGGAGGCTGCTGCAAACAGAAGGTTTTTTATTGTAAAGGGAATTTTTTATTTTTTTTTAAATAACAAACGTTTTATACTTACACTGTGCAGCTTGTTTTGCACAGAATGACCCCGAACTTGCTCTTCTGGGGTCCCTCGGCGGCTGTCTCGGCTTCACCCCGCAAGTACTTCTCACGTTCATGTGAGCTCCCTCGAATGCTGAGAAGCACTTGCGGGCGTGCTCCCGTGATACAGCCAGCGGCTATAGCCGCTCACTGTATTACTTGAACCCGCCCCCGGCGTGCCGCATCATTGGAGGTGATTGACAACAACGCGAGCCAATAGCTGCACTGCTTTCAATCCATCCACTCTAGCCAATCAGCGGCCAGGCTGAGCGGCGAAGAGGATGTCGGAGGCGAGCGTGGGACTTTCGAGGGGTCAGGTAAGTAAAACGGGGGGGGGGGGGGGACTGGGGGCGCCGGCACTGTCAGATGTTTTTTCACCTTAATGCATAGAATGCATTAAGGTGAAAAAACTTTTACCTTTACAACCCCTTTAATGCATTGAATGCATTAGGATAAAAAACCTTCCGACTTTACAACTTCTTTATATGTGATGGCTGTATCAGTATTCTTTGGCTTTTTTTCCTCTGTTTTCACTTGGTGATCTGGCCAGTAATACACCTCCTGTATTAGTGGGACACAACTCTGGATGAATGAACACAGAAGGCACAGCAGACAGCAGCATTGTCAATCTCAGGGGCAGGGTAGTATTACATTTATTAGCAGATTTAGATACACTAACACATTGAAGCCAAACTTCCAGCTCACACTTAATCAGTTAGAGCAGTTTTTTTTCCTTTTGGGATAATAGGTTTACATGAATAAATAAAAGCTGATAATTTTATAAATCCCTGCCAGTGTTAAATGGTTTGTCCCATCCACATATACTCCTCATTGACAATAGAAGTAGGGGCACCGCTATGGTAGATCTGGGTTATAGTCTAGTCAGCCCCAGAGTGCACTGTAGAAACCTAGCATACTGGTAGCAGGAAATGTATGCCAATACTGTTTATCATTACTGTTGTTGTGGTTCATGCATTTTGTTTAACACCGATTTGCACTTTACCAGATACACACTATATTGTTAAAAGTATTGGGACACCTGCCTTTACACACACTTGAACTTTAATGTCTTTGTCCGTAGGGTTCAATATTGAGTTGGCCCACTCTTTGCAGCTATAACAGCTTCAATTCTTTCGGAAGGCTGTCCACAAGGTTTAGGAGTGTGTCTATGGGAATGTTTGACCATTCTTCCAGAAGCTAATTTGTGAGGTAAGGCACTGATGTGGGACAAGAAGGCCTGGCTCACAGTCTGCTCTCTAATTCCTCCCAAAATGTGTTCTATTGGATTGAGATCAGGTCAATCAAGTTCATCTACCCAAACCCACACATCCATATCTTTATGGAGGGGGGGGGGAGTAACCTTGGGCCTGTGAGGTTGGGGTGCTAGTCAGAGCCTATCTGAGAAACAAAGAAGGATCTGGACAGGAGGCACAGAGAGGGGCTGAGAAAAACAACCAGAGCTAGTGTTGCCGGACAAGTCTCGAGGAGGTATCAACCGGCGTGCAGCCAGGAGGGCTGGGAGTGTGCAGTCTGAGATGGATGTAAAGCCAGTAGGTGAGACTGTGATGTCGTGGGAAGTGGAGTTGGGCAGCTGCAGTCAGGAGGGCTGACAGGGCCTGAAGAGGAGAGTAGTCCACCATAGGACAGCTAGCATTAAAATACATTCCTTTCACTATTTGTTGCTACACTAAAGGGGCCAATGGCCCCTACCTGCAAATGGCAGTTGCTAAGGCCTGTAACGTGTGAAGTGGCCATGGAACGAGACAGCGCACTAAAGATGGAGTGCCAGGCTCCAACTGATTTGTATACCTGTCTCTGGTATATCAATCAGGTGCAAGCACTGACTCCTTTGGTGTGAGCTTGATGGGATACTAAATTGAATTGAACCGAATTGCCCCCATAATATTTTGGAGGTTTTAAGTAATCTTCAGGTACATTTTAACATCTGTGCAACAAACATTAAAAAAAAAAAGTGTCCCAGCAGTGAGAGATGTGCCTTCCCC
Organism: Lithobates pipiens; assembly: GCF_037356315.1. NCBI lineage: Eukaryota > Metazoa > Chordata > Amphibia > Anura > Ranidae > Lithobates > Lithobates pipiens. The sequence continues at coordinate 228,676,328 of NW_027507790.1, forward strand.
TGCATGATTCACTTCCTGCTTCTGAAGGGGTTTATGGAGGAGGAGACCAGTCCCTATGACTGTCCGTGCATGGGAGGAAAACAGTGTGGACAACCTGTGTCGCTATATGAGTCAGAGTAACAGAAGAGTTTTCATTTAGTGGGATCGAGTTACACTTACTTGTAGGGATGGACTAATGTTAGAAATTCTGCATATATAGCCCTACAGAACAGACAGTACACAGTCCACATGGGCTTTGCTGCTTATAGAGGAAGTAAACCCTGATGGGTTTTACTTGCTCTTTTGTTCCCTGCAAAGTATAAGGATAATGGGCTAGTATGCATCGCATACTAGCCCATTATGTGGCACTTACATGCAAACTTAGTCCACGCTGTCCCCACTGGAGGCCGCATCAATCTTTGCTCCTCTTCCTTCCGGGGGCCGTGGACTCCGGCTCTGCGACTGGCCGGAGTCACGTGACGTCACTCTCAGGCATGCGCGCTTGAGTCGGCAGTTACAGCACTCGCTAGTTAAGAAACGGCTCAGAGGGCTGTTTCTTCACAGCGCGTGCGCCGATGACATTATCGGCGCAGTAAATATCTCCTAAACGGTGCACATTTAGGAGATATTTACTATACCTATAGGTAAGCCTTATTATAGGCTTACCTATAGGTCATTTTCGTGTGTCCTGAGGAAGCCTGGAATAGTGTTATGGCAGACTAAAATGCAGTTTCTGGTTAAGAAACTGGTTACTGGTTAAGGAATCGTCTGGTCTGAGTTTCTTGGGGGAAAGGATTTAAGTGTATTCACAGGTTATTAAAGACCCAGGGAATGAAGAGTAGGGATGGGCTGAACAGACTCCTGTTTGGTTCGCACCAGAACTTTCAAAAACCGCGAAAGTTCGGACCCGAATAACCAACCCCATTAAAGTCAATGGGACCCGAACTTCAAAAATCAAAAGTTCCCATTTTGAAGGCTTATATGCAAGTAATTAGGCATACAATGGTTATAAGGGTTTGGGTCCTGACCTGGGGGACATGTATCAAAAAATAAAAAGTTTGTAAAAAATTTCATTTTTAAATGAGCAGAGATTTCTTTATTTTTAAAGTAAAAGCATAAAAATGAAAAATTCCTTCCAATATAGTGCTTGAGGGATCCCCTTAGTCTACCTGTAAAGTGGCAGATCTGTACCCTGTCTAGAATCTGCTGTAGCAATAATTGCATTTAAAAAGCCCAAAAAAAGAAATTTTCCCTGCAAGCTGAGGCCACAATGCAGTGCACTGGGAACAAGATTAGAGATTTTTTGGGTACATTCTGGTGTCACTTTGACTTCGGATAGAAGTAACGGGTGCATAAAAAAATGGTCTTTGTGTATTGATGGTGCCTTCCCACCGTAACCCTATAGAGGTAATCTTTATGAAAGCAAGAATTGGCCTTGCTGTAAAAAATTGCAATGATATGCACCTGTCAAACAGACAAAAATTGGTCTTTGAGTGTTAATTGTGCCCATGAAACCTATACCAAAAACATTCTTCCATTCTTCAAATGATTGAACACCTTCAAAGCTAGGCAGCCTATGAAGTCCTGCAAAGATTCCACATCCCAAAAAGACTTAATTAGTGACATTGGCATCATAGCTGGTAATCCAGGACTGATACATTTTTATAAAAGTCAAATGGTCCATGGAGTCTGTGGACAGACGCATTCTATGATCAGTAACGAAACCTCCTGCAGCAGTGAATGCCCATTCTGAAAGCACACTGCTGCAGGGCAGCCCAACAACTCAAAAGCATACTAGGCAAGTTCTGGCCAGTGGTCTATTCTCATGATCCAGTAAGTCAGTGGGGGATGTGGAAGCTGACAGCCCTGGGTGATGAGGACTAAAAAAATCATGTTGTCGGAAAATCCGATCGTGTGTGGGCTCCATCTGACTTTTTCCTTCGGAATTTCTGACACACAAAGTTTGAGAGCTGGATCTAAAATTTCCGTCAACAAAATTTAATTATTTAAATTCCGATCGTGTGTAGACAATTCCGACAGACAAAGTGCCACGCATGCTCAGAATAAATTACGAGACGAAAGCTATTGGCTACTTCCCTCTTTATAGTCCTGTCATACGTGGTTTACGTCACCTCGTTCTGAACGATCGGATTTTCCGACAGCTTTGTGCGACCGTGTGTATGCAAGTCAAGTTTGGCCCAAAATCCGTCGGAAAAAATCAGACGGATTTTGTAGTTGGAATGTCCGACCGTGCGTACAGGGCCTAAGAGTCATGCCTGTGACGTTCAGGGTCCTGGGACTTGTAGTGTTACCACAGCTGGAGGGCCGAGGTTGCCTACTCCTGCTCTAGACCCTATAAGGCTGTTTGTCCACCCTGCAACATGCAGGTATTACCAGGCGTTGAAGTGTAAACCAAAGATAGACAATAAGTAAAAACCCTGAGTCGCATGAATTACAGCTATAAAAAAGGAATACAATGAAAAATAAATAATAAAAAATGAAATGGTAGCCTTGGTTGGAATGTTTTCTGTAGATAATTGATGATGTTAAAAACCATTATCATTGTACTATTTTAAATGTCTTGCTTCCCCCAGCTGAAGATCATTTCCAGACAATAATGAGAATTCTGTCAGGTACAGATATATTTCAAGTTTCTTAACATCAGGACAAACTGTATCCTGATTTATGTTTCAGTGGAATGGAAACTCGATTATGGGAACATATTTGTTTCTACAGAAAGTATAAGTATCTATTAAACTTTCACCAAGTGATTCAAATTCTATTGAGTATTGCCCTTGTGTGTCACTATTTACTTATGCCTATTGACTATTTGGCATCATGTATCTTTTCTTTTTCACTACTGTTTTCTCATTTTTCTAAAGCTCCTTTTCTATAATTCGAAAGGCAACCTATCTGGCTGCAGCCCAGCTTTTGTTAAATTACAGCCTTTAGCTCAATGTGTTTTTTAATCTGAATTATATGTGATGGATCAGAACACAATAGTCTAAGGCCGCGTACACACGGGCGGACTGTTCGCCCAACTTTGTCCGCTGAACAGTGTTTGGGCGGACAGTCCGCTCGTGTGTGGGCTTTCAGCGGACAGTTTCAGCGGACAGTTGGACGGACAAGGTTTTTCGGAATTTCCGAAAAACTGTCCGCTGAAACCTTGTTTGAGCGAACAGTCCGCCCGTGTGTAGGCTTGTTCGTCAAACAAAGTTGCGCGCATGCTCAGAAAGGATTTTCACGCCGAAAGCTATAATGCAGTGTATAGGACGTCGTATTTTTCGTCCCGTCGTACGTGCCGTTCACGTCATCGCGCACGGTTTCAGCAAACTGTTCGTCCGTCGTGTGTGGCCATGTCCGTCCATGCTAAGTTTGAGCGGACTGTTTGCCGAAACTGTTGGACGGACAAAGTTGGGCGAACAGTCCGCGCGTGTGTACGCGGCCTAAGTTAGTGAAGTAAAATTAGAAAAATATATACATAAAACTATTTTTCATAAATAAAAAACTGATAATTGACACGTGCGTATGTATTCACCCCCTTTGTTATGAAGCCCATAAAAAGCTCTGGTGCAACCAATTACCGTATATACTCGAGTATAAGCCGAGATTTTCAGCCTCTTTTTTGAGGCTGAAAGTGCCCCCTCGGCTTATACTCGAGTCACCGCTGTCTGACTGCTCGATCAGCGTATCGAGCAGACAGACGGCGGACATTAAAATTCAAAAGCCGCGCCTCCTTCTCCGCCTCCGCCTGTGATAGGCGGAACACTGAATTTCCCAGCAGTCAGTGTTCCGCCTATCACGGACATCCGTTCATTCTCATACTACGGACGAGTATGAGAGGATGTCCGTGATAGGCGGAACACAGGCTGCTGGGAAATTGAGTGTTCCGCCTATCACAGGCGGAGGCGGAGGCGCGGCTTTTGAATTGTAGAATGGCCGCCGAGAAGAGCGGCGATCCTGGAGCGGCGATCCATCGGCACGACACGGGACGGAGGAGGCACGGGACGGAGGAGGCTCGGGACGGAGGAGGCTCGGGACGACGGCGGCTCGGGACGGAGGCTTGGGACACAGGTAGGCTGGACACACACACAAGGCTGCACGGACACACACACACACACACACACACACACACACACACACACACACACACACACACACACAGGGATGGATGGATGGATGGATGGATACACACACACACACACACACACAGGGATGGATGGATGGATGGATGGATACACACACACACACACACACACACACACACAGGGATGGATGGATGGATGGATGGATGGATGGATGGATACACACACACACACACACACACACACACACACACAGGGATGGATGGATGGATGAATACACACACACACACACACAGGGATGGATGGATGGATGGATACACACACAGGGATGGATGGACGGACACACACACAGGGATGGATGGATGGATGGATGGATGGACACACACACAGGGATGGATGGACGGACACACACACAGGGATGGACGGACACACAGGGATGGACAGCCATGTCTCACCCTCGGCTTATACACGAGTCAATAAGTTTTCCAGTTTTTTGGGGGTAAATTGGGGGCCTCGGCTTATATTCGGGTCGGCCTATACTCGAGTATATACGGTACCTTCAGAAGTCACATAATTTGTGAAATGATGTGCACCTGTGTGCAATCTAAGTGTCTCATGATCTGATTACATATACACACCTTTTTGAAAGGCCCCAAAGGCTTCAACACCTAAGCAAGAGGCACCACTAACCAAACACTGCCATGAAGACCAAGGAACTCTCCAAACAAGTAAGGGACAATGCTGTTGAGAAGTATAAGTCAGGGTTAAGTTATAAAAAAAATCCAAATCTTTCATGATCCCTATGAGCACCATGAAATCTGATAGAAAGGATGAACCACCGCTCCAAAGTAATCCTCGAGGACTCAAGTTCTGTCTCCTATTGATGAGCCCCTGGTGCTGACCATTACACACACACACTGAGCAAACAAGCATGAAAAAACTCTGGATAGTCGCACACTGGAAAAAGACTTGAAATCCCATCTTTAATTGCTTACAAGCTCGCGCCAAAGTAATTTTGGCTGATAGCAGTATAAAGGGAATGAGTTTTAGGAGATGCTTCGAGCATTCGGGTGGTTTGCTGTTCAGCAAGACAATTTCTGGGTTTTGGGGATTGCAAGGCCAGTGATCTTGTGCAGCAAACAATAGATTTTGTTCCCAAAACCCCTAATGTGCGGGTATTCCCACCAAGTATGAGATGGAGTACCAACATGGCCACATCCCCTAAAGCAAAGGGGAGAGGAACCCAGAAAGATTATTGCTAATCGGGAGGAGACCCGATACCATTGAGTGAACAACTTTACACTCGCTTCCATTAGCGAGATATTCACTACTCCTTTGAATGACCTACTGAAGAAGCTATACCATGTATTGAATTTCCAGCTGAAGTCCAAGTCCCTTTCCCAACTTAGTGCGTAGGAGGGTTTTTTCTGAGGTCTTTGTCAAGGCTGTGTAAATTGAGGAAATAACATCCCTTTGGTCCAGGGCTCCAGAACACCACTGCACATAAGCTGTGACATATGGGGGGGGGGGGGGGGGTCTGATTTAGAACGCCACTGTGAGAGGATGAAGTTTCTGATTTAATGTAGTCTGAATCTTTCTGGAGGTCAACTGAAAGCAAAAATCCTTCCTGAGGACTACCTCCATCCCAATTCGCTCTCAGATGTAAAATGACATCCACTGCTCTACGTATTTGATCCGACCCCTGTCTGCCGGGTATGAAGCCCACTTGATCCTTGTGTATATAACCACTGATAAAAGTGGAAAGTCTATTGGCCAATATTTTAGTCAAACTTTTAAGATTGTTATTGATCAAACAAATAGGCCTGTAGTTGTCGAACTCTGAATTATCATTCCCTGGTTTGGGAATGACTGATAGATAAGCCATGTTAGCCGCTGCATCATATTTGGAACCTGTCCGGAGGGAGTTGAAAAAAATGAGTCAAATACATGGAGAGGGAGGATCTAAATGTCTTGTAGTAACAAGCTGAGAATCCATCAGGTCCCGGAGCAGATTTTTAATGACCTCTAATACTTCAGCTTTGCTTATGGGTTTCTTTAGGTTTGACCTGTGGTCCTTGTTTAATTTGGGAATGGAGATGTCCTCTAGGAGGTCTGCTACATAGGAGGGTTTAAGTGCCTTGTTTGCCCTGTAGAGTATGGAGTAGAATCCATGGAACTCGACCATAATCTTTTGTGGATTCTGTGTGAATGCCCCTGTGGATATTCTTGTTTCAGCTTTTTAATGTCTGCCCGTCGCTCACGTTTGAGTTTAGAGGCAAGCTGGATGATTTTACCTCTCATCAGAGCCTTATGGGCTGCCCAGAGTGTCTCAGGAGAGACTGTCCCATCATCATTAACCTGGAAGTATTCCACACTGTCTTTTTCCAAAATTGTGCAGTGGACCAGAGTGCTTAGTATAGACTCATTGAGAAATCAATGAAATATGCCATCATGCCCCTGCATGTTTGTAATGAGCATTTGCACCGTTGAATGGACTGATAAAGGGGAATCTCTAATAGATGACCTGGTAACCGATGGGATGGCTGAGGCTGCGATGAAAATATCATCAATTCTCGTGTAGGTTTTATGTGGTGCTGAGAAGTGAGTGTAATCCTTTGAGTGTGGATTAAGTTCCCTCCAGATATCCACTATCCCCTAACCCTTGTGAGTGCATGAGCTTGGCAATATTACTGCTTTGTCCGGATTTGTCTAGTATCTGATTGAATGTAATGTTAGAGTTTCCCCCCCATTATCACTGTTCCCAATAAGTGACGGGAGATGGCAGACATAATGGTGGAAAAGAATTGTGCTTGACCTCGGTTAGGGGCGAGCCTGATATTAATAAATATCTGCTCTCCGGACCCTTAATTTCCTGAGATAAGGAAAAGTTAGCCTTTTTGTAAAAGAAAATTCCTACCCTCTTAGTCTTATCTTCTGCGTTGGCTAAGTAAAATTGGGGATATTTGGGATGGATGAATTTATGTTGGAATTGCCTCGGGAAGTGCATCTCTTACAAAAAGAGAACATCAGTCTGTTGGGAATGAGAATATTGAAAGTATTTGCATCTTTGAAAGGGGGACTTCAGTCCCTGGACCTCGTGAGAGGCTATATGAATAGGCCCAGGATTATGGTCATCTGGAGCAATGGAACAAGACAGGCAGTAACTCAGTAAAAACTCAATAAAAGATTTCCGTGGACTTCCACTGGTACCTATGTATGGTAGCAGGTCGGCCTGCTCCCATAACCTGAATTAACCTCAACATTTGCCTATATGGCAAACAAGCCTCTACCGACATGTGGGTGAACATCAGCCACGTAGAGGCAGAGGGAAGAGCATTGCTGCTGCCCTAGCCCGACCAGAAGCCCATATTAGGAGATTACTAAGCACGACACCCCCCTATTTGTTTAGGGGGAAATAATGATGATAATGAGAGATGAAAATCGCCCCAGTTTGAGGATGTCTCCCCTGGGCTTAGGGAAGATCGGAGGGTTCCCTAAAGTGGGGCTTTCCTCCAAACTTCCCATCCCCAGAGGCAGAGTCCCCATATGTTTAGCAAGTGATGTCAGGCTCCCATGGGAACCCAAAAATAATTCTCCAAACAATAACAGCCAAGTATAAGTAAGCATAATGAAGATTAGCTTAAGTCAAAGAGCTTTTGTGACTTCGGACACTCGCTAATTATCAAAGTGCCCTGTCTTTCCTAAATAAATTTAAGTAAACTCACAAATCTACAAACCAAATCTCAGTAACTTGAACATGTCCAGCTATAAAAGGGATATAAACCATGTTATTGGAAAACAAAAATAAAGAAGATGGAGATGACCCTAGGCATAAATGGGGGCAATAGACAAAAAATATATCCTTGTGGGTCTTTTCAACAAATAGACCAGAGGACAAGAGTTCCTCCTACGGGGAGTAAAACTGTGGCCAAATAAGAGAAGTTGGTCTCCCATTCCAAGGAGGAAGAATCAAGGGGGGTAAGAGTCTTTGGATCTCTTAGACTGCCACTTCTGCCAGACCAGTACAATCGTACTAGGTGTCGAAGGGCGTTTGGTGAATCCTGTATGCGTGAGACGTGAGGTCAATGATTGGTCTTGGGAGATCAGGCCCATCTGGAGCAGGAGATGTTCCCCTTCTTGAAGTGATGAAAAGCCATGGGTTTTGTTCTTGAAGATAAAGGATAGTCAAAACGGGAAGGACCACCAGTATTTTATTGCCTTTTGAGCCAGGACATGGAGTAGAAGTTTTAGTGACTTTCTTTGCTGGATGGTGAGTGGGGAGAGATTAGCAAAGATTTGGACTGAATGGCATTGAATGGACAGTTTTTCTACATCCCTGGAAAATTGCATAATTTTTCTTTAACTCTGTAAAAGTGTGTCCTGACAATTATGTCCCTAGGAAGGCCATCTGACCGAGGGGGGTGGAGAGCTCTATGAGCACTTTGTAGCTCCAACCGGTGCTGGGATACCAGGGATGAGGTCCCAGATGAATGAGTGGACAGCAGCATTCACATCTTTGATGGACTCGGGAAACCCTCTTATGCGAAAATGTTATCGCCTGGAGCAGGTCACCAAGTCATCTATTTTGGATATGGCTGTATCCAGGCGGTCTTGTAAGTCCTGTATACAGTCTGTGTTTTGGTTGGTTCTAGAAACTGTCTGATCCATTTTGTTTTCCATGACATCTATTCTGGACCCAAGGTTTTGGTGGTCTGTGTGTATTGCTTAAGTGATTTGGGAAGCTGTTCGCGCTAGCCCTTTGGAGAGCATCCTAGAAAAAGTGCTCATCATGGTTGCAAAGTTCATTGGAATTGCTGGGGAGGACTGTGCCATATTGATGGAGACAGAGGGACTTGCCTCCATGCATCTCAGAGGAGTGAGCAGCAGCTCATCCAGTGTTCTCTCCAGGAGAGATTCAGTGGAAGCTGGGGTGATAACAGTGGGGAGAAGTGTACTCACAGGCAGGGCCGCTGTTAGAAATCATGGGGCCCCATACAGCCTACCTGACGGGGCCCCATTGACCCCGCCCACAACCCATCCTGGCTCCGCCCATAACCCCACCCCTGCCTCCACGCTGTCAGGGCAGGAGGCAGGAGCTGGAACATTTAACATTTACAGCGCCCCACCAATCATAACTGCATCTGAATGGGAGAGATGTCAGTGTTTTGACATCTGTGCCCATTCAGTTTGTGTCTTCATACGGAGCTTTCAATCAGGTCTGCATGAAAAAGGACCTAATTGCAAAGCTTGGGTGAAAGGTTATGAAAGGAGAGTGGTTTGGGGGTGGTAAAAATGCAGCTTGGCTATGTATTTTTACTGTCCCTTCCCCCATCACATGTGTAAAAGTAGCATCTCACTATGTGCTCATGGTCATTATCATTATGATGATCAGAGCACAGCAGGTGCTGTGTGGCTCTGTCAGTGTAACATGACTGTGTGATGCTGACTTTGTTATGGCTGTGCTGAGTTATAGTCTGTAACACACAGTACAGTCATATATCAGGAAAGTCAGCACCCAACAGCCATGTTACACTGACAGAGCCATACAGCACCTACTGTGCCCTGATCATCATAATGATAATAACCATGAGCACACAGAGTCTAGGGACTGCACATGCTACAATAGTGTGACCTGTCAGTGTGTGTGTGTGTGTGCAGGGGACTGCTTGCCTGTGCACCACTGCCATTGTCCAGATTACTCCTGCTGCTCTGTCTGTCTCAGCCGTCCCAGTGATAAGTCCCTCAAGCTGCAGCACTTACTGGATGAAGGGAGCCGTATAACAGTAATATCCATCTGCCGGTGAGGCATACAGTGAGCAGGAAGAACTTTAGTTTGTGCAGGTATACTGAGAACAGCATGCGGCACAGCATTGTATCCCTGCACCCGAAAATAGAAAAAAAGTCCCTCTTCTGCTTTCACCTCCTGGGCCCCTCTGGTAACCTGATGGGGCCCAGGAAATGAATATATATTCCTTATATATGTTAGTAATCAAGTGGGTGCAGGTTAATATAGTTATTTCGTTTTTTTTTTTTTTTTTTTTTTTTTTTTTTAGCTAGAAGTTAAAAGCTGCTCGGGCCCCCCCTGCTGGCCGGGCCCGGTACAACAGGGCTGGTTGTACTGCCCTATCAGCGGCCCTGCTCACAGGAGCAGGGCTGTGTGGTGAGGCTTCTGGTGGAGCGGGATCTGCACTCTCCTCCATTTCCTTTCCCCTGTCCTCCGGAGCGTGCTGTGGTGCTGGCGCCATCTTGGAATGTCCTTGGGCCTCAGAAATGAAGCCTGGCTGACGAGTGAGGTCCCTCCTGACTGATCCCGATGACATAAGGGTGTTCCTGGGTGTCCCTGCTAGCTGTAGAGTGCGGGGGGTCCTTGTGTGTGGCGGTTGCTCGCAACTGTGGGTCTGGAAGGACCATAGTGGGATGGAGCTCTGATATCACACTGCCATTCCCGGGAGCTACGCGCATGCGTCTTTAGTTACATTTTTTTAAATGTAAATGCCTAATTTAAAAAAATAATAATAATTTGTTTTAGTTAAGTGGTAATTAATCTGCAGTTGTAACAGTTGGGCTTCATTCACACAAGTGGCCAGTAAAAACAGTTGTTTGAACTGCAGTTTTCCCATGCCCTGACCACCCACCTAAAGGAGAACATACTAAAGGAGAGCTGTACATACACTATTTTGTCAAAAGTATTGGGATGCCTGCCTTTACACACATATGATCTTTAATGGCATCCCAGCCTTAGTCCGTAGGGTTGAATATTGAGTTGGCCCATCTTTTGCAGCTATGACAGCCTCAACTCTTCTGGGAAGGCTGTCCACAAGGTTTAGGAGTGTGGACTAAATCATCCCCAAGGGGTTCTATCAGGTTGAGGTCAGGACATGTCTTTATGGACCTTGTTTTGTGCATTGGTCCTAATCATTTGGTGGAGGGATAGATTATTGTGCGGGGTTGTCTTTCAGAGGTTGGCCTTGGCCCCTTAGTTCCAGTGAAGGGAGATCTTAAGGTATCAGCATACCAAGACATTTTGGACAATTTCATGCACCCAACTTTGTGGGAAAAGTTTGGGGATGGCTCCTTCCTGTTCCAACATGACTGTGCACCACTGCACAAAGCAAGGTCCACAAAGATATGGATGAGCGAGTTTGGGGTAGAGGGACTTTAATGGCCTGCACAGAGTCCTGACCTCAACTCAATGGACAGCAGACTGTGAGCCAGGCCTTCTTGTCCCACATCAGTGCCTTACCTCACAAATGAGCTTCTGGAAGAACGATCAAACATTCCCATAGACACACTCCTAAACATTGTGGACAGCCTTCCCTTGAAGAGTTGAAGCTGTTATAGCTACATAGGGTGGGCCAACTCCATATTGAACCCTACGGACTAAGACTGGGATGCGATTAAAGTTCATGTGTGTGTAAAGGCAGATGCCCCAATACTTTTGGCAATGTAGTGTATGTTGTGGTAACAACTATACCCCCCTAAGGGCTCATTCACACTTGTGATAGCCCTTGGTGCCCACCATATATTGTTTTTCAGAAGGTGTGGCATGCTATACGTTGATTCCACGCTGCCTGTTTAACCCTGGAGAGTCTGCCTGACCCAAGATGGCCACCAAAGTCACATGGGGCGCCAGCATCTAATGGGATAGCTGCCTCCCTGTGACCAAGGAAATCATAGAGGAACCAAGTTCCTGTCAACTCCCTCCCTATCTGCATTGCCACTGTGGGTGAGCGCCACCTGCAGTGGAGAATACAGACTGCATGTGCCTACGATCGCTTAAAAGAAACTTGCTGCTTTTTTTTTTTTCCATCAATCAACTTGATATTCACCAAGATTTCTGTTTGCTAATTATTCTACATTAATTAGGCTGACTAAACGCTTTCACATGTTTAGAACAAGCATGAAATTACTGGCAAGTTAACTAGCTGTCGTGAATCATCCAATTAAGACATTATCAAACTGGCGGAAAGACATCAATGACTCCTCTGTTACTGACAATGGGGAACATTTACTATAGAAAGGCACATCAGAGTCCTATTATAAACCTTCAAAGCTTGACCTGACAATCAATTGCTTGTATGCAGAGACATATGTGAAAATAAAGGACAGGAATGTGTGTTCTTCACGGCTGGTATAGAACCCATCATTTCATATTCCTGATATGTGCCTGCTGTACCATGTCGTTTTTGCTGTATTTTATATTGTATACTTGGCTTCTGGTGTTTAATATAAATGTATTTTCATTGTTGTGTAGCATTTAATATACATTACTTATTTTATAGATTTATCCTCCTGAAGAAGCGGTCCCCTGACCACGAAACTCGTAGAGGATTGTATAAATCTGTGAGCAATTTCTATAATCAACAAACCATTTGGAAGTCTACAAGTACCTGTATACTGTATTAACCCCCCCCCCCCCCTTCATGTTTTCAGATTTTTGTAATCATGTGTTTTATATGTAATAAATAATTATTCTATCTTAAGTCTACTTTTGTTCATTGGTACCGAGATAGTCCATTTTCCCTTTGTGGATGTAGCAAGAAAGCTTCAGCAACTGTCCTTACTTTCCTTTCTATTTGTATATAAATAGTCTTGGATGATGGTACCTTTCATTTTTGTTTATTTTTTTAAATCTCGAGGCAAACTCAAAACCAAATTTTTAATGTACCATGTAGTTGTATGAAAACCTATCCTGTTCTCTTTGTATTGCTTCCTTTGTGTAAATCCCTGGTGCAGCTCTCGTTGTTGGTGGACGTCATATGAACGGTCAATCTCAGACGCCCCTGGGGGTGCACAGCGTGGCGATCGTGGCCATGGCTCTTTAACCATGTGATCGGCTGTGTCCAATCACAGCTGGTCACATGTAAACACGGAGATGGGCAGGAAGGGGGCGTAAGTGCCCTGTATTGAAGTGGTTAAAATCTGACCACACTAAGCAGGGGAACACACCATGGTCAGTTCTCGATCTACTGTACAGTGGTGTGAAAAAGTGTTTGCCCCCTTCCTCATTTCCTGTTCCTTTGCATGTTTGTCACACTTAAGTGTTTCGGAACATCAAACCAATTTAAACAATAGTCAAGGACAACACAAGTAAACACAAAATGCAATTTGTAAATGAAGGTGTTTATTATTAAAGGTGAAAAAAAATCCAAACCATCATGGCCCTGTGTGAAAAAGTGATTGCCCCCTAAACCTAATAACTGGTTGGGCCACCCTTAGCAGCAACAACTGCAACCAAGCATTTGCGATAACGTGCAATGAGGCTTTTACAGCGTCCTGGAGGAATTTTGGCCCACTCATCTTTGCAGAATTGTCCTAATTCAGTTACATTAGAGGGTTTTCGAGCATGAACGGCCTTTTTAAGGTCATACCACAACATCTCAATAGGATTCAGGTCAGGACTTTGGCTAGGCCACTCCAAAGTCTTCATTTTGTTTTTCTTCAGCCATTCGGTGGTGGACTTGCTGGTGTGTTTAGGATCATTGTCCTGCTGCAGAACCCAAGTTCGTTTCAGCTTGAGTACACGAACAGATGGTCGGACATTCTCCTTCAGGATCTCTTGGTAGACAGCAGAATTCATAGTTCCTTTTATCACGGCAAGTCTTCCAGGTCCTGAAGCAGCAAAACAGCCCCAGACCATCACACTACCACCACCATATTTTACGGTTGGTATAATGTTCTTTTTATGAAATGCAGTGTTCCTTCTACGCCAGATATACTTGGACACACACCTTCCAAAGAGTTCCACTTTTGTCTCATCGGTCCACAGAATGTTGTCCCAAAAGTCTTGGGGATCATCAAGATGTGTTGTAGAGAAATTGAGACGAGCTTTGATGTTATTTTTGCTCAGCAGTGGTTTTCTCCTTGGAACTCTGCCATGCAGGCCATTTTTGCCCAGTCTTTTCCTGATGGTGGAGGCATGAACGCTGACCTTAACTGAGGCAAGTGAGGCCTGCAGTTCCTTGGACGTTGTTGTGGGGTCTTTTGTGACCTCTTGGATGAGTCGTCGCTGCGCTCTTGGGGTAATTTTGGGCGGCCGGCCACTCCTGGGAAGGTTCACCACTGTTCCATGTCTTCGCCATTTGTGGATAATGGCTCTCACTGTGGTTCGCTGGATTCCCAAAGCTTTGGAAATGGCTTTATAACCCTTTCCAGACTGATAGATCTCAATTACTTTCTTTCTCAATTGTTCCTGAATTTCTTTGGGTCTCGGCATGATGTGTAGCTTTTAAGGATCTTCTGGTGGACCTTACTGTGTCAAGCAGCTCCTATTTAAGTGATGCCTTGATTGTGAACAGGTGTGGCAATAATCAGGCCTGGGTGTGGCTAGAGAAATTGAACTCAGGTGTGGACAACCACAGTTATAGTATGTTTTAACAAGGGGGGCAATCACTTTTTCACACAGGGCCATGATGGTTTGGATTTTTTTTCACCTTTAATAATAAACACCTTCATTTACAAATTGCATTTTGTGTTTACTTGTGTTGTCCTTGACTATTGTTTAAATTGGTTTGATGTTCCGAAACACTTAAGTGTGACAAACATGCAAAGGAACAGGAAATGAGGAAGGGGGCAAACACTTTTTCACACCACTGTATGTTGAGAACTCAGCTTGCTCTCCTCCAATGATCAGACTTGTCCTGCCCCCCCCACTCTGCACAGCCATTCACTTGGAAGGTCAGTGTACTTATGTTTCTGCTCCCCCCAGCTTTTATGCAGATGAGGACAGAGGGAATGTAATCACTTATGAAAAAAGGGAAAAAAAGGTATTTACATTTTTTTTTATATCTATACACAAATGTTTTGAACTGAATGGGTTATTTTACAAGACAAGGGTTTACAATAACTTTAATTAACACATTTAACAAGACAAAAACATATATTTTGAGCTTGTTTTAAACACAGTGGGTTATTAGTGCCCCCCCCAAGGTAGTGAAGAGGAGCAGAGGTCAATGTAATGCATAATTCAAATGTGTGTACCGATCTGTACAACCGTGCAAGGGGCTGCCTTCACCTGTGCAGGATGCAGATGTTGTTAAAACCAATGACAGGCAGTCAGCTGCACTGGCTGCATGGATTTCCAGTTGCATTTTTTATGTGAATGATTACCCCATTCCCCCCGCAGACCCAAATAACCACTGGGCCAGGGTTTTGGGGAAGAGGTCATTGTACCCCTGGCAAGAAACCCGTACATATTATATATTATATAATGAGGCCTTGTGGAGTGGTATGGTTTATAAGGGAGGGGGTGCATACTCGTTGCCCCCCTTTGCTGGCCTGACAGCCTGGATGCTCAGATAAGGTTCTGGTATGGATTTTTGGGAGAATCTCACACTTTTTTCCTTGATTTTTTCCCTGCACCCCCCCCCCCCTTTAAAATCCACATCAAATATAGAATTTGGGGGTGACTTCAACAAAACAATTATTTCTGGGTTTTGTTTCACTCAAGATTCACAAAAGACCTGAAGGGCAGTTGTGGGGACTAATTTAAATCTGGAAGCTCCTTTTAAATGAGGAAGCCCACAGATACCCAGCCCTACCCCTACATGAAGGATTACGGATTACATAGTACCCCTCATTACTAATTCACTAAACAAATTAAATATTGTAGAGAACTGCTTCCCTCTAGTGTCTGTATTTGTTGTGACTTGTTACCTATCACAGAGTTATTGGGTTAAAAACAGGTACTTCCTGTACCTACTAGCTGGGTTAGAAACCCTAACTGGAGGAAAGTGATATCTTACAAAGGGAAGTTTCTGCAAAGTAGAGACAGAATTGGACTACATGACCATCCAAGCAGGAGCTGCTGCTACTGTATTTCATCCTGAATAGCAGAAACTATTAGGCAAGTGTTCCTGTATTCTAATAGTTCTAACAGTAGCTGCCCATGGTTCTTGTGCATGCATCTGAAACCTGGTGACAGAAATCTCCCTATCCTCTTGTTATTATTTCACATGCACAGTGCCAGATAGCTAGGTCTACAGTAGGACGATTAGTTATCCCCAGTTTCTGGGGACAGTCTCTGGACTGAGGACACTGTTCTCAGAGAAAGTCTGTCCAGACTTTGTTTAGACAGAGGTGGTGTTAGGTGCAGGGATGATCCTGGGTGGGTGCTGAGGGAGAGGGGAAGTGCCGAAGCCAGTGGCATACCAAATGGGGGCAGTCCGTCTCGGGTTCCACCCACACTGAAGGGTGTCAGGCCAGCATCGCAGGATGTGACAGCTTTAATTTGAATCGCCGGGCGCCCACTGTCACACAACGTCCCGCCTGCTGGTTTGGCTCCTTTGATAGACAGCACAATTGTCCAACGCCGGGACATATGCTGTCTATCATAGGTAGGAGCCGATCAAGGAGGTAGGGCTTTGTGTGATGGCGGACGCCCAGCAGTTCAAATTAAAGCTGTCATATCAGGCGATTCCGGCCTGTGTGATGATCCGGCCAGCTCTCTTCTTCCTTTCTTCTCTCTAATCCCTTGCACTGGTAAGGCTGCATTGGATGGGCACTGGTGAGGCTAAATTGGGTTGGCACTGGTGAGGCTGCATTGGATGGGCACTGGTGAGGCTGCATAGATGGGCACTGGTGAGGCTGCATAGATGGCCACTGGTGAGGCTGCATAGATGGGCACTGGTGAGGATGCATAGATGGGCACTGGTCAGGCTGCATTGATGGGCACAGCTGAGCCCTGCACTCTTTATGCAGCACACTCCTGAGACCTGCATTCTTTATGTAGTGCACTCCTGAGCCCTGCATTCTTTATGTAGTGCATTCCTGAGCCCTGCATTCTTTATGTAGAATGGTCTGAGCTACATAGCCCTGCATTCTTTATGTAACACACTCCTGAACTCTGCATTCTGTAAGTAGCGCACTCTTGAACTTTGCACTCTGTTTTTTGTCTATCTTATCTTTATAACATTTGGTAATTATATCTCAAAAAAATCAAAGAAGTATATATATATTTTTTTATCTCATAGACAAAATGTGAGAACATATATAATCATACAACCATTCCATAAACACATAGCACATACAGTATCACATACAGTACATATATCATTTGAGGAAAATATGCTTATAAAATAGTTTACCATTTGCCAATAAAAAAAAAAAATTGTCCCCAGATTTAATTAAAAAAATCTGGTCAACTTATGCTACAGATTGTATGCAGTGTGTGCCTTGCAGTAAACTTTGTTTTTATAAAAACAGAGTGTATGTGCAGAACCCCTTTAATTAACTGCTGTCCCTTGTGCTCTGAGATTCTCTAGCTAGCTTCTTCTCTAGCATAGGGTAGAGGCAGGTTAGGCATCCAATGGCCCATACGTAGCTATATATTTTTTTACATTCTAGTCCCTTTGGAGGGACCTAGTAGGGTAGGCTGCATACCTATTGCCCTTTTGTTGCCTAAGCGCGGTTGTTTTTATATAAACTTTGAAAGCAGTGGCGGCCCGTCCATAGGGGGCGCCCGGGCGCCGCCCCCCCCTTCTGTGTGGTCACAAAAAAAAAAAAAAAAAATGTAATAAAAAAAAAAAAAGTTTTAAAACTGCCCCCTTAAAAAAAAAAAAAAGTTCTTTCAGGAAGTGCACTGTGCTCGAGCGCCGGTCACAGTGCACTATGGGAACGGCCACGCCAATGCAATCATGAGATTGCAGGCGTGGCGCTTCATTTGCGGGCGTTTAGCCCGCCTCAGTGCGCTTTCTGAAGCGCTGAGTAGTTTCCGCCCGGCGCTGTAGTATTGTTACTACGGCCGGGCGGGCAGTTTGATTGACATCTGAGTTGACTCAGATGTCACTTCCTGTCTTCTCTCTCCCATTTCACCTGAGAGAGGAAACAGGAAGTAAGAGGAGTAGAGCGGTGTGCAGGAGAGGAGCGGAGAACACCGCTGTGTAAGAAGAGGGGCTGCAGCAGTCTGGGGCTGGAGATGGCTGCTGGTCAGGATGGAGCCACAATCTGGACATTTGCTGGTTTTTCTGCTACTTGTCTCGGCTATAGGATTCTCTCCATCTGGAGCTGCACAGAAAGGTAGGACCGCTCTCTATCATCAGGTGTCTGTGGGGTGACTGTGTTCCTATGGTGGGAACACATTGGGGGTCATGGATATTGGGTGTCTATGATAGACTGCACCTGCAAAGCAATGCTTGGACTTGTAGTTCCCCATCTGATCTCAAGCCCTTGGTGTAGGTTATGTTTAGGAAGTTTTAATTTCCTGTAGAACTACAGAAACCAGCCAGCTCCCCTGGGATGCCGAGTCCATCACATAAGCCGGAGAACCATGCCTTGCAGGTTTCTGTCTCTGCTTCGGGTCAGGCATGGTATTGTAGGTTCAGGTACAAACTCCTGTGTCAAGGCTGTTCTATGTCCCCAGCCCATAAAACATGCATGTCTAATAAGGATTAATGTCATTTATCAATGACGAGCCCGGTGTATAATGTGCAGCCTGTTATGTGATGTGCAGAGCGCGGTGTATAATGTCCAGCCTGTTATGTGATGTGCAGAGCCCGGTGTATAATGTCCAGCCTGTTATGTGATGTGCAGAGCCCGGTGTATATAATGTGCAGCCTGGTATATGATATGGATTCTATAAGGGGTGTGGCTTATGAGAAGCGGGAGGGGCCAACCATGGAGGGGCGGGGTCTTGCGCCCCCCCATCCTAAAACTTCACCAGCCGCCACTGTTTGAAAGTAAACTTAGCTTTGACAGTATAGGCTTGTGGCTCATTGTTTGCAGAAAGTCAAAGATTCACTTTATATAGAGCCGTGTTCTTTCTTCTACAATAAAAATGACACATTGTATTTTTATTTATCAGTTCTGAGAAAGTTGGTATACAACTGAAAAAGAATTGTGTGTCAAGCACATTGCACAATAATGACAGCCGGTTATATAACATATAATAGTGAATAAAAAGTTTTGACTTAAATGCAACCAGTTTTGTATTAGATTGCATAGGTTTTAAGAAGGAACATGCATTCTTTGATTGTTGTGTAAGATGGATGTTCTAACGTGAACTTTGAGGATCTGATATTCAGCTGAAGTTCATTCCAACTATCTAGTTTTATCAAAGGTGGAAACAAATGAATACCTTTACCCCAAGAAAGTCATGTGCCAGTGTATATATATTTTATGTATAAGTATTTTACTTTTTACCCATGCTACAGTATTGCCGCGTTCACACGAAAGTGACTTTTCAACAGACTTGGTCCGGCGGACAATCCGACGGACTTTGCAGCTGAGGTCAGCCGGACTTTCAAACGAACGGACTTGGCCACATACGATCACTCCAAAATTCAGACGGATTCGAATGTGATGACGTAGAATAAGGAAGTTCATAGCCAATAGCTGCCCTAGCGTTGGTTTTAGTCCATTGGACTAGCATACAGACGAACGGATTGTCCGCTAAAAGCCGAGTCCGGCGGACAAATTTGAAGCCAGTTTTATTTCTAGGTCCGCTGGTCTTTGGGGAAGGAAAAGTCAGCCGGAGCCCACACACGATCGAATTGTCCGACGGACTCTGGTCCGCCAGAAAGTCTGATCGTGTGTACGTGGCATTAGTTGGATTGGGTGACTATTATTCTGAATGCCTATGAGAGAGTGTCCATACCCAGAATGAAGCCAGTGACTAGGGGTCTTCATCCTGAGAGATATCTTGCTATACTGCGCTTGTGACTCTTATAATTTGGAGTCCACTCTCTCTGGTAATCAGCCATATATATGGTGAAGGAGCACTGCAGCGATTCACCTGCTGCTACACTAATCATATCTACCATTGTCACACCTAATTGGAGTGATTTTGAAGCACAGAAATTGATGTAATACTTTACTTTCTAGAACTTCTTTGAATCTTCACTTACGGACTCACCATTAGCCCTTGTACACACGGTCGGAGATTCCGTCGGAATGTGTCCTATCGGACCGTTTTGTCGGACATTCCGACTGTGTGTGGTATGCATCGGACTGTTTCCGTCGGAATATCCGTCGGACCAAATTTTCCAACTTGCTGGAAATATTTTCTGACAAACTGCTCCGATCGGACATACTCCGATCATGTGTAGAGAATTCCGATCGGACAAAGTGCCACGCATGCTCAGATCAAATTCCTACATCAAAGCTATTGGCTACTAGCCTGAACATAGTCCCATCGTAACGAAATTACGTCATCACGTTCTGAAAGATCGGATTTTACGACAACTTTGTCCGACCGTGTGTATGTAACAGTTTCGGACAAGATCCGTTGGACAAAATCCGACGGACAAAATCCGACGGATTTGGTTGTTGGAATCTCCGATCGTGTGTACAAGGGCTGAGACTCATACCATTTGAGTGTTTTTTTCTGTCTTTACTTGATTGTATACACATTTTCTTGATTGTTTCTTTATAGCGCAGGAAATTTTTTATTGCTTCTGATATGTACAATTTCACCCCATTATCTTGTGCCAGTGTTTTTTTTTCCTTCCAATCTATCAGTGCAATAACGCAATAACATTTTGGAGCTTTATTTTTATATAATAAAAAGACCCACATAACAAAAATGTGGACTCTTTAGTGAAATGTTATCTATAATAAGTATTTATAAAGCTGAAACTTAAAGGGGTTGTAAAAGCAGATGGTTTTTTATCTTAATGCATTTTATGCATTAGGATAAAAAGCCTTCTGTGTACAGCAGCCCCCCCCCCCCCCCACCAGCCCCTCTAACACTTACCTGAGGTCCCTCTCTGTCCAACGATGTCCACGAGTGTGTCAGCCATCCTGTGAGAGAGGGGTGGAGCTGGGTTGGGTCTCTGTGTCTGAATGAACACGGGGAACTGTGACTCAGCTTGGGTGCCCCCATAGCAAGCTGCTTGCTGTGGGGGCACTCGACAGGAGGGAGGGACAAGGATCACAGAAGAGGGACCCGTTAATAGGAGGATCTGAGTTGCTCTGTACAAATCAACTGGAACAGAGCAGGTAAGTATGACATGTTTGTTATTTTTATATGAAAAAAAATAGACTTTACAATCACTAACTTTTTTTCTAAAATAACTTTTTTTATTTAAAAAAATGTGTAGCTGGGTGCCTGTTGGCTTGTAAAGTCCTTGCTTGCCCATGCTGGGATCTGTGTGAGTGGAGCGGGATGTGTCCTGTGCCTGCTCCTTTTCCCTTTCCTCCTGCTTCTGCCCTGAGGACACAGTGGATGTGGCTGGAAGGCAGAGCTGGCTCTGTGTGAAAATCCCCAGTTGCCCCCCCCCCCCTCGCTGTACAGTAACCAAAGGAGTGGAATGCACCATGCCTTTCTCCTCTCTAACTGTTGGTTGTGCTGCAAGCTATATGTAGTCTCTTGCTCACCCCCCAGCAGCAGCGATGGTGCACCCCCTTCCATCTGGGTGATGCAATCATGCTGGATCATGCTGGAACTAAAGCCTTATGGAGGCACTGTGTTGTGGAGCAGATGGGTTCTGAACTAAAATACCCAGTATTCCCTGAAGTAAGAAGAGGAGTTTGTCAGTGTTTTCCTCTGCAAAGTCCAGAGCCTGGATCAAGAGTGAGGACCTGCTGCATGAGGTGTTTAGACACCAGAGTGCTAAGAGACTAAGCCACCGTGAGGCTCTTGTGTGCAGGGACCTGGACAAGTAGAGACCCATCACTGGGGTCTGGGCACCTGCCAGAGAACAAAGGACTGAGATGACAAGAATTCTCCTGCCGTTCCGGAACCCAGGGGACTGCAGACCGTCAAGTAATCTGTACTGGATTTTTGCAAACCAGGGTGCATGAGCTGACCATCTGTGTTTTTCCCAACATTGACACTTTTAAGAGACTGTTCCTTGTTCAACAGACCACTAGCCATCTACTGCATACACCGAAAGGGACAGCCACATGTGCACCACCTACAGAACGCCAATGGAAGCTAGCCAACATTAATGATTAGTACCTCCAGTTGTGCCCCTTTATCAGGAAAGCATATGCCCAACTGCTGTTTTGGCTATATGTGTGGTCTGCACACAAGAACTTTTATTTTCTTAGTTTAGTTGATGCCAATACTTTAACCCTGTTTGCATTAGTTGGAATTTGGTTTAACATTGCTACAGTTAAATTTATTGCCAGCTTATAGGTCAGTGCTCATTTAACTAGTTCAGCATCTTTAAACTTGTTTGATTGCCTGTTCATCGATTTATGTATGGTTTAACCACATTCATTTAAACTACCACCAGTTGTTTTGCCTACTTTCTCTGTACTTTGATAAAGTGGTAGCAACTTTTCGGTTACACAGGTGTGAGCAACTCCAACCTAGAAGCAGGTGTGTCAGTGGGGGCCAAGTAGCTTTAACAGTCATGGCAGAACAGAGAACCCATCATCACCAGTGGCTCCTGTGGGGGTAAGCTCTACAAGCATTTTCATAGGGACACACTGCTTCGCAGGACATAGGCAAAAGAAGGTTAAAAGACAACCATTGACAGAAACGAATAATAATCATGCCTTCTCACAGGGCAGTAGGCAGGCAACTTTCTACATTACAGTTAGGGAAAATCTGAGGTATAAAAACCCTATGATCTTTGCAAGAACAACCTTAGTTTATCTGGCAGAAACAAAATGGTTATGGGGGGGGGCGGGGGGTATTATATTCATTGAGACCATATGGCATTACATTTCCTCCTAGGCATTATGCAAGTAATAAGTATATTTTTCATGGGAAATACACTTATTAAGTTCAGAGAGCCATTCAGAAAGAGTAGGTGGGTGAGGTGAGGTCCATTTTAAGGCAATCGGTCTGCTGGCCACAAAAAAAAAGCTCGACAAAGAGTAATTGTAAGATTTTGGAGGTGTCAAACTACCTCAGAAGGCATCTAAATGGTTCCGCAGAAAGATTATTACCTAGTAAACTGTTTTTAGTACCCACGACCTCTACTCTGTAATCTCTTTGATTTTGGGCAACACTATAAGCCAACATACACACGGTCGGAGATTTTGGCAACCAAATTCGTCGGATTTTGTCTGTCGGATTTAGTCTGACGGATTGTGTCCGAAACTGTTGCATACACACGGTCGGGCCAAGTTGTCTGATTTTGCGGTTGCCAAGAACGCTGTGACGTAAGCCGTGTACGGCGGGACTAGAAAAAGGAAGTTCAGCACCACGTCCGGCACCCTTTGGGCTCCTTCTGCTGATCTCGTGTTTTAGTAGAAGTTTGGTGAGAGACGATTTGCGCTTTTCAGATTAGTGATTCAGATCGCTACCGCTCTTCAGTTTGTGCTTGTCTTTGCATATCTGATAATCAATGCGTGCAGTCATTAAGTATTTGCTTCTCATTGTGGACTATATCTTGGTATAGTACGCTTTGAAAGGCATTTTTTATTGTCTGCTTGCTTCTGCTATTCAGGTCGTCCTTTCAGGCCTTGCTGTTTATCGGTGCTTTCTGGTGTCCGTTCTGACCAGCCGACCGTTTTCCAAACATGTTTCGTCTACGTACTCATCGCAGGGGCTTCGTGTTGGGGTTCTTACTTTGACTTTGACACAAGCCCGGTCCATGAACAGGGAGAGGAGGCGTTTGTGGACCAAGAATTGGTTGCGCCAGCGTCACCAGTTCTCCCACATGCCTTTGCTCCGCGAGATCTGCGAGAATAATGCTGATCATTTCTTGCTTTTTCTCAATATGACGGACCCCGTTTTTCACCGTCTGCTGGCTTTGCTGACCCCTTATATCACCAGGCAGGATACCTGCATGCGGCAAGCCATCACTCCGGAGAAGAGGCTCATCGCCACGTTGCGCTATTTGGCGACAGGGAGAAGCCTTCAGGACCTCAAGTTCTCTACAGGCATCTCCCCCCCAGGCTCTGGGGATCATTATTCCAGAGACCTGTTCTGCCATCATTCAGCTCCTGCAGAAGGACTATATTATGCTAAGTTTTAGCCTTAAACATCACATTCTATGTATTTCATGATTGCTAATGTCTTGCATTTCTTTCCTCATTCCCTAATTACCATCATTGCAATATGCTCTAATTCATATGCTCTGCCCCTTTGTCCTCATGCAGATTTGCCTCACTAACTTCCCCACCATGCTCTTCTTGGCCCCTAGTCTAGTCACTTAACAATGTCTTTTGGCAGCTCCATAGTATTGCTTTCCCCTAAACACCCCCTAAAATCTCTACAAATGTGATGTGTGTGCTTCAATTCATGCAAAGTGACCTTTTTTGTTTTTTTGGAGTTGTGCCAAACTCATTAGGAACCCCCCTCTCCCCAACTGCTACCTCAGCTGATAGCAATCTTCTATGTGATGACTTGACCCAACCCAATACACACTCTAAATACCTTTATCATGATCACATTTATGGACAAATTCACCAAAGCATGTAGTGTAAGGGCCTGCCTCAATACTTTCAAATGCTTTTTTTATTTTTTAAACACATTAATTTTCTTGCTATGTAATAGCAGAATGTCAAAATGTCCTTCCATTTTGTTATTATGACACTTCTTACCTGTCCGGTGGACTGCCAATAGTGTAACTAAGGAGGGGCTTCACAAAGTATCACACATTATTTAGGCATTCAGCTCTCAATCAAGTGGGGAGGGTTACCTGTCCTAAACATCCCCCCTCAATTTTTAGCAAGGGCCCATCAGAAGGGGGGGGGGGGTGGGGGGGTTATGACTCTCATAAGGGGACCTTATACTTTAGGCTTTAAATACTCAGTTAAAAAAATGTTATACTAATTTTGCCAAAAAATGTGGGTGTCTAATCTGCATGCAATGTTGATTTGTCAAATTACTAGTTTTTTTTTCTTGTGTCACTACACAGTGTCCTTCAACGCCACAGGAATGGCAGACTGTGGCCTCCCACTTTGCCAGTTTTATTAAAGTTGTGCCTTTTTCACCAACAGTGCAAACCCAAGTTCAGAGCGAGATGAGGGGACAGTCTCTTCTTCAGATAATCTTATTATGTTGTGGGTCTGCTACACACACACCTTGTTTTTGTAATTAATATATGTAGTGAATTACTGACCAAAATCGTGCTCATTTTCAGCACCATGGCAGGAAAATGGCATGATTGTCCAAATTTACACATCACTGTGGGTGCTTTTTACTAAAGGCACATCCACTATGCACTACAAGTGCACTGCAAAAGTACACCTGAAACTGCACTTGGAGTGCAAAGTGGAGTTGCCTTTATTAAATCACACTCCTTCTCAGCACAAACTTAAATTTGACTACAAATAAAATTTAAGCCCAATGAAAAAGGAAGCCACACATTGTTGAGAATTCAATTTTTTAATACAAGCACATTCATATGTGCGTTTATTAAAGGTTTTTACAACAAACCAAGATATTTTGGGTATCCAAAACCCAGTTTAATAATTTTTTTTTTTTTACTTGTTTTTTTTGTGTAAACAGGCATGTATCAAACCGTAAAATACAGAACACAGGAACTTACAAAGTTCAACTTGGAAAAGTGAAGACAATATCAGACCTGAGTATGTACAAACTGGGCTGATATTGCCTTCATCACATGGGGTGTGACCCCTGAAAAATCCAAATTTGAAAGATGCACACAGTGTGTCAACATGTGCTAACTCCCATCATGGGGGATCAATTGTACATGCTTTGGGGCTGCAACCCCTTCATCTCAGACACTTTACACAAAACATGTACATTAATCCCCCATGATGGGAGATAGCGCATGTTTATACACTCTGTGCATCTTCCAAATTTTTAATTATGCAAACTACAACATTTTTATGTTAAAAATCAAAAATAAAACCCTATCTAATTTTTTAG
Organism: Lithobates pipiens; assembly: GCF_037356315.1. NCBI lineage: Eukaryota > Metazoa > Chordata > Amphibia > Anura > Ranidae > Lithobates > Lithobates pipiens. The sequence continues at coordinate 228,702,125 of NW_027507790.1, forward strand.
TTTTCACACTCTCCTCAAAACATCAATGATGTTCTTCATTTTATTTTTAACATCATTGATGTTTTGTTGTACAATTTCCAAATCCCTATTGCACACCATTATCTCCCTGATCAAGATCTGGGCACTTTCACTGGTAAAACGGGAATCTTCCTCCACATCACCTAGAAAACAAAGCAAACAAAGACACCATGTAATCCAAATATGGTGATATACATTGATGAGCTTACCGGAAGCTGTGTTCTCTGACACTCACCTGTTGTGGTGACAATTTGTCCAACCTCCACGATCTCTCCTTCCTCCTCCTCCTCCTGCTCCTGCTCCTGCTCATCTGTTTCTACTTTTGAAAGTTGCCCTTCTTTGGGAGTGGTGTGGTCCCTGGTGTCCTCATGGTCCCTGGTGTCCTCATACTTGCCGAGTCTTCTCTCCCCTATGAGAATGTAAACAAAGATTAATTAGCAGACAGAGGGCAGAAATAGGAATCTGAAACATTGCTTGGAAGTGTTGTACAATTGTGTTTTTGGGCCGAGTTACAAGGTGAGAACATTATTGGGGACACTTTGTTAAGCTGGAATACTTCCCTGCAGAACGATGATTCATACGAACGAACAAAACCATGACCTTGAAAGTGGCCATTTTAAAATGCACAACATGAAATCAAAGCACATGGAGCATGTATGTAAGCAAGAATAATGATATGAATACACGACAACTACTTACTTTTTTTAAGAACACGCTTGATCGTTAGGTACTGCTCGTGCTCCCTCAGTTTCAGGTCTGACCAGCGTTTTCTCAGTTGATCCTTGGATCGGCGTACCCCAAAATTCTTCAGAAGACTCTTCACAACTTTATTCATGATCTTGGCCTTTCTGATATTTGGGTTTGGGTAAGTTCCAAACTTCCCATCATAGTCGGTCCTGTTCAATATGTCGACCATCTCCAACATCTCTCCAAAAGACATATTTGAGGCCTTAAATCTTGTCTTCCTGGATCGGGACGTTTCAGGCTCCGGGCTTTCCTCACCCTCCTTCTCGTTAGTGGAACTATTAGTGCGCACCTGCGTTCTCTCCGCCATGTGCTCTCCCCACTGTGTGGGAAGCGAAGGGGCGGGGAATAGTCTGGAAAGAACATCAGGGGCGGGCGGAGTTTCACGCATGCGCACTGTATATAAAACGCAACACATGTGTATCGTCCGTACGATCTGGTAGGAGAGTGTGAGTCACGGACGCGGCGAACGTGGAAACAAAGGTAACATTTTTAACTTGGTGCTTCACTAGACTAGACTGCTTGTATCTAGGCCAATGTTGGGACAAGATTAGGAGGGATTTTAATTGCATTATTAGTATTTGAGGGTTTGTCTTGTGTTGTGTCTTGCAGACAAAATGGATCCATTCAACAATGCCAACTTTATGGGGCTATTCATAGAACTGTACATGGAGATGCCCTGCCTGTGGCAGTTCCACAACAAGTTTCATAATGACAGATCAAAGAGGAACACAGCACTGGAGAAACTGCTTGCTTTGTTGCAGACCAGGGTCCCCACGGCAGACATGACCTATCTGAATCGCAAAATTGTGGCCATGAAGCCTACATATTTCAGGGAGAGAAAGAAGCACCTGGAGTCCTTGAGAGCAGGAGATCCAGATGCTGTTTATTACCCCAGGATGGTGCACTTTGACAGGCTGCATTTTCTGGTAGACCAAGGGGTACCCAGGCCACCACTCAGGCCACCACTCTCCAGGCTTCCTCCAAGGCATCCTTCACCCCCAGCTGAGGCTTCTGATGTCCAACCTGGGCCTTCCAGGCAGCACCATGTGGTGGGGCCCAGCTTGAGACAGGTATTGCATTGTTGAACATATTTCTTGTGTTACATTTAATGATGTTAACTAGATTCTTAGTTTACTTACTTACTTCTAGTTCTTATTGATCAGTAAGTTGACATTTTAAGTGGTTTACATTTCAATAGACAGTCGTGTCCAAAAATGATTGGGACGGGAAAGAAAAATGCTGGTCTCAGAATGATAGTCTGTTCTATTTGGTAACATTCAATTAGCAAAAGCCAGGAGCACAAATGTTGTGATTGATGATCAAAAAACTAAAACTATGTCCCCTTTTCATACACAGGATGACCTCAGTCGGGGGGAGGCTGTGGCAAGTGGCAGCCAGGAGGTCCACCAACGCCCTCCTTCTCCTGCCCCAGCTACAGGAGCCCAGCCACAGCCTGGAAGGATGCCTGGTGGGAAGTCACAAAGGAAGACCAGAGAGTGATGGCCTGGGATGAGTCAGGTGTGCCAGAAGATGCAGCCTCTTGAAGATCCACATCCTGGGGACAGAAATGGCATCTGAATTTCCTGCTCTCTAGGACTTCGGGACCAGACTTCTCTTCCTGAGATATCTACTCCTCAGGCCACCAATTTTTTAATATCTCATTTAGTCATGTCTGCCCTGGGGGCCAAAGGCTGCACCAAAGTTAAGAAGTTACTCCAGTGCTGCGTTCCTAGTTTTATTTTCTAGCGAACAAAATACATTTTTTTTTCTTTGATGAAATACTTGTGTAATGTGTTTTCCTTCCAAAAGTACAGTTTATTTGTGAGCAGGCAGGTACATTTCCAAAATACAAAGTGAACTAAATAATAAGGGGTACCAACACTAAACAACCTCCTGTAGATTAAAAAAGAAAATATAAAAAATACAATAATGTTGTTGTAAGTTTACACCCAAAAAAATAAAAAAAAATAAGGAGAAATGAGCAAAGTGTCTTTAAAGGAGATTTTTAGGGAATCCCCCCCCCCCCCCCCCCCAAAAAACATCCAAAAAATAAAAAACAAAATCAAACATTGTGTAGATGTGACGCAAATTAAAATTGTATTGCTGAAATGGTTAAAAAAGAGTAATGAAATCCGTTCGGGAGAAGTGTGTGTGACTATGAGCATCAAAAGAAGTTGGTTCTTGCAGCATTGTTAAAGATCAAGAGAATGTGCTTGATGAATGAATTTTTAATATTGCAGCGTGACGAATGTGCTATATCGCTTATGAGCAGTAGTTTTACCTGAACGAGCGCTTCCGTGTCGGAATTTGAATGTGAGCATGCGTGGCACTTGGTCTGATCAAAATTCTCTACACATGATTGGATTAGGTCCGACCGGCCCAGTTGGTTGGGAAATATTTCCAACATGTTGGAAAATTGGGTTGGACGGAGATTCGGACGGAATCAGTCCGATGCATACCACGCACAGTCGGATTATCTGACGACACGGTCCGATAAGTCACATTCCGACGGATTCTCCGACCGTGTGTACAAGGCATAAGAGATGGATAGGAGATCTTTGTGGGCGTCCACATCTGCCACAGTTAGGGTTAGCCCTTTCTTTTCTTTTTCTTTTCGATAGTGTAGGTATAGGTAATGGTGAAAACCCCTGTCAAGTTTTTGTTTTTACTATAGCCCAGAGAAGATTTCTCTTCAATTTCTGTACCAGAGACACAACAGGAAGTGAGAGGAAAGCACCCTAAAGTGAGCTGATGTCCCTTTTTAGAAAAGTTGTCCCCATTGTAAGATTTCCACCACTGGTTCCAGTGATGTCTGTAAAATTTAGCATTTTCCATCACTTTCTTTCCCACTGACAATGGTCCACAGGAGAAATAAAGGAGGTGAATCTCCCCAGCAGAAACACAAACAGCAATAAAAACATCACCAGGGTTCAAACCTTTCCACATGCCATTTCTTAAACTGTAGGAAAAGCTCTCTATATATTACACTTTAAAGTAGAAGTCTGGTCTTAACCTATCTAATCTGAAATCTGCTCCCACCATCATTCTAATTCTTATACTAACTAGCCAGTAGAGGAAAGATGTGTATACTTACCTATTCCCTGGGTGCCCAGGAATCACGTGATCCCCCTAGTGGCTGGCTTCAGGGGCAAGAAGAGCTCGTCAACAATGGCTGCAATGCAAAGGTGGTGACATTACTCATAAGCTTACTATGGGGCTTACGTTGTCGGCTATCCCGCCTCTACACTGAAGCTGGTCCAGGGAGCTGATCATAGGACCAGACTGGAGAACCCAGGGAATAGGTACAGTAAATATACACATCTTTGCTCTACAGGCTAGTTAGTATAGGACTTAGAATTGGCATGGAAGCGCGTTTAAGATTAGACCAGACTTCCACTATAAATGTAAAAACCATGAGCTTAGATTTCGATCCTGTTCAAATTACAATCAGATCTAAAAAGAGTTATTATTTAGTATTAGTAAAAATAATGTAAGTCACAAATGTGAAATGTTTAACATACTCGTGAGATATAAAACTAATATTCATATGCGGCCAAATGGTAACTTGATTTTTGTTTTCACTTGATATTAAAAGTGAAATTTTAATCTCCTTTTGCAGTACCAACATTTCACTTACCATGACCTTGACAAAGGCAGTTAGTGTTTCCAAGCTGGGGAACACTAACTGCAATAACTGTCCTACAGACTAAATAATTAAACATAAAAAATATAGAATTGCACTAAATCAAACAAATAACAGTAATATTCAAATCAAAATGGCAAAAACAGTCCACAGGTGTTGTCATAATATGTCTCATATAGTCCTGGTATCGGACTCCACCAACCACCACCCTTTAGTCATCGTGTGCATCAACGCCTCCACCAACGGCTAAAAAAACTTGCTTACCAGCTCCTGTGGACCCCTCTCATTACAAGGGGTCGTCTGCGCTTATGGCCTAACACCCAGCCAGGGCCTTTCTCCGGATCCGGTAACCTTCTCGCACTGGATCACGCCTTATAAAATGCAGGAATATCTCCAAAGAAACAAATTGCTTCACATAGTGTAAGAAGCTTTTAAAAGTTTTCTAAAATGTGAAATATTGCACTTATAGTGTTGCTGATTAATTGCGCCTTAAGTTTGGTATGTCGGCTGGCACACAAACAAACAAATCCCTCCTTCCAGGACACGTGGGAATTGTTGACGTCAGTGCGTCGCTCCACCCAAGTGTTGCATGAAGTGATGATGAATTGTCATTCAAAGTGTGGCAGTTTTTTTTTATTCTTTTTTCTTTTCTTTTTTATCCATTATATTTCTATTTTTCTCGTGTATATATTTGGGACCTAATCAGATCCACTATATATAGAGCCGGAGGCGAGAGTGCAGTAAATTATGGATTGGACTCTGTATTTTTTTTCCCACGGGGATAAACAATTTGTATTTTTTTTTATTTTTTATTTTTCAACAATTACCGGATGACCTGTAATTTTTACAATACTTGAATCAAAAAGGGCTGGCAACTCGGATGCTCTTGAATAAAGGTCCTTTATTGGTAAAATGGGCACACACTGATGCGTTTTGCCTAAGAAGCCTTCATCAAATTTTTACAATCCTTTTAATCTACTGTTAGTATGTGTTTCGAATTTAAATTAGAACACAGGATTTTTTTTCTTTTTTGCTTTGATCAATTTATAGTTACGGTAATTAGAGTAAAGGCACAATGTGTAGATGGCGATGTGTTTATATATATATATATATATATATCCTCTTGTATCATGGCTACTGAGGGGAATTGTGCATTTTTAATACCCTATGTGAGTTTTGTACAAGTTTTTGTATTTTTATTTTTTGTATTTTTTTATTTTTATAGATTTGCCAAATATGTGCACCAGAAAAGTATGATGAATATGGAAACCTTTTTGTCACAAAGAATTTTAAGGGGCTTTTGCCTGATGATATTATTGAAGTGGGTACCTCTTATTAATCGGACCTTTTTCAAAATGACATCCTTTAATTATAAGGGCTATTTAAAGATTTTGAATTTAAACTTGAAATCATTACAATATGTCGGCTTTAATGCACATTTTGGTATCTTGGAATATAAGGGGGCTTGGCAACTCAGTGAAAAGACAAGTAATGTTTACTACACTGAAACAGTTTTCGTCTATTATCTGCCTGCAGGAGACTCCTTTAAATATATACAAGTTAAACTACCTGAAGCATACACCGTTATAATAGACAATAGTTTTTCCGTCAGAATAAACTCCGATGGAGTTCCGCTGAAACGGACTTGCCTACACACGATCACACCAAAGTCCGATCATTTAGAATGCGGTGACGTACAACGACGGGACTAGAAAAAGGAAGTTCAACAGCCAGTAGCCAATAGCTGCCCTTGCGTTGTTTTTGGTCCGTCGGAACAGCATATAGACGAACGGTTTTCCCAATAGAAATTGATTCAGTTGCAAAGATTTAAAACATGTTCTATTTCTAGGTCCGTCAGAATTTTCTAAAAAAAATCTGCTGAAGCCCACACATGATCGGAATATCTGATGAAATTATTCCGTCAGAATTTTTCTGCCGGAAAGTCCAACCGTGTGTACACGGCATTATACTACATATTCTAGGGGTGTATCTGTATTGATAGCAAATGATGTTGACTTTTCCTGCAGGCAGGTACAAACAGACACCAGAGGGCGCTATATCTTCCTATATTGTACAATGTATAGAAAGTCTTATGTGTTAGCTAATGTATATGTACCAACCCCATATTCATTGGAGGTAATTATAGTGGAGTTCCACCAAAAATTTGAACTTCCATTCATTTTTCTCCTCTCTCCCTCCGGTGCCACAATTGCCACCTTTCGGGGGGAGGGGGGACAGGATACCTGTCTTTGGCAGGTATTATGTTTCCACTTCTGGGAGTCAGCGACATGTCCCATGACATCACTGCGGGGCTCCCTCCTCATCCCTCCTCTTCCCCCTGTTGCCAGACCAGTAGGAGAGAGGAGCGGGCCTCGTACATTCGCAGTAGGGTTCCCGGCGTGAAGCCGCAAGCAGTGGCGGAATTATCAGGGTCGCAACAGTCGCAGTTGCGACTGGGCCCTGGAATTCCATCACTGTGGGGGGGCCCCGGCGTGGTTGCTATCCACAGGGCTGTGAGTGAAGAGCGTGTCTCATGTAAACAGCAGCACAGAGACACCGGCACTCGGGAGTGAAGTTTCATTTTCCCTTGTCCTCTCGCAAAACACACAGCTGATCCTGCTCCCCCTTCGGCCCCCCCTCCCCTCCTCTCCTCTCCTGTGTTCTCCGCGGGCATTCAGGTGTGAAGCTAACAAGCTCACATTTCCCGCGGAGAACACAGGAGAGGAGAGGAGAGGAGGGGAGGGGGGGCCGAAGGGGGAGCAGGATCAGCTGTGTGTTTTGCGAGAGGACAAGGGAAAATGAAACTTCACTCCCGAGTGCCGGTGTCTCTGTGCTGCTGTTTACATGAGACACGCTCTTCACTCACAGCCGTGCTGACTCCTCTCCAGTGTGTGCAGAGACTCAGGAAGATCCCGCCGCCCATCAACATCATAGAGCTGCTGATCGCTGCCTCCCCCCAGGTGCGGGGGGGGTACAGAGATCTGCTGGGGGCCAAGGTGCACGGCGGAGTCCAGCAAGGTACAGAGAAACCTCTTTAAGGGGGGTGACTGTCTAGGGACCCTAAAGTAAGGGGGGCTCTCTGGGGACCCTAAATTAAGGGGGGGTATCTGGGGATCCTGATGTCCAGTACCACCGCCACCCCTCCTCCAGTACCACCACCACCACCGTGCTACCCACCTTCAGTACCACCGCCACCCCTCCTCCAGTACCACCACCACCCCTCTCCAGGACCACCATCCCCCTCCAGGACCACTATCCCCCTCCAGTACCACCACCGCCACCAACCTCCAGTACCACCGCCACCCCTCTCCAGGACCACCATCCCCCTCCAGTACCACCACCACGCCTCTCCGGGACCACTATCCCCCTCCAGTACCACCAACGCCACCCACCTCCAGTACCACCACCCCTCTCCAGGACCACCATCCCCTCCAGTACCACCACCGCCACCCACCTCCAGTACCACCACCAGCCCCCCTCCAGTACCACCATCCCCCTCCAGTACCACCACCCCTCTCCAGGACCACCACTGCACTGCTGACACAGGTTCCACTGGGGACACAGGTTGCACAGAAATGTTTTACTTTGTTGTACCATGGAAAAAAATATAGTATCAAAATCATGCTTTTCGGGGGGGGGCCCTTCCTAATTTCTTGCACCGGGGCCCTGAGGTTTCTAGTTACGCCTCTGGCCGCAAGGCTACACTGCTGGGTCCCCTTACCCGCAATGGTGAAAACATCAGCTACGGTGCCGACATCGCTGGACTCCAGGATAGACAAGTGTCCTATTATTAAAAGCCAGCAGCTGCAGCATGTATAGCTGCTGGCTTTCAATTTTTTTTGGATGGACTTGCGCTTTAAAGAATTTTTGAATTTTACCTCTGATAAAACTGATGCACCCTGGTTAATAGTAAGGGACTTTAATAATTATTTTGATCATTGCTTAGATACATATGGAACGGCTATGGGACAAGTGACCTCTGCAAGTACCTCCTGGTTATGTTCAAGAGATTGGCCTAATAGATGTATGGAGAATGTTACATCCTCATGCCAGAGAATTTTCTTGTTTCTCTAGCACTCATATGGCCTTATCTAGAATAGACTTGTGTTAAGTACTTCTGCGGTGTTGCCAATAATATCTGAAGGGACTTAAGCAGCTAGGGGGTTGTCCAATCATTCCCCATTGGTTCTAAAGTTAACTCTATGTTCTGCCCAGACTTGCACTTTGTGGAAAGTTAACCCTTATTGGTTTGACCTTTTTCCTTCAAAGGAGAATATTCTGCTTGACATCTCTGCCTATGGTATTGTTAACAAGCCCACTGTATCTTTGCAGATTTATTGGGATGTGTATGGGATGAGGCCTATTTATTTTTTAAATTTAGAAAATTAAAAAAAGATCTAGGGCTTGGGAAGGTTCTATGGCTGAGGCTGTTCTAAAGGCTGAACTTCAATATATAGCGAATCCTATTAGAGAAGCTCAACAGATGTGGATATAAAAACAACAGGCATATGCCGATATCTTCCATAAAAAAGCAGAATAGAAACGTTTTTTTCTTCAGCAACCTTATTTTGAGGATGGGGAAAATATGGGCTAGCTTTTAGCAACAATAGTAAAAGCTCAAAAAACAGCAACACAAGTAGTAGAATTGCACGTACCACTGCAGAGATATCTTCAGTGTTTCTTGATTTTTATAAAAAAAAACTTGTATAGTATCAAAGGGAAAGGGGAAGAGACTGAATTGCAACTTTTTCTTAATTCCATTACGCTAACAGAACTGTCTGCAGCTGACAGGGAGACGCTGGATAAACTTCTGACTAGAGGAACTCCAGTTTGCGTCTGCCAGTATGTCTAACAATAAATTCCCAGATGCAGATGGGTTACCAGGAGAAGTCTACAAAGTTTATGGAGCTAATTCGTTGCCAGAGTTGTTAGAGGTATTTAATTCAGCATTGGAGTGTGGTCATCTTCCTCCCTCTATGAATGTGGCGATTATTATAGTTCTATTAAAACCTGATAAGATTCCTGACAACCCAGAATCATATAGCCAAATATCATTACTTACATCGGACGTGAAGCTATTGGCAAAAGTGTTAGCTACTGGATTGGAGAAAGTAATATATAACATAGTGCATATAGATCAATTTGGATTCATTCAATTTGCAGGTTCCGTCTGAAAATTTGGGCAATAGAGCTATATTGTCTCTTAATGCAGCAAAAGCTTTTAACCACTTGACCACTGGGCACTTAAACCCCCTTAATAACCAGACCAATTTTCAGCTTTTGGTGCTCTCACATTTTAAATGACAATTACTCCTATTTGATTTTTGTCCTTTTTTCACACAAATAGAGCTTTCTTTTGGTGGTATTTAATCTCCGCTGGGCTTTTTATTTTTTGCGCTATAAAAGAAAAAAGACCGAAAATTTTCTGAATTAATCCGTCGGACAATTCAATTGTGTGTGGTCTTCATCGAACCTTTGCTGTCTAAAAATCAGACGGACTTTAGATTTAGAACATGTTTCAAATCTTTCCAACTAACTCGAGTCCGGTCGAAAAATCCGTTTGTATGCTAGTCCGACGGACGAAAACCGAAACTAGGGCAGCTATTGGGTACTGGCTATGAACTTCCTTATTCTAGTCCGATCGTACGTCATCACGGTCTAATCCATCGGACTTTGGTGTGATTGGTACGTCCCCTGTCTGTTAATCTTGTGCAGTATGTCCGAAGTCTGGTAATCGTGTGCAGTATGTCCGCAGTCTCTTATAATCTTGTGCAGTATGTCCGTAGTCTGGTATTCTCATGCAGTATGTCTGCAGTCTCTGGTAATCTCCTGCAGTATGTCTGCACTCTCTGACCCTCTCCTATAGTATGTGTATTAATGTGCCACTTTACTTGCTAAATTATTTGGGATTGCTCCACTGCTCAGTGAGCGGTAATGATGTGCATTAACCTATAGCAACCAATCAGTGAGCGCTAATAATGTGCAGTAACCTCTAGCAACCAATCGTCAAGCAGAAATTATGTGTTGTAACCCTTTAGCAACCAGCCAGTGAGTGGTAAGGATAGGCTGTAACCTCTGGCAAACAATTGCAATCGCTGCATGATCTGCTGCAGTAAACTGATTTTGAGTCTGCTATTTTTTTGTATGTCTCTGAATGGAGGGGGGTGGCACAAGAAAATGTTTGCCCAGGGCCCCATCAAAATTAAAGACGGCCCTGGATATGGGTACACTTATACATATGCTGTGGCGATGTCCCAAATTGCATTTCTACTGTGAGTGTGTATTTGATACTTTGAATACCCTGTGTTCTACACAGGTACAGTCTAACCCAAAAATAGCATTGCTAGGGATTGTACCAGAAGACACTTTCCCGGTTGAAATACATGTGATGTGGTTAAGATCTATGTATATAGCCCGTAATTTCGTATTACAAAAATGGATATCAAACTCTCCACCAACAATAGTGTAATGGCTAATCTTAATCTAAAATGGGAGGAATTAGCATATAAACATAGGAGAAGCCCTAAGAAGTTTTTGAAAATGTAGTCCTGGTGGTTAGTTTCCAACTTAGTTACGTACTCAGGTGAACATATTAAAGATATTGAGAAAAGTTAACAATGAGATAGATCTTTGGAGGGGGACAATTGTATATGTATATACAGTATCTCACAAAAGTGAGTACACATCTCACATTTTTGTAAATATTTTATTATATCTTTTAATGTGACAACACTGAAGAAATGACACTTTGCTACAATGTAAAGTAGTGAGTGTACAGCTTGTATAACAGTGTAAATTTGCTGTCCCCTCAAAATGAGTGCACCCTTCAGTGAAAATGTCCAAATTGAGCCCAATTAGCCATTTTTCCTCCCCAGGGTCATGTGACTCGTTAGTGTTACAAGGTCTCAGGTGTGAATGGGGGGCAGGTTTGTTAAATTTGGTGTTATCACTCTCACTCTCTCATACTGTTCACTGGAAGTTCAACATAGCACATAGCATAAAGATGACCTAGGCTATATGAAGATTGCCAAGACCCTGAAACTGAGCTGCAGCACAGTGGCCAAGACCATACAGCGGTTTAACAGGACAGGTTCCACTCAGAACAGGCTTTGCCATGGTTGACCAAAGAATTTGAGTGCACGTGCTCAGCATCATATCCAGATGTTGTCTTTGGGAAATAGACTTATGAGTGCTGCCAGCATTGTGGCAGAGGTTGAAGGGGTGGGGGGGGTCAGTTTGTCAGTGCTCAGACCATATGCCGCACAATGCATCAAATTGGTGACTTGGCTTTTGTCCCAGAAGGAAGCCTCTTCTAAAGATGATGCACAAAAAAGCCTGCAAACAGTTTGCTGAAGACAAGCAGACTAAGAACATGGCTTACTGGAACCATGTCCTGTGGTCTGATGAAACCAAGATAAACTTATTTGGTTGAGAAGGTGTCAAGCATGTGTGGCAGCAACCAGGTAATGAGTACAAAGACAAGTGTGTCTTGCCTACAGTCAAGCATGGTGGTAGGAGTGTCATGGTCTGGGGCTGCATTAATGCTGCCGGAACTGGGGAGCTACAGTTCATTGAGGGAACCATGAATGCCAACATGTACTGTGACATACTGAAGCAGAGCATGATCCCCTCCCTTCGGAGACTGGGCCACAGGGCAGTATTCCAACATGATAATGACCCCAAACACACCTCCAAGACAACCACTGCCTTGCTAAAGAAGCTGAGGGTAAAGGTGATGGACTGGCCAAGCATGTCTCCAGACCTAAACCCTATTGAGCATCCATGGGGCATCCTCAAATGGAAGGTGGAGGAGCGCAAGGTCTCTAACATCCACCAGCTCCATGATGTCATCATGGAGGAGTGGAAGAGGACTCCAGTGGCAACTTATGAAGCTCTGGTGAACGCCTTGCCCAAGAGGGTTAAGGCAGTGCTGGAAAATAATGGTGGCCACACAAAATATTAACACTTTGGGCCCAATTTGGACATTTCCATTTAGGGGTGTACTCACTTTTGCTGCCAGCAGTTTAGACATTAATGGCTGTGTGTTGAGTTATTTTGAGGGGATGGCAAATTTACACTGTTATACAAGCTGTACACTCACTACTTTACATTGTAGCAAAGTGTCATTTCTTCCGTGTTGTCACATGAAAAGATATAAATAATACAATATTTACAAAAATGTGAGGGGTGTACTCACTTTTGTGTGATACTGTATATGTTGTTAAGGTGTAGTGATCAGATTGAATAAAATGGTTAGATTTATATAGTCATTAACCTGTACAGAGAATGTAATCATTGATTTTGATGTGATAAAAGGTTCAGTAACAGTCAAAGTATAATCTTGAATGTGTTTTTGTGTTGTTCTTGTTGTTTGGTTTGGTCGGTTGGTGGAAATGTTTTGTGTGTTTTGAGTTTTGTTATAAATTGGAAATAAAAGAAAAAAAATTACTTGATTTAAAAAAAAAAAAGTGTGACAGTGCTGAAAACTGAAAATTTACTTGGGCAGAAAGGGGGTGAAAGTGGCTGGTATTGAAGTGGTTAAACTATTGTAACATGGTGAGTGTAAATCTGTTGAATTCTCCAGAAAAAAATGTATGATAAGAGGTATGTGGCCACACATTTTTATAATCATTTTAAGGTGAAGTCAGCAAGTCCCTATGGTAAGGAACCTGGTCACATACCCGGTGGAGAGCCTGACGTCCTAAGGATGGCCTCTCACACCTTTGGCTGGGGGACCCTGATAGAGTAGACAGGTAGCGCAGGAGCGGAGAGCGCCACGAGTGCCTGTTGGTCTTGCTAGCAGTGGAGCCAATAGGATGTCCAGGCCAGGCAGCAGGAAGCTGGTGGTAAACCACAGTGGAGTAGGGGAGCTGGATCCTGGCATGTCGGGAGTAGACAGGACATGCTGGCATCTGCAAAAAAATTTGAGCGCCATCTCAAGCCTGAAAATATTAAATATTTTATATTTTTATGACTAAAAAAGTTAAATGTGTTTTTTATTGTGAATATAATAAAGAAATAAAACTAATATTTAAAACATACATTCCCTTTAATATGCTGTTGTAGGCAAGAAAAAGGAAATCACTGAGTATTAAAGGAATTTGATGTATATTATCTATATGCATCCAATATTCGCTGCTAAATCCTTAACCCCCTTGTAGCAACGCAATGTTATCCGCAGGCCTGGCTTTCATATAGAGAAAATCCCTGAGGGAGATATGTGATACACAAGCATGCACTGGAAGTTAGACCATAGTGAGGAATAGAGTGGCAAATTTTTGCCTTGGAATTCCATTTTGCTGTGGGAGAAAGTTGCTGGAAGAAGTAGAATAACAGTGTAATGTTACCGAGCTGGCTGTAGGTGATTAGAGCTTTTTGAATGGAGGCCAAACCATTTCCCCCACCTGGTGCGGACAATGATGAAGTGCTGACTGCAAATCTGCAAATCACTCAGCAAGGATTTTCATGTAGAACCTGGAAGGTTGTGTAGTTTAAGTGCCGTCTGGCAACTGCACACAGCTAACATGGCACCGGCTTCAAATGACACTGACTGTCAATCTAAACCGTAGAAAGATAAGTGAACTTCTGCTCCACAACATCAGAAGACATCAAAAAAACACCTAAAAAAATATTTCTATAGTTTATGATGACAGAGCTGCTTAATTTTCTTAATATAACCTCTAAACTTTGCTTCTGAATCTGAAAAGGCCAAACACCAATAATAATTTATTGTTTGTGCACACGCTGCATTAAAGAGGGATTTCACTGGAAAAAAAAAATATTAAAAGCCAGCAGCTATAAATACTACAGCTGCTGACTTTTAATAAATGGACACTCACCTGTCCCAGGGTCCAGCGATGTCGGCAGCCAAGGCCGATCGATCGCTCGGCTCTCGGCTGCTGCCGCCGCCATTCTAGGTGAGGGAATCAGGAAGTGAAGCGTTGCGGCTTCACTTCCCAGTTCCCTACTGTCGAGTCGCGCAGTGCAATAGGAATGGTCCTCTTCCTGTCCCGGCGCGTGTCTGCTGGGACACAAACGGGTCCTAGAGACAGCGCGCCGGGACAGGAAGAGGCATAGACTCCCGTGGGAGTCTATAACCGGAAGTGGGTGCAAATACCTGTCTTAGACAGGTATCTGCACCCCCTCCCCCCTGAAAGGTGCCAACTGTGACATCGGAGAGGGGGAGGGTTCCGATGAGCGGAAGTTCCACTTTAGGGTGGAACCCCACTTTAAGAACATTAGGAGTTTGTGGGAGCCTTGATGTGTTTGGGTCTGCCCCATATTTGCATCACCATGATCAAAAGCAGGGTTCAGTAACTTTACAAGTCCATACATGAATTGTTTCTTATAATGTTACAATTTACAGCAACATTTTTGAAGAACGCCATCCATTTTATCATTAGAAAGTCCATGAGCTCCACTCAGGAGGTTTGCCTAGGTTGAGGTGATGTCATCAGGCTGTAGCAGTAGAATTTTTGGGGAGCCCCCAGTCTGGGGGGGGGGCTTAAGCCAGGGGTTCAGAGCTGAACAGGAACCCCATACAACTCAAGGGCTGCCCTGAGCTGGAGCAGGAGAGGACAGCGGGGAATACTGCCAAGCAAGTCTCCAGTAGGGTGAGTAGCAGACACAGTCGGGAGAGCTGGGAGAGGCATTCCAGAGCAGACTGGGAGTGTGCAGTCTGAGATGGATGTAGAGCCAGCAGGAGAGACTGTGATGGTACTGGCAAAGTCGGGCTGCTGCAGCTGGCAGAGCTGTCAGGGTCTGCAAAGTGCTTGTGGCAATCCGTCTAACAGTAGCAGTCTCTGGATGACAAGAGAGAGGACATACGAATCGCTGCTGGCTGACGTGTTTTGAAGGTATACGTGAAGCCTGTAGACTCTGAGGAAGAAGGTATCCCTTTGAAACATGGCAGACAGCAGTGATTCTTATGTCCTCTCTCTCGTCATCTGGAGACTCCTACTATTAGACGGATTGCAACAAGTTAAAGGTTTTTATATTGTGGTTCCTTTCATATGTTTGTGAGTAGCTTTTATTCTTTCCTTTAATAAACATATCAAAGGATAATGCAGAAGGCTGGTGCGCCCTCTTTTTTCTATTTTCTTTCTGATAGCTAGAATACCCCTATCTTGGAGGGCAGAAAGGCCTGAGACATTATCTACCCTGAACTTTAGATCACCTGATCAACACACATGTGCACAAGAGTATTTGTTCGCTGTCTGCAAAGGGTTGACTGGGATCAGTAGTCTACCAAAAAGGTCAGCTCACACTAAAGACTTTTCTATTATTGTTGCTACACTAAAGGGGCCTGTGGTCCCTGCCTGTAATAACTAACTTTGCTAAGGCCTGACTGAAACCAAAGTTAGACCCAACCACATGCTAGCTGAGCCAAAAGAACTGTGCTGGAGGGAGAAGGAGAGATAGTTTGCAGCAAGTGTAGTGCAGAAGCAGAATATCTGAATTGTCCCATACCATGCAAAAATTATTTTCTGGGCATCCCATGAAGTCCTTAAACCTATCCAAGTTCTAATCCCTCAATAAAATACAAAAACAAAGCTGATGGACTTGTTCATTGTGTTGGAGTGTCTGGAAGTGAATGCTGGGCTGGGCAGGGTGACAGGGGGGCCACATCACTCAGCAGCCCCTACAGGGGTACCGCTACAGAATGCTTTATATGCTCCTACTACAATAAATAATAAATGCACATTTTTTTACCTGCAAAAAGATGTACATTTATTATTTTTTGTAGAAAGGTGAACTTATCCTTTAAATGTTTTATTGGTTCAGGCTTAACTTATAAATCTTCCACACACTGTGTTTTTCATTTCTTATGCCAATAAATGTTTGAGTGAAATACAGTAAATTTAATATAAAATTTAGTGCTAACCCCGCAAGGGCCGCTGAATTTACCTGGTTCTTTCCCAAGCAGCACAGAGGCCACCAGTCACCCAAGAAACAGCCCATTCACTCGGGCTCCAATATACAATTTGGGGCAGGAGTGTCAAACTCAATTTTGTTGGGGGCCACATCAGCAATATGATTGCCCTTACAGGGCCCATTGTATCTGGGGTACAGTGTGCAGGGTTCAGGAGTGTGTTATGTACAGAATGCAGCATTCAGGGTGTGCCATGTACAGAATGCAGGGTGTAGGGTGTGCTACATACAGAGTGCCACTTTCAGGAGTGTGCTTTGTACAGAATTCAGAGGTATGCTGTCTACAGAGTGCAGGGTGTGCAACTCACCCCCCAAGCATCTCTCTCTCATACCTGGCCCGGTTTAGTACCTCACTGAGTAGGCAGTGCACATTGCAGGGAGATCGTTCTCTTTCTCTCTCTCTGGAGATCTGGCCTCCGTGAGCCCATGCAGGGATCTGTTAGATCCGGGAGCCGCTGAGCAAAGCTGTTCCTTGTAAACACAGAATGTTTCTGTTCTTACAAGTGACAGCAGGGAATGGGAGCTGAGGGTGAGAGCCAAAGGTGGCAAGATGGAATTCAGCCATGTAGCGGCTGTACAACTGGATGCGAGGGCCACATGACGAGGCCCAGCTTGACATATGTGGTCTGGGGGTTGTCTTTTTACAGAATGAGCCCAAAAACTAAATTTATCTAGCAACCTAGCTACGACGGTGCTACAAAAGATATTACTGCTTTTGGAAATCCTGTTTGACTTACCAATTGATCAATTTAAAAGCCGACTTCATGTTAGGTAGCTCCCCCACCAGAAGATTAGAGACAACCAGAAGGCAAAGAGAGTGTTTTTTTCTTTCATTTAAAGTGCTAATCATTTTTATTTAGTTATTATTTGACTGGAGTTCTGCTTTAACTGATGGCAATGATGCTTTAAGTGTGAACACAAACAGGTAGGTCTACTTTCCCCATTTTATTTTTGGAATGTGGAGAAATCTAATGAATTGAACATTAGAATTGGAATATGTCCCTATAACCTGATTGGCTATTCAAGAGTAATGGTTTGCTAGGCAATTGCTTACTTAGAGGATCAGCCTGTCTGTGTTCACACGTAGCTATGGAATGCATTTACATATATTAGAGGTATGACGTTCAGGAAAAATGTATTTTACATGTATGCAACGATCATCGTTATATAACCAGTTGGGTGTAAGTGCTAGTGCTCAGGACTGATTGGTATCCGATGTCCTCCACCCTCATCTGAAATGCTCATCAGCACATTGAAGAAGTATTTTTGCTGATGAAGTAAATCACCATGCCATGAATCTAGGTTAAAGGATAAGTGCTCTTTTAGAACAAAGGTCAAAAGCCAATCTCCTAACCTGTTCATCAAGTTTTAAAGTACAAGTATAGACCTCAGATGCTGACAAAGTAAACCTTTTACTGCTGGGCCTTTCACAGTTGTATCTATGGAGCCTCTGAAGCCAAATCTGTCAAGGTTCCCATTCATCCAGGGCATGGTATATCTAGATGCAATCTCATTCAACTATACCTTTTCTGTAATGTTGAAGATGTTTTGTAGATTATCCAAGCCCCTTCTTCAGTTCTAGTGATTTTTCAAAAATTCCCTCACATTTATATCCACAAACATCACAGACACCTTAACCAATCACCATGGAAAAGCTGATATTATGGTCCAAGACCAGGATGAGAAGGGTGAAAGTTGTAGAACCACCTAGTTCTAGTTACGTAAAACAATCCTTGGTGTCAAAAAGGCTTCATAGGTGTTGATCATTTCATTCATATGGCTAAAGGTGTCAACTGTTGTCAAAATGTGGGATTTTTACCAATTGTACCGCAATGTTCTGACACAAATGTATACCTTCAGCCATGTAAATTAAATGTAGCACCCTCTAGATAGGTAGGTGCTATTGTGAGATATTTTTTTTTGCAGGGTAGGTAAATTTAGGCAGGCCTGGCTGGCAGCCAGACCTGTTTGATTTGGTCTGGGCTGGGAGTGGCTCAGGGTAGCAGCTGATGATTCTCAGGCAGCATAAAACTGACACCTCCCTCTTCTTTCTAGAGGATTCTAGAAAGAGAGGAGGAGAGGAGAGGTGGAGCTGCCTGGGGTGTTCTGGGGAGCCTTGACCAATCCCCAACTTGGATCGGCAGGGGGCAGGCCTCCTTAAATACCCAGGGTCAGCCCAACTGAGGAGGAGTTTGAGCTGTTCAGAGCTTGGAGATGGAATGCTAGGCTACTAGGCTGTCAGGACCTTTGGGGGGGGGGGGGGGGTGACATTGGGCCTGGGCTCGGGTGCAGATTGAGCCCTTCAAGAAATTGTGAAGGTTCTGCACCGGAAGAGCAAGAGAGGACAGCAAGAGAGAGCATTGCTGGGCAAGTCTCCAAGGAGAGGAACAACTGGCCGCACCCATGAGAGGGCTGGTGACATGCACAGTCAGGTGAACTGGGGAGGCACGCCTGAGAGGACTGGGAGGATGCAGTCTGGGATGGGTGCAGAGCCAATGATGTGGACTGCGGTGTCATTGGCAGTGGCAAAGGGCAGCTGCAGCCAGGAGGGCTGGCAGGGCCTGAAGATGGATTACTGGGCTTAGTAATCAAAAGTAAAACAGCTACCACTATAACTTTCTATCTGCTACACTATAGGGGCCTGGGGGCCCTGCCAGAAAAAGGCAATTACTAAGGCCTGGTTGAGCCAGTGTCAGGCCTAATCACCATGTGCTAGCAATATCTGGATCATTAGAGAGGAAGAGATGTGCAGGAGGAGAGAGGAGGAACATTAGAGAGGAAGTGATGTGCAGGAGGAGAAACGGAGTGTTTGTGTGTGTGTGGATAGATAGATAGATAGATAGATAGATAGATAGATAGATAGATAGATAGATAGATAGATAGATAGATAGATCGATCGATCTATCTATATTGTCCCAGCAAGTTCTGCAAAGGCTGGGCAGGGTGACAGGGAAATTACAGGCCAAGGGAAATTACTCCTACTTTGGATTCCTGACCTTTCTTTTTTCCCTTTCCTCCCCTTCCCATACACCTCCCTCCCCTTCCTTGTTTTATTTTAATAAAATTTACTATAATTTACTTCTCTTCTTCTCCTCCTTATTTCTCTTTTTATGTTTAATGATTCAATTTATGGATACAAATGGAGAGTCCTGGAGCCTCTTTCTTCTCGACTCCGATGGAGGAGTAATGTTAACTAACTCTAAAAAGCTAACCTCCTTTGGTGTCAAGGACTCTGATCTGGAGATCATGCTGCATTGAAGACAATAATCAGGCTGCATTGAGGACAATAATCAGGCTGCATTGAGGACAATAATCAGGCTGCATCGAGAACAATAATCAGGCTGCACTGAGGACATTAATCAGGCTGCACTGAGGACATTAATCAGGCTGCACTGAGGACAATAATCAGGCTGCACTGAGGACAATAATCAGGCTGCACTGAGGACAATAATCAGGCTGCACTGAGGACAATAATCAGGCTGCACTGAGGACAATAATCAGGCTGCACTGAGGACAATAATCAGGCTGCACTGAGGACAATAATCAGGCTGCACTGAGGACAATAATCAGACTGCATTGAGGACATTAATCAGGCTACATTGAGGACAATAATCAGGCTGCACTGAGGACAATACTCAGGCCGCGTACACACGGGCGGATTGTCTGCCCAACTTAGTCCGCTGAACCGTGTTTCAGCGGACAATCCGCTCGTGTGTGGGCTTCAGCTGACTTTTTCAGCGGACAGTCTGACGGACTAAGTCTTTCGGAATTTCCGTAATTTTGTCCGTCCAAACTTGGTTTTGTCCGTCCAAACTTGGTTTCAGCGGACAGTCCGCTCGTGTGTAGGCAAGTTGGACGGACTAAGTATGGCGCATGCTCAGAAAGGATTTACACGGCCGAAGGTTGCATTGCAGTGTATTGGACGTCGTTTTTCTAGTCCCGTCGTACGTGCTGTACACGTCATCGCGCAAGCTTTCAACGGACTGTCTGTTCATCGTGTGTGGTCAAGTCCGTTCATTAAAATGTTGGACGGACTGTCTGTCGGATTGTCTGATGAACTTAGTTGGCCAGACAATCCGCCCGTGTGTACGCGGCCTCAGGCTACACTGAGGACAATAATCAGGCTGCACTGAGGACAATAATCAGGCTGCACTGAGGACAATAATCAGGCTGCATTGAGGACAATATTTAGCCTGCATTGATGCATTGATGAGTCTGCATTGAGGACTTTATTTAGGCTACACTGAGGACAATAATCAGGCTGCAGATGAACATTGATGGGCACTGACCCTTAATTTGCTTCAAAGTTGATGTTTTTTTTTTAAATATTGTTTTTTTCCTGAAACTTCCCTTTTAAAATTAGGGTGCATGTTATACACCAATAAATACAGTAATTGCAAGGCTAGCTGTGGGAGGCAGTAAAACAAATCACTTGGAGTTTAACGTTCTACTTGAAATTTTGATGGCAAGGGCAGAAGGTGGAATGTTGGGGGTGAGGCCTGCAGCAGAGCCGGATGGCAGTATAGCAGTGGAGCTCCGGTATCCTCAGGGACACAGCGGCTCAAAATGGCAGAAAAGACTCTGTTTTTGATCATTCCAGCTGGCGATCCGATCCAGGCACCTTTGGAGACCATAATCAATAAGCGAAAAAGGGTCACCCAAACCCCAACGGCTGACGGACTATTTCACACCGCGGCATGGAGGTAGGCAAAATGGCGCCGGATCCTCATCCACCCCCGCCCACATACATCAGCCAAAATCTCACACAATGGCCACATCACTTCAGCATAATGAGTCCCATAGCAGTTGGCAATCCCTCCCTTCCTCCTCACCGTCAGGGAGCCCGGCCAAGGCTAACTTACGGCTGGATGGCGTTGGATGCAGCCCAGCAATGAGCCCTGTAACAGACTCAGGGGATGACACCAAGAACTGCCCGATTCAATCACCTCATTCCCCACTTTGAACCAGCCTTTGATGGACACTGTCCTCAAAGATATGCTAGTGTAGCGCACAACCCCCTTGGGAGCTGCAGTGTTGTTCATTACCTTTTTGTCAGTTAGCCCCATTCTTCCTGTCCCATGCAATTCCAGAACACCAGACAACTTTAAAGTTTATAATGTTTTATTCTGGGGTAAATCAATGAACAATTAAATGGATGATATGAGATGCCCCGTTTTCTTATCGTATTGGCATGTTACAATTTACTCCTGGTGACTCCATCCTGCTCTCATCTTTTGTTTCAGAACTTGGACATTTCCCTTATAGACCGACCAGCATCACTCTGAATAATGCATTGAGGTTAGACTTCAGAGTCACAGGCCACACTGCCTATTTCCATGACTCTTGCCGTCCAGTCTCCATCAGTCCTGGAAAATGTATAACACTATAGTCCTTGGACACACATCGTGTTACGGAATAGCACCACTGGGTTGCACTCCCTTTGCTCACTCCCAATCAACAGTCCATGTTACTCACAGAAAGCCGATTCCCAGTTTCTTCCATCCGCTTGACTCCTACTTCCTCCTCCTTTGATGTACATCTCCGCATGGGACGCCTGGTCCTCATTAGGTTTCTACATGGTGACTTTACTCCAGGGGCCAGATGTGGACCAACCTAGACTCCTTCTCCTCCGGTCATCCAGCTCTGGAGTCTCTGAACCCCCAGGCCTTCAAACCTCCACCCGAAGGCTGCGGGGTCTCTGAACCCCCGGCACCCCAGCCCTCCTGCGCACCTCTGTTTGCTTTTTTTCCCCTTTGAGCATGTGACCCCCCCCTTTTTATATGAGAGGCACCCATTGACCAAAGACATTGACTATTGGTCCCTTCTCTCACATGGGTTTCCTGCCACTCAGGCCCCAGTCCTTCCTCTCTTTCCAGTCCTACCCACTGTCCAGCAGAGGAGGTATCCTTGAGCCCAACTGTAGCCAGTCACACCCCATTCTACACTAACACTTTCATCCCCAAATAATCAACCAGGCCTAGCAAAGAATAGGAGCCTTGCCAAATTTACCTATTTCTATGTAGCGGATGACATTTGGGATCAAATGTCACACGCCTGTAAATTTAGTTTTTGGCCTCAGAACAGTAGGGGTTCTGAGGGGTAATTGTGTAGGTAGGCCTAACACCAGTCTGGCCAGACTGTGTTTAGAAGTTCTGCCTGGTCATGCGAATGGTGAGGTGCACATGACAGGCTAGAACCAAGTCTGGTTGGATGTTTTGGTATTGGCCTTCTCGGAGCCAATCAGTGGGAGTGCCAGGGCCCGCTGAGGAGTCTGGGAGTGTCATGGTCGGTCCCGAGTCCCAGCAGCCCGTGGAAGACTTACCCACAATGTTGGTCCGTTGAGCGCTGATAGGTCTTCCCGGGCGCGCGTTAGCGCGAACGGACGCACGCGGGTGCGAGCAGGTACGATCGGGCGCACGCGGGTGCGCAGGGTTGCAAACGTGCGCACGCGGGTTCTGTGACCACCGCTGCCTGCCGCCTGCCTGTCAGCCTTCCGGTGTGCCCACCTGCTTGCTGCCAGCTGCTGACCTCCAGCCGTTCCAGAGTCACCTGTCTTCTTCCACTGCTGTCTGACGCCAGTTCCTGGACCAGGCCCACCTACACGGACTTGGCACTTGTGCCCTCTGCCCTCCAGAACCCCTGTTCTCACTCCCAGGGGGTCTCGAGCCAGAGGCTTACGAGAGGCCGCTCCCTGCACTCCGGGCTCTCACCACCAGGTACGTGACAGTACAGGACAGCCATGTCCGAGCCCACGCAGGGAGCATCTCCAATGGACGAACTTTGCCACCATCTCGCAGGCCTCACTCAAGCAGTGAAGAGTTTACAGGAGGGCTACAGTCAACTGGAGGAACGGGTCCAGGCCCTGTCCGCCTCCTCTCCTGCTTCTTCCGGATCTTCTGCTACTCCTGCTGTAGTAATGCTGCCACCCGAACCCAGGGTGCCTACACCCGAGAGATTTTCCGGAGATCGAGGGAAATTCCGGTCTTTTCGGAACTCATGTGAACTGTTCTTTGCTCTACAGCCGAGGACCTTCTCCCTCGAGGCCACCAAGGTGGGCTATGTGATCTCTTTGCTAACCGGTGAACCTCAGTCTTGGGCCCACCGTCTACTTGAAAAGAAGGATCATTCCCTTGAAACCTTGGACATCTTCTTCCAGGCCATGTCGCGGTTATACGAAGACCCACAGCTAACCGCCACCGCTGAAGCAGCCCTGCATTCGCTGCAGCAAGGTCGCCGGCCTGTAGAGGACTACGTGTCGGAGTTCCGACGCTGGAGCTCTGACACGGACTGGAATAACGCGGCATTACGTTATCAGTTCCGGATGGGCCTATCGGAACCGTTGAAGGACGAGCTCGTCCGAGTGGGCATTCCAGAGACTCTAGAAGCCTTAGTGGAGCTGGCAATCCAAATAGACAGACGGCTGAGAGAACGCCGCCTGGAGCGGTCTTCAACCACTTCTCGTCCGATATGGATGCTTCCTCGAGTCCCCAGCTCTCCTCATCTCACCCCTCCTGCTGTCACCACGACCAGTCAAGACCTCCCTGAGCCCATGCAGCTGGGTTTACTCCGGCCTTCCTTAACGCCTGAAGAACGCCAGCGCCGCCGGGAAGGAAATCTCTGCCTCTACTGTGGTGGGTCTGGACACTTCGTGCGCAATTGCCCTGCTAAGCTCCGTAAGTCCCTCTTCGTTTCTCCTGCCCTTACATTAGACTGTCCCAGTGCTGCCTCCCATTTGACTGTGTCCATTTCCTTGCAGCTACCAGGAGGGAACGTCCAGACCAACGCCATTATTGACTCGGGTGCTTGCAGTGGCTTTATGGACTTAACCTTTGCCTCTAAACATAACATCCCACTTCGGCCCAGGGCAAGGGGACTTTCTATACATCTGGCCGATGGTTCCGCCCTCAAGTCCGGACCTGTTACCCAGCAGACTCAGCCCCTGTTAACCACTATTGCCGGAACCCATCAAGAATTACTCTGTCTGGACATTATCACTTCTCCTCTCTTCCCTATCATTCTCGGCATGCCCTGGCTGAGGGCACATAACCCCCTTGTTGACTGGACCACCGGGGAGCTGAGATTTCCATCACCTTACTGCCTCCAACACTGTCTGTCGGGAACCGACCCGGCCTCTTCTTCTTCTTTGCTCTGTCTGGAAGTTGACGAAGAAACCCGCCAAGTTGTACCTGCTGCCTACCATGATTACCTAGACGTGTTTAGCAAAAAGGGTGCAGAGACCTTACCCCCTCACAGGCCATACGACTGTCCCATTGAATTACTTCCTGGGGCAGAAATTCCCTTTGGGAGGATCTTTCCACTATCAGAGACTGAGTTGGTGATCTTGAAGTCCTACCTGGACGATAATCTCAGGAAGGGATTTATTCGTCCCTCCACTTCACCGGCGGGAGCAGGGATCTTTTTCGTAGAAAAAAAGGACCAGACCCTGCGCCCCTGCGTTGACTACCGGGCCCTTAATAAAATAATGATCAAGAACCGTTATCCCCTACCACTTGTGCCGGAGCTTTTTCAGAGACTGGGGTCAGCGGCAGTATTTTCAAATCTAGATCTCCGGGGGGCTTACAATCTGGTCCGCATCCGTGATGGCGACGAGTGGAAGACTGCCTTTCGTACTCGCTTCGGGCACTTCGAGTACCTTGTCATGCCCTTCGGTTTATGTAACGCTCCCGCCACGTTCCAGCACTTTATCAATGATATTTTCAGGGACTACCTAGACCTGTTCGTCATTACCTACTTGGACGACATTCTGATCTTCTCCTCTTCTCTGGCAGAACACCGGGAGCACGTCAGGAAGGTGCTATCCCGACTTCGTCTGCATGGGTTATACGCCAAGCCGGAGAAATGTACCTTTGAGCAATCAAGTATTCAATTCCTGGGGCTGATAATTTCTGTAGATGGCATCGAGATGGAACCTCAGAAGGTCTCCGCTATCCGGGATTGGCCCGCTCCCACTGACAGAAAAGGGGTCCAGCGTTTCGTGGGATTCGCAAATTTCTATAGGAAATTTATTAAGGGGTTTTCTACTATTATAGCCCCCATCACCAGACTGACCAGGCAGAGTCTGAAGTTTCAATGGTCTCCAGAGGCTCAGGAAGCCTTCTCTACCCTGAAGGACTTATTTGTGTCGGCTTCCATCCTCAAACACCCTGATCCAACCCGGCCCTATATCTTAGAGGTTGATGCCTCTGAGATCGCGGTTGGGGCGATTCTCTCCCAGAGACATGGGCCTAGGGCCCGCTTGCACCCAGTAGCATTCTTCTCCCGCAAGCTAACTGAAGCTGAGGCAAATTATGATGTCGGAGATCGAGAGCTATTGGCCATTAAAGCGGCCCTCGAGGAATGGCGTTACCTACTGGAGGGAGCTACGCATCCAATCCTCATCTACACGGATCACAGAAACCTGGAATACTTGAAGTCCGCCAAGAGGTTGAAGCCACGCCAGGCCAGATGGGCTCTTTTCTTTTCCAGGTTTCTGTTCCACATAACTTATCGTCCGGGTTCCAAGAACACCAAACCGGACGCCCTGTCCCGAATGTACAATGAGCCAGAGACCTCTCCACATCCGGATACCATCCTGGCCTCAGGGAACTTTCTTCTTCTTCAGGCCGATTTGTTGTCCCTGATTAAGCAAGTCTCCGTTGGTGCCACTCCTCCACCTAATGTCACACTCTTGACCCAAGATGAACTTCTCTGGCATGAAGACAAAATTTTTGTCCCCCAGGAGGCTCGGGTGCCAGTCCTCAGTGCATGTCATGACCACCCGTTGGCCGGCCATTTCGGCGCCCTCAAGACCACCGAGTTGGTCCAGCGCACCTTTTGGTGGCCCCAGCTGAGATCCGACTGCAAGAGGTATGTGGAGGCTTGTGCCATTTGCATCCGTAATAAAAGCAGCAAGTCCAGGGCCTGGGGTCTGATGAAACCATTACCTGTTCCAGAGAGGCCTTGGCGAATGATTTCGATGGATTTCATCGTAGAGCTTCCTCCATCAGAAGGCCACTCCACAATCTTCGTGGTGGTGGATAGGCTAACCAAGATGGCCCACTTCCTGCCGATGAAGGGCACCCCGTCCGCTGCAGAGACCGCTGAGGTTTTTATTAAAGAGATTGTGAGGCTGCACGGTGTCCCCGCAAACATTATCTCGGATCGGGGTGTGCAGTTCACGTCCAAGTTTTGGAGAGCACTCTGCAAGGCTTTGAAGATTGATCTCTGTCTTTCGTCGGCCTACCACCCACAGACCAATGGGCAAACAGAACGGACGAAGCAGACGCTGGAGCAATACTTACGCTGTTTCTCGTCCTTTTCCCAGGACAACTGGACTTCCTTGCTCCCGTTAGCGGAGTTCGCCTATAACAACTCCATCCACTCTGCCACTAGTCAGTCTCCATTCTTCGCCAATTACGGCTTCCACCCCTCATTCTTGTCCCAAGACCTGCCTGAAAGCCCGGTACCAGCAGTCCAGGAGAATATCGACTTCTTTAGTGCCAATAACAAGCTTCTGCAGGAGACCATGGCAAAGACCCAAAGTCATAATAAAGACATTTTTGACAGGAAGAGAAGGGGGGAGCTTGAACTTAAGGTTGGGGACCAGGTGTGGCTCTCCACATTGAACCTGAAGATGGCCTGCCCTACTAAGAAGTTGGGGCCAAGGTTTGTGGGTCCCTTCCCTATTGTAAAGAAGATTAACGATGTAGCTTTTGAACTGAAATTGCCTGAGTCATTCCGGATTCACCCCGTATTCCATGTGGCGTTACTCAAGCCAGCCGTCCCGGACCCCTTCGTCAGTCGGAGAATTGTCCCACCTGAACCTGTGGTCATCGACGGTGAAGTCGAGTACGAGGTGGAGTCTATCTTGGACTGCAGGCGTAGACGGAATCAAGTCCAATTCCTGGTAAAGTGGAAAGGGTACGGACCTGAAGAGAATTCTTGGGAACCTGAATCCAACCTTCATGCCAGAAGATTGATTCTCGCCTTCAGAAGGGCCCATCCTGGTAAAATGGCCCAATTGGGCATCCGGAGGCTGCCCCTTGGGGGGGGGCAATGTCATGGTCGGTCCCGAGTCCCAGCAGCCCGTGGAAGACTTACCCACAATGTTGGTCCGTTGAGCGCTGATAGGTCTTCCCGGGCGCGCGTTAGCGCGAACGGACGCACGCGGGTGCGAGCAGGTACGATCGGGCGCACGCGGGTGCGCAGGGTTGCAAACGTGCGCACGCGGGTGCGCGGGGTCACGGTCGGTTGCACGGTTTGACGTGGGCGCGAACGGACGTGCCGTGCGACCGCCCTTGGCGCCCAGAAGGCTTCTTAAGTGATTCATTCTAGTGGCCCGTTGCTGTCCTGTCTACAGCGTTCCTGAGAGTTGCCTCTGATTACCTGATTGTTCCTGTCTCTGATCTACTTCGGCTTGTTCCTGATTATCCTGCCTGCTGCCAGCCCTGACCTTCGGACCTCCTGACTATTCTTCTGCCTTCTCCTTCGGTACCTCTGCTGCCAGCCCGTTGACGACCCGGCTTGTGTTTACCCCACTTCTGCCTGCTGTTCCAGTCCGTGTTCTGTGACCACCGCTGCCTGCCGCCTGCCTGTCAGCCTTCCGGTGTGCCCACCTGCTTGCTGCCAGCTGCTGACCTCCAGCCGTTCCAGAGTCACCTGTCTTCTTCCACTGCTGTC
This sequence comes from Lithobates pipiens, assembly GCF_037356315.1. Lineage (NCBI taxonomy): Eukaryota > Metazoa > Chordata > Amphibia > Anura > Ranidae > Lithobates > Lithobates pipiens. The sequence continues at coordinate 228,730,143 of NW_027507790.1, forward strand.
TGACGCCAGTTCCTGGACCAGGCCCACCTACACGGACTTGGCACTTGTGCCCTCTGCCCTCCAGAACCCCTGTTCTCACTCCCAGGGGGTCTCGAGCCAGAGGCTTACGAGAGGCCGCTCCCTGCACTCCGGGCTCTCACCACCAGGTACGTGACAGGGAGGGGTACTTAAACAGGTGTGGGTCACGTGTTCAGGGTTCCGGAGTTGTTCGTGAGACCCACGGGGTCTGTTCTGGTTCCAGGACTGGGGTAGCCCCGTGAGGGGCCCCGGTCATGGGGTGTTCGACACCCTGCAACATGTTCCTAACAGAGGCCCGATAGACCTGCCTGATCTGGGGTAGGAATCCGTCTGTTCCAGAGTCTCGGAAACCTGCTGGTCCGAGGCACAGTAACTAAGGGAGGATTCAAAGTGTCCGGGTGTGCTTTCGGGTTGGAGGGACACCACAGCTCATGGAAGTGACCGGGGGAGGATTCAGAGGAGGGCCGGCAAGTGGCATCCTGAGAAGTGCCTGGTTACTGAGTTGGGAAGGACATTGACGAATTCACAATTTTCCAGTACCACAAAGGAAGCGGGAAACGTTCCAGGTACGGTTTGAAAAAGGTTCCCGTATACCCTCAGTTGATTGTTCAAGTTTTTGAGTCAACCTGCTGACTGCCATGATCTCTGGCTAGAGATCTGTTCAGCCTTGAAGTACCCAGCTGCGAGTGGCTACTCTCTGGGTGGAAATAGAGACTTTGCTAAACCTGCAGTTCAAGGTGCCTAAGTTCTTCACCCATGCCCTCTGTTCCCTAAGAGACTGTGTTTGTGAAAGTTCTACTGCAAAGCAGGGGCCGACTGACCATTGGGCTACTCGGGCACTGCCCGAGGGCCCCATGCCACTAGGGGGCCCCATCAGGGTTGCCAGCCTAAGTAAAACCAGGGACAGTATGTAAAAAAATTGTGTTTTTTTACATCTGTCTTTGAAATGTCCCTTGCCGACATCCTTTTGGTCTATAAATCCTGAGAACATAGCTGCCCCACCTCTCCAGTACCTTCTCAGCCAATAGAAACATGTCTGTGTGTACTGTGTGATTGTATACTGTGTGTGTGTGTATACTGTGTGGCCCCATAATCTCTGATTGCCCGGGGGCCCCATGAGTTGTCAGTCAGCCCCTGCTGCAAAGTAAACCTTTTTGAAAGGACTTCATCTGTGTGAGTGTACAAGTCGATGGGTACCAACCCTGGGAACTCCTAGAAGTGGAAGAGCAGGCAAGGAGAAGGTAACCGGTAAGCCCAATAAGTCAAGGCCGCACAGCAAAAGGTTATGGCAGCTACATCTACATCCTACTCTCTCAAAAAAACATCACTAAGTACCTTCCTAAACGGAGGGGGCACTACACTAGTATCGCTGAGAAGTACACTGCAGAGGGTGGAATGTTTGAAAAGGGGAACTTGCTCTTTACTTTTACAGACCTCAGGAAAAAAAATGATTGCATTAGACACTGTATGTTGAAACAATAAAAAAAAAAAAAGAAAACTAGAAACAAAGTTAGTAGTTTATGGTAACCAGATTCCCTGCTTCATATAAAAGGTGCAATCTAATTGGCAGCAAGTGCATGGTGTCTCTTTTCTTTGATCCCGTCTTTATAAAACACCCACAGTTTTATGATGGGGCGCCTTTCATGTACAGTATGTTATTTCTGCTGGCGTGAAGCAGATGGTATAAGACTTTTATATTTTAGTTGAAGCAAAGACAATCCAAGCAACTTTAGAAAAATAATCTATTCTTCTGAAAGGCCTCCAAGATAAACTATATATTAAACTTTCCAAAAAGTTTGATCCTTCTTTTCAGGGTGAAGGTTTACTGCCCAAATTATACAGCTGTGTCTGTGGACACTAACTCTTGTAAAGCAAAACCCCATTGTTTCAGTTTGGGTTTTTACAGGACTGTAAAACAAAGGGTAGTCAGCAAATTCCTGGACTCTTAAATCACCTCTTCCCTTTTAAATACTTTATTTATATCTCTGTCTATTATTACCAATCAATAGAGAAGTGTCAAGTGACCCCTAGAGGGTGCTGTAGCACTTTTGTAAAGTGCGGATGTAACATTATGCAACTTTCAGCATGTGAAATACAAGCTGGTGCCAGCAGATCTTGCCAGTTGGCCAGGGGTGATTCTAGTCATCTTGCATGACTAAAATAATTTCTCCTGAAAAAAGTGACATCTTTTAACTCCCTGCTGCAAAAATATGCAACATCCACATTTGTGATACAGAGATTCCATACAGAATAGAGAGCAACTAGTAAAGATATTTTCAATATAAATTATTAATGACTTGAAGATCTTGAATGCAGGAGATAAGTCCTAAGGCCCGGTTCACACCATGGCCGCTGTGCGTTCCTGTGCGATCCACACCTTATGCAAAATGCACTACAATTGCGATTTGCAGCAGATGTCAGTGTCAATACAAAGTTAATGACATCCCAAATGCAGGTCTCAAAGCAGTGTGTTTGCCCGGACTGGATCACACAGTGCTTTTGTACCTGGTTGCAGTGCTTTTGGTGCGGTGCAATTTTAGCCCATTCAAAATGAATGGGCTGAAGTCACACTGCACAGAACTGCATGTGAATCGCACAGGGATGCACAATGTGTGCCTGTGCGATTCATATGTGGGCACGGTGTGACCCGGCCGAAAAAAAAATTCAACATGTTTTTGACGGTGTCTCCTACATTCAACTCCCCTCAAATAAGGATGAGCTGAAATGACCATATTTGGTTAATTATATTGTCCAAATATGGCCATGTGACCATATTAGGTCAATGATGTCAACAGCATCCCCATCCTTTTGTTAGGTGCAGCCGTGGGATGGGGAAATCCATGGCGGCAGCTGATTGGGTCTGCAGGTTCTGGCCAAACTCAGATCATCCTTAGCTCATCCCTACTCTCAGGTTCATAAGGCTGATCTTGCACGGCTCTCTATACTGACACCCACCCTGGAGGTCCTAGGCACCCAGGAGGGACTGGTGACCTTGGGCACATAGTGGGGGAGGAGAGGGTTATCTGCATTACCGATGTATAGAAGTGATTGGGTGGCTGTAAATCACTTCTAAGGGAAAGCTGACTGATATAGTGTAAAAGTGCAAACCAAGTCTCAGCTGCTACAGGCTGGTGCTTCCACCAACATAATAGCTACCCAAGGAAAAAAACGTTTTATAGTTACCAGTCTTTGGCTACATTAGTGTTGCTGCCCTTTCTTCAAGCCAAACCCAAACACTTTAACGGTGCACAGCAATTTAAAAAAAGCACTCTGATCTAATAAGGGGGTCGCTAAGGGGGTGCTATTATAAAGGCACTCTGATCTAACGGGGGTCTGTAAGGGGGGAGAGCTAATAAAAGGTGAATCTGATATAATAGGATTCTCTAATGGGGGGGGGGGGGGGTGCTGACTGCTGATCTAATGGTTGATCACCATTAGATCAGCAGTCAGCATCTCCCACACACAGTGCCCTTTTAACCCCCTCCTTCCTTTAGAGACCTCAATTCAATAGAGATCACCCCCTTATAATAGCACCCCCTGCCCTCTTCTATAAGATTTTCTAATGCCTTAGCGGTGGGAGGGACTCCGCAGTTGCTGCAACTGAAAGCCAGTGAGCGTGTGGGAGGCTGGGAGCTAGCTGGAGTTAGGCGGCGGAGCTGGGAAGTGGAGTGTAAAATGGCATGTGCACTGTGCAAAAGTGTCGTTGGTTACTAGGACACCGGCGATCCTAGCAACCAATGACTGCAAAGCAGATCATTCAGTTGGGCGGGAGGGTAGCAGGTGCTGGCGGAGGAGAAGGCAGAACAAAGAGCACACAGAACAGTAAGAGCAAGGCGCAGCTGACAGGAATTCCAGAGGATACCCCACTGAGTTCCCTCACTGCACTGGGACAGATTTACCCGACCGGACTGGAGGTACATTGTGTCTGGGTTTCATGTGGACGAAACCTGGGCACAAGATGCAAACCCTGGACTGTCCGAGTCAAAACCGTACAGGTGGCAACCCTAATTAGCTTTCTTTTTGTCAGATTAAGAACATTTGCTTCCAATAAAGAATAATTCCCTGTTGAGCCTGATAGGAATCCAGTAGCCTTGTATCTTTTTGTGCAGGGAACTAAAATCTCAATGGGGGTTATTTATAAAAGACAAATCCACTTTGCACTGCAAGTGCACTTGGAAGTGTAGACGCTCAAAATCTGAGGGGTAGATCTGAAATGAGGGGAAGCTCTGCTGATTTTCTCATGCAAACATGTGCAAGCTAAAATGCTGTTTTTTATTTTCCTTGCATGTCCCCCTCGGATCTACAGCGACTGCATTTCCAAGTGCACTTGCAGTGCAAAGTAGATATCCCTTTAGTAAATAACCCCCTGTGGATATCCCTTTAGTAAATAACCCCCAATGGCTTCTTTTGCCTTTTAAATCTCTCCTTTCTAAGCGATCATAACTTCCCCCCATGTAATAAATGTGGAGAGGGGGAGTGTTTATGGTCTACATCAGAAGAGAAGCATTGGGTGTGTACTCACACTGTCCACAGTTACCTGTAGGTAAAATGAATATCTCCTAAACATGTATAGTTTAGGAGATATTTGCTTGTTCGGCAGTCAGTGCCATCACCGGCGCGGGCATTATGAAGGAATGGCATACTGATGCCATTCCTTCAGAGCTCTGCACAGTGGCAGTGACTCATGCGCAGTAGTGGCCTCATTTCAGCTCAGCCATTCAAGCGGCTAGAGCATGCAAACATGGAAGGGCAGGGCTCGAGTCCTGCGGGAACGCATGGGAACGGCGTTCCCGTACTATTCCCACAGCGGGAACGCCGTTCCCATTAGCTGCCTGAGGGCTGAGGCTATGCAGCGCGTAGTTCGCCGCCGCTCCTCAGCCGCCGAGTGACTGGTTGCTAGGCAGGGGCCGCTCCGCATCTAGCAACCGGTCACATGACTTCGGCCGTGCACGTGGGCACGCACTGGCGCGAGTCAGTGGGCAGGCTGACACACGCTGCGCGCCTGCTTGGATCCGGAGTTCCGGACTGTCCCCCCCCCTCCTCCCCTCTACCCAGTGCCAGTCAGTCCTGGCCTCCTGGGGCCACACGCTGCACTTTTCCAGTTTACTTCTCCTTCTCTACCAGGTTAGTCACTAGTGTGTAAGTTGCACTCTGCAATACCCTGCCAATACTCATCAATACTCTGCAATACCCTGCCAATACTCATCAATACTCTGCAATACCCTGCCAATACTCATCAATACTCTGCAATACCCTATCAGTATCAATACTCTGCAATACTCTGCGAATACTCTGCAATACCCTATCAATACTCTGCAATACCCTATCAATACTCTGCAATACCCTATCAATACTCTGCAATACCCTGCAATACCCTATCAGTATCAATACTCTGCAATACTCTGCGAATACTCTGCAATACCCTGCCAATACTCTGCAATACCCTGCAATACCCTATCAGTATCAATACTCTGCAATACTCTGCGAATACTCTGCAATACCCTATCAGTATCAATACTCTGCAATACCTTGCCAATACTCTGCATTTTCCTTTAGTAAATAACCCCCTTAAGGCCCATACACACGATCAGACTTTTTGACAACAAACATGCAAATTAGCTGTTTTGGAGCAACATCCGACCGTGTGTACGCTCCATCGGACAAACTTTTCCGGTTTTCATCGGACTTTTGTTGGCTGTGCGAATGAACAAACTTTCTGGCAACAAAAGTCTGATGGAGCAAAGTCTGATCGTGTGTACAGAAAACCATAGGACTTTTGTACAAAGTACAAACACGCATGCTCAGAACCAATTCAAAAGATCAGACAACAATACAGAAGTTGACCAAAGGTGGCAGTAAAGAGCAGAAAAACCACATGATTTGGTGAAAGTTGGCTGAAAAAGTCCTGCTGTGTGTATGCAATACAAGTTCAGGGCCGACGCCTTTTGTACAAAAATCCATGGGAAAGTTTGTACAAAGTCCTATCGTGTGTATGAGGCTTTAGTCAGCCATTGTCCTTCAGGTCATGCTACAGGTGGTACACCATTGTAGATATATGTGTGTGTTATACTATATATATAAATATATTCCTGCTGTTAAACAGTTTCTTAAACTGTGCTGTTATTCAGAACTCGGTTGATTTATTGCCCTCCTTTAGCCTGGGTTCACACTATAACACGCTGCAGAACGCACAGGAGTGCTGTGCGTCCCTGTTCTCCATTTCAGGAACGAATCAGGGCCGATTCTATGCCTGAATTCGGCCCTGAAACGGAGCCAAAGACCCACACATTTTTTTCTGCAGTGCGCTCCGCAGCCGCCCTGGAGATATGTGAACCGGCTCCATAGGGAGCCAGTCACATTCTCCTACTATGCGAATTAGATATGCGGGGAAACACACATCTAATTCACATAGGTGTGAATGGGGGCTAACAAACGAATACTTCTTTGCTACTTCAGTAAAAGCTGAGTTAACATAAATATATGGACTTGTGTGATGCGTCATTTAAAGGTTGCGCTTGTGAAAAGATGTCGTAACCCAGAGTGCAGGTGGGTTGAAAGGTTCACAGGGTCATGGTGATGCAGATGGGCAGGTAAATCCAAGCAGTCCTCAAGGGACCCTGCTACATATGTATTATTTTACCAAAAAGAAATCTGAAACCTTTTGTTATAAATGAGAGTGTGTGACTTTCATTCAGCAATATGATGTGTGGGTGGCTGTGTTCCACCCTGGCATCCCTACCTTACCAGGCCATGACCTATGTTAGCTTAGCAGAAATCCATCCCTAGTGGTGATACTAAGCTCCGTTGGCTCAGCCAGAGAGAGCAGATGTGAATAGTGGCAGCAAAGACGGATACTGCATACACTCATAATATGTCATTTGCATTTTTATTTATTTTGTCTGAGAGAATTTGTTATGTGTATGATTTCAGTTCCACTTAAATTATAAGAGTGATGAAATACCAATTACCTTAGTATCACATGAGTATTAATAGTTATTCTCAATATTTGTCATACACTTCCAGCATATTACCCTGACCTTTACTGATAGCACCGAACCATTAAAGCTGAACTCCAGGCAGATATGAAAGACACCTGTAGAACACCCTTACCATCTTGAGTAGCCTACTTCAACCTTTTCAACACAGAGGAACCCTTGAAATTACTTTCCGGTCTCAGGGAATCTCTGATAAAAATGATTTTATCTACAACTCATGATACATTAGTGTGATGGTCAGTGGGAAGAATGCTCCTTACACTTGTGGTCATTGGGAAGAAATACCCCCTTACAGATAGTTAAAAGGATCAATGGTGTCAGTGGGAACTTATCTCAGGAGCAGAAATTGCTCATTGCTCAAAGAGACTCCTAGCAAGCTCTGAAGGAAGGAACCCTAGGGTTCCATGAAGCTCTGGGTGAGAAACCCTGCTCTAGTGCCTATTAGGGACCCCCAAAGGTCAGGGGGCTAACATTTCACCTTAGGGCTAGATTCTTGACTTGTACCAAGGACATGAACAACGAGATGCTTCCTGTTATGCCGCGTACACACGAATTTTCGGACTTTATAATGAACGGACTTGGCCACACACGGACGCTCCAAAAGTCTGGCGATTTCTAACGCGGTGACATACAGCACGTACAACGGGACTAGAAAAAGGAAGTTCAATAGCCAGTAGCCAATAGCTTCCTTCTCGTACTTGCTTCAGAGCATGCGTCATTCTTAGTCTGCCGGACTAGTACACTGACGAACGGATTGTCCGCTGAAAGCCAAGTCCGGCGGACAAATTTTGAGTCAAAACTACTTTTAAGTCCGCCGGACTTTACAATGAAAAAGTCCGCTGGAGCCCACACACGATCAAATTGTCCGGCGTACTGTGCTCCGGCGGACCGAGTCTGCTGGACAATTCGATCGTGTGTATGTGGCATTAGTGTTTACGGCCAGACATCTTACACACAGGCACTGATTTAGTAAAGGCATATAGACTGTGCACTTTGCAGTTGCTCCAGAGCTTAGTAAATGAGGTAAAGCTTCACTTTGCAAAGAATAACCAATCACGTGCAAGGAAAATGGAGAAAAGTGCATTTTTGCTTGCACACTATTGGACGATGGAATTCAGCAGAGCTTCTGCTCATTTACAAAGCTCTGGAGCAACTGCTCAAGCAGAGTGCAATTGCACTTTGCAAAGTGCATAGTCTATTTGCCTTTAGTAAACCAACTCCCTAGAGTCTGCAGGAGCCCTGCAGTGAACCTACGATCTGCTGACCGTGGGTTCAATGCTTTCCGGGCTCCCAATAATAAATAAATGCACATTTGTTTTTGTTTTTTTAACAGCTTCCTGACCGCCTCACGCCGATATACGTCAGCAGAAGGGCACGTACAGGCAGAATCATGTACCTGTACGTTGCCCTTTAAGAGGCGGTGGGGGGCGCGCGGGAAGCTACATGAGTCGGGTTGCGGGTCCCGTGGATTTGATCGCCATGGGGATATCCGTGATCGCCTCATGGGGAGGAAGAACGGGGAGATGCTATAGTAAACAAGCTCCCTGTGATTGCAGCAGAGATCCGTGATGTGCACAACACAGCCTCACCCCCCACAGTTAGCAACACGCCCCTAGGACACACTTAAAGTGGTTGTAAACCCTTACAACACACTTTGACCTACATGTAAGCCTAGATTAAGGCTTACCTGTAGGTCCAAGAAATATCTCCTAAACCTACATGGTTTAGGAGATATTTGCCGAAAGACAGGCACCGCTGTCTACTGCGCATGTGCCGTAGACAGCGGCGCGCAGGCGCACTGAGCGCGCCGCCATCAACGGCGATATGCCGTGTGTGGCGGCTTCCGTGCGCAAACGCGGGAGTGACGCCATTGCGGCTTTGCCGAATTACAGCGGCGGAGCAGCGGAGCAGCGAAACCCACCGAGAAGATGGATGCGCCGGACTACAGGGGACAGCGGTGACTTCGCTGGCTCCTGTGTCAGGTAAGTGACACATAATGGACTACTATGCGATGCATAGTAGTCCATTATGCTTTACCTTTGCAGGGAATGAAAGAGGAAGTAAACTCATCAGGGTTTACTTCCTCTTTAACCCTACACTGTCACCTCCTGGTTAACACCTTCACTGCCAGTGTCATTTACACAGGAATCAGTGCATTTGTATAGCACTGATTGCTGTATAAATGACAATGGTCCCGAAAAATTTGTCAAAAATGTCCGATGTGTCCACCATAATGTCGCAGTCACGATAAAGATCGCTGATCGCCGTCATTTAAAAAATACCTATATATTAATAAAAATGCCATAAAACTATCCCCTATTTTGTAAAAGCTATAACTTTTGCGCAAAACCAATCAATAATCGCTTATTGCAATTTTTTTTAGCAAAAATATGTAGAAGAATACGTACCGGCCAAAACTGAGGAAAAAAATAGTTTTTGTATATATTTTTGGGGGATATTTATTATAGCAAAAAGTAAAAAATAATGTTTTTTTCAAAATTGTCGCTCTTTTTTTGTTTATAGCGCAAAAAATAAAAACCACAGGGGTGATCAAATACCACCAAAAGAAAGCTCTATTTGTGGGAAAAAAAGGACATCAATTTTGTTTGAGAGCCACGTTGCATGACCGCACAATTGTCAGTTAAAGCGACGCAGTGCCGAATCACAAAAAGTGCTCTGGTCGGGAACGGGGGTAAATTCTTTCGGGCCTGAAGTGGTTAAAGGTTCATTTATCCACTTTTATTTATTTATTGATTTATTTATTTTTTACTTTTTTGTTGGTTGCAAAGCTTTTCAGAAGAGATAAAATAGACACTTGTGTGTAAAGTTAATTAAGGTATAAGTGTCTATTACGCTCTCTGTGGCAGTGGGGGTTTGTGTTATAAAATGCCAGTTTTGCTTGGTTTCATTTAAAAGCTCGGGAGTACATGAATCATCCAGACTACTCAGTAAAAAGCCTACTCCTCTGTCTATACAAAACATTATACACCCATTACAAGCCCACAGATTAGGGTCTAAAAGGTTTCTTCTTTGATACACAATGTAACTCTGTATTATTTAACCACTGCAATACAGGGCACGCTCGCACCTTCCTGCCCAGGCCAATTTTCAGCTTTCAGCGCTGTCACTTTTAAATGTAGTCATGCTACACTGTATCCAAACTAAATTTTCATCATTTTGTTCCCACAAATAGAGCTTTCTTTTGGTGATATTTGGTCACCTCTGCAGTTTTTATTTTTTGCTAAATGAATGAAAAAAGACAGAAAATTTTGAAATAAAAAAGGTTTTCTTTATTTCTGTTATAAAATTTTGTAACTAAGTACGTTTTCTCCCTCACTGAAAAACTGCACTGATGGGCACTGACGATGGGCACTGATAGGTTGCACTGATAGGCAGCACTGATAGGTGGCACTTATATGCAGCACCGATGGGCATTGATAGGTGGCACTGATGGGCACTCATAGGTATTGATGGCGGGTACTGGCACTGAATTTCACTGATAGGCATCACTGGCACTGCTACTGACTGTGCTCACTGTGAAGGCTTGAAAATAAATGCGCTTGATGTTATGGAGTTGCCGGCTGGTTCTTTTACATCACTGGCACTGGCAGGCATTTTTAAATTACACTGATTGGCAGCAGCTTGGGCACTGATTGGCATTTCCTTGGTGGTCTAGGGTGGCATACCTGGTGTTCCAGTGTGGTGGCCATCCCTGGTGGTCCTGGCTGCATCCTGGTGGTCCTGGGCGGGCACTTGAGGGGGGCTGCACTGATAAACAATCAGCACAGACAATCCCTGTCAGGAGAGCAGCTGATCGGCTCTCCTCTACTCGCATCTGTCATTGGACATGGCTGGTCACGTGTTAAAGAGTCTCTGTCAGGAGTTGGAAGGAATTAAGAGTATAGCCTCGAAATAGGAATAGACAAAATATGACGTACCATCATCCAGAAATTTTTAGAGAATAGGATTTTTTGGTAAGGGGTTATTAAAGTAGCCGTTCACACTGACTTCATTATAACCAACCCAAACCAATAATTGATGCTTGGACTATACCGGTACTTTATGTATAGAGAAAGAGAAAAAGTGAATAATAATAAAATGAACACATGTTTAATAAATACAAAAAGGACAAAATACAAGGTATCATAAATAAAAACATAATACACCCCAGCATCTTTTTACATATACAGAAAAAGAGTTCAGTTCTGGTTCAGAACTGAACTCTTTTTCTGTATATGTAAAAAGATGCTGGGGTGTATTATGTTTTTATTTATGATACCTTGTATTTTGTCCTTTTTGTATTTATTAAACATGTGTTCATTTTATTATTATTCACTTTTTCTCTTTCTCTATACATAAAATACCGGTATAGACCAAGCATCAATTATTGGTTTGGGTTGGTTATAATGAAGTCAGCGTGAACGGCTACTTTAATAACCCCTTACCAAAAAATCCTATTCTCTGTCAGGAGTTGTGGTGTGTCCTTCTAAAACTGTGCATGGTGGGCTGCTGGCGAGTTAGGTGAGTTGGTTCAATTCTTCGTTGGTTCTATTCATTAGACAATCAAAGACTGACCAGGTGGGGAGAGGTAGGTATTTGCGCCTTTACAGAGTGGTGGGTTCCCCTATTTTACAGTTGCTGTGGTAGAGGAATTTGGGCGTTCTCACCCGCAGTGGGAAGGCACCTTTCTGATGCATCTGGACCGATCTGCCTTGTCGAAATTTCAGTTTTGTATCTGTATTTCGGTGTTGCCTGACTGCAGCGGGTTTCTATGCTCAGAATTACTCCTTACACTCCTTTTGCATCGGGGTGGCTACGAAAGCCACTCGTGGGGTTTGGCTGAATCTGTTTTGAAGCGCATTAACAGATGGGAACTGCTTAAGATATACAGTATCTCACAAAAGTGAGTACGCCCCTCACATTTTATAAATATTTTATTGTATCTTTTCATGTGACAACACTGAAGAAATGACACTTTGCTACAATGTAAAGTAGTGAGTGTACAGCTTTTATAACAGTGTAAATTTGCTGTCCCCTCAAAATAACTCAACACACAGCCATTAATGTCCAAACCACTGGAAACAAAAGCGATAATGTCCACATTGGACCCAAAGTGTCAATATTTTGTGTGGCCACCATTATTTTCCAGCACTGCCTTAACAACCCTCTTGGGCATGGAGTTCACCAGAGCTTCACATGTTGCCACTGGAGTCCTCTTCCACTGCTCTATGATGACATCACGGAGCTGGTGGATATTGGATACCTTGCACTCCTCCACCTTCTGTTTGAGTATCCCCACAGATGCTCAATAGGGTTTAGGTCTGGAGACATACTTAGTCAGTCAATCACTTTTACTCTCAGCTGCCTAAGCAAGGCAGGTGATTTTGGAGGTGTGTTTGGGGTTGTTATCATGTTGGAATACTGCCCTGCGAGTCCGTCTCTGAAGGTAGGGAGGATCATGCTCTGCTTCAGTATGTCACATTACATGTTGGCATTCATGGTTCCCTCAATGAACTGTAGCTCCCCAGTGCCGGCAACACTCATGCAGCCCCAGACCATGACACTCCCACCACCATGCTTGACTGTAGGCAAGACACTCTTGTCATTGTACTCCTCACTTGGTTGCCACCACACGCTTGACACCATCTGAACCAAATAAGTTTAACTTGGTCTCATCAGACCACAGGACATGGTTTCAGTAATTCATGTCCTTAGTTTGCTTTTCTTCAGCAAACTGTTTGCAGGCTTTCTTGTGCATCATCTTTAGAAGAGGCTTCCTTCTGGGACGACAGCCATGCAGACCAGTTTAATGCAGTGTGCAGTGTATGGTCTGAGCACTGACAGGCTGACCCCCCCCCCCCCCCCACCCCTTCAACCTCTGCAGCAATGCGGGCAACACTCATATGTCTATTTCCCAAAGACTCAGGCTATGACGCTGAGAAAGTGCACTGAACTTCTTTGGTCAATTATGGTGAGGTCTGTTCTGAGTGGAACCTGTCCTGTTAAACTGTTGTATGGTCTTGGCCACCGTACTGCAGCTCAGTTTCAGGGTCTTGGCACTCTTCTTATAGCCTAGGCCATTTTTATATAGAGCAACAATTCCTTTTTTTCAGATCCTCAGAGAGTTCTTTGCCATGAGGTGCCATCTTGAACTTCCAGTGACCAGTATGAGAGAATGCGAGCGATGAAACCAAATTTAATACACCTGCACCCCATTCTCATTTAACCACTTAATAACCGCCCTATAGCCGAATAACGGCTTTAGGGCGGTTTCTTAACTGTGGGAGGCCGTCATATGACGTCCTCCCAGAATTCTGCTCTCGCGCGCCCCCTGGGGCGCGCACTCGAGAGCATCCGTGACCGCCGGGTCCACAGGACCCGGCGCATCACGGATCACGGTAAACGGCCGCTCGTCGTGGCCGTTTACCACGTGATCGCTCCGTCAAATGACGGAGTGATCACTTGTAAACAAACCGGCGTCATGTTATGACGCCGGTTCCTCCCTCCCCCTCTCTGTACCGATCGGAACAGCGGAGGGGGAGGAGATCGGTGTCAGCAGCGATGTGGGCTGCATCTGCAGTGCCGACATCGCTGCTCACCGAAAATTAACCCCTCAATTCCCTGCAAATACTCTGCAATACCCTGCAATACCCTGCATTACTCTGCATTACCCTGCATTACCCTGCATTACTCTGCATTACCCTGCATTACCCTGCATTACTCTGCATTACCCTGCATTACTCTGCATTACCCTGCATTACTCTGCATTACACTGCAATACTCTGCAATACCCTGCCATTACTCTGCATTACTCTGCATTACTCTGCATTACTCTGCAATACTCTGCAATACCCTGCAACGCTCTGCAATGCTCTGCAACGCTCTGCAATGCTCTGCAACACCCACCAATACCCTGCAACACCCACCAATACCCTGCAACACTCTGCAATGCTCTGCAACACCCGCCAATACCGTGCAACACTCTGCAATGCTCTGCAACACCCTCCAATATCCTGCAATGCTCTGCAACACCCGCCAATACCCTGCAACACTCTGCAACACTCTGCAATGCTCTGCAACACCCACCAATACCCTGCAACACTCTGCAATGCTCTGCAACACCCGCCAATACCGTGCAACACTCTGCAACACCCTCCAATATCCTGCAATGCTCTGCAACGCAATACTCTGCAACGCCATACTCTGAGATACCCAGCCATACCCAGCCATAGTCGGTGATACCCTGCAATACCCAGCCATAGACACCCCCCCCCCCTCCCGCCGCCCTCCGGTGCTTCTACCGACTCGCCAATACTATCAAATCCAGAATCTTTTTTTTTTTTTTTCAGGCTTCCCAGCTTAGAGGTGAGATGCGGGGTCTTATTGACCCCACATCTCACTGTAAAGAGGACCTGTCATGCCATATTCCTATTACAAGGGATGTTTACATTCCTTGTAATAGGAATAAAAGTGATCAAAAAATTTATTTTTGGGGAAAAAAATGTCAAACTAAAATAAATAAAGTAAAATGAACAATAAAATATATATTTTTTTTTTAAAGCGCCCCTGTCCCCATGTGTTCGCATGCAGAAGCGAACGCATACGTAAGTCCCGCCCACATATGAAAACGGTGTTCAAAGCACACATGTGAGGTATCGCTGCGTACGTTGGAGCGAGAGCAATAATTCTAGCCCTAGACCTCCTCTGTAACTCAAAACATATAACCAGTAAAAAAAAAATTAAATCGTCGCCTATGGGGATTTTTAAGTAGCGACATTTGGCGCCATTCCACGAGCCTGTGCAATTTTGAAGAGTGACATGTTAGGTATCAATTTACTCGGTGTAACTTCATCTTTCACATTATGCAAAAATTGGGCTGACTTTACTGTGTTTTTTTTTTTTTTTAAGCACAAAACAGTTTTTTTTCCAAAAAAAAGCATTCGAAAAATTGCTGCGCAAATACCGTGCGAGATAAAAAGTTGCAACGACCACCATTGTATTCTCCAGGGTGTTTTCTAAAAAAACATATATAATGTTTTGGGATTCGATGTAATTTTCTAGCAAATAAATGATGATTTTTACATGTAGGAGAGAAATGTCAGAATTGTCCTGGGTGCTCCAGAACGCCTGATGGCGCTCCCTGCATTTTGGGCCTCTGTATGTGGCCGCACTGTGTAAAAGTCTCACACATGTGGTATCGCCGTACACGGGAGTAATAGCAGAATGTGTTTTGGGGTGTAATTTGTGGTATGCATATGCTGTGTGAGAAATAAACTGATAATATGACAATTTTGTGAAAAAAAAAAAAAAAAGTAAAAAAAATCTTGATTTTGCAAAGAATTGTGGGAAAAAATGACAACTTCAAAAAACTCATCATGCCTCTTACTAAATACCTTGGAATGTCTTCTTTCCAAAAAGGGGTCATTTGGGTGGTATTTGTACTTTTCTGGCATGTTAGGGTCTCAAGAATTGAAATAGGCCGTCAGTACTTCAGGTGTGATCAATTTTCAGATATTGGCACCATAGCTTGTGGACTCTATAACTTTCACAAAGACCAAATAATATCCACCAATTTGTACTTATTTTTACCAAAGATATGTAGTGGTATAAATTTTGGCCAAAATTTATGAAGAAAAAATTACTAATCTGCTAAATTTTATAACAGAAATGAAGAAAAATTCATTTTTTTACAGAATTTTCTGTATTTTTTCTTTTATAGCAGAAAAAATAAAAAACCCAGCGGTGATTAAATACCACCAAAAGAAAGCTCCATTTGTGTGAAAAAAAGGACAAAAATTTCATATAGGTCCAGTGTTGCATGACTGAGTAATTGTCATTCAAA
Source organism: Lithobates pipiens (assembly GCF_037356315.1). Taxonomy (NCBI): domain Eukaryota; kingdom Metazoa; phylum Chordata; class Amphibia; order Anura; family Ranidae; genus Lithobates; species Lithobates pipiens. The sequence goes on from NW_027507790.1 coordinate 228,745,998, forward strand.
ATGTGAGAGCACCGAAAGCTGAAAATTGGTCTGGTTATTAAGGGTGTTTAAGTGCCCAGTGGTCAAGTGGTTAAGACCTAGTAATACACACGAGTCACATGACACCAGGGAGGGAAAATTACTAATTGGGCCCAATCTGGACATTTTCACTTAATAGTGTACTCACTTTTGTTGCCAGCGGTTTAGACATTAATGGTTGTGTGTTGAGTTATTTTGAGGGGACAGAAAATGTCCGCTGTTATACAAGTTGTACACTCACTACTTTACATTGTAGCAAAGTGTAATTTCTTCAGATAGAAGATAGAATAGAATATTTTCAAAAATGTGAGGGGTGTACTCACTTTTGTGAGATACTGTATGTACATCCTGAACTGATCTAGTATGCTTTTATGTTTATTTGTCTTTTTTGTTCATGCTGGTGGTGGTTGTATCTGGTTCTGCCATGTTTCTCTTTGATATCTTTCTTTAACAGGTTCTGCTGCTTGCCTCATGTGGATCTTGGGGCACTCGGTCAGATTTTATTGACTGTACTTCTTGGCATTTTGCTAGGTCAGTTGAGAAGCTAAGCAAGGTGCACATTAAGGTCAATAAGGAGGTTAGTCATTTTGTTATGCGCAATGGTAGTTTTGTTGTCACACACCATAATCTTAAGGTGGATACCTGGTGGCATCTGCGGAGCAATGGGGTCCACTTGAATACCATAGGGACAAACCCGTAATTTCTGGGCATCCAAGATGGTATTCAGAGAGCATTACATTTGTGGAGGGGCCCACAGGTGTAAGGTTTTACACCAGTGCACAGTGGCGGTTGGGGTCTTTGGAAGCGGTAACATTTTTTGGAACGGTTCATAGGGTGACCCATCTAAGGTATGGTGTCCTCTATGGGATCCTCACTTAATGGTGGATCAACGGGGAAATGGTAACAAGGAGGTATCGGTGGTGAAGTGTGTTTGTCCTCGTAACGTTGATACACAATTGGAATTTAGTTATTTGGTGCCTCCTAAGACCGGCAACCTTTTATATTACGGGTATTGGATTATGTATTATTTTTGTTTAAGAAATGTTAATTGTTTCATTCGTTAATAAATGGCTAACCGGCCAAATTTTCTCCAGATTGGTGTCATTCCTTATTTGTTCAGAGGTATATGCTTAGGAGGTTTAAGGTATTACGTATCTGGTATACAAATGGGTTACCCTAGTAATGTTTATTTCTCAACAAAAGTGCAGTTACCTCCCCCACTCTTGTAATATTTATAGCACTTTTGGATGGTATTGTCCGCCAGTACTTGAGTGACTCCTTTTCCTATTAACCTTTTAGCTGACCTCAAATCTTTTTAACTTTTAAAGAACCAGTGATCTAATGTTTCAGGGCCACCCCAGCTGGGAGTACATGAGAACCTTTGGACACGTAACACGTTTTTCTGTCTCCCAGTCAGTGTATGCATGTTGCGCAATTCATTCTGTAACAGGAACTTGATTCAAGTTTGTATCAGTCATCACTTCTCCTCCGACAGCTACTGCATGTTTGCAGGGAAAGCACTCAGGAACGGCTCAAGTATCAGTATTAGTTTCGCATTGCTGAAATAAATATACAATGCTAGGGCCGCTGTTTATTTGAGGGCAGCTATGTAATCTGATTTACTAATCTTTCTCTTCTTTTCCCTGTCTCTGGTTACCAGAAAAAAAAAAAGGTTCAGCTATAGCGTGTAGCCCTGAGGATCATGACAAATGTGTATGTTACCTGGGGTGGCATTCCTATGGTATAAAGCAAATTGCTTTGTCACAGAGAAAGCTTTTAAAAAATCACCTTCCTAAACCATCCAAATTACTTTACTCTAAGGTGCAGTCAGAAATAGAATAGAACTGTTAACAGTTATTTCCCTTGCTACTCTTATTGAACTGCAAGAATTGCGTTGAAAATTAGAAGGAAAGAGGCATGTCATTGGTCAGGACCCCCCCCCCCCCCATGTCCCAGGCATAATATTGTTTACCCCTCCTGCTATTCTTATTGCTAAACTACAATTATTGGGTTGCAAAATTTTGCACATGCTCTGGTCATCTAAACCAGTTTCTCGCCATTGACAATTCCATTGGCCTTAAAGAATTGGGTTGAAAACTAGAAGCAAACGGTCACATCAAGACCCCCTCATACCCCAAGCATATTATTGGTTACCCCTCCCGCTATTCTTATTGCTACCCTACAATTATTGGGGTGCAAACTGTTGCACATGCTCTGGTCATCTAAATCAGTTTCACGCCATTGGCAATTGTATTGGCCTTCAAGAATTGGGTTGAAACCTAGAAGGAATATCATTGGTCAGGATCCTCGCAAAGCCTCAGGATTCAGGAACATTATTTCTTAACTCTCTTGCTACCCTTATTGCTAAGGTAGAGTTGTTGAGCTGCAAACTTTTGCATATTCTCAAGTAAAGCTGTAGAGAACCACCAAAAAATAAATCTTCTCCCTATAAATTAATGTCATAATGTGCTAGTATGTATTGCATACATGCACATTATCAAAGACTTACCTGAAAGTGAAGCACTTCAGTGACGCGCTGTCACTGCTGGCAGGGCTCCAATCTTTGCCCAATTTTCCTTTTGGGTTTGTGGGCTCCGGCCATGTGACTGCTTGAGCCACGATGATGTCACTCCCGTGCTGGAGTCATGGCTGTGGCACGGCTTTCTCTGTGGATGGCATGCTGTCCATTGAGAGCACTGTGGGTATGTGCCGGTGACATCATATAAACAGAAAAAACACCTTTACTACTACTCTAATCTAAACCAGTTTCATGTCTGTGACAATTCCATTGGCTTTCAAGTATTGAGTTGAGCCCCAAGCACATTATTGGTTACTTCCCCTTGCTACAATGTTTGGTTTGCTAACTGTTGAACATGCTCAGTTAACATGTTGTTGACCTCTCCACATACATTTACTGCTGGGGCGGCGGCTCCTCTGAGCAGAATCACATACCTGTACATGCTGCACTTCCAGGTCTGGGGTACACAGGCGCGCTACCCGCGACCTGCTTCCACTGCGATTGGACATAGTGGGAGCCAATCGGTGGGTCCAACGGACTCGATGTCCGCCGGCACCCGGCGATCATTTAGGAGACAGGCAGAATAGCGATCTACCTATGTAAGCATGGCAGATCGCTGTTCTGTCAGTAAGGAAGGAAGGCTGTGATCCTTACATAGTTACATAGTAGGTGAGATTGAAAAAAGACACAAGTCCATCAAGTCCAACCTATGTGTGTGATTTTATGTCAGTATTACATTGTATATCTCTGTATGTTATGGTCATTCAGGTCTTATCTAATAGTTTTTTTAAATGATCTATGCTTCCTGCTGAAATGACTGCCTGTGGAAGAGAATTTCACATCCTTACCGCTCTTACAGTAAAGAACCCTCTACGTAGCTTAACCACTTACAGACTGGACCATTTTGCTGGTCAAAGACCAGACCACTTTTTGCGATTCGGCACTGCGTCGCTTTAACTGACAATTGCGCGGTCGTGCGACGTGGCTCCCAAACAAAATTGATGTCCTTTTTTCCCCACAAATAGAGCTTTCTTTTGGTGGTATTTGATCACCTCTGCGGCTTTTATTTTTTGCGCTATAAACAAAAATAGAGCGACAATTTTGAAAAAAACGCATTATTTTTTACTTTTTGTTATAATAAATATCCCCCAAAAATATATAAAAAAACATTTTTTCCCTCAGTTTAGGCCGATACGTAATCTTCTACATATTTTTGGTAAAAAAAATCACAATAAGCGATTATTGATTGGTTTGCGCAAAAGTTATAGCATTTACAAAATAGGGATAGTTTTATAGCATTTTTATTAATAATTTTGTATTATTTATTTTTTTACTAGTAATGGCGGCGATCAGCGATTTTTATTGTGACTGCGACATTGTGGGGGACCCATCGGACATTTTTGACACATTTTTGGGACCATTGTCATTTATACAGTAATCACTGCTATATAAATGCAGTGATTCCTGTGTAAATGACACTGGCAGTGAAGGGGTTAACCAGGGGGTGGCAGTGTAGGGGTTAAGTGTTCCTAGGGGTGTGTTACTAACTGTGGGGGGGTTGGGCTTTCATTTAGTGAACACTGATCTCTGCTCCAATCACATGGAGCAGAGATCAGCGTCACTAGTTGCTAGGCAGAATGGAGAAATGCTGTTTACACGGCATTTCCTCCATTCAGCCATCCCGTGAGACGATCCCGGGTATGCCTGCGATGATCGAGTCTGCGGGTCCCACGACCGGACTCACAGGGGTCCCGAACAGCGCGGGAGCGCGCCGCCGCCGGCGCGCTCCCGATGCAAGGGCGGCATTGAAGATTGGACGTACCTGTACACCAATATGCCTGCCCGTGCCATTCTGTCAACGTACATCGGCGTGCGCTGGTCGGGAACCGGTTAAGGTTAAACCTCTTCTCTTCTAATTTTAGTGAGTGGCCACGTGTCTTGTTAAACTCCCGTCTGGGAAAAAGTTTTTATCCCTATTGTGGGGTCCCCAAAATGGTATTTGTAACTTGAAATCATATCCACTCTCAAGCGCCTCTTCTTCAGTGATTGCAACCTTTCTTGATAACTAATATCCTCCAGACCCTTTATTAGCTTTGTTGCCATTCGTTGTACTCGCTCCATTTCCAGTACATCCTTCCTGGACAGCATACTCCAGGTGCAGCTGGACCAGAGTCTTGTAGAGTAGGGAATTATTGCTTTATCCCTGGAGTTAATCCTTTTTTTAATGCATGCCAATATTCTGTTTGCATGCCATTGCTGAGCCTATTCATCTACTAGGACCCCCAGGTCCTTTTCCATCCTAGATTCCCCCAGAGGTTCTCCCTCTAGTGTATAGATTGCATTCATATTTTTGCCACCCAAATTCATTAATTTAGATTTTTCTAGATTAAACCTCATTTGCCATGTAGTTGCCCACCCCATTAACTTGTTCAGATCTTCTTGCAAGGTTTCCACATCCTGCGGAGAAGTTATTGGCCTGATTAGCTTAGTATTGTCCACAAATACAGAGATTGACCTGTTTATCCCATCATCCAGGTCATTTATGAATAAATTAAATAGGATTGGTCCCAGCACAGAACCCTGGAGGACCCCACTACCCACCCCTGTCCATTCCGAGTACTCCACATTTATCATCACCCTCTGAACTCGCCCTTGTAGCCAGTTTTCAATCCATGTACTCACCCTATGGTCCATGCCAATGGACCTTATTTTGTACAGTAAACGTTTATGGGGAACTGTGTCAAATGCTTTTGCAAAATCCAGATACACCATGTCTACGGGCCTTCCTTTATCTAGCTGGCAACTCACCTCCTCATAGAAGGTTAATGGATTGGTTTGTCAAGAACGATTCTTCATGAATCCATGCTGATTACTGCTAATGATACCATTTTCATTACTAAAATCTTGTATATAGTCCCTTATCATCCTCTCCAAAAGCTTGCATACTATTGATGTTAGGCTAACTGGTCTGTAATTCCCAGGTATGTATTTTGGGCCCTTTTTAAATATTGGTGCTACATTGGTTTTTCTCCAATCATCTGGTACCATTCTAGTCAGTAAACTGTCAGTAAAAATTAGGAACAATGGTCTGGCAATTACTTAGTTCCCTAAGCCCTTGTACACATGGTCGGAGATTCCAACGGAATGTGTCCTATCGGACCGTTTTGTCGGATAATCCGACTGTGTGTGGTATGCATCGGACTGTTTCCGTCAGAATATCCGTCGGACCCAATTTTCCAACTTGTTGGAAATATTTTCCGACAAACATACTCCGATCATGTGTAGAGAATTTTGATCGGACAAAGTGCCACGCATGCTCAGATCAAATTCCTACACCAAAGCTATTGGCTACTAGCCTGAATGTAGTCCCGTCATAACGAAATAACGTCATCACGTTCTGAACGATCGGATTTTCCGACAACATGGTCCGACCGTGTGTATGCAACAGTTTCGGACACAATCCGTCGGACAAAATCCAACGGATTTGGTTGGCAGAATGTCCGACCGTGTGTACAAGGGCTCAGTGAAAAAAAACCATAAAAACTGTGAGTGAAGCCACGTTAACCCTTGTGGTGTGATCAAGTTAACCCTTGTGGTTAAGTGTATGTAACCAAACATCACAGTCAACGTTAACGATGATAGTTAAGGTGTAAAGAAGCAGTATCAGCCAGCTGGCAGTAGACTGATGATGATGTTGGTGGGTGACAGGAGTGCTGGTGGTGAGGGAACAGTTGTAGTTCATGTTCCCCACCTAGTAGCTTGATCTCCATCTTAGAGCTTTCTGCAGTAGAGGGCTCACCTTGGGACCAAGCCTGGACTGCAAATCAGGCTTCCCTGTGTTCCCTAGTGGGGAATCAACTAAGGTGCAGAGGGGAGAGTGTAAACCTAAGAGGGGAGAGGGCTGGTGGAGTTTATGACATGCTTAGCATTATTTGCTCAAATTGCTATGGAGTACATGTGTCAGGGCAGGTAGGAATAGACCTGGTCACTGGCTGAAGAAAAGACAGGACTTGGTCATTCTGTAAGTGAGTAAGTGGAATAAAGATATAAAGTGGACCTCTGGGCAGAATTGTGCTAATGTCCTCACAAAGTAGTGTCAAGATGCTACTTTGAAGGATTGTGGCGGTGCACCGGCCCATGGGGATGCAACCTTCTCTTACACGTGTATGGCCAACATTGTAGAAATTATTTTCAGCCTTAAAAATCGATGTCTTAGTAAAGCATCCATATATGACAAAACAAAGAACAGTTTGTCCAGAAAACATGAAGAATTTACAGATATACATCAGCCATTATAATGATAGCATTTGTTCCTGAGATGCAACTCAATCCTCTAAAAATTAAAGTAACATTTTTTCTTCATGCCTTTTCTCCATGTTCATAAAAAACAAACAAACCCCCCCCCCCCCCCAAAAAAAAAATGTAAACTAATATTATGTGAGTTTATTGGCAAGATTTATTCTTACTGGAGTTCTGTAAATTAGATTCAGCAAACCCAAGAAAATGAACTATAAAGCTGTAGAATCAGCACAGAGGACTAAAGCTGACTCTGCTAGTAGGAATTGCCTTGTGGCACAATAAATAGATTACCAAGATCCACAGTCACTATTTTACATGGAGTCCAACAATGTTAGCCCTTTATTTTCATCACTCAGATAAGGGCTGACCTGGAAGAGAGAGGGGGTAGTGCAAAATGCAAAACTATGTGCAAAATATAGTAATGTATAGAAACCAGTCAGGGTTTCCTAAAAATAATATCACTAAAGCTTTGCAATAGTGTGCATTATGCAGTGCACGTTTTGTTTGTTATTGCATTTGAACGGCACCTAGGCTCGCCACCTTATCCCTTTAAAATCAAGCACATATAAATTTAATGCAGATAAGGCACCAAGTGAGTTTAATTACCACCTTAATCAGCCACAGAACCTGTGTAATTAATATGTGTTAAATTTTAAAGGGATAAGGTGGCAACCCAAATGACCCCCCAATGCACTTTTGCAGCTCCAACACACATTGGTTAAAGCACACCACAAAGCATGGTAATACACTACCATACTTTTGGTATGCTGTGTTAAAAAAAAATGCTGCATGTCCCATTTTTGGTCAATTCCTATACATTGGTAGCCCATTCAAAACAAATTGGCTGCCTCAATTCAATGCATGTAAATGTGTGTCACAACGCATTAACGTGCGGGAGTTAACGCAACACACAGGAATTGGGAAGGGTTGATCCAGCCTAAATGGAGCAATCAGGTTATTTTATTTGGGAAATGACTGCTTGCCTAAAGAAGAGTCAGTGAGTATGTTTAGAGAAAAGAAAATTAAACTTGATTAGTTGCCCATAATGAATAACCAGGCTTCACCTTCCATTTCCTAGAGATATTATTCTCACATTCTGATTGGTTGCAATGTTACAACTCTTTTATTTTCTCCAGACTGGCCAAGAGGAGAAGCGACCAACTTGGCCAGTACCGGGAGAGGATGTACGGGGAGACCCAGGAGATGGCTATCCTCATCAGAGTGATCTCTCAGTGCTTTGCATTGTCGCCAACACACACAACACACAAGCCAGAGGGGATGTGTTGGGGAGGTCCGGGAGATGGGTGTCCTCATTCTAGCAAACTCTCAGTGCTCTGCCTTGGCACCAACACACAAGCCAGAGCCCGACTGCGTGAGTACCACCCACATGTGGTGGGGGAGGGGGGGTCGGGTGGTTTGTTTGCTGCATCCCCCCTCTCCGACTGTAACAACAGCTGCCACTGAAAAGGGGGCTAATTCTTTAATGCAAGAGTTCATAGTTTACTGCTGTGAAAGGATAAATCTCAGTACTAAATACAAATAAATCTATTTGTACTTAGGGGTGAAACACAGCTTTGCAATAGCGTGCACTACTGCAATGCATGTTATGTGTGTTATTGCGTTTGAATGGCATCCCAATGCACTTATGCAACTCTGATAAACATGCTTTACAGTACATCACAAAGCATAGTAATACACTGCCATGCTTTGTGGTATGCTGTGTCTATGTCAAAATGCTGCATGTCCCATTTTTGGAATTCCTATGCATTGGTAGCCCATTCAAAACGAGTTAGCTGCCTCAATTCAATGCACGTTAATGTGTGTGAGTTAATGCAACACACAGAAATTGGGAAGTGTGGATCTAGCCTAAAAGGAACAGATTGATTAATGCATTTGGGATATTACTCCTTGCCTAAAGAGGCAGTGGGGATGTTTAATCATTATGGGCAACTGATTGGGTTTAATTTTCTTTTCTTTAACCACTTCACTACAGGGCACTTATACCCCCTTCCTGCCCAGACCAATTTTCAGCTTTCGGTGCTCTCACACTTTGAATGACAATTACTCATACAACACTGTATGCAAACAAAATTGTTATAATTTTTTCACACAAATCGAGCTTTCTTTGTTTCCACAGCAGCATATGCTGAAAATAGGCGAACGCCTATTGGCCAATGCCACATCAGCATGAGCATGGTTGTTATTATAATATTAATGCTTGAAATGCAAAACATTATTGTATAGACTCAAACATTAGTAAATTTATTTTCTATGTAGGTATCTGCTCAGCTCTGTAGCACAGTGGTACGCCCTGCTACCTTCAAAGATTTAAGCTATGAGTTTAAATGCCACTGATGGTATCACCTCCTGAAAATGTGCTTTGTACTCAGCATATTTAGCCAATGCACATCAGTTTGGTTTATTCCATATTTTAACTCTTCAAATGCATGCAATGGTATGTACTTATTCAATAATATTATGGTGTGGAATTCTACAAATCAAGGAAAACATTTTTGTAGGGTCCCACCCAGTACACACCAAGCCCTTCAGGTCTGGTATGGATCCATACCAGACCCTTATCCGAGCATGCAACCTGGAGGTCTGGATGGGGGGACGGGGACGGGTGAGCATCTTCCCCTTCGGAACAGTACCAGGCCACTTGCCCTCAACATGGGGAAGGGTGCTTTGGGGTGCCCCCCAAAACACCTAATCCCCATGTTGATGGGGACAAGGGCCTCTTCATGGCAATCCTGCCTGGTGGTTGTCGGTCATCGTATCCCTATCCGTTCACCAAGAAAAGCAGTGAAATGTAAAAAAAACAATAGCCGGTTTTTGACAAGTCCTTTATTGTAACATATTGCCAAGCTGTCTTCTTCCCTAAGCCGTCTTCTCCTGCCGCTGTCTCTTCCACTGCCATCTCCTCCCCGAGCTGTCTTCTCCCAGAGCTCTCTCCCCTGCTGCTGCCGTCTTCTCCATCTGCTGTGTTCTTCCACATCGCCAGTTACCCGCTAATAAAAAAAAATCCACTCTTCTGTGACGGTCTTCCTCCGCTGTGTTTTCACCCGATGTGTGGCGTCTCTTGCATAGCCGGGTGACATCATCAGATGTCCACATAAGATCGCCACATAAGAAGAGTGGCTTTTTAATTTAACAGCTGTGCGGAAGGACACAGCAGCGGGAGAAGAGGGCAGCGGCATGAGAGATGGCTCGGGGAGAAGAAACATCAAACACTAGTAAATGTATTTTCTATGTATGATGCTGCTAAGCCCAATAGGCTAGTGATCAGCGCTTCTACCTTGAAAAACTCAGGCTTCAAACGACTCATGGGTTGGAGATACTAAAAGATTGCATTGGTGAAAAAAGGAAAATTACTATTGGCCAATTAGCCAACGCAGCATATGCTGAAAATAGGTGAATGCCAATTAGCCAATGCACTTTAATTTGGCTGATTTTATTATATTAACTCTTCAAATGCATGCAATGGTATGTAATATTATGGTGTGGAATTCCAAACACCACACACTAGCTAACGGGCAGTTTACATTTCTTTGTTTATTTTAATTCGCTTGTGCACTGAAAAAATAAACAGAGCTGGTGGATGGTAGGTTGGCTGGGATATGAAATCATACCATGAGTGCTGTGGAGACAGCTGAGCAGACCACCAAGCCATTGTGCTAAGTACACCAAGACCTGCATAATAGTGTAGTATGATTAAAGAATGAACATAAATACTTACCGCTTTATAGTCACCTAAATAAAATAAAAAATAAAAACATGAAAAAACAACATACAACAAATAGGTAACCTAAATGTTAAATACATGTAACTTTACAGAATAGCAGACATTACTCTGTAATAATCATTCATTACTGCATTTGTTAGCAAATGAAGGAGAAAAAAAAAATAGGAATTTTAATTGCAATATACATCAATAGATGCACATCTATAGGAGCACATCTCACATAAAAATGTTTCTTTCACATACATGGATCATAGTTGCAGTGCACTGCTATATAATAACTTAGTAGAAATTTGCATTTGCATATACATGTAATCGCTAATTTAGCACTGATTTCCAAATTTACTAACGTATGTTCGCTGCTAATAGCGCTCTTTTTCATTTGCATGTTCGCCTGTTGAAATCTTAATTGCCTAAAATGGGCGCTATTTTATGTAATAGGGCCCAGTACGTCCCAGCGTTATAGTAAATGACCCCAAGGTGTCTTATCTGGCCTTGCCAAGAAAGACCCTGCAGGAGGGGGAGTGCCGGCAGCACTCATGTAGCCCCAGACCATGACACTCCCACCCCAAAGCTTGAATCTAGGAAAGACACACTTGACAAAAATGTGAGGGGTGTACTCACTTTTGTGAGATACGGTATATGGTTGGTTGAAAATGCACTTATCCTTTTACTCTTACCTCCTTTAATTTGTCCAATAAGGCCCCTAAAGTGTGACAAGGAGAGGCACATTTCTTGATAGTAAGTAGCCCTGAACATTACTTTTTTTTTTTTTTTCGTATTTAAAGTTGAACCTATAGGTTGAATGCTTGTTATGTTTAGAGGGTACAGGGAAATGCAAGCTTTCTTACCCTATCTTTCACTCCAACACTGCCCTGTTCTCCTTGAGGCTGCAGTCTATGGGCAGTCTCTTGGCATCATCACACACAATGCAGGGCTCTTAACCATGAAATAATAGAGGAGTGCCACTGCAGCCAAGAGCACTTTAGAGAGGAGGCAGCACTGCAGTGGTTGCATGAATCTAAGGAGCCTATAGGAGAAGTGAATAGGGTATTACTCCTAATTCTGGCACCCTAGACATACAAAGCATTTGAACCTTGCCATGTGGAGGGTCCCACTACAAGGGTAGATTTTTTTTTTTTATTACTTAATTCGTAGAGTTGCGCTTTAAGTAAAAGAACAGAAAAAGAGAGAACAAAATATTTACATGGAAGCTACTGTTCTCAGAATATCAAGTGATAGTACAAGATAATAGAATGAAATGTAATAAAAGAAGAATATCTAAGAATATATATAATTTCGGGAGTCCTACACCATTCACAAGGGTTTACATTTTTGTAAGAAGAAAAAAAATCTAAAACACAGATGCCCAAGTTTCAATACAGTTAACAGACTTCTGCAACTAGACTAAAATGTAATTATTATCTTTTGCTTATACAGAGACAACATATGTCACAGCTATATTAAGCAAGAGTTGCATCAATGTGTACACATGAAGTAGGAAAAGTATACCATTCATGCTCTTTAAGGAAATCAAAGCAATAAAACATCTGTACTGAGTTATGTATCATCATGTAACATGAGTTAAAATGGAACTATGGGCAATAAAAAAAACATACAATACAATCTGTAAATATCATTAACACACCTGCATTTCTGATTTGATGTCTCCATGTATCAAAGTATTATGACTTGCCAATCCTGCCAGTAATACCATTCTACTTCATATAACAGGCCAAGCTGTCCAGCAAAAATGGCAGTTTCATGCTGTGAAATAAACTATATAACACTGCCATGGGTGTTTACAATGGTCAGTTTTTGATTCTTATAGTATTCCATTGTGCCTGTTTACAGCTAGTCCCCATTGGGGTAAACAGGGAGTCATCTTTTGTTTGTTAAAGAGGAATTCAAGGCTAAAATGAAACTAGGTCTTTAAAGAGGAGCTGCACAAAAAAAAAAAAAATATTAAAAGCCAGCAGCTACTAATATTGCAGCTGCTGACTTTTAATAATATCACACTTACCTGTCCCAGGTTCCAGTGATGTCGGCGGCAGATGACGAGCGATCGCTCGTCTCGCTGCAGCCACCGCCGCCATCCTCTGTCAGGGAATCGGGAAGTGAAGCAAGAGGGCTTCACTGCCCGGTTCCCTACTGCGCATGCGCGAGTCGCGCTGCGCTGGTTCCCCGCTATGTCTCTGGGAACTGTGTGTTTCCCAGAACACAACGGGGGGGCGGAGCCATGCGGCGGTGGGCGGAGCCATGCGGCGGTCTGGCCGGAAGTGGGTGCAGTTACCTGGATTATCCAGGTAACTGCACCCCCCTCCCCCCCGAAAGGTGCCGATTGTGGCACCGGAGGGGGGGAGGGATAATACTAGCGGAACTTCCCCTTTAGGGTGAAGAACCGCTTTAACAATAGAGCACCCCACCACTCCTCGTTTTTGGATATCGTTTTCTTTTTTTTCTTGACCTTTTTTGTTCTTCTCCAGCAAGACTTCTGTCCTACCTCACCATGGTGAGGTGCGTCGTTTCAACATTTGCATCGGCCCCTCCTTCCCCCGCTGCCTTTTGGGACCTGTGTGTGTCCCAGAAGATGATGGGACCATTCAGAGCGCAGAATGACTCGCACATGCGAAGTGGGGAAACTGGCTGGGAAGCCTGAAGGCTTCACTGCGGGTTTCCTTTACTTGCAAATCCGGGGCCTGCAGCTGAGCCAATTGAATGAATCAGCTTCAGGGGGCCGACATCGCAGGATCCCTGGACAGGTAAATGTCCTTATGGTAAAAGTCAGCAGCTACAAATACGTTAAATTTACATTTTTTTTTTGGGGGGGTCTGGAACTCCACTTTAAGTTTGTAACATTTGTCCATTCTCGTGTGTAGGACATACTTTAGTGATTGAGTAAAGTTATGCAATATTTATATTGCTACATTTGATTGTTTTATACTTAAAATAGATATCTTTGTTATTTCTGTTATTTGCATGAGAATGCAATAAAAATTATTTCAAGTTAAAAAAAAAAAAACAATGGTCAGTTTTTGTTCATAGGGCTTGATAACCACTTTAATGATAGTGAGAGACTATGTCATATGTATAATTCTATTATTTTTCTCATACTTATGCTTTAACACTTTAACAACTTCAGATAAGACAAGAGCAATTTTTACATTTTCACTATGGAGATGTTTATCCACTTGAAGACTATAAACTTTTTCTGACACTTTGTGCTTACAAGTAAAAATCTCTATTTTTTGCTAGAAAATAGCTTACAACCCCAAAACAAGGCGCTAGAGAATAAAATAGTGGTCATTGCAAATTTTTAATAGTATTTCTGCAGAATAGTTATTTTGGAAAAAATACACTTTAATCAATTGTAATACAAAAAAACACAATATATAACACCATTTTTGGTAGAATTTAAAAGATGATGTTATGCAGAGTAAATAGATACCTAACATGTCACACTTTAAAATTACCAAATTACAAATCTACCATGTGATCACTGTTACCAATCAACCAGTGCATAGTGCAGCATGAAATTCTTCTGCCAAGGAAATCTGTCGAAGGGTAAACAGCCAAACAGGTAAAACACAGCTGGATCATATACTGTATATTGGCAAATAAAATATCAGGTAGACACTTTTGTGATGCACACATCCTTGCTGTGCTATACTGTATGGCTTTATAACATAAGAGCAGTGCCCACATTGCTTCTTGGATTACATGGACACTTTCAATGATGTCCATGACAGGAGTCCACAAAGGGTCCTCAAAGGGTCCTTTAAGCCTAAACCGGTATTAAACCCAAATACAAAAGTTTATTATTTTGCATCTTCTTAGACATGTTGGCTGCATTTGTTTTCTTTGTTTAAGCTTTTTTCCTTTATTTTCACTGGTTTCTCTGGCCAGTAAATCTGTATTATTCAACTTCATTTAACATGGTACATGGTACTGGCAGCAGGCTGGTACACTGATCAGTTATTGGCTGTGGTGACATCAGTTATACAGCTGGTGATGGATCATGCCAAGGCATGTTTCAGGAATACATCATATGACATCCCCCCCAGAATGATGAAGGTCTCACCCAGCTGTCATTTGACAATAGGCTGGGCTGGAAGGGGTTAACCTCCAGCCCAAGTACTAGATCATTTTCCCCAGTAGGTCTCTCGTCTGTCGCTAGGTGGCTGGGTATCTCGTGACATTAGATAAGACAAGGGCATAGCAAGGACAGATTAGGAATGAATGGGGTGTCGCAGCCAATGGGCAGGGATTTTCTTGGGTCTGTTGGCCTGCTTGGAGAACCTATTTATTTGGGGGGAGTCAGGTGCTCGGGGTTCTGTGCCACCTGGACGGCTGTCTGGGTGGACATGTGTCATATCTGGGTTGAATGCTACCATTACTACTGCGCCTGTCTTTGTTCATTGAATGCCTTTGATTACTACAGAAGATATGAGTGTTCAATTTTACCTTTTCTTTTAATAAAACCTTTCTCATACGGAATTACACTATGTGAAACTGTGTTTTATTTCTGGGTTTCAACATATGGACATGAGAAATATCTCTGGTGGCTCCTCTCTCAACCTGAACCTACCTGTGTTGAAAATCAACTGCTGACCAGTGCGGCTTCCAAGTTTTCATTGTGGCCTTAAATATCTGGATCGTTGATGACACCATACCATATATAAAGTTTATCGCTACATGTTTGGCTGACTTAAGTGGTATATGCCTCTTTAAGTCCATCGGCTCTGGTAAGCCTCCTTACAACTGGTGGTGGTGTCTGCACAAGATTGCCATTCATTTAGCTTTTCCCAATCACTTTACCTTTGAAGATTTTTTGGATACGTTGCTTCAGACATGTTGCTCCATTGTTAATTGAATTATCACGTGGTGGACTTTATTTATTTTTGTAAATATATAGACATGTGTTGTTCATTCACTTACCAGGTCACTCTACAAGTATCTATTCATTTTTATAATTTTTTTTAGAGTTGCGGAAATTAACCATTAATTCCTCGATTAATCGTTAATTTTTGTTGATCGATCAAAATTCTGTTGATCGGTAGGCTGCCTGTGTTGGGGCCACTTTGGGCCAAGCTGTGGCTGCAGCGCTCCACTCCGCTCCCTCCTCCTCCTCCACTATACGTCACACACAGTCTGCGGGCATCCCCCGCTGTGTGTCTCAGAGCTGAGTGTGAAAACTTTGGTCGCGCCGTGAGGCTGCGATTATGGGCACAGTGAAACAGCCTTATGGGCACGGTGAGACAGCATTATGGGCACGGTGAGAGAGCATTATGGGCACAATGAGGCTGAAATTATAGGCACGGTAAGGCTGCGATTATGGGCATGGTGAGACAGCATTATGGGCACGGTGAGGCTGCAATTATGGGCATGGTGAGGCTGCGATTATGGGCACAGTGAGACTGCATTATGGGAGTGGTGAGGCTGCGATTATGGGCATGGTAAGTCTGAAATTATGGGCATGGCGAGACTGCATCATGGGCATGGTAAGGCTGCGATTATGGGCACTGTGAGGCTGCGATTATGGGCACGGTGAGGCTGCGATTATGGGCGTGGTAAGGCTGAGATTATGGCCATGGTGAGGCTGAGTTTATGATGGATCAGCGGGTCTAAGTGATAGACTGGGAGCTCAGTTGAGTGAAGATCTAAAAAGGAGATTTTGACGGAAGTGAAAGAGTTCATTAAAACTTTTGTTAGAAACTGTTCAAGATTGTTGCCATAGGAGACAGCGTTTCCACAAATGCAGACGTGGTGTCCGGCTGGGTACTTTTCCCTGCATGGCTGTTCACCTATAGAAGTTTCGGAGTCTGCTAATTAACATTGCAACTACTAAAGGGTGTCCTGGCCCTAACCCTCTCTCCCACAGTTATGTTTAAGAGAAAATAAATCTCTTTGCATTCAAGAAGTGTCTGGTGCCCATTAATCTACCTTAAATTTACCTACCGTGCCTCATAACCCACTCTACACAGAAGGATATCAGCTGTCCCTAACTCTGACGGTCACCATTAGGCCTGGAGAGGCTTGGGACTTGGCTGCAAAAAAATAATAATAATAAAAGTCAGCAGCTAAAAATACAGTAGCTTCTGACTTTTAATATAAGGACATTAACCTGAACAGGGATCGTGCGATCTCAGCACCCTGAGCCAAATCTTTAATCGGCTTTGGGTGCAGGCGCCAGCATTGTAAGTAAGGGAAACAGCCAGTGGAGTTCAGGTGTTGTGTTTAGTTGTGCTTGGGAGCCAAAAGGGGTCCCTTCACCCACTCCTCCTCCAACTCTTTAAAGTGGAGTTGCCCCCCAAAAAATAAAACTACTTAAAATTCTTAAAAAAAATTAAAAAAAAATAATTGGCAAAAAAAAAAATTTTTACTCACCTCTAAATACCGGTTGCTAGGGGGTCCCTCGTAGTCTGCCTTCTTCATTGCCCGGGCTGGTGACATCACTTCCCCTCGCGCCGCACATTCACCTGGGACCTGTCACGTGTCCCAGGTGACTGTACGGCGTATCACGGCGCCCTGCGCCGCTCGCGCATGCGCAGTGGGTGCCCGGCTGTGAAGCCACAGCCGGGGTGCCCACAGTATGCATGACGGCGCCGCGAGCGGAGCGGGGAGCGAGGGGGGGGGCTTCGTTCCCCCGCATCGCTGGAACCCGGGACAGGTAAGTGTCCGATTATTAAAAGCCAGCAGCTGCAGTATTTGTAGCTGCTGACTTTTAATTTTTTTTTTTTAGGGGGTACCCCACTTTAAGCTTAAGCTGCCGAGACAAAAAAGCAAATCTTAAAGTGGAACTTCACTCTCTCTACCAACATTGACAATTTTTGATCCTTATGCTGCTAGCATTAGTAAATAGACAGGAAAGTATTTAATGTAGTGGTCTTCCTGACTTCCAAAGGCCTAATGGTGACCCCCAGAGCCAGGAAGAACTGACATTCCTCCTCAGGGTGCAGGTTACAAGTCATAGTGGGTGTGGTGCAGGATGAAAAGATTGGGTGCCAGTCACTTTTTGTAAAAATGAACAGAGAGAGAGTTTTTATTTCTCTTAACAAGAATGTTGGGGAGAGAGGGTTTAGGGCACAGGACACCCTCAGGCAAATGCAATAGCAATTAAGGCAAACTGGGCAGACAAAAATACAACTAGGCAGACAGCAAAACAGAATGAGGGCCTTTAAGCTGAATGCAGTAATCTGCATCTTGTAGCAACCGCTGTCTCCTATACCAACTGAACTCTCAGCAGTCAATATGGATCTGCACATGTAACTCACAGTATGCCGTTGTAGATCTTCTCTCACATCTCATAGTATCCAACTGTAGATCTTCACACTGAGCTCCCAGTCTCTCACTAGACTTCCAAGACCCTAACCATGCTGGATCTCCTGAGCTCTTCCAAAGCTAACCTGTGGTATACTTCTCAAGCTTCACCCACGCTACCCGCTGGGACCCTGACTTGATTCTGCTGAAGCTTTCCCACTTCTTCACCGTCCCCGGCTAGTGAAAAAGGCTGCTCTGGTACTTCTTCAGACTTCATACACTGGCCTCTGATAACAGGATGCAAGTAATGTGCATGGCATACTTGCACATTATGATTATGGGCGGGTCAGGCACGTAGGGGCAAGGGGGGTCAAGTGCCCCCCCCCTGGAATCAGGGATCAGATCTTAAATTCAGCACAGTTGCGTTGCTATTGGGGTGCGAGCAGCCCACACCCAGGTACCAACCACCAATGGGGTGACACCATCAAGGTGCTGTCAAGCCCCCCCATAAGTGTAGTGTGACTTTGGCTCTTTTCCCTGCTCAGTCTAGCAGAGAACTCAGCGGTGCTGTGACAGGAGAAAGGCGAGCTGCGGGCTGTCAGAGGTTTCCCCTGCTACTCCCCCCCCCCTCTTCTCCTGTCAGGGAGAAGAGATGGTGGCTCTTACCAGGTCCCCACCCAGCTTCCTGCCCGCTCCTTCCCTATTGGCCATAAGGGTCAATAAAAGGAGACTAGGAGAGGAGAGCATGATGAGACAAGTCCCAAATATTGGCGGCCCCATTTTCCCCATGGAGGAGGCTACAGCTCAATCAATGTGTTTAAAAAAAAAAAAAAAAACTGATGGGTACAGTGGCTGTGTTTGATAGCACAGTGGCGGCAATTTATGGGCACAGTGGTTGCGTTTGATGGGCACAGTGAGCCAGCGTTTGCTGGGCACGGTGAGGCGGTGTTCGCTGGGCACAGTGAGGTTTTTGCTGGGCACAGTAAGGCGGCATTTTTTGGGTGCAGTGAGGCGTTTGCTGGGCACAGTGAGGCGTTTTCTGGGCATGGTAAGGTGGCGTTTGTTGGGCACAGTGAGGTGGCGTTTGCTGGGCACAGTTAGGGGCATTTTTTGGGCACAGTGAGGCATTTGCTGGGCACAGTGAGGTGGCGTTTGCTGGGCACAGTGAGGCGGCGATTTCTGGGCACAGTGAGGTGGCATTTGCTGGACACAGTGAGGCGGCGATTTCTGGGCGCAGTGAGGTGGCGTTTGCTGGGCACAGTGAGGCGGCGATTTCTGGGCGCAGTGAGGTGGCGTTTGCTGGGCGCAGTGAGGCGGCGATTTCTGGTCGCAGTGAGGTGGCGTTTGCTTGGCACAGTGAGGTGGCGATTTCTGGTCGCAGTGAGGCGGCGATTTCTGGTCTCAGTGAGGTGGCGTTTGCTTGGCGCAGTGAGGTGGCGATTTCTGGGCGCAGTGAGGCGGCGATTTCTGGTCACAGTGAGGCGGCGATTTCTGGTCGCAGTGAGGTAGCATTTTTTGGGCGCAGTGAGGTGGCGATTTCTGGGCGCAGTGAGGTGGCGTTTGCTTGGCGCAGTGAGGTGGCGATTTCTGGTCGCAGTGAGGTGGCGATTTCTGGTCGCAGTGAGGTGGCGTTTGCTTGGCGCAGTGAGGTGCCGATTTCTGGGCGCAGTGAGGCGGCGATTTCTGGTCGCAGTGAGGCGACGATTTCTGGTCGCAGTGAGGCGGCATTTTTTGGGCGCAGTGAGGTGCCGATTTCTGGGCGCAGTGAGGTGGCGTTTGCTTGGCGCAGTGAGGTGGCGATTTCTGGTCGCAGTGAGGCGGCGATTTCTGGTCGCAGTGAGGTGGCGTTTGCTTGGTGCAGTGAGGTGGCGATTTCTGGGCGCAGTGAGGTGGCGTTTGCTTGGCGCAGTGAGGTGGCGTTTGCTCGGTGCAGTGAGGCTGCAAATTCTGGTCGCAGTGAGGCAGCGATTTTTGGTCGCAGTGAGGTGGTGTTTGCTGGGCGCAGTGAGGCGGCGTTTGCTGGGCACAGTGAGGCGGCGATTTCTAGTCACAGTGAGGTGGTGTTTGCTGGGCGCAGTGAGGCGGCAATTTTTAGGGCGCAGTGAGGTTGCGATTTCTGGGCGCAGTGAGGCGTATTTATTGGCAGAACAATGTACTGTATATGTAGTCAGTGCTATGCACGGGGCCCCGCCCCCCTCTCCAAGCTCCGCCCCCCTCTCTAAGCTCCGCTCTATCTCTCCCTCCCAGCAAGTCTCCGCCCGCTTGAGTCCATAATTTTGGTCGACCGCTGAACAAATATCCCGCGCATGCGCTAATACAGTTTGAAGCCATAATTTTTCTTGACCAGTGAAGAAAATCTTGAGGTGGGCAGGGCTGCTGCTGACGTTCTAACCCTCTGTTCAGCTCCACCCACCCAACCGCAAGTCTCCGCCCACTCGAGGCTAGAATTTTTCTCCACCGTGAAAATAAATATACAGCGCATGCGCTGTTAATGGCAGGGGATTGGCGCATGCGTGGTACAGGCCCGCCGTCAGCTGTTTCAGTGACGGAGCCGCACCGGAAGTGACGGGGTGAGCGAATTTCATGGGTCGCAGGAAATTTTACAACACAGGAAGGGAGATTGCCTCTCCTTCCTCCCTCTTGTCAATTATCTGGGACATATGACAGGTCTCAGATGATTGCGCGGCCAGTCGCGGCTCGCACATGTGCAGTGGGTGCCCGGCTATGAAGACCCACAGTTAAAATGCCGGCGCCGCCCGATATCGATCCCCCACATCGCTGGACCCTGGGATAAGTAAATGTCTGATTATTAAAAGTCAGCAGTTGCAGTATTTGTAGCTGCTGACTTTTATATATATATATATATTTTTTAAGCGGAACACTGCTTTAATAAAGCTTTCTTTTGACAAATAAATAAATAAAAACTCTTTTGGATTAAGAATGCTTTCAAAAATAGAAGTGTTTATAGTTTATTTTTATCAATTAACAAAAAGAAAAGTAAATGAACAGAAAAGAAATCCAAATCAAATAAATATTTGGTGTGACTGCCCTTTGGCTTCAAAACAGCATAAATTCTTCTGCACACGGTTTTTGAAGAAACTCGGCAAACAAGTTCCAAACAAGTAACCTCAGATCTTCTGTGGATGTAGGCTGCCTCAAATCTCTTCATGTCATTCCAGACAGACTAGATGATGTTGAGATCAGGGCTCTATGGGGGCAAAACCATCACTTCCAAGACTCTTGTTCTTTACACTGAAGATAGTTCTTAATGACGTTGGCTGTATGTTTGGGTTGTTGTCCTGTTGCAGAATACATTTGAGGCCAATCACGTCTATCTGATGGTATGACATGATGGATATGGTATGGACAGGTATTTACCTGTATTTGTCAGCATTGAGGACACTATTGATCCTGACCAAATCCCCAAATCTCCATTTACAGAAATGCAGCCCCAAACTTGCAAGGAACACAGATCGCTCTTCAGAGAGCAATGCTAGTGAAAGTCAGCTCTAATGCTGCATACACATGGTCGGAATTCCGGCCAGCAAAAGACCGATGAGAGCTTTTCGTCAGAAAATGTGACCGTGTGTATGCTCCTTCTAAATTTTGCAGGCCGAATTTCCGCCAACAAAAGATTGAGAGCAAGTTCTCAATTTTTCAGGTAGAAAAAAAGAAAAATCAGAAATTCCCATCGAGTGTATGCAATTCCGACACGCAAAAACTCATGCATGCTCAGATTCAACTAAGACGGAAGCTATTGGCTACTGGCTATTGTACTTTCCTTTTCTAGTTCCGTTGTACGTCACTGCATTCTTGGTGGTCGGAATTTTGGCGTGACCGTGTGTATGCAAGACAGCTTGAGCGAAATCCCGTTACAATTCCATCCGGAAAACCATCAGAGCTTTTTCCAACCAAAATTCCAATCATGTGTACGTGGCATAAGAGAGGATTTCTCCCACTTTGGAGAGATTTCCTCTACTCTTTCTTTTTCTTTTTTTTTGTGTTGTAGAACCTAATAAAAAAAAAAAAAATTTTTTTGCTGGAAATTGGACAAAATCACATCTGTGCTTAACACATCCTCATTTTTAAGAAGGAATTTTCTATGCTTTGTCACCTCCCCCTTTTCCTCGTTCATGAAGGAAGCAACAAATTGAATCAGATTCAGATGAATTAGAGTGGCCACTGCGAGCCAGGACTTCTCATCCAACATCAGTTCCTGACCTCGCAAAAGCGCTTCTGGAAGAAAGGTGAAACATTCCCATAGACACACTCCTAAATTTTGTGAACAGCCTTCCCAAAAGAGTTGAAGCTGTTATAGCTGCAAAGGGTGGGCCAACTCAATATTGAACCCTACGGACTAAGACTGGGAGGCCATTAAAGTTCATGTGTGTGTAAAGGCAGATGTCCCAATACTTCTGACAATATAGTGTACAGTTCTGTGTAAATTGATGGCACTGTACAAGTATCTGTAATAATTATGAGAACGAGTTTTTGGCACCTCATGGGTCCACCATATTGGCACCTGCTTTCACTCCATGGATTGGTGATAGTTTGCCTGTTGTGGGAATTCCAACTTTTTTTTTAAATCAGATTTTTTTTTTATTAAGAAAGCAAAGGAAGAGAGAAACTCTTCCATTAAACAACAAAAACAAAAAAACAAAAAAAAAAAAAACAAAAAAAAAAAACATACATCTAGTAGCATTGCAAAGGACATATTGTTATCTAATTGTACAGTTGGATCTGCTTCTCCAGCATCATTATTGTATGTGAAATTACAGTCAATTTAATATGGCAAATCTCTACATATATATACATGCATCTACCATTTGTTTGTGTATTTCCGTTTCCTGTAAACGTGTCCTTTTAGTGTGTTGTACCCCCACTCCGACCCAAACATTGGGGGGAGGGTTCCCAGTGTTAATCTATAACTATCTTATAACTACTTAAACCATATAACTCGTCACCGCAGAGCAAGACATCTTCTAATCAAAAATATTGTTTCAGCCTGATCCACATTCTGAGTCTCAATGTCGCCACCTCATCCCTTACCCATCCAGTATAAACAGCCACCCTCCTCATAAGAGGGGGCGGGCGTCTATGTCCTGCCACCAAGTACTCTATTCTTGACTAGTTGGAAGGGGGCTAAACCAGGTACCTCCAACCAGTGGTCCCATATTTTTTCAAATTTTGTTGGGTTGCCTCTATGTTGGTATGTCAACCTCTCCTTCAATAGGGTGACGTTTATGGCATTAACCCACTCCGTGTGTGTTGGTGGTGACACCGAAAGCCATTTTCTAGCTATACGTTTTCTGGCAATAAACAGGACCCTAAGAATGGCTATGTATGTGTGTGGCGTATATGGTTCCTTATCCAACCATCCCAGTAGACACAGCTTGGGGTCCATTGCAAATGTAAGATTCCATATTTTGTTTATAGAGTTAATTACTTCGGACCAGTACCTTTGAAGTTTCGGGCACTTCCAGAGCATGTGGATAAGAGTACCGTTATCTACCTTGCAACGAGGGCAGAAAGGGTCATCTCTTCTGTGCCATGTGTGTAGTTTATATGGGGTACGGTAAGTTCGATGTGTAATGAATAGTTGTGTGAGTTTTTGGGAAGAGCAGAGGGACACCTTGGGTACATTCTCCATTATATAAGACCATTCCTCATCTGTTATATGACCTATATCTTCTCCCCAGCCCGTCCTGCATTTGAATGTCATGGTCTTGGATACCTGCGCTATTAGGGAGTCATAGATAGTTGATATCTGACCTTTCCTAGACGATGAGGTTACTAGTTGTGTGAGTATTGAGGGTCTAGTTAATTCCCATTTGGATTTTGTAGCTTGTGCTGAGATGGCGTGCCTAAGTTGTAGGTATTGAAAAAACAAAACATTTGATAAACCATATTCCTCCCTCAGGGATTGAAAATCCCTTAGGAGTCCACCTTGGTACAGCGGGAATTCCAACTTTACACACACCGCCTGCCTGTATGTTCCCACAGGTATTTGAGTTACTATTTTCCTCCTACATTCTTGTTTTTCCTGCAGAAAACAACCTGGAAATCCTGATGCAAGAATTTACCTCTGGTAAATATTTATAATTGCGGTCTAGTTGAGGAAAACTTAATGGAACAGGAAGCTTAAGGAAAATCTTCATAGAAATATTTATAGAATCTCAAAGGGGATAACCAGCTATGCATAAGATGAGGGTAATAAATATTGTCGTGACAAGGATGTCCCAACCATAGAGATGGTAAATCTTTTAGTGCAGCATGAAATTCTTCTGCCAAGGAAATCTGTCGAAGAGTAAACAGCCAAACAGGTAAAACACAGCCGAATCATATACTGTATATTGGCAAATAAAATATCAGGTAGACACTGTTGTGATCCACACACCACTGCTGTGCTATACTGTATGGCTGTGGCACATAAGAGCAGTGCCCACATTGCTTCTTGGATTACATGGACACTTCCAATTGACTGACAATGGTATCCATGACAGGAGTCCACAAAGGGTCCCCAAAGGGTCTTTTAAGCCTAAATCGGTAAAAAACCCAAATACAAAAGTGTATTATTTTGCAGCTTGTCAATTCTTAGACAAGTTGGCTGCATTTGTTTTCTTTGTTTTAGTTTTTTTCCTTTATTTTCACTGGCTTCTCTGTCCAGTTAGGCTGGTCATACATGGTCCAATTTTCGAAAGAATTTTCTTTTGAAAGTCATACATTTTGTGCGTTTTGTGATCCGATGGTTCCACCACTGATGTCAAAATTCGGCCAGCCAAGCCTTCACTTTCACCTCATGTTGCTAAAGAAAATAATTTTTGTGGCCAGGAATTTTCTTTTCTTTTGCACATGCACAATTCTCCCATCATTGATTAGAAAATCGTTAGTTTTTCAAAAAATTCCAAACATATCCAATTACGCAAATTTCATTGCCGCACGAAAATCGGCTGTTGCTGCAGCCCACTAATGGTGCGAAATGCAAATTAAAATATTTAGATAAGATTTTCGAAAGAAAGTTCTTTCGAAAATTTGACCCGTGTATGGCCTGCCTAAGTCTGTATTCTTCAACTTCATTTAACAAACCAAGCTGTCTAGCAAAAATGACAGTTAAAGGATTGAGACAAACCCTTTACCACTGACAGGGGTGATTACAATGATTAGCTTTTAAAGCCTTTATCCCAAAAGGAAAAACAAACTGTCTGCTGTAACTGCTTATAAAGTGTTAGCTGGAGTTCAGCTTTAATTTGTTGGTCATACTTATTTAAATCTGTTGGTCTAACATTACCCTTCCCCCCCAGATTGACAATGCTGCTGTTCAAAGGAGCCTCCATTGCTAAAATAAGAAAACACGTGCAACCACCACATTTAAGGACTGGTAAGCTTCAATATATAACATTTTTGTTTTGGGTTTAATACCATTTTAAAGTGATTGTAAACCCTCTTTTTTCATTTTTTTTAAAATAACAAACATATCATATGTACCTCGTTTTCTGGGTTCCCCCGGGGGCTCTCGCGGCTCCTCCCCAGATCAGATAACCCCCCTAGGAGAAGTGCTCTCCCAGGGGGGTTACCTTGCGGGCGTGCTGCCGAATCAAGCATCTGCGCCCATAGACACAAATGCTGGACTTGGCCTCACCCCTGGCCCCTGCGTCATTGGATTTGATTGACAGCAGCAGGAGCCAATGGCTGTGCTGCCCTCAATCTATCCAATCAAGAGCCCACAGAGAGAAAGACAGCACATCTCCATCAAGGGAAATATGGGGCTCAGGTAAGTAAAATAGGGGGGCCAGTCACTGCTAGGTGCATAAGATGCATTAAGGTTAAAAAACAAGAGGATTTACAACCCCTTTAACCAGTTCCAGATCATATGGAAATTAATTGGATTGAAAACTGGCTACAAGGGCGATTCCAGAGTGATACATGAGGAGTACTTGGAATGGTCCAGGGTGGAAAGTGGGGTCCCTCGGGTTCTCTTCTGGGACCAATCCTACTTGATTTATTCATAAACGACCTGGAGGATGGGAAAAACAGTTCAATCTCTGTATTTGTGGACAATACTAAGCTAAGCAGGGCAATGACTTCTCTGCAGGATGTGGAAACCTTGCAAGAAGATCTGAACAAATTAATGGGGTGGGCAACTACATGGCAAATGAGGTTTAATATAGAAAAATGTAAAATAATGCATTTTGGGTGGCAAAAATATGAATGCAATCTACACGTGGGGGGTGGGAGGGGATGGGTGGGGGCCTTTGGGGGAAACTAGGATGGAAAAGCACTTGGGGGTCCTAGTAGATGATAGGCTCAGCAATGGCATGCAATGCCAAGCTGATGCAAGCAAAGCAATCATAATATTGGCATGCATTAAAAAGGGAATTAACTCCAGAGATAAAATAATAATTCTCCCGCTCTACAAGACTCTGGTCCGGCCGCACCTGTCCAGTATGCTGTCCAGTTCTGGGCACCGGTCCTCAGGAAGGATGCGTTGGAACTGGAGAGAGTCCAGAGAAGGGTAACAAAGCTAATAAAGGGTCTGGAGGATATTAGTTATGAGGAAAGGTTGTGAGCACTGAATTTGTTCTCGTACTAGTGACCCCACAATAGGGATAAAACTTTTCCAAGTAAAGGAATTTAATAAAAGACACGTGGCCATTCACTAAAATTAGAAGAAAAGTGGTTTAACCTTAAAATACGTAGAGGGTTCTTTATTGTAAGAGCGATAAGGATGTGGAAACCCCTTCCATAGGCAGTGGTCTCAGTGGGGGGCATAGATAATTAAAAAAAAAACTATTAGATAAGCACCTGAACGACCACAACATACAGGGATATACAAAGTAATACTGACATACAATCACACACACATAGGTTGGACTTGATGGACTTGTGTCTTTTTTCAACCTCACCTACTATGTAACTATGATGCCCACCAATCACAACTAGCAACACAATTGTAGGCAATGGATGGCATGAAAGGAAGCCATCCATTGTTTACAATTGTCATGTGATCTGCTGTGCTTGATCACAGCGATCACCTGGTATGGGCAGTAGGCTGGTACACTGATCAGTCATCGCCTGTGTCCGATGGACACAGCCGGTGACATATCGCACCGCAGCCCCTGCCTGATCCAGCAGGACATCATATGACGCCCACCTGGATCGATGAAAGTCCAGCCAGGCCTATGGCAAAATGATAGCTGGACGGGACTTTCATTGATCCAGGTGGGCATCATATGATGTCCTGCTGGATGAGGCAGGGGCTGCGGTGTGATCTGTCACCGGCTGTGTCCATCGGACACAGGCGATGACTGATCAGTGGACCAGCCTATTGCCCGTACCATGTGATCGCTGTGATTAAGCACAGCAGATCACATGACAACTGTATACTATGGGTGGCTTCCTTTCATGCCATTCATTGCCTAGAATTGTGTTGCTAGTTGTGATTGGTCACAGTGATCACATGGTACAGACAGGGCCGATCACAGCCCATCTGTACCGTGGGATTAGCTATGGCCAATCACAGTTAATCACATCAATACACACTGAAAGAATCAGTTTTATCCAATAAAAATGGTTGCTTATACCAGTGAAATTCACTAGTATAAACAATCATAATGTGTAAAAAATGATCACCCCCCCCCCCCCCCCCCCAGTGTTACTATGGTAACACTGTATTGCTCTGGGGAAAAAAAAGGATCTTAATAAAAATAAATAATGTGATTTTTTTTTTGATTTTTTTTTACATACTGTCACCAGTCAGTGTCCCTGATCACCACCACACCTGTTATATGATAACGCTGCACTGCTCCGGTGATAGTATGTTAAAAAAAAAAATTGTTTTTCCTTTCTTAATTTTCAAAAAAAATAGTGACAAAAAAATTACAACTTCAAAAAACTCGCTATGCCTCTTAGTAAATACCTTTGACTGTCTATCTTCCAAAAAGGGGTCATTTGGTGGTAGTTATATTGTTCAGGCGTTTTCAGTCCTCAAAACATGAGAGAGGCCGTCAGTACATCAGGATTGATTGATTTTCATATATATACAGCAGGGCTCAAAATTTCAAGTCCTGAGCTACCAGCCAGGCCTTAAGGGTTGCTCGCACCAGTTGCCCCACCCAATCCCTACCCTGCCCCATCCCTAATTCCACCCCTAACTACGCCCTCATAAAATATCACATGAAATTACACTTAAATGTTTTATGCAGAATTAAGTTATAATAATACATATTAACAACAACTTTATCAGTGCAGCCTCACCCATGTCCATCAATGCAGCTTCACCTGTGCAGGGGAAGAGAGAGGACAGGAAGAGGATTGCCGGCTGGACAATCAGAGAAGGGGACATCGCTTTAACAGCTTTCATTTGAATTGCAGAGTGTTCCCCACACTCATCATCACATACAGCCCTGCCCCCTGGCCTGGGTACTTTGATATACTTCACACGTCCCGGCATTGGACAGGTGACGGCGAGCGCAGGGAACACTCCGCAATTCAAATGAAAGCTGTTACAGTGATGTTCCCTGCTCTCTGATGATCTGGCCGGCTCTCTCTTCCCCTGGAAATGAATTGAATTATGGATGAGTTCACCAAAGCATGTAGTGCAAAGGCCTGCCTGAATACTTTCAAATGGTTTAAAGTTTTGTTCTCCTATTATCTTTATAGGTAATTGCAGAATGTAAAAATCGATTAGTACAGTGTGCATTCATATTTTTGTATTATGATACTTCTTATCTGTCCAGTGGGCTGCCAATAGTAAGTAAGGGGGCTGGCCAAAGTAACACACATTATTTATGCATTCAGCTCTCAATGAAGTGGAGAGGGTTACCTGTCCAAAATATCCCCCCCCCCCCTAATTTTTTACAATGGGCCATCAGAGGGGGGTGGGGAATCTGATAAGTGGACCTTATACTTTTGTCTTTAAATATTAATTTCAATAAATGTTATAATTATGTTGGCCAAGAATGTTTGTGTCTAATCTGCTTGCAATGTTATATGCAAAAGTACAATTTTTTTTTTCTTGTTTGACTCCACGGTTTCCTTCAAACCCACAGGAATGGCAGACTGTGGCATCCCAGTTTGCTCAGCAGTGGGACTTCCCTAACTGCTGAGGGGCAATCGACGGGAAGCACCTCCACGTCGTCCCACCCCCCAACTCGGGCCATACTATTAGAATTATAAGGGGTTGAAAAGTATTGTGATGTTGGTGGTGGTGTCGGCGACATACAAGTTCCTGTATGTGGACGTGGGGAAGAATGGCTGGATGTCAGATGGTGGAGTCATTGCCTAGACGGAGTTCTACAGATGGCTTCAGAATGGCAGCTTGGGCTTGCCACCTGCGGAAGACAATGTGGCTGGTTTTCCTTTTGTGTTTCGTAACTGATGAAGCGTTTGGGCTGGGAGACCATCTGATGCGGCAGTTCCCCACGAGGACCCACACCAGACCAGAGAGTTTTTAACTACTGGCTGGCCAGAACCAGAAGAGTTGTGCAGAATGTGTTTGGAATAATGGCCAGCCGGTTCCGCATATTTCTGACAGCAATCCACATGGTGGAATATAAACTGAACCATGTTGTACTTGCCTGCTGCATTCTCCACAATTACCTCCAAAAAAATGCAACAACATATGTGGCCTCAGTTTGGGCTGAGGCTGGATTTCAAAATAAAACTCTGACAGCACTTGAACCTGGCTGTCCTGGCTTGTCCCCCCCAAAGAGCCCACGAAGTTAGACAGAAGTATGTTGAGTACTTTGCGGGTAGGGGGGCCATTGATCTGCCAGCTAATGTGTGAAACATTTTTTAAATAAATATTTTTTGATAAACTGAACTAATATTTCCTTTGATTTACTGCCTGTGTATCTTTTAGCTGTCTTCTAGGTTCTCCAATGTAATTTTTTGGACCATTTCTTCAATAGTGCAAACATAATTTCTTTGACGCGCAAGGTGACAATCTCTTCTTCATATAAATATTATTATGTTGTGGATCTGCTACACCTTGTTTTTGTTGTTAATGTATGTAATGCATTAATGATAAAAATAATCATCCCTTTCAGCTCCATGATTTAATTGATTTGAGTCCCTAAAGTGGTGTTATTGGGGCAAATTTTAGAGCACTGTGGGGGTTATTTACTAAAGGCAAATCCACTTTGCACTACAAGTGCACTTGCACAGTAGATTTGCCTTTAGTAAATACCCCCCCATTGTCACTGTAAACTACACCAACTTACTACAAAAACTGGTATTGAGCATTGAAAGAAGAAGCCACACATTGTTGAGTATAAAACATTTTACTCAAAGCACATTCACATGTGCATTAGACAAGGGTTCTCTGGGAGGACATACTATAACGTCCTCCCAGAATTCTGCTCTCGCGCGCCCCCTTGGGTGCGCACTCGAGAGCATCCATGACCACCGGGTCCACAGGACCCTGTGTATCACGGTAAACGGCCGCTCATCGTGGCCGTTTACCACGTGATCGCTCCGTCAAATGATGGAGCGATCACTTGTAAACAAACCAGCATCATGTTATGACACCAGTTCCTCCCTCCCCTCTCTGTACTGATCGGTACAGTGAGAGGGGAGAGATCAGTGTCAGCAGCGCTGTGGGCTGGATCTGCAGTGCCCACAGCACTGCTCACCGACAATTAACCCTGCAATTCCCTGCCAATACTCTGCAATGCCCAGCAACGCCCTGCCAATACTCTGCAATTTCCTGCCAGTACTCTGCAATTCCCTGCCAATACTCTGCAATGCCCTGCCAATACTCTGCCAATACCCAGCAATGCTCTGCCAATACTATGTAATGCCCTGCCAATACTCTGCACTATCCTGCCAATACTCTTCAATGCCCTGCCAATACTCTGCAATACCCAGCAATGCCCTGCCAATACTCTGCAATACCGCCAATACTCTGCAATACCCAGCAATGCCCTGCCAATACTCTGCAATACCCAGCAATAATCTGCAATACCCAGCAATACTCTGCAATAGCCTGCAATACCCTGCCAATACTCTGCCATAAATTGCCATACCCAGCAATACCCAGCCATACTCGGTGATGCTCAGGCATACTCCGTGATACCCAGCCATACTCGGTGATACCCTGCAATACCCAGCCATACTCTGCAATACCCAGCCATACTCAGTGATACCCTGCAATACCCAGCCATAGTCGGTGATACCCTGCAATACCCAGCCATACCCAATGATACTCTGCAATACCCAGCCATACTCGCCCATGCTCAGCCATACTCTGTGATACCCTGCAATACCCAGCCATACTTGGTGATGCTCGGCCATGCTCAGCCATGCTCGGCTGTACTCAGCCTCTGTATGTTGCCAGGCTGTGGAAGTCTCACACACGTGTTATCGCCGTACTCAGGATGAGTAGGAGAATCTATTTTGGGGTGTCATTTTTGCTATGTACATGCTATGTGTTAGAAATATTGTATAAATGGACAACTTTGTGTTAAAAAAAAAAAATGCAATTTAACTACTTCCCGCCCGCCGGCCGTCATATGACATCCTTGACTTTGTGCGAGTATATCTGACGCCTAAGCTTTTTCAGGGAGCGATTCCCTACACCATAAGAATGATCATAGCAGCTGTTCTGCTGCTTGATCATTCTTACACGAGGTGAGAGGGGACACCCCCCCCCCACCCTCCGGTGCTCCTACCGACTCGCCAATACAATCAAAGCCAGAATCGTTCTTTTTTATTTTTTATTTCAGGTTTCCCAGCCTAGAGGTGAGATGTGGGGTCTTATTGACCCCATATCTCCCTGTAAAGAGGACCTGTCATGCCATATTCCTATTACAAGGGAAGTTTACATTCCTTGTAATAGGAATAAAAGTGATCAAAA
Organism: Lithobates pipiens; assembly: GCF_037356315.1. Classification (NCBI taxonomy): domain Eukaryota; kingdom Metazoa; phylum Chordata; class Amphibia; order Anura; family Ranidae; genus Lithobates; species Lithobates pipiens. Next base: position 228,777,687 of record NW_027507790.1, read on the forward strand.
AAATTACTTTTGGGGAAAAAAATGTCAAACTAAAATAAAGGAAGTAAAATGAACAATAAAAAAATATATAACAATTTTAAAGCGCCCCTGACCCTGTGAGCTTGCATGCAGAAGCAAACACATATGGAAGACCCGCCCACATATGAAAACGCTGTTCAAACCACACATGTGAGGTATCGCTGCGAACGTTAGAGCAAGAGCAATCATTTTGGCCCTAGACCTCTGTAACTCAAAGCATGTAACCAGTAAAAAAATTTAAAGCGTCGCCTACGGGGATTTTTAAGTAGCGACGTTTGCCGCCATTCCACGAGCGTGTGCAATTTTGAAGGGTGACATGTTAGGTATCTATTTACTCGGCGTAACTTCATCTTTCACAATATGCAAAAACATTGGGCTAACTTTACTGTTTTGTTTTTTTTAAAGCACAAAACATGCTTCGTAAAAAATTGCTGCGCAAATACCGTGTGAGATAAACAGTTGCAACAACCACCATTGTATTCTCTAGGGTCTTTGCTAAAAAAAAACATATATAATGTTTTGGGATTCTATGTAATTTTCTAGCAAATAAATGATGATTTTTACATGTAGGAGAGAAATGTCAGAATTGTCCTGGGTGCTCCAGAACGCCTGATGGTGCTTCTGCATGTTGGGCCTCTGTATGTGGCCACACTGTGTAAAAGTCTCACACATGTGGTATCGTCATACTCTGGAGTAATAGCAGAATGTGTTTTGGGGTGTAATTTGTGGTATGCATATGCTGTGTGTGAGAAATAAACTGATAATATGACGATTTTGTGAAAAAAAAAGGAAAAAAAATCTTGATTTTGCAAAGAATTGTGGGAAAAAATGACAACTTAAAAAAACTCATCATGCCTCTTACTAAATGCCTTGGAATGCCTTCTTTGCAAAAAGGGGTCATTTGGGGGGTATTTGTTCTTTTTTGGCATGTTAGGGTCTCAAGAAATGAGATTGTCCGTCAGTACTTCAGGTGTGATCAACTTTCAGATATTGGCACCATAGCTTGTGGACTCTAGAACTTTCACAAAGACCAAATAATATCCACTAATTTGTACTTATTTTTACCAAAGATATGTAGTAGTATACATTTTGGCCAAAATGTACGAAGAAAAATTACTAATCTGCTAAATTTTATAACAGAAACAAAGAAAAATTCATTTTTTTACAGAATTTTCGGTCTTTTTTCTTTTATAGCACAAAAAATAAAAAACCCAGCGGTGATTAAATACCACCAAAAGAAAGCTCTATTTGTGTGAAAAAAAAGGACAACAATTTCATATGGGTACAGTGTTGCATGACTAAGTAATTGTCATTCAAAATGTGAGAGCACCGAAAGCTGAAAATTGGTCTGATTATTAATTGGATTTAAGTGCCCAGTGGTCAAGTGGTTAACAAACCAAAATCTTTGTTGTATAACATTTTTATGTTTGACAGTAGAAAAATTCTTTTTTAGGTTAACCAGGCATGTTTAAAACCATAACATACACAACTCAGGAATTTAAAAAGTTCAACTTGGATAAATTGAAGGCAATATGTGACATTAGTATAAAATTAACTGTATTTATTTTTCCTTCATCAGATGGGGTAATGTCACCCCTGTAAAAGCCAAATTTTGAACATGCACACAATTTGGGAGTGAAAATGTGGATTTCCCTCCTGATCCCATGCCTAATGTCAACATGTGCTATCTCCCATCATAGGGGATCGATCGCTTCAGTCTTGTACTTGATTCTGAGCATGCGTGGAATTTTGTGCCTCGGACTTGTGTACACATGCTTGGAATTTCGGACAACAAAGTTTTTGAGAACCTGCTCTCTAACAGTATGAAATTCTGACAGAAAATGTCCGATAGAGCATACACACGCTCACATCGAACATTTCCCATTGGAAAATCTGATCGTGTGTATGGCCCATTAGTTTTCCACCACACATAGCAGTTTGCTTTTAGGCCAAAAAGTTAAATTTTGGTCTCATCTGACCAGAGCACCTTCTTCCACATGGTTGCTGTGCCCCTCACATGGCTTCTTGCAAACTGCAAATGGTACTTCGTATGACTTTCTTTCAACAATGGCTTTCTTCTTGCTACTCTTCCATAATGGCCAAATTTGTGGAGTGCATGACTAATAGTTGTCCTATGGACAGATTCTCCCACTTGAGCTGTGGATTTCTGCAGCCCCTCCAAAGTTACCATGGGCCTTTTGGCTCCTTGTCCGGCCTGTTAGTTTAGGTGGATGGTCATGTCTTGGTAGGTTTGCAGTTGTGCCATACTCTTTCTATTTTTGGATGATGGATTGAACAGTTCTCCGTGAGATGTTCAAAGCTTGGGATATTTTTTTATATCCTAACCCTGCTTTAAACTTCTCCACAACTTTATTCCTGACCTGTCTGGTGTGTTCCTTGGCCTCTATGATGCTGTTTGTTCACTTGAAGGTTCTCTAACAAACCTCTGAGGGCTTCACAGAACAGCTGTATTTATTCTGAGATTAAATTACACACAGGTGGACTCTATTTACTAATGAGGTGACTTCTGAAGTATATTGGTTCCACTAGATTTTAGTTACGGTTATCAGAGTAAAGGGGGCTGAATACAAATGCACACCACACTTTTCAGATATTTATTGGTAAAAAAAATTGAAAATCATTTTACTTCCACTTCACAATAATGTGCTACATTGTGTCTGTCTATCACATACCAATTCCAATAAAACACACTTATGTTTTTGGTTGTAATATGGCAAAATGTGAAAAATTTCAAGGGATATGAATACTTTTTGGAGGCACTGTATATAAGATTTTAGTAACTAGGTTTACATCTACAAAAGTGTTTTTTTACTAGAGTTTTTTGGTGCCCGGTGAATGGAGCACTAACACAGCATAACAAAAGTTTCCAGAAAATCCTGAAAGTGACATGAATGTAAAATGATAAGTAACCCTATTAATTTTTCTATGCAAGCAGGAAGCAAGAATTCTGCATATTGAATATCCGGGTTGAAGACACCTTCATGCCTGAGGGCATCAACTCATGTTTGGCTAACAAGTATAATTTATTGTTAAGGAACCAGTACCATGAAAAATAAATGAATGAGTTAGTTCTGAATGAATAAATTAATTAAATACTTGTATAGCGCACAACGTGAACTGAATCGCCTCAAGGCGCTGTGACGAGCTTTGATCATCAGCTAGAAGAGGAAGGTCTTGAGTTTTTTCCTAAAAGCCAGGTGGTTTTCTTCCAGGCGGATGTTGATTGGTAGAGCATTCCATAGCCGAGGTCCTTGGACAGTGAATCTCCGATCCCCCTTAGCCCTTGTACACACGGTCGGAGATTCAGACAACCAAATCCGTTGGATTCTGTCCGTCGGATTTTGTCCGACGGATCTTGTCCGAAACCATTGCATACACACGGTCAGACGAAGTTGTCGTAAAATCCGATCGCTCAGAACGTGATGACGTTATTTCATTACGATGGGACTACATTCAGGCTAGTAGCCAATAGCTTTGATGTACAAATTTGATCTGAGCATGCGTGGCACTTTGTCCGATCGGAATTCTCTACACATGATCGGAGTATGTCCGATCGGAGCAGTTTGTCGGAAAATATTTACAGCAAGTTGGAAAATTTGGTCCGACGGATATTCCGACGGAAACAGTCCGATGCATATCACACACAGTCGGAATATCTGACAAACCTCTCCGATCGGACACATTCCGACGGAATATCTGACTGTGTGTACAAGGGCTAAGATTTGTACTGGGCTTTGGGCACGAGGAGGAGGTTTTTGTTGGCTGATCGAAGACTGCGGTTTGGTGTGTAATGATTTCTTTTCTCAGCTAGGTATTGCGGAGCTTCTCTATGCACGTATTTGTGGGTGAGGCAGAGGGTCTTGAATGCGATCCGATTTTTTACGGTTAGCCAATGTAGGCTCCTCAGGGAAGGAGAGATTGATTCCCAGGTTTTTTTTCCTGTTATTAGCCTTGCCATCATGTTTTGGATCAGTTTTAATCGCGCAAGTTGATATTGTGGTAATCCTATGTAAAGCGAGTTTGCGTAGTCCAGTCGTGAATTAATGACTGTTCCAACTACCACTGCTTTGTCATTCTTTGGGATAAAAGGGATGAGTCTGCGAAGCATGCGTAGCAGATGGTGAGATCCACTGATTACTGCTCCTATTTGTGCATCCATTGACATTTGTGAGTCTAAAATAACCCCGAGACTCTTGGCCTTGGTCTTTGGGGAGATGGTCTGCCCAAAGACGGTAGGTGGAGTCCAGGAGGTTTTGGTTACGGAATTATGATTTGGGTGTAAGATTAGAAGCCCTGTCTTTGATTCGTTGAGTTTGAGGGAGTTAGTGGTCATCCAGTCCTCTACTGAATTGAGGCAGTTTTCAAGTTGTTGGTGGTGATCTTTTTGTCCAGTGATACGGAAATAAAGTTGCGTGTCGTCAGCGTATGAGTGGAATCTAAGGTCTGAACATCTGATGATTTGGAGGAGTGGGCGGATGTAAATGTTGAAGAGAACTGGTGACAGAGGTGATCCTTGAGGGACTCCGCAGGTGACTGCCCAGGATTCAGAGAGGAATTTTCTTAGTTTCACTGTCTGTGAGTGAAGAAGGGGTGGATTTGCCTTTCGTAAATAAACCCCACTATGTGCTTTTATTGGAGGCTTTGCAACGCCACCCAGGGATCTTTGATTTTCCTCCATATTGTCCAGGTAGGGTTCAACATCTAAAAGGTTGCCTACCCATTTAAACCATGCAATTAAACAGTGACTGCCTAAGCCCCTATTTTTTCTTAGGATACCCCCCCAGGAGCCTCCTAATTATCAGTCCAGTGCATCATCATTGCATCATTGGGGGGTCGTTTCAAATCCCAGAAACAGGGTTACAAGAGTATTAATAATTAAATTAAATCTGGAATATAGGTTGTATAATTTCTGCTTTTGGCACATGCACACCCAACCACCATTTGAGCAAAAGAGTTGACCACTCCTGAGAGAGATGCCTAAGGATAATCACACCTTATTGAAAACATCTACTGCTTCAAAACGGAATTGAACCTAGAAAAAAAACACTGACAGGTAGTTTTTTTTAATGACAGAGGAGACCCTATTGGTCATTTCTGTCTTAGCTGCTTCTCCCTGCCTGTTAGCGTTAATGTACACTGAGTCGTGCATGAGCAGCTCATTAAACATTTACAGAACCACTCTGTGCCACCATGATTTGACTCCCATGGACGGGATTAACATCATCATGGCCTAGCCAAACAAGAGTCCAAACCCAGAAGACCAGGAGAAGATGGAAGATTCCATGATCAGAATGAGTGCTGACCTTGCAGCACTGGAAGGGATAATAATTTGACAGGTAGTTCTGCCATAAAGAGAGTCCCGCAGCTAACACTAAAGGGGGGTCAGCGCAGGGATGGCATGACATGTGTCTGGACAGCACTGTCACCGTGTTAAGTGCATTAAAGTGCCGCTTTAAGAGCCTGGGGGTGGGCGGAGCGGGGGGAGGAGCCACGGCATGGTGCGCGTTAGCAGTGTGCCATGCCATTACTCGGAGGGCGGAGGAGGAAAAGATTAGTCGCACCCTCCCGCTCCGCTTCACATCGCAGCAGCAATGGCAGCAAAGGACGGCTTTATGGCGCAACTCAGAGCGGCAGTGGCTAGCCAGGGCGCGCATGGCTTCAAGAGCAGATTACAGCCATGGCGACGGAGGGGGGCACAGCGGCCGTCGGGGGAACAATGCCAGCACCTCAGGCACCGCAATCCCACCCGCACATGTGGTACAGCCCAGATGCCGGCCCAGGGGGGCCCCAGAGAGCGGTGCCAGGCACGCCTAGGAGAGACACCAGTGGCGTCCACGCACCAACCGGAGACCCCAGCCTCCATCCCAGGGGGGGGACACCAGGTATGCCAGGCGGAGTGGGGCGAGGAGGAGGGGCCAGGAAGCGCACTGGGGGAGACTGGCACGGCTCAGGGATTGGCACCCATGGCACACCGCTAATGCAGGGGGCGGCTAACAGACGCAAGAGGGGCGGAGGGCGGCAGCCAGCACAGGCGGCGTGGGCATGAGGTCCAGCGGGTGGGGGACCAGGCAGCCGGCACGGCCCCCAGTCCCAGGCACCCTAGAGGCGGATGGAACAGTGGGAAGGAGGCTGGGGGAGCTGGTACGGAGACACAGGCGGTGAGGAGTCGGGTGGATGGGAGGCACAGGACCCCTTCACTGAGGCGCGGGAGCAGGGCTTGTGGTCAGAGGCAGAGGGAATCCCGATATCAGCACCGCAGACCCTTGACCGTGGGAGCGGGCACGTCTGGGAGTCGCACTCTACGCCTGGAGCTGGAAATCGACAGAGGCAGATCCAAAGGCGAGTTGTCAGAGTCGGACGGAGGAGAAGACCAGGGGCGGTTGTCGGCGGTGGGTCCGCAGGAGGCAGCTGTGAGGCCCGTTCCTGGGCAGCCCTGTGAGTGTGATTCGTCTAATTCTTTTTCTTCCTTGTTGCAGGCATTGCTGTTGCGGGGTAATTCTCAGGGTTCGGGTGGGCCGACCCAAGCATGGCCTCAGGTGCCTGGGCCTACTGCGGCCACGGCTGGGGGCGTTGCTGGGGTGCAGCTGTCGGTGGCTAGTTCCGGTGGGGGCACAGCCTCTGAGGTGCCAACGACTTCGGCCGGCACCGCGTCCGGGGGGAGCAAGCCTACTGAAAAGAGCGCGGACTCGGTGCGGTTAGCGGACACGGCAAAGAGTGAGGTGTACGTCTGCTTCAAAGGACCGTTGGGGGCGCATCTTAAGCAGGAAGTGAAGCACGATATTTGGAAAGGTGAGTACGTCAAAATCTTCACCTTTTTGCCACTGGAAAAGTTCAACCTGGACAGGTTGAAGCCGGAGGAGCGGAAGAAGGAGGACGAGGAGAAGCGTAGGTATAGGTTGATTCCTCGTACCTTTGGCAATTGACTTCAGGCCTTTGCTATATTGGCGAGCGTCGTGGGAGAGAAGACGCCGGAGCACTGTTCGGCGCTGTTTGTCTACTTAGAAGCCATCAGCGAGGCGCAGAGGACGTACGGAGGGATGGCGTGGCTCCGTTATGATGAACAATTCAGGCAGAGAATGGCGGTCCGACCATCGCTTCGCTGGGATCATAAGGACATTAGCCTGTGGATGAAGCTAATGACGGCGGTGCGGGCTCCTAGCCAATTTTTTCAGCCGGGGGTTGGAGGTTCAGCAACCTCCGGACAGCCGACCGGAAAACATTGGGGTTTCTGATGGCAATTTAACGAGGGCACGTGCAAGTTTGGGGCTAACTGCCGATTCAAACACGTGTTCCGGCTGCAGGGGGATCCCACGCTCTTGCCAAGTGCTTCAAAAAAGGAAAAGGGCGTCCCGGGGATACTGCGCACAAGAGGGATGACTCCGGTGCAGGTGGAAAGGATGTTGCCTTTCCTCAGTAGATACCCCAACTGGATGGGTGCATGCCTACTAGAAGATGGATTTACTTTTGGTTTCAAGATCCCTTGTTCGTTGACCTCTGTGCCACCCCTGGCGAAAAATGTAAAGTCCACGCGGCTGTACTCAGCTGTTGTCACAGAAAAATTGGAAAAAGAGGTCGCATTGAGCCGGATGGCTGGCCCTTTTTCCCGGGAGGCACCTCTCTCAGACTTGGTGGTTTCGCCGCTGGGGGTGGTTCCTAAGAAGGAGCCTAATAAGTTCAGATTGATCCATCACTAGTCATTCCATTAACTATGCCATTTCTCCGGAGGAGTGTGCGGAGACGTACACTTCCTTTGATGCGGCTGTCGCATGGGTCTGGCGGTATGGCCGGGGGACTTTGATGGGGAATTGGCCTTCCAATTGCTGCTGGTGCACCCAGAGAGTTTTCGACTGCTGGACGGCTATGGAGGCGTCTAGGGCAAGTTTGAGTGCCGAGGCAGTCAGGAGAATCTGGCGGTGGGATTCCGACAGGTTTAAACTGTATGTCCATCCGCAATTGCTAGCTTAGAGGTAATCTTACTGTTTCTTGGTTTCTGTGAGTTAATCCAATTTTATCTGCAGGTTATGAAGTGGGCCTGGTGTGGATCTTGGGCCACTCTTACGTTTTTTGGGGTGTGAAGAAAGCGGACATATGGCCGAACGGCAGACAACTCCGCATACCCAGGCAGGAAGCACAGGTTCGGTGGATCGGGGTCCCTGGCATGCAATGAAACAGGGTGGTGGGCAAGGTGCACAGGTTTTTTCTCGCCTTGAGAAAAAACCTCCACGAGGGACCTCATTAGGGATATAAAATGTGATTTTTTTTTAGGTTAAAATCTGCTTATCCTAATATGGTTATGGTCTGGTCCAACATGGTGGGTAGGTTGTCATAGAGATGGGCGTTATCAGATAAGAAGGTGGACCAAGCTAGGGTGAAACTGAACAAAGAGGTGAGCAGGTTCTTCATTAGAAATGGGGGTCTTGTGATAAGACATAGGGAGTTGGAAATAGACACCTGGCGGTATTTGAGGAGCGATGGGGTCCACTTAAATGATGTAGGCACGGACTTGTGGGCTTTAGGCCTTCAAGAGGGCATTCAGCGAGGGCTGCGAATTTAGAAGTGCTCGAAAGGGTAAGGCTTTATCCCTTTCGAGCTGTGGCGGTGCTTGGGGCTTTTGAAGAGGTAATGTGAGGTACAGTTAGAAAAACTGTTGTACCCATCCATTGGATGGGGGTGGTTAATGGTACTTCCAGGTTACGATGGGTTAACCTGGAAGGGTTAAAAGGGGTAGGTCACTGCGATGGTTTGGGTATAGCCTCCGAGACAGGGGATTCCGTCTGGAGGTCAAGAGGTCAAAAGTTGGGATGTCGTTCGCAGTGACCAGTGTGTTCATGATGTTTTACCCATGACCTGTTTAAAAAGGTTGGGAATGTTTACAGTTATTTAAAAAGAGTTATTTATGATATTTGATTAAAGTATATTTTGTTAATAAATTAAGGCCGGATGGCCATTTACTCCAAAAACCTAGTCCAGTCATTTATTAAGGTGGGATGGGGTTTGGAGGAGGGGTGACGGTCATGGGCGGAAGGTTTGTGGATATACTTTATACTGGGCTTAAAGCGGGGTTCCACCCTAAAGTGGAACTTCCGATGATCGGAACCCTCCCCCCCCTCCGGTGTCACAATTAGCACCTTTCAGGGGGGAGGGGAGTGCAGATACCTGTCAAAGACAGGTATTTACACCCACTTCCGGGCATAGACTCCCGTGGGAGTCTATGCCATTTTGTCACGTACCTAGTTGTTGAGCCTGGAATGCAGGGATCGGCCCCTCGTATCCCCCTGGCTAATGAACCCCTGGAGATGGGGAACAGGTATTCAAAAGTTCAGGGGGCACAAGTGCCTGGCAGATGGAGACTGGTCCAGATGAGCAGCTGGGCACCGACAGCGAGTAGGTAAAGCTGGTAGGACTGAACTGTAGCGGGCAGGCACCCGTGGATGGACTGCTGGGCAGGTGGTCGTCAGGAGGCACCAGGAACCCAATGGGTAAGCAGAAACGAGAGTATCGGGTACAGGCCGGGTCAGCAGGAATCGGTCAGCGAGGTACAAGGGATGAGGCAGAGACGTGGTCAGACAAGCAGAGGTCGTAGGCAGGCAGCAAGGGATCGGAGTCAAGGAACAGGCCGGATATCAGGAAACCAGAGTAACGGGTACAGATTCAGACAACAAGATCACGGACACGCTGTAGACTGGACAGCACGGGTGGAAGGGAGCCAGTGACTAAAGAAGGCCTTAGGGCGCCAAACAGACGTACGACGGGTCAGCGCGTCCTCGCAAGGGAACGTGCTCCCGTTCGTGACCCACGTGCGCGTGCACGTTCGTTCGGGTTGACGCGAGTGCGTTCGTTGGCTTTAGCGCGCGTCAAAGGGAAACGACGGCCTCTCCACGACGGGACTCTACGGGTAAGTCTCTTGCATAGGACCGGGGTGCCCGAGCGGTCGTGACATTTCCCCCCCAAGGGGCAGCCTCCGGATGCCTAACTTGGCCAACTTATTCGGGTAGGACTTCTTGAAGGCACGGATGAGTCTCTTGGCGTGGATATTGGCTTCTGGCTCCCATGAGTTTTCCTCGGGTCCGTACCCCTTCCACTTGACCAAGAACTGAATCTGGTTCTGTCTTTTTCTACAGTCCAGAATGGCTTCCACTTCAAACTCGATCACCCCATTGACCAACACGGGCTCCGGAGGGCTGGAGATTCTGTCAGTGAAGGGGTCCGTGACTGTGGGTTTGAGGAGTGACACATGGAAAACTGGATGGATACGGAAAGATCCAGGAAGTTTGAGTTCAAACGCAACATCGTTTAGTTTCCTCTTGATCGGAAAAGGACCTATGAATCTTGGGCCCAACTTCTTAGAAGGGCAGGAGAGCTTAAGATTCAGGGTAGACAGCCAGACCCGATCCCCAACCTTAAGGTCCAGTTCCCCTCTCCTCTTTCGGTCGAAGACTGCTTTACTGCGCTCCTGTGATCTGGCCAGAGTTTCCTGCAGAAGCTTGTTGTTTTCTTCAAAGAAATTCAGGTTCTTTTGAACCGCTGGCACTGGGCACTCAGGAAGGTCGCCAGACAGGAACAACGGGTGGAATCCAAAGTTAGCATAGAAAGGGGATTGCTTGGTGGCCGAGTGGACAGTGTTATTGTACGCAAACTCCGCCATTGGCAAAAGAGAGACCCAGTCGTCTTGAGAGAAGGACGAAAAACAACGAAGGTATTGCTCCAGTGTTTGATTCGTCCTTTCGGTCTGGCCGTTGGTCTGCGGATGGTAGGCTGAGGATAGGCGAAGGTCAATCTTCAATGCTTCGCAGAGTGCCCTCCAAAACCTTGAGGTGAACTGCACCCCCCTATCGGATGTGATGTTGGCAGGAATGCCATGAAGCCTCACAATTTCCTTTATGAAAATGTTAGCTGTCTCCGCGGCTGAAGGGGTGCCCTTCATGGGCAAGAAGTGTGCCATCTTGGTAAGTCGGTCAACTACGACGAAAATCGTGGAGTGATCTTCGGAAGGGGGGAGTTCAACGATAAAATCCATGGAGATCATCCTCCACGGTCTGTCAGGAACGGGTAGTGGTCTTAGTAGACCCCAGGCTTTTAACTTGTCGCCTTTACTTCGGATGCAGGTGGTGCAAGCTTGTACGTAATTCTTGCAGTCGTCCTTCATCTGTGGCCACCAGAAGGTGCGCCTGAGTAATTCCAGGGTCTTGAGTATCCCAAAGTGGCCAGCCAAGGGGTGGTCATGACAGGAGGCCAGAACCAGTGTCCGAGCTGCCTGGGGGACGAAAATCCTGTTCTCGTACCATAGAAGGCCATCACTGGAGGATAACGGGGTACCGGATGGAGGTGTAGCGCCTATGGACGCCTGCTTAAGCTGAGACATCACATCTCCCTGGAGAAGGAGGAAGTTCCCAGCAGAGAGGATGGTATCGGTAGGTGGCAAGTTCTCCGGCTGGCTGAACATGCGGGATAAAGCGTCCGGCTTGGTGTTTTTGGATCCGGGACGGTAGGTGACATGGAATACAAATCTTGAGAAGAAGAGAGCCCACCTGGCCTGACGAGGCTTAAGTCTCTTAGCTGTCTTCAGGTACTCTAAATTTTTGTGGTCTGTATAGACCAAGATTGGGTGGGTAGCCCCTTCCAGCAAGTAGCGCCACTCTTCAAGTGCGGACTTGATGGCTAATAACTCACGGTCTCCGACGTCATAATTTCTTTCGGCCTCTGATAGCTTGCGGGAGAAGAAGGCGACCGGGTGGAGTAGGGACTTGGGTCCCTGCCTCTGGGAGAGTATTGCTCCGACTGCTATTTCTGAAGCGTCAACTTCAAGCAGGATCGGGGTGTTTCAGGACCGAGGCTGAGACAAATAGATTCTTCAGGGACTGGAAGGCCTTTTGTACTTCTGGAGTCCAACGAAACCTTCGGTTCTGTTTGGTCAGCTCGGTAATGGGAGCGATAATAGCAGAAAAAAACCCTTATGAACTTGCGGTAAAAGTTAGCAAAGCCCACAAACCGCTGGACTCCCTTTCTATCTGAGGGAGCAGGCCAGTCTTGGATTGCTGAGACCTTCTGTGGATCCATCTCTACTCCTCTTACCGAGATGACCAAGCCGAGGAACTGGATGCTCTGCTGTTCAAAAATACACTTTTCAGGTTTGGCGTACAAGCCGTGGAGACGGAGACGGGTCAGTACCTTCTTCACGTGTTCACGATGAATGGCTAGGGTGGAAGAGAAAATTAAAATATCATCCAGGTAAATAATTACAAACAAATCTAGATAGTCCCTAAAAATGTCGTTAACAAAGTGCTGGAAAGTGGCCGGGGCATTACACAATCCAAATGGCATCACTAAGTATTCGTAATGCCCGAAGCGGGTGCGGAAGGCAGTTTTCCACTCGTCACCTCTCCTGATACGTACGAGGTTATAGGCGCCCCGAAGATCCAACTTAGAGAAGAACTTAGCGGACCCCAGTCTTTGAAAAAGTTCAGGTACCAGCGGCAGGGGGTAACGATTTTTAATGGTGATTTTATTCAGGGCCCGATAGTCCACACATGGGCGTAGGGAGTGATCCTTTTTTTCTACAAAGCAAATTCCAGCGCCCGCCGGGGAGGTGGAGGGCCGAATAAATCCCTTTGCTAGACTGTCATCTAGATATGACTTCAGGGCACTCAGTTCGGACTCGGAAAGAGGGAAGATCCTTCCAAAGGGAATTTCTGCCCCCGGGAGCAGTTCTATTGGGCAGTCATATGACCTATGGGGAGGAAGGGTCTCTGCCCCCTTTTTGCTGAAGACATCTAGGAAGGCGTGATACTCCTTGGGTACCGCTTGTCGGGTTTCGTCATCGGATTCTGAACAGAGAAGAACCGAGGAGTCCCCATCGGGGTTCCGGCTGCAATGCTGGAGGCAGTAATCTGAAGGAAATTCGATGGTTCCGGTGATCCAATCTATCCGCGGGTTGTGTGCCTTCAGCCAAGGCATACCAAGGATGATTGGGAACAGAGGAGACTGAATGACGTCCAGGCACAAGAGTTCTCGGTGAGTTCCGGCAATGACAGCGGGTAGGGGGCTAGTCTCCTGAATCACTGGTCCTGATCCCAAGGTAGACCCGTCAGCTAGGTATACCGAGAGCCCCTTCTCTCTTGGTCTGAGGGGAATGCTATTTCTTCGGGCGAAGGACGAGTCGACGAAGCCACTACAAGCCCCGGAATCAATAACCGCGTGGGTTTGGATAGTCCTTCCTGGGAGCTGCAAGAGGACAGGAACAGCCAGATGAGAAGGGTTATCAGTCAATACAGATGAGGGGACAGGTGGAACAAGGAGACACTTACGTATCTTAGCTGGACAGGAACGAACGAAGTGCCCTGGCTCCCCGCAGTACAGGCAAAGGTTGTTGACCCGGCGACGTTGGCGTTCTTCCGGGGTCAGGGACGGGCGAAGTAGCTCCAGCTGCATGGGTTCCGGGGTGTCCAATGTGGATGCGGGTGGAGCAGGAGGAGTTGGGTGACTAGGCACCCGTGGTAGCATCCAGATTGGACGAGTAGCTGCGGAAGAACGTTCCTGGCGGCGTTCCCTCAAACGCCTGTCGATTTGGATGGAGGTGTCTATCAGGGCTTCTAATGTCTCGGGGATGCCCACACGAGCCAACTCGTCTTTCAGGGCCTCGGAGAGACCCAAGCGGAACTGGTAGCGCAGGGCCGCGTTGTTCCATTCTGTGTCCGCGCTCCATCGCCGGAATTCTGATACATAGTCCTCCACTGGTCTACGACCTTGTTGCAGGGCACGTAGGGCTGCTTCTGCGGTTGCAGCGAGTTGGGGGTCCTCGTAGAGTCTGGACATTGCCTGAAAGAAGGTATCCACAGAGTCTAGAGATGGGTCTTTCCGCTCCAACAGACGGTGTGCCCAGGCTTGAGGTTCATCTGTCAGCAAAGAGATGATGAATCCCACCTTCGTCGCTTCAAGGGAGAAGGTCCGGGGTTGCAAAGCAAAGTAAAGTTCGCATGAGTTGCGGAAGGCCCTGAACTTGTTTCGGTCTCCCGAGAATCGTTCCGGGGTTGGGACCCTAGGCTCAGGTGGCAGCATGACTACTGAAGGTGGGGCATGTGCCCCTGGAGCGGCTGGTGCTGCGGCAGATAGTGCCTGAACTTGTTCCTCCAGTCTTCCGTAGCCCTCCTGCAAACTCTTAACTGCTTGAGTAAGGCCGGCCAGATGATGGCAGAGCTCATCCATGGGGGAGGCTCCCTGCGCAGGCTCGGACATGGCTGTCCAGTACTGTCACGTACCTAGTTGTTGAGCCTGGAATGCAGGGATCGGCCCCTCGTATCCCCCTGGCTAATGAACCCCTGGAGATGGGGAACAGGTATTCAAAAGTTCAGGGGGCACAAGTGCCTGGCAGATGGAGACTGGTCCAGATGAGCAGCTGGGCACCGACAGCGAGTAGGTAAAGCTGGTAGGACTGAACTGTAGCGGGCAGGCACCCGTGGATGGACTGCTGGGCAGGTGGTCGTCAGGAGGCACCAGGAACCCAATGGGTAAGCAGAAACGAGAGTATCGGGTACAGGCCGGGTCAGCAGGAATCGGTCAGCGAGGTACAAGGGATGAGGCAGAGACGTGGTCAGACAAGCAGAGGTCGTAGGCAGGCAGCAAGGGATCGGAGTCAAGGAACAGGCCGGATATCAGGAAACCAGAGTAACGGGTACAGATTCAGACAACAAGATCACGGACACGCTGTAGACTGGACAGCACGGGTGGAAGGGAGCCAGTGACTAAAGAAGGCCTTAGGGCGCCAAACAGACGTACGACGGGTCAGCGCGTCCTCGCAAGGGAACGTGCTCCCGTTCGTGACCCACGTGCGCGTGCACGTTCGTTCGGGTTGACGCGAGTGCGTTCGTTGGCTTTAGCGCGCGTCAAAGGGAAACGACGGCCTCTCCACGACGGGACTCTACGGGTAAGTCTCTTGCATAGGACCGGGGTGCCCGAGCGGTCGTGACACATTTCCTGTCCTGCCGCGCTGTCTGCTGGGACACACACGGGTCCCAGAGACAGCGCGGACAATTCCTATTGCACTGCGCGACTCGCGCATGCGCGGTAGGGAACCGGAAAGTGAAGCCGATTCGCTTCACTTCCTGATTCCCTCACCTAGAATGGTGGCGGCAGCAGCCGAGAGCTGAGCGATCGATCGGCCTCGGCTGCCGGCATCGCTGGACCCCGGGACAGGTGAGTGTCCATTTATTAAAAGTCAGCAGCTGTAGTATTTGTAGCTGCTGGCTTTTAATATTTTTTCCGCAGTACAGTCCCGCTTTAAGTCCTACAAATGTCAAGAGAGTCCCGCAGCTAACACTGAAGGGGTGTCATTGCAGGGACGGCATGACATGTGCCTGGACAGCACTGTCGCCGTGTTAAGTGCATTAAAGCGCCGCTTTAAGAGCCTGGGGTGGGTGGGGCGTTGGGCGGAGCCACGGAATGGTACGTGTTAGCAGCGTGCCATGCCATTACTCGGAGAGAGGAGGAGGAAAAGATTAAAAACCCACCCTCCCTGGGTTATGGAGTGATCTGTGCGGGTAGGGTTATCCTGGTGGGGAGCTAGGTGGTGCTTGGGGCTTTTGAAGAGGTAATGTGAGGTACAGTTAGAAAAACTGTTGTACCCATCCATGGGATGGGGTGGTTAATGGTACTTCCAGATTACGAGGGGTTAAAAGGGGTAGGTCACTACAATGGTTTGGGTATAGCCTCCGAGACAGGGGAGGTCAAGAGGTCAAAAGTTGGGATGTCGTTCGCAGTGACCAGTGTGTTCATGATGTTTTACCTATGACCCGATTAAAAGGGTTGGGAATGTTTACAGTTATTTAAAAAGAGTTATTTATGATATTCAATTAAAGTATATTTTGTTAATAAATTAAGGCCGGATGGCCATTCACTCCAAAAACCTAGTCCAGTCATTTATTAAGGTGAGATGGGGTTTGGAGGCTTAAGTCCTACAAATGTCATGTGATAATATGATGTGCAAACTAGTTCATTATGGCTAACAGCTCCAGAAAAGAAAAAAGTTTTGTCTGGAGTGGAGTTGGGCTTAAAGTGGTTGTAAACCCTTACAACACACTTTGACCTACAGGTAAGCCTAGATTAAGGCTTACCTGTATGTCCAAGAAATATCTCCTAAACCTATACGGTTTAGGAGATATTTGCCCGAAGACAGGCACCGCTGTCTATGGCGCATGCGCCGTAGACAGCAGCGTGCAGGCGCACTGAGCGCGGCATTCTCAACGACGGAGCTGCCGCGCTCGTCGGCTCCCGTGCGCATGCACGGGAGTGACGTCATTGCGGCTTCGCCGAATGACAGCGGCGGAGCTGCGAGACCCCACCAAGAAGATGGATGCGCTGGACTACAGGGGACAGCGGTGACTTCGCTGGCTCCTGTGTCAGGTAAGTGACACATAATGGACTACTATGCGATGCATAGTAGTCCATTATGCTTTGCCTTTGCAGGGAATGAAAGAGGAAGTAAACTCATCAGGGTTTACTTTCTCTTTAAAAGTTCTTATATAAATTACAACCTACAGCACAAAAAAAAGCATCAGCTCTGGGGAATATTTATTATGGTCATCCAGAGTGCTGCATTATACAGAGATTGCACAGCTCCCAATTCTCTTCTGTAATTTTGCTTTCTGTTTACCATCAACAACTCCCGATAAAATCATTATTTTAGCACAGTCTAGTTTTTAATTTTTGCATGTCGCCCTTGTGGGTTCGGTTCAATACAACGCCACATCAGCCGCTTACAATTCCCAGATAAAGCTCTTTTTTTTCCATTCCAAATGAAGCAGAGATGCTGTGAATTCCCAGACTCTATGAATTATTCCAAGATGCCAGTTCCGATTCATTCTGGGAGGAAGTGCTTACAATGCGCTGGAGACTAAATAATACTGAGGCTCTCTGCTCTAGAGTGAAGTCGTAATGAATGTTGAATATATAAGGCTCCACCATGGAATGGAGTCATATTTGTTGCTCTCAGGGGATGTTCACAGCACCATAAAAAAATGTAAATAACTATGTGTGCCAGGCCCATCTGTGTGCTACTTCCTATTCATTCATTTAACATGACTGTACAGATGCCATTTTTAGGCTCTGTTTCAGTACAGAGATCAACATGTACTTTAGGTCATTAGTCATAAATTAGCAGTAAATTTGCACATTTCTCAATGATGAGTAAGAAAGGGTGTATATCCTAGACTAGCTTTGGAGGAACCACTAAGATAATGCTCAGGTCTTCAAGAGCCTGCTAAAAATGATTTTATAAATCATATAAATCAATATAATCATTAGTGCAACCAATAAGGCTGTAGAGTTAAATTAAGAATATTTAACATTTGACACTCTTATGTACTACAAAGCTTTTTTCAGTAATCATAAAATTATACTAATAATAATGGCTTACATTGTGAGTAAGTGGAAAAGGACCCTTACAGTGGGGGGTCAGTAGTGAAATCAGCCTACTTACATGTGAGTTAGTGGAATCCCCCCCCCCCCCTTACATTTAGGCTTAATAGAAATTGTCTCTCTAACATGAGGGGCCAGCAGAAATCAATTCCTTCCTCCAATGCTTGTCTCCTTGTCTCCAGGACTCTCCCATACTCTGGAAGTCTCTACTTCAATCTGTCTAGCTATCTCTTACTTTGGCCACCTTTAGGAGATCCTGAAAACTCATCTCTTTAGGGAAGCCTATCCCACCTCCACCTAAGAACTGAATTTTTACTTCCATTAGCTCATCCTCAACAGTTATTACTTTTTGTACCACTTGCCCCACCCTATTAGATTGTAAGCTCTTATGAGCTGGGCCCTCTTAAACCTCTTGTATTTCATTGTAATGTTACTGTACTGCCTCCCTTTATATTGTAAAGTGCTGCACAAACCGTTGGCGCTATATAAATCTTGTATACAAATATTAATTATAATAACCTTGGGCATCATTGAATATTAGTCCCCTTAATTTGGGAGTAAGTTAAAATTGCCCCCCCCCCTTACATTGAGGGCCAGTAGAAAGTGGCCCCCTTACATAGGGTTGTCAATGGAAAGTGGCCCTCTTATATTGGGGGTCAGTGGACCACATGGTATGTGGAAGTTGATCCCCCATATCTCACCTGTATCTGGGTATGTCACTTTCTTCCCATTGGCTGAGTCACTCCTGCTGCACGATTTCTATTTTTTCAGACACTTAAGGGGTTGATTTACTAAGGCATAATGGGTTGTTCTCCTTGCAAGGGATTTTCCCCTTAGCTTAGTGAATGAAGGGAAGCTCTGGTGACTTCCATCATCCAATAATGTATATGCAAAAATACTCTTTTGCTTGCTCGTGATTGGGTATTCTTTGCAAAGTGTCTTTTCAGTTTAATCACTAGGCTAAGGAAAAAATCTCTTGCAAGGTAAAAATTCCCTTTGCAACAGTCTTTTTGCCTTTAGTAAAAACACCCCTCATTGTATAGCTGAACAGCTTCCAAAATGAACTCCATTCAAGCATAATTAGCTGAATCCATGAATCCATGAAATGCAGTCTGTATTGTTCAAAGGAGCAGGAAAACATGATGAAATAATGTATTTTGCCCATTCTGCAATCTTGAAAATGCCACCTAAAACATCTGCTTGGGTTGGCTGTAAACTCCAATTATCTACGTGCTCAGAGTTTTTTTTACTTTTTAATTTTAGAATGGGGTGGGTTCATGACACCCTGCATTCACAGTAAGTCCCCAGTCTTCCAAGTCGAATGATGTTATTCAGTCCAGAGGACAGAGGACACCTAGTGGCATAAAGCAATTTATGTGTGGACATCACCAAAAAATCAAAACATTCTCATCAACCTATTTCTTAAAACCTTTTTCTTCTGCTCACCTTTCTGAAAGGTGAGCAGCAGATTTGATGCACATCAGTGTGGAGAACACACTGGATTACTGCATGGTGAGTAGAGCACTTTGATGAACACTTTGGGCTATTGCATTAGCTTGTTGCTTGAATCACAGGGTTTTGTGAGTGGAATAATTGTATTTAGAAATATTTCTGTATGACAACAGTAAGCACTATAATTTATCCAGGGCTTAAGTCCTGCAGGAACATATGAGAACAGTGTCCCTGTACTTTTTCCACAGCAGGAACGCCATTCCAGTTAGCAGCCGTGTCCTGCAGGACTGGCCTTTGAACAGGAGCGGGCTGGGCCAGGAGGCAGGGTGAAAATTTCCCCCAAGGCCACCTAACTTATAGCCAGCAGGACCAACGGGACCATGGCCTGTGGGTCCTGCTGGTAGATGGCCATGGCCGGTTGGTCCTGCTGGGAGATGGCAATGGCCTGTGGGTCCTGCTGACCATGGCCTGTGGGTCCTGCTGGTCATGGCCGGTTGGTCCTGCTGGGAGATGGCCATGGCCTGTGGGACCTGCTGGGAGATGGCCATGGCCTGTGGGTCCTGCTAGGAGATGGCCAAGGCCTGTGGGTCCTGCTGGGAGATGGCCTGTGGGTCCTGCTGGCCATGGCCTGTGGGTCCTGCTGGCCATGGCCTGTGGGTCCTGATGGCCATGGCCTGTGGGACCTGCTGGGACATGGCCATGACCTGTGGGTCCTGCTAGGAGATGGCCAAGGCCTGTGGGTCCTGCTGGGAGATGGCCTGTGGGTCCTGCTGGCCATGGGACGCACATGACTGGCTCAGGCTGGACGCTGGCTGCCTGCAACTTGAATTTGTCATCACCCTCCAAAAGGCCATGCAAGGACCTGCTGAGCTGCTATCAGCATAGCTGAGGTGAGAGACCCTGACACCCCCAGCTGACCCCCACATCCCATCTCTCCACCCATAATCTCATAATAGGAAGGAATTAGCACTCAACCCTGTCTGGCTATAAGGTCCTGTGCTGACCATGGCCTGTTGGTCCTGCAGGCCATGGCCTGTTGGTTCTGTTGGTCATGGCCTGTGGGTCCTGCTGGCCATAACCTGTGGGTTCTGCTGAGAGCTGGCCATGGCCTGTGTGTCCTGCTGGGAGATGGCCATGGCCTATGGGTCCTGCTGGGAGATGGCCCTGGCCTGTGGGTTCTGCTGGCCATGGCTTGTTGGTCCTGCTTGACATGGTCTGTTGGTCCTGCTGGGAGATTGCCATTGCCTGTTGGTCCTGCTGGGAGCTGGCCTGTTGGTCCTGCTGGGAGCTGGCCAAGGCCTGTTGGTCCTGCTGGCAGATGGCCATGGCCTGTGGATCTTGCTGGCCATGGCCTGTTGGTCTTGCTGGGAGATGGCCATGGCCTGTGGGTCCTGCTAGGAGATGGCCATGGTCTGTGGGTCCTGCTGGGAGATGGACATGGCCTGTGGGTCCTGCTGGGAATGGCCTGTGGGTCCTGCCCCTTCAATCACAAGTGTAGATGAAAGAAAAGATAAAAGAAAGTATCTCACCGAGTGTCTGTAAATCTGACTATTTGGCTGTGAGAAGGAAACAATCTGGCAGCTATGGATCGCTTTTACAAACCATGTCGCCAAAAAACTTTTTGTCCCCATATGTGATGAAAAAAAAGTAAAAAAAAAATAAAAGTAAAAAATGTAAGTTACACCCAAGCATTTAAAATCCCTCCCCTGAAAAATGTTTAAGCCGTACCCCCACATATATGCAAATGCATGTGTCAGGCGTGCCAAATGTCACAAATCACTGCACACGCCAGAGTGAGATCTGGCCCATTATTTATGGTTAACTCTAAACTGATGACCTGTAGGGGCTTTTAAAGTGTGATCTATGGAAAATATAGGATACCAAAGTTTATCACTATTTAACAGGTGTATGAAATTTTAAGCCTCTGATGTGGATGGATGGGTGGATTGAAATGCATTAGGTACGGAGACTTCCAGTGACACCATTTCTTGGATTTTGGAATGCAAACTTCAGATTGCACAGCGTTTTATATGCTTGTCATGAAAGACCGACATGTGAGTGGATATTATTTTGTAATACAACCCTTTTAACCACTTATCTACCCGGCACTATCACCCCCTTCCTGCCCAAGCTATTTTTCAGCTTTCAGCGCTGTCACACTTTGAATGACAATTGTGCGGTCATGCTACACTGTAACCATGTGAAATTTTTTATCATTCTTCACACAAATAGAGCTTTCTTTTGGTGGTATTTAATCACTGCTGGGATTTTTATTTTTTTCCTAATTTTTTTTTTAAAAAAGACCAAAAATTTGGAAAAACTACGTTTTTCTTAGTTTCTGTCAGTAGATTTTGTAAATAAGTAATTTTTCTCCTTCACTGATGTGTGCTGATTAGAGATGGCCGGAAGTTTGCGAACCGCAAAGTTTGCGGCGGGCCCCATTGACTTCAACTTTGAAAACCTACAGATCATATTTCCAGCCACAAAATAATTACTAGCTGTGCTCACATAGTCTCACCACATGGCCACTGACATAACACATGTATGAAGTGAATCTGGCATCGACAACTACAAGCATTTTTTTTTTATATGTGAAATTTTGACAATTCAGGACTCAGGAGCGCATGAAGGCAATGGAGGAGAGGAAAGGTCAGGGTAGGCTATGAAGAGGGTGTAGAAGATGATCACCAGCACCGTGATATAGAGCACTGACACCAGCACCGTGATATAGAACACTGACACCAGCACTGTGATAGAGTGCACTGACACCAGCACAGTGATATAGAGCACTGACACCAGCACTGTGATATAGAACACTGACACCAGCACTGTGATAGAGTGCACTGACACCAGCACTGTGATATAGAACACTGACACCAGCACCGTGATAGAGTGCACTGACACCAGCACCGTGATATAGAGCACTGACACCAGCACAGTGATATAGAACACTGACACCAGCACCGTGATAGAGTGCACTGACACCAGCACCGTGATATAGAGCACTGACACCAGCACAGTGATATAGAGCACTGACACCAGCACAGTGATATAGAGCACTGACACCAACACCGTGATATAGAACACTGACACCAGCACCGTGATATAGAGCACTGACACCAGCACTGTGATATAGAACACTGACACCAGCACCGTGATAGAGTGCACTGACACCAGCACCGTGATAGAGTGCACTGACACCAGCACCGTGATAGAGTGCACTGAAACCAGCACCGTGATAGAGTGCACTGACACCAGCACCTTGATATAGAGCACTGACACCAGCACTGTGATATAGAGCACTGTCACCAGCACAGTGATATAGAGCACTGACACCAGCACTGTGATATAGAGCACTGACACCAGCACCGTGATATAGAGCACCAGCGCCCTATATATTGTACAGCTATACCAATCCTTACAAGGACCTTTGTGAACCGAGTAGCTAGTGATGTGCAGACTGTACCTCAGTCCCTACACTGATAAAGGACTGCTGCAGAATAGGGCAGCAGTAGTGCACCAGCACCCTATATATTGTACAGCTATACCAGTCCTTACAAAGACCTTTGTGAACCAAGTAGCTAGTGATGTGCAGACTGTACCTCAGTCCCTACACTGATAAAGGACTGCTGCAGAATAGGGCAGCAGCAGTGCACCAGCACCCTATATATTGTACAGCTATACCAGTCCTTACAAGGACCTTTGTGAACCGAGTAGCTAGTGATGTGCAGACTGTACCTCAGTCCCTACACTGATAAAGGACTGCTGCAGAATAGGGTGCAGAATAGGGCAGCAGTCAAGTATAATATTCTTTCTATATTTGGAAGAAAGTATATTATACGTGTACAACCCTATATACTGTACTACACCTATACCATACAAAGGACCTTTGTGGACCTAATAGTAACAGCTAGTGATTAAACTGACTGTCCCTGCTGCACACAGCGTCCTGTCCCTCTCTGCACTGACAAAAGACAGGCTGCTGCAACAATCACTAGCACAGCAGTGCATTCAACCCTATATCCTGTACTACACCTAACACCTATACCATGATACCAGTCCTTAAAAGGACTTTTGTGGACCTAATAGCTAGCGATTTGTGTCACTGCAGTCTCTCGCTGCTCCACACAGCAGCTTCTCCCTATAGTGACACAAGAAAGAATGTAAAATGGCCGCCAGATCAGGTCTATTTATAAGTTAGGGAGAATGTCCAATTGTCCATGTGTTGAAATGTCTCTATTGGCTGTCCTGTACCCCATGATGGATGTGTCATCATGGGTCAAATTTCTTTCACACTGTAAACACATAAGTCCGCCGGGCGAACAGCGGCAATAGTCCGCCGAACGGGCGAATCGCGAACACGCAAAATTCACCGTGAACCGAACGCTGGGCGAACAGTTCAGCCATCCCTAGTGCTGATGAGGTGGCACTGATGGGCACTAATAGGCTGCACTTATGGGCACTGATGAGGTGGCACTTATGGGCACTGATGAGGCAGCACTTATGGGCACTGATGAGGTGGCACTGATAAGGAGGCACTAATATTCTGCACTTACAGGCACTGATAGGTGGCACTGATGAGCACTGATAGATGGCACTGATGAGTGGCACTGGTGGGCATTGATTGGTGGCACTTGTGGGCACTGATAGGTGGAACTGACAGGCCCTGATAGCTGGCACTGGTGGGCACTGATAGTCGGCATGGATAAGCGGCACTGATGGGAACTGATGGGCATTAATGTGTGGCACTGATGGTCATTGATGGGCTTTACTGATGGGCCTTGATGGACATCACTGATAGGCGGCACTGAAAGTCAGCACTGACTGGCATCACTAAAGGGCACTGATTTCTGGCTGTGGTGGGCACTGATTGATGGCAGTAATGGGCACTGATTGCTGGCACTGGTTGGCACTGGTTGCTGGCACTGGTTAGCACTGGTTGCTGGCACTGGTGGCACTCTAATGTAATCAGGTTACTGATCATCAGCGCCCTGATTACATCTCTCACTCTCCCCTGCGAGAAAATGCCGCTGATCTGCTCTCCTCACAACACACTCTGTCAGTGTGAGGCGAAGACAGCGGAATTACCGGCACTTCCTTGTTTACATGTGACCGGCTGTGATTGGACACAGCCGATCACATAATTAAAGAGCCGCGTAAGCGGCTCTTTACAGAGATTGGGGTCGCACCGTGTTCTAGCAACACGGCGCAACCGTGATCGCCGCGTGCCCCCATGGGCATGCAGGAGTGGCCGTTTGGGTGGCCGTCATATGTCGTCCACCCAGAATGAGAGCCGCATTGTCCTGCCATCATTTGACGGTGGATAGGTGGCAAGTGGTTAAACAATATCACATCATGTATCCTCTATTTCTTATCCTATGAGTACGTCTAACTATTGGGGACATGTGGAAGAGCAGAAAGACACATCTATGAAAGATATATTTCACCAGTACAGGCGATCTTTACATAGAGTGAAAGAGGGTACAAGAGCTTTCATCACCTTTACCATATATTATTGCACGGATTGCACTTTTAAAATAACTTTTTCTGCATGGATAGCACTTTAAAGGAATCATTGCAATATTGAAAAATCACAGCACTATATAAGCTTTTATTGTTATGCTTTGTCATTTGTTATAGCAGACATTGTTGATTATATGGTAGATTTTGTAGACTATTTTTTCTGATTCTATATATTTTACTGAGCAGACAGCGCAGGAACTTCCCATATTAATTTTAAGACTTGACATATTCAGTATCTATGTACCCGGAAAAACCTCATATTTTATATTTTACCAAATATTGTGCAA
Source organism: Lithobates pipiens (assembly GCF_037356315.1). Lineage (NCBI taxonomy): Eukaryota > Metazoa > Chordata > Amphibia > Anura > Ranidae > Lithobates > Lithobates pipiens. Next base: position 228,802,397 of record NW_027507790.1, read on the forward strand.
TGTATTGCCATTATCTGCCTGATAATGAATTCTATGTATGTGCGTATTTTTTCAGAAATATGTTTCATAAATGTTGTGCTAATATAATGCCGTTGAAAAATGTAAAGAAAAACCTTGCGTCAAACAATATTCTAAAAATAAATATTGTGGCGCTAATGATTGGTGACTGGGGGGGGGGGGGCTGTCAGGTAGCTTGTACAGGGCCATATAATTTCTAACAGCAGCCCTGGATATAGTAACAAGAGACATTTGCAACAAGAAATTCTGGCGCTGCAGACACATCACTATAACATCCCTCTGACAGTGTCTTTGGTTCTTGTTATAAATTATCATCATGTATCAAAGGCAGATAACAGTACAGCTCATATAATCTCTTCACTGATCTATTGGAATCCAAAAGGCTAAAAATGGAGCACACAGCCCCATCCCGGGGCACAGAATTGGTTCCATCAGTCAGCTGTGGGCAGTAACTTTTCCCATGTATTGAACAGGATATGTCTGCTATGTGACAGCGCTGACATTGAATCATGACTCAGCTTGTCAGACCCATCAAAATGCAATCTATTAGTTCCATCTGATACCTAAATGGGTCATGGCAATCCTGATGTCATGCCCTGCAAGGACACACACTGGATTCCAAATACTACAATAAATCTTCTTTACATAAAAAGCAGCACAGTCCATAATGAAAAAAAATAAAAGTTTGTCTTCTTTGTTTTATCCGCATATTAGATTCAATTCACAAAGCTTTAAAGTGGAAATAAAATCAACAAATTAAAATTTGTGAGCAGGCAGGCTGTTTATTGCAGAAGAAGCATGCTATGTCTTTGCTGCAATAAAACAAACTTACCTGTCTGTTCCCAATCCTATTTAGAATGCACACTCAGCTACATATGTGAAGCTCGGGGTATATTCTTGACCCACCCCAGCACTGGATTGAATGAACTCCCAATGCACATCATTTTCTAGCTGGCCATTTAAGGCTATGCTCACACTGGCATTAAAATCTCCCCTTAAATGCCTATACAAATGATACAATGGACAGCTGTTATGTACCTGATGGAGATCAAGCTGTAGAGAGGGCTTCTCTTGCACCTCCTGTCCAACGCCCCTGATAGAGATGACAGGGAGTTGAAGGACACAGAGTGGCACAAGGGCCGGTTTAGCAGGTGACACAAGCTGAGGGTTGACAGGAACCCGATGGACAGGTACTGGAACACCGTGTCACTGGATCAGCAGGCAGAAGTGTTGCCGGAACATAAGCCAGTGGGTCATAAACAGCTGGGCAGAGCAGGTACAGGAACAGGAGGCTGCAGAGGAGACAGGATACAGGCTGGGTTCAGTACATAATCGGGCAGCGAGGTACAGGAGCATGAGACAGACGCAAAATCAAACACAAGCTGAGGTCACAGGTAAGCAGGCGGAAGTCCAAAGGCAGGTACAGGCGAAGCCGTGTCAAACACAGGTAACTGGAACAGATCAAAGCACAGGTTAACAGGAATAAGCTGAAAGACCACTCAGCAATGTGTGTGTGTCATTGCTTGGTTTAAATGACTTTCGCCAGTGCGTGCACATGGTTGCGTGCGCACGCCTGTATGCGCTCGTGCATACACCAATACATGCCTCTTCTTGTGCATACCTTGGTATGCCCGCGCCTGCGCACTAATGCATGCTTGTCAACTGGGCTTCTCTTACAACAGCACACAGTGCTGCTCATATTATCAAAACATGAAGCGTTAGCGTCGCTTTGCTTCAAAATAGGAGCCTCATGTTGAGTCAGGTGGCGTTGGAAGCCTTTCAACGCTTCCCATTCAAGTCTATGGTAGCGCTTTGCAGATGCTCTGGGAGACGTTTGCAGTGCAGGTTTGCCATTATGTGGATAGGACTGACACATTTAATGATGCATCAGGTGAACAAAGTTTTCAAATAAAGGACCTCATAAACTGTGCCACTATCAAAGTCATCTACATGTTGACTTGTCCCTGTAACAAGTTCCATATAGGGAAAACAAAATGCCAGCTTAGGATACGCATAGGTGAACATATGCATGAAATCAGTGAAAAAAAAAAAGACAAACCTCTAGCAAGACATTTTGCCCAATTTCATGAAGGCAGCTTGGAAGGCATGGAGGTTAAGGGCATCTATTCAATGAAGTTGTCCCCAAGAAGAGGTGATTTCAATCTGATACTACTACAGAAAGAAAAGTGGTGGATATACAGATTGAGATCACTCATGCCAAAAGGTCTTAATACTGAACTACATTTGCAGATTTTCTTGGAAAAATAACTTCCCTCCCATCACCCACCTCCCAATAGTAGCCTTCTTGGCAGTTCCCAATAATAGGGGTTTTCATATACTATTAGTGCTCTACTCATCAACATAAACACATATACATGGCCAATGTAGATGCTATATACATTACTCTCCTTGCCGGACTATGTATATCTATGCATACAACTTCTGGCTGTATGTGTGGTCACTGTTCAGTGTGTATTGTATTCTGTTTGTTCTATGTGTTTCTCAACTTCACCTGGCTCTTTCCCTTATAGCTGCATCTGTCCATCTGTCTGCAAAGATATAACCAGCATATAGTGGTTGGATATGATCTCTTTAATGAATCTATTCTATATATGGCTCTGTGAACAGAATGTTAGAAACTGCCTTGACATGTCTTTGGAGCCAATACAATATCTAAATCATCTTTGAAGCCATTACACTCAGAACTCGGAACGAAAATGAAATATGAAGTTTATCATCATAACTGTTAACATTTCCTTTATGTCAGGAACTTACCAGCAATAGACAGGCACAGCTGCGTTCACACAGGCGTCGACGCGTGTTCCCTGCGCGTTCGCGTACGCGTTCGCGTGCGCGTTCGTTTACACGTTAGTATGTATCGTCGTGTGTGCCGTTCGTGTGCGCGCTCGTTCGCGTGGTCGTGAGTGGTGTTCGTGCGCTACTTCCCGCCACTGAACGTTTAAAGGTTCCTCAAGCGCGCTGGTGCGGCGCTGTTTCGTCTCAGCTCCTGTGTGCCTGAATACCTGATTCTGAACCTGATTACCTGCTACCGTTACCGACCCGGCCTGTTTGACTTCTCTGCCTTCTCCGAACCCGACACGGCTTGCCTGACCTCGCTACCTCTCCTGCCTACGATTCCGTTGCCGACCTCTGCCAGTTTTACCGACACTTCTTGCCTCCTGTTGCCACCTGCCTACTTACCTTGACCCGGACCGTCTGACTCTGCTCCAGCCTTCTGCCTGTTCAGTGATCGGCTTCCGAAGCTACTGTCTGCATTTCTCAGCCTTCCAGCAACCTCCAGTCGCTCAGCCTTTCCAGAGGATCCTCTGCTCTACTACCAGCTCCAGCGGTCCTATCCAGCAGGCACTCCTACCCACTGTGCTCTCGAGACCGCTGTCTCCATTCCAGCGGCTCCTGAACCAGCGTTGTAAGAGAGGTCTCCTCCTACAAGTCGGGCTTCCACACCTGGACCCTAACAGTACGAAACAGCCATGACTGAGCCCGCAGGAGAGACCTCTCCCATGAAGGAGATCTGCACGCATCTGTCGGCCCTTACCCAAGCTGTAAAATCACTGCAGGATGGCTATGCCAGACTTGAAGGACAGGTCCAGAACCTTACTGATACCGGTCACGCGGCTCCTGCTCCTTCCTCCCCACCAGTACAGCCTGCCGCCTCACCATCTGTTGTCATGCTTCCACCTGAACCAAGGGTACCCATCCCAGAGAGGTTCTCTGGGGATCGAACCAAATTTCGGGCCTTTCGGAACGCTTGTCAACTGTATTTCGCCCTACAACCATGGACTTTTTCCCTAGAAATTACTAAAGTAGGGTTTGTAATCTCCCTCCTGCAAGGAGAACCCCAGACCTGGGCCCACCGCTTACTTGAAGGAGATTCAGTCTCGACCTTCTCTCTGCAGTCCTTTTTCGAGGCCATGGCCCAGCTTTACGAGGATCCCCAAAGGACTGCCACGGCTGAGTCTGCCCTGTTTGCGCTCCAGCAGGGCCGCAGACCGGCCGAGGATTACGTTATGGACTTTCGACGCTGGAGCGCAGACACGGAATGGAATGATGCAGCTTTGAGACATCAATTTCGCATGGGGTTATCCGAGGGGCTTAAAGATGAACTTGCTCGAGTTGGCATACCAGAAACTCTGGAGGCCCTGATCTCCTTGGCAATCCAGATTGACCGTCGTCTCCGGGAGCGAAGATCAGAGCGCTCCGCTCAGCAAGGCCGCCCAGTTTGGATGACAGCAAAGGCCCCAATGCCTGCTTCCCGTTATGTGCCTCCGACCAGCTCCATTCCGCCTTGTACGACTCCTGACACCTCTGAGCCCATGCAATTGGGACTAATGCGCCCTGCTTTACTCCCGGAGGAACGCGCACGTCGTCGGCAGCAGAATCTCTGCCTCTACTGTGGTGGTTCGGGCCACTATGTCTTCAACTGCCCTGTCAAGACAAGTAAGTGTCTATCTCCTGCTTCTGCCAGTCTCTCTGCATTGTCTGCCAATTCAACCCACCTTGCTGTTCCTCTTTTACTACAGCTCCAAGGAAGGACGGTGACAGTCAACGCTATCATTGACTCCGGGGCGTGCAGCTGCTTTATTGATTCCACCTTTGCTGGCCAACAGGGCATCCCGTTACGAGGCAAGGCTCATGAACTCTCAGTTTTCCTGGCCGATGGGTCCAGCATCAGTTCTGGGAAGGTAATCCAAGAGACTCTTCCCCTGCCTGTCACCATCTCCTCTCTGCACAAGGAATTCCTGACCCTTGATGTGATCTCTTCTCCAATGTTCCCGATCATTCTGGGCATACCTTGGCTCCAAGCCCATAACCCCTACATCAATTAGGTTACTAGAGAAGTCACGTTTCCTTCTTCCTATTGTTTGAATCACTGTCTAACAGACTCCACCAAACCTTCTGCCACCCTTTTATGTGTAGACTCTGACCAAGATCTACTTCGGACTGTACCCAAGCATTACCACGACTTTATTGATGTTTTCAGTAAGAAGGGAGCAGACACTCTACCTCCTCACCGCCCCTATGATTGTCCGATTGAACTACTCCCTGGGGCCGAGATCCCTTTCGGACGCATTTTCCCTCTATCAGAAAAGGAGCAGGGGGCACTTAAGACCTACTTGGACGAGAACCTAGAGAAGGGGTTCATTCGCCCTTCAACTTCCCCAGCAGGAGCTGGAATCTTTTTCATCACCAAGAAGGATCAGACCCTCCGACCATGTGTGGACTATAGGGAGTTAAACAAGATTACGGTTAAGAACCGCTACCCCTTACCCTTGATACCCGAACTCTTTCAGAGACTGAGGTCCGCTATCATATTCACCAAGCTTGATCTAAGAGGAGCCTATAACCTAGTTCGCATTCAGGCCGGGCACGAATGGAAGACAGCCTTCCGGACCCGATTTGGGCATTATGAATACCTAGTAATGCCCTTCGGGCTCTGCAACGCCCCGGCCACGTTCCAACACCTAATTAATGACGTATTCAGGGATTTCCTTGATGTATTTGTGATTGTCTACCTGGACGACATCTTAATATTTTCCAGCTCCCTCGATCAGCATCGGGAACATGTCCGCAAGGTCCTAAACCGTCTTCGCCAACATCGACTCTACGCAAAGGCTGAGAAATGCGAATTCGAATTACAGAGCATCCGATTCCTGGGACTAGTGATCTCCCCAACGGGCATCAAGATGGATCCCCAGAAAGTGTCTGCTGTGCTAGACTGGCCAGCGCCTCCGGATAAGAAGGGCATACAACGCTTCATCGGCTTTGCAAATTTCTATAGAAAATTCATAAGAGGCTTTTCAGCTATAATTGCGCCCATCACGCAACTGACCAAACAGAACTCTCGCTTCTGCTGGACTCAGGAGGCCCAGAGTGCCTTTGAAGAACTTAAAGGACTTTTCACGTCTGCCCCAATTCTCAGTCACCCGGACCCGTCTCTACCCTTCATCCTCGAAGTAGACGCTTCTGAAGTGGCTATAGGAGCGGTCATTTCCCAACGTCGAGGCAACAAGGACCTAATGCACCCTGTGGGGTTCTTCTCCAGGAAAATTTCTTCCGCAGAGAGAAATTACGACGTGGGCGACCGAGAATTGCTTGCTATTAAAGCTGCCTTGGAGGAATGGAGATATCTGTTGGAGGGCGCTGCTCACCCGGTACTAATATATACAGATCACAAGAACTTAGAGTACCTAAGGTCTGCCAAGCGACTAAGACCCCGACAAGCCCGCTGGGCCTTGTTCTTCTCACGTTTCTCCTTTCATATCACGTACCGGCCCGGATCGAAGAACGTGAAACCAGATGCGCTGTCACGAATGTATGACAACCCCAAAGACTCATCTGTCCCTGATACAATCCTGCCTGCCGGAAATTTTTTACTTTTACAGTCAGACCTACTTTCCCTGATCAAGGAAGCATCCTCTGACTCCTCAAAACCCCCCGGAATCACCCTAGTGTCCAGAGACGGCCTGTTCTGGAGGGGAAGTCAAGTTTTCGTTCCCAAAGATGTCCGAGTCAAAGTGTTGTCCCTTCTTCATGACCACCCGCTGGCAGGCCACTTTGGGGTCCGTAAGACCCTTGAGCTCGTGCGACGCACGTTCTGGTGGCCCAATCTGAAGGACTTTTGCGAAAAGTACGTCAGCTCCTGTCCCGTTTGCATTCAGAACAAGACACCAAGGAATCAGGCTTGGGGACTGCTAAAACCCTTACCCGTGCCCGACAGACCCTGGAAAATGATTAGCATGGACTTCATTGTCGAGCTCCCATGTTCTGAGGGGTGCTCGACTATCTTTGTGGTGGTAGACCGGCTATCCAAAATGGCCCATTTCTTACCCCTAAAAGGGACCCCATCTGCCGTGGAGACTGCCCACGTATTCATTAAGGAGATTGTGAGGCTACACGGAATTCCAGCAAATATAGTCTCCGACAGAGGAGTGCAGTTCACCTCACGTTTCTGGAGGGCCCTGTGTGAAATCCTGAAAATTGAGCTGGCCCTGTCCTCGGCCTATCATCCCCAAACTAATGGGCAGACAGAAAGGACCAACCAGACTCTTGAGCAGTATATTAGGTGCTTCACATCATTCGTGCAGAATGATTGGGTGCCCCTGCTGCCTTTGGCAGAATTTGCCTATAACAATGCTTGTCATTCGGCCACCGGTCAATCCCCTTTTTTCGCCAATTATGGCTTTCATTTAACCTTTTTGCCTGACTTTCTTTCAGAAACCTCAGTTCCAGCGGTCCAGGAGACAGTGGACTTCCTCAGCCACAATAACCGGGTGTTGCAGGAGGCAGTGGCCAAGGCCCAGGCAGACGGTAAGAGAGCCTTTGACCGGAAAAGAAGAGGGGAACTGACCCTACAACCGGGCGACCAGGTATGGCTTTCTACCAATAACATTAAAATGGCTTGTCCTTCCAGGAAGCTTGCACCTAAATTTATGGGACCTTTCCCGGTGAAGAGGAAAATTAATGAGGTCTCCTATGAGTTAACCCTGCCCGAGTCGCTTAGAATTCACCCTGTGTTTCACGTGTCACTGCTGAAGCCTGCCGTCCCTGATCCTTTTCCTGATAGAGGAACTAGACCTCCAGAGCCCATCCTAGTGGATGGAAATGAGGAATACGAGGTAGAGGCCATCCTCGACTGCAGAAGAAGACAGGGACGTATTCAGTTTTTGATCAAATGGAAGGGGTTTGGGCCGGAGAACAATTCCTGGGAGCCGGATAGCAATATCCATGCCAAGCGATTAATTCGTGCATACCTGTCTGCCCATCCAGAAAAGAGGAACTGCCCCTTGGGAGGGGGCAATGTCAGGAACTTACCAGCAATAGACAGGCACAGCTGCGTTCACACAGGCGTCGACGCGTGTTCCCTGCGCGTTCGCGTACGCGTTCGCGTGCGCGTTCGTTTACACGTTAGTATGTATCGTCGTGTGTGCCGTTCGTGTGCGCGCTCGTTCGCGTGGTCGTGAGTGGCGTTCGTGCGCTACTTCCCGCCACTGAACGTTTAAAGGTTCCTCAAGCGCGCTGGTGCGGCGCTGTTTCGTCTCAGCTCCTGTGTGCCTGAATACCTGATTCTGAACCTGATTACCTGCTACCGTTACCGACCCGGCCTGTTTGACTTCTCTGCCTTCTCCGAACCCGACCCGGCTTGCCTGACCTCGCTACCTCTCCTGCCTACGATTCCGTTGCCGACCTCTGCCAGTTTTACCGACACTTCTTGCCTCCTGTTGCCACCTGCCTACTTACCTTGACCCGGACCGTCTGACTCTGCTCCAGCCTTCTGCCTGTTCAGTGATCGGCTTCCGAAGCTACTGTCTGCATTTCTCAGCCTTCCAGCAACCTCCAGTCGCTCAGCCTTTCCAGAGGATCCTCTGCTCTACTACCAGCTCCAGCGGTCCTATCCAGCAGGCACTCCTACCCACTGTGCTCTCGAGACCGCTGTCTCCATTCCAGCGGCTCCTGAACCAGCGTTGTAAGAGAGGTCTCCTCCTACAAGTCGGGCTTCCACACCTGGACCCTAACACTTTAACATGATCACAGTACGATATAACACAGCAGGCTCCTTTTAAATTAATTGCATAGAGGTGGCTCTATCAAAGTTGAAGATACATTGAAAAGGAGCCCTGGGATATCCACCTGATGTCCAGAAGAAGCTACGCAACCGCACAGCGAAATGTGTTGACATCATAACCGCCCTGATGCCACATCTTCATCCCCTATAGTCTTGGCAAGCACACGAGTGGATTCCGCTGATCTTGAGTGGGATCTTTTGAGTCTCCCTGGCCGCTGGCTTGACTAGCTTAAATGCGTAGTGCCAGGATGCTCTAGTGATCGCTACTGACCAAACTTACCAAGCCTTACATCCCACTGAAGTGCCTTGACTGCAAAGTCCCAGGTGGGACTGGCATGGAAGTAAGATATATTCCTTGGGAAAATGTTGGCTGATGGACATGGACTGAGGACTGAGGATCCAAGGGGAACGGTAAAGTACCATGTAAATATGGATGAATCCATCTGAGATTATGTCTAACCTGAGGTGTTCTTTTCACAAACAGTCCTTGTGACAAACGCGGGTGTCCGATCCCTGCCCTCCTCACTAACCCACGATGAAGGACCGGCCAACCTCACACCACGCTGTCACTTATGTAACAATGCCACTTTCAGCTGCGCCCAACACAAAGATTTTCCAGCTTGCGGGACCACAATCTGGGTGACAGCAGCCTGAGAGCTATTGTCACTGAGCTAATTATGCAATTAACCCTTTGCCACCACCCCCATTTTAAAAGAACGGACTGGGGAAGACTCATTATTTTAGCAATACCAATTATAATTTTAGAATACGTGTCTGCAACACACACTGCCACCACCGATAGGTCTGCTCAGAGGCCTTACTCTACAACAGTAGCGCTCTTTAAGAGGCAGATTCATTTATAGCTTGCATTAAGAGCTTTAACGACAAGGTTAACACTTTTCAACATAAGGGTTTCTTATGAAAAAGTAAAAGTTGGTGCAAATAAAACATTTACAGAAAAAAGATGTTTTAAAGAGATAAAGATAATATACAGCCACAAAGAAATGAGGTAGAATTGGGGAATACTTACAATTAATGTCCGAGGGTTGACCAGAGTTTAATTGATGAGCTGGGTAATCGGTTCTCAAACTTGGCAGATGTTCCTGCTTGGATGGTAAAAGGAGAACTGACCATTGTCTTGGCTTCTCCTCTTTTATGTCAGATCAAAGGGGTGTTGACAGCGACCAATTGTCTGGTCATCTTGTTTAGAAGGTTGATTGAGAGGTGTCTACACACATGACTGTCATGGTTATGCAATAATGTGTGTCTTTGTCAGCTTACCTCTCTTCAATGTGTTCACCTTTAGAGGCCAGCCACCCTCATCTGACTGCTTATATAATCTTCCCCGAGTATAGCTCCACCTCAGCTCCTAATTAGGAACACTATATTACCTGTGCATTGCAAGCCAACCTTGCTGATCAACCATTGTGTATTCACTGTTTGTTGGGGCTTCCTCTTTCCTGCTTGCCGTGTGCTCTACGTTTGTCCCTGTTACTGACCTTGGCGTGTTCTTGATTATTCCTGCCTGTTTGTGATCCTAACCTTTTGACATGTCCCCGACACATTTTTTTTTTCTTTGGCATGTACTCTGTTCCTGTCTGCTAGTCTCCCTGACCTCTGCCTTATCCCTTTACTATCCTTGTTGTTCCAGCCTACTGCTTCCTTCTCTTGTAGTCTACCGTGAGCGTGAGCTGTGAGACGCTAGGGGCCATGACCTGGATCCAGACTGCAGTGCAGTCCATCTTCACCACTAGAGGCTCTGGCGAACACCTGCTGGCTCTTAGACTCCGCGCCCTGAGGAATCTATGCTCTAGCTCCCACTGGGATCTGTGTTTGTGATCCAGTAGACCTGCTTCCTAAACCTCCCTGGGTTTAATCTGCAGCAGTCAGTCCTAGGGTCCTCTATCTTAGCGTGTGCACTCCTGACTCCTACACCTGGTCTCAGGTGACCTGACAATGACTATCTCCCAGGTACACTTTGTGATACATATTCATATCTCTGCATCTATAGTGTTTACAGACAGCTAATATCCATATTATTGTTCAGCGTGATATTTCCTTTAAAACAGATATAAACATGCCATGTCTCCAATGTCTAGTTTACCTAGGAGGAATAAGGGGTACCAGTGGTTTTCCATATGCCCTGACATAGAGGTATCTGGACTTGAAATGTTACAAATTATCTGAGGAAACGAAATATATGTCCATATTATAGCTGTGCTATTATTACTTTGGAAGTTTTGAAACATGCTGACATTTCATACTTCTTCCACTGTTTAAGCTTTGTATGCACTAAAGTATTTTTACGACCGGTGTCTGCTGGTTCTCTGAATGGAGAGGGTGACAGTTTTACGATAAGCCTGGACATCCTGCCAGGCCGACATTAGCTGTTTTTACAGACCTAGCCTGGTTTTGCTTTCTCTGATGTGATAACAAGTCGTTTGAAGTCTAAAATTATGAATTCCTGAACACCAGGGAGGAGGGAGGAAGTTCAGATTTTTTCTGTAATGTTAAACTGTTAACCAAGCTGTCATAGCTGCCCTAAGGTTCCCAAACAACATGGCCACTAGCTACAGCTTTTGTGTATCCAGTATGTGATATTGTTACAGTTCCCACACTCAGTCCCTCTGATTCCCACACCATCCCCCCTCCTTCTCCTTTTGGTTGATCCGCAGTACTTAAATCCATTGATGACTGATATATATGCATGATTTTCATAGCAGCCGTGGCTTCAGAGACCCTCTGCCCCATGGGTGCCACCCTCTGAAGAACCACAGACAGTTATCCTCAGGTTTCTCATCTCAGCCAAAGAGGAGGTCTGACATTATGTCCCCAGAACTCAAATAACGCACTCAGGGTCAATTATGTCCTCACCAGTCTATGACTAACTTAGTGCCAGGAAATCAGGATTTCAGTATCCACAACAGGGGAACTGATTTGTGCATCTGGCGTCCCGTGTCTGCCGGCCACCAGCAATTGCTCCTCAGAGAGGCAGAATGGGGATCTGCTAATGTAAACAAAGCAGATTCCATTCTGACAGGAGAGTACAGTGAGATTGTCTGTTCCTAGTGATCAGGAACATCGATGTCTCTCTGTACTCCCAGTCAGTCCAATCCCCCCCCCCCGCCCCAGTTATAAACACCTCCCTAGGGCACACTTAACACCTTGATTTCCCCCTAGTGTTAACTCCTTCCCTGCAAGCATCATTTATGCAGTGATCAGTGGATATTTGTGGCTCTGATCAGTGTAATAATGTCACTGGTCCCAATAAAGTTTCAAAAGTGTCTGATCTGTCTGCCGCAATGTCACAGTCCTTCTAAAAATTGCTGATCACCACCATTACTAGTAAAATAATAATAATAATAATAATAAAAATGGCATAAATCTATCCCATAGTTTGTAGACGCTATAACTTTTGTTCAAACCATCAATATATGCTTATTGTGATTTTTTCTTCTCAAAAATATATAGCAGAATACAAATTGACCGAAACTATTACATACATTTTTTTTTTTTTGGATATGTATTATAGCAGAAAGCAAAAAATATATATTATTATTTTTTTTTTCAAAATGTTTTAGTCTTTTTGTGTTTATAGTGCAAAAAATAGAAACCGGGGAGGTGATCAAATACCACCAAAAGAAAGCTCTATTTGTGGGAAAAATCGATTTTATGTGGGTACAGCGTCCCACGCCCGCACAATTGTCGGGTAAAGTAATGCAGTGCTATATTGCAAAAAATGGCCTGGTCATGAAGGGGGTAAAACCTTCTGGCCCTTAAGTGCTTAAAAATCACCCTCTGAAGTGTATCCAGAGCCAAAACATTTTTCTTCTCTTTCTCCACCTTTTCCAATGACAACTTTAGGAGCTCATTCACACTACAGTATATGCCCCCCCCCCCCCCCCCCCAAAAAAAAAAAAATAGAGCACCAGCCCATGGGACACATACCCCACCAAGCCCCCTTTAAGGAGAAAAAAAAATATTAATTAAACCCACATGTGATCAAAACTAAAACTAAAATAAAGCCCACAAGTACTTTATATTACTGCTAATATTCCTTTATACTGGCTTTTGAATTTTACAAAAGCAACTTAGAAAATGGATAAAAGGTTTAGCACTGGGAAACAATTTTTGAAAGATAAACAAATTGAATTTTATATGCAACTAAATCTAAAAAAAATCAACACAAAATCAGTCAAAATTAGGGACATACAGTGGTGTGAAAAAGTGTTTGCCCCCTTCCTCATTTCCTGTTCCTTTGCATGTTTGTCACACTTAAGTGTTTCGGAACATCAAACCAATTTAAACAATAGTCAAGGACAACACAAGTAAACACAAAATGCAATTTTTAAATTAAGGTGTTTATTATTAAAGGTGAAAAAAAATCCAAACCATCATGGCCCTGTGTGAAAAAGTGATTGCCCCCCTTGTTAAAACATACTATAACTGTGGTTGTCCACACCTGAGTTCAATTTCTCTAGCCACACCCAGGCCTGATTATTGCCACACCTGTTCACAATCAAGGCATCACTTAAATAGGAGCTGCTTGACACAGTAAGGTCCACCAGAAGATCCTTAAAAGCTACACATCATGCCGAGACCCAAAGAAATTCAGGAACAATTGAGAAAGAAAGTAATTGAGATCTATCAGTCTGGAAAGGGTTATAAAGCCATTTCCAAAGCTTTGGGAATCCAGAGAACCACAGTGAGAGCCATTATCCACAAATGGCGAAGACATGGAACAGTGGTGAACCTTCCCAGGAGTGGCCGGCCGCCCAAAATTACCCCAAGAGCGCAGCGACGACTCATCCAAGAGGTCACAAAAGACCCCACAACAACGTCCAAGGAACTGCAGGCCTCACTTGCCTCAGTTAAGGTCAGCGTTCATGCCTCCACCATCAGGAAAAGACTGGGCAAAAATGGCCTGCATGGCAGAGTTCCAAGGAGAAAACCAATGCTGAGCAAAAAGAACATCAAAGCTCGTCTCAATTTCTCCACAACACATCTTGATGATCCCCAAGACTTTTGGGACAACATTCTGTGGACCGATGAGACAAAAGTGGAACTCTTTGGAAGGTGTGTGTCCAAGTATATCTGGCGTAGAAGGAACACTGCATTTCATAAAAAGAACATTATACCAAAAGTAAAATATGGTGGTCCTATTGAGATGTTGTGGTATGACCTTAAAAAGGCCGTTCATGCTCGAAAACCCTCTAATGTAACTGAATTAGGACAATTCTGCAAAGATGAGTGGGCCAAAATTCCTCCAGGACGCTGTAAAAGCCTCATTGCACGTTATCGCAAACGCTTAGTTGCAGTTGTTGCTGCTAAGGGTGGCCCAACCAGTTATTAGGTTTAGGGGGCAATCACTTTTTCACACAGGGCCATGATGGTTTGGATTTTTTTTCACCTTTAATAATAAACACCTTCATTTACAAATTGCATTTTGTGTTTACTTGTGTTGTCCTTGACTATTGTTTAAATTGGTTTGATGTTCCGAAACACTTAAGTGTGACAAACATGCAAAGGAACAGGAAATGAGGAAGGGGGCAAACACTTTTTCACACCACTGTATGAGGAGGAAAGAGGGACAGAGAGACTTTGTTCCAAATCAGGGACAGTCCCCCGAAATCCAGAACAGTGAGGAGCTATGGCAAAACAGAGACTAGACCAGAAACGGCCAGTTAATGGGCCCTAAAGGTTTGAATTTCTCATCACTTTATATCCCAGTGACAATAGTCACAAAGACAAATAGAGAGAAGAGCAGAGACACGACAGGGGTTCTAACCCTTGACAACTATTTGGCTTTAAATACACTGTCCATCTAGTCCGAGCCATCATGAGCTTTATGTTCCAGGTTTACATTTGACAGCACAGTGCCCTTCATTCCTTCATTCATTTTACAGCCTGATTCATCAGACTACCAAGTCAATGTGCAGGATTCATAGCTCAGAATTATGGCCTCTATTATTTTTACAGGCTGAGCCATCAGGCCAACATGTCACTGTTATGGATTCATATTGCCCAGCACCCTTCATTCCAAACCCTGTACTACTATGAAAAACAGCGAAATTATATCAAAGTCAAATAAAGGCTAAAAAATAAAAAAAAAGTATTATTATTATTCAGGATTTATATAGCGTATAACAGTTTACACAGTACTTTACAATATAAAGGGAAACAGTACAGTCACAAAACAATAAAATACAAGAGAATTATGAGGGTCTTGCTCATAAGTGCTAACAAACCAATAGGGTTGGGCAAGTGGTACAAAAGGTAATTACTGTGAGGGATGAGCTGATGAAAGAATTAAAAGTTCAGTTATTAGGTGGAGGCTGGATAGGCTTCCCTTAATAGTTGCGTTTGCATGGATCTCCTAAAGGTGACCAGAGAAAGAGATAGCCAGACAAATTGATGTAGAGAGCTCCAGAGGATGGGAGAGGCTCTGGAGAAGTCATGGAGATGAGCATTGGAAGAGAAGACAAGAGAGCTAGAGAACAGGAGGCCTTTTGGAGGAGCAGAGAGGATGGTTGGGTGATATTTTGAGGCATAAATGGTGATGTAGTTCAGGGCAGGATTTTGAATGGCTTTATGTTATTGTAGTAGAATCTCTGACCTCTTCCAGTCTAATAGGAACCTTCAAGGCCAAAGATAACTGACATCCTTCAATATGTGGTGGGTTGTGGGGCATAGTGGGTGCAAAGGTGATAATAGTCATTGGCGCCAAACACTTCTTGAATGTAAAAGAGGTTTTATTTCTTTGACAGTCCCTTTTTTATATTTTGTAGGGGAAAGAGGGTTAGGCCCAGGACACCCTTAAGTAGTTGCAATTTCAAATGGCAGACTCTAAGACTTCAATAGGAGAACAGTTGAACAGGGAAAAGCCCCAGCAAGGTACCACTTCTCCAGGATTGCTGTCTCCTATGGTAACAGTACTTAAGCAGTTCCTAACTCAAAGTAACAGTTCTCTCAGCTGTACTACAACTTCACCTTGTAGTTCTTCAGCCCCTTGAGCTCCTGGGCTCTCACTGGACCCTCTGATACACTATCTCTGAATCCTGTGAGCTCCTTAAGGATTTTATAGTGGTATCTCCCTCAAGCGTCACCCATGCTTCCCTGCTGGGTCCCTAGTTTGGCACTTCGGATACCTACAAGTTTCCCCCCTGCTGATCAAGTCAGTCCCTAGCTTGAGACACAAGGCTGCTCTGCAAGCGTCACCTCCGCTGGTTGGGTCCCTGACTTGATAACCGCCTGAAGTTTCCGGAATTCCCACCATGCACGTTCGGTAAGAATACTGCTCCGATACTTGCTTCAGTTACTCACTGTAGTCCCTGGTACAGGCAACAACTTCCCTTCTACCTCCGAACCACTGACATATTCTCCAGCCAGCAGATCCGTCACTTTTGGTTGGACTGCAAGCCGTAGTCCCAACCCTGCACTGCCCTCTTACGTCTGATTAGGCCATCAAACAGCCTGGCAGCATGATGCCCCCGGGATAGGCCCAGTCTCTGGCCTAGCAGCCCGGAGCATATGACACACATCCACCCAGACGGTGGTCTGGGTGGCACAAAAGAACCTGGATCACCTGACCTCACCCGAATATATAGGTTCTCCCAGCAGGCCAAGGGATTCAACAAACCCCCTGTCCATTGGCTGAGATACCCCATATACCCATAACCTGGCCATGAGTTGTTCTTCTCAATCTAATACTTCCAAGTACCTGGTCACCTAGTGGTATAAGAGGAAAGTACAACCAGGCTAAACTTAGGGAGAAGTCAATAGATCCCTAGTAATTAACTACAGTAGACACTCCTGACAGGAAATTTGGCGAGGAGCTCCCTAACTAAACCCCAGGGTGCTACATCATTTAAGACCCCATCATTTTGTTAGTATTTTGAACTTATTTCCCTTGGCAATCGGAAGCCAGTGAAGGGATTCGGAGAGAGGGATGGCAGACACTGGTCGTCATGGTAGAAGAGTCTGGCAGCAGCATTCATGATAGACTTGTAGGCAGGTGCAGTCTGTGTTCTCCACTGCAGGTTGCATTCTACTGCAGAGGCAATACAGGTGGGGAAG
Organism: Lithobates pipiens; assembly: GCF_037356315.1. Taxonomy (NCBI): domain Eukaryota; kingdom Metazoa; phylum Chordata; class Amphibia; order Anura; family Ranidae; genus Lithobates; species Lithobates pipiens. Next base: position 228,819,075 of record NW_027507790.1, read on the forward strand.
AAGTTGAGATGAACTCTGTTCCTCTATGATTTCCTTGGTCATGGTTGAGGCAGCCATCCAATTGGAAGCTGACACCCCATGTAACTCTTGCGCCCAACATGGGTCAGGCATTTTTCTATTTAAGACTCTGGCTCCCGAGCTTGGCTCATTTTTGAGAGTGGCTAGTGCAGGGAAAGGAACCCTGTCTGTCAGGTACAGTACTAGAGATAGGTACAGGTTCAAGAGGAGAAGGGACAGTACAGGGAATACGCTTACCTTCCAGGAAGCCTTTCCTTTTGGCTGTGGACAGGCCAGGCTGCAATCCCCACCTCTGTGGCAGACAATGTCGGTGTCTTCCATTCTGCATATTGTGGGTATACCGTTGTCTTAGTTTTAAGTGGCTCCGGTCGGGGGTGCTCCCTGCTGGGCCTTTTATTTTGCCGAACTGTTCTACAATACACTGTTACTGCCAAAATTGCACTCTGTGTGTTTCCTGCCAATTGCACAATGTTGCACCTAAACCACACTTGGTGGCAGTCAGCAGGATATGCCTCTCTTTGCAGCAAGTGCGGAAAAGGTAGTGGAGACCACTATGACACTATAAGGAGCGAACTTGGCCCTGGTGCCTATGTTTAATGGGTCGAATCATCTCTCTATGGGAGGAGAACCTGGAGAGGGCCACATGCCTGTATCAGGTCCCTGCCCCAGCTGATTGTGGAGCTGTCAATTAACTCCTTGGAGGATGATGCCCGTCAGGTGGTGATATAGCTACCAGCGGTTTCCCGGGCCAGCCTAGAACAGATTGTGGCATGCCTGGAAGGCCTATTTGGGGAAAATGTGACAGTCCTGGAACTAGACATAGGTTTTTCTTCTGCAGACAGCAGGAGGGCAAAAGTCTCATACACTTTGTGATAGCCCTCCAATATCTGCAGATCCAAAACACGGCAGCAAGGCTGATAACAGGAAAAAAACCCTGGGAATCCATCTCTCCTTCGCTGAGGAGCTTACATTGGCTAACCGTAAAAAATCGGATCACATTCAAGACCCTTTGCCTCACCCACAAATGCGTGCATAGAGAAGCTCCGCAATACCTAATGGAGAAAATAAATCATTACACACCAAACCGCAGTCTTCGATCAGCCAACAAAAACCTCCTCCTCGTGCCCAAAGCTCGGTATAAATCCAAGTGGGATCGGAGATTCGCTGTCCAAGGGCCTCGGCTATGGAATGCTCTACCAATCAACATCCGCCTGGAAGAAAATCACATGGCTTTTAGGAAAAAATTCAAGACCTTCCTCTTTTAGCAGATGATCAAAGCTCGCCACAACGCCTAGAGGCGATTCAGTTCACATTGTGCGCTATACAAGTATTTCATTCATTCATTCATTCATCTGTGGAAATGGCTAAAGAAAGATATACAAGGCTGTGGGGATATAAGTGCCTCATATAAGATACTGAGTGATCCTCTAGTGGTGGGGATGTATACCAGTCCGGTCAGGAGAGCCATACAGGAATGAATAAAGGCACAATCCTCCCTCTCTTTTAATGAAATTGTAGTGGAAACGGTTGTGTGGGAACAGGAAGCACAAGCAGAAGTTGATGATTCTGAAGGTGGCCCCACAAAAGGACAGTGAGGCTCACTGCCCAACATGGCCTAACTGCAGGAAACACCCTGCAAAGTACTCTAAATCTGTTGTTTGAAATGCTTTGCCATTGCCTTAATTATGTTTTGTAATATTACTTGTTGTTAACTGTGTTTCATTTTGGATCAGGAAGATTTAAGACTCTGGCTCCCGGCCTTGGTGATGGAAAGGAACCCCATCTTTTAGGGACAGTACTAGGCATAGAGACAAGTTCCAGAGTAAGGACAGTGTAGGGACTACAACTATCTTCCAGGAAGACTTCTCTTTTGGGTGTAGACGGGCCAGGCCGCATTACACTCCTCCATTACAAACGATATTGGCATCTTCCATGCTGCATCTTCTGCATCTTCTACCTCTGTCTCAGTTGTAAGTGGCTAGGGTTTGGCGTGCTTCCCGCTGGGCCTGTTGTTTTGCTGAACTGTTCTACAATACATTATTACTGCCAAATTTGGACTTTGTGTGTTTCCTGCCTGCCGCACAACGCTGCACCTAACCCACAGACTAAAAGGGAGAAAGCCTGCATAGAGGTAGGCCTATGAGCAGGGAGTTGATATAGTCCAGGTAAGAAATAACAAGAGAGTGAATGAGTAGCTTAGTGGTTACGGATGTTATGGAGGTGAAGTCTACAAGCTTTTGACAGTGATTGGATTTGGTGGCAATAGGACAGGTCAGAGTCTAGGAGTACAAATAATATCCTGGAATGAGGGGAATGATTGATAGTTGTATTATTGATCTTTATGGAAAAGCTCAGTTTTAGAGGGATTTAATTTGAGGAAGTGGTGTAACATCCATGCTGATTATTGTGAGGACGTGGGTGTGTGTATAAATATATTGTATTTATAGATATAGAGGGTCATTTACTATAGAACTGCAGCGCTAATTATTGCAAAGTAGCCTTAATTAGAGCTAAAACAATATTCACTATAGCACTGGAAAAAAATACTCCCAAAATCGAATTTACTATAGTTCCCTGAAACCAAATCGTGCTCAAACCCTTATGCCGCGTACACACGAGCAGACTGTATGACGTACTTAGTCTGGTGGAAAAGTACGCCAGACTGTCCGTCAGACTTTCCGAACGGGCTACTTGCCCACACACACCACTTTTTGAGCGGACTAATACGGCGTACTAAGTCCGCCGTACTATCCGCCCTACTTTTGAAATGAACGGACTCGCCCACACACGCGGAGGAAAGTCCGCTCATTTCGAGCGCGTCTCCAGGTAGGTGGGGCCCGCGAAGGAGACGTCGCTGGCCCCGCCGCCTGGTATGGACTTAAAGGGGAACCCCAACGCCGAAAAAAATCGGCGTGGGGGTCCCCCCCAAGTCCACAACAGACCCTTGTCCGAGCACGCTACCCGGCCGGCCAGGAAAGGGGGGCGAGCGAGCGCCCCCCCTCCTGAGCCGTACCAGGCCGCGTGCCCTCAACATGGAGGGGTGCCTTGGGGAAGGGGGGGCCGCGCGCCCCCCCCACCCCAAAGCACCTTGTCCCCATGTTGATGAGGACAAGGGCCTCTTCCCGACAACCCTGGCCGTTGGTTGTCGGGGTCTGCGGGCGGGGGGCTTATCGGAATCCGGGAGCCCCCTTTAATAAGGGGGCCCCCGGATACCGGCCCCCCACCCTATGTGAATGAGTATGGGGTACAATGTACCCCTACCCATTCACCTGTAAAATAAAAGTACAAAAAAAACACAATACACAAGATAAAATACTTTATTGCACAGCTCCGGGGGTCTTCCGTCTTCGGGGGTCTTCTCGCCGGACTCCTCCGCTATCTTCTTGTAGCTCTTTTGCTAGCGGAGGAGTCCGGCTTTCTTCCTCGCCGCCGGCCTCTTCTCCCGACTTCGGGGGTCTTGTCCCCCTCTTCGGTTCTTCTGCCGGGCCACCGCGCCTTCTTATAGCTCTTTTACAGGCGGTGGCCCGGTCTTCTGTCGCCACCGCCGCCGCCTTCCATTCTTCTTCTTCTTCTTCTTCTTCTCCTTCTTCTCCAGGAGATGTTGACTCGACGTTCTCTCCGGCCACAATGCCAGGGCCGCGCTGCGCGGCCACTTATATAGGGACAAGGGGCGGTGTCACATGGCTTTATGTCACATGGGTTGGTGTCACATGGTGACCCCGCCCCCTTACAATGTCATAGTCCCCATGTGACATCAACCCATGTGACCAACCCATGTGACATAAAGCCATGTGACACCGACCCTTGTCCCTATATAAGTGGCCGCGCAGCGTGGCCCTGGCATTGTGGCCGAAGAGATCGTCGAGTCAACATCTCCTGGAGAAGGAGAAGAAGAAGAAGAAGAAGAAGAAGAAAGGAAGGCGGCGGCGGCGGCAGCAGCGACAGAAGACCGGGCCACCACCTGTAAAAGAGCTATAAGAAGGCGCGGTGGCCCGGCAGAAGAACCGAAGAGGGGGACAAGACCCCCGAAGTCGGGAGAAGAGGCCGGCGGCGAGGAAGAAAGCCGGACTCCTCCGCTAGCAAAAGAGCTACAAGAAGATAGCGGAGGAGTCCGGCGAGAAGACCCCCGAAGACGGAAGACCCCCGGAGCTGTGCAATAAAGTATTTTATCTCGTGTGTTGTGTTTTTTTTTTGTACTTTTATTTTACAGGTGAATGGGTAGGGGTACATTGTACCCCATACTCATTCACATAGGGTGGGGGGCCGGTATCCGGGGGCTCCCGGATTCCGATAAGCCCCCCGCCCGCAGACCCCGACAACCAACGGCCAGGGTTGTCGGGAAGAGTCCCTTGTCCTCATCAACATGGGGACAAGGTGCTTTGGGGTGGGGGGGCCGCGCAGCCCCCCCTTCCCCAAGGCACCCCCCCATGTTGAGGGCACGCGGCCTGGTACGGCTCAGGAGGGGGGCGCTCGCTCGCCCCCCCTTTCCTGGCCGGCCGGGTAGCGTGCTCGGACAAGGGTCTGTTGTGGACTTGGGGGGGACCCCCACGCCGATTTTTTTCGGCGTTGGGGTTCCCCTTTAAGTCCATACCAGGCGGCGGGGCCAGCGACGTCTCCTTCGCGGGCCCCGCCTACCTGGATACCCGCTCGAAATGAGCGGACTTTTCTCCGGGAAAAGTCCGCTCATTTCAAAAGTACGGCGGACTGGCATACACACGGGCGGATTGTCCGCCGAAATGCGAGTACGACGGACAGAATTTCGAAAAATCCGAAATACTTAGTACGCCGGACTGCACGCTGAAAAAGTCCGCTGAAGCCCACACACGAGCGGACTGTCCGCTGAAATGTGTTTCGGCGGGCTAAGTAGGCCATACAGTCTGCCCGTGTGTACGCGGCATTACTCTGCTAAAAAATGGAGAATTGCACATGTAAATAATGTTTAGAGCATGATATAATTGCCTAAATGGTACTGAAATATGCGGTATATTATTTAAAGATAATCTTTTAAACTGTGTGAAAAAGAGATTTCTACACTGAAATATCTAAGTCTGAGAAGAGATAAATTCCCCGTTTTTTTACAACTAGGTGCCAACACAACTGAGCATGCTCAGACCTGCAAATAGCTCTCATTTTAGCTACAATGTCTTTTTTACAGGGCTCTATAATAAATACAAAATGAGCATTGTGTTAAAGAACATTTTTTTGGGAGTAAAAATCTGCACTATTATAGTCCATTGCAAGTTTTAGCCATTGATTCTAATGGTACAATTGTAACTTCCCCAAATAAATCCCTTTTAATGTTGAGATAATATGTATCTTTCTCTGAAATAAATTTTCCTTTGCAACATTGTCACTTCTACTTAATCTATTTTGTTTTTAAGAATGATAGAATGTGGAATGTTTTGATGTTTTGGTAAAATATATTTTTCTCTGTCACTTTCACTTCTTACTCTCCATCTCACAACAATCTTTACCCAAACTGACACAGGCATCTTTACAGACCAAAAAAAAAACACAGCATATGAAAAAATTAACACATTAAAACAATGCACTTATTTGATAAATGCGAAAAAACAATATGTTACAGCGACACTCGCATGTGTAAAAATTAAGTGTATAAAAGTTTGGTCTGAGAAGGCCAGGTTTTTTTGCTGTGATTTGTGGGGGAGAAGGAATGATAGTGTGCATATTGAGAAACGGCCAACTAGAGCTATTTGCTGAAATTCTTGTGCATTTTTTCCAACAAAAGTGAATTTATGTGGCCATGCTGTCAATGTTTTGTGTGTATTGTTCCCGTCTGACCATGCAATCTTGGTTTGGGAGCATGTGCTGACCTTGTTGTCTTTGATCTCATGGGCACAGAAATGCAGCTTCCAGCAGAACATACACACGTACAGTATGTGTGTGGATTGTGGGCTGGTGGTGGGTGTTATATTTTGAATATATGCCTTTTTTGATATTATGGTTGCGTTCTAAGAATAATGACTGTTAAGTATGTTTCTATAATCTTGCAGATAAAAATGTGGGCTGGTGGGTGAGTTGTAGTATGAAATGTTACTCGTTACACACTGACAGTAAAGCTGTGTCCACTGTAAGGTTTAGACAAATTTTAGATTGTAATTTTAGATTGTAAGCTCCAATGGCTCTTAAAGTGGTTGTAAACCCTTACAAACCACTTTGACCTACAGGTAAGCCTATATTAATATCTCCTAAACCTATACGGGTTTACACTGGGCAAGCCACAGATCGCGGCGATATGCCGCGAGTGTTGGCTCTCGCGCGCATGCACGGGAGTGACGTCATCGCTGCTCCGGCGAATCACAGTGCCGGAGCAGTGAGATCCACCAAGAAGATGGACGCTCAAAACTACAGGGGGCAGCGGTGACTTTGCTGGCTCCTGTGTCAGGTAAGTGACACATAATGGACTACTATGCGATACATAGTAGTCCATTATGATTTACCTTTGCAGGGAATCAAAGAGGAAGTAAACCCATCAGGGTTTACTTCCTCTTTAAAACCCAATTGCTAACTGCTTTGCTAAATGTAGCACCATGTATCCTGTAGATTTTTTTATTTTATTTTTTGAAGCTAGTAGATGAATGTACAGAATTTTGTTTCTGCTGGCAAAATAAAAGTACACTATTGAGCTTGTTGTGTTTTTTTTTCTCTTCTCTTTCTTCTTTTTAATTCGTTTTGGGGGTGGTGGTTTTGGGGAAGTGCAATATCTTTCTTTTTATATCTTATAATTTCTATATGTATTTGTGCACCAAAAAAAACGAATCTCTTCAGCACACCTGCAAGTAGATAATAAAGGTGGAATCTTTCTATATAACAGCTGTGGAGAATTGCAGGTAATGAATTCAGATGGTGGCTAGGCAGTGTTGTATGTGTCAGCCCTGGTTCAAATTGGTGAGATTTGACATGTCAAATTGGCGGCAATTACATCGTTCTAATTGGTGTGATGCCGCAATTTCTAAAACTAGTTTCTGTACTACTTTTTGGCGACTTTGGGGTGCAATTTTTATTAACATCTGTGCAGAAACCTGCACAGATGTCTCTGAAATTCCCCCTGCAGTCAGAACTGACAAACGGGAATGAGATCCTGTGAGTTCAGTTGAACTCGCACGATTTCCTTCCGCCGTCAGTGTGAACCAGGGCTCAAACTGGGCTTTTGTCTTTGTAATTCACCTGTTGCTATCCCAGGGACACTATTTCTTATCAAACTCCCTTAAGTTTACCTTCAAATATTATTATATGTAGAAATACAGATTGGCATATCTGCAAATAAACAAAAATAAAAACAATTCTAAATGTGGTTGAGATCAAATATTCGCAGCTGTGATCAAAAGAGCGTGGTTTCACCTTCTGACCCAGAAATGAGTCACTGTAATCTCCCGGAAGTTCCTGTGCTGGTCAGAATCTCCATCTACTGTAGGTGGACGAGCTCCCTCTTTAGCAAAGAGGAGGTGCTGCTCATTTGCTGGCTAAGGTTAGGATAATTTCTTGTGCTTACTCAATGTGGGGGGCAGGGCTGGTGCAAGGATCGTTGACACCCTAGGCGAAACCTAATTTTGCCGCCCCCCCCCCCCGGCTGCGCACATGACTCCACCTTACCCTGCCCTTGCTACACATGACCTATCTGACCCCTACACTGACCCCTTGACACAAACTAATCCACCTGACTCCTACTTCCTGCACTACTCACATCATGCTGACCCCTACACTGACCTACCTGATAATTACCCCAACCCACCTGGCACCTACACTAACCCACCTGACACCTACACTGCCAATTACACTGACCATCACGCTGACACCTACACTGACCATCACGCTGACACCTACACTGACCATCACGCTGACACCTACACTGACCATCACGCTGACACCTACACTGACCATCACGCTGACACCTACACTGACACCTACACTGACACCTACACTGACACATACACTGACACCTACACTGACACCTACACTGACACATACCCTGAAAACACATACACTGACACATCACACTGACACATCACACTGACACATCACACTGACACTGGCACATACACGTACACTGGCATGACATACACTGACACATACCCTGACATGACACATACACTGACATGACACATACCCTGACATGACACATACCCTGACATGACACATACCCTGACATGACACATACCCTGACATGACACATACACTGGCACTGACACATACACTGACCATCATACTGACGCATACACTGACCATCACACTGACCATCACACTGACGCATACACTGACCATCACACTGACCATCACACTGACGCATACACTGACCATCACACTGACGCATACACTGACGCATACACTGACACATACACTGACCATCACACTGACGCATACACTGACGCATACCCTGACGCATACACTGACCATCACACTGACGCATACACTGACGCATACACTGATGCATACACTGACGCATACACTGACCATCACACTGACACATACACTGACACATACACTGACCATCACACTGACACATACACTGACCATCACACTGACGCATACACTGACCATCACACTGACGCATACACTGACCATCACACTGACCATCACACTGACCATCACACTGACCATCACACTGACCATCACACTGACCATCACACTGACGCATACACTGACCATCACACTGACGCATACACTGACGCATACACTGACCATCACACTGACACATACACTGACCATCACACTGACGCATGCACTGACCATCACACTGACGCATACACTGACCATCACACTGACGCATACACTGACCATCACACTGACGCATACACTGACACATACACTGACGAATACACTGACCATCACACTGACGCATACACTGACCATCACACTGACACATACACTGACACATACACTGACGAATACACTGACCATCACACTGACACATACACATACCCTGACACTGACACATCACACTGACACATACACTGGCATGACACATACACTTACACATACACTGGCACTGACACACATCGCACTGACACACATCGCACTGACACACATCGCACTGACACACATCGCACTGACACACATCGCACTGACACACATCACACTGACACACATCACACTGACACACATCACACTGACCTACCTGACTCCTACTTCCTGCATTACTCACACACAAACCCCCTCCATACAGCTCAATGTAGATCGGGGATGATCCATCCTCCTCGGCTCCTCCTTACCTCTGCTCTTTGATGCTGCCTTCAGGGACCATCATCCGGGCCTCTCCGACTCCTCCGCAGAATTTTTCAGGAGTCCACGCCAGCGCCGTCCACCCGCTCCGCCGGGGCCAGTGTCATGCCAGTGTATGCACCCGCTCCGCCTCCATCATATCCCCGCCGGGACCAGGCCAGCGCCGTCCACCCTCCTCCACGATGTCCCCGCCGGGCAGGAGGTCAGCTGACCGACATCTCAATGCTCTCACCTCCGCCGAGCCCCGGCCCTCCGCTGCACTCACACAGACACACAGCGCTGCTCCAGAGGGACAGGCTGGAGCAAATGAGTCCCGGAGCGGCGCTGTGAGATAAACACGTGTGAGCGCTCAGCGGGAAACATGGGGGATTGGTGGCGCCAGCGGCACACCACGGGGGGCGAGAGAACACTGGATAGAGGCCGTGGTTGCGCCCTAGGTGGTAGTGCGCCCTAGGCGGCTGCCTACTTCGCCTAGTGGTTGCGCCGGCCCTGGTGGGGGGTGGATGTGGTAGTTAGATTTGGTATGGGTGGGGTTCATTGATTTGTTTGGCATTACCACAACACACATTTGCTTCTGGCCCATGTGCACACATCACTTCCTGCATTTGTTCTACTGATGTAAATCAGTAAGGACTATGCAAATATCAATGAGAGCTCCTTTCTATTAAAATTTATATTCCTTGTTTCACATTTGGGCAACTTTTCCAGCAAATTTGGACCTCCGTGTTGCATGACAAGTTGTACCCCATGATTCTCAATGATAACTATTCATATCTGTGCTACTTCAAGTTGCAACAACTTCAAAGTAGTCCCTGTACTACATTGTAACCCTACCCATTCACCAAAAAAAAAAGCAGTGAAATGTGACAAAGTACAATAGCTGATTTTTGACAATTCCTTTATTGTAAAATAGCTCTGAGTGGTCTTCTCCCCCGAGCTGTGCCTCTCACCGTATATGGGCGCAGGAGTCGCAGGACAAGTCGCACAAGTGTGAAAGGGGCCTTAAAGTCGGTTCACACTGCTGTGCTGTCCGACATCGGATGTTATTTGCCCCGTACTGCAAATCACATGTGATGTCTGTGTGATGCAAACTCAGCCATACAGATTGTATGGTTGAATTTGCATCGCATTCGGACCAAACTCACACATAACCCTTTTTTTGGTCCGCAGCAGAATCCTATCTCATGGGTGTTGTCTGAATTTGCAGTTCGCTCTGTGATATGCAAACTGATTTGGGGGTGTCATTAGCTTTATACTGACACTCCCAGCAGTTCGCATATGGCAATGTGAACTGTCTGCGAGTTGTATGCGATATGGAAACTGGATTTGCAGGGTTCCTGAATCGCTCCAGTGGGAACTGGCCCTGATCCTAGGTTAACACCTATGCAATTTTTAGTGCAGTTTGCAGAAACACTTTCCCATCCATTTAACATGGTTTCCTATGGTACTAGTTCACATCTATGCATTTTGCGGGCCAAAATTGCAAAAAAAAACTGCATGGGGTCCCGCCTCAGGTCTATACCAGGCCCTTTGGGTCTAGTATGGATTCGGAGCGGACCACCCCACACTAAAATACTGATTTTTATCTATACTGGCAGGATCCGACAATACATTACAGCCGCGAGCAGTTTTAAAAGACATTTTTCTCCTTTAGAAATGTCAGTTTGCTGCAGTACTGTTATGAACATGGGAAAGATGCGCTACTTTACAAGCATACTAAGGTCACCCCCGGCGCGATATTTAAAAGAATATTTAATTTTTATTGTTTCACTTTAAAATCCCTGCTGCTGAAAAAAGGCCGTGTTTAAAACTTTTTTTGCACTTTTTATGGCAATAACTTGCATATAAGCCTTTAAAATTAGCACTTTTGATTTTTTTTTCATGTTCGTGTCTCATAGACTTTAACAGTGTTCACACAAATTTTTGGCCTGTTTGCAAGTTCTGGTGTGAACCGAAGCAGGGGTGTTTGGCTCATCCCTACCCAATAGCCAATGGCACATGAGCATGGTTGGTACCATAATATTAATGCCTCAAATGCAAAACATTATTGTATAGAATGAAAAAGAATCAAACATTAGTAATAGTATTTTCTATGTATGGTTGTGCTCAGCTCCATAGCTTAGTGGTATGCCCTGCTACCTTCAAAGGTTCAAGCCATGGATTTGAATCCTACCAATGGTATCCCTTCCTGAAAAAGTACATTGTGCTCAGCAGCATAGTTAGCGAATGCATATCAGTTTGGTTTATTCCATCATTTTAACTCTTCAAATGCATGCAATGGTATGCAATTATTGAATAATATTATGTTGTGGAATCCAAAAGATTCAGCTATTCAAAAATCAAGGAAAAAAATGGTGTAGGGTCTCCCCTTCAGATCTGGTATGGACTTTAAGGGGAACTCCATGGCAAAAATTTTTTTTTTACATAGGGTCCCCCTCAAAATCTATACCAAGCCCTTCAGATCTGGTATGAATTTTAAAGGGAACCCTGTGCCAAAATTTAAATATAATGACGTAGGGGTCCCACCTAAAGCACCTTGTTCCCATGTTGATGGTTGTGGGGGTCTGCGGGTGGGGGGCTTATCGGAATCTGGAAGCCCCCTTTAAGAAGAGGCCCCCAGATCCTGCCCCCCCATGTGAATGGGTATCAGGTATATTGTACCCCTACCCATTCACCAAAAAAGCCACCCCCATGAAATCAATCTCTGCAGCTATTATCTTTTGTACCACCCCCTCCCTTTAGAATGTAAGCTCTATGAGCAGGGCCCTCCTGTACCTTTTGTATTGTACTGTAATTGTGTTGGCCCCCCTATACATTGTAAAGCGCTGTGTAAAATGTTGGCGCTATGTATGTATAATAATAACAATAATAATAATAATAATAATATCCATACCAGATTTGAATGACCTGGTATGGACTGGTGGGGGGGAACTCAAGACATTTTTTTCTTTGATTTTTACTCTATATCGCCAGGAATCTGCAATTCATTACAGCCGTGGGCAATTTTAAATGACATTTTTTCCTTTAGAAATGTAATTTTACAGTAATAAACATGGGAAAGGTGCGCTACTTTACAGGCATACTATAGACACCCCCCATGCACAATATTTAGAGGAATTTTTCATTTTTATCATTTCACTTTTAAGCGGGGTTCCACCCTAAAGTGGAACTTCCACTGATCGGAACCCTCCCCCCTCCGGTGTCACAATTGGCACCTTACAGGGGGGAGGGGGTGGAGATACCTGTCAAAGACAGGTATTTACACCCACTTCCGGGCATAGACTCCCATGGGAGTCTATGTCATTTCCTGTCCTGCCGCGCTGTCTGCTGGGACACACACGGGTCCCAGTGACAGCGCGGACAATTCCTATTGCACTGCACAACTCGCGCATGTGCAGTAGGGAACCGGGAAGTGAAGCCGATTCGCTTCACTTCCTGATTCCCTCACCTAGAATGGTGACGGCAGCAGCCGAGAGCCGAGCGATCGATCGGCCTCGGCTGCCGGCATCGCTGGAACCCGGGACAGGTGAGTGTCCATTTATTAAAAGTCAGCAGCTGTAGTATTTATAGCTGCTGGCTTTTAATATTTTTTTTTAGGTGGAATCCCTCTTTAAGCATTATTAAAATCACTGCTCCTGAAAAAACGGCCGTTTAAAAAAAAAAAAAATCCAATTGGTACATGTCCCCTGGAGCAGGACCTAGGTTTCTATACACTTTTTATGCAAAGAACTTGCATATAAGCCTTCAGTGAGAACTTTGCATTTTGAAGGTTTGAGCCCCATTGACTTCCACTATTCCCGCACATGTGATCTGACAAGCATGTTTTCCGGCAACAGCGCTGCTTTCCATTTGCATTAGCGCCCAGTTTCTGAGAGTTGAAGTCTTAATTGGCCTTAATTGGGTGATATTTTCTGGGATGGCAGGATCATTTTTTGCACTATAGTAAATGACCCCCATACTGAGAGAGAGAGAGAGAGAGAGAGAGAGAGAGAGAGAGAGAGAGAGAGAGAGAGCATGATATTATGGAGTTTTGCTCAAGTGTAATGCTTTTGAATAATTTCAGTCCACACAGAAAATATTGTTTAGGGCTTGTTGGCCCATTTTTATGTCAAAGGAAATGTTCCTATAAAAAAATGGTTGCCCTCGCAGGGGTTTCCACCATCATTTTTCACACGAAAGTAATTGACACTAGGCTCCTGGCTCACTCTTGCAGCACAAAAACCCAGGGAGGAACAAAAACCCAGTTTTCCCTGGTCATAACAACCATTCTGGAGCCACTCAATCTGCAGCTTTGAGAACCTTGTGTGTCATTTATCTTTTTCTCCATAGTGGCAGGGCCGAATACAGTAACATATTCATATTGTGAGAACGAACCTCAAATGGTAGGACATTAGAGACTCTCTCAAATATCTTCTTTTTAAGGACTTTTCTTGACCATTTTTATTACAATAAAGATCACGTTTAACACAAGGCTTACCCACACAGGGGTTTTCTTTAGCATTCCTCTTCCACCAAAGACATACAAATTCAGCTTCCTGGCTAATGCCGCGTACACAGTGGACTTTTCAACTGACTAGGTCAAACGGTCTTCCCAAAGGACTTTCGGCAGAGTTCATATGGACTTTCTGAATGAACGGACTTGGCCACACACAATCACACCAAAGTCTGACGGATTTGAACGTGATGACGTACGACCGGACTAGAATAAGGAAATTTATAGCCAGTAGCCAATAGCTGCCCTAGCGTCAGTTTTTGTCCGTAAGACTAGCATACACACGAGCAGATTTCTCGATAGGAACTGGGTCCGGCGGAGTTCCGGCGAAAAAATTTGAAACATGTTCTATTTCTAAAGTCCATCAGATTTTTCGACAGCAAAGGTCCGATGGAGCCCACACATGATCGAATTGTCAGATGGATTTGTTCCATCGGACCTTTGCTGTTGAAAAGTCCGCTCATGTGTACGTGGCATTACACTTGCACTGTTGCTCTGGCCTCACACTTCATGCCCTCTGTATCCACAGCTGTCCCACACAAACTTTGTGCATACACCTAGCAGATCCCTGCTGCTCTAGCTCCCACCTGTCTCCTAGGCAGGACCTTCCTGACTCCTGAACAGAGGCCTCCTCTTCTGGGCACCAGGGGTCGGCGTGGAGCCCGGAACAATAGTTACCTCTAATAAAAGCTTCACACCCATTTCAGTGTCTTGGTTGTCTACAAAACCTGAACCCAGGATTGGAGACTTAATCTTTCCAAAGTCTTTACGAAGCCTTCAGACTCTAGTTCCCAATTCAGGATTTACCAACCTCTAAGGAAAGTGAATATCCAGGCAAGCACCCTGGAGCCCCTCAACCTGCCTAAGTGAAAAAAAACTATATATGTATATGTATATATATATATATATATATATATATTGTGGCAGCACGCAAGTAAAGTCACCTGGTTGTATCCAGGATGGGAAATATGTGTGCCCTAGATTCAGGCTTTATGCAGACTTTTACAATTAGAGGGGAAGAGTTAATGAGCCCAGCTGAAGTAAGTGGGCTCATTAAGACCTCTACAATAAAACCCCAGCATGCTTAGGGAGATGCTCCATCCTGGAACCAGTTTTGTGTTGTATAGACTGGGGAGTGTGACACCTGTTCTGTGCGGTGAGTTAACGCCTGTGTGGCAAACCTCTACAACAGAGACAGGGACTGGTGCAGCACAAGGCTGCACTCAGTTGTTAGATAGGGAATCTAAGTGTGTAATTAGAGGTCAAGCTGACCAGGATTTATTTTCATGTTTTATTTTTGTTTGGCTGTTATATGTTTCACTGCATATAGCATGAATAAACCACATCTTTTGTTTTTTGCACCTACAACGCTGTCTGCTGTGCCTGATTTTGTGTTGTGAACCCATCCAGGGGGTCACACACACCCGCTGCGGAGCTAACCCCTCACAATATATTGTGACAGTACAGTTCCCTGTCCTAGTATTTGTCGCCCAGGGTTCTCAAACAGGCAGGTTGAGGGGCTCCAGGAGTATTTAATGTGGAGGAATTTGTTTTATCCGTTTCCTCCAAAGTTTGTAAAATCCACTTGGGGACCTGGAGCCCAGAGATTCCATAGCGTTATGGGTGGGATGGAATCTCCAATCCTGGGACCGAGTTTTTGGAACAGCCAGGAGTCTGGCTGGTTGATTGAGCAGGTGGGTCCTGGGCTTATAGCAGAGTTAGGATTAGGGTTCTGGGCCCCACCCAGAGAGACAGGAGGTCTCCAGGAGTCCAGAGAGTGCAGGTGTGCACTAGAGAAAGCCAGAGACCCAAGTCTGAGGATCAGAGCAGTGAGGGGCTGCTTTCTAGATAGACACTGTGTGTGTTAAAGCTGTGCGCATCTGAGACAAATAAGAGCCTGAAGTGGAAGGCCTGAGCAGCAAGGAAGCTGAAAAGAGGTACAGTAGTTGTGCATGAACCCTGTTATAAGGCCAAGAGGGCTGAATTGTAAAGCCTAGGTGGCAGTGCTGCTGAAGAGAGCCAGGTGGCTTGGCATTTTTCATGTATTGTTTTTTTTTTTGGCAGAAGAACCTCTGTGTGGGCAACCAAGTGCATGTGTGAACTTTATGTTGTTCCTTTTTAATAAAAGTGGGCTACCATGCCCTTAAACGAAAGTTCCTGTTGGCTGTGAACTTACTGAAAAGGCATCTGCCACTGAGTTAAACATCCCCCAATGGTACAATATATATATATATATATATATATATATATATATATATATATATATATATATATATATATTCTCTCTCAATATACCAACTATGCATAGTTTTCTCACATTTCCTTCATTATAAGGATTGGGCACAAAGAAATTTATTTTACAGTATTTCACAGTTGGGAACAGATTTGTTTTACATGAATACGATATTAATTCCACATTATCCACAGCTTTGGTAGCGTAAAAGTATTATTGAATGGATACAATGCTTATTTTATCATGAATAGCAAAAGTGTCACAGCATTTCTATGCATTACAAATCTGATACTTAATAATGAGTGGGGCTTTACTGGTAAAAGCTATAATTTCTATGCAAATCTGCCATGAAAAATAGTCCGTTGCTTGAAAAGTCTTTGTATTTATTGCCAATACTGAATAATTTGCCCATTTAACCACTTGACCACTGGGCACTTAAACACCCTTAATAACCAGACCAATTTTCAGCTTTCGGTGCTCTCGCATTTTGAATGACAATTACTCAGTCATGCAACACTGGACCTATATGAAATTTTTGTCCTTTTTTTCACACAAATAGAGCTTTCTTTTGGTGGTATTTAATCACCGCTGGGTTTTTTATTTTTTGTGCTATAAAAGAAAAAATACCGAAAATTCTGTAAAAAAACGAATTTTTCTTTGTTTCTGTTAGAAAATTTAGCAGATTAGTAATTTTTTCTTCATAAATTTTGGCCAAAATTTATACTACTACATATCTTTGGTAAAAATAAGTACAAATTGGTGGATATTATTTGGTCTTTGTGAAAGTTATAGAGTCCACAAGCTATGGTGCCAATATCTGAAAATTGATCACACCTGAAGGACTGACGGCCTATTTCAATTCTTGAGACCCTAACATGCCAGAAAAGTACAAATACCCCCCAAATGACCCCTTTTTGGAAAGAAGACATTCCAAGGTATTTAGTAAGAGGCATAATGAGTTTTTTGAAGTTGTCATTTTTTCCCACAATTCTTTGCAAAATCAAGATTCTTTTTACTTTTTTTTTTTTTTTCACAAAATTGTCATATTATCAGGTTATTTCTCACACACAGCATATGCATACCACAAATTACACCCCAAAACACATTCTGCTATTACTCCCGAGTATGGTGATACCACATGTGTGAGACTTTTACACAGCGTGGCCACATACAGAGGCCCAACATGCAGGGAGCGCCATCAGGTGTTCTGGAGCACCCAGGACAATTCTGACATTTCTCTCCTACATGTAAAAATCATCATTTATTTGCTAGAACATTACATAGAACTCCAAAACATTATATATGTTTTTTTAGCAAACACCCTAGAGAATACAATGGTGGTCGTTGCAACTTTTTATCTCGCACGGTATTTGCGCAGTAATTTTTCAAATGCTTTTTTTTGGAAAAAAAACTGTTTTGTGCTTAAAAAAAAAAACACAGTAAAGTTAGCCCAATTTTTGCATACTGTGAAAGATGAAGTTACGCTGAGTAAATAGATACCTAATATGTCACTCTTCAAAATTGCACACGCTCGTGGAATGGCGGCAAACGTCGCTACATAAAAATCCCCATAGGCGACGATTTACATTTTTTTTACTGGTTATATGTTTTGAGTTACAGAGGAGGTCTAGGGCTAGAATTATTTCTCTCGCTCTAACGTTCGCAGCGATACCTCACATGTGTGGTTTGAACACCGTTTTCATATGTGGGCGGGACTTACGCATGCGTTCGCTTCTGCATGCGAGCACATGGGGACAGGGGCGCTTTAAAAAAAACATTTTTTTTTATTGTTCATTTTACTTTATTTATTTTAGTTTGACATTTTTTTCCCCAAAAATAATTTTTTTGATCACTTTTATTCCTATTACAAGGAATGTAAACATCCCTTGTAATAGGAATATGGCATGACAGGTCCTCTTTACAGTGAGATGTGGGGTCAATAAGACCCACATCTCACCTCTAAGCTGGGAAGCCTGAAAAAAAAAAAAGATTCTGGCTTTGATCGTATTAGCGATTCGGTAGAAGCACCGGAGGGCGGAGGGCGGCGGGAGATGTCTATGGCTGGGTATTGCAGGGTATCACCGACTATGGCTGGGTATCTCAGAGCATGGTGTTGCAGAGTACTGCGTTGCAGAGCATTGCAGGGTATTGGCGGGTGTTGCAGAGCATTGCAGAGTGTTGCAGGGTATTGGCGGGTGTTGCAGAGCATTGCAGAGTGTTGCAGGGTATCGGCGGGGGTTGCAGAGCATTGCAGAGTGTTGCAGGGTATCGGCGGGGGTTGCAGAGCATTGCAGAGTGTTGCAGGGTATCGGCGGCGGTTGCAGAGCATTGCAGAGTGTTGCAGGGTATCGGCGGGGTTTGCAGAGCATTGCAGAGTGTTGCAGGGTATTGGCGGGTGTTGCAGAGTGTTGCAGGGTATTGCAGAGCGTTGCGGAGTGTTGCAGGGCATTGCGGAGTGTTGCAGGGCATTGCGGAGTGTTGCAGGGCATTGCGGAGTGTTGCAGGGCATTGCGGAGTGTTGCAGGGCATTGCAGAGTGTTGCAGGGCAATGCAGAGTGTTGCAGGGCAATGCAGAGTGTTGCAGGGCAATGCAGAGTGTTGCAGGGCAATGCAGAGTATTTGCAGGGAATTGCAGAGTAATGCAGAGTATTTGCAGGGAATTGCAGAGTAATGCAGAGTATTTGCAGGGAATTGCAGAGTAATGCAGAGTATTTGCAGGGAATTGCAGAGTAATGCAGAGTATTTGCAGGGAATTGCAGAGTAATGCAGAATATTTGCAGGGAATTGCAGGGAATTGCAGAGTATTTGCAGGGAATTGCAGAGTATTTGCAGGGAATTGCAGAGTAATGCAGAGTATTTGCAGGGAATTGCAGAGTAATGCAGAGTATTTGCAGGGAATTGCAGAGTAATGCAGAGTATTTGCAGGGAATTGCAGAGTAATGCAGAGTATTTGCAGGGAATTGAGGGGTTAATTTTCGGTGAGCAGCGATGTGGGCACTGCAGATGCAGCCCACATCGCTGCTGACACCGATCTCTTCCCCCTCCGCTGTACCGATCGGTACAGAGAGGGGAGGGAGGAACCGGCGTCATAACATGACGCCGGCTTGTTTACAAGTGATCACTCCGTCATTTGACGGAGCGATCACGTGGTAAACGGCCGCGATGAGCGGCCGTTTACCGTGATTCGTGATGCGCCGGGTCCACTGGACCCAGCGGTCACGGATGCTCTTGTGTGCGCGCCCCAGGGGGCGCGCGAGAGCAGAATTCTGGGAGGCCGTTAATTAACGGCCTCTCAGAGTTAAACAACCGCCCTGAAGCCGTTAATCGGCAATGGGCGGTTGTTAAGTGGTTAATTGACTGAGTAAAGCTGAATTTTTCACATTACAGACGTATTTGGGAGTCTTCTTAACTCTTTGACCGTCGCCTCCGGAAGATTTACCCCCTTTCATGACCAGGCAATTTTTTGCGATGCAGCACTGCATTACTTTAACTAACAACTGCGTGGTCGTGTGACACTGTACCCAAAATAAAGTATGTCCTTTTTTTTCCCACAAATAGAGCTTTCAAGTGTTATTTGATCACCTTTGCGTTTTTTTTTTTTGCACCATAAACAAAAAAAGGCTGATGATTTTGAAAGAAAAACAAACAATATTTTAACTTTCTGCTATAAAGCATAAAAAGTTTGAAAAAAAATGAATTTCTTCATAAATTTAGGCCATTAAGCAGATATTGATTGGTTTGTGCAAAAGTTATAGTGTCTACTATGGGATATTTTCATTTATTTTTATTACATTTTTTCTTATTTACTAGTATTGGTGGTGATCAGCGACTTATAGCGGGACTAAGATATTGTGGCAGACAACCTGACACTAACTGACACTCTCTTTCTCTTTCTCCATAGTGGCAGGGCCAAACACAGTAACATATTTATATTATGAGAACGAACCTCAAATGGTAGGACATTAGAGACTCTCTCAAATATCTTCTTTTTAAAGACTTTTCTTGACCATTTTTATTACAATAAAGATCACGTTTAACACAAGGCTTACCCACACAGGGGTTTTCTTTAGCATTCCTCTTCCACCAAACACATACAAATTCAGCTTCCTGGCTAATGCCGCGTACACAGTAGACTTTTCGATGGACTAGGTCGGACGGTCTTCCCGAAGGACTTTCGGCAGAGTTCCGGCTGACTTTTCTGAATGAACGGACTTGGCCACACACAATCACACCAAAGTCTGACGGATTTGAACGTGATGACGTACGACCGGACTAGAATAAGGAAGTTCATAGCCAGTAGCCAATAGCTGCCCTAGCGTCGGTTTTTGTCCGTAAGACTAGCATACACACGAATGGATTTCTCGATAGGAACTGAGTCCGGTGGAGTGCCTTGCCTTTCATAAATAAAGATTAAACAAAAAAAAGACTTGCTGGCTGGCTCACTAGATGAAAACAGAGAAAGCCTAAAAAGAAATCACTTCTAAGAATTTGCTGCAATAAAATAAATGTTTCCTTTTGTGTTTTTTACTGTGTTAATGCATAAGAGCAGGCAAGCAGAAGAAAAATATAACACTGGTATTAAAGAATACGCTTTATAACCTAACCATACTTTAAACTTCTCCACAACTTTATCCCTGACATGTCTGGTGTGTTCCTTGGCCTTCATGATTCTGTTTGTTCACTAAGGTTCTCTAACAAACCTCTGAGAGCTCTATTTACTAATTAGGTGACTTCTGAAGGCAATTGGTTCCACCGGACTGTCCGCCGGACTTTCCGAACGAGCTTCTTGCCCACAAATGGTACTTTTGCGGTGGACTAATACGGCGGATTAAGTCCACTGGACTATCTGCCATACTTTTGAAATGAACGGACTCGCCCACACACGCAGAGGAAAGTCCACTCATTTTGAGCGCGGCTCCAGGTAGCCGGGGCCAGCGAAGGAGGCGTCGCTGGCCCCTTCACCTGGTATGGACTTAAAGGGAAATCCCTATGCCGAAAAAACGGCATGGGGTCCCCCTCTAGGTCCATATCAGACCCTTATCCGAGCACGCTACCCGGCCAGCCTGGAAAGTGGGTGGGGACGAGCGAGCGCCCCCCCCCCCCTCCTGAGCCGTACCAGGCCGCTCAAACTGAGCGGACTTTTCTCCGGGCAGGAAAAGTCCGTTCATTTCAAAAGTACGGCGAACTGGCACACACACGGCCATACTGTCCGCCGAAATGCGAGTCCGTCGGACAAATTTGAAGTGCAAAAATACTTTTTTTTTTTTTTTTTTTTTTAAATATGATTTATTCAGTAAATCCAGCACATAACAATAATGCAAAGTACAAATACCGTGTACAATCTCTTCCTACTGAGGTACATAGTCTCATATATCAGTACATGCAAAAGTAACACTACAGCAAACCCTGAGACATTTAAACAACTTTCTCCAGCCAAGCTGGAAACAGATAACAGAAAGTATAAAACCGATACATTTGTGAGATTAAGTTTGTAAGATTAACTAACTGGTAGCCGCCCCAAAATAGGGCCTAAATATGTGAGATGAGACTGGTATAATGTAGGAGTATATCTAGTTTGAACTTAGGTAGAGGACAGGTAGTTCATATCCCCCTACACTCACCCCTACAGGGCTCATGCTGTGAGAGTAGAGGAAAGGAAAGCTGGAGCAGGACAGCAAGCATAGAAGAGCCCTGTCGCCAGTATACGTCTCCACTGATTCCAATCATCAATGTGGTACGTCTCCAGCTAATTCTTATTCACAGCTGTTTGGTCATAGCACTCCATAGCGTTGTGATGACAAAAGGATAGAGGGATAGTGGGGAGGGTATAGGGGGTAAGACAGGGAGAGGGAGGGGTGCTTTGTCCTAAGTGGGAACTCAGTGTACTTGGGGGAAGCGTATACCGTTACAGTATTAGAGCATTTATTTTCTCAGGTCAGGCTATAACTCGTCTAGCAATGTCTTGCATTCTGTGGATGCATGAAAATGTAGCCAACAGGCCCAAACTGTGGTAAACTTTGGCGAGGTGTCATTAAGTTGGTGAACAAGTTCTTCCATTTCCATTGTCCACCCCACTCGACGAATCCAGTCTCCTACAGTGGGGGGGATAGTTGATTTCCAGCGAATGGGAAGACACATTTTTGCTGCATTCACAAGGTGCAAGACAAGGGATTTCCTATATTGCTTCTGTGGTATGGAGGCGTGATGGAGTAAATATTGTGCAGGTGTAAATTCCAAGATATAGGTTGTTATTTTAGAAATTAGTTGGTGTATGGCTGTCCAATACGGTTGGATACCGGGGCATTCCCACCAGACATGCAATAACGTCCCCTCCATAGTCTTGCATCTCCAGCACGTGGACGGTGTGTTAGGGTAAAATTTGTGCAACATGTCTGGTGTTCTGTACCACCTGGAGTAAAGTTTATACCCGTTCTCCTGGAACGACACATTCCGAGAGCCCTTGTGTATATGTAGCAGAATGTTTTCCCGTGTTAGCTCTAAGTTCAGCTCCTCTACCCATCTGGTATTGGCAGGTTCATTTAAACTGTTTGCCTTAGGGAAGAGGAGTGCGTAAAGTTCAGAGATTAAATGCCTTTGTGGTTCTTGTCTGTTGCATATTTCTTCGAAATGTGTGAGTTCCCTACTCCATTGTGACTTAAGAGGCGTACTTGACAGGAAGTGCTTTATCTGGAGGTAATTGAAGAAGGGAATGTGCCTGTCTGGGAATTTTTCCGGGAGGGAATGGAAGGAGATTAAATCTCCCCTCTCAAAGAAAGATCTAGCTCTTAATGCCGCGTACACACGAGCGGACTGTATGGCGTACTTAGTCTGGCGTACTTTCCGCCAGACTGTCCGTCGGACTTTCCGAATGGGCTACTTGCCCACACACGGCACTTTTTGAGCGGACTAATACGGCGTACTAAGTCCACCGTACTATCCGTCCTACTTTTGAAATGAACGGACTCGCCCACACACGCGGAGGAAAGTCCGCTCATTTCGAGCGCGTCTCCAGGTAGGCGGGGCCCGCGAAGGAGACGTCGCTGGCCCCGCCGCCTGGTATGGACTTAAAGGGGAACCCCAACGCCGAAAAAAACGGCGTGGGGGTCCCCCCAAGTCCACAGCAGACCCTTGTCCAAGCACGCTACCCGGCCGGCCAGGAAAGGGGGGCGAGCGAGCGCCCCCCCTCCTGAGCCGTACCAGGCCGCGTGCCCTCAACATGGGGGGGTGCCTTGGGGAAGGGGGGGCCGCGCGGCCCCCCCACCCCAAAGCACCTTGTCCCCATGTTGATGAGGACAAGGGCCTCTTCCCGATTCACCCTATGTGAATGAGTATGGGGTACAATGTACCCCTACCCATTCACCTGTAAAAAAAAAAATTACAAAAAAAAAACACAACACACGAGATAAAATACTTTATTGCACAGCTCCGGGGGTCTTCCGTCTTCGGGGGTCTTCTCGCCGGACTCCTCCGCTATCTTCTTATAGCTCTTTTGCTAGCGGAGGAGTCCGGCTTTCTTCCTCGCCGCAGGCCTCTTCTCCCAACTTCGGGGGTCTTGTCCCCCTCTTCGGTTCTTCTGCCGGGCCACCACGCCTTCTTATAGCTCTTTTACAGGCGGTGGCCCGGTCTTCTGTCGCCGCCGCCGCTGCCTTCCGTTCTTCTTCTTCTTCTTCTCCTTCTTCTCCAGGAGATGTTGACTCGACGTTCTCTCCGGCCACAATGCCAGGGACGCGCTGCGTGGCCACTTATATAGGGACAAGGGGCGGTGTCACATGGCTTTGTCACATGGGTTGGTCACATGGGTTGATGTCACATGGGGACTGTGACATCGTAAGGGGGTGGGGTCACCATGTGACACCAACCCATGTGACATAAAGCCATGTGACACTGCCCCTTGTCCCTATATAAGTGGCCGAGCAGAAGAAGAAGAAGAAGAAGAAGACCCTGGAGCTGTGCAATAAAGTATTTTATCTCGTGTGTTGTGTTTTGTTTTTTTTTACAGGTAAATGGGTAGGGGTACATTGTACCCCATACTCATTCACATAGGGTGGGGGGCCGGTAAGGGGGCCCCCGGATTCCGATAAGCCCCCCGCCCGCAGACCCCGACAACCAACGGCCAGGGTTGTCGGGAAGAGGCCCTTGTCCTCATTAACATGGGGACAAGGTGCTTTGAGGTGGGGGGATCGCGCGGCCCCCCCTTCCCCAAGGCACCCCCCATGTTGAGGGCACGCGGCCTGGTACGGCTCAGGAGGGGGGGGCGCTCGCCCCCCTTTCCTGGCCGGCCGGGTAGCGTGCTCGGACAAGGGTCTGTTGTGGACTTGGGGGACCCCCACGCCGATTTTTTTCGGCGTTGGGGTTCCCCTTTAAGTCCATACCAGGCGGTGGGGCCAGCGACGTCTCCTTCGTGGGCCCCGCTTACCTGGAGACCTGCTCGAAATGAGCGGACTTTTCTCCGAGCGGGAAAAGTCCGCTCATTTCAAAAGTACGGCGGACTGGCATACACACGGCCAGATTGTCCGCCGAAATGCGAGTACGACGGACAGAATTTCGAAAAATCCGAAATTCTTAGTACGCCGGACTGCACGCTGAAAAAGTCAGCTGAAGCCCACACACAAGCGGACTGTCCGCTGAAATGTGTTTCGACGGACTAAGTACGCCATACAGTCCGCCCGTGTGTACGCGGCATAAGACATCCTGTTGTGTCTGGTCTGTTGGCTGTCGTGTAGGGATGCCTGGAGGAAAGTCTGGGTTGTATTCTAGCGGGGAAAGTGGGCCAGGAGTAGAGGAGAGTTAAAATTTTTGACACACCGCTCTCCATGTGTGTAAGGTCAACCCTATCAATGGATGGGAGTTAAGTGTGTGTGAGATAGAAAGGGGGTTCAGCCAAGGGAGAAATCTGATCGGGATGCGGGCGGCTGTTTCTTCTATGTCCACCCAAGCTTTGGCTAGCCTGTGAACATGCCAATCCACGATTCTGGTTAGCTGGCATGCCCAATTGTACTTTTGTAGGTCGGGGACTCCCAGTCCGCCTTGCAATTTGGCCAAAGTCAGCTTTCCCCATCTTATGCGTGGATGCCTGTTAGCCCATATAAACTGAGAGCTTAGGGCTTTGTATGTGGCAAAAAAAGCATGAGGGAGTTTGATCGGAATTGTCTGCATGAGATACAAGATCCTGGGGAGAACATTCATCTTCAGGATCGAGGATCTCCCAAACCATGAAATTGTGTGTTTAGTCCAATTTTGTAGGTCTTGTCTGATAGCATTTAATAGGGGTAAAAAGTTTCGAGGGTAGAGTTCTGACAGTTTTGTTGGGAGCTGAATTCCCAGATAAGTTATAGCGTGTCTTTCCCAACCGAACGGGAAGTTCAATTTGCATTGTGTCAGCACGTTTTCAGGAAGAGTAATATTAAGGGCCTTCGATTTACTGTAATTAATCTGTAAGTTGGCTATTGATTTAAAAAGTGCCAGATCCTGGAGTAGATTTGGTATTGTGGTGATCAGCTCCGTAAGGAACAAGAGTACATCGTCAGCATATGCTGCCACTTTGTACTCTTTGTCGTTTATCTGGATCCCCTTAATGTCTTCGTTCAGTCGGAGTTTATGTAACATGGGTTCTAATGTAAGGATGAAAATGAGGGGAGATAAGGGGCAACCCTGTATGGTCCCGTTGGACAGGGAGAAGGCATCCGACAGGTGGCCGTTCGCTCTAATTCTGGCCGTGGGGGATGAGTATAGTGCAGTGATGAATTGCATTGTGCGTTCTCTAAAACCCATTTTACAGAGCGTTGCCATCATGTAATCCCACGCCACCCTGTCAAATGCCTTCTCCGCGTCCAACGAGAGGAGAAAGCCTGGTTTACGGGATGTGGATAGCCACTGATGTATGCTGATTGCCTTTAAGGTATTATCCCGGGCCTCACGGCCCGGGACAAAGCCTACCTGGTCCAGGGATATCAATGATGGGAGTAAGGGGAGTATGCGATTCGCTAGGATTTTGGCGTAAATCTTCATGTCAACGTTGATAAGCGAGATGGGTCTGTAGTTGGTCACCAATGATTCATCCTTCCCTGGTTTGGGGATCACTGTGATATGGGCCTCAAAAAGGTCCGCGTGCATTACAGGCGAATTTGGGAGATTATTGAAGGTGTCTAAAAGGTGAATGATCAAGGTTTCAGAAAATGTTTTATAATATAGGGTTGAGAGGCCATTGGGGCCTGGGCTCTTGCCCGGTTTTAGCTGTTTAAGAGCCTCCTGTATCTCTTCCCCAGAGATCGGTCTGTCTATGTCAGCTGCCGCGTCTCCAGAGATAGGTCCCGGGCAATGGTCCGTCAGAAAGTCTGAAATCAACCGGTTTCTGTCCTGTTGGGATCCTGCCTGGTGGGTGGGTGAGAGATTATAGAGCTTTGAGTAATATTGTTTAAACTGATCTACAATACCAGAAGGGGTTTCTATTTTGTTACCTGAGGGGTCAGTGATATGATGTATCGTCGCCCTTGCTTTCTTTTTTTGGATCGCCCTAGCCAATAATTTTCCCGCCTTATTGCCAAATTCATAATAATTCCTTTGCATAAGTACATATTTTTGTCTGATCGGTTTCCCTAATTCCTCCAGAAGATCCTCTCTGGTTTGCTGAAGTTCAGCTAGTGTGTTCTCAGCCAATGTTTGCTTGTGTTTCTGTTCTAAAAAATGAATGCGTTTAGACAACTCGTCTATACCTATAATCCTAGCCTTCCTTTTCTGAGCTGCCAGGGACATGAGTTCCCCCCGAATCACACATTTGTGTGCCGCCCATCTAGTGGAAGGGTGTATTTCCTCCGCCGCGTTGTCTTTGAAATATTGCAAAAGGCACGTTCTGAGTTTATGAACAATGACCAAGTCGTTTAGCAAGGAGTTGTCCAAGCGCCAGGTATAGGGCTTCGTGGGTCGAGTGGGAAAGGAAATGGTGGCCGTTATTGGGTGGTGGTCCGATAATATCATAGGGCCAATGTCAGCTGCTATCAAGGAATCTAAATTTGCTTGTGACAAGAAGAAGTAGTCAATCCTCGTATATTTGTTGTGTGGGGGGGAGTAATAAGTAAAGTCCTTAACTGCCGGGTGGAGCGTCCGCCAGGTATCATGAAGGGTCAGTGTGGAAAGTTGAGTCTTGATGGCACGAAGTGCCCTATAGGTTATAGAGGAGAAGCCCGAGGAGGAATCTAGCGCAGGGGACAGGGCAAGGTTGAAATCCCCCCCAACCACCAACATGCCTTTAAAAAAGGAGGTGAGTTGTCGCATTGTGTTTCTGAAGAAGGGCGCAAAAATACTTTCTTAGTCCGCCGGACTTTTGGGTAAAAAAAGTCCACCGGAGCCCACACACAGGCAGATTGTCCGGCGGATTTCCACCGAATTGTTTGATCGTGTGTATGAGGCATTGGTCTATCACATAAAATCCCAATAAAATACATTTATGTTTTTGGTTGTAACATGACAAAATGTGGAACATTTCAAGGGGTATGAATTCTTTTCAAGGCACTGTACATACCTTTTTTGAAGCCGTTCCGAATCGATCCCAGGCTGAGCTGTTATCTGCATATTCACTGTGTAGGCGGGTGCAGAGGACACATCTGACAACGGAAGCCCCATAGTAACTTTATGGGTGATGTCACTTCCCATTTATTTCACAGCCGTTGCTGTATCCTCTGCAGAGCTTTCACCGCTGGAGACCGTATGGGCCTCAAAAAAGGTATGTACAGTATGCTGATTTCTTCTTTATAGGGCTAGATAGGTTAGGCTTATATCATGGATGTCTGTAGATGTCTTTAGTGTTAGGGTGGACTTATCCTTTAATTACCTACCACAGAGCTCAGGGTCTTCTTGTTGGGGGCCTACACCTAAAGACCCTAAAGTGGAGCTTCCGCTCATTGGAACCCTCCCCCCCTCCGGCGCCACAATTGGCACCTTTCAGGGGGGTGCAGGTACCTGTACAGTACAGGTATCTGCACCCACTTCCGGCATAGATATCTGCAGAATATACGCCCCTTTCCGCAGAATCTACGCCCCTTTCCGCAGGTCCCCTGCTGTCTGCTGGGAAACACACGGATCCCAGAGACAGCAGGGACCATCCTTATTGCGCAGAGCGACTCGCGCATGCGCAGTAGGGAACCGGGAAATGAAGCTGCAAGGCTCCACTTCCTGATTCCCATACCCAAGATGGCGGCGGCAGCACCCGAGAGACGATCGAGAGATCGGCTTCGGGGGTCCGACATCGCGGGCATGCTGGGCGGGTAAGTGTCCTTATTTTAAAAGTCAGCAGCTGCAGTATTTGTAGCTGCTGGCTTTTAAAAAAAAAAAACGGCGGAACTCCCGCTTTAAGTTAATCCTGGTTCATGTGCAAATACCAGGCTGTATTTACTCGCGATGCCTTATGCGGATCAGCCCTGCTGCACCCTCTTGCTTTGTGACCTCCTGCAGTCTCAATACATCTGCTGCGCCTTGTTTCATTTTTGTTTGGACACAAAGTTGAGATACAATGTTGCAATTAGCATGTATCTAAATCCCAAACGTTTTTTTTAATCTGGAAGATTAAAACCCATGTCAGGTTATTTTGTGTTGCTTTTCTTGACTTTTCCTCATAGACACAACAAGAAGTAAAGCCGCGTACACACGGGCGGACTGTATGGCCTACTTAGTCTGTCATACAATCCGACGGACAGTCCGTCATACTTTCGAATGAACGGACTTGACCACACACGGATGCACAAAGAGTCCGTCGAAAGCTTGCGCGATGATGTGTACAGCACGTACGACGGGACTAGAAATAGGAAGTCCAATACACAGCAATGCACCCTTCCGCCGTGTAAATCCTTTCTGAGCATGCGCCATTCTTAGTCCGTCGAACTAGCCTACTGACGAGCGGATTGTCCGCTGAAACCAAAGTATGACGGACAGAATTTCGAAAAATCCGAAATACTTAGTACGCCAGACTGCACGCTGAAAAAGTCAGCTGAAGCCCACACACGAGCGGACTGTCCGCTGAAATGTGTTTCGACGGACTAAGTAGGCCATACAGTCCGCCCGTGTGTACGCGGCATAAGAGAAAATCTCTCCAAAGTGACAGTTGCAACAAATGTCCCTATTGGAAGATTTGGTCTTTTTTTCTGTTCTAGTGAAGCAAACGCTACGTTTTGAATTCCCCATCGGTTCCTGTCTGGGTGAATAGGGTGACCCTTTCCAGTAGGAACACATACAACAGTAAAACTTGACAGGATTGCTAACTCTTTTTTTTTTTTTTTTCCAAAAAAAGTTTTATTGAAAAAAGGTATGAACAGTTACAGAATGAAGAGCCGAAATAAAGTACCTCAGGTACTCAATAAGTCATTCAAACGTGACAGATCTATGAGGAGGGTAAATACCCTAAAATGGTACAATACATTGAAACAACTTGACTAGCTTTAGATTCTCAAAAGGTTCTACAGGAATATAGACCCCAAGGAGTAGAACAGCAGTTTAACCCAATAACGATGATAATAGGTGTTCACATTCTCAAATATTTTCTTAACAAAAGGACACCAATAGACAAGTTATTAGACAGGGGTGAATGAATTAGGGATATGCCCTAAAGAATGGAACAAGGTAATATATAAGTGCAAGGCTCTAGGATAGTAATGAGGAATATTCAGATGAATTTCGGAAATGCTGCCAGCAAGCCCAAATTTTCCAGAAACTTAGTGGAGAATCTTTCGATTGGTGTAGGATTGCTAACTCTTATGCCGCATACACACGATCGGAATTTCGGCCAGCAAAAGACCGATGAGAGCTTTTCATCGGAAAATGCGACTGTGTGTATGCGCCATCGGAATTTAGTTGGCCGAATTCCCGACAGCAAAAATTTGATAGCATGTTCTCAGTTCTTCCATTGGGAAATTACGTTCGTGTGTATGCAATTCCGACACGCAAAAACTCACGCATGCTCAGATTCAACTACGAGATGGAAGCTATTGGCTACCTGGTATTGAACTTCCTTTTTCTTGTCCTGTCATAAGTGTTGTACGTCACCGCGTTCTTGGCGGTTGGAATTTGGTGTGACCGTGTTTAAGCAAGACAGTTTGAGCGGAATTCCGTCGTAATTCTGATGGGAAAACCATCAGAGCTTTTTCCGACGAGAATTCCGATCGTGGGTACGCGGCATTACCTTCTCTATCAAAACAAAAAAACAAAAAATATAAAAAGAAGAAAAAAGATTGCTTTTCCTTTGAATACAGTTTTTAAAATTATGTTAATGCTTCAACTAATCCTGAACACTGTGTAAATTGATATATGATGCATATTTAGAGACCAACTGATAAATCCAAAATGACAAACAGAATATGTCTAGAATGTTTATCTGGGTAATAAATATTACTGTTGACACATTTTAAAAGAAATTTTAAGAAAATTAATGATAATTTTCTACTTATTTTTCCCTAATTCATACAAACAAATAAAAATGTTAATTTTATATATGTGTAGCTCTCCCTCAAGCTTTAAGAGTAGGCTGCTAGGTAAATTTAGCTTAGCTCCTCTGTAAACGGTGGAGCAGAGGTTAGTTGCTTGGGGCTGCTCAGTGTTTCACACCCTGCTGTTCTTCTATTTCCCCTGGTCTTCGAGGAAGTGCAGAACAGGCAGCCTGAATATTTATGGGGCTATTTATGGGGTTTCAGTAATCCCTGTGGAGATGTACTCAGAAAGCGGAGGGAGAGCCCATAAATAGTTTTGGCAATGGAGTGCAGTGTTCCTGGGTCCAGTCCTGCAGAAGGAGACCCCAGGAGTGCTAGAGTAGCCTTTATAAAGACACCAAAGTCACAGCTAGGCTTAGCTGGGGGGGGGGGGGATTTGCAGATATTGCAGATCCAATTGTCCAGGGTTCAAGCTAGGGTAGGAGGAAGCTCAGAAGAGAGAACCAGGATGAAGTTGGTGTGAAGGAGTCCAACTGTCCTTGAGGGGGTGTGAGTCTACATCTCCCTCACTAGGAAGAGCCTGGTGGATAGTGGCAGGAGGCAAGCAGTATTCCGATGGCTAAGTAAGTAAATGACCCCCAGTGCTTAGGAGACAGTGTGAAGCTTTTAACCTCCTGAGGGAGTACAAGTCACCAGCAGTATTAGGAATCTTGTGGGACATTCAGTATGCAGCCAGAAGTACAGCCAGCCATGTGGGAAGTGCAGCCAACATTATGTACAGTACAGCCAGAGGCTGAGGAGGGAAATAGGACCAAATTTACCAGCGGCTTCTAGAAGGGTGTACTACAGAAGAATATCCTCTCAGAAATATATCATTTTTGTGTTAATGCACAAAACATTCAAGTACAGTGGTGAAAATAGTTATTTGATCCCCTGCAGAATTTGTAGGCTTGCCCACATTCAAAAAAATTAAGGGTCTATCATTTTTATCATAGGTGTATTTTAAATGCTAGAGACAGAATATCAACCAAAAATCCAGAAAAAAACACACGATACAAATGTTATAAATTGAGTTGCAGTTCAGTGAGTAAAATAAATATTTGATCCCCTACCAACCAACAATAATTCTGGCTCCCACAAACTGGCTACAGTAAGTGCTCGTGCTGTAAACAGATCAGTCCTGTCAATTTAAGAAGGTGCTCCTAATGACAACGTATTAATTGTACAAAAGACACCTGTCCACAGAATCTCTTTCTTCCATTCAAACCTCACCATCATCGGCAAGACCAAATAGCTGTCAAAGAACATCAGGGACAAGATTGTAGACCTGATTAAGGCAGGTACAAGACCATCAGGAAGAAGCTTGGTGAGAAGGAGACAACCGTTGGAACAATTATTTGCAAATGGAAGAAATACAAAATAACCACCAATCATCCTCGATCTGGAGCTCCATACACGATTTTGCCTCATGGGGTAAGGATGATCATGAGAAAAGTGAGGAATCAGCCCAGAACTGGAGGAGCTTGTGAATGATCTCAAGGCAGTTGGGACCACCAAACAATACGTTGCCATGGATTGAAATCCTGCAGCTCCTGCAAGGTCCCCCTCCTCAAGAAGGCACATGTACAGGTCTGTCTGAAGCTTGGCAATGAACATTTAAATGATTCAGAGGAGAAAGCGCTGAGGTCAGAGGAGACCAAAATTGAGCTTTTTGGCATTAACTTAACTCGTCATGTTTGGAGGAAGAAAAATGCTTACTATGACCCTAAGAACACCATCCCTACAGCAAGCATGGAGGTGGAAACATTAGGCTTTGAGGCTGTTTCTCTGCTAAAGCTAAAGGCTGACTTTGCCGCGCTGAGGGGCCAATGGATGGGGCCATGTATTGTAAAATCTTGGATGAGAACCTTCTTCCCTCAGCCAGAACACTGAAGATGGGTCATGGATGGGTCTTCCAGCATGACAATGACCCAAAACATACCACCAAGGCAACAAAGGAGTGGCTCAAGAAGAAGCACATTAAGGTCAAGGAGTGGCCTAGCGAGTCTTCAGACCCTAATCTTTTAGAAAATCTATGGAGGGAGATGAAACGTTGAGTTGCCAAGTGACAGCCAAGAAACCTTAAGGATTTAGAAAAGATCTGTAAAGAAGAGTGGACCAAAATCCCTCCTGAGATGTGTGCAAACCTGGTAACCAACTGCAATGAGGGTTTCTCCACCAAGTACTAAGCAATGTTTTGCTTGGGGATCAAATAATTTTACTCACTCAGCTGCAACTCAATTTATAAAATTTGTATCATGTTTCTTATGTATTTTTGGTTGATATTCTGTCTCTATCATTTAAAATACACCTATGATAACAATTATATACCCTTCATTTCTTTGTAAGTGGGCAAACTTACAACATCTGCAGGGGATCAAATAATTATTTTCGCCATTATAATAATTATTATTCCCAGTTCAATCCAATTCCCGCTACATGGTAAACTTTGGTTGTTAAGGGATTAAATAGCCCTGGCCATGAAGGGGTTAAATGAACAGACATCATCGGCAATCAAACATACATCACGTTTACTGCATGGTATCATGCTGCTAAGCTTAAGGGATCAATAGAAGATAATGAAAGAGGCATTTTTAATGATCCAAGCAGGTTAAACCGGACCGGAGCATTCAACCTGCAATCAAGAAAATTGTCTAGTTATGTTTAATGTAGCAGTGAGAAGCCACCAAACTGCTCGCTTGGCGACTATAGTGTTGATTAGCAATCGGATTCTGCGTGCAGATCTTTTCACCAGAGTATTCCCCTGGGATCTAAAAGCAAATTAACTGTTTCTCTGCATGGATAAATCTCCAAACCCAGGCAAAACAAATCATTCTCATCCCTAAAATGGAAGAAAAAGGTTTCAATGTGTGTTTATTCAGCGGGTCAGCGCAAAGAACAATGAGGAGGAGTAAAATGCAGCAAGTCAAAGCAGCCCTATGTATGATACATGATACATCACCTGCTCTCGGATAGTCCGTGCTGATCTAGACTCATCTGGAATCTCAGCAACATCCACCTGGAAAAAAGAAGAATGCACACAATTGGCTCAATTCACAAACTAGTCAAAGCGTTACCATACATGCTACAATCTGACTGCACAATCTTTGTACAATCAACCTTAAATCTACCAGACCTAATTAAACTATCCAATCAATTTGTGTCAAATAAGGCAGGTACAAATTACATTACATAGTTGTTAGTAGATCAAAGTGTACAATCAGACTGTGTGTGGTAAGCTTAACCATTTGCTTACTGGGCACTTCTACCCCCTTCCTGCCCAGGCCAATTTTCAGCTTTCGGCGCTCTCACACTTTGAAAGACAATTGAGCAGGCAAGCAACACTGTACCCAAATGGAATTTTTATCATTTTTTTCACACAAATAGAGCTTTCTTTTGCTGGTATTTAGTCAACACCATGTTTTTTATTTTTTTTTGCTAAACAAACAAAAAAAGACTGACATTTTTTGAAAAAAACTTTTTTCATATTTTGTTATAAAATTTTGCAAACATGTAATTTTTCTCTTTCACCGATAGGCACTGGTGAGGTGGTACTGATGGGCACTGATAGGCTGCACTGATGGGTGCTGATGATGCGGTACTGATGAGACGGCACTGATCAGGAGGCCTTGATGAGGCTGCACTGATGGGTGGCACTGATAGGTGGCACAGAGAGGTGGTCCTGATAGGTGGTACTGGTGGGCGCTGATAGGCAGCACTGGTGGGCGCTGATCAGGAGGCTCTGATGAGGCACTGATGGGCACTGATTGACAGCACTGATGGGTATTGATATGCTTCACTGATGGGCACTGATAGGTGGCACTGTTGAGGCGGCACCGATGGGCACTGATCAGGAGGCACTGATGAGGCTGCACTGATAGGTGCCACAGAGAGGTGCCACTGATTAGCACCACTGGTTGGCACTTAGGGGACCAATGAACCTTTAACTGTCATTGGCTGACATCTGATCATGTGGTAAAGGGCCCACTGTGATTGGCCCTTTGCCCTGCTGTGTGATCAGCCGAGTCCGAAGAATTTGGCGATCACAGAGCGCCCTGTGGCTATAGCTGTATCTTTCTGTAAATGTCATATGGCAACATGGAGGCCTGCTGTACACCATATGCAGTAAAGCATGCTTGGTATACTCACTGTGGAACCTAAAGGTTTAATCCTCTGCATTGTGTAAAATGGCTGTTTGATCCTGTCTTCTCTGATCCTCCCCTTCTTCCACAGTCCCCAATCCATATCCTGATATTACAGAGCCTTGGGGGTACTCTGCACATGCTTAGTTTGGTGTACATTGCTAGAGAGCAGGGGCCATTAGGGAGCCCCGTGAAAGGCTCTGCAACACATGCAATCTAGCACGGGAAGCAGCTGTAATAATACCTCGACACAGCACGCTGCTTCCCACTGGCCCACCCTTCCCTCTCGTCCACCCCAGATGCTTGTAGATGACATGAGATCACCTGGGACAGACAAGAAGAGAAGAGGGGCCAGCAGGGAGCAGCATACCGTGAGAAGTCTTATTATTGCACTCATCCAGTAAGGCTGTGTACTTTATTTCTTTTTACAGGAGTTTAGAGACAGCAGCACCGCCATGGGGGGAGGGATGGCAGCCAGTACAGATGTAGGGGGCCCAGGCCCCAACAGGACTGCAGGAGGCCCCATAAGACTCTCCTGGTATCTCTGTCCTGACATATTGGTGATAAATTCCAGAGCAAGTTCCCGTAACTGGCTGGCCTGAAGAGGGCATGCTAGTGTGGGCACCCAGGATACCTTCCCTGCATCTCTTGCCTGGGCTGCCACCCTTCTGTGGCAGTCGACACCTCCATCCCTCCGCTGACAGCCTGCACACCACGCCAAGCTACCAAGAATCCCCCTCCTCGGCTCTGGTGTTCTCATAGACAGAAGGGGAGGGGAGGCATTGTACTGCTGCTGATGATGTTAGGTCTGCCACTGTTTATGGTGTATGGATGGATACAGACCAGGGGGACAAGTAACAGGTGCACAGCATACATGGAGGCATAATGGGAGAGGGGGGGAGGATTTGTGCTGGGGTGGGGGATTTCAGGTCCTCTAACCTCCCAAAGCAACCCCCCCCCCCAGGACAAATCCTCTTACCCCCAAATCAAAGAGATGCTGCCTGCCACACAGGAATCTCTCCCCCCACGGCATCCCCATGTGTCCCCCCCACGGCATCCCCCTGTGTCCTCCCCCCATGGCGCCCCCCGTGTGTACATTTTGCAACAGGAATTATACACCCTGTCACGCTTAACAGGTAAAGTGCCTGCCAAGCATGACCCATTCAAGTAAATGGGGCCGCTCTGCAAGTACCCTACAA
Organism: Lithobates pipiens; assembly: GCF_037356315.1. Taxonomy (NCBI): domain Eukaryota; kingdom Metazoa; phylum Chordata; class Amphibia; order Anura; family Ranidae; genus Lithobates; species Lithobates pipiens. The sequence goes on from NW_027507790.1 coordinate 228,854,849, forward strand.
CTTTGTGCAGCACAGTGACCAAGGGACTAAAGCAGGCAGTGATTATGCATTTTATCACTTTTTCACTACCTGCTTTAACCCCTTGGATTCCACACTAGCATGCTGCAACTGCATACATTGCACACAGTTGCAGGGTGTTTGCAGAGCGGAACCGATGGCCAGTGGGTGGACCCTGGGGAATGTTGGAAGTCAGACCTACTGTGTGCCCCGTGTCCTGAGACATGCCCCATGCCCTGCTGTGTACTGCCTGATGTGCTCTGTGCCCCATGATGTGCCCTGCTGTGTGCCTTGTGATATGCTCTACCCCCTGTGCCTGTGATGTGCTCTGCTGTGTATCTCCTCATGTGCCCTACTATGTGCCCGCTGTCCTGTGATGTACCCTGCTGTGTACCATCTAATGTGCCCCATGCCCTGTGATATGCCCTACTGTGTACCGCCTGATGCTTGGAAACGTACGTTTTATAATCTTAGATTATCAGGAAGCACTTCCTGATGACATAACATTATTAAACGTATGTCGAGGCGCCTTCGGGTCACGTCACTTCCAGGTCCCAGCTTCGGGTTTGTCTCTCAGCTTTAGTGGAATGCACGCCGACGATTAAGCGCGTGCTGAGCGACAGGGCTTCCAGTGCGTTACATGTTTACAATCTAACTTATGTTTTTTGAGTCTCAGAGGACAGTCAGAGTAGAATGAAACCTCCTTCTACAAGCTTTAACCAGACACTCATAGAGGTTACAAGACTGCTATATACTGCTGATAAGAAAAGGTATTTAGCAGTTTATATTTACTACAATTGCATTTCCATGTTCTGTGTACTACGGGAGACCAGATATAGTGAATGCAGGCTCCTGGGTTTAGTAACACTTTAACTGAGCTTATGTCCAGTAAATAACTTTTTTCCTTCATTCCGAATTAGTAAAAGGTACAGTATAAAGCTCTGACATACTTTCCGCTGTACTCAGCATTAAAGGGCACATAATGATCACAAAATGAGAAAAAAAGTAACTACATTAACCACTTCCAGACCGCCGCCTGCCGATATACGTCCTCACTTTGAGGACGGATATCGTTTTTATGGCAGCAGCTAGCTGCCATAACCACGGTATCGCCATGTTCGGATGGCGGTCCGGTACAAGTGTAGCGGCCATAACCCTTTGTAGGACGGTCTTGACTTATTGGGCTTACCGGTTACCTCTGCTTAGCTTGTTCTTCCACGTCTAGGGGTTCCCAGTGTTGATACCCAACAACTTGGACGTTGGCACCAATAAAGTCCTTTTGAAAGGTTTTATTTTGCAGGGGTAACATCCCACAACACAGTCTTGTATAGGAACAGGGGGCAAGGGTGAAGAACTCAGGCACCTTGAACTGCGGACATAACAAAGTCTCTAATACCACCCAGAGAGTAGCCACTCACAGCTGGGCACTTCAATGCTCAACAGATCTCTAGCCAGAGATCATGGCAATCAGCATGTTGATTCAAAACTTGTAACATCTCTGAACGTGAACAAGTTGTAACTGAAAGTGAACAGGAACCTTTTTCCCCAGTACCTGGAATGTTCTCTCTCCTTGATAGTAATGGAAAAAGTGTGGATTCGTCAATGTCCTTCCCAACTCAGTAACCAGGCATTTCTCAAGATGCCACTTGTTAGCCCTCCTCCGAAGAGTCCGCCACCGGTCACTTACACAAGCTGCGGTGCCCCTCCAAGCCGAGAGCACACCCGGGCACCTTGAATCCTCCCTCAGTTACTGCACCTCGGACCAGCCGGTTCCGAGACTCGGGAACAGACGGATCCCTACCCCAGACCAGGTGGGTCTATTGGGGGTAACCGACAGAAGTATGTTGCGGGATGTCGAACACCCCGTGACCAGGACCCCTCGCGGGGCTACCCCGCTCCTGGAAACAAGAACAGACCACACGGGCCTCACGAACTACTACTGAAAACGTGACCTCAACATCTTAAGTACCCCTTCCCAGACTCCTCAGCGGGGCCCGGCACACCCACTGATTGGTTCAGAGAAGGCTGATACCCAAAACGTCCAACCAGGCCTGGTTCTGGCTTGTCATGTGCACCTCACTGTACACATGACCAGGCAGAACTTCTAACACAGCCCAGCCAAACTGATGTCAAAGTTAACCTACCTAATTAACCCTCAGAACCCCACTACTGTTCTGAGACAAAAACTAAATTTACACATGAATGACACTTTGTCCAAAATGTCATCCGCTACACAAGATAAAAGTGGTCTCTGTGGCTGCCCCTCTCCCGCCGCGAGATTGCTTTTATCATTTTTTTTAAATAACAATTTTTTTTTTTATTGCATTTTAGTGTAAATATGAAATCTGAGCTCTTTTTGACCCCAGATATCATATTTAAGAGGTCCTGTAATGCTTTTTTCTATTTCCTTGTAATAGGAATAAATGTGACATAGTTTTTATTTTTACACTGTTTAAAAAAAAAAAAAAAAAAAAAATTACGTAAAATAAATAAGAAAAAAATGTTTTTTCTTAAATGTGCCCTGTCCCGCGTGCAGAAGCAAACGCATACGTGAGTAGCGCCTGCATATGAAAATGGTGTTCAAACCACACATGTGAGGTATCGCCATGATCGGTAGAGCGAGAACAATAATTGTAGCCCTAGAACTCCTCTGTAACACAAAACATGCAACCTGTAGAATTTTTTAATGTCACCTATGGAGATTTTTAAGGGTAAAACTTTGTCTCCATCCCACGAGCGGGCGCAATTTTGAAGTGTGACATATTGGGTATCAATTTACTCGGCGTAACATTATCTTTCACAAAAAAATTGCTCTAACATTACTGTTGTCTTATTTTTTTAATTAAAAAAAAGTGTACATTTTCAAAAAAAAGTGCGCTTGTAAGACCGCTGCGCAAATACGGTGTGACAGAAAGTATTGCAATGACCGCCATTTTATTCTCTAGGGTGTTAGAAAAAAAATGTATAATGTTTGGGGATTCTAAGTAATTTTCTAGAAAAAAAAATGTTTTTAACTTGAAAACAACACATCTAAAAAAAAAAAAAAAAAGTGGTACAAACAACCCTTTTATATAAAGAAATTTTTTATTTTTTTTATAAGCAAAAATCGCCTAAGCAGCTCAATGAGTAAAAGTCTATGGGGTTGATTTACTAAAGGCCAATAGACTGTGCACCTTGGAAAGTGCAATTGTACTCTGCAAGTGCAGTTGCTCCAGAACTTAGTAAATGAGGTAAAGCTTCACTTCGCAAAGAATACCCAATTACATGCAAGGAAAATAAAAAAAACAGCATTTTTGCTTGCACATGATTGGTTGCTGAAAGTCAGCAGAGCTTCTGCTCATTTACTAAGCTCTGGGGCAACTGCTCTTACAGTGTGCAACTGCACTTTGTAACATGCACAGTCTATTTGCCTTTAACCAGTTCCCGACTGGCGCACGACGATGTACGTCGGCAGAATAGCACGGGCAGGCATATTGGCGTACAGGTACGTCCATTTTTATATGCCGCCCTGCCATCACGTGCACACCTCCATCGGGACCCCCGTGAGTCCGGACTCGATAGCCGCGGGGATACCCGCGATCGTCTCACGGGAAGGCTGAATGGGGAGATGCTGTTGTAAACAGCATCTCCCCGTTCTGCCTAGCAACAAGTGACGCTGATCTCTGCTCCATGTGATTGGAGCAGAGATCAGTGTTCCCTAACACAAAGCCCAGCCCCCCACAGTTAGTAACACGCCCCTAGGAACACTTAACCCCTACACTGCCAACCCCTGGTTAACCCCTTCACTGCCAGTGTCATTTACACAGGAATCAATGCATTTGCATAGCACTGATTGCTGTATAAATGACAATGGTCCAAAAAAATGTGTCAAAAATGTCTGATGTGTCTGCCATAATGTCACAGTCACAATAAAAATCGCTGATTGCCGCCATTACTAGTAAAAAAAAAAAAATGGATAAAAATGCCATAAAACTATCCCCTATTTTGTAAACACTATAACTTTTGCGCAAACCAATCAATAATCGTTTATTGTGATTTTTTTTTTTTACCAAAAATATGTAGAAGAATACGTATCGGCCTAAACTGAGGGAAAAAAATGTTTTTTAATATATTTTTGGGGGATATTTATTATAAAAAAATAATGCATTTTTTTCAAAATTGTCCCTCTATGTTTGTTTATAGCGCAAAAAAGAAAAAACGCAGGGGTGATCAAATACCACCAAAAGAAAGCTCTATTTGTGAGAAAAAAAGAACGTCAATTTTGTTTGCACGACCGCGCAATTGTCAGTTAAAGCGACGCAGTGCCGAATCACAAAAAGTGGTCTGGTCTTAAGCCAGCAAAATGGTCCGGTCTGAAAGTGATTAATAAATCAACCCCTAAGTTTCTACTTTGGCAAAATGTTACTGATAGCAGTAATAGCATTTATTGATGGCAGAAGTAATAGTAATTTCACAGTAAAATCTATTTGACTGAAATAACTCATTCCTCATTCTTAATCACTAAATGATCAAATCTGGTTTACCACGGCAGTCAGGGAATTAGCATTTTGCAGAAAAAGGTCAGTGATGATGACACACATATTGTACTGGAGACATTGCAGTCTGCATAGAAAAGGTAACTGTGTAAAGAGTGCCTCGTTTTTGTATAATTTGATTTCATGCTGGTTACTGTGTTTAAACTTGGTCCTAATTAAAAGGCAATTAAGGTAATTAAAAATGCAGCTCTCCAAATCCTGCAACAGAAGGTATGATTTATCCAAGCAAAGAGAGAAAACATTTTAGGGTGGTAACTCATGTGTTCAATATACGGGTGCCAGAATTTCATTATTCACATTGGTCGCTATGTGAGTCACTGCTGGAATATTCTACATAGATCCACTCAGTAAACAGCCAAGAACACAAATCTGTTCATATAGACTTTTTATTTATTTGTAGTGCTACCCCCATAAGAGACGCTTACGTTTGTTACAGGAATTGTCTCAGCCCCTACTGGCACACCTAGCAATGTGATTAACGGAATACCACAGTAATGACACGCAGACACAGTACAACTGTTTAAGTTCTCCCAAATTTACTAAGTCAGCGAAAGGACTCAAAAGGATATCGGTCAGCCAAGTCATGAACAAACAGCCAAGACTCAGCTGAAAAGAGTTTAACCGCTTGCCTGGCCACCATTATACTGCGGCAGGTTAGCACGATCCCGCGAGCCATCGTAGCTATACGTTGGCTCCTTTAAGCGGGATAGCAGGCGCGCCCTCTGAACTGCGGGGTTGCTGATGCTCGTGGCCGACGGTTGCGATGACCGCCGGCCACGAGCAATCGCGGGCACAAGAGGCAGAACAGGGACTTGTGTGTGTAAAACACACAAATTCCTGTTCTGTTCTGTGAGGAGTGACAGATGGTGAGTTCCTAATAGCTAGGAATCACGATCTATCATTTCCTCTAGGTCAGTTTTCTCCCACCACAGTTAGAAACACACACAGGAATCGCCCCCTAGTGTTAACCCCTTCCCCGCCATTTTTTACAGCAATCAGTGCATTTTTATAGCACTGATCTCTGTATAAATGCCATTGGTCCCAAAAATGTATCAAAGGTGTTCGATGCGTCTGCCATATTGTCGCCGATAAAAATCGCAGATCACCGCCATTACTAGTAAAAAATAAAAATAAATATGCTATAAATCTATCCCCTATTTTGTAGACGCTATAACTTTTGCGCAAACCAATCAATACACACTTATTGAGATTTGTATTACCAAAAATATGTAGAAGAATACAAGAATACATATTGGCCTAAACTGAGAAAAAAATTGTTAAAAAAAAAGGGATATTTATTATAGCAAAAAGTACAAATATTGGGTTTTTTCAAAATTGTCGCTCTTTTTTTGTTTATAGTGCAAAAAATAAAAACCGCAGAGAGGATCAAATACTTCCAAAAGAAAGCTCTATTTGTGTAAAAAAAAAAAAAGGAGGTAACCACACAGGACCACGCAATTGTCAGTAAAAGCGACGCAGTGCCGAATTGCAAAAAATGGCCTGGTCATTCAGCAGCCAAATCTTCCGGGGCTGAAGTGGTTAAAGAAGTCAGATTAACAGATTAACAATTAGCAACAGCAAGTAAATGATACCAACACATATAGTAATAAACAGTAATAAAGGAGTGTCTCTAAAAAGCTATTAATTACCGTAAATATTACTACTACTACTAAAGAGGGAATCCCAGGCCGGCCTACAATATCTTTAGTTCTACTGGGTGAGGGAGGGGGGCAAAATAATATGGATATCCGTAAAGTGTCCCCTTTTAAGAGTAATTAAACAATATTAAACAGTAGTGTACAAAGTGCAAGGCCTTGCTATGTTCACCGGCAAGTTGGAGCTCATAAACAATTCTACTCTTTTTCTGCTGTGCAAGCTGGGATTTGTAGTCTTGCCTCTTTAAGACTCAGCAAGGCTTTGTGCTGGGACTTCATATCCCATGGTTCTCTGCTGCTGCTTCCTGATGATTGGCTCCCCTTCTCTACCAATGGAGAGGCAGGGGAAAGAGTGGATGCCTGTGTGCGAGCGCCACGCTTCCCACAGACAAGAGGGAGGGGGAAGAAATCCCCCGCAGGGACTGACAGGTATGTTCTCCCTCTTGCCTGTGTCAGTCTTTAGCCCGGCTGCCGCCGGCGGGTGTGGTGGGAGGTGCAAGGCCACAGGTGATAGAGCAGCCCTCCCGCTACATATGCTTTAAGAACATTTTTCCATAAACCATAGCTTTATCTAATGTTCTTTTTATTAGTGAAGAGCTCCTGTCAAAATTACATTATATACTTAAAATGCTAATAAAATGTATCTAAATCCAAAAAACAAAAATGTTATATATTGCAGCTCACTAGTCCTTAGATAGGGTTAGTTTTCCCTTTATTTTCAACCTGTGATCTCACCAGTAACAAAATTCCTTTCCTGGGGTGACAACAATGCTTACTCATTATTCTGTATCAATGGAGGAGCAGTATTGTCACCCTTTCCTAAAGCCACAGCTCTTTTTCTTAGAGGACAGTGCAGGTACTCCCCGCTTCCGAGTCACCCATTGACTCCGCCCCCTACCCACCTCCAAGCACGATCCTCTGCAGCCATTAACAATAGATTCCCCAAGCAACACTAGATCCACAAACAACACTAGACCCCCCCTACAACAATAGATCCCCCTGCTTACCAGTCCCCTACCCACTCTCCATCCTGACACCCTGCTGGAGGGGGGGAAGGGGAGCACACAGGTGCCCGGCGGAAGCAGAAGACAGGTGACCCGGATAGATGGAGCAGCATATAGAGGAACCAATCCCCTCCATTTTTCTCCTACAGCCACTGAATGCCTGTGGGAGGTAGAGGAGGAGAAACAGGCTTTCAGTTGCTGCACAAGGAAAATTAAGGGGATTGGTTCTTCTATATGCCGCCCCAGCTGCCCCTCCTATCCTGGTGCACAGGGGAGATGCACAGGCCCCCTGGAGCATGGGGTCGGGTCGCAATTGTGACCCCTGTTATGCCCCTGGAATATTTAAAAGACCTAAAGGGAGCAAATAAGGGAAGTTCATTGTTAACATGTTAAACTTTAAAATATCTGGGCTGCCCAGTATGCAACTGTGGACTAGCTTCCTTCATATGGCAGGGTGGCTCTTTAGGTCCCTATATTCCATGCTCATCCAAAGAAAGCCTCTTTTATTCTGTCCAGTATGTTATGTTTATTTTGTGATATCCCCTAACTTTAATGCATTGCAGAGTGTGACAGTAGTAATGCTATATACTGCTGCACCACAGCCCAGTTCTGTGGAAAATATAATAATCCTATTGAGATATAATATAGAATATATGAGCACTGACTTCATTATACTAGTTGTGTTTGATATAGATTTTATCTAGTCTAAGGCATTTTTTTTTCCACAAACTTTCCTCTTGTTGAGTCTTTGTAAAATATAAATAAAAGATCATTATCTCACTTTTTAATTTTATTTTAGGAACGGAAGATAACATTGTAACTTCCTTTTCCTTTTCAAATTTCTACTTTGGCTTTGGTCCAAGAGAGGGAGAGCAACTAGAATGTTCTTATGTCAAGTGATTATTCAAAGTGAGATGTATACAACACACTGTATATGCAGATATACCCAAAAAATTGAAAAATCATCAGTAAAAGATCAATAATATTCCACAGTAGCGCAAATTTAAAATAAAAATATTCAAGCAAAAAATATCAATATAAAAACAAAATAAGTCCTTCAAATAAAAGTCCATAAAGCGCCACATAATAAGTGCTTTGTTGCTTCTTACTGGAGATAATACACCATAAATCCACCACCAAAGTGAATGTGCATATCCCACACGATTCAGAGTAACACTCATCTCATTCGTTCTCATAAGTGGCAATAGTGCTTATGTTCAGTTCCACTTTGGAAATTTTAGCATTACCTTTAATTTTTTTATCCAATTCTCATTTAACCACTTCAGCCCCGGAAGAATTTCCCCCCCTTCCTGACCAGAGCACTTTTTGTGATTCGGCACTGCGTCGCTTTAACTCACAATTGGGTGGATCCCAAACAAAATCAACGTCCTTTTTTTACGACAAATAGAGCTTTCTTTTGATGGTATTTGATCACCCCTGCGGTTTTTATTTTTTGCGCTATAAACAAAATAAGAGCGTCAATTTTGAAAAAAAAAATACACATTTTTTATATTTTGCCATAATAAATATATCCCAAAAATATATAAAAAAACATTTTTTTTCCTCAGTTTAGGCCGATACGTATTCTTCTACATATTGATTGGTTTGTGCAAAAGTTATAGCGTTTACAAAATAGGAGATAGTTTTATGCCATTTTTTTTAATATATATATTTTTTTACTAGTAATGGCGGCGATCAGCGATTTTTATCATGACTGCAACATTATGGCGGACACATCGGACATTTTTGACACATTTTTGGGACCATTGTCATTTATACAGCAATCAGTGCTATACAAATGCACTGATTCCTGTGTAAATGACACTGGCAGTAAATGGGTTAACCACTAGGGGGCAGTGTAGGGGTTACGTGTGTCCTGGGGAGTGTTTCTAACTGTGGGGAGGGCGTGACTACGTGTGACACATCACGGATCTCTGCTCTTAATCACAGGGAGCAGAGATCAGTGACACTGTCACGAGGCAGAATGGGGAGATGCTTATTTACATTAGCATCTCCCCGTTCTTCCTCTCTGTGACACATCCCCGCGGCGATCGAGTCCGCTACCCGACTCACGGAGCTTGCCACGGGCACGCGTGCCCACAGGCTGCCTCTTAAAGGGCAACATACAGGTACGTTAGTTTGCCTGTACGAGCCCTTCTGCCAACGTAATTTGGCGTGAGGCAGTCGGCAAGTGGTTAAGCAATCACATGCAGACCTCTGAAGGTGGTATCTAGCACCAAGCCATCAGTAGCAGATCCTTTAGGTCCTGTATGTTGTGAGGTGGGACCTCCATGGATTGGACTTTTAGCACATCCCACAGTTGCCCGATTGGATTTAGATCTGGAGATTTATGAAGCCCAAGTCAACACCTTAGGCTTGTTGTGTTCCTCAAACCATTCTTGAATTCCTTGAATCATGTCACCTTCTTCCATTGCTCCGTGGTCCAGTTCTGATGCCCATTGTAGGCGCTCTTGGCTGTGGACATGGCTCATCATCGGTAGTGATGGACGAACTTCCGACGGGACGTTTCGCGAACGCGAAACGCGAACGGACACAAACGTTCGCGAAAACGACCGTTCGCCGCGGGCTCCATTGACTTCAATGGGAGGCGAATTTCGCAAACCTTTAGGTCGAATTTGCGGCCACGGGGTAATTATTAGGGGGTAGCACGTAGTCCCACCACCTGGACAATAGCATAATACATGTATGAGGTGAATTTGGGATCGATAACTACAAGCATTTTTTTTTTATTTGGGAAATTGTTCTGACAATTCAGGACTATGGAGCTAATGAAGGCAATGGAGGAGAGGGAAGGTCAGGGACCAGGGTAGGCAAACAAGAGGGTGCAGGAGATACAGAGCACTGACAGCAGCACCGTAATACAGAGCACTGACATCAGCACCGTGACATACAGCGCTGACAGCAGCTCCGTGACATACAGCGCTGACAGCAGCTCCGTGACATACAGCGCTGACAGCAGCTCCGTGACATACAGCGCTGACAGCAGCTCCGTGACATACAGCGCTGACAGCAGCTCCGTGACATACAGCGCTGACAGCAGCACCGTGACATACAGCGCTGACAGCAGCTCCGTGACATACAGCGCTGACAGCAGCTCCGTGACATACAGCGCTGACAGCAGCTCCGTGACATACAGCACTGACAGCAGCTCCGTGACATACAGCGCTGACAGCAGCTCCGTGACATACAGCGCTGACAGCAGCACCGTGACATACAGCGCTGACAGCAGCTCCGTGACATACAGCGCTGACAGCAGCTCCGTGACATACAGCGCTGACAGCAGCTCCGTGACATACAGCGCTGACAGCAGCTCCGTGACATACAGCGCTGACAGCAGCTCCGTGACATACAGCGCTGACAGCAGCTCCGTGACATACAGCGCTGACAGCAGCTCCGTGACATACAGCGCTGACAGCAGCTCCGTGACATACAGCGCTGACAGCAGCTCCGTGACATACAGCGCTGACAGCAGCTCCGTGACATACAGCGCTGACAGCAGCACCGTAAGCAGCCCCAGGAGGAAGTCAGCACAGCACAGGGATGGTGTGATCCCCTCATAATAAGAACCCCCAGGAGGAAGTCAGCACAGCACAGGGATGGTGGGAGCCCCTCATAATAAGAACACCCAGGAGGAAGTCAGCACAGCACAGGGATGGTGGGAACCCCTCATAATAAGCAGCCCCAGTAGAAATATGACACCGCTCAACCTCTTCAAAGAGGAGGGTAGGGGCATATAGTACGGTGTGCTTTTTTGGGTCAGGGAAGTGAGCCAAATGAATTAAGAAGGTCTGTGTGCTTGATTCCAAAAATTGTTTATAGACATATACATGGTCTACTGATCACATGTGTTGAATTCCTCCGAGATCCATGCCTCATTCATTTTTAGAAATGTGAGGTAGTTAACACTGTGGTGAGCTAGGCGAGTACGCTTATCGGTCACAATCCCCCCTGCTGCGCTGAACGTCCTTTCGGACAGGACACTGGATGAGGGGCAAGCCAACAGTTCGATTGCAAATTGGGCAAGCTCTGGCCAGAGGTCAAGCCTGCCCACCCAGTAGTCTAGGGGTTCATCACTCCTCAGAGCGTCCACATCGGCCGTTAACCCAATGTAGTCGGACACCTGACGGTCTAGGCGTTCCCTGATGCTGGATCCGGATGACACCTGTCGATGGGTCGGCTGAAAGAATGACCTCATATCCGAAGTCACCAACACATCTTCAAACCGGCCTCTTCTTGCAGGCGCTGTTGGATTGGTACCCGCAAATCCTTCTCTGGGAGTGGGAATTGCTCCTCTGCCAGCGCACGCAAAAGCAGAATGCAGCATTTCTCGAAGCAAGGCCTGGAAGTGCTGCATTCTGACAGCCCTCTGCGACGGCGGTAACATTTCCGCCATTTTGTGTTTGTACCGGGGGTCTAAGTACGTTGCCACCCAGTACTGGTCCTTGACCCTCATGCTTTTTATACGGGGGTCCCTATTAAAACACTGGAGCATGAAGGCCCCCATTTGCACTAAAGTGGAAGCGGTGTGGTGGCCTGGCTCCTGCTCATCATCCAGGATAATGTCGTCCTCTTCATTCTCCTCTCCCCATCCTCGCACAACAGGGATCCCAGAAAGGTTTAAAGCATGCTCTTCTTGCTCCTGCTCATCCGCCCCGGCACCATCCTCCTCTGACTCCTCATCAGACTCCTGTTGTTGACTTGTCTCAGATAGAGTAGCCCCCCCTGGGAATTCATCCAGCATTGCGACTTCCTCATCTTCCCGCTCCTGCTCCTCCACAGCCTGATCAATGACACGACGCAATGCACGCTCCAGAAAGAAGGCATAAGGTACCATGTCACTGATGGCGCCATGGCTGCGACTGACCAGTTTGGTGATCTCCTCAAATGGCCGCAGAAGTCTGCATGTGTCGCGCATGAGCAGCCACTGGCGCGGTGAAAAAAAACCCAGCTCCCCAGAACCGTTTCTTTCGCAGAGTTCATACAGGTAGACGTTAACTGCACGTTTCTGCTGGAGCAGCCTATCAAGCATATAGAAGGTTGAGTTCCATCGCGTCGGGCAATCGCAAATAAGACGTCTGACCGGCAGATGGTGTCGCCGCTGAATGTCAGCAAGGCGAGCCATGGCCGTGTAAGATCTTCTGAAATGGGCCGAGATTTTCCTTGCCTGCCGCAAGATGTCCTGGACCCCAGGGTATTTGACAAGGAATCGCTGCACGACCAAGTTTAAGACGTGTGCCATGCACGGCACGTGCGTGATTTTGCCCTGTTTCAATGCGCTAAGCAGATTGGCACCGTTGTCACACACCACTTTACCAACTGTCAAATTGAGCGGTGTTAGCCACTCATCTGCCTGTGAACGCAAAGCTGAAAGGAGTGCCGGGCCAGTGTGGCTCTTTGCTTCCAGGCACAACAGACGCAGCACGGCATGGCAACGTCTCACCTGGCATGTGGAATAGGTTCTGGGGAGCTTGGGCGGTGCAGTGGAAGAGACGCTAGCAGCGGAAAAGGAGGAGGCAGCTGAGGAGGAGAGGGAGGAGGATGGAGTAGGAGGAGGAGAAGAAGAGTCAGGCCTGCATGCAATCCGTGGCGGTAAAACCAAATCTACACGGGTGCCACGGGTTACATGCTTGACGGCCGTCAGAAGGTTCACCCAGTGGGCAGTAAAACTGATATACCTTCCCTGCCCGTGTTTGCTAGACCACGTGTCTGTGGTCAGATGTATCTTGGCACCGACACTGTGTGCCAGAGATACATTCACTTGCCGCTGAACATGGCCATATAGCTCTGGGATGCCCTTCTCTGAGAAATACTTCCTTCCTGGGACCTTCCATTGTGGTGTTCCAATGGCCACAAATTTGCGAAAGGCCTCCGAGTCCACCAGTTTATATGGCAGTAGTTGGCGGGCTATGAGTTCTGACAAGCCAGCCGCCAACCGTTGGGCAAGAGGGTTATCCGGCGTCATCATTTTTTTACGCTCAAACATTAGGCCCACGGAAGCCTGCCTTTTTGCAGAAAAATGTGAGCTTGGCGTGATGGAAGGTGGAGTGGAGGACAATTGTGAGGAGAGAGGAGAAGGAGAAGTAGAAGACGAGGCTGGACGGTGAGAGCCTGCAGTGTGGCTTTGTGTGTTCCGTTGCTCCCACTGGGCTCGGTGATGGCTGCTCATGTGCCTTCTTAAGGCGGTCGTCCCTAGGTGAGTATTGGGCTTACCGCGACTAACGCGTTGACTGCAAAGATTGCAGATGGCAACGCTATTGTCAGCAGCGGACACGTTAAAAAAAGCCCACACTGCGGAGCCATGTGCCGGTGTCCTGGGAGCGCCAGATGTGACCGTACATGGTCGATGACTCGCTCCTGATACATTTGCAGTCTGCTTTGTCCCTGCTGTGCAATGTAAGTCATTGCTGCTTCTCCTCCCTATCTGCTGGTCCATATCTCCCTCTGAACTCCCCTCCTCTTCCTCTCTTGTGGGCACCCACGTGACATCACTAGACACGTCATCATCAACGTCACCTTCCCCACCGCTATAAGTAGAGTAGGCAGCAACACCGGGGACCAACCTCCTCCTTGGGCTGATCTGGGTACTGGCGTCAGACTGCTGAGTAGCGCTTGTTGCTACCTCCTCTTCCTGATCCAATACCAAGAGTGGCTGCGCATCAGAAATGTCCTCTTGATATGGATCGGAAAATAATTCCAGTGACTCAAGCGGAAGGTATGTGGTGGTGGTGGTGGTGGTCGTGTTGTTGGTGGTAGTGTCTTTGGGGGTGCACATAGCAGAGAGTGAAGAAGAGGGTGCAGATCGAGAGGATGAGGAGGGTGCAGAAGAGTAAGGCTGAGCGAGCCACTCAACCAAGTCTGGTGCATCCTTTAAAGTAATTGAACGCACCTTCTGCAACTTCCCACTTTGGCTCAAGCCTGTTGCTCCTGCCCTACCCCTACCACCCCTGCGGAAGGGCCTGCCTCTTCCTCTGCATGTCATTTTTTAAATGACCCTGTGACAAAACTCTTAGTCCCTATACCGCTGAAGGACTGCTGCAGTATAGGTGAGCGGTCAGCAGTGGTGCACGTCAACCCTATCTATTGTGGACCTATAGCGGTCCTTACAGAACAGCAGACTGTACCGCACTCAAGCCTATGTACCGTAGCACCCTATACCAAGTTACCAGTCCTTATAAGAACTTTTGTGGACCAAGCAGGTTGTGTATTAGTGTTTAGCAGACTGTACGTCAGTCCCTATACCGCTGAAGGACTGCTGCAGTATAGGGCAGCGGTCAGCAGTGGTGCACGTCAACCCTATCTATTGTGGACCGATAGCGGTCCTTACAGAACAGCAGACTGTACCGCACTCAAGCCTATGTACCGTAGCACCCTATACCAAGTTACCAGTCCTTATAAGAACTTTTGTGGACCAAGCAGGTTGTGTGTTAGTGTTTAGCAGACTGTGCGTCAGTCCCTATACCGCTGAAGGACTGCTGCAGTATAGGGCAGCGGTCAGCAGTAGTGCACGGCAACCCTATGTATTGTGGACCGATAGCGGTCCTTACAGAACAGCAGACTGTAACGCACTCAGGCCTATGTACCGTAGCACCCTATACCAAGTTACCAGTCCTTATAAGAACTTTTGTGGACCAAGCAGGTTGTGTGTTAGTGATTAGCAGACTGTACGTCAGTCCCTATACCAATGAAGGACTGCTGCAGTATAGGGCAGCGGTCAGCAGTAGTGCACGGCAACCCTATGTATTGTGGACCGATAGCGGTCCTTACAGAACAGCAGACTGTAACGCACTCAGGCCTATGTACCGTAGCACCCTATACCAAGTTACCAGTCCTTATAAAAACTTTTGTGGACCAAGCAGGTTGTGTGTTAGTGTTTAGCAGACTGTGCGTCAGTCCCTATACCGCTGAAGGACTGCTGCAGTATAGGGCAGCGGTCAGCAGTGGTGCACGTCAACCCTATCTATTGTGGACCGATAGCGGTCCTTACAGAACAGCAGACTGTACCGCACTCAAGCCTATGTACCGTAGCACCCTATACCAAGTTACCAGTCCTTATAAGAACTTTTGTGGAACAAGCAGGTTGTGTGTTAGTGATTAGCAGACTGTACGTCAGTCCCTATACCAATGAAGGACTGCTGCAGTATAGGGCAGCGGTCAGCAGTAGTGCACGGCAACCCTATGTATTGTGGACCGATAGCGGTCCTTACAGAACAGCAGACTGTACTGCACTCAGGCCTATGTACCGTAGCACCCTATACCAAGTTACCAGTCCTTATAAAAACTTTTGTGGACCAAGCAGGTTGTGTGTTAGTGTTTAGCAGACTGTGCGTCAGTCCCTATACCGCTGAAGGACTGCTGCAGTATAGGGCAGCGGTCAGCAGTAGTGCACGGCAACCCTATGTATTGTGGACCGATAGCGGTCCTTACAGAACAGCAGACTGTACTGCACTCAGGCCTATGTACCGTAGCACCCTATACCAAGTTACCAGTCCTTATAAGAACTTTTGTGGACCAAGCAGGTTGTGTGTTAGTGATTAGCAGACTGTACGTCAGTCCCTATACCAATGAAGGACTGCTGCAGTATAGGGCAGCGGTCAGCAGTAGTGCACGGCAACCCTATGTATTGTGGACCGATAGCGGTCCTTACAGAACAGCAGACTGTAACGCACTCAGGCCTATGTACCGTAGCACCCTATACCAAGTTACCAGTCCTTATAAAAACTTTTGTGGACCAAGCAGGTTGTGTGTTAGTGTTTAGCAGACTGTGCGTCAGTCCCTATACCGCTGAAGGACTGCTGCAGTATAGGGCAGCGGTCAGCAGTAGTGCACGGCAACCCTATGTATTGTGGACCGATAGCGGTCCTTACAGAACAGCAGACTGTAACGCACTCAGGCCTATGTACCGTAGCACCCTATACCAAGTTACCAGTCCTTATAAGAACTTTTGTGGACCAAGCAGGTTGTGTGTTAGTGATTAGCAGACTGTACGTCAGTCCCTATACCAATGAAGGACTGCTGCAGTATAGGGCAGCGGTCAGCAGTAGTGCACGGCAACCCTATGTATTGTGGACCGATAGCGGTCCTTACAGAACAGCAGACTGTAACGCACTCAGGCCTATGTACCGTAGCACCCTATACCAAGTTACCAGTCCTTATAAGAACTTTTGTGGAACAAGCAGGTTGTGTGTTAGTGATTAGCAGACTGTACGTCAGTCCCTATACCAATGAAGGACTGCTGCAGTATAGGGCAGCGGTCAGCAGTAGTGCACGGCAACCCTATGTATTGTGGACCGATAGCGGTCCTTACAGAACAGCAGACTGTAACGCACTCAGGCCTATGTACCGTAGCACCCTATACCAAGTTACCAGTCCTTATAAGAACTTTTGTGGACCAAGCAGGTTGTGTGTTAGTGATTAGCAGACTGTACGTCAGTCCCTATACCAATGAAGGACTGCTGCAGTATAGGGCAGCGGTCAGCAGTAGTGCACGGCAACCCTATGTATTGTGGACCGATAGCGGTCCTTACAGAACAGCAGACTGTACTGCACTCAGGCCTATGTACCGTAGCACCCTATACCAAGTTACCAGTCCTTATAAAAACTTTTGTGGACCAAGCAGGTTGTGTGTTAGTGTTTAGCAGACTGTGCGTCAGTCCCTATACCGCTGAAGGACTGCTGCAGTATAGGGCAGCGGTCAGCAGTAGTGCACGGCAACCCTATGTATTGTGGACCGATAGCGGTCCTTACAGAACAGCAGACTGTAACGCACTCAGGCCTATGTACCGTAGCACCCTATACCAAGTTACCAGTCCTTATAAGAACTTTTGTGGACCAAGCAGGTTGTGTGTTAGTGATTAGCAGACTGTACGTCAGTCCCTATACCAATGAAGGACTGCTGCAGTATAGGGCAGCGGTCAGCAGTAGTGCACGGCAACCCTATGTATTGTGGACCGATAGCGGTCCTTACAGAACAGCAGACTGTACCGCACCCAAGCCTATGTACCGTAGCACCCTAGACAGACCAAGTTACCAGTCCTGATAAAGAGCTTTGTGGAACAAGTGAGTTGTGAATGATTAGCAGACTGCAGCAGAAGGGCAGCAGTCAAGTATAATATTCTTTCTATATTTGGAAGAAAGAATATTATACGTGTACAAGCCTATTACCGTACCACTGATACCAGTCCTGAAAAGAACCTTTGTGGAACTAATAGTAACAGCAAGTCTTTAAAATTATCCTCACTGCCTGACACACTGCTTCCTGCCTGTCCCTATACAAATTGGCAAAAAAGAGTAGGCTGGAACGATTAGCTGGAACAGCTCTTTTGTGGACCTGATAGTAACAGCTAATGATGATGATGATGATGATGATGAAGAAAGACTAATCTGGCTGAGCTGTCCCTAAAATAGCAGCATACAGCGCTCTGTCCCTTTATCTAAACTGACAAAAGAAACTCAGGCTGCTGACCTAACACCTATACCAGTCCTGAAAAGAACTTTTGTGTACCAAATAGCTAGCGTTTTCTCTGTCCCTACTCCACACAGGATCCTTTCCCTACAGTGACAGAAGAAAGAATGTAAAATGGCCACCGGATCGGGTGTATTTATAGGTTAGGGGGAATGTCCAAGTGTCCATGAGCTGTCATGTCTCAATTGGTTGTCCTGTAACACATGATAAACGTGTCACGAAAGGTTAAAGTTCTTGTATACATTAAACACGTAAGTCCGCCGGGGCGAACGACGGAAAAAGGCGTTCGAACCCGCGGACGGCGAAAGTCGGAAATTCGCCGCGAAACGACCGCCGGGCGAACCGTTCGGCCATCACTAATCATCGGCACCCTGACCGGTCTGTGGCTACACAGCCCCATACACAACAAACTGCGATGCATTGTGTGTTCTGACACCTTTCTATTGGAGCCAGCATGAACTTTTTTAACAATCTGAGCTACGGTAGCTTCTCTGTTGGATCAAACTACATAGGCCAGTCTTCTCTACCCATATCCCGCCCCCAGCATCCACGGAACGCAGGTTTCCCACACCACGTTCTGGTGTGATCTGGCCCAAAGACTGGACTTTGCACTAACTTCATGGGATTTGCAAATGTTGGCACTATTTTTTATTAGGATATGTGATTATGATTATTTCATTATGCTAGCTAGATATTAGAATATAGCAATGCTACATTAAATAATATTAATTAAAGCACAACATATTTTTTGGGCATTTATCACGTTTGCTGCAATTCCTTTTTCCTCCTGCTGCTTAGTATCTACAAATAGATCTTGGAGTCCAATGCCAAAGCTTCCACACGTGATAGAATAAAAAAATGACGAGTACATGAAGCCATTGGGGAGTCACAGATTACAACCATTAGGATTGTAGCCAAACCAAAAGTATTACTTGCTCAACTGATACTTCGTTCTGTCTAGGAGGCTCAAGTAAATACCATTAAGTTATAGACTTAAACCGGGCCTCACTTCAACCTTGACATCGCATGAGCCAGTTGATGCCGTAGCAACTGCAACTGGGTTGCTGTGGAAACAGCCTTGTGCTCTCTAAGCAAAACCAATGAGGATTACATTGTGCTGTATGCCAGCTAAGCTTGGATGACCTTATGAAAAAAAAAAAAAAAGATACGCTTGTTCTTTCTCGTGCAGGTGTCCTTAGACATAGTGGGATATTTGTACATTTTGTACTTGCTTTAAATGCCCCATCCGGATTATTTATAACCCACAGATTAGCATTTTTTTTCTATAGTGTAAATTAGATCACGTTTTAGTTTTGTAAGTGTGGTGTTAAATGTAACAAGTTCAATCAAGCGGAATTCAAAGCATTCATTTATTAGAATTGTCCTGCTCCAGAGGAGCCATAGCTGAAAGCAGTCTGCGTTTTTAGACGTTCCAAAATTGTCCTTAAAGGGAACTTGTGGCTTGCCTATGCAGGGGATTGCAACAGGTCCACTAAGGGCTCATTTACACTTGCTTCAACTTCCAAACACATTAAAGAGCCCACTGCTTCAACATGCTTTTTTGATGTGTTTGTGCTTCAATGGTGCTTCGATGAGGCTTTTGTGGTGCTTCGATGTTGCTTCAGTGATGCGTCGGTGGTGCTTCGATGATGCTTTATTGAAGCTTTTTTGAAGCCTGGCAGCTACCCTATATATGTGTGCTGTTATCTCATCTCTACAATACCTCCAAAACAAAGCGAAGCTAAAGCTGAATTAAAGCCTCTCAAAAACTGTAGGTGCTTCAAGCAAGCTTTGTCATAGACTTCTATGGAAGCTTTAAAGACGTTTTGAAGGATCTCTAAAGAGACATGGGGTATAATTTTTGAAGCAAATCTGAAGAAAAGCTGAAGCAAAGCAAAGTGTAAACAGGACTGTGGGACCCCTTTTACATTAAGGCGTTTTTTAGGTGCTAAGGGGCTAAAAATATGACCTGTAAAGTGCCTGAAAAATGCCTCCCCTGTAGCCCCAGTGTGAGAGCCCAACGCTTTCACACTGGGGCAGTGCACGTGCTGGATGTTAGAAAAAGTCCTGCAGGCAGCATCTTTGGAGCTATGTATACATGGCTCCTCCACCGCCCATGCCCATTGAAATGAATGGGCACCACCGCTGAAGCGCCCGATTCGGCAGCAGCGCTACATGGGCGCATTTAACCTTGTGTTCAGCTGCTAGTGGCCGAAAAGCAATGCTAAAACATCACTTGATTATATTCATTGGAATATCTCAGAATAATTCTAGTGGTATTATCCTCGTTTTTCTTGCCTTTGGACTAAAAGATGAGATCCTGTCTTTTCGTGTCCTCACAAAATATTGGTCTATTTTGACTGAAGATCCATTTCTTGGAAATTTTGTGACTATTGGTGGAATGCTGACACAGAGTGAATACAAAGGTAACTCAAGGATGGACCCCTGCAAGACTTGGGGTACTTATCCTTGTGGATCCTGTTCGCAATGTGTGGCTATTGGCAAGAGGACCTCATTTACACTGCCCAACTGGGAACATTTCTGCCTTAAGCATATTGCCACTTGCAAAACACATGGTGTGATGTACCTCATGCAGTGTCAATGTGGTGCCTTCTATGTAGGCAAGGCACGGCAAGCATTGGACAAATGCATTGTGAATAGCGATGAGCTTTCTGTTTGGGTCGAACATGAGTTTGACTCGAACATTGGCTGTTTGCCCATTCATCAAAAACTGAACATGGGCCGTTTGTGCCAAATTTGAGCGGCGCACAGTGCATTGCTGCTGTATGATGGTTGGCCAAAGAATGCACAATGACCTAATGCTTTGGCCAATCCCAAAATTAGTCTCAGGCAGCTGTTCCGCCCGACCGGTAGTGTGATTAGTGGCGCAGTGCATTGCTGCTGTATGATGGTTGGCCAAAGAATGCACAATGACCTAATGCTTTGGCCAATCCCAAAATTAGTCTCAGGCAGCTGTTCCGCCCGACCGGTAGTGTGATCAGTGGCGCAGTGCAGCACCGGAGCCATCGCTAGAGGCAGCAGAGCCGATGCTTCCTGTAAAGCGCCACCTCCTGTCACATGGGCAGGGCAAAGGGGGTGGGGTCAGGGGTGGAGTCAACGGGGGCGACAAAATGAGGTTTCGCCTAGGGCATCAAAAATCCTTGCACCAGTCCTGGTGGGGACACAAAGCAGTGCAATCTTTGAGTCACACAGAATAAAGGAAGGAGTCAGTTTACAGAAGGAACTTTCTTTTTAACTGTTTGTATTTAAACATTCTTGATATTTGCAGTTCCACTTTAAGAAGGAGAAGGTTAGCACTGGCAGCCTCGTGTTTTAAGGTTTGCTTCCATAAGTATGCACCCAGAAAAATATCTAAGCAGCTGTTAAAAAGTATGGGTCAACCACCTTGATTGTAAAGAATACATTTTGTTTGTAAATGTGTAGCAATAACGGGATGTCAGTGATTGGTATCTGAACCATGCTAATCAGACCCACCCTGTAGCTGCTACGGTAATGTTATGCAATCATTCGGAAGCAGTCAGCTGTGTATACAATCTGGAAGGCTATCTAAACTGCACTGCAGGAAACCCCAATTACATGAAGCTTTTGCTATTTAAGAGCATGTTTGGAACATGTGATTTGCACATGTACAGTATAAAGCAGATGTTCTTCTGTTTGGTACAAAACACTGTAAAGTACTCTAAACGTACAAGGAGCCAATTGGTTCCTGTTCTGACAAGTAGCATGCCGATGTGAAAGCTCCTCACCATGCTGCTTCTCCTTCACTGTGCAGTCACAGGCAGGGGGCATGTCCATGAAAGCCTGAACTCAGATGAAGCAGTTTAAACAATGCTAGCTGCCATCCAACCTAGAAGACTGAGGACATCTGCAAATAAACACACAGGAGGGCACAATTACCTCGTACATTACCATGGGTAATTTTTTATTCCGCATGGACGAAAGGATACTCCCATCCAAGTAAAAACATCAAACAACACAGATCTGCTCCAGCTGGAGAGTAATGCAGTATGTCCTGGGGAAAAATGGTTGGACAGCTGGCGCGTTTTGTGGGGTCATGCCAGGGGTACATGCCCCTGGAAAATGGCGGCTGTAATGAAACGTCCTACACTCCACTTTAGTGCTTTCGTCATATAGCGCTTCCTCCCAGTCTAAATATAGACAATACTCGCTTGGTTGCTGAACATGGACTGTTTAGTGAAAACACATGTACACAGGTAATACTCTGGACAACCCCCCTCCCTCCTTTGCATTTCGGGCGGGGTAGACTGTCCAATCAGCAGTGAGAGCCGTTGGAATTCGCATCTCACAGCTAATCTACATACACATCCCATAAAAAGTTATCGAAGGCTGACAGACACAATAGAACATTGGAATACAGCCAGACCCCAAACGACCCAGCAAAAAGTACACAACAAAATGAGACAATATACCAACCACCCCAAGCTGGCAGAGACCATCATTGCCTCCTTAATAATGCCCTTTACATAACAGAATATCTTCCTAAATGCTTGTAGCTCCCTTAACTGCCAGGGCCCACAGTCAGTAGGCTAGAGGCTAACATTCAGTCCCCTCCAAAAGCTTCTGTCCCGGGTGAGTCTGTCACAGCGCCAAACTACGGTACGTGAAATTATCCATAAGATGTACTGCGGCAAGGTGGTTCAGCTACACAAATTGGCATACTGGTATGGTGATAAGTACACTAGCATTCCTGGGTGCACGTGCTCCCACTGGCCAGCGTGGGAGCCAATCAGCAGGTCCAGTGGACTCGATGTCCACCGGCCACCCGCAATCGTTCCTCGTGGAGACAGAACAGTGATCTACCGATGTAAACAAGGCAGATCTCCATTCTGTCAGGGGATGACACTAAGGTCTGTCTTCCTGCTAAGCAGGAAGATGGATCTGTGTGTTTTCCCAGTCGCACAGTCCCCCATACAGTTGGTAATCACAAACAGGGAACAACCCTTTGATCACCTCTGATGTTAACCCTTTCCCTGCCAGTGTCATTAGTACAATGTCAGTGCATATTCTTATCACTGATTACTGTAATAATGTCTCTGGTTCACAAAAAAGTGTCAAAAATGTCAGTTAGGTGTCTGATATGCCTGCCGCAATGTCGCAGTCTCGCTAAAAAATCACTGATCGGCGCCATTAATAATAATAAAATAATAATAAAAATGCCATAAATCTATCCCCTATTTTGTAGATATTATAACTTGTGTGCAAACCAATCAATATACACTTATTGTTTTTTTGTTTTTTTTTACCAAAAATATGTAGAAGAATACATATTGGCCTAAATTGATTTGTTTGATTGGCCAAGCGCCCCTTTTTCAAGAGAATCAAAGATCATATTATGCCTTTGTTTAAGCATTTATGTACTACAGCCCTGAATAGACATATTGGTCTTCAACATTATTTTGAATCAAGTGTGGTCCGCTCCTACGCACTGGAACATGTACCTGTACGTGCTCGGGGTGGAGAAATTGATATTACTCTGCTGCAATTGGAGACTAAGTGGATACATACTTTAGACGCCATGAAATATCCTGGCTTGAATTAATATATCAGCTTTAAATCATTTCTTTTTTACTATATATTTACTAATCTATCAATCAACTATTATTTTTGAGAGATCAAGTTCCTCTTTATTTATTTTGTTATAAGAATTATATCACAAAACTTTGTATATATATATATTAGATACTATATGTTGCTACTAATTAATTAGATGTTCTGTTCATTCTTTTTCTGGATGCTTTGGAATCTGTTGGTCATCATTATATCCTCCTCGCTTTTTTTTTTTTTTTTCATTACTCTTCTTTACCATCCTCCGCAAATTTCTGTCATGGCGACACTCTGTTTAAAGGCTATAGATCATCCTTAATTTTCTGGTCTATGTGTGACAAATTCAGGTCTCATGTCTCATGTCTGTACACTTTCTTTATATTTAATATATTATTTTTGCGTTTGTTGATATAATTCTCTATGAATTACATTTTTACAGATCATATTGTTTTGGTAAATCATATTTATTAGCCAGATACAATATCTTGAATAATTATATATATGATTTCTCAATATTTAGTTATTTCTTTGTCCTCTTGGCTTGCTGTTGCTGTTTGGAGTGGATATTGAATGAATTGAGCAGGTTACAGGTCACTGCATTGGTGCGCTGCATATACACTGCCTGTCTTTCAGATCTTCTCTCTTGCATCCTCTGGGATGCCTCTTCTCTATCCCCCACACTTGTGCGCTGGTGTCATCCCCATCTTCCTGCATGGTGTGATGTGGTCGATTTACCTATATGGTTCCCTCCCTATGCACCACCCATGGCTGTATGGACACCCAAGGGCTTCAGTCTGTGGAGACTGAGCCCGTCCTTTTGACCACACATTTGCTAAATGTCCACTAATTTCCATCTGCCTCTGTTGTCATCTGCCCTACTGGTGCCTTTGTTTCCAACTTTTTTCATCTGATTGGTTTACTGCGCACTTTCTCCGCCGCCCTCCCTGTGTGTTGTTTGACAGGGTCGTGGGAGGCGATTAATGTCGCACATGGCCTTATGAGTATTGTAGGCTCTATGTATGGACATTGCACAAGTGCAGTGGCTATCCGTTCTGTCTGCTTCCATCATCGGCTACGTCATCACGCCGATCGGGTGGGGGGTTTATAAGCTGGTCTGAGCCTGCATTAGCTTGCAGGCTCTACAGGGACGCTGTCACATATGTACTGTGTGTTACAGGTCAGTATATAGGTTGGGGAAGCCTTGCTCCACATTTCCCTTCCTCGCTGTGCCTTTATTGTTTTTATTTATGCTCAATCTTTAATGGGTCTTTTTCCTGGTATAGGACTATTGTGGCTGGATTCTCCAGGATGATTTTGCCCTTAATCTAGGGATTCCCATCTAGTGGACAGTTTACATTTTTTTTAGAACTCACAGTACATTTCTGGCCACATGCAAAATAATCTACATAGGTGTCCTGGTCCGCCAATGATAGCAAAATATAGCCCCTGAAGGTGCTCACAGAGCTGGAAGAGATGTAGAGGTGGTCCGCCTTCAAGCTGACATCACTTCCTCCCTATACCCATGGGGTCCCAGCACTTCTCCTTCAGCCCTGTGAGCACCTCCAGTGGCCCTGACTGCAAATGATGGGGGGTTCGGTATTTTTCAGTTTGTTTGCGCCCCTCCAAAAATTTTGAGCACCAGCCGCCACTGGTAAAATATGCTGGGGGGCACACTAACAGCCCTCCAGGGGAGACGGACAGGAAGGCGGCGAACCCCCCCTCCCCCACCCCACGGGAGACACACAGCAGACAGGAAGGCGGTGATCACTGCAAGAACCCAACCACAACCTCAGCGTTAGATGGACTGACCTTAGGAGTTAGGGGGAAGGAAGAGCCGGGCCATTGCTTCTCCTCCTGGCTGAACAGGAAGTGTGTCCTGACTGAGACACGATTGGCCAGGAAGTCCGTAGATTCCCTGGTCAATTGGGTCTCAGGACCAGCTTCCTGGTTTGCCGGGACAAGAATCAGGAAGGCAATAGTGAATATTAATTCCCTATTGTCACACAACTGTCAACTGACAACTGTCCACCATTTTTTTTGAGCCAATTAAAGCCCCCGTCTCTAATCACGTGCTTCTAAAAAAAAAAAACCTCATTGAATCCATGGGTCTGGCGCCCTACATGTAGATTAGGGACCAAGCGCATGGGTTAGGAGGGCGGTGCCCCTGTGCCCTGTATGGAGGGGCCACCACTGGGTTTAGAATGCCGGAAGGTGGGGCAGGGCTTATAGTCATGTGACCACTGTGATTGGCTGTCACATGAATGGAAAACTTCTGATCACAAACAGGAGCTTTCCATTAGCTTCCGTTAACGGTGCCTCTCGGCACAACTCTGTCAGTGCTATTGCATGCAAATATAACGGTGCTCAGCGCCGCCAAAACCCAGCCTCTGAGAGGCTGCATATTTGTGTGCTCTCAGCGCAAAGAGGTTAATGAAGTGGCCCCAATGATCGGTTGCTATGGGCAGCAAGGAGTTTTCTTGTAAACAAACCCTTTACAACTAAGTCCTACAATAGCTTACTATTCCCCAGCTCCAGTTTCAAATTAGCAGCTACATGTTTATTTTCTCACCTAACAAAATGGCTTCCTGGGCAAACATGGCTGACAGGTGTGCACTTTACAGGCCTCACACTGTGCCATTACTTAATTTCTGGAAGCTCACATCATTTCAAATAAACAAAGTAAAAGAGATTTACTGGCAGGAATGGCATGACTTAAACCCGCAGCTCCAGAGCTCAGCCTTGTTTATCTCTTGGATCATCTGCAATGCCCCTGGCTCTATTTACAGCTCTGCACCAAGAGTCTCCCAGCAGATCCCTGCCTTTGTCACGCTATGATTTTCAAGTCCTTTTCAAGTACGGAGGAGGAGGAGGGTGCCCCATGGCAACGTTCTCCCAATGAGAATTGTACTTCTAGTGTCGGATCTTAAGTACTCCCATTGCACCTGTTACCTTAATGTGCACGACTTGTTAGAGCTCAGCAGTGCTCATCGTGTACTTTCTAATAATTATCCATAATCTGTTTACTGCTAGAAGGAGACTTTCATTGTTACGAGGAGCGCCAATTTCTTACCATAACATGTAACAGACGATTCATTCTTGACTTACATTTTCTATTTCGATTTTTAATGAACAAAAAACACTACTAGGCATTTGTTATGTTTATCTAAAGGCATATCGCACTGTTTGTAAAAAAAAAAAAAAAAATCAAAAAATCAATGCAACAATATTGCAAAAACAAAATGTACTTTATTCATTTTTTTGGCATTGGTGTCTGCAAACCATGATCAGTGGACCATGGGTGTAAAGCACAAGCGGCGGGATTTGTGCTGGGGGGGGGGGGGATTTGTGCTTGGAGGGGAAATACTGTATGAGGGGTAGAGGATTTGTGCCTGGAAGGGGACATTTTTTTGGAGGGGAGAGTTGTGCTGGGACAGATGTGGAATGAGAGGATTTAAACAAAGCATGCAGATTAGCTGTCAGTTTTTTTTTTACGGGGAGGGGATTTTTTCTCACACAAAATGTTCATACATCTTTTGGGGGGGGGGGGGGGGGTGCAATTTGGCATGTTGGCCCAGGGCTCTATATGAACTTGTCCCAGCACTGCCCAAAGGCGATCCAGAGGAAGGCAAAAAAAAAAAAAAACATAGGAAGCATGGTCCCATTTGCTCCAGTAGGGGAAGAAACTTCCTTCCTGATCCCCCAGGAAGCAGTTACATATTCCCTGGATCAACTACCCCTGGTGTTATTACCTCTAAATGTTAGTATCCAGTTATAGTTGGTGTATTTACAAATGCATTCAGGTCTTTTTTTTTTTTTTATAATTACTGAGCTGGCCAGAACTAGTTCTTAAGGGAGTGTATTCCACATTGTTACAGCTCTTACTGGGAAGAAGCCTTTCTATATGTGGAGGATACATTTCTTTTACTTCAGATGTAAAGAGTGCCCCCTTGTCTTATGTAAGGACCTCCGATGCAAAAGTTGATCTGCCCCCCCCCCCCCCCCCCACTACTTCCAATGTGTGTGCAGATACATCTGCTGCACGCTAAGATACTCAAAGGGGCTTAAGAGTTTTGAGTTCCCAGAGTTCCTCTTTACACCAGAGGACAGGGATTACTGCTGGAGAATCAGAGCACAGGGACCCCTGGCAGGATACTTGGCAGAGCTCCTTTCCCATCCCAGCACTGTAAACAGCCCCCCCCCCCCCCCCCACACACACACACACACACACATTACATAGGGCTGAAATCATATTCCTTTACACACAGTCTGTCAGCCTTCACAGGGTGTATCTGGCTTTTATGTTGTCATTCTGACCTGTGAAATTCTCTGGTCGGAACGGCAGTGTAGTTGCAGTAGGCAGATACACCCTGTGCAGATTATGGCTAACTGGCTTTGTTGTAAAGGAATGTGATTTCAGTCCTGTGGAGGAGGAACAGTATAGAGTGCTGTAATGGGAAAGGAGCTCAGCAGCTGGGAATAGCATGCAGGGTGGAGGGGGGGGTTAGGAGGCTTTGAGGGGGCAACTTAGATTTGGGAGGGCAAAGCTATGTGACACAAAACCTGGAGATTGCAGCCCTTCAGGTGTTAAGTGATTTGTTTTAGCAATTTCTGAAGGTTTTTCTGTCAGTGTTGGGGGAAGGTCACCTCCTGGAGGTGTGTGTCTTTTCCCCAGTTGTCAAGGAAGTGGGGTAAGTAGACCTCCCTGGGTGGGGGGGGGGGGGCACAGAGAATCCCAGCTGGTGACTTGGAGACACTGAGCAGTGTCATGCCTCACCAGTGACATCGGTCCCATCATGGCTACAGGACGGCACTCTCCTTCTCTTGCCTCGATGAGCTTGGTTAGCATTCCATGTTGCCAGCACACAGCACAGACACTTCACCATGCTGGGCTGTTCTCACCTCGTGCATTTCCATTGAGGACATTTTCATTGAGGAAATGGCTTACAGTTTCTCCCCAGCCAATGAGGAGAGAGGGTGTGGACTGTGGAAAGTAGAAGCCCAGTACTGGACCGTGGCTGTGGGGCCCTAGGGCAAATCGGAGCTTGATTTTGTGGAGGATATGATAATATGACAGGGAGGCTGCTGGGGCCCCCTGAAGCTAGGGGCGGGGTTGCGATTGCGACCCCTGCAACCCCTTATGCTACGCCCATGGTTCTAGTGTCTACAAACTAGGGTACATTCTCATCTCATTTCTTGAGGTGCTAAAATGGCAGGGCAGTACACTCCCCCTCCCAAATGACTCCATTTTGGAAAGTAGACACCCCAAGGAAATTGCTGAGAGGCATGTTGAGCCCATTGAATATTTTATTTTTTGTCACAAGTGATTGAAAAATTACAAAAAAAAACTTTACACAAAGTTGTCACTAAATGAGATATTGCTCACATGTGACATGGTTATATGTGCAATTACACCCCAAAATACATTCTGCTGCTTCTCCTGAATACGAGGATATCACATGTGGGAGACTTTTTGGGAGCCTAGCCTCATTCAGGACCCCAAAAACCAATCACTGCCTTCAGGATTTCAAAGGGCGTAAATTTTTGATTTCATTCCCCACTACCCATCACAGTTTTGAAGGCCATAAAATGCCAACATAGCACAAAACCCCCTAAATGACCCCATTTTCAAAAGAAAACACTTCAAGCTATTTGCTGAGAGGCATGTTGAGTATTTTGCAAATCTTGTTTTTTGTCACAAAGTTTTGAAAATTGAAAAAAGAAAAAAAAATCAAATTTTTGTTCTTTTCTTTCTTAATTTTTAAAAAGAAATGAGAGCTGCTGGACATTTCAGAGCATTTGGAACTGTAATAGATAGTGAGGAAATAAAATCACCATTTTACGCCCTTAGCAAGCCTGAAGGCGGCGATTGGTTTTCGGGGTCCTGCACACAGCTATGCTCCCAAAAAGTCTCACACATGTGGTATTCCCGTACTCAGGAGAAGCAGCAGAATGTATTTTGTGGTGTAATTCCACATATGCCCATGGTATGTTTAAGCAATATATCATTTTGTGACAACTTTGTGCAAAAGAAAAAAAAAAAGCAGTAATTTTCCTGAAACTTGTGGCAAAATATAAAATATTCCATGGACTTAACATGCCTATCAGCAAATAGTGTCTTCTTTCCAAAAAGGGGTAATTTGTATTGTCCTGACATTATATGCACAACATTTAGAAGCTTATATCACACGCAAGAGAGCAAACGCTGTTGCTGTCAGAATAAATAAACCCGTGCTGCAGCTGAATGGCGTATCTGCTAAGCAAATAACGGTTAACGATAAAACAGTAACATTACAATATAACAATAAGACATACAATAAATGCAAAAGCAAATACAATAAAACATAGAAATGTGATGTGATGGCCATCTCATCTTTCAAGATCCTGTGTAAGTGTGCCCTAGGACTGTGTAGTGCTGCACCCTACGCTAATACTTCACTAGTGTGTGGTAGCGTTTGAAACAGTCACCGATGCAGAGACCAGGTTGGTCAGGACAGGAGGGACAATAAAAGTGGGTGTCATGCCTAAATCCGCATTTTCTGCAGACACAACATCTTCTTTGGGGTGTTCTTTGGGCAAGGGTACCAGGGAAGACATATGGAAAATGCCTCTCATGCAGCCGGCTCACTGCATTTGCATTGGGAAGGTGGGGTATAGTACCATCTGGAAACAGAAGGGCTGTGATGATCTCTACCTGGAATTTAAGGAAGGATCCAGTTCGTCCTGAAGCTTTGTATAGCACATAAGCATTCAGCAGAGCCAATTGGAATATATATATATATACAGACATTTTTTTATACCAGTGTCTGGCCTTATAAGCAAATTAATTAGGTACGGTGCAAACAACTGGTCATTGAGGTCCAACCCTCCCATGTTAAGGCTGTATTTGTGGAAACAGAGGGCTTTCTCCACAACACCAGTTGTCGTAGGAATTTGGACTGTATTATCTGCATGAAGGGAGGACAGAATGAAAATATTCAGTGAATCCCTTCACTTCACTGCTAACAAATTATTAAATTTCAAGCAGGCTCTCTCCCCCATCTAAATTGTGACTCGATATTTCCGACGCACAAAGTTTGAGAGCAGGATCTAAAATTTTCCCACAACAAAATCCGAGACAATTCTGACGGACAAAGTGCCACGCATGCTCAGAATAAATTACGAAATGAAAGCTATTGGCTACTGCCCGTTTTATAGTCCTGTTGTACATGTTCTACGTCACCGTGTTCTGAACAATCAAATCTTCTGACAACTTTGTGCAACCGTGTGTATGCAAGACAAGTTTGGACCAGAATCCATCGGAAAAAATCTGACGGATTTTGTCATCGGAATGACCGACTGTGTGTACAGGGCATTAGCGTTCGCAGATATCAGGCCTGACCCTGCGAATGCTGCAGTTATGTGTTTTGAAAGTGACAGTGATCAATTGATACTGCACTTGGGTATGCTGGGGTTGGCTGGGCTGGACTGGGAGGAAGGGCTAAACGCAGGTGCTAGCAGGTATCTGGGCTGATCCGGCTAACGCTGCATTTTTGAGAACACTAAACTATTGGGGACACTAATATTATTCTGATCAAAGATATCGATCCATTCAGACATTATACTACTAAGGAAGGTGTATGGTGCGTGCGTGGATGTTAGCGCTACTGGCCCTAACTGATGCTAAAACCTAACTGATATCACCCGCTGGGTGATCAGGGGGTTAACCCTTTATTTAGGTAATATACGGCGGGTGCCCTGATGCTATAAAAAAAATAACTAACTAACCAGCGTCACCCATGACACTAATATGGTGATCACTGGTGACAGGGGGTGATCAAGGGGTTAAATATTTATTAGGGGGGTTTAGGGTGGTCCCTAGACATATCTGGGCTTACCACTAAGTACTCTAATACTGATTATTGTCACAAATGACACCAGTACAGTGATAAAAATATATATATATGAACACTGCACTGGGTGACAGGCAGGCCTGGACTGGGACAAAAAAAATAGGCCCGGGCATTTTAGATTGAGCAGCCAACCTTTCCAGGGACCGGGGGGGTTCGGTAGACATTAGCGGGGGTGGCTGGTGTTGGTGCTCTACACTGTAATGTGCAGCGACACTGTGATATAAAGGGAACTGCACTAAAAAGGGGCACTGCAATGATTACAGTGCCCTTTTTTACGGGGCAGTCCCCTTTATATTATAGTGTCCCAGTCCTATTGTTGCCATGCCAGTACTGTCTGTCTCCTATTGTGTCCATGGCCCAGTGACACTGACCTGCTCTCTGGGGCTGCGGGTACAGGGTGGCTCCCTCTGGCGCTGCAGGTGCAGCGTCGCTCTCTCTGGCGCTGCAGGTGCAGCGTCGCTCTCTCTGGGGGTGCGGTGCAGCGTCGCTCTCTCTGGGGGTGCGGTGCAGCGTCGCTCTCTCTGGGGGTGCGGTGCAGCGTCGCTCTCTCTGGGGGTGCGGTGCAGCGTCGCTCTCTCTGGGGGTGCGGTGCAGCGTCGCTCTCTCTGGTGGTGCGGTGCAGCATCTCGGCAGAAGAACCGGCGCGGTGGCCCAGCAGAAGAACCGAAGAGGGGGACAAGACCCCCGAAGTCGGAAAAAGAGGCCGCGGCGATGAAGAAGAATGCCGGGCTCCTCCGCTAGTAAAAGAGCTACAAGAAGATAGCAGAGGAGTCCGGCGAGAAGACCCCCGAAGACGGAAGACCCCCGGAGCTGTGCAATAAACTATTTTATCTTGTGTGTTGTGTTTTTTTTGTACTTTATTTTACAGGTGAATGGGTAGGGGTACATTGTACCCCATACTCATTCACATAGGGTGGGGGGCCGGTATCCGGGGCCCCCTTATTAAAGGGGGCTCCCGGATTCCGATAAGCCCCCCCGCCCGCAGACCCCGAAACCAACGGCCAGGGTTGTCGGGAAGAGGCCCTTGTCCTCATCAACATGGGGACAAGGTGCTTTGGGGTGGGGGGGCCGCGCAGCCCCCCCTTCCCTAAGGCACCCCCCATGTTGAGGGCACGCGGCCTGGTACGGCTCAGGAGGGGAGGGCGCTCGCTCGCCCCTCCTTTCCTGGCCGGCCGGGTAGCGTGCTCGGACAAGGGTCTGTTGTGGACTTTGGGGGGACCCCCACGTCGATTTTTTCCGGCGTTGGGGTTCCCCTTTAAGTCCATACCAGGTGGCGGGGCCAGCGGCGTCTCCTTCGCGGGCACCACCTACCTGCAGACCTGCTCGAAATGAGCGGTCTTTTCTCCGGGCGGGAAAAGTCTGTTCATTTCAAAAGTACGGCGGACTGGCGCACACACGGCCAGATTGTCCGCCGAAATGCGAGTCTGGCGGGAAGATTGGAGTGCAACACTGCCTTCTAAGTCCGCCGTACTTTCGGGTCAAAAAAGTATGCCGGAGGCTACACATGGGGAGATTGT
Organism: Lithobates pipiens; assembly: GCF_037356315.1. Classification (NCBI taxonomy): domain Eukaryota; kingdom Metazoa; phylum Chordata; class Amphibia; order Anura; family Ranidae; genus Lithobates; species Lithobates pipiens. The sequence continues at coordinate 228,887,515 of NW_027507790.1, forward strand.
CTGGCGGACTTGAGTTTGCCGGACTTTTCCACCCGCTTGTTTGATCGTGTGTACGCGGCATAAGTAAAAACCCCAATAGGGAACTTAAAATTAAACTGAAGGAATTTCTAAACAATGGGATTGCAAACCGAATAATTTATAAAAAAAGAAGGTAGGTACTTACTACCAGAAGCACCAAAAGTATCAGTAATTTATCAAGTCCTAAAGGTACACAAAAACAAAACTAGACCACCAGGGAGACCAATCATCAGTGGAATTAGATCAGTCCATTCCAGATTAGGGCTATATTTGGATGTATTCCTACAACCCCTGGCAGGAAAAGGGCAGGCATCCATCAAAGACAGTAAGGACATTATTAATACATTTAAAACGGTACATATGGATGACTCCACTGTGTTAATTACCATAGATGTGGAGTCACTCTACACCAGCGTAAAATAAACCGATGCCCTGGCAGCAGTTGCAGCATGGATATTAAAAAAAAAAACAGTAAGATTTAAAGCTAGAACAGAGAAGGTTCATATTGGAGGGTCTTAGGATGGCCATGGAAAATAATTTCTTTTGGCACAAACATAAATACTTCACGCAAATAAAGGGGTGGGTATGGGAAGCAAATACGCCCCGAGTGTGGCCAACATATTCCTTAAAGCGGAGTTCCATCCAAAAATGGAACTTACGCTTTAAGCAGTCCTCACCCCCTTACATGCCACATTTGGCATGTACGTTTTTTGGGGGGGGGGGGGGGGAGTGAGGGCTTCGTTAGGAGGGGGACTTCCTGTCCCACTTCTTCCTTCCACCCAGGGACCACCAAGGCGACTCCTCCTTTTTCCCTTAGGCGATCTCCTGGGACACGCGACAGGCCCCAGGAGATCGCCTATCCACTCAGGGAGCACAGCGCGACTCTCGCATGCGCCGTGCGTGCCCGGCCGTTAAGCCGAAAGCTGTCAGGGCCGGCGGCCCAGAGTGGCAATGGAGGCGCCGGTGGAGAGGAGGGGGAGAGGAGCGACACCCCATTCGGCCACATCGCTGGACCATGGAACGGGTAAGTGTCTGTTTATTAAAAGTCAGCAACTACACTTTTTGTAGCTGCTGACTTTTAATAAGCCTGGAAGTCCACTTTAACAAATGGGAAAATTAGGAGATATTTGCATATTTTGGATTTGCTGGCCACACATGCAGGTATATAAATGATTTATAGATGATATCTTGGTTGTCCGGGAAGGCAACCAGGAAGATCTAAACCTATTCATCAAACATATAGGAGACAACAAATATGGTGTAAAATGTACTGTAAGTATACACCACACAGCCATTAATTTCCTTGATTTGGAGATTTTTAAGAATGGGGGAAGACTGTACATCAGAACACACTTCAAGGATACAGACCAGAATGGGGATAGCCCTTTAAGTAGTTGCCACCATCCCCAGTAGAAAACAGACATACCCAAAGGCCAATTTATTAGAATCAGGCTCAACTGTGATTTGATAAGCTACTATCTCACACAAACATATGTACTAATCGAGAGATTTGTGGACAAAGGTTATGACAGAAAGGAACTGGAGTACATCAGAGAGAAGGTGGAAAGTACTAACAGAAATAATTTATTGCAAAAGAAAAATAATAAAAGTAAAGAAAGAAGGGAAAACAGTGAAGTGCCATTTCTTACTGGATATAATACGGAATACAGGTCCCTAGAGAAAATAATAAAATATAATTGGTCAATCTTTTGTAATGACCCACCTTCAAATAGCAAGAAGAATTAGGGATCTGATTGCAAAGAATGTACCTGACCCTCCAAAAAATGGTGACCTTCTTTGACCATAAGGGATTCTATAGATGTGGAAAGTGCAAACCCTGTAGGGTCACAAAGGGAATAGGAAGACTACAGATTTCCAATCAAACACAACTGCATTAAAATATAATATTGATAAACGTATCACTTGTAGCAGCACCCATGTGACTTACATATTGGAATGTAGCACTGCAGTATGTAGGGAGAACAACAAGACCACTCACTGTTAGGATCGGAGAACATATTCGAAATATCAAGAAGGGGTTTAAACACCAGAGTTTCAAAACATTTTAGGAATATTCATAATAGAAACCCACAGCACTTGAAATTCTATGCCATGGATAAAATAAACCGAAATTGGAGGAACTCTAATATGCAGAGAGAAATATCAAGAAATGAAACTTACTCGATTTTTAAATTAAATACTATGAAACTAAATGGATTGGATGCAGAACTTGGTATTAATTGTTTCATAGAGGATTATTAATATTTTTTATTTCATTTTCATTTTATTTTTATTTATTTTTTTATATTTTTTATTTTTATTTTTATTTATTTTTTATTTTTATTTTTATTTTCATATTTTTCTACATGTATTGATATTCAGATAGATTTGCATATGGATTATAATTAGTAAGATGGAAAATATTTTTAGTGCAGTTTCAAGTATATAATCGCAGTATTGATATATGGTGATTAACTAGGAGAAAGTTTTAAAAAATTGATTGATTTTAGAGAGTGCAACTTAAGAACGTAAAGTTCTTCCAGCCCTCTATTAGGGATGAGCTTCGTGTTCGAGTCGAACTTACGTTCGACTCGAACATTGGCTGTTCGTCCGTTCGGCGAAATCCGAACATTTTGGTCCGTTCGCGTCAAATTCGAGTGGCGCTCACGGCCCACAATGCACTGCGATGACGCAGTGCATTGCTGGCTCATGATTGGCCAAGCATGCACTGTGACCCCGCATGCTTGGCCAATTGCAGCGCCAGCAGCGAGGAGAGCCATGATTGGCCACAGGCAGGATGCCTGTGGCCAATCATAGCTCAGGCTGTGTAGTGCACGCCCCACACTATATAAGGCCGTCATCGCGGCGGCCTCATGTAGTGTGTTGGCGTCTGAAGCAGTGGGTGTTCTGTGTACCTTCAACACAGTACACACCGATCGTTTTCGGACGATTTTCTATCTTGCTGTTGTGTAGTGGTTATTGTCTGCGTGCCCTGATCGCAGTATACACCGCTATATTCACCTCACCTATATAGCTAGTGATCTATCTTTAATAATAGAGCTTGCAGTCAGTAGTGTTAGGAGATAGTGCGTGCTGTCTGTGTGCTCTGTACCCAGTACATACCGCTATATCCACCTACATAGCTGTTCTCTATTTGAGACCACTTGCCATCTGCAGGAGTTATTGGAAGTTGTGTGTGCCTCCAGCACAGCACAGTATACATCTGTATATACCCCTTTATCTCTGGTGTTCTATAATAAAGGCATCTGCAGGAGTTAGTGGGTGTTGTGTGCCTCCAGCACAATATACACTACCCAACTGCTGTTTTACCCAACGCCCTTCAGGCCATTACCATGTCTGGAAGGCCAGCAAGGAGAGGCAGACAGGCGCGAGCCGATAAAAGAGGGCAAGCAGGCTCTGTGTCTAGAGACAACAGTGCTGGTCGTGGACGCGGTGCATTGTCATCAGCACGTGGCCATGGGACATGCTTGTCCTTCTTTTCGGCAGCTGGACATGTTGAACCGCAACATGCCAACGACTTGGTAGAGTGGATGACCAAGCCCTCTTCATCCTCCTGATCCTCTCTCACCCAGTCTCAGGGTAGTAGCAAAGCAGCTGCCAACGCATCGTCTTCCCTCCTCTCAATGTCATCATCAGTGACTCCTTCCCTAGACCCACCACGTCCTCCTGAGGAGTCTCCTGAACTCTTTGAGCACAGTGTTGGGTATATGCTCCAGGAGGATGCCCAGTGTTTTGTGGGCTCTGATGATGACACTCAGCTAGAGGAAGGCAGTAGCATGAGCGCAGAGAGAGGGGATGCTCAAGAAGGACAGCAATCTGGCAGTCATGTTCCACAAGCTGCAGCATACTGCCAGGTTTGCTACAGCGATGAAGAGGGAGGGGATGATGAGGGCACTGACTCCACATGGGTGCCTGGAAGGAGGGAGGAGGAGGAGGAGGAGGAGGAGGAGGAGGCACATGTCCAACGAGGCAGGATGCCCTCCGGGGGCCAGCTTAGGGGCAGCACACCGACTGAATCACACCGCAGAGCTCCGCCTGTGCAGAGCGCTGCCTCTGCGAGTTATTCTAAAAGTTCTTTGGTGTGGGCCTTTTTTGAGACGAGTGCATCAGATCGCACCGCTGCTATTTGCAACATATGTCTCAAGCGTATCTCACGTGGCCAAAACATCAGCCGCTTGGGCACCACATGCTTGACCAGACATATGTTGACCTGCCATGCAGCTCATTGGCAAGCGTACCTCAAAGACCCACACCAAAGAACAAAGCGGACCTCTCCTTGCTCCTCATCCGCTGGCATCTCCAACCCCACTAGACCTTCAGTCCCTCTGAAACCTGCTCTGAGAGGAATGAAGGTGTAGAATTAGGTGTGTCACAGCCAAGTGCTTCCGGGAACTCTGCTAGTGGTACACCCACGTCCGATTATAGCAGGCAAATGTCCCTGCCCCAGCTGCTGGACCGGCGGAAGAAGTTCACTCCCAGCCATCCACATGCCCAGCGGTTGAATGCTAGCTTGGCTAAATTGCTAGCACTTCAACTGCTGCCTTTTCAGTTGGTAGACTCAGCCCCCTTCCGTGAGTTTGTACAATGTGCGGTTCCTCAGTGGCAGGTCCCCAAACGCCACTTTTTCTCACGGAAGGCGATTCCGGCTCTCTACCGGCATGTGGAAGGCAATGTCCTTGCCTCGCTGGACAGGGCGGTCAGCGGTAAGGTGCATATTACCGCTGACTCATGGTCCAGCAGACATGGACAGGGACGTTACCTGTCTTTCACGGCCCATTGGGTCACTCTTCTGGCAGCTGGGAAGGATGCAGGACAAGGTGCAGTAGTGTTGGAGGTTGTTCCGCCACCACGCCTCCAAAATGCTACTATTGGTTGTGACACACCTCTCTCCTCCACCCCCTCCTCTTCTTCTTCCTCCATGGCCTCTTCCAGTGCTCTGTCCTCAGAACCAGCGGTGCTCCGTAGGCGTTCCAGGGGCTACGCAAGTACGCAGGCAAAACGATGCCATGCCGTGCTTGCGCTGGTTTGTTTGGGGGACAGGAGCCACACTGGGGCGGATGTTTTGTCAGCTCTGCAGGGGCAGGCCGAGAGGTGGTTGACGCCACGCCAGCTTAAGCCAGGAATGGTGGTTTGCGACAATGGCACCAACCTCCTCTCCGCCCTCCGACAGGGACAACTGACCCATGTGCCCTGTGTAGCTCACGTCCTTAACCTGGTGGTGCAGCGGTTCTTGGGCAGGTACCCCGGCTTACAGGATGTCCTGAAGCAGCCCAGGAAAGTCTGTGTGCATTTCTGCCGATCATTTAATGCCTGTGCTCGGCTGGCTGAGCTCCAAAAGGAGTTGAACCTGCCCAAGAACCGCCTTATATGTGACATGCCCACCAGATGGAACTCAACATTGGCCATGCTGCAGTGGCTGCACACGCAGCAGAGGGCCATCAATGAGTACCTGTGCGACTACGGCACCAGGACAGGGTCAGGGGAGCTTGGTTTTTTCTCATCACGCCAGTGGGGCATGATCAGGGATGCATGCACTGTCCTGTCACCGTTTGAGGAGGCCACAAGGATGGTGAGCAGTGACAGTGCATGCATCAGTGACACTGTACCTCTTGTCCACCTCTTGGAGCATACACTGCGTGGAATAATGGACAGGGCACTTGAGGCAGAACAGAGGCAGGAAGAGGAGGACTTCCTTGCCTCTCAAGGCCCCCTTTATCCAGACAGTGTTCCTGCTGTGCCACCCATCACACAGGAAGAGGATGAGGAGGAAGAGGAGGAGGAGGATGATTGTGTCAGCATGGAGGTGGAGGCTGGCACTCAGCATCAGCAGCAGCAGCAGCAGCAGCAGTCTTGTAGGGATGATTTACAGTCCCAAGAAACACGTGGACTTGTACGTGGCTGGGAGGAGGTAGCTGCGGAACATGTTGTCCTTAGTGACCCAGAGAACTCCGGACCGAATGCCTCAGCTAACCTACGCTGCATGGCCTCCCTGATCCTGCAAAGCCTGCGGAAGGATCCTCGTATTCTTCGGATCAAGGAGAGGGACCATTACTGGCTGGCCACTCTCCTTGATCCACGGTACAAGGGTAAGGTTGCCGACCTTATCTTGCCATCGCAGAGGGAGCAGAGGATGAGACATCTCCGGGAGGCCTTGCAGAAAGGTCTGTGCAACGCGTTCCCAGAGACTGGGAGGTTACAAACTCCTGGTCCTGGACAACGTGTTGCTGAGGCATCGGTCAGAAGGAGCGGTGGAGCAGGTGGCCGTCTGACTGATCCTTTTAGACAATTTTTTAGTCCGCAGCCCCAAGGTATGATCGGTTCCAGCACCCATCGCAAGCGTCTGATTTACATGGTGCAGGAATACCTAGGGGCAAGGTCAGACTTGGACACCTTTCCCACCGAAAATCCTCTGGCTTACTGGGTCTTGAGGATGGATCACTGGCCAGAGCTTGCACAGTATGCAATTGAGCTACTGGCCTGTCCTGCATCCAGCGTTCTTTCGGAACGCACCTTCAGTGCTGCTGGTGGCTTTGTTACCGATCACAGGGTGTGCCTGTCCACCGAATCAGTTGATCGACTGACCTTCATCACGATGAATCAGTCTTGGATCACCCACAGCTACCAAGCACCTGAAGCTGATGTAACCGAATAATTTTTTTTGAAATACCACATCCCTTCAAGACTGCCTATGCTGATGCTGAGTGACTGTCCAGTTATGTTGATTGTCTATCCTCTTCCTCCCCCGCTGATATGTTGGAAGAACATTTCTGGTTCTGGTTGATGCCATCAGCCCAATTTTTCTGCCCCTGTTTAACAGGGGCGTTTAAGTACAATTTTTGATGCAATGCTTTGCAGCAGGGCTAATTCCTGCAATAAAACTAGAGTATATGGAAGAGGTTGCAGTGTGGTGGCACCAGCAGCAGTGCCTATGGCCAAATTTTTCTGCCCCTGTTTAACAGGGACATGTAATTACAATTCTTGATATAATATTTCACAGGAGGGCCCCTTCCTGTGCCCACCCAGAGTAACGGTGAGGACTTATAGTGTTGTGGCACCAGCACCACAACCACCAAAGGTCAATTTTTCTACCACTGTTCAACAATGGCATGTAATTACAATTCTTGATATAATCATTCACAGCAGGGCGCTCCAGCGCCCACCAAGAGTCACTTTGAGGGCTTACAATGTTGTGGCAAAAGCAACACCTTGTTCCGCCATTTCTGCAGAGCATATAGGGCAGGCCCCTACTTTCAAACATCCAACTTACAAACATCTCCTACTTGCAAACGGAAGGAGACAACAGCAAGTGAGATGAAAAAAGATGGACGACAAAACAAATTATACAGGGGTGATAACCCTTCCCTATGTTTTCCAAAAAGCTTAAAAATAGTTTTTTTGACTGGAGCTACACTTTAAAAATTTACCAGTTGAAAATTACAAACAGATTCAACTTAACACAACAAACCTACACAGTCCCTGTCTTGTTTGCACCACCTGTATACTGCTGTTCTGAGTATATAGGGCCTGGGGGCCACACGCATTTCCTTTTTTTAATATGGGTACAGGGTTCCCCTTAATATGCGTACAAGACCCAAATAGGCTGGTAATGGGAAGGGAGGGCTACCCATGCCATTTTTCTCAATGATTTTCAACCATATTGCAGGAACCAGATATAACATTAAAACCGCAAGCAGTTTTAAATGGTGTTATTTCCGTTTAATGTCATTTTGTGCAGGGACTGTTCTAAACACGGGAAACACGTGGCACTTCACAGGCATACTACAGACACCCCACAGGCACCATATTTAAAGGAATATTTCACTTTTTTTTTCACTTTAATCGTCATTAAAATCGGTGCTCCCGTCAAAACGGCCATTTTTAAAAACATTTTAGGCATTGACCCATGTCCCCTGGGGCAGGAGCCAGGTCCCCAAACCCTTTTTAGGACAGTATCTTGCATATTAGCCGTTAAAATTAGCACTTTTCATTTCGAACGTTCGAGTCCCATAGACTTCAATGGGGTTCTAGCGTTCGTTCGAATTTGGGGTCCGTTCGAAAGTTCTGGTGCGAACCGAACCGGGGGGTGTTCGGCTCATCCCTACCCTCTATTTTGGGTATTCAAACATGGTGAAATTATGCAAAAGAACAACTTTAAATAGGTAGTGTTGGTACTGAGAAATGACCCCAATTATAAACACAACAGCATAGTTTATTTATTATATTATATTGCAGTATATTATAGTGTATCCATGGAGGGTGCCTGTGTAGTGTGAGTACTCAAATTAAAGTGCAACAAACACCCCTTTGAATTAATTAAATTGCATCCACCTACAGATTTGCTTATAAGCACCGCCCCTCCCTCCCAATAATGTCTGGAGAGGCAGATGTTCCCTTGGCACTGTAAGGGGTCAGCAACAAATGTGTCCACAGGCAAAGGTGGCTGTGGTGGTCAGTCCTCAGGCAGGGCATAATTTCCTCTGTACAGTGAGTTTGCCCGTGTTATCCAGCCACAGCATGCAGAGGAGGTGATGGACTGGCTTACTAAACCTTCCTCATCCTCTGTCACATAAGCGGAGACAAGTGTGCAGTCCCCTGCAGTTGCCAGAGTGGATAAACCTGCCTCCTTGTCAACATATATTCCTGCCATAGCCCCAACATCAGCCATTGAGGAGTCAGCTGAGTTATTTGACCACAGCGTCAGCCACTTGCCCTTGATGATGTCCAGCCATTACTGGATTCAGATGTTGGTTCTGAGGTTGAGGGTGACAGAAACATGAGCCTAGAGAGAGGGAGGAACACTAGTAGACAAATTGGCATTCATGTTCCCCAAGCCGCAGCGTGTTGCCAAGTTGTCTCCAGTGGTAATGATGAAGATGGAGGCGATGGAGATGATGATAAGGTCACTGATGCGACTTGGGTGCCATATAGAGTAGAGGATGAAACTGAAGGCGAGGTGGCACAACCTCAAGGAGGCTGACATCAATAAAGAGTAGAGAGCAGCCATCCTATTCCATCACATTCTGCAGCTGTTATCTCATGGCCCACTCTCAAAGCTCAGCTGTCTGGGCCTTTTTCAGCACCTCTGCAGCAGATCACACTGTTGTTATCTGCAAACTGTATCTCAGGCACATTAAACATGGCAAAAACACCAGCCATTTGGGTACCACATGTTTAACAAGGCATTTAACGTCCAACCACTCAACCCAATGGCAAGAGCACCTAAAAGCCACACAAAAGGGCATAAATCTGCCCCTCCTCCTCCACCTTACCCACTTCAGTCTGTCCCTGCTATACAAAGTATAGACACCGCAAAAAACATCATTAATAAACTGCGTGACAGTACCTCACCTATTGACATCATCCCCACAAAACTACTGAAAGAATGCTCCGACATCGTGGCTCCAACCATAACCCACCTCATAAACCGATCATTCCACGAAGGGATTGTTCCCAGCATCCTCAAACAAGGCATCGTCAAACCTCTACTCAAGAAACCAAACCTGGACCCTCAGGATCCAAACAACCGTAGGCCGATTACAAGCCTCAACACCATTTCTAAGATCATGGAGAAAGCTGTAGTACATCAGCTACAACTTCACCTGGATACTCACAAACTCCTGGACCCGCTGCAATCAGGCTTCCGCCCGGGTCATGGAACAGAAACAGCTCTCCTCAAGATTTGGGATGACGCCCTCGAAGCAGCAGATGACGGAGAGCCGTGTCTCCTCGTACTGCTAGACCTAAGTGCAGCGTTTGATACAGTAGATCACAATACTCTACTCGTCCGCCTCACAGAAGTAGCCGGAGTCCAAGACATAGATCTCCATTGGTTCGCGTCCTTCCTAGGAAATCGGTCACAGACAGTGAAACTAGGAAAATTCCTCTCCGAAACTCGGGCAGTCACCTGCGGAGTCCCTCAAGGCTCTCCGTTGTCACCCGTTCTCTTCAACATTTACATTCGCCCACTCCTTCAAATCATCAGATGCTCAGATCTCTGCTTCCACTCTTACGCTGACGACACGCAACTTTATTTCCGGATCAATGGAAAAAAAGATCACCAACAACAACTTGAAAACTGCCTCAAATCAATAGAGGACTGGATGACCACCAACTCCCTCCAGCTGAACCAATCAAAGACAGAGCTTCTTATCTTACACCCAAATCATAAGCCCGCAACCAAAACCTCCTGGTCTCCACCAACCGTCTTTGGGCAGACTATCTCCCCAAAGACCAAAGCGAAGAGTCTCGGGGTTATTTTAGACGCACAAATGTCAATGGATGCGCAAATAGGATCTGTAGTCAGTCGATCTCACCATCTGCTGCGCATGCTTCGCAGACTCATCCCTTTTATCCCAAAGAATGACAAAGCAGTGGTAGTTGGAACAATCATTAATTCACGACTGGACTACGCAAACTCGCTTTACATAGGATTACCACAATATCAACTTGCGCGATTACAACTGATCCAAAACACGGCGGCAAGGCTGATAACAGGAAAAAAACCCTGGGAATACATTTCTCCTTCACTGAGGAGCTTACATTGGCTAACCGTAAAAAATCGGATCAGGTTCAAGACCCTTTGCCTCACCCACAAATGCGTGCATAGAGAAGCTCCGCAATACCTAATGGAGAAAATAAATCATTACACACCAAACCGCAGTCTTCGATCAGCCAACAAAAACCTCCTCCTCGTGCCCAAAGCCCGGTATAAATCCAAGGGTGATCGGAGATTCGCTGTCCAAGGGCCTCGGCTATGGAATGCTCTACCAATCAACATCCGCCTGGAAGAAAATCACCTGGCTTTTAGGAAAAAACTCAAGACCTTCCTCTTTTAGCAGATGATCAAAGCTCGCCACAGCGCCTAGAGGTGATTCAGTTCGCATTGTGCGCTATATAAGTATTTCATTCATTCATTCATTCAAAGTCATTACCTCTCAGCAGCCTCCGCTGGCAGGGATGATGGTATAGCACAGGGTGTCCCCGGTCCTAGCAGCAGACCACCAGCAGTAGACTGTGACCGGCAAATTTCCCTGCCCCATCTACTGCAGCGGAAAAAAATACAGTCCCTGCCACCCACATGCCCAGCATCTAAATGAAAGCTTGTTAAAGCTGTTCAATTTCTGCCTCTCAGCCTGGTGGATTCTGCCCCCTTCCGTCAATTCATACAATGTGCTGTATCACAATTGCAGGTTCCCAGTCACTACTACTTTTCACGCAAGGCCGTTCCATCTCTCTACCATCACGTGGAAGGGAATGTTCTGGCATCACTGGGCAAGGCAGTCAGCTGTAAAATCCACCTCACTGCTGACACGTGGGCCAGTAAGCATGGGCAGGGATGAAATATTTCATTCACAGCACACTGGGTAAAGCTGCTTGCAACTCGAAAGGATGCAGGACAAAGCTCAGTACTGCTGCTTGCTGTGCCCCCACGTCTCCATACAGCTGGTGGTGATGATGCCAGGATTTGTGAGCTCTACCCCCCCCCCCCTCCTCTGCCACCTCCATGCCCTTCTCTGCAGAATTGTCTTATGAACATCAGGTACCCACTAAGCTTTCAAAGGGTTATTCCCAGAGTCAGGGGATTAGAATTAGAATTAGGGGACAGGAACCTCACCAGAGCAGAGATTATTGCAGCTCTGCAGGGACAGGCCCAGAGGTGGTTCACACCACACCAGCTGGAGCCAGGAATGGTGGTGTGCGATAATAGCTCAAACCTCCTGTCCGCCCTTAGACAGGGAAAGTTGGCACATGTGCCATGCCTAGCACATGTCCTCAATTTGGTATTGCAGTGTTTCATAAATACGTACCCAGGGTTGCAAGATGTGCTAAAGCAGGCCAGAAGAGTCTGTTGCCATTTCAGGTGGTCATACACAGCCAGTGCTCGGTTGGCTGAATTCCAGCAGGAAATCCAACTGCCTGTAAACCGCTTGATTTGTGACATGCCCACCACATGGAACTTGACTTTGTCAATGCTGCAGCCACTATACATGCACCAGAGGGCCATCAACGAGTACCTGTGCGAATATGGCACGACGAAAGCCTCAGGCCGCCTCACCTTTTTTTTCCCAAGCCAATGACTGATCATTAAGGATGCATGCGCTGTATTGTCATCATTTGTGGAGGCCACAAGGATGGTGATCCGTGACAGTGCATGCATCAGTGACACAATCCCTGTTGTGTTCCTGCTGGAGCAAACTCTGCGTGGCATTATGGACAGGGCAGAGGAGGCAGAGCAGAGGAGGACTTCCTTTCCCCTCAAGGCCCAATTTATGTAGACACCATCACTCCTATGTCACAGAATACACAAGAGGAGAGAGGAGAGGAGGGTGAGGAGGAGTTTTCTGGCACTTTCATAGGCTTCGAAGAAGAGGAAGACATGCGTCAATCTGTAAGCGATGGCTTTCCAGCCCCAAGGCTCTTGGGAGTAGTATGTGGCTGGGAGGAAGCAGTTTCAGATGCTGTCATCCTGAGTGACCACAAGGAGTCTGCATCTCAAGCCTCTGCAAATTTAAGGGGCATGAGCAGCCTCATGCTTCAAAGCCTCATCATACACACTGGCTCCCCAGATGTTGCTGGGCAAAATAAAGGCAGCTTGTAGGGAAAAATGTTATTTTTTTGGGCTTTATAAATGCATTTATTGCTGAAGCAGATTCTAGACATGGTACAGATCTTCCACTTTACAGGTAGACTAAGGGGACCCCCCCCCCCCCCCCGGCACTATATAGGAGGGAATTTTTCATTTTTATGCTTTATTTCACTTTAAAAATCTAAAAATCACTGCTCATTTAAAAATGACGTTTTTCACAAACTTTTTTTTTTTAATTGATACATGTTCCACAGGGCAGGACCCGGACCTCTATAACCATTGTATGCCCAATTACTTGCACATAAGCCTTCAAAATGGACAATTTAGATTTTTGACATTTGGATCCCATTGCTTTTAATGGGGTTTGATATTCGGGTCCGAACTTTCGTGGTGTTTGAAAGTTCTGGTGTGAACCGAACAGGGGTCCGTTTGGCCCATCCCTAGTCGCCAGCATAATGAAATTGGCAAAGCAGGGATATAGTGCGGACAAAGGGTAGAATAAAATGTTTCCCTTTACATGCAGTATACTCCATCAATGACTCATCCTAAAGCTAATAGTTTCTCTGCTGTCAAGCAACAGTTTCATGGTTTGTTCATTTTCAACCTCTTGATCCTCATGTCACCCCATAGAAAGCAGACAAACTGGATGATATTTATAGAGTTATTAAATTATGAATAGCATCAGCTTTTAACATGAAGAAAGGGTTTAAAAAAAAACTAAAATATGATCTGGATTGGATTGAAGAGTTGCTTCTTCAAAAAAGATTAAAAATATGGTTTGGGTGCTTAAATTATATCTACACCCCCCCCCCCCAAAAAAAAATGTAGTCCTTTGATGTGGTGGCTCCATTCATTTTCCTTTTCAGACTTTTCTTCCTTAATTTTCACCTAGTGATCCTGCCAGTAACATACTTCCTCTTTTACGGTGACACCACTTACTTAATACAGAACTAAACTCTCTCAATCGGCATTACCTACTTTTAATCCATATGTTGCTAGCCTTATAAAAGAAAAAGAAAAGAAAGTATATTCTATTTACTTGTTCTAACTTTTCATTTTTACATTTCTTCAGTTGGTTTCTGGCCTAGGCCAAAATGATGTCATATATCTCAGGAGTCTTCATAGGCATTTTCTTTCTTTCATCTGGAGGAGGGGAGGAGGGCTAAACACGCCCTCTTGCCTGCATGGATACCAGGAAGTAAATGCTACATGAAGCATCTGCCCTTACTCAAGATGGCCACCACTAGAAAAGCTAGGGGGTGTTTTTCAAAGTGATTTCATAGCAAAATAAAACATGGAATCATGGGTGGACTGGTATGTTTACTTTGAATATTAAAAATTAATTCAATAGCCTCTTTAGTTTGTGGATTTCAGATACAGTTTAATTCTGTTTTAAGGAGTCTATTGGGGAGATTTGCTAAAACTGGCACACACAGAATCTGGTGCAGCTGTGTATTAGTAATCAACTTCTAACTTCAGATTGTTCAATTAAACTTTGAAAATAAAACATAGAAACTGGTTACCATTCAAGCTGCACTAGATTCTGTGTGCACCAGTTTTAGTAAGTCTCCCCCTATGTATAAAACTTGTGGATATCTTAAGCGTTCACACCATCACCAAAACGTGATGGTGATCGTCAACTCCATCTAGTAGCCATAATACAGTATTTTTTCCAACCCCCCCCCCCCCCCCCCAAAAAAAACCCCACACATTATGGCCACTAGATGGAGCTGAGATAAAAATACAAGTGGTGCACTATTTCCTTATAAACAGTGCCTTGCAAAAGTATTCACCCCCCCGAGGATTTGCATCATTTAATTTACAGAACATGCTCACAACTTTAAAGATTTTTTTTTTTAAGTGAACAACAAATAGGACAAAATAACAGAAAAAGTCAATGTGCATAACTAGTCACCCCCCTAAAGGCAATACTTTTGTAGAGCCACCTTTTGCAGCTATCACAGCTGCAAGTCGCTTTGGATAAGTCTCTATGCGCTTGCCACATCTTACCACTGGGATTTTTGCCCATTTCTCCTTGCAAAACTGCTCCGGCTCCTTCAAGTTGGATGGTTTGCACTTATGAACATCAATCTTTAAGTCTGACCACAGATTTTCTATTGGATTGAGGTCTGGGCTTTGACTAGGCCATTCCAACACATTTACATGTTTCCCCTTAAACCACTCAATTGTTGCTTTAGCAGTGTGTTTGGGATCATTGTCCTGCTGGAAGGTGAATTTCCGTCCTAGCCTCAAATCACACACAGAGCGGTACAGGTTTTGTTCAAGAATATCCCTGCATTTCGCACCATTCATCTTTCCCTCAACTCTGACCAGTTTCCCAGTCCCGATTGTGTTCTTTGGGTGATGTGATGTGTTGGGTTTGCGCCAAAAAGCTAAATTTTAGTCTCATCAGACCAGAGCACCTCCTTCCATACATTTTGAGAGTCTCCCATATGCCTTTTCGCAAACTCAAAAGTGCCATTTTTTTTTTTGCTGAAAGTAATGGCTTTCTTCTGGCCACTCTGCCAACTCTACAGCTTACGGCTTATTGTCATCCTAGTCTCTGCTGTGGAACTCTGCAGCTCCTCCAGGGTTACCTTAGGTCTCTGTGCTGCCTCTCTGATTAATGCCCTCCTTGCCCGGTCCGTGAGTTTTGGTGTGCGGTCGTCTCTTGGCAGGTTTGCTATTGTGCCATGTTCTTTCCATTTGGTTATGATAGATTTGATGGTGCTCCTAGGGATCGTCAAAGATTTGGATATTTTTTTTACAACCTAATCCTGACTTGTACTTTTCTCAGCAACATTGTCCCTTACTTCTTTGGAGAGTTTGTTGATCTTCATGGCAGTGCTTGGTTAGTGGTGCCTCTTTCTTAAGTGTTGCAGCCTCTGGGGCCTTTCAAAAAGGTGTGTATATATAATGACAGACCATGTGACACTTAGATTGCACACAGGTGGACATCATTTCACTAATTATGTGACTTCTGAAGGTAATTGGTTGCACGAGAGCTTTTTATGGGCTTCATAACAAAGCATACATATGCACATGCCAATTATCATTTTTTTTTATTTCTGAAAAATATTTTTTTGTATAAATTTTTCTAATTTCACTTCACCAACTTAGACTATTGTGTTCTGATCCATCACATATAATTCAGATAAAAAAAAATTGAACTAAAGGCTAGACGTGCACACTGAAATATTTCCTTTTCGGAATTTCGTTTTCGGCCGAAAAAATACATTTATTTAGTTACTCCCGAAATTTTTTTTTGTTTATTTTGTTTTTTATTAAAAATTGCATTAGTCCGAAAATCCAAATTAATTAAGGTCGAATCTGTCATTGAAAGCTTATGGTGTCTGTTGAATGTTCAAAGAAGATTCAACGGAGCAGCTAAACTGTATGACTCCGTATAGTTTAGCTGCTCCATCGAATCTTCTTAGAAATTTCGACAGACACCATAATTCAAAGATTCAACGTTTGTATGTTTTTCGCTGCTTTGTCTAATCTTTGTCGTTCATGTTGAATGTATATAGTTCAAACAGAAAATGGACTGGTGATAGTGATCACTGATCAGACAGGTAATAAGATATGGTATATAGAATCTCAATCTATTATATAGAATCTATAATAATAAATTCCCCCCCACAACACGGGCAGCCTCTGAGGCTATCACAACACTAATACCACTATAAAGTTCACAACACTAACACAATAGCAGCAGATTATTATGAAAAAGTTAAGTTGAACTGTAGCTTGCTTCACTATTGTTCTGCTGCTGTGCTTATGCTTAATTGCTAAACAATTTAGGTTCTCTGACAAACAGACCAGCTAAGATTGACTGTCTTCTGAAATGATTCAGTGTGTGTGTCTCTCTCTGCTAGCAATCGTATGTGAAAGTAAGTTGGTTGTACGTGTGTACTTAGTTCTAGCTATTTTACTGCTCCTCCTCTTCGGTTACAATCAGCCAATAACATTCATCATCATCATTATTTTTATTTTACGTCCCCCACCCAATTCCAGCAGCGATCTTTTCTTTCTCTGTTGAATCTTTTCTCTCTATGTAGAATAATCCTGGACTAACTTAAGGTTAGGCACATTCGAACACAGGTTCGATAGACACAGATTGTTATTGTCAGCGTCATGTCAAATCTCCTATCTATAACGAACTGTTGTCACAACGAAAATAAAGCATTTATTTATGTCGGATCTTTCATTTTTCTGATTTTGCACTTTTGTTATCATTTGTTAAAACGATATCGAAAATACCTGAAATTCGGACAAAAATGCATTCGGATGAAAACGAATGCACATGTCTACTAAAGGCTGTAATGTAACAAAATAGGTAAAAAGCCAAGTGGGGTGAATACTTTTGCACAGCACTGTAAATCCCTGTAACCACTTACTGCAAAATTGTGTTACAAGAAACGTGAATTTAATATTAACCACTTAATAACCGCCCTATAGCCAAATGACGGCTACAGGGCGGTTTCTTAACTCTGGGAGGCCGTCATATGACGTCCTCCCAGAATTCCGCTCTCGCGCGCCCCCTGGGGCGCGCACTCTAGAGCATCCGTGACCGCCGGGTCCATAGGACCTGGCGCATCACGGATCACGGTAAACGCCCGCTCATAGCGGCCGTTTACCACGTGATCGCTCCATCAAATGACGGAGTGATCACTTGTAAACAAACCGGCGTCATGTTATGACGCCGGTTCCTCCCTCCCCCTCTCTGTACCGATCGGAACAGCGGAGGGGGAAGAGATCGGTGTCAGCAGCGATGTGGGCTGCATCTGCAGTGCCCACATCGCTGCTCACCGAAAATTAACCCCTAAATTCCCTGCAAATACTCTGCAATACCCTGCCATTACTCTGCAATACCCTGCATTACTCTGCAATACCCTGAAATACTCTGCAATACCCTGAAATACTCTGCAATACCCTGCAATACCCTGCAATACTCTGCATTACTCTGCAATACCCTGCATTACTCTGCAATACCCTGCATTACTCTGCAATACCCTGCAATACTCTGCAATACTCTGCAATACTCTGCAATACTCTGCAATACTCTGCAATACTCTGCAATACCCTGCAATACCCTGCATTACTCTGCATTACTCTGCATTACTCTGCAATACTCTGCAATACCCTGCAATACTCTGCATTACTCTGCAATACCCTGCAACACTCTGCAATACCCTGCAACGCTCTGCAACACCCGCCAATACCCTGCAACACCCGCCAATACCCTGCAACACTCTGCAATGCTCTGCAACACCCACCAATACCCTGCAACACTCTGCAATGCTCTGCAACACCCGCCAATACCGTGCAACACTCTGCAATGCTCTGCAACACCCTCCAATATCCTGCAATGCTCTGCAACGCCATACTCTGAGATACCCAGCCATAGTCGGTGATACCCTGCAATACCCAGCCATAGACACCCCCCCTCCCGCCGCCCTCCGGTGCTTCTACCGACTCGCCAATATGATCAAATCCAGAATCTTTTTTTTTTTTCAGGCTTCCCAGCTTAGAGATGAGATGCGGGGTCTTATTGACCCCATATCTCACTGTAAAGAGGACCTGTCATGCCATATTCCTATTACAAGGGATGTTTACATTCCTTGTAATAGGAATAAAAGAGATCAAAAAATTTATTTTTGGGGAAAAAAATGTCAAACTAAAATAAATAAAGTAAAATTAACAATAAAATATATATATTTTTTTTAAAGCGCCCCTGTCCCCATGTGCTCGCATGCAGAAGCGAACGCATACGTAAGTCCCGCCCACATATGAAAACGGTGTTCAAACCACACATGTGAGGTATCGCTGCGAACGTTAGAGTGAGAGCAATAATTCTAGCCCTAGACCTCCTCTGTAACTCAAAACATATCACCAGTAAAAAAAAAAATTACATCGTCGCCTATGGGGATTTTTAAGTAGCGACGTTTGGCGCCATTCCACGAGCCTGTGCAATTTTGAAGAGTGACATGTTAGGTATCGATTTACTCGGTGTAACTTCATCTTTCACATTATGCAAAAATTGGGCTAACTTTACTGTGTTTTATTTTTTTTTAAGCACAAAACTGTTTTTTTTCCAAAAAAAAAGCATTTGAAAAATTGTTGCGCAAATACCGTGCGAGATAAAAAGTTGCAACGACCACCATTGTATTCTCCAGGGTGTTTGCTAAAAAAACATATATAATGTTTTGGGATTCTATGTAATTTTCTAGCAAATAAATGATGATTTTTACATGTAGGAGAGAAATGTCAGAATTGTCCTGGGTGCTCCAGAATGCCTGATGGCGCTCCATGCATGTTGGGCCTCTGTATGTGGCCACACTGTGTAAAAGTCTCACACATGTGGTATCGCCGTACTCGGGAGTAATAGCAGAATTTGTTTTGGGGTGTAATTTGTGGTATGCATATGCTGTGTGAGAAATAAACTGATAATATGACAATTTTGTGAAAAAAAAAAAAAAAAAAAAAAAGTAAAAAAAATCTTGATTTTGCAAAGAATTGTGGGAAAAAATGACAACTTCAAAAAACTCATCATGCCTCTTACTAAATACCTTGGAATGTCTTCTTTCCAAAAAGGGGTCATTTGGGGGGTAGTTGTACTTTTCTGGCATGTTAGGGTCTCAAGAATTGAAATAGGCCGTCAGTACTTCAGGTGTGATCAATTTTCAGATATTGGCACCATAGCTTGTGGACTCTATGGCCCCTTTCACACATGCTGATGGTATGTCCGTATTTCATCCATCCGTTTGCGGATGAAATACGGACATCCATTCATCCCTATGGGATAGCGGGTGTCTGCGGATGAGCATCCGCAGACACCCGCTATTGTCCGCCTCCGCAAATGTCCGATTCTGCAGACGGAGGAAAATCCTATTTTTCTGTCCGTCTGCAGAGCGGATCGGATGAACACGGACACACGGTCCGTGCTTGTCCGATCCCCATAGAGGAGAGCGGAGAGCTGACAGGGCGGTCCCCGCACAGTGTGCGGAGACCACCCTGTCCGCAGCCGGCTCAGCGGGGACAATGGAGCGATCCCCGTTGAGCGAGCGGATCATCACGGGGCGGATCTTTACTGATCCGCCCCGTGTGAAAGAGGAGTAAAACTTTCACAAAGACCAAATAATATCCACCAATTTGTACTTATTTTTACCAAAGATATGTAGTGGTATAAATTTTGGCCAAAATTTATGAAGAAAAAATTACTAATCTGCTAAATTTTATAAAATTTTATACATTTTAAAAAATTCATTTTTTTACAGAATTTTCTGTATTTTTTCTTTTATAGCACAAAAAATAAAAAACCCAGCGGTGATTAAATACCACCAAAAGAAAGCTCCATTTGTGTGAAAAAAAGGACAAAAATTTCATATAGGTCCAGTGTTGCATGACTGAGTAATTGTCATTCAAAATGTGAGAGCACCGAAAGCTGAAAATTGGTCTGGTTATTAAGGGTGTTTAAGTGCCCAGTGGTCAAGTGGTTAAAGTGACCGGTGCATCATTGCAAAAAACGTGAATTCAATATTAATGTGACTGGTACATTGGAAATCAGAGAAAATAATTCAAAGAAAGTTCTAAGGATCCCAAGTGTCCAACAAATGCATAAAAAATGAATACAAAAGACTGTATGTGATGCTATTTGTCCAAACACACAAATTTTGTATCCATATAACTGAATAAATGGTATAAAATATCAAACAAAGTTAATTTATGCATGCTAATTTTGTGTGCTTAAAAAAGTCGGCATTTGTGTGTAAACGTGTCAGTCAGAGAGGTTTTGTAATGCCAACCAACTGGCTAGACGAGTAACATCACCGCCAGACTTTTAAACTTCTTATGCCTAAATTTTCTGCCTTGGTGTAAGGGTAACCTTTAAGATTTTAATAAAATTATTTATGGTTTTACACTGAGGCTTTTTTCTCCCTTTCTATGATTTCCAAAAATTTGGAGCTCCAATTAAGAATTATATGGATGTATTATCCCTACACCTGGGATATCCATGCTGAAATGAAAACGCAAAAAGTTCCACTAATGAATTTTGTTTGATATTTTGTACCATTTATTCAGGTTTATGGATACAAACTTTGTATGTTTGGACAGATAGCATCACATACACCAGGCGTGTCCAAAATCCAGCCCGTGGACCAATTGCAGCCTGCGTTCCGGTTTAATGTGCCCCCCCCTGGTAATTTGTATGTGTGTGTATATATATGTTTTGTGGCCTGGGAGGGGCGGGACGAGAATCTCCTGTTTACTCGGCGGCGTCTGTAATAGGAAGTCTGTCTATCATAGGAGGCGGGACTTTGTATTAAAGAGGCCACCATGTAAACAGGAGATTCCCCTGTATGTAATCTGTTAGCGCTCGTCCTCCCTCCCTCCCTGTCCCCTCCGAGGCTACAGATGGGTATTGATCAGGCTGCACTGATGGCAATGGTGAGGCTGCATTCATGGCAATGGTAAGGCTGCCTTCATGGCACATGTGAGGCTGCATTCATGGCAATGGTGAGGCTGCATTCATGACAATGGTAAGGCTGAATTCATGACAATGTTAAGGCTGCATTCACGGCAATGGTGAGGCTGCAGTCATGACAATGGTGAGACTGCATTTATGGCAATGGTGAGGCTGCAGTCATGACAATGGTAATGCTGCGTTCATGGCAATGGTAAGGGTGCATTCATGGCAATGGTAATGCTGCGTTCATGGCAATAGTAAGGGTGCATTCATGGCAATGGTAATGCTGCGTTCATGGCAATGGTAAGGCTGCATTCATGGCAATGGTAAAACTGCATTGATTATAATGATAAGGCTGTGGTGAGGCTGCATTCATGGCAATGGAGAGGCTGCATTCACGGCAATGGTGAGGCTGCATTTATGGAAATGGTAAGGCTGCATTCATGGCAATGGTAATGCAGAATTTATTGCAATGGTGAGGCTACATTCATGGCAATGGAGAGGCTGCATTAATGGCAATGGTGAGGCTGCATTCTTGGCAATGGTGAGGATGGCGGTGAGCACTGATCCTTATTTTGCTTCACAGTTCTTTATTTAAAATGTACGTTTTTACCTGAAACTTCCCTCTTAAATTGAAGGTGCGTGCTATATGCCGATAAATACGGTATATCCAAATAACACGCCCAAGCTCATCCTTAGTCCTGAGCGTCGCTCTGGGATTCATTGTGGCCACCAAAAAAAATATATACAGTATCTCACAAAAGTGAGTACACCCCTCACATTTTTGTAAATATTTTATTATTTTTTTATACAGTATTGATTTTCGATTATTGTAGGTCATTATTAACATTGGTGTATACCATTAATTATTATAATTTTATATAATATATCTATATCTATCTATATATATATATATATATATATATATATATATATATATATATATATATATATATATAGATAGATAGATAGATACAGTATCTCACAACAGTGAGACCCCTCACATTTTTGTAAATATTTTCTACCTTTTCATGTGACAACACTGCAGAAATTACACTTTGCTACAATGTAAAGTAGTGAGTGTACAGCTTGTTTAACAGTGTACATTTGCTGTCCCCTCAAAATAACTCAGCACACAGCCATTAATGTCTAAAATGCTGACAACAAAAGTGAGTACACCTGTAAGTGAAAATGTCCAAATTGGGCTCAAAGTATCAATATTTTGTGTGGCCACCATTATTTTCCAGCACTGCCTTAACCCTCTTGGGTATGGAGTTCACCAGAGCTTCACAGGTTGCCACTGGAGTCCTCTTCCACTCCTCCATGATGACATCACAGAGCTGGTGGATGTTAGAGACCTTGCGCTCCTCCACCTTCCATTTGAGGATACCCCACAGATGCTCAATATGGTTTAGGTCTGGAGATGTGCTTGGTCAAACCATCACCTTTACCCTCAGCTTCTTTAGCAAGGCAGTGGTCATCTTGGAGGTGTGTTTGGGGTCATTATCATGTTGGCACAGTGACACAGTCTCCGAAGGTAGGGGATCAAGCTCTGCTTCAGTATGTCACAGTACATGTTGACATTCATGGTTCCCTCAATAAACGGTAGCTCCTCAGTACCGGCAGCACTCATGCAGCCCCAGACCATGACACTCCCACCACCATGCTTGACTGTAGGCAAGACACACTTGTCTTTGTACTCCTCACCTGGTTGCTGCCACACACGCTTGACACCATCTGAACCAAATAAGTTTATCTTGGTCTCATCAGATCACAGGACATGATTCCAGTAAAACACGTCCTTAGTCTGCTTGTCTTCAGCAAACTGTTTGCGGGCTTTCTTGTACATCATCTTTCAAAGAGGCTTCCTTCTGGGACGACAGCCATGCAGATCAATTTGATGCAGTGTGTGGCGTATGGTCTGCGCACTGACAGGCTGATCCCCCCCCCCCACCCCTTCAACCTCTGAAGCAATGTTGCGAGGCCAACACTCATACATCTATTTTCCAAAGACAACCTCTGGATATGCACATGTGCACTCAACTTCTTTGGTCGGCCATGGCGAGGCGTGTTCTGAGTGGAACCTGTACTGTTAAATCGCTGTATGGTCTTGGCCAACATGCTGCAGCTCAGTTTCAGGGTCTTGGCAATCTTCTTATAGCCTAGGCCATCTTTATGTAGAGCAACAATTCTTTTTTTCAGATCCTCAGAAAGTTCTTTGCCATGAGGTGCCATGTTGAACTTCCAATTACCAGTATGAGAGAGTGAGAGCGATAACACCAAATTTAACACACCTGTTCCCATTCACACCTGAGATTTTGTAACACTAACAAGTTACATGACACTAGGGAGGGAAAATGCTGAATTGGGCCCAATTTGGACATTTTCACTTAGGAGTGTACTCACTTTTGTTGCCAGCAGTTTAGACATTATTGGCTGTGTGTTGAGTTATTTTGAAGGGACAGCAAATGTGCACTGTTATACAAGCTGTACACTCACTACTTTACATTGTAGCAAAGTATAATTTATTCAGTGTTGTCACATAAAAAGATATAATAAAATATTTACAAAAATGTGAGGGGTGTACTCACTTTTGTGAGATAATGTATATATACAAATAACACGCCCAAGCCCAAAATGGTCGGCCCTAAGGCATGTTCACTTCATTAAATCTGTCCCTCTTTGAAAAAAAGTTTGGACACCCCTGACATACACAGTCTTTTGTATTAATTTTTTATTCATTGGTATATTGACATTTAGGACATTTGGGAACCTTAAAGGCCCATACACACGATCAGACTTTTTGACAACAAAAATGCAAATTAGCTGTTTTGGAGCAACATCCGACCGTGTGTACGCTCCATCGGACAGACTTTTGTTGGCTGTGCGAACGGACAAACTTTCTGGCAACAAAAGTCCGATGGAGCAAAGTCTGATCATGTGTACAGAAAACCATAGGACTTTTGTACAAAGTACAAACAGGAATGCTCAGAACCAATGCAAAAGATCAGACAACCATACAGAAGTTGACCAAAGGTGGTGGTAAAGAGCAGAAAAACCACATGATTTGGTGAAAGTTGGCTGAAAAAGTCCTGCTGTGTGTATGCAATACAAGTTCAGGGCCAACGCCCTTTGTACAAAAATCCAAGGGAAAGTTTGTACAAAGCCCTATCGTGTGTATGAGGCTTTGGAATTTTCTTTGAATTTCTTTCTCTAAAGATTTCCAATACACCGGTCACTTTGATATTGAATTCACATTTTTTGCAATAATGCACTGGTCACTTTAAATTGAATTCACATTTCTTGTAACACAATTTTGTAGTATGTGGTTACGGGGATTTATATAAGGAAATAGCGCACCAGTTGTATTTTTATTTTTTCAGACACTATTCCTGGTTTATGAGTAGCAGCTGTTCCGCATTCTAAGACCAACGCAGTGATTTCACATTTACTAATCATGGTAGATAGTTATATTACAAACAATACTGTAAATGTTTGTGGTGCCTGTGTGGATGGTTAAGAGATCTCAGCATATATTTTATTCATAGACCCTATTCTGTATCTAGGGAGTAGCAGCGCTGGCACCCCAGACTAATCTTCTGATTTGGACAAAAACACCCCCCCCCCAATCATCTCCATTATATATGGAGGAGATGTTCTGTAGTTCACTGAAGACAGAAAGAAAATTGAAATCATCATTGGATAGAAGGGGATGACGTCATTCCTGTGCATGCACATTAGCCCATTATTTCACTACACAGAGACTGGCCCAGTGATGTAAGCTGAGCATGCGCAGCTCAGTTTGCATCACCAGAGATGACAGCAAGTAGGCAAGTAGGTTATGTTATTGCAGAAAAGACATTGCATGTCACTTCTGCAATAGAAGTCAACCTGTTTGCTGTTTGCTACAGCAAAGCATCAGTCATTACCTTTATCTATCTTTTCTCTTATATTCTCTATCTCTCTTGCTAGTGTGAATTAGTCCTTATTGTTCTTGTTCCTTTGCTTCATGAGTTATTGAGCATTAAAAAATATAATTTCTATGATTTTTTGTAACATAAAAAGGAAGTCTGGCAATAATCCCTTAAAATGAGAGCCTAGCTGGACTGTAGGATTAGTAATGGTTTAACTTGCTAGCAGCAAATTAAATGCTAAAGTAATCTTAACACCCAAAAATAGCCTCTTCTCCCAGTGAAAATTGTAAATCAGCACAAGTTAGCTATTTCATGAGTTGATGTAATGTTTCCTCCTTAATGATCCAAGTAATATTCCCACATGTGCCACTTTTAGCATGCAATTTTATGAATTAGACCCTTTGAGGGCAATGCCAGGAGAACCTGTCATACACATTATGTGCAGTTTTTGCTTTTACCAGCAGAAAGAAACTGCAAAAGTTAGCAAGGTTCTCCCAGGTGTTAATTAACTCCATCTCTTTTCAAGAGCATGAAAACCTGTGTTTATTATCTGTGAAGGTTCTCGTTTATCTAGATCAGTGATCTCCAAACTGCGGCCTGGGAACCAGATGTGGCCCTTGCCATTATCAGGCCCTTGGGGCACTATTTCATCCACGGATACCCTCAATAGGGCATAATTCCAACCCACGGAGACCAGTGAAGAGGCACAATTCCTCCCAATTACACCAACAAGGGGGCACAATTCCTCACAATTACATGATTGATGGGGCACAATTCCTCACAATTACACGAATGATGGGGCACAATTCTTCCCAATGACACCAACGATGGGGCACAATTCCTCCCAATTACACCAACGATGGGTCATAATTTCTGCCAATTACACCAATGATGGGGGCACAATTCCTCCCAATTATACCAAGGATGGGGCACAATTCCTCCCAATAACACCAACAATTAGGCAAAATGACACCAATGATGGGGCATAATTATTTCCACTGACACCAACAATCTGGCATAATGGCTAAAATGATGGGGCACAATTCCTGCCAATCACACCAATGATGGGGCACAATTCCTCCCAATGACACCAACAATTGGGCAAAATGACACCAATGATCGGGCACAATTCCTCCCACCGACACCAACAAAGTTGCACAATTCCTCGTAATAACACCAGTAATTGGTCCCAATGACACCAATGATGGGGTACAATTCTTCCCAATGACATCAACAATTGGGCCCAATAACACCAAACATTGGGCACAATTCCCCCTGATGACCCAACAATTGGGCCCAATGACACCGACAATGGGGCACAATTCCTTCTAATGACACCAACAATTGGGCCAATGACACCAATGGTGGGGTACAATTCCTCCCAATGACACCAACGATGGGGCACGATTCCTCTCACTGACACTAAAAATGGGGCAGTGTTTATTCCCACTGATGTCAGGACCTTTTCTACATCCAGTGCCCACAATCCGGTGCCCCTAAAAGTCAGAGGAACAGTAAACTAGCCTCCTTTTTAGAAAGTTTGGAGACTTGTGATCTAGATCATGGTATATTCAGTAGTAGTTACATTCAGCTAGACTTATTCTGTAATTGTGAAGGTGATTTGTAGCCAAGCCACTTTTTTTCTGAGTGTCAGGATTCAGAATATACCCCATGTTTATATCCACATAGTTAACACCAACACCGTGATCTAATCACTAAAGAAAGGCAGATGTTGGGATGAAGGATTAATACCTACGAAGGCTTCCTGACTCCATGAATGGGACTATGCAACTAGAAAGGGTGGTAACAATCCTGGGAAGGAGCACCAGGGAAGAACTTTAACTGGAACCTAGTGTCTCTCCCACAGTCCCACTGAGTTGCATGCTTGAGAAATTCAGGATCCTGATCTTATTTAAGGGTCCTCTCAATCATGCTCAATATGCATGATAAAGTGACTTCTCATTACGTTATGCATTTGTTATCCATATTAACATTGTATTTTTTTTTTAACAGAAAAGTGTTTTTTGTATTTTTAATGTTCAGGTTGGGCTTCATCTTCTCCATTCCTGTTCCATCGCATGTATTTTGGAAATTCATTGTTTAGTGACTATTTCCTATCATCTCATCACCTAGGCTCCCTGGAACGCAGGGGCCCCTGGTGCCTTTTACATCTCGGGGCATCCCTTTGGGCTCAGTCTTTTCTGGTAACCTATGATTCTGCGTTTCACGCTGATTCGCACGTACGCAGTGAGGTCTTTCATCCGACCTTAGATGCACCACCCACCTAGCGTGTCAGCGGCCTCGCAATGTCTGCCGTGCTCCACAGTTAGCACCGGACGCCGCTTGTGCTGGAGGATCGTCTGCCAGACGAGTCTCGACACACACCTGGTATACAGGTGATCGGTAAAGCTCATCACCTGTGTTGGATCACCTGACACCTACCAGTCAGATCCATTGGACCATGCCCATATTCTGGGCATACACCCTGGGACCCCTTTGCCCTTATAAGCTAGGTAAGCTCAGTCCTTGGCTGCTGCACAGCCAGGACCACACATCGTCCCAGATTGGGGATATCTACACTAAACGACAATCATAGGTAAGTGCCTTTATGGATCCTGTATCCCACTGCCCTTATCACTGCCATGATATCCTGCTGCACAGGCCACCTTACCCACTGGGAGTGGGAGGCCCACACTATGTCACCTCTTGCGGTGATGCATCCCTTTGCATGCATTTGCATGCCATGGCGATGCATGTATACAGCTCATATTACTATATATTTTTTCTGGCTCTCTTTTTGTATTTATTATGTCATGTTTCTTACATAGACATATTTTATGTGCCAGATCCGTCTCCAAATTTTTGGGACTCCTTTGTACACGCACATCGTTTGGCCTCTTATCATGAGATCAACTGTGTGTCTCAGAATCTTGCTGTTATGTAACTATTCAGTCTGACTAATTTGTTTTTATATACCTTTTGCATTAATGCTATTATTGCTTTGTACTCAATAAATGTTGTATTTTTTATATGTTTGTTGCTCCTATTTCTGGTTACTACCCTTTGCCCATAAAATCCATGGGGCACCCTTTTGCAATTTTCTCTTTTGTATTGGGATGTGTTAAAGATTTCCAGTACCATATCTATAGGTGGTTTTCTTCCATATAAATGTTTCATATTTAGGGACCTCTACCTGTGAAGATGGTGACTGATTTTTCTTGGGGTCTATCATATTCTTTGGGTGCCCTGAGCCCTAATCTTCTCTCCTGTGAGTTTATGGTTTATGGTAAATGTGACGGATCAGGATAGCAGACTTAAGTCACCCCAGCGGAGATATGGACCTGGCATCAAAGTTCCCGGGGCTGCTGCAGATCATCCTTTCAGCATACACCAGGACTGTGTCTGAGGATGAATACCTAGCACTCAGGCAGCGGATTCGGGTGGAGCTCTGGATTGGAGCCCTCCAGCTCGCTGGTATAAAACAGGGCAAGTGCTTTCCAACCCAAGAGCAATGGGCCAGTGACCAAAGGGCATTGCGGATGGCATTCCTGGGAGAGCGGCCCCAGAAGCAATGGGTGACTGAGTTGGACAGGCTGGTCCAGCAGGAGATAGAGCTGGACAATCATTATCGGGCTCTGCATTGGCACGCAGAGCAGGGATATTTAGCGGAGACAACAGAATGCTCTCCGGAGGGATATGACTTTGGAGGCCCTGGAGAGCCTTACAGATCATTTTGTGTTTGGCGATGAAGGGGAACCTACCCTTGAGGACGTGTGAGAATATAGAGAGGCTATGCTCGGTCTTGCAGGGGTCTCAGAGCGTAAACCTGATCTGGATCATTTGTTAAGGAAGGAACAGCTTCTGGAAAGGGCATACAGGAAACTGCTAGAACACGTTCAGCAGCATGACAGAGAATCGGCAGTGGAAACTCCCGAGATTGTCGCCCCCAAACCTGAAGTTCTGACAACAGGGCAGAGTTCTGCTAACTTCTGCCCAGCACCAACAGTGGCTTTGGCCTTCTTGAGAGAAGAGGTAGTCGGCCTTTCTCCCACAACACTGACAGGGACATGTGATTTTCTGTAAGCAGCATCTATGGAGTTGCAACAAACTTCTCCAGCTGAAGATCTGGTAACTGAACAGAGGGTCCAAGACCTCTGTCCCACACTTTTAGCAATTCCAGAGACTGGGGATTTAATAGACGTTTCTGTAGAGGAGGAACCACCTAGCAAACCCCCAGGAGAAGTGCTGGCAACTGGAAAGAGGGTCCAATACCTCTGCCACACACCTGCAGCAATTCTGCAGGCCGAGGGTGAGGAGGTGGCAGTCTATCACGAGCTGAAGATCAGGATCCAAGGAGAGAATGCAGTCATCACCTCACAACTGCAGCTTGATCTGGTGTCAGTGGATGGGCCTGTGGTCTCCACTAACAGAACACCAGCAGAAGTGCTAGTAACCGGGCAGAGTGCTACCAACCTCTACACAGCACCGGCAACAACTGCAGAGTTCCAGGCAGTCAGCCTCTCTCCCCAACAGTTAGCTGGAGCAGATGATGTAGAGAAGCTCCTACACCCCGCTGAACTGCTGACAACGGAACAGAGCCCTGCTGGCCTCTGCCCACAGCAAACAGAGGACAGATTTCCTGTAAAGGTAGATGGGACTTCAGTCTCCACCTGTATACCCCAGGGATTCTGGGCAGTTGGCCCAGATGCCCAACAGCATGGCGGACTGAGCCCAACCACCCTGTCTTCTCTTCAGTGGCTGAAAGGACTCCAGGGAGAAGGGGCGGTCCACACCTCTCCCCAGCATCAGGCATGTTCTCTGAGAGAGGCAGAGGTTGGCTGGGTGAGGAAAAATCTGTTTGGGACAATTTGTTTTGGGTACTGTGTGGATACAAGCATTAGAGGACTGGAACCCCTGACTAACTTCGGACTCAACCCGTCTGGGGTCTCCTCCTGTGTTAGTCTCCTGCCAAAAGGGGAAATGTGTGACAGACCTAGCTGGGACACAGGCTTTTTGAGAGGACTGAATGTGAGCTTCTTGCCGACTGATTATGGGCCCTGGATTTTAAGGGGCACAGGGTGAATGAGAACCCCACTATAATCTGTGCTAGTCAGATTCAATGCTGTATATATGTATATATAATGTGTGTTGCCTCATGCTGTTGGGACACACACTGTCGGATGCTAATGTCATGAACTCCAGTCACCTGTCTGTTGGCTTGTATAATGTAAATGAGTCTAGTCTGGCTTGTAATAGTATTCCACACATTGTTGTTTGGGCTAATTAACCCTGTGTTGATGTTTATGGTAATGTTTATTGAATTGTTAGTGAGCTAGGAGCCGAAAAGTATTATCCCTCAGTCAACTAGTCTGGGTATTGATTTAGATAATTAGCTCATGCTAATTAGGTTAGGTTTTAGTCTTCTACTGTATTATAAATACTTGGCATTTTGGTTCTAATAAATCAGTCCATGTTGAGCAGCTAAGCAAGTGTTGTCTTGTTTTGTGCTTGTGAGTGGTTGGAATATCTGATATCTATATTCAGACTTAGGAAGCGGTATACTGACGGAAACACTCCTTATGCATGCCAAAGTGAATGGCCATCTGTCCACATCCCCACTATACATAAAGGACTCTACCCTGAGGTGAAATGTCAGCCTGTGGGTAGGTGCAGCGGGATGTGGCCACAGTAAAAACTCAGATTCCAGTTGCAAAAAAGCAGAACTCTATTGAAGTTGAAGCCCAGTAATGCACAAGCCCGGCGGGAAGACAACCCAACCAGGTGCATTTACAGAATGTACAGTGTGGAGTAGAAACAGCAGGTTGCCGGTGTGCCGACAGCTTCTGTCTTGAGTGGCAGAATGTGGCCTGGCCAGTCAATACCCAAGAGGGGAGGCTTCTGGGAAGGATGGCATGTCCCTGTAGTTTCTCTACTCTACTGGAACCTCTCCCTAGTGCTAATCACTGTCCCTGACAGACAGTTCGCTTGTCTTGGCTCTGCCCACACACAAGATGCGATCCAAGCCTGGGAGCCAGGGTCCTAAATAGACTCTGCCTGACCTAAGCCACCAGTGTCACATGGGCTGCCAGCATTCAATTGGAAAGCTACCCCGGTGACATAGGAAACCATAAAAGAACCTTGTTCCTCTCAACTTTCTCTCCCTCTGCAATGCCATTGCAGTTGAGAGCCACCTGCAGTGGAGAAAACAGACTGCACCTGCCTACAAGCCTATCTGCACATAGGGGGCTAAAGGGTTGCTACACTGGAAAGGTCAGGAAATTCTCCCAGTAAGCACTTTTAACGGTTGGAGTTACATGTACTTTAAAGTGGAGTTCCAATTGGTAAAAATTATTATTATTATTATTTATTTTTTTGGATGAATATCTTTTAAAAAAACGTATTAATAGCACTCACATTTCTCTTTTTAATCGCTGCTCGATTGCCGATTTAATTGAGCAAGCCATGTTTTATTCCTCATTCTTGGCAATTTCAATCATGCTTGTGGGCATGTGAACCCCACAAGCACTATATTCCGGGCTCTGGTGCAGCTGAGCGACCAGCATGCACCGCCCGTTCTCACGCATGCGCTGGATGTACGGCTCGCATCGCCGTACATTTCTGATGTTGCTATCACAATGGGCGGCATCTTCAGAAGTGCCCACCCCATTGTGATGATAACGTAGATAAACTAAACAAAGAGAGAGAATGCACATTGTTGGGAGAGAGAAGCTCAGGTAAGATATTATTTTATTTGACAGAAATACCCCTCTTGCATTGCTCACAATAGTATAGAAATATCTCAATAGATATATTGATACAAGATGTGAATGCATGAGCAGGATGGATCATAGTTAATTATTTTACATAAAAAAAAAAAAATCTTAATTGTAAATTATGTAATAGTATTAGATTTATAAAAAACTATTT
Organism: Lithobates pipiens; assembly: GCF_037356315.1. NCBI lineage: Eukaryota > Metazoa > Chordata > Amphibia > Anura > Ranidae > Lithobates > Lithobates pipiens. The sequence continues at coordinate 228,919,451 of NW_027507790.1, forward strand.
AATTAAATTTAATTTAATTTAGAGAGGTGGGAGGAGGGAGGAGAGAGTAGGGAGGTGGGAAGTGGTAGGGAGGAGGCACTATGGAGGAGGCAGTAGGGAGGAGGGAGGTGTTAAGGGGGAGGGAGTTTGTAGGGAGGAGGTAGTAGGGAGGTAGGTAGTAGTTATTTTTTTAAATCAATACCTGGAAAATGAAAAAAACGATTATTTTAATGAAAATGACCAAGCCTTCTGACATTCAGAATCAAAATGAATCTGTAATAGAAAAATAAAAAAATATATAAAAACAAAAATACATTTATTTAGGAAAAAAATGAATAGAAAGACAATTTTAAAAAATAAGTAAAGGCACATACATGGTAGAGAATTTTTTTTTTTTTAAAATTATAAAAAATAAAATAAATAATAAGGAAAACATATTGCAGCTAAAAGATAATCAAATTTAAATCACGTTAAAGAAATAATAATTTGACCCAAAAAAAAGTTAACAAATGTTTAAAACATTTAAAAAAAAAAAATGGGCAACCAGAACTCTCTAACTCTAAGCTATCAGCACTTACTTTATGTTGTTGAAGATCAGAAATTGGGGTGAAATTGTTCAAAAACATCAAAGATGGAGCCGTTCAATGCACGTCCTTCTCTTCTGCTGTCTGCTCTGTATCTAATGTATGTGAATGGCAACAAAGGGCTATCTTCCCATTTTAAAAATGGCGCCAAAATCCGCCTTTTTCCCACGTCACTTCCGGTTTTGAAGTAACGCAATTACAGCCTTTGGCGCTGCCCACTGACTCCTGGGAAATGATGGCACACATCTCCCAGGAGCACTAGCAAGCACGGGTTTCCAAGGGAAATAATGTCAGGCGCCAGGGAGAGGAAGAGGCAGATTTCGAGGCACCCCTTAGCAACAGACATGAAAACGTGAAAAACTATAAAAAAAAAAAAAACTCCAAATGTTGTTTATTAGGTTTAATGCTGCTGAATAATGCAAAGTTAATTTTAAGGGTGGAACTCTGCTTTAAAGTAGGAATTTCTACAATACTTTTAATCAATCGTGGTCTATATTATATTGAATAATTTGCGCTGCTATCACCATCCTGTCTAGAGTAGAGAAAAAGAAGATACGTGACTATAGAGGTTATCATACACATAGAGCTCTGTATGTGGGAAAGAGGACGTTTGTTTATTCATGATTTGTAAGCAGCGATTTAGTTTGGCTTTGCTTATTTTTTGAGTTGAAATTTTATTATCACATAGTTCAAGGATGGATGCTTGAAAAATAAACTCATTACTCAGTGAGGTATGGCAGATGGGCAGACCCAGTATGTAGCTACCAACTCCACTGTTATTGCTGTCAGGGTTATGTACTGGGGCAGTCCTAATATTGAAGGGAATCACAGCTGCAGTGTAAATGATTGATTGACAACCTTACTTAGTGTTATAAACAAAGAATCTCATAAAGGCAAATATATTGGTGTTTCTTCTGCAAAACGGCTTTGCTGGTGCCCCAGTTTGGATATTTGTTTCATTCATTTCTAAGAATTTCTTACACTGGGATTAGAGAAAAAAAGGATTGTACTGAACGATGTATCTACCATATCATATTTTCCATCCAGTAGGTTTGTAAAAAAAAAATGTTTTATTTAATATGCATTAACTACATTGGCATCTTAGTTTCCTGATGTAGCAAGATTGTAAAATTAAACTACAAAGGGGTATTTAAAGGAAGTTTCCCCTTTGAAGAAGATCTATTACGTAATTGTCAAACAAAATCACCCACCACAAAGAGAATGAATTGTGAACATTTACCACATTTGTTTTTCGTTCTAGCAGTAGATTCCCAAAATAATCTGACATTTTTACCTTTTAGCCTGCATAACTACAAATCATAGGCCCTCCATTGAAAAATATTTACAGAGCTCCCCACCAATTATTTTTGTCATTGCACAGTATTGTGCATTTGTAGTAAGAGGCAAATATTGCATCCCTAACTTGTAACTTCTACTGCATTCCTGATAATAGTCCCCTTTAATTTGGTGGTCATTGTAGATGACCCTTTTTTGTACAAAGAGCTCCTTTTTCTCTGATGGTCAGTGGGGTGTGACCTGTTATGTACTACCAGCGCCTCTTTAGGTGCCTTGATCCCACTATTGGTCAGAGGATCACATGGCAAAACAATGATAGAACTACTCTTAACTATTTTTGTCCGGGAAACAACAATGTGCATTTTTTAGTAAAAGGCAAATATTATAGCCGTATTAAAAGCCCTTTCATTCTGGGGGTCCAGCAACTTCTACTGCATTCCTGATAATAGTTCCCTTTACTTTGGTCTTCATTGTAGATGACCTTTTACATATATATATATATATATATATATATATATATATATATATATATATATATGTGGTGTGCTGCAAGTTTGAAAATGACTTTCTAAACCATTGCTCTATTGCTAGATTGCCAGGTTTCACAAGTTTGTTGCACAATTGCAGCAAGTCTGCATTGTGCAAGACTCCAGATGCAAGTTCTGGTTCAGCTATATGTGCCATAGTCATCCCATTGTGGTAAGAGGGGTTAGGGGGCTAAGAAGAAGAAGAGCAAAATAAAGGCAAAGACAAAATGGCAAATATGTTTCTCTTTACTTGTGCAAATTATAGCATATTTCTGAGAAGTGACAAGCTTTAGCTTTGGGGCACCTGTCGCTAAGTTTCACCCACGCAGTGTTAGAAACCATGAAATCAGATTGAGACAGAAGTACAGTTAAATCACACTTGTTTAATAATAAAAGTAAATAGAACAAAACAGTCAAAACATATCCAGAGTTCAGGAACTGGAACGGATAGTCATACAAGCCAAACGTCAGGGAGCCGGAGATGAGCGCAATAAAACAGCAAGCAGGATCTGGAGACAGAAGGGATGCCAGCCAAGCAATTTTTTTTAACAGGAATGCAGGGGAGTGTCTCTGTGATGTTGACTAAGGTGAAGGCAGAGACGGCTTAAGTAGGCAGGACTGACAAGCAGGATATCGTCATCAGCTGAGTAACTGTGGAGAGATAGGAGTTGGCAATTAGCCGACAGCTGAGCAGCCAGCTCAGAGAAGGAAGGGCTGAGCCCAGCCCTGACACGCAGCCTTTGAATTAAGGAAACTTGGACAGGATTCTCTTGCTTTGCAAAACCACCTAGCAGCTTGCATACTGTCATACTGATAAGTCAGACAGATAAAGCTAACCGCAAAGGCTAAATTGCTGAAGACACAGCAAATTCTGAAAACAGTATATGCCATGCTAGATGTATATGTTAAGGTGTACAAAGAGTTAACTTTTGCCAAAGGAAATATATTGCCTGTGATGTAATTGCCATTGCTGGAGTTGAGTGTCACGCCGGCCGGTGTGAAATAAAAAGTATTTTTTCCAAAGAAATCTGTGTCTGGTGTTGTTGCTCTTGGTTTTCCCAAATGCTGATTTCTCCCACTACATTTCTCTGATGCATTTTGGCCAGGAATACCAGGTGGGACTTTGCCACAACAAGACAACTTTCCAACACAGACCTGCAAGGATTGGTCCAGAAGGCTAGTCTCTTGGGTTGCAGCATGGTCTCAAGCGCTCTAGAATCTTATTTATCTTGGAGGCTATGTCATATCCCATTTGCCTACTTCTGGACCGCCTTGTCAGAGTAAAAAAAATCGGACTCAGGAACCAAACTGTGGTTGTTGGAGCTCCAACATCAGGAACAGGTGAGAGTTTTACTTTTTGATTTGGGATAATAGTCAGACAGGTCCCCTCGATGACTCGAGGGAAGAGGAGCCCTATCTCCTCTTGGACCTGGAGGAACAACCGATTGGATGATAGAGCATGTTGGATGGACCTCGGTCAGTCAGTAATTTTGGGTGGCAGAGTTTGGTGTGAATTGTGTTTGTGTGACTGTAGCAGTGAAGCGAGTGCGGATTCTGTATTGGTGCATTTCTCAGGCGTGGGTATAGGTAGAGGAGACAGGATATTCAGAGTTCTGGAGTTTGTGGAGAACTTAAAAGGCCTAGGTAAGGTAAAGGTATAGAATATAGGAATTCAGAAATCTCATTCCTATTCTCTTGACTAATATTTGTATATGGAATATAAATGTTTCTGTATATATATATATATATATATATATATATATATATATATATATATATATACTGTATGTATATATATATATATATATATATATATATATATATATATAACACAAGTGTTGAAGGTGAAGTGCACGCGAACCAAACGTAGCAGTGCTGAGCAATCAGACCCTTCCAAAGGTCATATATAGAAATGAAAATCAAATGGGATTGCTGCACTTAAAATGTACTTGGAAATTTCAAATTCCATTCAGTGTCAAATGCATGATAGTTTTGGTCTATACAGATAGCGCCCTTCTTCAGAGCAGAGATGCATACAATGATAATGATATTTACAAGCATATTTATGCTATCCTGGATCATCAGACGCTATAATTTTTCCTATTACATTCTGTATGTGCTATAGTGCGTGCCAGATCAGTGCAGTGGACCCTTACTTTTTGACCAGTTCCCGACCATGTCACGCAGATATACTGCGGCACAATGGCTCTCCTGGGCGAAATCCACGTTCTACCCTTTTTCGGCCACCAGAGGGCGCATGCGTGCTCGCTGCATGGCGGGGGACCCGAGCGCCAGCATGGGAATTTGCGTGTGTAAACACAAAATCCCTGTGCTGTCAGAGGAGAGGGGCCATATCGTTTGTTCCTACCAAGTAGGAAAATCTATATGTCTCCTTTCCTAGTCAATCCTTTCTCCACACAGTTAGAACACACATTGATTGCCCCCTAGTGTTAACCCCTTCCCTGCCAGTGACATTTACACAGTGCATTTTTATAACATTGATCGCTGCATAAATGCCATTGGTCCCAAACAAGTGTCAAAAGTCTTCCGATCTGTCCATCGCAATGTTGCAGATCGCCACCATTATTAGTAAAAAAAAAAAAAAATAATAAAAATGCCATAAATCTTTCCCATAGTTTGCAGACACTATAACTTTTGCGCAAACCAATCAAAATACGCATATTGAGATTTTTTTTAACAAAAATATGTAGAAGAATATATATTAGCCTAAACTGATAAAGAAATGTGTTTCTTTAAAAAAAAAATTGGGGGATATTTATTATAGCAAAAAGTAAAAAATAATGTTGTTTTTTTTTCAAAATTGTCACCATTTTTTTTGTTTATAGCGCAAAAAATAAAAACCGCAGAGATGATCAAATACTACCAAAAGAAAGCTCTATTTATGGGGAAATGAGGACACAAATTTGTTTGGGTAAAGCCAGGGTTTTTTTTCAGCAGGAACTAGGGGGATCTCAGTTCCACCACCTCTGGCTCAGATCTTCTGCTCCCTGCTTACCACTAGGGATGAGCTTCGAGTTCGACTCAAACATTGCCTGTTCGCCTGTTCACCGAACAGCGAACAATTTTGGGGTGTTCGCGGCAAATTTGAAAAGCCGTGGAACACCCTGTACAAGTCTATGGGAGAAATCTAATCTAATAATGCTTAAAGTGAAACAATAAAAGTGTAATACTCCTTTAAAGTTCGTACCTGGGGGGTGTCTATAGTATGCCTGTGAAGGGGCGCATGTTTCCCGTGCTTAGAACTGTCACTCCACAAAGTGTAATTTCTGCAGGAAAAAAAGTCATTTAAAATCACTCGCGGCGATAATGAATTGTCGGCTCCCCATAATACAGAGAACAGTCATTGAAAGTCATTTATAAAAAAAAAAAGCGTGGGGTTCCCCCAAATTCAAATACCAGGCCCTTCAGGTCTGGTATGGATATTAGGGGCAACCCCGCGTCAAATAAAAAAAAAATGACGTGGGGTTCCCCCCAAATATCCATACCAGACCCTTCAGGTCCGGTATGGATTTTAAGGGGAACTCCATGCCAAATTTAAAAAAAAATGGCGTGGAGTTCCCCTTAAAAATCCATACCAGACCCTTTATCCGAGCACGCAACCTGCCAGGCCGCAAGAAAAGAGGGGGGACGAGAGAGTGCCCCCCTCCTGAACTGCACCAGGCCACATGCCCTCATTGGGAGGATGCTTTGGGGTCCCCCCCCAAAGCACCATGTCCCTATGTTGATGAGGACAAGGGCCTCATCCCCACAACCCTGGCTGGTTGTTGTGGGGTTCTGCAGGTGGGGGTTTATCAGAATCTGGAAACCCCCTTTATCAAGGGGACCCCAAGATCCTGCCCCCCCCGTTTGAAATGGTAGGGGGGTAAAAATGTACTCTACCATTTCACAAAGAAAGTGTAAAAATTTTTTTAAAAAGACACACACACCGTTGCAAAAGTCCTTTATTAAAAAAAATAAAAATAAATAAAAAGATTCCAGCGGTGGTAATCCACTCTTGCTATCCAGAGATGGGTGATCATCTCTATGGGGTCCAGTGATGGCTGATCTGATCCAGCGATGGGTGATCTCTCCCTCCAGCGCAGCGCATCCATCCTCTGTCTCCACCGGCGGAGACACTGCGGGGATCCAGGCAGCCCGACACTTCTTATATGAGGAGGGCGGGGCCACCCGTCACCTGACCCCGCCCCCCTCTGATGCAAGGGGAAAGCCCGGATTCCCCAATGACGTGCAGGTGACTCCGCTCCCCTCTGATGTAACGGAAAACTGCGTTACACCAGAGGGGGACAGAAACCTGCGTTACAGTGTAAAAAATTGTTAAAAAAGACACACACACCGTTGCAAAAGTCCTTTATTAAAAAAAAAAAAAAGATTCCAGCGGTGGTAATCCACTCTTGCTATCCAGCGACGGATGATCATCTCTCTGCGCAGATCCCACTGAGTGCTGGACAGGGACAAGGGAGATACAGAACAGGTACCCAGGGTTCAGTGCAGTCATGGGCAGGAGAGGGTGTGTGGTTGGCTGCACCCTCTGTGGTCTCCGTTTTTTCCCTGGTGACCAGTTGTTGATGCTCCTACTGCATGATCTCCCTTTCAAGTGACTGTAGTATAGTATAGTATGCTGGGAGGTACTATAGTTGGATAGGTGTTTCAGCTTAATATTGCAACAAAGGTAAGACATATGACAGATGGTAGAGCTTTTAAGGAGGAGGGAGAAGATGAGGGCAGTGGAGGGAGGGTGTTGTATGCAGAGGGAAGAGCTACTATTTGATGCCATTTGGCAGATATGTGTGTGTGGTGGGCATGGTTGAGTTCCTGCATCTATTCTTTGAGAAAAAAGCCCTGGTAAAGCGTTGAATGACTGCACAATTGTCAGTTAATTTGACGCAGTGCCAAATTGTAAAAAGTGCTCTGGTCAGGAAGGGGGTAAAATCTTCGGGGGTTGAAGCGCTTAATATCTTTATAAACGATATAGGGTCTGGGATTAAAAGTACCATTTCAGTTTTTGCAGATGACACCAAACTATGCAGTAGAATAACGTCCTTAGAGGATGTCTCCAACTTACAAGCCAACCTCAATGCACTGTTTAATTGGGCGACTATGTGGCAGATGCAGTTTAATGTAAAATGATGCACTTGGGGACTAAGAATATGCATGACCTAGGGGAGGGGGATGAGTTCCTGCACATTTTCTCTGAGGAAAAAAAGCTCAAAAAGGATAAATTGGGGAAATGGAGAAAGTGCAGAGAAGAGCAAATAAACTGATAAAAGGAATGGAGGAACTCAGCTATGAGGAACGATTAGAGGAACTGAATTTATTATTAAGATTAAGTGGGATATGATCAACATGTACAAATATATAAGGGGTCCATATAGTGAAAGGTTTCTTTACAGTAAGAGCTGTGAAAATGTGGAATAGAGTCCCTCCAGAGGTGGTCCTGGGAAGCTCAGTAGATTGCTTTAAGAAAGGCCTGGATTCTTTCCAAAATGTACATTGCACAGTATACTTGGGTACTGACATTTATAGGCAAAGTTGATCCAGGGAAAATGATTGCCTCTCGGGGGGGATCAGAAGGGAATTTTTTAGTCTGCTGTAGCAAATTGAATAATGCTTTGCTGGGGTTTTTTGCCTTCCTCTGGATCAACTTTGAGTATAGGATTGTTTATATGGGATTGTATGATATTAATTTCTATTTATTTATTTATTTATTCTTCCTGATATTATATGACCCCTGCAAAGGGGTTCCTGATATTATATGACCCATGTGAAGGGGTTCCTGATATGAGGTGACCCATGTGAAGGGGTTCCTGATATGAGATGCCCCACGTGAAGGGATCCCTGATATGAGATGACCCACGTGAAGGGGTCCCTGATATGAGATGACCCACGTGAAGGGGTCCCTGATATGAGATGACCCACGTGAAGGGGTTCCTGATATGAGTTGACCCACGTGAAGGGGTTTCTGATATGAGATGACCCACGTGAAGGGGTTCCTAATATGAGATGACACATGTGAAGGGGTTCCTGATATGAGATGACCCACGTGAAGGGGTTCCTGATATGAGATGACCCATGTGAACGGGTTCCTGATATGAGATGACACATGTGAAGGGGTTCCTGATATGAGATGACCCATGTGAAGTGGTTCGCGATGATGAGTCTCATTGTACGAGGGGGGTGTCATGTGGAGATGATTGGGGTATCTGCGTGAGGATGATGATGATGGAGCCACCATACATCAATATATATCATTGATAGAAGATGTCCTGCTCACGGTTTTCATCCTCCCAGAGGACAGGAGGGGGAGGGGCACAGACAGGTCCCTACACTGACAGCACACATCTCCCTCTATCAATACCCAGCAGAGGCTGTCAATTCAGATCTCCTGTGCCACGGCCAGTCTGTCTGGAGGTGCTGTCAGTTGCCCTACGTGAGTCTCTAGCAGTCTCATGTGACATAGAAGCAGTCTCTCAGTCTCCATGATAAGTGTCTCTAGTACTCGCCTACAATAATATAAATACCGATGTAAAGGAACAACAGAGATTACAGATGAGGAAAGTCATTTTAATATTGATGCCTCGGTCTCAACCGGTGGCGTCACTAGGGTTGGTGTCACCCGGTGCAGTAAAACATGGTGTCACCCCCTCCCCAGGGAATGGATGGCGCTCAGGCAACACAGCGGCTCCGGCCTAGTCTGGTCCATCAACCACTCCGCCACTCCGCCTGGCAGCTCCTCCCGTACCACATCCTCGAGCTGCGGCAGACCCGGGCACCCACGCCCATCGACCCCCCCCCGCAACCCGACCCTCATTAGGACCGGGTGTCGGGACGTGAGATTAGGTTAGCCAGGGGCTCCGGCCTAGTCCGGCGGCCATCTTGGTCCACCCGGCCCTCCGATATTCAATTTACTTACCAGGACCCCCTCCCCGGAGCAAATCCTAAGGAACCCGGTAGCCCCTTCCCATCGGTCTCAAGGTGGGCAACACCACAATCACCTTTGGTCGCCCCCAATGTTCTAGTTAGCTAGACAAGGTAGACCGGTGGCTGCGGCTGAGCCCCAGCCCACACAACTCACCTCCATCCTCCCAGCAGGCCGTAGGGCCCCTCCATACCAAAGACTCCGCTGCATGTAGCAACCGTACCGCTCCCCAGAAGCGCCAGGTGATACAGCAAGCCAGGACCACCACAACCGGACCACCTCACAGCTAACCAGGGTCACCGCAACCAAGCTCGCAACCCCACCCCCCCCACCCCCCCCCAGTGATTTCATTCAGGGGCTGTCTTCCGACCGCCTCCGGAGGGTCAGGAAGGAATTTTTCCCCCACTGGTGAGATTGCCCGGCACTGCCAGGGGGTTTTTCACCTTCCTCTGGATCAACGGGAGGGCCGTAGGTTTAGCATTCCCCTAAATATCGACTGCAGCTTTGCTGCATACCCAATAGGGACGTGCAGGAATACCACAGTTTGAAGGAGCCTAAACCCCCCCCCCCCCCTTCTACATGCTGTTTACCTTACAGCAGTAAGGTAACAATTTAGCACAGCCACGAGTGTCAGTGACACTGAAGATTTTTGCCACATTATAAAAGTCACACTGTCACCGAAGAGTATTGCAATATCACTCAGTGTCCCTGGAAAACACTGCTACACTTGCACTATTTTGCGCAGTGGACCCTATAAGAGCTCCACACTTCACTCTGGAATTTATTTGTATATTTATTTATTCACTTTGCATATTTTGCACATTCCTGCCATATATTTGCTCATTTGCACTTGTTTGCTTTTTTGCACATTAATTAGTGGCACTGATCAATATCTGTATATTTTGTTTATTTGCACAGAATTATTGTCTAGCTATATCTTCTTTATATACTTTTGGATCTTATATCAATTTTACTGTTTTTTTATTATTGATTTGATCTGGTTTTAATACCTCATTGAAAACAGACAGTAATTTATCCGGACCCATTGGTATTTGGATACATGACAATTACATCATGAACCCCAATTAATACCCATCTTTATTAAGTCGATATTTCCCTAAACCAGCATCTGCTAGGAACCTCAATTCGAAATAACCTTCTAGGAGCGCAACACCACTTACCTTTACTTTCTTCCGCACATCTGGGTATCAGTTTGGCCCTGACAGTGGATGCAGCACCTATAAAATATATGTATATTCCCTTTTAGCGCAGGAGTACCTAGCCAGGCCATGGGTTGTCGGGGGCTGCGGGCTGGGGGCTTATCGAAATCCGGGAGCTCCCTTTAATAAGGGGGCCCCCAGATACCGGCCCCCCACCCTATGTGAATGAGTATGGGGTACATTGTAAAAAAACACCACACAAGGGTTTAAAAAAATTTATTCCTCCGTCTTGGGGGGTCTTCTCGCCGGACTCCTCCGGTATCTTCTTCTTCGTCACTGCCCAGGGGTCTTCTTCCAACTTCAGGGGTCTTGTCCCCCTCTTCGGGGGTCTTGTCCCCCTCTTCGGTTCTTCTTGCCGGGCCTCTGCTTTCTTCTTTCAGCTCTTTTACTAGCGGTGGCCCGGTCTTCTTTTGCCGCTGCCTCTTCTTCCGACTTCGGGGGTCTTGTCCCCCACTTCAGTTCTTCTTGCCGGGCCTCCGCTCCTTCTTCCAGCTCTCTTACTAGTGGTGGCCCGGTCTTCTGTCATCGTCGCTGTCGCCTTCTCTTTTCTTCTTCTTCCTTGAGATGTTGACTCAACGTTCTCTCTGGCCGCAATGACAGGGACGCGTTGTGCGGCGACTTATATAGGGGCAATGGGCGGGGTCACCGGGTGATGTCCCCGACTCTTATGATGTCACAGTCCCAGAGGATGCTGGGACTGTGACATAATAAGGGGCGGGGACATCACCCGGTGACCCCACACATTGTCCCTTTTATAAGTCGCCGCACAACGCGTCCCTGTCATTGTGGCCAGAGTGAGCGTCGAGTCAACAACTCAAGGAAGAAGAAGAAGAAGAAGAAAAGAGAAAAGAGAAGGCGACGGCGACGACAACAGAAGACCAGGCCACCGCTAGTAAAAGAGCTGGAAGAAGAAAGCGGAGGCCCGGCAAGAAGAACCGAAGAGGGGGACAAGACCCCCGAAGTCGGAAGAAGACCCCCGGGCGGCGATGAAGAGGAAAGCCGGGCTCCTCTGACGGATAGTCTGATCGTGTGTACGCGGCCTACGTTTTACCCACGTAGCCTTTGAACTAGGGAAACTTAGACAGGATGTTCTTGCTCTGCAAAACCAGCTAGCAGCTTGCATACTGATGAGTCAGACAAAGTTAACCGCAAAGGCCAAACTGCTGAAGACATAAGAAATTCTGCAAACAGTCTATGCCATGCTATTAAGATGTACAAAGAGTTAACTTTTGCCAAAGGAAATATATCGCCTGTGACGTAATTGCCATTATATGTAGGCATATGCCTACCTAGCATGAGCTGGAGTTGTCACGCCGGCCGGTGTGAAATAAAAAGTCTGTTTTCCTAAAGCCGCGTACACATGGGCGGACTGTCTGGCCTACTTAGTCCGCCGAAACACATTTCAGCGGACAGTCCGCTCGTGTGTGGGCTTCAGCGGACTTTTTCAGCGTGCAGTCTGGCGGACTAAGTATTTCGGAATGTTGGAAATACTGTCCGCTGGACTCGCATTTCGGCGGACAATCCGCCCGTGTGTGTGCCAGTCCACCCTACTTTTGAAATGAGCGGACTTTTCCCGCCCGGATAAAAGTCCGCTCATTTCGAGCGGGTATCCAGGTAGGCGGCGCCCGCGACGGAGACGTCGCTGACCCCGCCGCCTGGTATGGACTTAACGGGGAACCCCAACGCCGAAAAAAATCGGCGTGGGGGTCCCCCCAAGTCCACAACAGACCCTTGTCCGAGCACGCTACCCGGCCGGCCAGGAAAGGGGGGCAAGCGAGCCCCCCCCCCTCCTGAGCCGTACCAGGCCGCGTGCCCTCAACATGGGGGGGTGCCTTGGGGAAGGGGGGGCCGCGCGGCCCCCCCACCCCAAAGCACCTTGTCCCCATGTTGATGAGGACAAGGGCCTCTTCCCGACAACCCTGGCCGTTGGTTGTCGGGGTCTGCGGGCGGGGGACTTATCGGAATCCGGGAGCCCCCTTTAATAAGGGTGCCCCCGGATACCGGCCCCCCACCCTATGTGAATGAGTATGGGGTACAATGTACCCCTACCCATTCACCTGTGAAAAAAAGTACAAAAAAAAACACAACACAGGGTTAAAATATTTTATTGCACAGCTCCGGGGGTCTTCCGTCTTCGGGGGTCTTCTCGCCGGACTCCTCCGCTATCTTCTTGTAGCTCTTTTGCTAGCGGAGGAGTCCGGCTTTCTTCCTCGCCGCCGGCCTCTTCTCCCGACTTCGGGGGTCTTGTCCCCTTCTTCGGTTCTTCTGCCAGGCCACCGCGCCTTCTTATAGCTCTTTTACAGGCGGTGGCCCGGTCTTCTGTCGCCGCCGCCTTCCGTTCTCCTTCTTCTTCTTCTTCTTCTTCTTCTTCTTCTTCTTCTTCTTCTTCAGGAGATGTTGCCTCGACGATCTCTCTGGCCGGAATGCCAGGGACGTGCTCCGCTGCCACTTATATAGGGACAATGGGGCGGTGTCACATGGCTTTATGTCACATGGGTTGGTGTCACATGGTGACCCCGCCCCCTTACGATGTCATAGTCCCCATGTGACATCAACCCATGTGACCAACCCATGTGACATAAAGCCATGTGACACCGCCCCTTCTCCCTATATAAGTGGCCACGCAGTGCGAAGAAGAAGAAGAAGAAGAAGAAGAAATTTTAACCCTGTGTTGTTTTTTTGTACTTTTTTTCACAGGTGAATGGGTAGGGGTACATTGTACCCCATACTCATTCACATAGGGTGGGGGGCGGGTATCCGGGGGCCCCCTTATTAAAGGGGGCTCCCGGATTCCGATAAGCCCCCCGCCCGCAGACCACGACAACCAACGGCCAGGGTTGTCGGGAAGAGGCCCTTGTCCTCATCAACATGGGGACAAGGTGCTTTGGGGTGGGGCTCAGGAGGGGGGGCACTCGCTCGCCCCCCTTTCCTGGCCGGCCGGGTAGCGTGCTCGGACAAGGGTCTGTTGTGGACTTGGGGGGACCCCCACGCCGATTTTTTTTGGCGTTGGGGTTCCCCTTTAAGTCCATACCAGGCGGCGGGGTCAGCGATGTCTCCTTCGCGGGCCCCGCCTACCTGGAGACGAAATGAGTGGACTTTCCTCCACGTGTGTGGGCGAGTCCGTTCATTTCAAAAGTAGGGCGGATAGTATGGCGGACTCAAAAAGTGCCGTGTGTGGGCAAGTCTGTTCATTCGAAAGTATGACGGACTGTCCGTCGGATTGTCTGACGGACTAAGTTGGCCAGACAGTCCGCCACGTGTGTACGCGGCTTAAGGCCGCGTACACACGGGCGGACTGTATGGCCTACTTAGTCCGTCAGACAATCCGACGGACAGTCCGTCATACTTTCGAATGAACGGACTTGACCACACACGGATAGCCAAACAGTCCGACGAAAGCTTGCGCGATGACGTGTACAGCACGTACGACGGGACTAGAAATAGGAAGTCCAATACACAGCAATGCACCCTTCCGCCGTGTAAATCCTTTCTGAGCATGCGCCATTCTTAGTCCTTTGAACTAGCCTACTGACGAGCGGATTGTCCGCTGAAACCAAAGTATGACGGACAGAATTAGGGAAATTCCGAAATACTTAGTACGCCAGACTGCACGCTGAAAAAGTCCGCTGAAGCCCACACACGAGCGGACTGTCTGCTGAAATGTGTTTCGACGGACTAAGTAGGCCATACAGTCCGCCCGTGTGTACGCGGCCTAAGAAGTCTGTGTCTGGCTTTGTTGCTCCTGGTTTTCCCAAAAAGGGGATTTCTTCCGCTACACCACCACAGGGGTCACTGTGGCTGAAATTTCATGCTATAGACTTGCAGAGTTCTTGCTGTAGACCCACTCTTAGGGCCGGTTCACACTGCGGGCGATGCGAGGCGACACGACTTGCCTCGCCGCAATCTGACAAGTCGCCCCCGTTCTGTACAATGGAACCGTTCTGAGAGGAGCGACTCGAGTCGCTCCGACTCAGAAAAAAGGTTCCTGTACTACTTCTGGGTGACCTCAGGGCGACTTGCATTGACTTCTATACAGAAGTCATTTGCAAATCGCCGCTGAGGTCGCGGCAGGTCGCGGCGAGGCAAGTCGGTGTCGCCTCGCATCGCCCGCAGTGTGAACCGGCCCTTACTGTGTTCTTGCTAGAGACTTGATACACAAATTTGATACAAATTGAAAAAGTGTCAACTAGAACTTGTGCTTCAAGTGCTCCGCAAGTGTACAACTTGCCAGTGAAAATGTGCAGAAAGTTAACAGACTTACAATTCAACACTCCTACAAATTTGTGGCAAGTCATACTTGCCATCTGGGGAGAGACCTCTTATATTCCATCAGCCCCCAAATAAGTTGCCCTGGCTCTATTGTTGGTCAGAGGATCACATTGCAACATAGCGATAGGCCTCTCCCCAACTCTTTGTGTCCACAACACAGCACTGTATGTTGTAAGACAAATATATTGCATCCCTAATAAAAGGCCCCTTCACAATTGGTGGCCAGCAGCTTTGACTGTGTTACTGATAATAGTCCCTGTTTCTTTGTGCATCATTCTAGGTGACCTTTTATGTCTCCTTACAAAATGTTCCTTGTTTTCTGATGGCCAGTGGGGAGTGACCTCTTGTATCCCCCCAGACCCCCAACAAAGTGCTGAGATTTAACTGATGGTCAGTGGCAGTGCTAAGGTTTTTTCTATACCCATTCCACTAATCACTAAAAGCTCTCTACATTGGTGGCCAGTGGCCAGGTGTAAACTTCCTTTACATGGGTGGTCCATGGCTAAGTGTTTATTTTTTAATTACTCCCATTAAGAAGTCACATTTACACTGGAAATCAGTGACTAGATGACCATTTATGCACTCTAGATAAGAAGCTTTTATTTGGGTGCCATATTGAAGCTATAAACAACTCCAGTGCCACCTGGTACCCAATCTGTTTATAATCTTTCCACAAGTCACTGACTTAATCAGAACAATTATTGATCTTTCTCTTTTTGATTCTCCCGAAAAGAATTGCTTTGTGAAGAATTTGCAGTTTAGTAATCAACATTTTACAAACTTTATTGCATGCATATGTTCAGAAGAATCTATCATTTACAATTTGCTTGGCTTTTTAAAACTGATTTGCTCATCAAAATCTCCTGGAGGATTTGTATAGTTTGCCATTGGTCCCTCGTAAAGCCTGGCAGAAGTAGGTGTTCTAAAAACAGATGTTACTTTGTATGCTCTGCATTAGGTGTGAGTTTCCACTTCATTCTCCAAATGTCCCTAACTCAATGCCAATGCCCATGCTTGAGCCCAGATGCCAGATGGGTAGTAAAAATCTGACATTTTAAAAGAAAATCTATAAGAAACATTATTGTGAATTACGTAGTCACTGCAATAGAAATATATGGGAATTTTATTTGCAGTGAATAGTTAATTCTGAAAATACTAAGGTTAGGAGGTACGCAAGCCAACAGTGCCACTGCCCTCTCAGGTTTTGGAAAATGAATAACTCAGAAAGGACAGCAGTGTGAAAAGTGTAATAAATAATTTTCATCTCCCTCTCTCAGATACTGAACAACTGTAAAGCATAGTTTACCATCCTAAACTCCTCAGGAGTTGGCTTCCCTGCGTAATATGAATTAGTTTGCATACCCAGTGGCTTGGCTTGAGTCAAACATAATGTCTAAACATACTGTAACTTTTCCCACACTTCTAATAAAGTCAACTCTTATAGGGTGTGCTGGCGATCTTTGTTCATCGATAAAATAGCTGTGGACCACTGATCTGCCTGTTCATATACGCATCTAATAGTGCAATGTCTGTTCAAAGATTAGTAATGCATTGCAACCATCATTGCTAAATAGTTACATAGTTGGTGAGGTTGAAAAAAGACACAAGTCCATCAAGTCCAACCTATGTGTGTGTTTTTATGTCAGTATTACATTGTATATCCCTGTATGTTATGGTCGTTCAGGTGCCTATCTAATAGTTTTTTTAAATGACCTATGCTTCCTGCTGAAACCACTACCTGTGGAAGAGAATTCCACATCCTTACCACTCTTACAGTAAAGAACCCTCTCCGCAGTTAAAGGTTAAACTGCTTCTCTTCTAATTTTAGTGAACGGCCGCGTGTTTTTTTTAAATTCCCTTTCACGGAAAAGTTTTATCCTTATTGGGGGGTCACTAATAAGGTATTTGTAAATTTAAATCATATACCCTCTCAAGCGTCTCCAGACAGAATAAGTTCAGTGCTTGCCATCTTTCCCCGTAGCTGAGATCCTCCAGTTCCTTAATTAGCTTTGTTGCCCTTCTCTGGAATCTCTCCAATTCCAGCACATCCTGATGCCCAGAACTGGACAGCATACTCCCAGGTGCGGCCAGACCTGAGTCTTGTAGAGTAGGAGAATTATCGTTTTATCTCTGGAGTTGATCTCCTTTTTAATGCATGTCAATATTCTGTTTGATTTGCTTGCAACAGCTTGCCATTGATGAGCTTGTCATCTACTAGGACTCCCAGGTCCTTTTCCATCCTAGATTCCTCCAGAGGTTCACCCCCTGGTGAGCAGATTGTATTCATGTTTTTTATACCCATATGCATTATTTTACATTTTTCTACATTGAACATCATGTGCCATGTAGTTGCCCACCCCATTCATTTGTTCAGATCTTCTTGCAAGGTTTCCACATCCTGTAGAGAAATAATTGCCCTGCTTAGCTTAGTATTGTCCACAAATACTGAGATTGAGCTGCTTATCCCATCCTCCAGGTCGTTTATGAATAAGTTAAATAGGATTGGTCCCAGCACAGAACCCTGGGGGACCCCACTTTCCACACCAGACCATTCTGAGTACTCTTCATTTATCACTACCCTCTGAACTCTCCCCTGTAGCTGGTTTTCAATCCATGTACTCACCCTTTGATCTATGCTGACAGACCTTAGTTTGCACAGTAAACGTTTATGGGGAACTGTATCAAATGCCTTTGCACCACATCTATGGGCCTTCCTTTATCTAGATTGGTTTGGCAAGAGGGGTGGGGTGGTTTGGACATCTATTGTTATAGATATAAGCAGCCCTTTGAGGGCAAGCATAATGCTGATGCGGCCCACGATGCATGTGACCTGAATGGTTCTCAGCATATGCTACCTATCCGAGGACACCCAGCACATAACCCTCTCTGGCCTATCCAGCACCTCTGCAGCTGTAAAGTCCCTACTTTGTATAGGTCCCGAGCAATGGACTCCATTGCAGTCCACCATACACCAGTTCATCTCTCCTGTGGTCAGAATGACAAAATGTCCACATAATAGATGCCAATGGCCTTTGCTTTACTAAATAAAAGGTAAAATATTCACAAGCAGTTCATTCAGCCTTCCAAATGTAGGTTGCACATTATTAATACTAAACACCAGGAATTCAGCCACCTTCTAAAATGTACTGGCTTACTATAGTCAAAGTGCATGCAAACTTTATTTAAAACTAACAGTTTTACTGAGTGCTGGAAGTGCAGGTATCACTATACTCCTGTATGACAGGTTTAGATGCTGCTTTCACTCACAGCAGCAGCAGCTTTGCCTACTGCTCCCCTCCTCTGTCCATTTACAGAAGGCTTTGTATTTTGTGAATGGGCACTTTTTAATTGGGCAGAGTGCATCTGAGGGCCAGAATTATAGTGATAGCTAAGCTTCCTGCACAGTAAATGTAAATTAAAGAGATAACTCCACAAGGTGGCATGCACCTTGTTGGACTTAACCCATGTGCTCCCTGGCACATTTTAGAAAGTAGCCAAGTTCAGCTTTAAGTTACAAATAAAGGACAATAATAATAGACCAGTAGAATGACCTCTAGAGGGCTGACCCAGAGTCCTTTCATCCCCCTAAGCATACACCTTAAACTATACACTACTAGAGTTGTATTGTCTACAAACTATTTATTTGTAGATATAAAATACAGTACACATAACACATTCAAGTTGACAGACTTCAATAGCCAAAATGATAAAGCATCAATAAGATAAATCAAGATGACAAATAACATGATTATATTTGAGCAGTAGTAAAAAAATAAAAAAAGACCCTTACACTCTTAACTAGGCTCAGAACCAAAGAAATAGAGAAAGAGTCACAACACATAAGGTATAAATAAATCTCTCCTCATTGTGTATTACCTTTGGGATAGGAATAAAGAGAAGACACAGAGGGGGTCAATTGAAGTGCCTGACTAGAAGTTTTAGAGGCAATCTCATTTATTTTACGCCATACCAGCAGGAACACATCAAGGACCAGTATCACTAAGGACCAGTAGTGATGATATAGAGTACCCTGGGATTGACAGCCCCTAAAGCTTAAATCTGGGACATTTGGAAAAATAACTGAAGTGTAATACCACCTATGTAAGAGGTTGAGAGCCGTTTTCCCAATTGTAAGCAATTTATACTACTAGATTTTTAAATGAACATTCATAGGAACATTTGTGTGAAAATTCACATGAAAAATTCTTGTTATGCCGTGTACACACGAGCGGACTGTATGGCGTACTTAGTCCGTCGAAACACATTTCAGCGGACAATCCGCTCGTGCGTGGGCTTCAGCTGACTTTTTCAGCGTGCAGTCCGGCGTACTAAGTATTTCGGTTTTTTCGAAATTCTGTCCGTCGTACTTTGGTTTCAGCGGACAGTACGGTCGTCAGTATGCTAGTTCGACGGAGTAAGAATGGCGCATGCCCAGAAAGGATTTACACGGCGGAAGGGTGCTTTGCTGTGTCTTGGACTTCCTATTTCTAGTCCCGTCGTACGTGCTGTACACGTCATCGCGCAAGCTTTCGACTGACTGTTTGTGCATCCGTGTGTGGTCAAGTCCGTTCAGTGGAAAGTACGACGGACTGTCCGTCGGATTGTATGACGAACTAAGTATGCCATACAGTCCGCTCGTGTGTACGCGGCATAAGTGCATTCAATAACTTGAAGAATGGCATTTTAAAAAGTTTGCTCACACCATTTGATTTTGCAGTGGATGGACTTTTTTTGATCGGAATCCACATTCACTGTGAGAAATGTGTTAGTTTGGGAAAATATTTCTCTGTTTCTTCTTTGTATGTTCACTGCAGTTGAAAATAAACATTGATTTGACCCTACTAACAATTATTAGAAAATTGAATGACCATTCTTAAAACTAAAATTTACTAACAAATTTTAGACTAATGTAAGGTCAAGTCTAGAATGTGATAGCCCACCTGCCTGCTCCCAGCTTTCCCAGGGGGAAATTTCTTACTTAGGCCTCCCACCTGCACGATGAGTCCTGTGCTGGTCACCTCTGGGAATCCTGTTCTTCTTTCTAAGTCTGGATACTGAAAACTTAGAGAACTTCCTACCTAATACTATGGTTAGGGTTCCCCTGTACTGGCTGGGGTAGGGCAAAAGCTTTATGAACCTATAGGATTCCAGGGACTCATTGCTTACTATAGTGGCACCTAGGTGGAAATACAGGAACTACAACAGGGCAAATTGGCCCCCCTACACTACAACATCACGGGACATAAGGAAAAGTTTTAGGAGGTTGGGGGTAAGGGTAAAAAATATATATTTTTAAATATACATGGGGGAGGGGATGGCTGCAAGCAAAAAGAAAAAACAATGGACTTTTAGTTGCCTAAGGGTGCATGGAGCCTTATTGTGTCTTGCATATCGGAAATGAACTTGTAAACAAAGCAGCTTTTAAAATGTCAAGGAATTAGTGAACGTTAGCTTTCCGGCAATGCTTTATTTATGAGATTCTATTCTGCAGTTGCCTTTTGAGAGGCAATACTCCCTGTGCAGGATGTATCATTTGACCCACAAAGACATTTATTTAATTTGACAGTGAGAACTTCAACAAACTGTTTGCCTTGTGGATAATTTAATACTTTTCCTAATTAGCCAAACCAACATCTAATTAGAAAACAAAGTCAACTGTCTTAAGCAACAAACAAATAGCATTTATACGTTCCTAAAGCTTCTAACATTCATATATTTACATACAGCTTTCCAATTGAATTGTGTAGCACTAACCCCCGAAGGAGCTGCTGGTTTTATTCGGGCTTACCGTTACCTCACCTGCTCGCCTCCTCGTTTTAGGGGGGTCCCGTTGGAAAGTAGCCCAAATGATGATAAATCCGACACTTAGTCCTTTTTGAAGATTTATTAGGCATAACACCAAAGAAAGACAAAAGACACAGTCCTTCAATAGAGGGTTAGAGGATAAAGGGGAGTTCAGGCACCTAGTAATTGTGGGTTAGAGGTATTAGTTGGATCCAGTGGACAAACAGCTCCACAGACTGGAACCAACAGACTGGATCCAGCAGTCACTGGATAGGCCCCTCTCACTTGACCTAGCAGCCGATGAAATGCTAAACAAAGTCTTTGCCACAGACTTGTCAATTGAACTTAGTTGTTTTGAGAGTTTTAGGAAGAACTACCATACAGTACAAGATTCTTTCAGCTGACCCGGCGATACTGTAAGGATATTGATCCGGGTTGCGTCTTTCAACTGATTTTCCAGGCTCCTCCAGAGACACCAGCCTTGTGCTCTGTCCTCCACCTGAGAAGTCCTCCCCTGGATTCTCCAGTTCTCTTGGCTTCTTCCAGCAGGAGAGACAGCACAGGACCACCCCTGGATCAGTAGGCCCCAAGACATTCCTGGGCCTACACTCCCAGTTGCGAGGCCTCGGGCCAGTTGGCCCCAAGGCGCAGAGCCATGCGACACAGGCCCCAGGCCAGGAGGGCCATGGGGTCTGGATAGCAGACCCCAAGACAGGGACCCGGAAACAGACAGACAGCCAGCCCCAGAAAAATGGTGTCCATAACTTAAATACCCACTCCCAGAATGCACAGCAGGGAAACCACACCCACTGAGCTATTTCCGAGCAAGAGGTGGCATTCAATGCATCCAGTCTGCTGCTGTTCCACACCCACCGACGGTGACAGCGACACCTACGGTCAAGAGGAGATCAGTGCAACTCAGCTGGACTGGTACAGAAACCAGAACTTTTAGAGAAATTATTCTGAGCCAAACTACAGCTTCAGACAATTAAATTTTAAAAAAGAACAATAGCGCCTGCGCATCAAGAGCAGGGCGCTACAACTGCATGTATTATTTTAATGGAATATCATTCTCAAAGCAATATATTTGTATGCAAAATGGCCTCGTGTATGATTTAGCCCTAATATGAGTTTCAAAATGTTATGGTCCTTTGCCATAAAAAAAAGACCCCAAAGAACATTCATATGAAAATGCTCATTTGATCGCTTGCTTTTAATATTCAACTTTGGAACAAATGGACTTTTCTGAATAAAAACGACATTCACTTTTAGAAATGTGTTCATTCAAGAGAAATTTTACATCCTGCTCCTTCAAATTTTCTTGTCACTGCAGTCGTAAGTGAATGTCAAATTTGACCTCGCTAACAATTAGAAAATTGTTTTAAGAATGTTCACTCAAACATTTTCGCACAAAATTCTACTAGTATGTAGCACCCTGGAGTTTAGGCAGGGTTGCCCCTCACAAATAAACCTGCCGGGAATAATTATCCTGGTTGATTGTTAGAGATCTATTGATTTCTCCCTAAGTTTGGCCTCATTGCACTTTGCTCTTCTACCACTAGGTGGCCGGGTACTTGGTGATACTAGATATGAGAAGGGCAACCCAAGCTATGGGTATATGTGGTATCTCAGCCAATGGGCAGAGGTTTTCTTGAATCCCTTGGCCTGCTGGGAGAGCCAATATAGTCGGGTGAGGTCAGGGGATCTGTGTTCTGCGCCACCTGGATGGTCATCTGGGTGGACGTGTATTGTATTGCCCAGGCTGCTAGGCTGGAGGTTGGGCCTATCCTGGGCAAATCTGGCTGCTAGTCTCTCTGAGGGCCTATCCAGAAGCAAAAGAGCAGCACAGGTTAGGCACTGCGGCTTTCAATCCAACCAAAAGTGATGGTTCTGCCGGCCGGAGAACCTGTCATGGTCAGAGGTAGAAGGGAGACTGTTGCCACTAAAGGACCAATCACCTTATTACCAGGGACCATAGTGAGTAACTGAAGCAAGTACCGGAGCAGCATTCTCACCAACTGGGGACAGTGAGGAATCAGGAAACTTCAGTGAGTATCAAGCCAGGGACTCAGCCAGCGGAGGTGACACTTGCAGAGCAGCCTTGTGTGTCAAGCCAGGGACTGAGCAGGCCTACGGGGGAGAAGCTTGAGAGGTATCTAGAGTGCCAAGCTAGGGATCCAGCAGAGGAGAGGGGGTGATGCTTGAGGAAGATGCTATCGTGAAGATTGGAGGAGCTCAAGGGATTCAGTTACAGTGAATCAGCGGGTCTAGTGAGAGACCGTGAGCTCAGTGGGCTGAAGAACTACAAGGAGTAATTGTAGTGGAATAGAGATGAACTGTTAAGCTTTGTGTTAGGAATTGTTAAAGACTGTTGCCATAGGAGACAGCATTCCTGCCCATGAAGATGTGGCATCTTGCTGGACCCCTTTCCTTGCATGGCTGTCCTCCTATCAAAGTCTCTGAGTCTGTCAATTGAACTTGCAACTACCTAAGGGTGTAATGGCCCTAACCCTTTTTCTCCCAAAAGTTTAAGAGAAATAAACTCTCTTTTTACATTCAAGAAGTGTCTGGCGCCCAATGACTTTAATCATCTTGCACCCACCATGCCTCACAACCCACTATACACAGAAGGATGTCAGCTATATCTGACCCTGGTGGTTCTCAGACTGAAGGAGGCCTGGGACCATGCTACAAGTATATGAGCAGATTAAGGCTTATGTAAGATGGGTGACAATGCCACTAGCAATCCTGGCGTTGGAAATTTGTCATAATTGCCTATGGCAAGATCGCTCACATGGCATTGCAATCCCAGGAAGGACCTCATAGAGGAATGCTTTAGAAGCCCAGCAGCAGATCCAAGGTACGATCTTAAAGAGGAGAGCCAGCCTTAAAAAAAATGTTTTAAAAGTCAGCAGCTGCAAACACTGTAGCTGCTGACTTTTAATAAGCAGACTTACCTGTCCAGGGTGCCCTCGATGTCGGCCGCCCGAGGCTGACCCATCCCTTAGGCTCTCGGCGCCGCCATTTCAACTAAGGGAAACAGGCAGTGGAGCCTTGCGGCTTCACTGCCCGTTTCCTACTGCGCATGCGCGAGTCGCGCAGCGCTTTGTGACACACAGTTCCCAGAACACACAGCGCCCCATTCCCCAGAAGTGCCGCTATTTTTAGCGGCGCTTTACCGTCGTATTAGCGGCGGTGTGCGGGCGCTAGCGGGGTGGTTTTAACCCCCGCTAGCGGCCGAAAAGGGGTTAAACCCGCCCGCAAAGCGCCGCTGCAGCGGCGCTTTGCCGGCGGTATTGCCGCGGTGTCCCATTGATTTCAATGGGTAGGAGCGGTTTAGGAGCGGTGAATACACCGTTCCTTCACCACTGCAAAGATGCGGCTGGCAGGACTTTTTTCACCGTCCTGCCAGCGCATCGCTCCAGTGTGAAAGCCCGTTTTTTTTCAGGCGTTACACAGGCGCTATTTTTAGCGCTGTAACGCCTGAATACCGCCCCAGTGTGAAAGCAGCCTTAGTGTCCAGCAAATACTGACACAGGTTTGTGGAATGGTAACGGGGTAGGGAGGGGAAGGCTCCACCACCCCAATAGGGATCATACTGTGGCAGAGCTCCCTACCCCCCAGCACCCCCAAAGAGAATCTGAGTTGCTCATTCTTGTGAAAAACTCTAGTAAGGCCCCAAACATTTAAAGGGTAAACAGTTAAGCATGGCCGTTGGCCTCTGTGCATAAGATATATTTCAAGTCTAGTACAAGAGAGGCTACAGAGTCCATACTAACAAAAAAAAATAGGAAGAGATATCTGGATTTTGGAACATTTGGGAACTGCTATACATAGTAACTTATGACATGACTAGCACCTGGATGCTGTCTGGCCTTGGCCTTGGTTAGGCCCATTTGAATGAAGGTTGAAGTCCAATGACTAGCAGAAAGATGAGAGAGAAAGGGAAAGAAGGTGAAAGAGAGGAAATAGTATTAGGAGAAGGCGAATAGGAATCGACTGGGGGAGATTGAGCGAGTATTTGTTTCTCTCAAGGTCATTGTTGAAGTGTAACTCACACAAAGGTTGCACATGGTTCTCATGTGTGTTTGAACTTGTCAGAGCAATCCAGGATTACACTTGCCATCTTTTCCTGGTTCATAATCCAGGAGATCTTTCTTTTAGCTAGGAGTGTTGAGACAGATGGTTGTTTCCAAGCTTTGGCCAGTGTAAGCTTGGCTCCTAGGATGATAAAGTAAATGACCAAGGTGCCATCTTATGCGACAAGTCCTTGGACCCAGCACATAGAGCTGATTTTCACCAAACCAGTCCGGCATGGGCAAAGCCCATCTTGACCCACAGACCAGTATCTACAGTAATCTCAATGTGAAAAGAAAAGATAAGAAAATCGTGGTGGAGCCACCTTGGCTGCAGCATAGCGGATGACATGCATGCTCTCACAGAATTCTGTTTACAGTGACTCAAACACCACCACAGCAGAGTCAAAGGGTCACCTCGCCTCCCACTACTTCTCCAATTAGAGGGGCTGGCACAACTTTACAGGGGGTGTAAATTTGTACAAGTCTCACCCCTTCTTTGTGGATAGCGTACGGTCTACCATCATGGACAATTTTCTCCCAGCCAGAGGTCCATTCACACATTCCTGAGGTGAGGTCTACATTTGAAATAAAGGAATGTCCAAACTGATGCATTTTCAGCACTTTATTGCAACTTCACATTTCTTCTCATGATTTATAGCATTTGACATACTGACAGAACTTCGACACAGAGTGCCACTAGCAATACACCTCCTGCAGTAGTCTTTTCCATGCAGAGCACAATTACACACATTTAGCCAACTTCCCTCCACTCTTCTCCTAAGGAGCACCAAAGAGTTGGGGTCACTTCCCAGTGTATACTAAGTCTCTATGTCTTAGGCTAATCATCACTGTGCCGCAGGACCCACAGTTAGGGTCAGGGGTGGCAGGGTTCTTTCATGATACTGCTTTTCGTTTTTAAATGTCCCTTCTATAGCTTTGCCCTGTCAGACATGCTGGCTGATGTTATCTATTCCCAGGTTTCTGTTGCCACTCACCCCAAGGCCATACCTGCCACGCTACAGGACCTGAAGTACAATGTTAGTGGTGGACAAAGGTGACTCCAGCTAGTCCTCACATGACCTGTGCCACATCTCCTGGGAATTCAGCCCTGCACAGGGCTATTGCAGTAACTTCAGTTCAGACAACATAATTATGCTGCACAGGGGTGGACTGCTCCCATATGTTACTCTGATTGGGTTTAACCCACAGTTAGGATTTACTGGGACATTGTCTCAAACCAATACATCACTAAAGGAGGGGTTTCACTAAAAGGGAAGCTAACACCTGCTTTAAATCTTCCCCTTACCATGCCATAATGAGAATAGAGCCACTAGTGGCAGGCAAGTAAAGGAGCATTTGGCCAGTAACAGAGTCTTATCCCTTTGGGATTAATAAAGTATTCTGAATCTGAATTATCTTACTGTGTCTAGCTACATAGAGAGTGATTCCATAGAGATAGACATGGAGCCACTTTATCCTGCTGCTGGCGATTTGTCTCCAGCAGCAGAATCACCTGTACGACATCAGCCTATGAGCCCATTTGGTGCCTAAATATAACAGATAGTTTGCCCAGCTTGTTTATAGTAGGATGGGCAAAGATTTGTATGTATGTAGGTCCTTGCTGACATTTTCCCATTCTTCAGGTGTCCCATCTCTTTCTTCCATAGCCACAAACATGAACATTCAGGCCACAAGAACATGAAGGTTTGGACAATTATTGATCCTTCATTAGAAAGATTGCTTGGTTTCCTGATCTCAGCAACATATAGTCTACAGCAGGGGTCTCCAAACTTTCTAAACTCAGGGCCAGTTTACTGTCCTTCAAACTTTAGGTGGGATGGACTGTGGACATTGAGAGTAGAAATTACCCTGGCGTCAGTAAGAGTAAACAATGCATCTTTGTTATTAGTGGGAGGAATAATGCCCCATCATTGGTGTCAGTAGGAGGAATAGTGCCCCATCATTGGTGTCAGTAGGAGGAATAAAGCCCCATCATTGGGGTCAGTAGGAGGAATAATGTGCCATCATTGGTGTCAGTAGGAGGAATAGTGCCCCATCATTGGTGTCAGTAGGAGGAATAGTGCCCCATAGTTGGTGTCAGTAGGAGGAATAGTGCCCCATCATTGGTGTCAGTAGGAGGAATAATGCCCCATAGTTGGTGTCAGTAGGAGTAATAGCGCCCCATCGTTGGTGTCAGTAGGAGGAATAGTGCCCCATCTTTGGTGTCAGTAGGAGAAATAATGGCCCATTGTTGGTGTCAGTAGGAGGAATAGTGCTTCATCATTGGTGTCAGAAGGAATAGTGTCCCATCATTAGTGTCAGTAGAAGGAATAGTGCACCATCGTTGGTGCCAGTAGGACAAATAGTGCCCCATCGTGGGTGTCAGTGGGAGAAATAGTGCCTCATTGCTAATGTCAGTAGCAGGAATTATGTCCCATTGTTGGTGTCATTGGGAGGAACAGTTTCTCGTATCAGTGGAAGGAAAAGTGTCCCAATGGCTGGATAAAGGCAAGCAACATTCAACCCCCCAGGGCCACTGGTCTACAGGATCACTGAGCTGCACTATTTTTTGTCTTGTATATCTGTCTAGGAGTTTGGCTTTGGAGTCTAGGAAGCCAAAAACAAACTATGTCACACTAAAAAAAGCTCCTACTTTTTTCTCTAAGTCTCACTGAAGCACATTGCGCTAGTGTGAATGGGCCCCATAGATTATAATGGGACCCCTCTTGTCGTGCATTGCAGCCTGAAAGCCGAAGCACAACAAATTGCATTGAAATGAACCAGGACTAGCAAAACATTACTACAGAATGAAGTTGAACTTGATGATAGTACAGTGAACTTATAAAGATGTTGAAATAATTGACTTGCGTGATTTTAAGGACTGGAAATAATAGAATGTTTGGTAACAGCATGAAATGGATAGAACCAGGAGTAGATAACATGTCTTTATGGCAGCACTGAGTAATAAAAATATTTAGGTCAATTACGTGCTATGTACAGTATAACGTATTCTTGGCAGCCTTCCAAAACATTTGCATTGTCAGATATTATTAAGGATTTACCAGGAGATCAGGGACCTTTTCTAGTGCTTACACAATAGGGCCTATTCATTAAAATGCTAGGGGTGCATTCTCTGGATTTATCACTCTCAGAATTTAAATCTTTATAGCACGTCCAGATGGCTCAAAGTGTTTCTGACAAATTCTACATTTTCTTTACAGTACAAATTTGGTAGATATTTACACTATTGGTGCTTGGTTGAAGTATTGGCAGTGTGTGTTAAAGAGACAGTGGGCAGTTTTAGTTATTGCTCATAGCAATCAATTATTTTACAGAAAACTGAAAAAGGAATTCTGATTGGTCAATATGGGCATCAACTCCAATTTTGTGCTTAGTTTCTTTTCTCTGGTTTTAATATATCAACCCAATAGGACTACCTACAGTATCTCACAAAAGTGAGTAAACCCCCTCACATTTTTGTAAATATTTTATTATATCTTTTCATGTGACAACACTGAAGAAATGACACTTTGCTGCAATGTAAAAGTAGTAAATGTACAGCTTGTATAACAGTGTAAATTTGTGGTCCCCTTAAAATAACGCAACACACAGCCATTAATGTCGAAACTCCTGGCAACAAAAGTGAGTACACCCCTAAGTGAAAATGTCAAAATTGGGCCTAATTAGCCATTTTTTCTCCCCTGTGGCAAGTGACTTGTTAGTGTAACAGGGTCTCAGGTGTGAATGGGGAACAAGTGTGTTAAATTTGATGTTATCGCTTTCACTCTCTCATACTGGTCATTGGAAGTTCAACATGGCACCACATGGCAAAGAACTCTGAGGATCTCAAAAAAAAAATTGTTGCTCTACATAAAGATGGCCTAGGCTATAAGAAGATTGCCAAGACCCTGAAACTGAGCTGCAATTCTGCAGCATGGTGGCCAAGCCCATACAGCGATTTAGCAGGACAGGTTCCACTCAGAACAGGCCTCTCCATGGTCTACCAAAGAAGTTGAGTGCACATGCTCAGCGTCATATCCAGAGGTTGTCTTTGGGAACTAGATGTATGAGTGCTGCCAGCATTGCTACAGAGGTTGAAGGGGTGGGGGGTCAGTGTGTCAGTGCTCAGACCATAAGCCACACACTGCATCAAATCGGTCTGCATGGCTGTTGTCCCAGAAGGAAGCCTCTTCTAAAGATGATGTACAAGAAAGCCCGCAAACAGTTTGCTGAAGACAAGCAGACTAAGGACATGGATTACTGGAACCAATTCCTGTGGTCTGATGAGACCACAATAAACGTATTTGGTTCAGATGGTGTCAATTGTGTGTGGCAGCAACCAGGTGAGGAGTACAAAGACAAGTGTGTCTTGCCTACAGTCAAGCATGGTGGTGGGAGTGTTATAGTCTGGGGCTGCATGAGTGCTGCTGGCACTGGGGAGCTACAGTTCATTGAGGGAACCATGAATGTCAACATGTGCTGTGACATACTGAAGCAGAGCATGATCCCCACCCTTCGGAGACTGGGCCGCAGGGCAGCATTGCAACATAACGACCCCAAACACACTTCCAAGATGAACACTGTCTTGCTAAAGAAGCTGAGGGTAAAGGTGATGGACTGGCTAAGCATGTCTCCAGGCCTAAACCCTATTGAGCATTTGTGGGGCATCACAAGTGCAAGGTCTCCAACATCCACCAGCTTTGTGATGTCATGGAACAGTGGAAGAGGACTCCAGTGGCAACCTGTGAAGCTCTGGTGAACTCCAAGAGGGTTAAAGCAGTGCTGGAAAATAATGGTGGCCACACAAAATATTGACACTTTGGGCTCAATTTGTACATTTTTACTTAGGAGTATACTCACTTTTGTTGCCAGCGGTTTAGACATTAATGGCTGTGCATTGAATTATTTTGAGGGGACAGAAAATTAACACTGTTATACAAGCTGTACACTCACTACAAAAATGTGAGGGGTGTACTCACTTTTGTGAGATTCTGTATAAACAATGTGATGAAACAGAGTGAGAGTACACTGACATTTAGCAGCGTAAGTGTTTACTTTGGCTTGACTGCAGTCAGTGCAGCAGTGATCTATTATTTTTGTCTGGTCTGGGTTTTCTAACTTGGTGTTTGATTTCTCACACCTGCATCTGGAAGATGCCTCAGCCAATCCCTGGAAGGAGGCGCCCAGAAGGTGGTTGGGGAGGTGAAACATGTTTGGGAGTGTTCTTTCTCTCTAGGAAGGGTTCCTGTTTTCTGGGGTTGCTGCCCCTAAGAGATAGCTAGTGAGACTGAGATTGCAGTCTAAGCCTCAGCAGGAGCTGAGCTGAGAGGCTGTGGAAGATTGCTAAAGGATTATTTGCTGGAGGCACTCTCCTGAAATCTTGGTCTGGAAATTGACCTTTTATCCCTCTCACTGAGGATCTATGTGTGGATGCTGGGTGGCAGACAGCTCCTGGAACAAAGTGAGAAAAGACCTTGCTGTGGACTTTTGAGTGTGCAAGTGCTAGAGAGGAACTAACTACCAGAGACAGTAGAACAAGTAGGAATACACAGCAGCTCCACTCTGGGCAAAAAGATAAAAGGCAGCAGCTACAAATACTTTAGCTGGTTACTTTTAATATAAGGACACTTACATGTCCAGGGATCCAGCAATGTTGGCACCCATGCCAATTCATCAATTGGCTTTGGGTGCAGGCACCAGAATCTTGGGAAAGGGAAACCATCAGTGAAGCTTTCATCGGTTTCCTGCTGTGTATGCACGAGTTTTGCTGTGCTTTCTGAATGGTCCCACAGGCTTCTTGGACCTGTATTCGTCCCAGAAGGCTGGCCAAATGTCCTCCGACACAAAAGTAGGAGTGAGTAGCTGTCAAAACCAGGTACCCCCCCAAAAAAGTGCCAAATGTGGCAGTTGAGGGGGGGAGGTTGCAAATAAGCGAAAGCGTCCCCTTGTGGGTGGAGTTCCACTTTAAATTAACAGTAGTCTTAGCATTGGCGCAAATGCCAGCTACTCCAGCTGTCCTTTCCTCAACTAAGGCTCCTGTCACCCACAGTGAAGGTCTGTTTCTAAGCCCTTGTATACACGGTCGGACTGTCCGACGGAGAATGTCTGATCGTCTGACCGTGTTTGGGCTCCATCTGACTTTTTCCGTCGGAATGTCCGACCAACAAAGTTT
Source organism: Lithobates pipiens (assembly GCF_037356315.1). NCBI lineage: Eukaryota > Metazoa > Chordata > Amphibia > Anura > Ranidae > Lithobates > Lithobates pipiens. Next base: position 228,950,298 of record NW_027507790.1, read on the forward strand.
GAGACCCGGATATAAAATTTTGTCCAATTGTTTGTAGAGAATTCCGATTGGACAAAGTGGCACGCATGCTCAGATCAAATTACGAGACTAAAGCTATTGGCTACTAGCCTGAACATAGTCCTGTCGTAACGAATGAATGTCATCACGTTCCGAACGATTGGATTTTCCGACAATTTGTCCGACCGTGTGTATGCAACACCAGTTTCAGACAAAATTTGTCGGAAAAAATCAGACAAATTTTGTGGTCGGAATGTCCGACCGTGTGTACAAAGGCTATTAGGACCATTCATCAGCCATGATTCTCCCTTGGCTCTCCTCTTTCTTGAGTCAGAGACCCTAGGAGAACAACTCTGCCAGTGCAACTACTGGAACTCCTCTGTAAATCTCAACATTCAATTTGATTGTACAACCTTCGATCCATGCATGTAAAGTATGTATGAAATGCAAAGGCCTGCCATATTGAATACAGACTGATAGTTTAGGCAAGTTCTCATATTACATAGGTTAAAAATCACCAGCACTTTAGATATATGAATGAATAACAGGTTAAAGCAGCTGTGCTATACTCCCTATCTAAGGGGCATGATAATATGCTTTTCTCTATAAATAGCGCTGACCTGTGTAAACAAATAATGCTACATTACATCTATGTGCAAATAATCATGAGCAGATAATAAATGCAAACAAAAATGCAGTCCACAGTGAGTGTAAAGTTAAGTTAAATTCCTACGCGTGGACACGTAGCGGCCGTCGGCTCGCATCCTTTCCCCCCGCCGCCCCCGCCCATGCCTCCTGATCCACCCGCCCCGCCCACCCGCCGTCAGCTGTTCGCTTCCACGAGGCGAGCGGACGCCCCGGATCAAGCCAGGAGAGAGAGCGAGCGGAGAATGCTTCCTGTGAAGCGGAGACACAGCGGTGGGAAGGTGGCCCTGTAGGAAGCCTTACGCCCCCCCCTCCTTTCAGCGGAGCAGGCTTGACGGCACGGACCTTCTCTACCCTCCATAGGTCGGTAAGGTAAGAATTAGAGGGTCATTGACAGAGTGGAGGAGCAGTGAGAGGTGAGCAACCGTATGGATGAGTGGAGGGGAGATGGCCCGCTGGAGATTTGGTCATCATCAGTGATCAGAAGTTATCATTCTAAAGACCTCTCTTTGAAAGCGGTAAGGTACATACATGTATAAGCTGGTCAACGATTGCTGCTAATGTGACATCTACTACCTGTCTATCAGTGTACTACCAATATCGCCTGATTAGCTGGACACGGACCTCTCCACCCCTGCACAGGCCGGCAAGGTTATGAATGAGATAATCAGCGACAGAGTGGAGGAGCAATGATAGCTGAGCAATCTGTGTGAATGAAAGGAGGGGTGAAGATCGGCTGCATATCTTGTCATCATCATTGGCTAGAAGCTGTTATGGTAATAACTTCTCCTGGAAAGTGGTAAGGCGGATATATATATAAGCACGCTAACAACTGCTCTTAATGTGACTCCTTTTCCGGGACTATCAGATTGTTACCAACACTGCTTGTTTAGCTGGATATAAACCCTGCAGGGGGAGGAATGATGAGAGGTGAACAGATGGACATTTGAAGGATTAATAATCAGTAATGCTATGCGGAGTTTTTTTTCTTTTTCCTCTATTTACAATTTTAGATAGAGACATAAAATAGCGGTCGGGTTGGGGGCTCATTTCACAAATTGTCGGTCCTTCGCCCATTGTGCACCCAGCACTCCCTGACAGCAATCTTGTCTTGTAGCTGCCTGCAGGCATACAGGTACAAGGGAGTGAGGTATCCCGCCCCCAGAAAGTGATCTGAGCAACCCGGACCCCATAAGAGTCATAGGGAAAGGGACAGGGCCTGGATCTGGGTCTCAACCTGCAACAAAGGAGAATGCCGGGGAAGATGAATAAAAGGGGGGGTACGGGACCCGTTAGCCCGGGGGGGATACAACGATACTTAGTGGGGGAGATAAGTGTGTTGGAAAGCAGCCAGGAAACCCCTAGCCAGAAGACATCAAGAAAATCAGGTGCAGGCACGAGTAAAACTATAGACACGGGAGAAGTGCGGGGAGCAGGAAAGCCTAAGGACGTAGGCCCAACTCGTACCAGGACGGGGGGGACAAGCTCCCGAGATGAAGATAAAGGGAAAAAAAGGGAAGAACTGGGGAGAAAAGGAGAGGCTACCCCCCTACCCGAAATTCAACCTGAAATCCAACCCGAATTAGAAGGAGCCCTAGTGCTGGCAGACCCACAAGTGAGCCTGAGCATGCTGAGAGAGGTTTTTACAGAGGCATTGACCAAGGTTGAAACATCACTTAAATCTGATATAGCCGGGATTAAGACAGATATTGGCCGAGTGCTAGGAAGGGTGGAAGAGTTGGAGGAAAGAATGAAAGGATACGAACAAAATATGAGGGATCTAAAAGAACAAGTGAAATTAGCCCAAAAAACAAACAGATCGATCCTATATAAAATCGAGGACCAAGAAAATCGCGGAAGAAGGAAAAATTTAAGGATAAAAGGCCTAGAAGAAAAATTTAGGAATGAAGAGCTCCCCAGGGTGATGCAGGACTTGTTCAATCCCATTTTAGGTAGGGCGGAGACGGACAAATTAAAAATAGACAGAGTACATCGAGTCATGGGATACCGCGCCCAAGCCACAGAAAAACCAAGAGACGTAATAATTAGATTCCATTTTTTTGAGGATAAAGCGTTAGTGTTGGAGAATATCCGAAGGTTGGACAAAATTTTGTTTCAGGAGGCGGAGATACAGATATTCTCGGACCTAGCAGGGGAAACATTGAGGAGAAGAAGGCTCCTTAAACCTCTGACAGATCTGATGAGGTCACTAAATGTCCCCTATCAATGGGGGTTCCCAGCATGCCTTAGGGGAAGGAGAGATGGCCGCTCCACAGTACTAAGGTTCCCAGAGGACTTAACGGACTTTTGTAATAAGTTAGGAATCCCCCCACCAGCACTACCAGGATGGGAGGAGGTGTTGGGGAACGAAGGAATTAGCAGGGTGGTGCAATGGTCTCGGGTTCAGGATGGGGGGGGGGAGGGAGGGGGTATAATTACCATCATTGGTGGGTGAGGGGGGGAGTTGGGGGGGGAGGCGAGGGCACGTGGATAGGCCGTGAATGAGGCGGTCCTCCCCAAGAAGGCTAGGTGGGCAAAAGGTGACCTGAGGGTCACCGGGACACCTAAGCGAGGAACAAATGTGGAAATTGTTCACTCCTCCGAATGGAGGAGGGGGAAGGGGGGAGGGGGGTTGGGAGGGGGGTGGAGGGGGGGTGGGTTAGGGGGTAATCTCTCTCTCAAACAGGGTTTAGGTGCTCTCTCTCCCGCTCTCTCGCCCCCCCCTTCTCTCTTCCCCCGCGCCGACCTCCGGTGGGGGGGGGATGTTTCCCTCCCGGAGGGGCGGGGGAGGAGAGGAGGGGGAGGGGATCAGTGAGACATGACAAGACTGAAATTGATAACATATAATGTAAGGGGTATAAGTACTCCCCAAAAAAAGTTCAGAGTTAATAGGGAGTTGGAATTGTATGGAGCGAATGTGGTCTGCTTGCAGGAAACACATTTATCACACGAGGCTACAGGGAGATTGACGTCCCGGGGGTTCCCAACATGGTTCTACGGTGACTCTACAACATGTAACGCCAGGGGGGTAGCAATAGGCTTTGAGAGAAGTGTTAGGTTTGAAGTCGAGAAACAGATGGCCGACCCGGAAGGGAGATTCTTGTTTATAAGAGGGAAACTATCGGATGGAATATACACCTTCGCGAATATATACTCCCCAAACAGGGACCCAGATAAATTTTTAAGGAAGGTTTTGGAACTATTAGCGGAGTTTAAAAAAGGTAAACTGATAGTAGCGGGAGATCTGAATATGAGCATCGACCCTCGAGTGGACTCCTCAGCCGGGTCCCCGCGATGGCCGGAGCTTAGATATAAAAAAATAAAGGCCCTGCTCTTAGAATTTCAGTTGGTTGACGCTTGGAGGATTAAACATCCGAACAGCAGAGACTATACTTTCTACTCTTCGGTGCATGGGACATTCACCCGAATTGATTATGTTCTGATTGAACATCAAATGCTCCCAGCTCTCAAAGATACAGTAATAAAATCCATCTCCTTATCTGACCACGCTCCAGTCATGGTGCAGCTGGAGCTTGTAATGGATCAGGCTAAAAGAGAGACATGGAGATTAAATGAAGCTTTGATCCAGGACCCAGAAACTAGAAGCAGAATTGAAACAGAACTAGAAGAGTTTTTTATAAGAAATGATTCCCCTGGGGTTACGAGGAGTACGATATGGGAGACCCACAAAGCATATATACGAGGTATCCTAATAAGCATCGGGACAGGGAAAAAAAAGGAAATAGGGAAAAGGTTACAAGATCTAAATAAGGAGATTTGGGAACTGGAGCAACCAACTAGATCAAAGGGGATCCCAGAGAAAGTAGAGCTAAAAGAGAAGAAGCTACAACTAGAAGAACTTATGGAGGAGGAAAGGGTGCGAGTTAACCACTGGGTAGAGAGCATAAGATACCAGGAGGGGAACAAACCTGGGAAATGGTTAGCGAGAGTAGTGCGGGAGAGAAGGAATGCGTCTTTCATACCCAAAATTAAAAATGAAAAGGGGGAAATGAAGCACTCCACCCCTGAAATAGCGACGGTCTTCCATAAATATTATAGTCTGTTATATAAGGTAGGACAGGGAATGGAGAAAAACAGAGCTACTGAGTATTTAAAAGGGATAGATCTTCCTAAAGTCCCAGAGGAAGAGCTGGAAATGTTGGAGACCCCGGTCACGGTAGACGAGGTGGCGAGGGCAATAAGAGGGATGGCAATAGGGAAAAGTCCAGGCCCGGATGGGTTTCCAATTTTATATTATAAAAAGTTTGAAAAGATATTGGCCCCCAAATTATGCGAGTATATGAATGCAGTTGCAGAAGGGGAAGATCTGAGGGAAGAGGCATTGATGGCTTACATAACTTTGATATTAAAGGAGGGGAAGGAGCCAACAACCCCTGGGAGTTATAGACCAATCTCTCTTCTGAACACGGATGTGAAGATATTCTCAAAAGTGATAGCAGAGAGATTGAAACCGTTGCTCCCCCAATGGGTCCATAAGGACCAAACGGGGTTTGTTATGGGCAGGGAGGGGAGGGATAACTGTCTTAAAACCCTAATGTTGATTCATGGGGCGGAGAGCAGTGGACCCCCAGTCGCCCTGTTATCGGTGGATGCTGAAAAAGCATTCGACAGGGTAGACTGGGGCTTCATGTTTGAGACTTTAAGATATTTGGGGTTAAAAGAAAAAATATTACGATGGATAAAAGCATTCTATTCCCGCCCGTCGGCAAAAATTAAAATTAACGGTAACCTCTCCCCGGTAGTGAAGCTATACAATGGAACTAGACAGGGATGCCCCCTGTCTCCGATGCTGTTTATACTCGCCTTGGAACCCTTGTTGGCTTCAATTAGGAAGAATGGAGACATAAGGGGGGTGAGAATGGGCGGAGAAGAGTATAAGATCTCTGCGTATGCGGATGACATATTATTTTATGTATCGGACCTCAGGGTGACTTTGCCAAATATAATCAGGGAGATCCATAGATATGGGAAGCTGACAAATTTCAAGATTAATATGTCAAAAACTGAGATTCTGAACATAACGGTACCAAAAAAAGAACAAGAGGAACTCCAGAGGTTATTCCCCTTCATCTGGTGTAGGGAAGATTTGAGGTACCTGGGAGTAAAAATCACACCCACATTGTCATCCGCATACGCAGCTAATTATACAGATATATTGAATAGGGTGAAAGAATGTATTAAACGCATGAGATATAAGCCCCTGTCGCTAATAGGAAGAGTAAACGCGTTGAAAATGTTTATTTTACCAAAACTGATATATGTGTTTCAAATGATCCCAATAAAAGTTCCGCAGGAGTTCTTTAGGAAACTCCAAACCCTAATTTTAAAACATATATGGGGACGTAGGAATCCTAGAATCTCATATGCGACTCTGGAAAGGGGGAAAGTAGAAGGGGGATTAGCCGCCCCGAACTTTAGAAGATATTATCAGGCAGCAGTAATCTCACGGGTGGTGGATTGGGTGTATGATAAAGGCGATAAAGGGTGGGTAAATATAGAGAAAACACAAAGTGGAGTTAATTTAGGAAAAAGGATCTGGATACCTAGGGACTACCGTGACTTGGGGAGAAGCACTAACCCACTAACTACTAATTTGTTTAGAATATGGGATAAAGTGGGCGAATTAAATCACTGGCAGCACAATTCACCTTTAATTTCTTTATTAGACACAAGTTTTTTTACACCAGGGAAGGAAGAATATGTTTATTTCACAAGATGGGCAAAAAGGGATGATATTTTTTTGAAAGATGTGATGAACGGGGACAGAGTTTGTACTTTAGGAGAAATAAGACAAAAATGGGGATGTAGGAAATTAGACAGCTGGAGATATGCACAAATTAAACATTTTGTTCAGGCGCTACCCTGACCACTCCGTGGGGAAGGAGATCTTAGACCTATGGAGAGAATACTTTCAGACCCGGGCTGTAAAAAAAAAAGTTTGTCCAAAATCTATAAAATTCTGGAGGAGGAAAAGGAACCAGGAGAACCACTGTTTTTAAAAAAATGGGAAGAAGAGTTGGGTACTCTGGGAGATAAGGAACGTAGAAAGAAGATTTTAAGAATAGCAGGCACACAATCTAAGGACAATATGTCAGCGGAAATGTCATTTAAATTAATGGCAAGATGGTATATTGTCCCACAAAGAGCGCATAAGAGAAGGCCGGACATATCAGCACTCTGCTGGAGGGGTTGTGATAAGGTGGGAACTTTTGCACATATCTGGTGGGAGTGTGGTAAGATTGGCCTTTATTAGGAGAAAATAATAGGAAACATCTTCCAGATAACAGGGGAACAGGTAAAGAAGGATCCTTGGACATGTCTATTCCATGACACTGATAAAACAATAGGAGAATATAAAAATTCATTGGTACCTCACTTATTGATTGCTGCAAAAAGCCTGATCCCAAAGAGATGGGGCTCTGTTGAACCCCCATCCATGAGGGAATGGTTAGCTAAAGTAGAGTGGTTAAGATCAATGGAGGAATCAATATTTAAAAGAGGAGATCAAGTGGAAATTTATCATAGCAAATGGGGAAAATGGTTGGAGTATAAGAAACAAGGGAATGTCCCAGAATGAGTGGTCCCGAGGGGAGAGGAGGGGGAGGGCGGGAGAGAGAGACGGAGAGAGAGAGGGGGGGGTTGGGGAGGGAGATCTGTGGGGGAGGGGACGGGAAAATATAAGTTTATGGAATAGGAAGCATATTTTTGTAATATTCCTACTTTTTCGAATTTCTTTAAAATAAATAAAAATAAAATCGAGGAAGATGTTAAAAAAAAGGAAAAAAGGAAAAAGGATTGCATGTGATGTCAAAGCAGCACTGCCAATAGGCAAAATAGTGGCGATAAGAAGAAGGGCACCCAAAAATCACAAGGGCGTAAAACTTGCCACAAATTTGTTGACGAGAGATTATGGCGTGCTATAAACTGATGCAAAAAAAAAGAGAAAAAAAAAAAAAAGTTAAATTCCTACAATCTGCCACAACAAAGTGCCAGCGTGCTGTGCAATAGATTTTGGTATCAAAATGTTCCACAGTAAGGGCAAAATTCAACTCTACAGTCCTCAAAAAGAAGTGCCAACTTGCTGTGAAAGTAAAAGTGCTATCCAACATGAAACGAAAAGTGCTTCAAGAAAGTGCGTCAGTGCTCCACCACCTTTTTCAAGCTGGAAAACTCACCAGATGGCCATGACCTCCGGTTACAGATGAGTCTTGGAAGGCATCATTTTATCAAGAAGTTTCCATTAACTGCAAAATTTTCCAGTTTGCAACAAAAGGTTTCATTCCTTTTTATATTATTAGTCAGTATCTCTTTCGAAAGGGTTATTCTGGTATAACATAGAGCAAGCAAGAGGAATCGATAAAACATTTAAATTTTTTATCAAAAACACAAACAGTTTCCATCCTCCTACATTATTTGGTGCTGTACCTCACACTGAGGGGTATTCGCCACAAGTATCATAAAATACTGCACTATTAATATTATTCTCTGAATGTCAGTTGTGTAGTATGCATACCGCTTCCAGTGTCTCCGCTCCCAGTTCTCCCAGGTGTACTATCCTCTACTTCTGGGTGTAAGCTGTGTGATGGCTTCACTTCTGGTACCGCCCTCGGCCACAGTAATGCCGTGTACACACAACTAGACTTTTTGACAACAAAAATCAGACGGAACGAATCCGCCGGACAATTCGATCGTGTGTGGGCTTCATCGGACCTTTGCTGTCTAAAAATCAGACGGACTTTAGAAATAGAACATGTTTCAAATTTTTCTGCCGCCAGTTCCTATAGAGAAAACCGTTCGTGTATATGCTAGTCTGATGGACAAAAACCGACACTAAGGCAGCTATTGGCTACTGGCTATGAACTTCCTTATTCTAGTCCGGTCATACGTCATCACGGTCGAATCCGTCTGACTTTGCTGTGATTGTGTGTGTCCAAGTCCGATCGTTCGGAAAGTCCGTCGGAACTCTGCCGAAAGGCCATCGGGAAGACCGTCGGATCTAGTCTGCTGGAAAGTCCAGTCACGCGTACGTGGCATAACATTGTACTACTCTGGGGAGGTGATCAGGATTTTTATTTTTTTGCACACCATGTTTGCTTATAGCAGTGAATATCACTGTTATAAACAACCATTTTTACTAAATGAAATCAAAACTTTTAGGGGGTTATTTACGAAATTCCACTTTGCACTGCAAGTGCACTTTCAAGTGCAGTCGCTCTCAATCTAAGGGGTAGATATGAAATGAGGGGAAGCTCTGCTGATTTTATCATCCAATCATGTGCAAGCTAAAATGCTGTTTTTTATTTTCCTTGAAAGTCCCCCTCCTATCTACAGCGACTCTACTTCCAAGTGCACTTTCAGTGCACTTTCAAGTGTGCTTGCAGTGCAAAGTGGATTTTCCGTTAGTAAATAACCCCCTTAGGCCTCAAACGAACAGAGTGCAGCAAAGGTAAGTATTAATGGGGATGGGGCAATGGGCTTTTAAAGGAACCCTGTTACTTTCTACTTTAGTAGAACTAAGCCCTCAGAACAAAAATATTTAAAAGTGTTTAATAAGGGTATTTTAGACTGATTGTTTTGTGCTTTTTCTAAGCTTTAATATTTGTAGATCTAGTTGCACATCTTAGCATGCAGCCAGCAGTTTAGGAGCATGCAACAGGACCAAGAAGGTATGGCTTTTGGATTTGATGTCAGCCAAAGGATTACATGCTCTGGCACATCAGAATGTAGTTCTTGGAAGCACCAAAACAGTCTTCTAAGCTAATATTCCTAGAGTGCCTCCTCAGCTAAAAGAAGAAATTTGAGGTTTGCAATTCTGCAAAAAAAGCCACAATTTAAAGACGTTTGTATTAAGATATAGGGTAATTGTGCATAGGAACACCAAAATTAGTATATGAAATATAAAACTAAAATATACCTTTTCATTTTTTTTTTACTTATTACTAAACCACAATGTTCGGCAATTGCTGGCTGGGGTGGTGGAAGGGCTTAGAATTTACACCACCGCCTCAAATCGTATAATCCGAAAAAAAGGTCAGCAGATGCTGAAAACCGCTGGTGAGCCGCTGAGTAAATTGAAATTGTATTTCTAATTTTGGATCAAAATTGGCGTCTACTTGATATTTATTACACATTTCCATTCACATAGCATAACTTTTACCACACTATACTAAAATATTAAAACATTTCTGCTTACTTTTTTCAGCGCTGTTTTAAAAACTCCAGGACTACAACTCCCACTTAGCTTTTTTTTTCTATGTAATGTTGATGAGGGGGGTGGGGAGTTAATGCTACATGAATCATCTGCCCTTACTCAAGATAACCATGGCTAGAAATGCTAGGATGGTGTTTTTCAAGGTGATTTCTCAGCAAAATAAAGCATTGAGACATGGATGGATGCTTTGAATAGTCAAAATGAATTACCAAATAGCAAAATACACCCCAAGTTCTCAGAGCGCTAGAGCTGTCAGGCCAATATGTAGGTGCAAGACCCGGAGGAAAGGCACCGTACCCAGTGCAGCTGCCTAACCACTGGAATGGAAGACTAGAACCAAAAAACAATAAAGCAGTGCTCCATGGGTAGGGTCATATGTTGATTTAAAATGATTTATTGCACTATGAAGATGAACAGTCTCTACGCAGTCTGATATATGACTATGAAATATAAAAACAATTGCAGCAAATAGTCATATGGCATAAAGCATCAAAAATGAAGACAATTTTTAAAATGGTAATTTAAAAGGCAAAAACTGTACCACACAATAAAACTTGGTAGGGGGAAGATGGACTACTCCAGGTGGCTTGCTGATAAGATGTGTGAGGTAAATACCTGAACCACAAAGGAAACGAGCAGCCCGGTGGAGAAGGGATAGTATACATGGCAGCACTCAGGGGACCAAGCTTTGTAGGTATGCAAGATGGAAGGTTGCACCTGGAGGAGGACACGCTTGCTGCTGGTGTAAAGCTGGGGGTGGTCGTGGGGCACAACAGTGCTGGATAGCTGGATATACTCAGTGTGATCTATGATTGATCACACTGCTGTCAATCAAATCCAATGACGCAGGCTCCAGGTGGCGGGCCTGAGTCCTGCATTCGATGCCAAATGCTGGACTTGGGAGTGCGCCCACAAGGTAACCCCCTCGGGAGAGTGCTTCCCCAAGGGGGTTATCTAATGCAGGGAGGAGCTGCAAGAGCCACCAAGGGACCCCAGAAATGGATGTTCGGTGCAAAACGAGCTGCAGAGTGGAGGTAAGTATGACATGTTTGTTATTTAAAAAAAATAAAAAACGATCCTTTAGTATCACTTTAACTTGTGTGATTTCAATTAAAAACAGATCCATTACTATTACATGGTGTGAGTAATCAATTTACAGGTCCTAAATTACGTTACTGGTCCTGCAAAAATCATGTGCAAGGACTTTTGATGTCAAAATTTCGCACCAAAACAATCAACCTATTTTAGATAAAAATTAAGGTACTGACACTAAACACATCAAACCTAAGGTAATGGCAAGAGGAGATAACGTCAAAGGCATATGCTCTACCTTCTCAATTCCATTTGTCTTCTCTCAGTATTAACTGTCAGACAATTTCAATTAGAAAGTTAGAGGAGCCAATGGTCAGAATTGTTCTGTACCTTGTAGAGTGTGTTATATTGGAGTAACTGCAGTTAGTATAAACTAGTGAAGGGGATTTGAAACATTGGCTCTGCTGTGAGTGATCCTTTTCTACTGCCTAACCTTCTAAAATAACCCTCAATGTCAATATTAGACAACCTAATGTACCAGATGCTACTATGAGAAAATATGGAAGTTCCTAGGCAAATACTTACTTTCTGAACATTTGCATATACATAGGCTTGGGCCCTCCTCACAAGTGACAGTGTGAGGCCGCGTACACACGGGCGGACTGTTCGCTCAACTTTGTCCGCTGAACAGTGTTTCAGCGGACAGTCCGCTCGTGTGTGGGGCTTCAGCGGACAGTTTCAGCGGACAGTTTGACGAACAAAGTTTTTCGGAAATTCCGAAAAACTGTCCGCTGAAACTTGGTTTGAGCGGACAGTCCGCCCGTGTGTAGGCCACTTTCGAAATGAGCAAACTGTTCCCGCTCGGAGGAAAGTCTGCTCATTTCGAGCGCGTCTCCAGGTAGGCGGGGCCCGCGAAGGAGACGTCGCGGGCCCCGCCGCCTGGTATGGACTTAAAGGGGAACCCCAACGCCGAAAAAAATCGGCGTGGGGGTCCCCCCAAAGTCCACAACAGACCCTTGTCCGAGCACGCTACCCGGCCGGCCAGGAAAGGGGGGCGAGCGAGCGCGCCCCCCCTCCCGAGCCGTACCAGGCCGCGTGCCCTCAACATGGGGGGTGCCTTGGGGAAGGGGGGGCCGCGCGGCCCCCCCCACCCCAAAGCACCTTGTCCCCATGTTGATGAGGACAAGGGCCTCTTCCCGACAACCCTGGCCATTGGTTGTCGGGGTCTGCGGGCGGGGGGCTTATCGGAATCCGGGAGCCCCCTTTAATAAGGGGGCCCCCGGATACCGGCCCCCCACCCTATGTGAATGAGTATGGGGTACAATGTACCCCTACCCATTCACCTGTAAAATAAAAGTACCCAAAAAAAAACACAACACACGAGATAAAATATTTTATTGCACAGCTCCGGGGGTCTTCCGTCTTCGGGGGTCTTCTCGCCGGACTCCTCCGCTATCTTCTTGTAGCTCTTTTGCTAGCGGAGGAGTCCGGCTTTCTTCCTCCCCGCCGCCGGCCTCTTCTCCCGACTTCGGGGGTCTTGTCCCCCTCTTCGGTTCTTCTGCCGGGCCACCGCGCCTTCTTATAGCTCTTTTACAGGCGGTGGCCCGGTCTTCTGTCGCCGCCGCCTTCCGTTCTTCTGCCGGGCCACCGCGCCTTCTTATAGCTCTTTTAGAGGCGGTGGCCCGGTCTTCTGTCGCCGCTGTCGCCTTCAGGTCGCCTTCCGTTCTTCTTCTTGTTCTTCTTCTTCTCCAGGAGATATTGACACGTCGCTCTCTCCGGCCGGAATGCCAGAGCCGCGCTGTGCGGCCACTTATATAGTGACAATGGGGCGGTGTCACATGGTATATGTCACATGGGTTGGTCACATGGGTTGATGTCACATGGGGACTATGACACCGTAAGGGGGCGGGGTCACCATGTGACCAACCCATGTGACATATACCATGTGACACCGCCCCATTGTCACTATATAAGTGGCCGCACAGCGCGGCTCTGGCATTCCGGCCGGAGAGAGCGACGTGTCAACATCTCCTGGAGAAGAAGAAGAACAAGAAGAAGAACGGAAGGCGACCAGAAGGCGACAGCGGCGACAGAAGACCGGGCCACCGCCTCTAAAAGAGCTATAAGAAGGCGCGGTGGCCTGGCAGAAGAACGGAAGGCGGCGGCGACAGAAGACCGGGCCACCGCCTGTAAAAGAGCTATAAGAAGGCGCGGTGGCCCGGCAGAAGAACCGAAGAGGGGGACAAGACCCCCGAAGTCGGGAGAAGAGGCCGGCGGCGGGGAGGAAGAAAGCCGGACTCCTCCGCTAGCAAAAGAGCTACAAGAAGATAGCGGAGGAGTCCGGCGAGAAGACCCCCGAAGACGGAAGACCCCCGGAGCTGTGCAATAAAATATTTTATCTCGTGTGTTGTGTTTTTTTTTGGGGTACTTTTATTTTACAGGTGAATGGGTAGGGATACATTGTACCCCATACTCATTCACATAGGGTGGGGGGCCGGTATCCGGGGGCCCCCTTATTAAAGGGGGCTCCCGGATTCCGATAAGCCCCCCGCCCGCAGACCCCGACAACCAATGGCCAGGGTTGTCGGGAAGAGGCCCTTGTCCTCATCAACATGGGGACAAGGTGCTTTGGGGTGGGGGGGGCCACGCGGCCCCCCCTTCCCCAAGGCACCCCCCATGTTGAGGGCACGCGGCCTGGTACGGCTCGGGAGGGGGGGCGCGCTCGCTCGCCCCCCCTTTCCTGGCCGGCCGGGTAGCGTGCTCGGACAAGGGTCTGTTGTGGACTTTGGGGGGACCCCCACGCCAATTTTTTTCGGCGTTGGGGTTCCCCTTTAAGTACATTCCAGGCGGCGGAGCCCGCGACGTCTCCTTCGCGGGCCCCGCCTACCTGCACACGCGCTCGAAATGAGCGGACTGTTGCCTCGTGTGTGTGCGAGTCCGTTCATTTCAAAAGTTGCGCGGACTTAGTACGACGAACAAAGTTTGCCGTATTTGTCCGCTCAAAAAGTGCCGTGTGTGGGCGTGTTCGTTCATTCAAAAGTTTGAGCGGACTGTTTGACGAACTTAGTTTCGGCAGCCAGTCCGCGTGTGTACGCGGCCTTAGAGCCTCGTGATTCTCATGATGTACTCCATGCATCAAAAGCTTTGGAAAATCACATTAGCACTTTGCAAACATGATTTCCTTATCCAAAGCAGTAGTTCTCCTTTAGAAGCAGGTGTGGCGCTGTTCATATGTTTTAAAGTGTATGAGTTCCCAATGTGCTAACTATTGCTGTTTTAAATAAACCCGAGTGTGTAATGTGTAGTGTGCAAACAAATAAAAATTATAATAAAATCAAAGTGACAAGTGCTCTTATTCCTATGTGCTTTAACCTGCGAGTTCAATACATAGTAACTAAATAGTATAGTCCTTGTAAATATGTGCACAGTCCTTCAATCCTTAAAAAATTGCATTAAAAATTCCATAAACAACTATTTCACGAAAAGTGACAGGTGCTCTTCAAAGAGTGACACTGGTGCTCTTCAATCTTTTCTGCTGGTGCACTTTACAGTGCCCTTATAGGAAATGCACTCACTGTAAATCTTTACCCCACACAGGGGTATTGCGCATTCACAGTATCTGCCACTGTGCAGTACTCTGAAGATCCACGGTTTTCTTTATTCCTATATAAGATCCTGCATACCACCCCACCCGCCTGTCCACAACGGAGTATGTGGACAAGCGCACCCTGTGATCGGTTACAAAGCCTCCAGTAGCACTGAATGTGTGTTCCAAAAGAACGCTGGATGCAGGACAGGACAGTAGCTCAATTGCATACTGTGCAAGCTCTGGCCAGTGATCCATCCTCAAGACCCAGTAACCCAGAAGATTTTTGGTGGGAAAGGTGTCCAAGTCTGACCTTTCCCCTAGGTATTCCTGCACCATGTAAATAAGACGCTGGCGATGGTTGCTTGAACCGATCATACCTTGGGACTGCGGACTAAAAAATTGTCTGAACGCATCAGTCAGATGGCCACCTACTCCACCGCTCCTGATGTGACTGACTGAAGCCTCAGCAACACGTTATCCAGGACAAGAAATTTGTAACCTCCCAGTTTCTGGGAACGTGTTGCCCAGAACTTTCTGCAAGGCCTCCCGGAGATGTCCTATCCTCTGCTCCCTCTGCGATGGCAAGATAAGGTCCGCAAACTTACCCTTGTACCATGGATCAAGGAGAGTTGCCAGCCAGTAATGATCCCTCTCCTTGATCTGCTGAGAACGAGGATCCTTCCGCAGGCTTTGCAGCATCAGGGAGGCCATGCAGTGTAGGTTAGCTGAGGCATTCGGTCCGGAGTCCTCTGGGTCACTAAGGACGACATGATCCGCAGCCACCTCCTCCCAGCCACGTACAAGTCCACGGGTTTCTTGGGACTGTAAATCATCCCTAAAAGACTTCTGCTGATGCTGAGTGCCAGGCTCCACCTCCACGCTGACACAATCCTCCTCCTCCTCCTCCTCTTCCTGTGTAATCGGCGGGACAGCAGAAACACTGTCTAGATAAAGGGGGCCTTGAGAGGCAAAGAAGTCATCCTTTTCCTGTCTCTGTTCTGCCTCAAGTGCCCTGTCCATTATTCCATGCAGCGTGTGCTCCACAAGTGGACAAGAGGTACAGTGTCACTGATGCATGCACTGTCACTGCTCACCATCCTCGTGGCCTTCTCAAATGGTGACAGAACAGTGCATGCATCCCTGATCATGACCCACTGGCGTGGGGAAAAAAAAACGAGATCCCCTGACCCTGTCCTGGTGCCGTAGTCGCACAGGTACTCATTGATGGCCCTCTGCTGCATGTGCAGGCACTGCGGCATGGCCAACATTGAGTTCCACCTGATGGGCATGTCACAGATAAGGCGGTTCTTGGCCAGGTTTAATTCCTTTTGGAGCTCAGCCAGCTGAGCACTGGCATTATATGACCTGCGGAAATGAACACAGACTTTCCTGGCCTGCCTCAGGACATCCTGTAAGCCCGGGTACCTGCCCAAGAACCGCTGCACCACCAAGTTAAGGACGTGAGCCAGACAGGGCACATGGGTCAGTTGTCCCTGTAAGAGGGCGGAGAGGAGATTGGTGCCATTGTCGCAACCACCATTCCTGGCTTAAGCTGGCGTCAACCACCTCTCAGCCTGCCCCTGCAGAGCTGACAGAATCTCTGCCCCAGTGTGGCTCCTGTGCCCTAAGCACACAAGCACGGCATGGCATCTTTTTGCCTGCGTACTTGCGTAGCCCCTTGAACGCCTACGGAGCACCACTGGTTCAGAGGACAAAGTACAGGAAGAGGCCATGGAGGAAGAAGAAGAGAAGGGGTTGGAGGAGAGAGGTGTGTCAAACCAGTATTAGCATTTTGGAGGCGTGGTGGCGGAACAACCTCCAACACTACTGCACCTTGTCCTGCATCCTTCCCAGCTGCCAGAATAGTCACCCAATGTGCCGTGAAAGATAGGTAACGTCCCTGTCCATGCCTGCTGGACCATGAGTCAGTGGTAATATGCACCTTACCACTGACCACCCTGCCCAGCGAGGCATGGACATTGCCTTTCACATGCCGGTAGAGAGCCGGAATCGCCTTCAGTGAGAAAAAATGGCGTTTGGGAACCTGTCCCTGAGGAAACGCACATTGCACAAACTCATGGAAGGGGGCTGAGTCTACCAACTGAAAAGGAAGCTGTTGAAGTGCTAGCAATTTAGCCAAGCTAGCATTCAACCGCTGGGCATGTGGATGGCTGGGAGGGAACTTCTTTCGACGGTCCAACAGATGCAGCAGATGGGGCAGGGAAATTTGCCTGGTACAATCGGATGTCGGTGTACTGCTAGCAGAGTGCCCGCAAGTACTTGGTTGTGACACACCTGATTCTACACCTTCATTCCTCTCAGTGCAGGTTTCAGAGAGGACTGAAGGTATAGTGGGGTTGGAGATCCCAGCTGATGAGGAGGAGCAAGGAGAGGTCTGCTTTGTTCTTCGGTGCAAGTCTTTAAGGTACGCTTGCCAATGAACATATGTTGCAAATAGCAGTCGTGCGATCTGATGCATTCGTCTCAAAAAAGGCCCACACCAAAGAACTTTTGGAATAACGCATAGAGGCAGTGCACTGCACAGGCAGAGCTCTTCGGTGTGATTCAGTCGGTGTACTGCCCTTAAGCTGGCCCCTGGAGGGCATCCTGCCTCATTGGAGATGTGCCTCCTCCTCCTCTCTCCTATCAGGCACCCATGTGGAATCAGTGACCTCATAATCCCCTCCCTCCTCATCACTGGAGCAAACCTAGCAGTATGCTGCAGCTGGTAGAACATCACTACCAGATTGCTGTGCTTCTTGGGAATCCCCTCTCTCTGGGCTCACGCTACTGCCTTCCTCTAGCTGGGTATCATCATCAGAGCCTTCAAAACGCTGGGAATCCTCCTGGAGCATGTACCCAACACTGTGCTCAAACAGTTCGGGTGACTCCTCAGGAGGACATGGTGGGTCTAGGGAAGGAGAGACTGATGCCATTGTGATGAGGGAAGAGGCCGCGTTGGCAGTTGCTTTGCCAGTACCCTGAGAGTGGGTGAGAGAGGATGAGGAGGGCTTGGTCATCCACTCTACCAAGTCTTCGGCATGTTGCGGCTCAACATGTCCAGCTGCCAAAAATAAGGACAAGCGTGTCCCATGGCCACGTGCTGATGACGATGCACCGCGTCCACGACCAGCACTGTTGCCTCTAGACACAGAGCCTGCTTGCCCTTTTTCTCGGCTCGTGACTGTCTGCCTCTCCTTGTTGGCCTTCCAGACATACTAATGGCCTGCAGGGAGATGAGAACACCAGCAGTGCTATAGGACTAGAACAACACATGCAATTGGGGTAGCTTCAGGTGTACACTGTGCAGGTGGCACAATACACCGACTGTAACTGCTCCAGCTGCCTGTGGTATAGGACTAGAACAACATCAGCAATTGGGGTAGCTTCAGGTGTACACTGTGCAGGTGGCACAATACACTGACTGTAAATCTGCAGCTGCCTGTGGTATAGGACTAGAACAACACCAGCAATTGGGGTAGCTTCAGATGCACACTGTGCAGGTGGCACAATACACTGACTGTAACTGCTGCAGCTGCCTGTGGTGTAGGACCAGAACAACACCAGCAATTGGGGTAGCTTCAGGTGTACACTGTGCAGGGGGCACAATACACCGATGGTAACTGCTGCAGCTGCCTGTGGTATAGGACCAGAACAACACCAGGAATTGGGGTAACGTCAGGTGCACACTGTGCAGGGGACACAATACACCGACTGTAATTGCACTAGGTTCAAAAGAAATTTAGACACTGTCTCTGCCTATCTGTTTCTGAGCCGTCCGCAACACA
Organism: Lithobates pipiens; assembly: GCF_037356315.1. Classification (NCBI taxonomy): domain Eukaryota; kingdom Metazoa; phylum Chordata; class Amphibia; order Anura; family Ranidae; genus Lithobates; species Lithobates pipiens. The sequence goes on from NW_027507790.1 coordinate 228,968,581, forward strand.
CTATGCAAGGCCGCCGTGTAGCCATAATTAGAGGCAGGCATCCTGCCTGTGGCCAATTATGGCTCTCCTTGCTGCCGGCGCTGTGATTGGCCAAGCATGCGGGTCATAGTGCATGCTTGGCCAATCATCAGCCAGCAATGCACTGCAATACCGCAGTGCATTGTGACCAACCCATGTGACATATACCATGTGACACCGCCCCATTGTCACTATATAAGTGGCCGCACAGCGCGGCTCTGGCATTCCGGCCGGAGAGAGCGACGTGTCAACATCTCCTGGAGAAGAAGAAGAACAAGAAGAAGAACGGAAGGCGACCGGAAGGCGACAGCGGCGACAGAAGACCGGGCCACCGCCTCTAAAAGAGCTATAAGAAGGCGCGGTGGCCTGGCAGAAGAACGGAAGGCGGCGGCGACAGAAGACCGGGCCACCGCCTGTAAAAGAGCTATAAGAAGGCGCGGTGGCCCGGCAGAAGAACCGAAGAGGGGGACAAGACCCCCGAAGTCGGGAGAAGAGGCCGGCGGCGGGGAGGAAGAAAGCCGGACTCCTCCGCTAGCAAAAGAGCTACAAGAAGATAGCGGAGGAGTCCGGCGAGAAGACCCCCGAAGACGGAAGACCCCCGGAGCTGTGCAATAAAATATTTTATCTCGTGTGTTGTGTTTTTTTTTGGGGTACTTTTATTTTACAGGTGAATGGGTAGGGATACATTGTACCCCATACTCATTCACATAGGGTGGGGGGCCGGTATCCGGGGGCCCCCTTATTAAAGGGGGCTCCCGGATTCCGATAAGCCCCCCGCCCGCAGACCCCGACAACCAATGGCCAGGGTTGTCGGGAAGAGGCCCTTGTCCTCATCAACATGGGGACAAGGTGCTTTGGGGTGGGGGGGGCCACGCGGCCCCCCCTTCCCCAAGGCACCCCCCATGTTGAGGGCACGCGGCCTGGTACGGCTCGGGAGGGGGGGCGCGCTCGCTCGCCCCCCCTTTCCTGGCCGGCCGGGTAGCGTGCTCGGACAAGGGTCTGTTGTGGACTTTGGGGGGACCCCCACGCCAATTTTTTTCGGCGTTGGGGTTCCCCTTTAAGTACATTCCAGGCGGCGGAGCCCGCGACGTCTCCTTCGCGGGCCCCGCCTACCTGCACACGCGCTCGAAATGAGCGGACTGTTGCCTCGTGTGTGTGCGAGTCCGTTCATTTCAAAAGTTGCGCGGACTTAGTACGACGAACAAAGTTTGCCGTATTTGTCCGCTCAAAAAGTGCCGTGTGTGGGCGTGTTCGTTCATTCAAAAGTTTGAGCGGACTGTTTGACGAACTTAGTTTCGGCAGCCAGTCCGCGTGTGTACGCGGCCTTAGAGCCTCGTGATTCTCATGATGTACTCCATGCATCAAAAGCTTTGGAAAATCACATTAGCACTTTGCAAACATGATTTCCTTATCCAAAGCAGTAGTTCTCCTTTAGAAGCAGGTGTGGCGCTGTTCATATGTTTTAAAGTGTATGAGTTCCCAATGTGCTAACTATTGCTGTTTTAAATAAACCCGAGTGTGTAATGTGTAGTGTGCAAACAAATAAAAATTATAATAAAATCAAAGTGACAAGTGCTCTTATTCCTATGTGCTTTAACCTGCGAGTTCAATACATAGTAACTAAATAGTATAGTCCTTGTAAATATGTGCACAGTCCTTCAATCCTTAAAAAATTGCATTAAAAATTCCATAAACAACTATTTCACGAAAAGTGACAGGTGCTCTTCAAAGAGTGACACTGGTGCTCTTCAATCTTTTCTGCTGGTGCACTTTACAGTGCCCTTATAGGAAATGCACTCACTGTAAATCTTTACCCCACACAGGGGTATTGCGCATTCACAGTATCTGCCACTGTGCAGTACTCTGAAGATCCACGGTTTTCTTTATTCCTATATAAGATCCTGCATACCACCCCACCCGCCTGTCCACAACGGAGTATGTGGACAAGCGCACCCTGTGATCGGTTACAAAGCCTCCAGTAGCACTGAATGTGTGTTCCAAAAGAACGCTGGATGCAGGACAGGACAGTAGCTCAATTGCATACTGTGCAAGCTCTGGCCAGTGATCCATCCTCAAGACCCAGTAACCCAGAAGATTTTTGGTGGGAAAGGTGTCCAAGTCTGACCTTTCCCCTAGGTATTCCTGCACCATGTAAATAAGACGCTGGCGATGGTTGCTTGAACCGATCATACCTTGGGACTGCGGACTAAAAAATTGTCTGAACGCATCAGTCAGATGGCCACCTACTCCACCGCTCCTGATGTGACTGACTGAAGCCTCAGCAACACGTTATCCAGGACAAGAAATTTGTAACCTCCCAGTTTCTGGGAACGTGTTGCCCAGAACTTTCTGCAAGGCCTCCCGGAGATGTCCTATCCTCTGCTCCCTCTGCGATGGCAAGATAAGGTCCGCAAACTTACCCTTGTACCATGGATCAAGGAGAGTTGCCAGCCAGTAATGATCCCTCTCCTTGATCTGCTGAGAACGAGGATCCTTCCGCAGGCTTTGCAGCATCAGGGAGGCCATGCAGTGTAGGTTAGCTGAGGCATTCGGTCCGGAGTCCTCTGGGTCACTAAGGACGACATGATCCGCAGCCACCTCCTCCCAGCCACGTACAAGTCCACGGGTTTCTTGGGACTGTAAATCATCCCTAAAAGACTTCTGCTGATGCTGAGTGCCAGGCTCCACCTCCACGCTGACACAATCCTCCTCCTCCTCCTCCTCTTCCTGTGTAATCGGCGGGACAGCAGAAACACTGTCTAGATAAAGGGGGCCTTGAGAGGCAAAGAAGTCATCCTTTTCCTGTCTCTGTTCTGCCTCAAGTGCCCTGTCCATTATTCCATGCAGCGTGTGCTCCACAAGTGGACAAGAGGTACAGTGTCACTGATGCATGCACTGTCACTGCTCACCATCCTCGTGGCCTTCTCAAATGGTGACAGAACAGTGCATGCATCCCTGATCATGACCCACTGGCGTGGGGAAAAAAAAACGAGATCCCCTGACCCTGTCCTGGTGCCGTAGTCGCACAGGTACTCATTGATGGCCCTCTGCTGCATGTGCAGGCACTGCGGCATGGCCAACATTGAGTTCCACCTGATGGGCATGTCACAGATAAGGCGGTTCTTGGCCAGGTTTAATTCCTTTTGGAGCTCAGCCAGCTGAGCACTGGCATTATATGACCTGCGGAAATGAACACAGACTTTCCTGGCCTGCCTCAGGACATCCTGTAAGCCCGGGTACCTGCCCAAGAACCGCTGCACCACCAAGTTAAGGACGTGAGCCAGACAGGGCACATGGGTCAGTTGTCCCTGTAAGAGGGCGGAGAGGAGATTGGTGCCATTGTCGCAACCACCATTCCTGGCTTAAGCTGGCGTCAACCACCTCTCAGCCTGCCCCTGCAGAGCTGACAGAATCTCTGCCCCAGTGTGGCTCCTGTGCCCTAAGCACACAAGCACGGCATGGCATCTTTTTGCCTGCGTACTTGCGTAGCCCCTTGAACGCCTACGGAGCACCACTGGTTCAGAGGACAAAGTACAGGAAGAGGCCATGGAGGAAGAAGAAGAGAAGGGGTTGGAGGAGAGAGGTGTGTCAAACCAGTATTAGCATTTTGGAGGCGTGGTGGCGGAACAACCTCCAACACTACTGCACCTTGTCCTGCATCCTTCCCAGCTGCCAGAATAGTCACCCAATGTGCCGTGAAAGATAGGTAACGTCCCTGTCCATGCCTGCTGGACCATGAGTCAGTGGTAATATGCACCTTACCACTGACCACCCTGCCCAGCGAGGCATGGACATTGCCTTTCACATGCCGGTAGAGAGCCGGAATCGCCTTCAGTGAGAAAAAATGGCGTTTGGGAACCTGTCCCTGAGGAAACGCACATTGCACAAACTCATGGAAGGGGGCTGAGTCTACCAACTGAAAAGGAAGCTGTTGAAGTGCTAGCAATTTAGCCAAGCTAGCATTCAACCGCTGGGCATGTGGATTGCTGGGAGGGAACTTCTTTCGACGGTCCAACAGATGCAGCAGATGGGGCAGGGAAATTTGCCTGGTACAATCGGATGTCGGTGTACTGCTAGCAGAGTGCCCGCAAGTACTTGGTTGTGACACACCTGATTCTACACCTTCATTCCTCTCAGTGCAGGTTTCAGAGAGGACTGAAGGTATAGTGGGGTTGGAGATCCCAGCTGATGAGGAGGAGCAAGGAGAGGTCTGCTTTGTTCTTCGGTGCAAGTCTTTAAGGTACGCTTGCCAATGAACATATGTTGCAAATAGCAGTCGTGCGATCTGATGCATTCGTCTCAAAAAAGGCCCACACCAAAGAACTTTTGGAATAACGCATAGAGGCAGTGCACTGCACAGGCAGAGCTCTTCGGTGTGATTCAGTCGGTGTACTGCCCTTAAGCTGGCCCCTGGAGGGCATCCTGCCTCATTGGAGATGTGCCTCCTCCTCCTCTCTCCTATCAGGCACCCATGTGGAATCAGTGACCTCATAATCCCCTCCCTCCTCATCACTGGAGCAAACCTAGCAGTATGCTGCAGCTGGTAGAACATCACTACCAGATTGCTGTGCTTCTTGGGAATCCCCTCTCTCTGGGCTCACGCTACTGCCTTCCTCTAGCTGGGTATCATCATCAGAGCCTTCAAAACGCTGGGAATCCTCCTGGAGCATGTACCCAACACTGTGCTCAAACAGTTCGGGTGACTCCTCAGGAGGACATGGTGGGTCTAGGGAAGGAGAGACTGATGCCATTGTGATGAGGGAAGAGGCCGCGTTGGCAGTTGCTTTGCCAGTACCCTGAGAGTGGGTGAGAGAGGATGAGGAGGGCTTGGTCATCCACTCTACCAAGTCTTCGGCATGTTGCGGCTCAACATGTCCAGCTGCCAAAAATAAGGACAAGCGTGTCCCATGGCCACGTGCTGATGACGATGCACCGCGTCCACGACCAGCACTGTTGCCTCTAGACACAGAGCCTGCTTGCCCTTTTTCTCGGCTCGTGACTGTCTGCCTCTCCTTGTTGGCCTTCCAGACATACTAATGGCCTGCAGGGAGATGAGAACACCAGCAGTGCTATAGGACTAGAACAACACATGCAATTGGGGTAGCTTCAGGTGTACACTGTGCAGGTGGCACAATACACCGACTGTAACTGCTCCAGCTGCCTGTGGTATAGGACTAGAACAACATCAGCAATTGGGGTAGCTTCAGGTGTACACTGTGCAGGTGGCACAATACACTGACTGTAAATCTGCAGCTGCCTGTGGTATAGGACTAGAACAACACCAGCAATTGGGGTAGCTTCAGATGCACACTGTGCAGGTGGCACAATACACTGACTGTAACTGCTGCAGCTGCCTGTGGTGTAGGACCAGAACAACACCAGCAATTGGGGTAGCTTCAGGTGTACACTGTGCAGGGGGCACAATACACCGATGGTAACTGCTGCAGCTGCCTGTGGTATAGGACCAGAACAACACCAGGAATTGGGGTAACGTCAGGTGCACACTGTGCAGGGGACACAATACACCGACTGTAATTGCACTAGGTTCAAAAGAAATTTAGACACTGTCTCTGCCTATCTGTTTCTGAGCCGTCCGCAACACACTATGCAAGGCCGCCGTGTAGCCATAATTAGAGGCAGGCATCCTGCCTGTGGCCAATTATGGCTCTCCTTGCTGCCGGCGCTGTGATTGGCCAAGCATGCGGGTCATAGTGCATGCTTGGCCAATCATCAGCCAGCAATGCACTGCAATACCGCAGTGCATTATGGGCTGTGAGAGCCACTCGAATATGGTGCGAACGGCCTATAACATTCAGAATTCGCCAAATGGGCGAACAGCCGGTGTTCGTGTCGAACGCACCCAGCTCATCCCTATTTGTGGCGGAATCACCAACACATCTTTTCTCCTTTAGAGGCAGTTGAACTTTTATTTCCCTCCAATGTGACATATACATTTTATAACCTTAGAAAATTACCTCACCTCTGCACCCCTCATCCACAGCACACTTGTGTATCTCTCCTTCATGACTCCCCTTATTCACAGCTCACCTCTGTTCCTATTATTCACAGCTCAACTCTGCATCCCCTTTATCCCTCTTCCACCTCTCATTTCACAGCTCACCTCGGCACAAAGTGCACCCCTCTTGCGCATTTCACATCTGCACCCCGTTTACCGCTCTTCCAAAGCTTGCCTCTGCACCCTCTTCTACAGCTCACTTCTGCACCCCCCATATCCCTCTTCCACAAATCACCTCTGCATCCCCCTTGCACTGCACTCCTGGGACTATTGCACCCCTCTTCTACCACCTATTCATCTCAGGTGCTTTTTTGGTTACCACCCATGATGCCTGCCCTTATCTGTGTCCATGCATTCCTCATCCAACATTTACCTCTGCACCCCTCATCCACAGGACACTTGTACACCCCTCCTTCACAACTCCCCTCTGCTCCCCTTATCCATGGTTCACCTTTGCATCCCCTTTACCTCTCCTCCACCCCTCACTTCTTTACCACTTTGACAGCTCACCTCGGCACCCACTGCACCTCTTTTCCACAGCTCGCATCTGCACCCCTGCACTTCCTTTTCCACAACTTACCTGTGTACCCCTCTACACAGCTTACATCTGCACCCCCTACACAGCTCTTCCACAGCTTGCCTCTGCAACCCTCTTCTACAGCTCACCTCTGTACCCCTGGGACTATTGCACCCCTCTTCCACCACTTCTTCACTTCAGCTGCTTTTCTGTACCCACCCACGGTGACTGTCGTTTTCTGTGTCCATGTCACTGCCTGTACATGACATACTTGCTGCTCTTCAGCTTCATCACCACGCATAGTTTTTCTAAATGAAGTCAGGCAACAGCTGCAGAGCATACATTGCGGACTAAGATGGCATGGCTGGCAAACTTTGAATACCTATTAAAGGGAGTAGCATGCCCCTCCTCTCTAGTATCACTGTGTCCCCCGCCTCAAGGGCATGCCCAATACTTAGTTGAGAAACTTACACCTTAAAGGCACCTTATGGTAAGGAGGTGTTTATTTTGCAGGTTTAGCCAAAGGAAAGGTTCAGTTTAAACATCCATGTACATACAGTATATCCTGATATTTTTAATTCATTTTTCTTAATTTCCCCTCAAGCACATTCAATTCTTCTGTATATTTTCATCTACAATGTTTTTCTCTTTCCTCTTCCTTATTCAGTTCATTCAGCATTCACCTCTGTATAATAACCTCCATAAACTCATGCATTCCAAAGTCAAAATCACTCATGAATAACTTAATTAATATGTTGATAAAACAATACAGTGATTATTGGCTGTCATGGGAATTGGTGGACTTAAATATTCTGGGTAATATTAAACTCATGCTCAGTGAATGTATATAACAAATAAGGCCCTTACTTACAGCTCCATAGGGAATGTGGAGAGCATTGATGTAATTCATCGTTGTGGAAATCGGAAACGCTGTAGATGTTAATCTTACACCTTCCCCTCCTCAATGTCAGGATGCTGTCATCTCCTCTGCCAAAAGGAACTAGATTTTTGGCAGCAGCATAAATGCTGGATGAATATATTTTAACAGACTGTTAATTAATGGCACAGCAAATCCAAATTATTTATTCTAGACAGATAAAACCATATCATAGATGTGTCAGATTTTTCTTGTATGGACACTAACCCTAGCTGTGCATATACAGTAGGTCAGTGGTCTTCAAACTGCGACATGGGATGGTTGCAGCCCTTTGCTTGCCTTTATTCAGCCCTTGGAACTATACTTCTCCCGCTGATGCAAGGTACAGTTCTTTCCACTGACACCAATGACCAGGCACCATTCCTTCCAGTGACACCAACACCGGGTCATAATTCTTTCCACTGATATGGAACACTATTACTTTCACTAAAACTAGTGATGCCACATTATTCCTTCTGCTGACACCAACAGAGGGGTTCTATTCCTCCTACTTATGCCCTGTACACACGGTCGGACTTTCCGATGGAAAATGTGCGATCGGACTGTGTTGTCGGAAATTCTGATCATGTGTGGGCTCCATCTGACTTTTTCCGTCTGAATTTCTGACAGACAAAGAAGTGTAGTAGCAACTGTACTACGGCTGCACTGTACTGTGTACACCACCAGAAAAGTAGTAGCAACTGTACTACGGCTGCACTGTACTGTGTACACCACCAGAGAAGTAGTAGAAACAGTACACCACGGAATGCCCTGTAGATATAGGCTACACTGGATGCAGAGTATATATATATATATATATATTTATATTTAATACACTGCCTGCACTGACTGAATATAGAGTAAACACTGAATATATAGTCTATGCTAGATGCAGAGTATAATATATATATATATATATATATATATATATATATATATATATATATATATATATATATATATATATATATATCAAATACACTGCCACTAACTATATCAAATACACTGCCACTAACTGAATAAACTGCCTGCTTAATCTAAATCAAGCTATCTCTCTGTCCACACCACCAACACTACACAGGGCCGTCATGTAGGTAGCCTTATATGGTGTGGGGCATGGACTTAGCCCCCCTGAGCCATGATTGGCAACAGGCCCTCCTGGGTGAAATCACGTACCTTAACGTGATTTCTAGTTCTGGGTCTGGGGCGTCAGCGACCCGTTTGGACACAACGGGAGCCAATCAGTGGGTCCAGTGGACCCGATGTTCGCTGTCACCCTGCGATCGCTCCAGAGAGAGGCATAACAGAACGGTCTGCATATGTAAACAAGGCAGATGTCCGTTCTGTGAGAGGGACAGATGGAGATTTTGTGTTTCTGCTAAGCAGGAACACAGATCTCTGTCTTTCCCTAGTCAAAGCATCTCCCCCACAAAGTTAGAAAGCACTCCCAGGGAACACATTCAACCCTTTGATTGACCCTGATGTTAGCCCCTTCCCTGCCAGTGTCATTAGTACAGTAACAGTGCATATTTTATAGCACTGATCACTGTAATAATGACACTGGTGCCCAGAAAGTGTCAAAAGTGTCAGTTAGGGGCCCAATTTGTCCGTTGCAATATCGCAGTCCTGCTATAAGTCGCTGATTGCTGCCATTACTAGTAAAAGAATAAAAATAAAGAAAAATATTCCATCTTTGTAGACGCTTTTGTAGAACTTTGCACAAAACAATCAATATACGCTTATTTCTGATTTATTTTACTAAAAACATGTAGCAAAATATATATTGGCCTAAATTGATGAAGAAATTATATTTTTTGCATTTTATTAGATATGTTTTATAGCAGAAAGTAAATATATATATTTGTTTAATTTTTAGTCTTTTTTTGTTTATAGCCTATAAAATAACAACCGCAGAGATGATCAAATACCACCAAAAGAAAGCTCAATTTGTGGGAAAAAAGTCTTCAATTTTATTTGGGTGCAGTGCCGCACGACTGTGCAATTGTTAGTTAAAATAATGAAGTGCAGTATCGCAAAAAATGGCCTGGTCACAAAGGGGGTATAACCTTCTGGGGCTGAAGAGATTAACTAAGAAAATGTTACATTGTAAAGCAAAAATGATATACTTACAGTATCTATCATGCAATCCATCTTCCCTCTCTTAAAGAGTGATACTGCCCAACTGATTCTCCTTCTGTAAAACACTTCCAGTTGTATTGTATTGTTGGTCCCCATTTAGCACTGTGGTTCCTTCCAGTGGCTCCAGCATCACCACAGGACACAGTAATGAGGTAGGAGCCAGTGGAAGGAACCACAGCGCCTTGGCAGAGGGGACCAGAAATCCAACACAGAGATGTGTTGTGTTTGAAGAAGTGGATTCCCCGAACACTCTATCTCTTCAAAAGAAAGTTGATGGCAAGAGCAACCGGACAAGTATCACGTACCTGGTCCTGAAGCTGAAGTGCTTGGTGTCCCTGAAGGTGGAAACAGGGAACACAAAGCCCAAAGAAGCAGGTATTGCTGGCTGTGCCACAAATAAAAGCTGTAGGTCTCTGAAGGGGGTTGCCAGATGAGGTGAGCAGCAGGACCTAAGAGAGCTAATAGTTGTGCAAGCTGCCAACAGCAGGAATCAGGTTGCAGTGGTAAGTGCAGGTAGGTACTGCAAGCTGGAGCAACAGGTGAGTACTGCAGGCTGGGTACAGCAGGTAAGCACCAAGGCGAATCACAGCAGACAGCGCAAAGCAGAAAGCGTAGTCATGGAAGGTTGCAAAGGTCAGTGAGCCAGTGGTCAGTAGACAGGAGATCAGAGATATGGTCAGGCAAGCCAAGGCCATACACAGGACAGAGGACAAGCGTAGATCCATGGACAATCTGAGGTCAGAGCCGGGAGAGAGACAAGAGGTATTCAAGGGCAAGCCAGGTCGGTAACAGGCAATCAGAAGCATAAGTAAAACAAGGGAACAGGAAGCCGAAGACCAGTCAGCAATGTCCATGTGCCACAGTCACTCTTTTAAAAGCCAGAGGGCGCCAGGACCTGTTGCGCATTGTGTGTGCCATGGCGATTGTGCCTTCACACATTCGCCTCCGATACGCGTGTGCACATTCCTGTGCAAACGGGCGTGGCCATATTGGAACTTGCCCACTGTGCCATGCCTACGGACAACGCTCCTCCAGCTAGTCTCCTCATAACAAATGAGTATAATATCTCTACTTTACAGAGGAACATTCTGATTTTGGGACAGGGTTGCTTTCAGGCTTAATTTTTTTGGAGCGCAGGAGGAGAAAAGTGTAAAGAGACTTAAGCAGACCTTCACTCCCCTGAGTTACTTAGGCCTGGTTCACATCTATGCATTTTCTAGCGCATTTTCAGTTTTGCAGAAACACACTACAGTCCATTTAACATGGTTTTCTATGGTTATAGTTCACATCTGTGCAATTTATGGAAAGGACCGGGACTTTTTTCTGGTGTTTGGTTCTATAGACTTCAATGGATGAAAAACATGTATTGAAAAACGCAAAATGCATGTGCAATATGCAAACTGCAAAATGCATAAGTGTGAATCAGGCCTTAAGGTCCTTGTCCTCCTCTCCCTTTGCTTTGTTATCTTCTTTTTTTATGATTTTTTTTATTTTTTACAGATCCTGCCCCTGCTTTGGCAAGAGTGATACGTCACTGCTCTTAGATGGAGAAATACCTCCTGCCTGGACATTGTTTTCTGACAGCGCTGCGTCAGAATTTATTGATCAGTGGCTGCAGCTGCTGATTGAGATTTTTTTTTTCCAACAGAAGCAGATCAAACGATCTGAACCAGCAGAATTTTAAAGAGCGTATGGCTCTAATACTCTGGGTCAAGGCTGCATGATGACTCCCCAGGGGGTGGGTCCATGACAGAATGGGCTCAGAGGAAGTGGGTATTATGATGTGGGCAGGGCTCAAGTCCTGCAGGAACGCATGGGAACGGAGTTCCTGTACTTTTTCCACAACAGGAACTCAGTTCCCTTTAGCAGCCGTGTCCTGCAAGTATGCGAGATGTGTGGCAGGTGCTCCACCAGCAGCTTGTAATAGTAAGTGCCGCACACCTGATCATTCAGGCATTGCCAGTAGGGGGCCCCATGACAGCTTCTGCTTCGATATACCTGTCAATCACAGCTAGCTGACGGGTAGATCAGGTCTAGGTCTAGCTGACGGGTAGATCAGCTATTCTGCTCACAGGACATGCAGGGAGAGAGGTGAGCTGAGGGAGGAACATCAGTTTGGGGTGGTAAGCTGAGCACAATACCTGGCAAAGTTTAAAGCCAGGAGGGAAGTTTATGTGGAAATATGTGAAGAGTTGGAATTAGCAGCGAGTGTGTGTTGGAGCCCTGCAGTGTTTGCAGCCCTCCAAGCTAACATATATCTCCTAAGCAGGAACACATCACTATCTCTCCAAGCATTCTGTCCAGATAATGTGCAGTTCATTTATGACCTTTCCATTTAACCCTGTGTTATCCAAACTCTGTTCAATGAAAAGTGTAAAATCACCACATAAACACTCTATATACAAAATAACATTCCCCAATAAAGATCATAACATGATGTTCACATTTGCATGGAAGCACAATTGAATGAATGCTGATTATTCAGAGAATTACCGTATTTATGTTTATTGAGGATTGTTTTTTTTTATGTACTAACAGTTAAGCTTCATACACACAATACGAAAATTGGATGAAAAATACCACTTTTGAAGCGTTCGTGCATATGAGAGTATTATTTTTTTTTTTGGGTGGGGGAGTGTATCTTGGGTGGGAGTTCCCACACTTTTTTCCCCAGGTCTTGACCCCTGGATGTGGGTAGTTTAACTTGCAAAGATTCAATCATCCTATGGAAATACTGCAGGTGGCAGCTCCACATTAAAGGTGAATATTGCACGTAAAGCTTCTTTTTTATTTTATCGATTAATAGACTGTTATTTATTTTCTGACTGGAAAATTGCTTTAAACAGGCTGGTTGGGTAACTACACATAGAACATACCACGCTGTATTTTTTATCTTAGTACTGCTTGTGATAAGAAGATTGAATAATTATTTTTGTTCCTTTAAGAAAGTGGAATCCTGGCATCTAGCATGGTTTAGCTACTGGCACCATGATGGAAACTTACTTATCAGTGATCAGTTTAAGAATTCAGTTACCTCCATTAGATCCAGAATGGATTAACGTAATCTCTTTTTTTTTTTTAAATAAACAACTGCCCTTGTTAAGTAATTAATTGTCAGATGCCTTTTAGACTGCCCCAAAATGTAGAAAGCATTGCTCAACTGATTTGTCTAAGCTTAAACATCCTTAGGGTCCTTTCACACGGGGCGGATCAGTTCTGATCCGCCCCGTGGATGTCCGTTTGCTCAGCGGGGATCACTCCGCCGATCCCCGCTGAGCAGGGAGATGACAGGTCTGTCTCCGCACACTGTGCAGGGACGGACCTGTCACAGCGCCGCTCTCCCCTATGGGAGATCGGATGACGACGGACCGCAGTGCCCGTCGTCACCCGATCCGATCCGCAGACGGATGGAAAAATAGCTTTTTCCTCCGTCACACTTTTTCGGATCGGATCGGGTCGGATGTCAGCGGACATGTCACCGCTGACATCCGACGCTCCATAGAGCTCTATGGAGCACCCGTTCAGGTCCGCCTGAAAAACTGACAGGCGGGCCTGAACGGGACGTTGGTGTGAAAGGGGCCTAACCTATAATTATATTTCTTGAATTAAATATACACATGCCATGAATTAAAAATGTCACTGATAACGATACATCGATACATCAAATCAAACCTACTCATTAAACCTCATCATCCAAGAGCAGAAATAGTACCATTCCTATCTGTCTGGGAAAGCTAGGTTTTCTTACTACTGGATATTATCTATGTTAAAATATAAAGCGGAACTCCGGCTCTGAGTCTATCTCCCACCCCTACTCTGGCTCTTTTCTGATGCTCTTGATCAGGGGCCTTCAAACTTTCAAAACAAAGGGCCAGTTTACTCCCCCTTAAATTTTAGGGGGGCCAGACTGTGGCCAGTGGGAGTAGAAAATGCCCTGGCATTGTTGGGACTAAACAATGACATAGGCTTGGTGATAAGTGGGAGTGAAAACAAAAGGACATCATTGGTGTCAGTGGGAGGAATAGTGCCCCCTCATAGGTATCAGTGGAAGGTTTAGTGCCCCATAACTGGGGTCAGGAATAGCACTTTGTATCAGTGAAAGGAAAAGTTCCTCCAAGGGCTAGATAAATGCAAGCAAAGGGCCACATCTGCCCCCCAGGCTGCAGTTGGAGACCCCTGCTCTTGATGATACATCAATACAACAGAAATCAAACTTTCTCATTAAACCTTATTATCTAAGAGCAGAAATAGTGCACTAATATGGCTACAATCACCTCAAGCATGGAAGTTATTCCCAAATGCCTTCTTGGGTGGACATCTTTTCCTTTTGGCTCTTGGGTGTCACATCAAGGTCACTCAAAGAATGCCTTGTCTATCACAGCAGAAGGGCATTAGAAGGTGGTTGCAAATCTGCTTGAGTCTTATTTAATCAATGGCATGTGTCTCAAAACAAACCATAGGTCCAAAAAGAAGACGTAATCTCCTTGTGATGTCAGTTTGTTTTGGGGCCAACTGTTTTTTTTTTTTTAACTTGGATGTTACCAGTATGAGGACCAAATGTGACCAGAAACATGTTTGTGGGTAATATGTTTTTGTGTTTCTTAATTTTAACTTAGCCTTGGGTGCTCAGGGTGCTTTCAACAACCCCAAAACAATGATAGGTTAATAGAATTGGTTGTAGTGTGTGTGTGTGTGTGTGTGTGTGTGTGTGTGTATGTGGTAGACTTCTGGTGTGAGAAATGATTTATTTCATTATGTTTAAACTGCTAAGTGTTGCTAATATATGGTTTCCAATGTTGCATTTCAGACCATATGGAGAATTTTGCACAAAAACGATTTTTAATGTCACTCAAGAAATACAGTACTGCTTTGTGTCTTCCATACGTGTAATGTTTGCAAATTGGGCCTAGCTTAGATTTTCAGAGATAAATGATTTCATGAAGTCAACAGGGTCATCTTGGAAGAGAAATGATAAACCGGGACTTGACAAAAGATAATGCATGATGCCGAGGATCCAGCTCTGCAATATTACCTGTACCACATCTGTGCGTCATTACACGGCTACTCTCAGACAATGTTTTAAAAGATCAAAGAACCAACACTGACAGTTCTCTATAATAGGAGCTGAAGAATATTGAAATAGGGCCTATGATTCAGCTTGTCTGTGTTTACTATTTCTGTCCTTTCTTTCCTTACTTCTCTATTTTTCTTTATTATTTCCTTTTTTTTTTTTTTCATGAATTTCTGTAAAGGAACCTTTGGTGTGCAGGTGAATGAAGTGAACGTCTAAAGGAAAAGAAATGGGTCTTCAAACTGCTTCCTGTATAGGGTTGCTACCTGTCCAGGATTTACCCAGACAGTTCCTGCTTTGAATCATGTGCCCGGGTTTCAGTCTACCTGATACCCGGACACAATATTCAGACAGGAATGGGGCTCAGAACAGGGCCCGACAGGAGGTTTAGGGGGCAATATGCATGCCGCATTACTATTCTCTTTGGAGCGCCCAAAGGTGTCCCAGGTCTGTTATAATCCTATAGTGTTAAGCCCCATACATAGGATGAGAAATTCTGCCAGCAAAAGTCGTATGTGAGCTTTTTGTCAGAAATTCCGACCGCGTGTATGCTCCATCGGACTTTTGCTGGCAGAATTTCAGTCAGCAAAAGATTGAGAGCAGGTTCTCTATTTTTTCAGTTGGAAAAAGTTCTGATCAGAAATTCGGATCGTCTGTACAAATTTCGACGTGCAAGATTCCTACGCATGCTCGGAAACAATTTGACACATGCTCAGAAGCATTGAACTTCATTTTCTCGGCTCTTCGTAGTGTTGTACGTCACCGTGTTCTTGCCGGTTGAAAGTTAAAAAGAACTTTTGTGTGATCGTGTGTATGCTAGCCAAGCTTGAGTGGAATTCCGTCGGAAAAAACATCCAAGTTTTTTCTGACGGAAAATCCGCTCGTGTGTACAGAGCATAAGCTAAAAAATATGTCATGTAATGCATGAAGGTAAGGAACCTTCAGCCTTTACAACTACTTTAATGTACCTTGTATTACATACTGTAATGGTTCTTTATGTTCTTTTCTGTCAGTCAAGCATGCTGGTAGGGAGTGAAGATACCTGGGTCTCCCCTGAGCCTGCTTTAGAGGGAACATGTTTGGGGGTTCTAAGTAATTTTCTAGCAAAAAAAAAAATTATTTTACCTTGAAACCAATAAATGTTAGAAAAAGGTTTAGTGTTTAAGTGGTTAAACTTTCCTCACTTACACACAAAGTCTATTCCTTTGACAAATTGTTACAATGTTTAGACTTGGTAACCGGTCGCAGGCCACAATGAGTGTAGCCGGTGGATGGCAGGTCTGTGTCCACTCTGCGTATGTAGAGCAGACACAGACACAGCCTGCTCTACCCTAAGGGCCCTCCAATCCGCCCAGACAGAAGGGGACAGATGATGATGCCCTTCTGTTTTTTTAAGCCAATTGGTTTGCAGATAGGCGGGTGTAAACAGACATGAGTCTGTTTACATCTGCCACTCTATACAGGTGAATGGAGGGTCCGATTGGGTCCCCCTGAAAAACAGACAGGCAGACCTGATCGGATCGATCGTGTGAAAGGGGTCTAAGGCTGCTTTCACACTGATGCACAGAGGTTTACCTGCTCCTCAAATGACCTCAATCCTCACTTCCTCCTCAGGATTCCTGCAGCTGGTTGCTGCTGTCCCTCAGGTGGTTATGGCTGGTGGCTGCTGCTGGCTGTCCTCCAGGGCTGGTACTGCTGTTGGGTACTGCCAGGTACTCTTACTGCTGGTGGGTACTGGTACTGCTGTCTGTTACTGCTGGCTGATACTGGTCCTGCTGGTGGCTACTGCTGGCTGTCCCCCAGGGCTGGTACTGCTGTTGGGTACTGCCTGCTGGCGGGTACCGGTACTGCTGGTGGGTACTGGTACTGCTGACGGTTACTGCTGGCTGGTCCTGCTGGCTGGTACTGGTCCTGCTGGTGGGTACTAGTACTGTTGGCTGGTACTGCTGGTGGGTACTGGTACTGCTTGTGGGTACTGATACTGCTGGCCAGTACTGCTGGCTGGTACTGGTACTGCTGGCAGGTACTGGTACTGCTGGCTGGTACTGCTGGCTGGTACTGGTATTTCTGGTGGGTACTGTTACTGCTGGCAGGTACTGGTACTGCTGGTGTGTACTGATACTGCTGGCTGGTACTGGTACTACTGGCTGGTGGCTGGTACTGGTGGCTAGTATTGATACTGGTACTGCTGGCGAGTACTGGTACTGGTGGCTGATACTGGTGACTGGTATAGATACTGGTACTGCTGGCTGGCACTGCTGGCTGCTGTGCCAGATCGCCGGTTCCCATGCATTAGTGTGACAGAAGCATGCAACTGCAGTAGAGAGCAGAGCGGATGCTTCCTGTCACATATGGAGTACATTTGATATCACTCCGCCTGTGAAGGAGCCAGTGCTATACAGGAAGCATTGGCTCTGCTTTCTCTAGCGGCGTCTTCGTTCTTTGCGCTAATGCTTGAAGATGGCCGGTTGGGAACCCGCGATCTGGGCGATCTCAATTCTCTGCACTGTGTACAAAGGCCATTTGATCCTGTCTTCTCTGACCCTCCCCTTCTTGCATTGCCCCCAAAACCTGTTCTGAAAAGACAGATTAAATGGATTCACTCTGCACCTGCTTAGTTTGGTGTGTATTGCTAGAGAGAGTTTTTTTGGGGGGGATAGTGCATGTGATCAGCACAGGGCCAATTATCACTGTCCAGACAGAGGGTCAGGGGTCCTGCAGGCTCAGAGGACAATCAGAGGAAAATGAAAACTCCTTCTACAAGCTTTAACCAGACACTGATAAAAGTCACAAGACTGCTATATACTGCTGATGAGAAAAGGTATTTAGCCGTTTGTATTTACTAAAATAATTGCATTTCCATGTTCTGTGTACTGTGGGAGACCAGATATAGTGGATGCAGGCTCCTGGGATTGGTAACATTTTAACATGACTAAATATTCATTTAGTTAAATGTTTTATGATTTTTTTTTTATAGAATGCAATAAGTAGCTGCATATCTTTACAATTAATAAATACACCTAGAGCTGCTAATATTTACCTACTACTTTTGCCATGGAATATTGCTACAATGCCTAATGTGATTTATTGGTCATGATAAATGCAAATTAAACTGAAATACGACTGATTTGAGATGGATAATTCAATACAATATTCCCTCTAATATAATCCATAAATCTAATATGAAATGCTCATCCTCATTTCAGAAAGTTCTACTCCCCTTTCCAAGCCAGAATTATATATTCTTAATAAAAGGTTGTACAGTATCTCACAAAAGTGAGTACATCCCTCACATTTTTGTAAATATTTTTCTATATCTTTTCATGTGACAAAACTGAAGAAATGACACTTTGCTACAATGTAAAGTAGTGAGTGTACAGCTTGTATAACAGTGTAAATTTGCTGCCCCCTCAAAATAACTCAACACAGCCATTAAAAGAGAAGTATGGATTTGGGGTGTTTCCATAATCATGCCTACCTAGGTGGATGTAGCATTGGTTCAATGCTGCTTCTGTCCCCCGACGTCTCTGCACCGAGCAATCAAACACTTCCCCCGAGCAGAGAACTGTTGCCTGTCAATCAACAGCTCTCCTGCTCTGCTCCTCCATACTCACTGGAGCACTGAGCTGTGGAGGGGTGAGGAGCGGCCGTATCAGGCCATGGGCATCCGCAGGTAGGGGCAAGGGGGGTCAAATGCCCCCCCCCCCCTGGAATCAGGGATCAGATCTTAAATTCAACACAGTTCCATCGCTATCGGGGTGCGGGCAGCCCACACCCATGTGCAACCCGCCAGTGGGGTGACACCATCAAGGTTCTGTCAAGCCCCCCTATCAGTATAGTGTGACTGTGGGCTGTTTTCCCTGCTCAGTCCAGCAGAGAACTCGGCGGCTCTGTGACAGGAGAAAGGCGAGCTGGGGCTATCAGGTTCCCCGCCCAGCTTCCTGCCCACTCTGTTCCCTCCCCATTGGCCATAACTTAGGGCCAGTCAAAGGAGACAAGGAGAGGAGAGCATCATGGGACATGTAGTCCCAAAGATTGGCGGCCCCATTTTCCACAGGGAGGAGGCTACAGCTCGATCAAGAGAGAGATTGAGAGACTGAAGCCTGTAAAAGAGCTGAGGGAGAGAGTGCTACAGGAAAAAGAATGAGGAGTGTGCTGGGTAGAAGCCAGAGAGAGCCACGATGCCAAGCGACACCAGAGAGAACTACACTGCCCCGCGCCACCAGAGAGAGCCCTGCTGTCCAGTGCCAGCAGAGAGAACCACGCTGCCCAGCGCCGCCAGAGAGAGAAAGACTGAGCCACTGCCAGGGTACAGACATGCTACACTACTGACCAGAGTCGCCCCCCGAGAAACCCAGAGTGAGCGATCGTCCAGCCAGAGGGATCACTGCTGTCGTTTCATTGGGTCTGGTAAGAGGGCCTGTTGGCCATTATCCATTACTTATCCTAGGGACTGTACTACGTCTGCAGTCTCTGACCATGATAATGTGATAATGACATTGTCGAAAAGGGGTGGCGCATGGGTGACCCTAAAATTATGCCCCCCTCTGAAAAAAGTTCTGCGGACGCCCACGTCTCAGGCTGTCATGGTTATGCAGTGCTCTTCCTGTGTTTGCTTACCTCCCCTCATGTGTTCAGACTAAGAGGCCAGCCACTTCCACCTGGTGGTTTTTATAACCTCTCCTCTAAGCATGGCTCCATCCCAGGCCCTATCAGGGAGCCCTATATTAACCTGTGCACTGCAGGCTATCAGGGCTGATCAACCATTGTGTATTCCTTTGTGTGTTTAGCTTCCTGTTTCCTGCCGTGTGCTCTTCTTTTGTTCCGTTACCGACTTTGGCATGTCTTTGACTATCCCTGTTTGCCTGTGATCCTGACCTTTTGGCGTGTCCCTGTCTATTTCTGTCTGCTTGTGGCCCCGACCTTGGCTTTGTCCCTCACCATCCCTATCCTCCTGTTGCCTACTGTGGGTGTGAGCTGGGGGACCCTGCGGGTCGCGACCTGGAGCCAGTTGCAGCCAAGTCCATCCTCACCACTCAAGGCTCTGGTGAACACCTGCTGGCTCTTAGACTCCGCGCCCCAGGGAATCTTACGTTCTAACCCCGGTGGGACCTGTCTCCCGTCCGCAGCAGTCAGTCGTAGGGTCCACAATCTTGCGGTGCACTCCTGATCCCTACGGTGTGCATCTGTCACCTCGCCTCAAGGTGACCAGGCAGTTTGATTATCCATGGACCCGGCTGACGTGCCGCTTCCTACAGTCGATCCGTTGCAGAGCTTAGTTCGCAGACTTGAGACCCAAGAATCGCATCAGACCCAGGTGATGCGATTCCTTCAAGATCTGGCTTCCCGCTTCGAGCAGCTACAGGCTTCCTTGGGAACCCCGAAACTGCAGCCTCAAGTGCAGTCAGCAGCAGTCGCATCCACGCATGCATTATTACTGCCAGCTCCGTCCTGTTTCTCTGGGGACTCCAGGGCTTGCAGGGGGTTCCTTAGCCAGTGCACAATTCATTTTGAACTTCAGCCCCAAAACTTCCTGTCCGATCGGGCAAAAGTAGCATATATCATATCCCTCCTGTCCGGCGAAGCGCTAGCTTGGGCTGCCCCTCTGTGGGAACTGAATGATCCAGTGGTTTCTAGCCTGTCTGATTTCTTGAAACTTTTTCGGAATATCTTCGAGGAACCGGGTCATGTCTCCTCAGCGGCTAGCGCTCTTTTACGTCTCCGTCAAGAGTCCGCGTCTGTGGGACAGTATGCTCTTCAGTTCCGTATCCAGCTGAATTGAGCTGAAATAATGAGGCCCTAGTTGCAACCTTTTTACATGGCCTCTCTGATAGAGTGAAGGATGAATTAGCAGGAAGATCCCTTCCTGCTGATCTGGACAGTGTCATCACCTTGTGTAACCAGATCGATATTCACTTTCAGGAGAGGGCCCTGGAAAAAAGACACCAGCACTCCCCGTTCTTTAGGCAGCCTGAGCCCCCAGTCCCTTCTCTTCGATCCGAGGAGCACCCCCTGCCTACCGAGGAACCTATGCAGTTGGGCTGGACTAAGTTATCTCCCGAAGAACGTTCTAGGCGCAGACCTGTCTCCCGTCCGCAGCAGTCAGTCGTAGGGTCCACAATCTTGCGGTGCACTCCTGATCCCTACGGTGTGCATCTGTCACCTCGCCTCAAGGTGACCTGACACAGGCTATCATTCCAGGCATCTGGCAAATCCAGACTCCCAGAGTCGGGATGATGCAGTGCCTGGACTGATATTGGTGACATAAGCAGAGAGAGTGGACTTTAGATTGAAAAACAAATTGCATTCCTGTGACCCATAGGAGAAGCCCAGCCAAACGAGCTGAGGCTGGACTTCTATAATGTCTAAACTGCTGGCAACAAAAGTGAGTACACCACTAAGTGAAAATGTCCAAATTGGGCCCAAAGTGTCAATATGTTGTGTGGCTACCATTATTTTCCAGCACTGCCTTAACCCTCTTGGGCATAGAGTTCACCAGAGCTTCACAGGTTGTCACTGAAGTCCTCTTCCACTCCTCCATGACGACATCACGGAGCTGGTGAATGTTAGAGGCCTTGAGGATGCCCCACAGATGCTCAATAGGGTTTAGGTCTAGAGACATGCTTGGACAGTCCATCACCTTTACCCTCAGCTTCTTTAGCAAGGCAGTGGTCATCTTGGAAGTGTGTTTGGGGTCGTTATCATGTTGGAATACTGCCCTGTGGCCCAGTCCCTGAAGGGAGGGGATCATGCTCTGCTTCAGTATGTCACAGTACATGTTGGCATTCATGGTTCCCTCAATGAACTGTAGCTCCCCAGTGCAGGCAGCAATCCTGAAGCCCCAGACCATGACACTCCCACCATCATGCTTAACTGTAGGCAAGACAAACTTGTCTTTGTAGTCCTCACCTGGTTGCCGCCACACACGCTTGACACCATCTGAACCAAATAAGTTTATATTGGTTTATCTTGGTCTCATCAGATCACAGGACACGGTATCCATGTCCTTAGTCTGCTTGTCTTCAGCAAACTGTTTTCAGGCTTTCTTTGCATCATCTTTAGAAGAGTCTCCCTTCTGGGATGACAGCCATGCAGACCAATTTGATGCAGTGTGCAGCGTATGGTCTGAGCACTGACAGGCTGACCCCCCCCACCCCTTCAACCTCTGCAGCAATGCTGGCAGCACTCATATGTCTATTTTCCAAAGACAACCTTTGGATATGACGCTGAGCACGTGCATTCAACTTCTTTGGTCAACCATGGCAAGGCCTGTTCTGAGTGGAACCTGTCCTGTTAAACCTCGGTATGGTCTTGACTATCCTGCTGCAGCTCAGTTTCAGGGTCTTGGCAATATTATTATAGCCTAGACCATCTTTATGTAGAACAGCAATTCTTTTTTTCAGATTGTCAGAGAGTTCTTTGCCATGAGGTGCCATGTTAAACTTCCACAACATCTCATAAATTTCAATTACCACAATACTAGTCTCTGTTATGCGCAGCTTCACATATAATACACAACTTAGCAGGGATGGTGGAAACCCCTGCTATAGATATTTGTATTGGTGCCCCAATACTTTTTACAGTATAGTATGTGTGTGTATATATATATATATATATATATATATATATATATATATATATATATATATATATACACACACACACACACACACACAAACTTGTGTGTTTGAGCTTTGGGGTGCACACACTAATGCAATAGGCTGCACATTCCTATGCCGCAAACAGAACAAAATAGATTACAGACACATATGACATTTAAATCCTGCAAGGCTATTTAAAACGCATGAACATATTAAAAAATACGGAGATTTGGTTACACCATATGGCCATATAGTGCTAAGCACTTTGGCTGGAGAACCCCACCCCCCCTTAATTACCTCTTATTAGTGTTCACCTGTGTTATAGGAGGAGTCCTTATAGTTTCCCATAAAGAGGAGTTTGTCTCCCATGGTTGAGATGCAGGATTTTTTATTCTATAAATAATGTAGGAGCCATTGGTAATGGGGTACTTTGACACAGTAGTGGGCTTAGCACTATATGGCCATATGGTATAACCAAATCCCCATATTTTTGAATATGTTCAGGTGTTTTAAATAGCCTTGCAAGATTTAAATGTAATTTTTGTATGTGTGCACTGCAATCTATTTTGTTCTGTTTGCGGTCTTAAAGCAGCACCATCTTGAATGTAAACGGATTTTTAGGGTGTGCCCCCCAAGTCTGTTGTTTGTATATTGAACTTTCAGTGACCAGTATGAGAGAGTGAGAGATAACACCAAATATAACACACCTACTTCCCATTCACACCTGAGACATTGTAACACTAATGCCGCATACACACGACCGGACTTTCCAGCAGACTAGGTCCAACGGACTTTCCGAATGAACGGACTTGGCCACACACAATAAAACCAAAGTCCGACAGATTTGAACGTGATGACATACGACCAGACTAGAATAAGGAAGTTCATAGCCAGTAGCCAATAGCTGCCCTAGCGTCGGTTTTCGTCCTTCGGACTAGCATATAGACGAGTAGATTTCTCCATAGGAACTGGGTCTGGCGGATTTCCGGTGGAAAAATTTGAAACATGTTCTATTTCTAAAGTCCATATTCTATTTCTAAAGACGGATTTGTTCCATCTGACCTTTGCTGTTCGAAAAGTCCGGTCGTATGTACGTGACATAAGGCTCACCAGCTCCTAAATGTCTTGCAGGACAATTTCATGGTTCAGATGGTAGACACACCAACTAGAAATAAACTGGATCTACTGATTACCAACAATACAGACCTGATCATGGATGTGGAAATACGGGGCAATTTAGGAAACAGCGATCACAGGTCAATTGGCTTCAGTATAGATCACACAAATAGGAAAAATAAGGGGAATACAAGTACACTGAATTTCAAAAGAGCCAACTTCCCTAAACTATGAGCCTTGTTAGAAGGCATGAATTGGGATAAAATCTTTGGAACAAAGAACATGGAGGAAGGGTAGGTTTGCTTTAAAGAGGAAGTAAACCCTGATGAGTTTACTTCCTCTTTGATTCCCTGCAAAGGTAAAGCATAATGGACTACTATGCATTGCATAGTAGTCCATTATGTTGCTCAAGGAATCGGAACCGTTTTGATATTTGCAAATCAAAAAATGTTTCCAACCTTATTTCAGTTCCAACTCCCAACTATCCCAGATGTCGCATTTTGAATTCATATGTATAGCTGACCCCCATACTAGTTTCTTTCTCTATAAGCAAATTTTAGCTATTACTAACAATGGTCCACTTTCATAAGCCTCCAAATGGGAACTAGACCTTAAAGAGGAAGTAAACCCTGATGGGTTTACTTCCTCTTTTATTCCCTGCAAAGGCAAAGCATAATGGACTACTATGCATCGTATAGTAGTCCATTATGTGTCACTTACCTGACACAGGAGCCAGCGAAGTCACCGCTGTCCCCTGTAGTCCGCCGCATCCATCTTCTCGGTGGGTCTTGCTGCTCCGCCACTGTCATTCGGCAAAGCCGCGATGACGTCACTCCCGCACATGTGCACGGGACCCACCACTCGCGGCATATCGCCGTTGACAGCGGCACGCTCAGTGCGTCTGTCTTTCAGCAAATATCTTCTAAACTGTGTAGGTTTAGGAGATATTTCTTTGACCTACAGGTAAGCCTTAATCTAGGCTTACCTGTAGGTCAAAGTGGTTTGTAAGGGTTTACAACCACTTTAAGAGCCTATTAAATAAGGGCATTAGCCAATGCATCCCATTGGGTAATAAATTTAAAAGAGCGAACAAAAGTCCTGGGTGGCTTAACTCCAATGTAAAAATACATATAAAAGCAAAGAAGAAAGCCATAAAAAAATACAGTATTGAGGGAGGGATCATCATCAGCATTCAGACTTTATAAAGAATGCAACAAGAAATGTAAGGGTGCATTTAGGGCAGCTAAGGTAGAACACGAAAGACACATAGCAGAGGAGAGCAAACAAAAATCCCAAGAAATTCTTTAAGAATGTAAACAGTAAAAAAGGGAGGACAGACCATATTGGCCCCATAAAGAAAGAGGAAGGACATCTGGTTACAAAGGATGGGGAGATGGCAAAGGTATTGAATATATTCTTCTCCTCAGTGTTCAAAAGGGAAGTGGGGCCTCCAGTAACCAAAACTGCAGTGTTTATTCTCATGACACATCACAGGAAGCACCTCCATGGTTAACAGAGGACAGAAATAAAATTAGACTTGTGAAACTTAACATTAATAAATCACTGGGACCAGATAGCTTGCATCTGAGGGTACTTAGGGAACTCAGTCAAGTAAAGACCATTATTCCTAATTTTTACTGACAGTCTACTGAATGGAATGGTACCAGGTGATTGGAGAAAAGCCAATGTAGCACCAATATTTAAAAAGGACCCAAAATACATCCCTGGGAATTACAGACCAGTTAGCCTAACATCAACAGTATGCAAGCTCTTGGAGGGGTTGATAAGGGATTATATAAAAGATTTTAGTAACGAGAACGGTATCATTAGCAGTAATCAACATGGATTCATGAAGAATCATTCTTGCCAAGCCAATCTATTAACCTTCTATGAGGAGGTGAGTTGCCATCTAGATAAAGGAAGGCCCATAGACGTTGTGTGTATCTAGATTTTTCAAGAGCATTTGACACAGTTCCCCATAAACATTTACTGTACAAAATAAGGTTCATTGGCATGGACCATAAGGTGAGTACATGGATTGAAAACTGGCAATAAGGGCGAGTTCAGAGGGTGGTGATAAATGGAGATTACTCAGAATGGTCAGAAGAGTGGGTAGTGGGGTCCCCCAGGGTTCTGTGCTCGGACCAATCCTATTTATTTTGTTCATAAACGACCTGGAGGATGGCATAAACAGTATTGTATTTGTGGACGATACTAAGCTACTACATACTAGATACTAAGGTTCTAAGCTAAGCAGGGCAATAACTTCTCTGCAGGATGTGGAAACCTTGCAAGCAGATCTGAACAAATGAATGGGGTGGGCAACTACATGGCAAATGAGGTTTAATGTAGAAAAATGTAAAATAATGCATCTGGGTAGGAAAAATATGAATGCAATCTATACACTGGAGGGAGAACCTCTGGGGGAATCTAGGATGGAAAAGGACCTGGGGGTCCTAGCAGATAATGGGCACAGCAATGGCATGCAATGCCAAGCTGCTGCTAACAAAGCAAACAGAATATTGGCATTAAAAAAGGGATCAACTCCAGAGATAAAACTATAATTCTCCTGCTCTACAAGACTCTGATTAGACTGCACCTGGAGTATGCTGTACAGTTATGGGCACCTGTCCTCAGCAAAGATGTACTGGAAATGGAGCGAGTACAAAGAAGGGCAACTAAGCTAATGGCAACTAAAGGGTCTGGAGGATATTAGTTATGAGGAAAGGTTGCGAGCACTGAACTTATTCTCTCTGGAAAAGAGACGCTTGAGAGGGGATATGATTTCAATTTATAAATACCGTATTGGTGACCCCACAATAGGGATAAAACTTTTTCACAGAAGGGAGCTTAACAAGACTTGTGGGCACTCATTAAAATTAGAAGAAAAGAGGTTTAACCTTAAACTACATAGAGGGTTCTTTACTGTAAGAGCGGCAAAGATGTGGAATTCCCTTCCACAGGCAGTGGTCTCAGCGGGACCATCGATGGTTTAAAAAAACTATTAGATAAGCACCTGAATGGCCACAATATACAGGGATATACAAGGTAATACTGACATATAATCACACACATAGGTTGGACTTGATGGACTTGTGTCTTTTTTCAACCTCCCCTACTATGTAACTATGTAACACTATTCTTTGATTTTCAATTACAGTATATCCCTGTTTTTCTATCTTGTATTCTGTTCTGTTTTACTATTCTATTCCTTTTTTCCATTCTATTTTATTCTCTTAGAATTAGAAAACTATTTGAAAACTATTCGAATTGGATTTAAAAACTATTTGAATTTCATCCAAAATTTTGATTCGTTATTATGGATTTGTTTAATTTCGTTACTATTGTAATTCAGAAATTCGGATATGAAATGAATCGCACATGTCTACCAGAAAGTTTTGTGTATTTTATCATAAAGAAGTTAAGACAAATGGTACACTTTTCAGCACACTGTGCAAGCACAATTAACAGTTCAATTCCCTATAACAGCAAGTTTGGGGTGGAGGAATTTGTCTGTCCTGACTTTAACCCAATTGCACACCTTTGGGATGAATTCGAGCGGAGACTGCGAGCCAGGCCTTCTTGTCCACATCAGTGCCTGACCTCACAAATGTGCTGATAGAAGAATGGTCAATCATTCCCATAGACACACTCCTATACCTTGTGGACAGCCTTCTCAGAAGAGTTGAAGCTGTTAACTGCAAAGGGTGGGCCAATTCCACATTAAACCCCTAGACTAGGATGCCATTAATGTTCATGTGTGTGTAAAGGCAGGTGTCCCAATACTTTTGGTAATATAGGGTAAATAAATACAAATTAGTGTGGAATATTGCATAGAGTTTAAAAGAAAAATTAGGTATGGCAAGGGCAAAGAAAGAGAAAAAACATTTGGAAAATTGCCAGGTGTGGAGACCTGACAGCAAGAAGTTTGGAAAACGGAATCAATATTATAACCACTTCAGTACCAGGCACTTTCGCCCCTTCCTGTCCAGGCCAATTTTTAGCTTTCAGCGCTGTCGCACGTTGAATGACAATTGCGCGGTCATGCTACACTGTACCCTAATGCCCCGTACACACGAGCGGACTTTTCGACATCCAAACTCCGACGGACTGAGTCCGGCGGACTATCCGCTCGTGTGTGGGCTGCAACGGACTTTAGCTTCGCAAAAGTCTGACGGACTTTAGAAATGAAGCATGCTTCAAATTTTCCCGACGGAACTCCGCCGGACCCGGTCCCCTTCGAAAAATTCGCTCGTGTGTGTGCTACTCCGACGGACTAAAACCGACGCTAGGGCAGCTATTGGCTACTGTCTATGAACTTCCTACGTCGAATCCAGTCGTACGTCATCACGTTCGACTCCGTCGGAGTTTGGTGTGATGGTGTGTGGTCAAGTCCGTTCGGTCGAAAAGTCCGCCAGAACTCCGGCGGAACTCCGCTAGAACTCCGTCGGAAGTCTGTCAGACTTAATCCCTCTCGTGTGTACGGGGCATAACACATTTTTTTATCATTTTGTTCCCCCAAATAGAGCTTTCTTTTGGTGGTATTTGATCACTGCTGGAGTTTTTATTTTTATGCAACAAATAAAAAATACAGAAAACTTAGAAAACAAAAAGGTTTTCTTTGCTTCTGTTATAAAATTTTGTAAATAAGTAAGTTTTCTCCTTCACTGATGGGCACTGATGGGCACTAATGAGGTGGCACTGATGGAAATTGATGATAAGCACTGACAGGTGGCACTCATAGGCAGCACTGATGAGCACTGATAGGCAGCACTGATGAGCACTGATAGGCACTGATGGGCACTGATAGGTGGCAATAATGGACACTGGACACTGATGGATTGCACTGATGGACACTGATGGGTGGCACTGCTGGGTATCACTGATGAGGAGACATCGGGCAGGCATTTGTAGTGGGCACTGACTTGCACCATTTCTGGGCACTGATTGGCATCTTTTAGGGCACTGTATGGAATCCCTGGTGGCCATGGGAGGCATACCTGGTCATCTATGTGTCTCATGGCCATCCCTGGTGGTCCTGGCGGCATCCCTGGTGGTCCAGTGTGGGCATCCAATGGGGGGAGGGGGTCGCGCTGATGAACAATCAGCGCAGACCCCCCGTCAGGCGAGCCACCGATCATCTCTCTTCTACTCGTGTCAGTCAGACGTGAGTGAGGAAAAGCCGATAAATGGCTCTTCCTGTTTACACTGTGATCACCCGTAATTGGACACGGTTGATCACGTGTAAAGAGCCTCCGTCAGAGGCTCTTTACCAAGTTCAGTGTTGCAGTGTGTCAGACTGACACGCTTTACACGCCGCACCACCGATCGCTGCACTGTGCACCCTCCGCGAGCTGGCAGTTATCCGGAATGATGTCCAGTCAGCATAACTGAACCACCGCCGGCTGTCATTTTGCTATAGCCCAGGTGGGAAGTGGTTAAACAGAACTACTATGGACAACAGGTGAATGAATAGCAAGATTTTTTTAGACTTTGGTTCTTGTGACCAATCAGGTATCTCCATACAGTTGAGTGCTATACCTCTGCATGGATCTGCTGCTATTGAACCAAATTTCCTTGCAATACAAGAGCAGCAAATACTGTATACTGTGTAGTTCTTAGCATTTCAAAAGCTATGGGGCTTTCCAAAAAAGCATTAGCAAAATAATTGCTTTTTTATTATGGCACATTTGTGGCTATTTTACGCTAATTTTCTCTCTAATTTTTAAAGGTCAGAACAGAAAATGGTAAGGCTGAATTAAAGTAGATGAAACAAGACAAAATAATCCAATTATTTAACCAAACTGATTAAAAAAGGCAAAAGAAAAAAAAAAGAGCCGCATTATTTCATCCACCTTTTTTAGGGTACAATAAATTATTAGCACAAAATGACACAAAGCCTTTATAACATAGTGTAGCACTTATCCCTTACTGCTGAAAATAAACAAGGTCTCCCCTACCTGGTCAGAGGCTACCAGCTCCATTGCACCCCACAAACTCCGCCTCAGTCTAGGGTTGCCTTTTTGCAGATTTATTGAAGTACTTGAACACAGGTGGGTAGAGGGATATTCCAAAAAACACAAGCAGGTACAGGAGGACAGATTCTTGATGCCGCATACACACAAGCGAAAAACTGTTCCAGTGGTTGCTGGTGTTTTTACTTTGGGAGGCGGTGGCATCCAGATTGGCCGGGAGGAGTTTCGGTGTTCCAAATGGTGAATACTCATTCGCTATTGTAACACACCTGGGTGGGCTCCATTTGCATTCTCTGCTTCCTGAGCCCACCCTAATTTGAAGCCTATTAGAGCCTCTGGCTCTAACTAGGTGCTTCAAAAATACACCCCCCCCACTGCCGTTGGAATTAATGCGTCCAGTGTCCTGCATAGAGGCTAGACGCATAGATAGGGGAGCAGTGCCCATGCACCCTTAATGGATGGGCTGCCCCTGCCCTATTCACTGTTTCTGGTCCGATTCCGGTCCGAATTGTTGGCTGAAATGAACCAGAAGAAGCATAGGACTCCTGTGTAATTTGCTCCGGAGGTGTGTGAACTGACTCCATTGAGAGCTGGTCACAATCTCCTGACATGCAAATTGGATGCAGGGAAACCCACATCCAATTCACAATAGCTCAGTGACAGATGTATTTTTCAAGTGATTCATGGTTGTCAGGAACTATATTTTTTGGGCCAGGTAGCCCACTTTTATTAAAAAGGCAAATGAAAAAGATCATAACATTAGATTTCCCACACAGGGGTTACATAGATACATAGTAGGTGAGGTTGAAAAAAGACACAAGTCCATCAAGTCCAACCTATGTGTGTGACTATATGTCAGTATTACATTGTATATCTCTGTATGTTGCGGTTGTTCAGGTGCTTATCTAATAGTTTTTTTAAACTATCGATGCTCCCCTCTGAGGACACCACCTGTGGAAGGGAATTCCACATCCTTGCCACTCTTACAGTAAAGAACCATCTGCGCAGTTTAAGGTTAAAACTCTTTTCTTCTAATTTTAATGAGTGGCCACGTGTCTTGCCAATCTCCCTTCTGCAAAAAAAGTTTTATTCCTATTGTGGGGTCACCAATACGGTATTTAT
This sequence comes from Lithobates pipiens, assembly GCF_037356315.1. NCBI lineage: Eukaryota > Metazoa > Chordata > Amphibia > Anura > Ranidae > Lithobates > Lithobates pipiens. The sequence continues at coordinate 228,999,072 of NW_027507790.1, forward strand.
ATATTGAAATCATATCCCCTCTCAAGTGTCTCTTCTCCAGAGAGAATAAGTTCAGTGCTCGCAACCTTTCCTCATAATGAATATCCTCCAGACCCATTATTAGCTTATTTGTCCTTCTTTGTACTCGCTCCATTTCCAGTACATCCTTCCTGAGGATTGGTGCCCAGAACTGTACAGCATACTCTAGGTGCGGCCGGATCAGAATCTACAAATCAATGAAAAATGCTAGCCCACCTGGCTCTTAAGCTTTCACTCAGCTTTATCCACAGTACCTATTCACTTCACGCTGGCCACTCAGACCACAGGTTCTTCGATGCCACTCCACATCTACGCTCTGTAGTTCTGCATTGAGCCAATGTGCACATCCTGTGTCTTTAACTCAGTGGTTCTCAACCCTGTCCTCAAGTACCCCCAACAGGCTATGTTTGCAGGTTTTCCTTTATATTGCACAGGTGCTTTAAATCAGCGTCAAGGGCTTGGTATTTTGGACAGCTATTTTATCTAAGAGAAAACGTGGTCATGTGGGTACTTGAGGACAGGGTTGAGAACCACTGCTTTAACTGACAAATTTTGTAGTGACAGAGTCTCGTCCTGTCACAGTAGTTAGCCAGTCTCCAATTTCTGTAGTACTGCTGTACTGGTTGGCATCTTTGCTTTTCAACACCAAATGAAGGTATTTCCAAGAGGCGCTGAAAGATCTTTTGTTCCATTAAAAAAAATTAAAGATCCATATTTTGTATTGTCCATGATCCGATTGTTGACAGACTGTTGTCCTAAAATCAGACCGTTAGTACGCTCCTTCAGACAATTGGCAAACTTTGGGCCAACAAATGTTGGATAGCAGGCTAGTAAATTTTCTCCGGACAACGGTCTGTTGTCTGATTTTCGTATCGTGTGTACACAAGTCCATCACACAAAAGTCTAAAGTACAAACACGCATCATCAGAAGCAAGGAAAGAGCCAGAAGCGGTCGGTCTTGTAAACTAGCGCTCGTAATTAACATTCGTGACATGGCTAATTATGAAATGTCGAAATGCAGTGCACATTCTCTTCTTCTTTAATGGGATAATAATGAAGCTGCTTTGCTGGTGATACTGATGGAGTTATAGCAAACATATTTTAAAAGGCATTTGTTTTCTAGTGATATCAAGAATAATAATATTATGCTTGTTGTTTCATTTTTTGGGCAAGTTACCACAACACCATTATCCCGTAGTTTTTAAAGATTCAACTATGTTGGTGTCCCTTGTTAATTTTACATTGTATTTTTTTTAAATGTAACTGCCTACTCCCAAACTGTGATTTGAAGTAAAACACAAATTATTATTCTACACAACTTTTTTATTGTGCATAAAAGAAATAAAGCAAATTAAATTAGAGATGCTATCTGTCATAAAAATACAAAGAACTTAACCAAAAAGTGCATTCTATGCAAACAAACATTTAGAAAACATAACAAAATCATTATTCCAAAAAAAAAGGAAATTAGTGGTGAAGGGGTGAAAATCCCTAGTCCAGCAGGCTTGTTTGGGGTCTTGTGGCTGGTATTGCCACTGACCGCCATGTGGCAGTGGTGGGTGGGTTTGCTGTGGAAGTGGTGGATGTGGGGCCACAAAATCACTAATGTCTATTAATATGGAAACCACAAGGCAGAAATATTTTAACAATAACATCTTGTTATCTTCATTGTATTTTTGGATTTTTGGATACAACAATGCTATACCTGGATCAACCTGGGCTCCTCCACATCTCCTCCTTCCTGTGCAGCATGACCTGGGTGGCCCTCAGGAGCTGTGGCCTCAGCAGATGTCAAAGGGAGTGTAGACAGCGATGGCCTGGGTTCTGTCTGGTCGTAATACCACAGCCTGGGGACATATATGTCATCTGCTGCTGCTCCAGATATCTCTGAGTCCATGACCTTGTTTAGCTCCCTTTTAAAAGTACTCCTCAGGTTTGATATTTTTGTCTTGACATAGTTGATGTCTGCCCTGGGGTACACTGGTTTCACCAACTCAAGCAGTTTCTCCAAAGCTGCCTCCCTCAATATTTTATTGGAGTAGTCTCTACTCTTGACCTTCCAGAGACTGGGCAGCTCCCAGGCCAGGTCAATGAATTGGGGCAGAAAATCAGGTTCAGTAAATTTGAAGTGAATTTATCCATCATGATAAATGATATAATGCCTGCAAGACAGAACACAAGACAAACCATAATGTCTGGCTTAATTCATGAGCTGGTCCGAATATAGGCCTCAATCTAAGCAGTATAGGCCACTAACCACCTATTTCCAATTGTATCTGCGTTTTATGGCTCATTTCTTATGTCCTTCGTCCTCCACTCCAAGATCATTCCTACACAGGTTACATCAACCATGCTTTCTAGCTTTATATACACTTCACAGGCGTAAAACTCTGCTCTTGGTGCGTCATGACGCTGGGGTATGACCAGTGTCATGCCCCAGATTCTGCAGATTCATGGCAGCCCCGTGGTGGTGGAGCTCATAGGAGGCACAAAGAAACCCCCATGAGCAAAGGTGAGATGGTGGAGATGGTGCGCATCCTAGATAACCACGATTAGAACTGCAAGCTGCGCAATTACGAAAGGTCCAACAGCCAAAAGGACATCATTTTGGTGGAATGGTCAAAGGACCAAATCCGAAAATGATGGTCTGATCTCAAACACCGTGGACAAGATCAGATGGAGTACATACATCGGATCATAAAAAAAAGTAAGCGATATTTGGATCTAACCAATATGTATATGTGTAAATTAGCTGTCTGTATATGTTCTTTCTCCAAGTAGCTCTAGGGAATTATATATAAGGTTTTCTCAAATCTTTGGCTTGGTATTCTGAAGATGAAGGTAAATATAAAGCAGATATGAACATTCTTATTTGGTCATGTTTTTGGACATTTCTATATTTTTGGAACTCATTTTTTCTTTTCAACAGGGAGGCTCCAGCCAAGCCACCACAAGAGATGAAGGGAGGCTACCCTCTCTCTGGCTTCAACAAGGGAGGCAACAAGGCCATCTTCCCCCCAAAATCATAAGTGACAACTTCATACACACTCATTTAGCCACTGACAGGGGTGTTTTTAGGTGGGCCAAAGGCCATGGGCTTAGGGCAAAACTTAAGGGGTAAAGAACACTTTCTGTTTGCCGTCTGTCTCATCACTGCCTATTAATGCAGCCTTGCCAGTGTAGACATGGGTAGAGGAGAGGCCCCGGGGATCACAGTCACACAGAGTCACGCCTGCTAGGATGATCATCATATAACCCTTATCCCATAGGAGATATATAATATAATACAATATATATATATAAGAGGGGTGGGGGGCAACTGCTGGACATTTTAAATGTTGGCACTTGTCCAGTGTTGTCCTCTGTAAAATGACATCACCTTCCCTTTTCTATGCAGAAAAACAACCAGAGTGTAGCAGGGTGGAGTCCACTAGTCAGGAGCAAACATTGACATCAGACCAAGTGCAAGGTTGGACAACTAATGTAGCAAAATGGATTCTAAAAACAGAAGGGACTTGAGGTGGCTTAATGAATGGTGTATTGTTTCTTTTTAGAGGAAAGTGAGTATGGTGAGCTCATCCAGGATGTTTGTTTGGAGCCATGGGATCTGACTCTTGGACCCAGCACAGACCTTGCCATTGTGGACATCAAATCCCCTGATGCGAGTCACACTGAGGGCCAAAGCGACCCAGAAGAGGAAGAAAGTATTCGGTAGTCTCTGGTTTGTGCAAGTAATTATTCTTGGAATCTGGCTTCAAATGCATATACATGTTGATTGTTTGATGTCCAAACAAAACACCCACTCCATACATTAGCAAAGTATGTAGTGCATTAACATTAGTATGGAGAAGAAAGAGGTGGAAGGTGCTGGGAGTGTTGCTCGGTACCCGAGTTTTGGAGACCCAGGCACCAGGGCCAAGATTACAGAGTAGTTGCAGTGTGTACATTCCTAGTAGTGTAGGTGTCTGAAGGGCAAGCAGGTTGCAAGCAACAATAGACTGGGTAGGTAAGTATTTCCTGAATCTGACTGGTAACTTGACCATAACTCACTATGTAGAGCCTCAGCCACTTGACCATCGTTCCCTTAATACTTTTTACTCTTCTTACTAGGTCATGATCTTCCACAATGCACTATTGGCAGAATGATTGCAGATATATTGCATTGTTTGAAGGATCTGAAGCAAATCAAGGTGGCTGCCACTGCTTTACAGCAAAAAATCTGAGATTTTGTAGACATGCTTGCCAGATTTTAATTTCCTCTTGCCTGTTCTGAAGTTTTTTGTTCCACTTGTTAGCCCCTGTTTGCCCTTTTAATATTTACCATGTTTTTAGGACTTTGAAATGTGAACGTTTAGAGACAGAACTCAGTGTTTCTCCTCTCCACTCCTATAGGTGCACCACCAGGTCATGTTTTCTGCATTTGCCTCGGTCTAAAAACGACTGTGCGAATTACTAACAGTAAACATGACAACATAACCTGTGCCAAATTCTACAAGTATAGAAAACATGACCTAGGTTTGCATCTTAAGGAGGAGAGTTGGGAAACACTGCCCTAACTAATGTGAATTGTAATGTTTCTGTGTTTTTAAGAATATAAAACCCAAAATTTGAAGGTGCCCCTAAATTGTGCCTTAACATTCTTATTTCCCTCATAATCCCATGCCTAAAATGTGTGTATTTCCATACATCTAGTTTGCAAAAAGCCCCAAATCACACAGTGTGTCAACATGTGATATCTACCATCACTGGGTATCAGTGAACATGTTTTGGGGGTGCAACCCCTTCCTCATAACTAAAGAAGCACCCCCGAAACATGCCCATTGATACCCTGTGATGGGAAATAGCACATGTGTGATTTGGGGCTTTTTGCGAACTAGATGTATGGAAATACACACATTTTAGGCATGGGATCATGAGGGAAATAAGAATGTTAAGGCACAATTTAGGGGCACCTTCAAATTTTGGGTTTTATATTCTTAAAAATATTCTTGTTTTGTTGGTTTAGAAAAAGGGATGTTTGTAACTACACACATTTGCAGCATGGAATCATAAGGGAAATGTGATTGTTATGCCTCTATATATACGTGGCTTTAAATTTTGACTTTTAGAGGGGTGAGATCACCCCATGTGAGGAAGGCAACATTTACACAGCCTTGGGATACTAATGTCTCATTTGGTCTTTACTTTACCAAAATTGAACATTGTAAGTTCCTGAGTTTGGGATGTGTATCTAATGTTTTAGAACATGCCTGTTTAGTCCCCCAAAAAAGGAGAAATAATGCAAAACATACATGTTATACACCAAGATGTTGGTTTGTATTAAAACCTTAAAACGCACATGTGAATGTGCTTTAAGTAAAATGTTTTTCACTAAACAATGTGTGGCTTATTATTTCAATGCTCAATACCAATGTATTTGTTAAGTTGTTGTAGTTACAGTGACAATGTGCTATAAAATGTGGCCAACTCCTGCAATTTTTATTCCTTAAAAGAGTTGAAAAACCATAATGTTTTGGAACTTCATGCATTAGATCCATTAAGAACAAAAAACATTGGGGGTTATTTCTGAAAGGTAAATCCACTTTGCACTGCAAGTGCACTTCAATGTGCACTGAAAGTGCACTTGGAAGTGCAGTCGCTCTAAATCTAAGGGGTAGATCTGAATGAGTGGAAGCTCTGCTGATTTTCTCATCCAAGCATATGCAAGCTAAAAGGCTGTTTTTTATTTTCCTTGCATATCCCCCTCGGATCTACCGTGGCTTTACTTCCAAGTGCACTTGCAGTGCAAAGTGGATTTGCCTTTAGTAAATAAACCCCATTGTGTGTGTGTAGAAGACCCACAGCACACCATAATATTTAGCTGAAGAAGATATTGTCACCTCATGTAGCAAATAAGGTACATTGCACTATTGGCGCAGGTGGCAAACATAAAGCCCATTTGTGTGAACATATTAGACAGATAAGAAACAAAGACAACAGTAGTTCAAATGAAATATGAGTTTATGATCTCAAAATTATGTTAGGCATGATCAGCTACAATTTTATGCCAAGCCACTGCCCCTCTACCCACAAAAAAATCAAGGTATTTCTGCCTAAAATCTATGGCAATTTGTGAGGGCAGTCCAGCACAGGCATTTTCAATAGGCGTCAGCATGTCCACAGATGGCTGAGCTGCAGCCACTTCAGCTGGGCCTGCCACTGCAGGGTCCACGTTACTTGGCAGTAAGGCAAGGTAGCTGGTAGCATTCCTCTTTAAAAAAAATATGTGACATACAACAGCACAGGACCACATGGTTGATCTCGTAGAGTGCCAGGTTGATTGAAGTCAAAAACATCCTCAAACAACTCGATAGGATGCCAAAGTCATTTTCAACCACTCTTCTGGCACAAGAGAGCCTGTATTGGAATATTCTCTGCTCTGAGGTGAGGTTCCTCATAGGAAATGGCTTCATCATATTAGATGTTCCCCTGAAGCAAAGGCCTCATCTGCAACAAAAACAAAATTGAGGCCCACAACATTCTCCTCAGCAGGTGGCAAGTTTAAGTTGCCATTCTGGAGCCGCTTCTAGAACTCATCTGTATAATCAATCCTCCATCAAATTTGCGGCCGTTCCTCCTAACATCCAGATACAAAAACTCATAGTTGGCAGACACTATAGCTAGCATGACTATGCTGCAAAAGCCCTTATAATTAAAATAATATGAGCCAGAGTTGGGTGGTGAGACAATCCGGAAATGCTTTCCATCAATAGCACCACCACAGTTGGGAAAATCCCGAATCCCCAAAATGTAGTTGACAAAAAACATTGTTAAGTTACTAGGCTAGGTGTGTATGGGCCCAGGATAGCATCCTGGGTAGCTTAATTTTGTAAAATATGCATGTAGGCCAAAAAAGGAGCAGGAAAAGCTTACAGCATGCATGAGGACAAAGAAGACATTCACAGCATATTACAATATTGATAATTATGTAATCAAGAAATTAATGCAATACATTAGCAAACATCAATACATAGAATGTGATCTTAAAGGTAAAAACTTACCCTAATATAGTCCTTCTGCAGGACTTGAATAATGGGTGAGCAGGTCTCTGGAATAATGAGTCCCAGAGCCTGGAGGCAGATCCCAATGGTAAACTTGAGGTCCTGGAGACTTCTCCCTGTCGCCAAGAACCGCAAGGGGGCTATGAGCCTTTGCTCTGGAGTGATGGGAAGCCCCATACATGTGTCCTGCTTCTTAATATAGAGGTCACCAATGCCAAGAGTTGGTGAAAGTAGCAGTCCATCATCCGGAGATCATAATCCGAAAATCATCTGGATTATTCTCCTGGGCCTCCTGCAGCAATGGCATATGACATTATTGTTCATGATTAAGCAACCAATTTTTGGTCCAAGAACTCCTCCACCTGTTCCTGGACTGAACTTGGGTCAAAGCAATAACTCCAAGCCCAATAATACCATGTTCTCTCCTCTGATTCTGCAACACAGCTGGTTGATGAACAGCCGTTCAGAAACAAACTGAAAATCAACACTCACCAAACTTCTACTAACACGAAATTAGCAGAAGGAGCCCAAACGGTGGTGCTTGAGAAATTAACTTCCTCTTTTTAGTCTTGTAGTATGTCTAGTGTTTGTTGACCAACAATTGTCTGCCATTAGTATGCAAGACAAGTTCCTGGCACATACCCTTTGGACAAAAATGGGACACTCGGTTGGCTAACAATCGGATCGTGTGTACGAGGCTTAAGACTGTAGCATCTTTTCTTATTTTACGTCAGCCATACACATATATGTGGCCTCTTGGCGGGTGGGCCTTAATGCCGAGAGGCCACATTGTGTACCACAATGTAAACAATGCCGTGCCGAGAACGTGCACCCTGTGACCGTAATTCTCGCCTTCACCCCCTCTGCGTCTGAAACTGGGAGGTGCCGTCACTAAGGCGTTAAGAAACATGCCAATTTTAAATCTAAAAAAGGCAGTTTTGTGAAAATTTGTAGCTAAATGTTTGATTTTTACAGCACAAAATAGATCAAGGTGGTATAGGTCAATCATTGGAGTAGATTTTATGAAGTTCTCCCAACTCCTTGTGCTGTAAACTTAAGTGTGACTGGTAACGCACATATGACATTAAGCATAATTTGATATATATATATTTATCGCGTGATCTTGTTCATAGGCTTTTGAAATGTAATAGACAGGTTAGCAGTAAATTGAACTCCAGATCCTGCTGTTCCTTTAGAAGTTTTTTAGTCTAAAAACATAAGCTATTTTATCCAGTTTGTTTACTATACTGCATATGATTTTACTAGATCTACAACTAAAATATTCCAGGTGGAAAGATTAGGAAGGCACCAAGTAAGTGGTAACAGACCCAGAATTCCATGGAAAACAAAGTTGTTTATGAAAGCTATTCTGTGTAAAGTGTTACATATGTAGTCATGCTCACAAACACTTGTGTAGCGACACCCCCGCTTTCTTTTGGAGCTTCTTTTGTTGGTATTTGATCACCTCTGCGGTTTTTATTTTTTGTTAAAAAAATTTAAAAAGACCACATTTTTTGAAAAAATATATTTTTTATATTTTTTATATATATTTTTTTATATTTTGTCATAAAATTTTGCAGGTAATTTTTCTCCTTCATTGATGTACGCTGATTAGGCTGCACTGATGGGCACCGATAGGCTGCATCGATGGGCTGCACTGATAGGCAGTACTGGTGTGCACTGAGAGGTGACACTGAGAGGTGACACTGATGGGTGGCACTGAAGGGCATTGATAGGTGATGCTGGTGGGCACTGAGAAGTGGCACTAATAGGTGGCACTGATAGCTGGCACTGATAGCTGGCAGTGATGGGCACAGATAGGTGGCAGTGATGGGCAATGATGCGTGGCAGTGATGGGCGGCAATAATGGGCACTGATCGGCACTGGTAGGTTACACTGATAGGCAGCACTGCTAGGTGGCACTAATTGGCACACTGGTGGGCATTGATAGGTGGCACCTGTGGGCATTGATAGGTGGCACTGGTGGGCACTATGGGCACTGGCAGGTGGCACTGGCAGGGGGTACTGATTGGCACAGATTAGGCAGATGTGCCTCCTTCCTCGTTGGGACCGATGTCCCTTGCACATAAGCTGGTGATCGAAAAAAAAAACATTACCAAGCTTTTTGTTTACACACGTGATCAGCTGTGATTGGCTAACAGCTGATCACGTGGTAAGGGGCCGGGACCGGCCCCTTACTTGGATCTGTGATCACCTGAGTCTCAGTGACTCTGTGATCACAGCACGCGCAGTGGGCGCACGAGGAGCATGCAAAGGGGAGGCCATCATATGATGGCCTCCCGGAAATTCATGTCCGCGCTGTAGCCGTCATTCGGCTATAGCGCGGACGCCAAGTGGTTAAGTTAGTTCAGTCCATTACTCTGCTTCTCAACCCCAATAACAGCCTCAGTCCCTCTAGTACACCTGGCAATAGTGTAAGTGCAATGACCAGTGAGAAAAACAGACGTTATAATAAAACACAGAAATTAATTTTTACTGCAATATTTCTGTGGAAAAGAGTAACAAACAGTAATAATATATATTCAAAATAATCAACTGGAGAGCAATAACTGAGATTAAGAGCAATATAGCTCTTAAAGAGGAAGTAAACCCTGATGGGTTTACTTCCTCTTTGATTCCCTGCAAAGGTAAAGCATAATGCACTACTATGCATCGCATAGTAGTCCATTATGTGTCACTTACCTGACACAGTAGCCAGCGAAGTCACCGCTGTTCCCTTGTGTACGGAGCCTCCATCTTCTTGGTGGGTCTCGCTGCCCCGGCGCTGTCATTCGACGGAACCGCGATGACGTCACTCCTGCGCATGTGCACGGGAGCTGCCACTCGTGGCATATCCCGTTAACAGCGGTGTGCTCAGTGCGTCTGCACGCCGCTGTCTACGGTGCATGCGCCGTAGACAGTGGTGCCTGTCTTTTGGCAAATATCTCCTAAACCGTGTAGGTTTAGGAGATATTTCTTGGACCTACAGGTAAGCCTTAATCTAGGCTTACCTGTAGGTCAAAGTGGTTTGTAAGAGTTTACAACCACTTTAAGCTGCTTTCAGGGGATTCCAAACACTAGAATGTCCCCAAGAGCATAGGCATACTTGAATGGTAAATAAAGCACAATGTGACACTTCAAATTAGATTGGTTATCTTTACTCAGATCGGCTCTATATAGACACCCCATTTCTGTGGCGGCTCCCGCACACCCGCAAGCGCCTCCCGATCTCCCAGGAATGATCAATGAGGCGGGGAACAGCTGTGAACACCGATCTCCTTTATATAGATTTTTAGTTGACAAACACTTCTCCTTCTCTCCCTCTAGCGGCTGTCAGCTAAAAAGCTATACAGGGAGATCGGTGTTCACAACTGCCCCCCCCCCGCCGTACCAATCATGTTTCCTGTGTGCTCCTCCCCCAGCCCCCTCCATGACATTCTCTTACGGCCCCGTGTTCGCCGCTGCTTCTCCTGTCCTCCTCCGCCCCCCTCTTGTCCCCCGTAGCCGGCTCCCCTCCTCTCCCTCCGACTGCGAGGGGGAACTGTCAGGAATTGGACACAGTGAGCGAGATCGCGCCTGTGTCCTGTGATAATTGAGCAGAGTAAACTATGTTTACTCTGCTCAGTTTATGAATGAACAGGAGCCTCTGTCTTCTGTTCATTCATCTTTAGTACTGAGAAAGGGACTGGGGAATCTGTGTCCTCAATCATTTTCTCTGTATCAAATGGGAAGTCTCAGGGGTCTGTTTAGACCCCTGACATCTCACTAAAGCCCCCAAAAAAATATAAAAAAAAATTTTAAAGTGTAAAAAAATAAAAATAAAAAAAACTACTGACACCACTCTCCCCTGCCCTACCAACACTGTCCACTGCCCCTCCCCCCCAAAAAACATTGAGAAAAAAAAAAAAAAAAAATTAAATTGTAAACAAATAAATGATTAAAAACAAAAGACTACTAACACCGTCTACTGCCACCCACCCCCCACCCCTTCCCCAGAAGCACTGTGAAAAAATATTGAAAAGTGATTTAAGAAATATTGTGGCGCATGCCCATGGGCAGCAGGGGGGGTTGCTGGGTGGTTGCGGGCGTGAAGGCCTGCCTCCCTGAAATGAGTTTACCACCTCCTTGATATGAGTTTTTGCAGGATGGGATGTCTGTCTATGAGTCCAGGCAGCAGGAGAGCAGAGGTCTGACTCCCTTTGTGTCAGGCTTCTCTCTACTGTCCCGACACCACAGGCCCAACTTTACACACCTATTCAAGTCAATAAACAATGGTTTAATGTTATAGATCAACTGTCCCACACACCCAATGCATATGGAGAGCCCTGAATATGTGTGTGGATCCGTATGGCACTAACAGCTTCAGTACTTTTTGAAGCAAAGATAACATTTGGTGTCTTCAGCTAGCCACTTTCGTTGGTGCACTTTAACTCCTGGGTATCAGGGCAAACAACATAACTGGCCCAGATTATCAGTGAAACAGACTGAATTTTGTTCAACAAGGTGAGAGGACAATGATGTCTGTATACAATGTCCCGGGAATGGATAGCCTTATCCTTTATCCCTGTAGTATTACAAGAGTCAGCAAGATGACTACCATCAATAACTCCTTCTGTAGTGCTGTGTCTCTGTTCCCTGCAGATGGCACCATAACGTCGCAGTCCCGATAAAAATCACAGATAGCCGCCATTACTAGTAAAAAAAAATAATAAAAATGCCACAAACTATCCCCTATTTTGTAGATGCTATAACTTCTGTGCAAACCAATCAATATACACTTATTGCATTTTTTTTACCAACAATATGTAAAAGAATACATATTGGCCTAAACTGGGGAAAATAAATTATTTTTATATATTTTTGGGGGATTTTTATTATAGCAAAAAGTAAAAAATATTGCACTTTTTTCAAAATTGGCGCTATTTTTTTGTTTATATCGCAAAAAATAAAAACCGCAGAGATGATCAAATACCACCAAAAGAAAGCTCTATTTGTGGTAAAAAAAAGGATGTCAATTTTGTTTGGGTGCAACGTTGCACGACAGCGCAATTGTTAGTTAAAGCGATGCAGTGCCGAATCTCAAAAAGTGATGTGGTCAGGAAGGGGATAAAATCTTCCAGGGCAGAAGCGGTTAAACCCCCTGACATGAATCTGTGCTTTACTTTCCTTCTGTGTCCTGTGTCTTGCCAACAGTAAAGCCCCATACACACATCATTTTTTCTGCTGAGTTTTCCTCCAGATTTACTAAAACCATATAATATGAGGTCAAACCTTAGGAGTTTCAATTTGTATGCAATCAGGCCCTTGCACTACATGGTTTTGGTAAACCTGAAGGAAAAACTCAGCAATAAAACTGATAGTGTGTATGGGGCTTAAAGCATCCTGAGACCAGTCATGTGTGGGGTTGCTCCTCAGCCAAGGCATTGGACTCACTCAAAATTTTGCACAGCCATGAATAAAGAATGATGTAAAAACATCCTCCAAGGGCAACTTCTCCCAACCATCCAAGAACAGTTTGGTGATGAACAATGCCTTTTCGATGGAGCACCTTGCCATAAGGCAAAATTGATAACTAAGTGACTTGGGGAACAAAACATCAAAACTCCCCAGACCTTAATACCATTGAGAACTTGTGGTCAATCCTCAAGAGGCGGGTGAATAAAAAAACTCAAAAATTCTGACAAACGTCAACATTGATCATGCAAGGATGGGCTGCCATCAATCAGGATGTGGCCCAGAAGTTGATTGAAAGCATGCCAGGGCGAATTGCAGAGGTCTTGAACAAGAAGGCTCAACAATGCAAATGTTGACTCTGCATAAACTTGTCATTGTCAATAAAAGCCTTATAAAATGCTTGTAATTGTACTTCAATATACCATCGTAACATCTGACAGAAAGATCTATAATTAAAATCTAAATTACTTAGAACCCCCAAACATTATATATATATATATATATATATATATATATATATATATATATATATATATATATGACCCTAGAAAATAAAATGGCAATTGTTGCAGTATTTTATGTCCCACTGTATTTGTACTGCAGTCTTTTCAAATGCATTTTTTTGGAAAAATAATTTTTGAATAAAAAAAATCCAAAAACACTAAAGTTTGCCTAATAGCTTTGTATAATGTGAAAGATAATGTTGCGCCAAATAAATATGTAGCGGCGGGCTCCTGAAGAGCACGCGCTATGCGTTTTTTAAAGTTAAACTTTACCTAAACTGCAGTTTGGTTTGGGTTTATTTGTCTAAATTAGACCTCTGCATCAGTCTGACTGGAGTGTGAGATGTTCAGCCTGGCCACAGGGGACACTGTCTCTTGTCACAGGCGTGGAACTATGGTCTGGTTAGGTGCATGTGTCCCCCCTTGTGTCCCCCCTTGGGTCCATATCAGACCCTTATCCGAGCACGCAACCTGGCTGGTCAGGAAAGGGGATGACACTGTGACATCATAATGGGCGGGGACATCACCCAGCAATGTCCCTATATAAGTCGTCGCACGCCGCGTGCCTGTCATTGTGGCCAGAGACAGCGATGAGTCAACAGCTCAAGAAGAGAAGAAGAGAACAGAAGAACAGGAGGTGGCGATAGAAGACAGGGCCACTGCTTGTAAAAGAGCTAGAAGAAGGCGCGGAGGCCCGGCAAGAAGAACCGAAGAGAGGGACAAGACCCCCGAAGACGGAAGAAGACCCCCAGAGCTGTGCAATAAACAATTTTTAACCCTTGTGCATTTTTTTCCCAGGTGAATGGGTAGGGGTACATTGTACCCCATACTCATTCACATAGGGTGGGGGGCCGGGATCCGGGGGCCCCCTTATTAAAGGGGGCTCACAAATTCTGATAAGCCCCCGCCTGCAGTCCCCGACAATCAGCGGCCCAGGTTGTCGGGAAGAGGCCTTTGTCCTCATCAACATGGGGACAAGGTGCTTCCCCAAAGCAACCCCCCATGTTGAGGGCACGCGGCCTGGTACGGCTCAGGAGGGGGGGGCGCTTTCTCGTCCCCACCCCCTTTCCTGACTAGCCGGGTTGCGTGCTCGGATAAGGGTCTGATATGGATCTAGGGGGTACCCCCACGCCGTTTTTTCGGCGTAGGGCTTCCCCTTCAACTCCATACCAGGTGACGGGCCAGCGACGCTTCCTTCGCTGGTCCCGGCTACCTGGAGCCACGCTCAAAATGAACGGACTTTCCTCCGTGTGTGTGGGCAAGTCCGTTCATTTCAAAAGTACGGTGGATATGTCCAGTGGACTATGTCCGCCGGAAAGGTCACGCGTGTGGGCAGGCCCGCTCATTCAGACAGTCCAGCGGACTTTACGGCGGTTTGTCCGCCAGACTAAGTCCGCCGGATAGTCAAATAGATACCTAACATGTCATGCTTTAATATTACACACGCTCATGGAATGGCTACAAACTACGGTACTTCTCCATAGGCGAAGCTTTAAACATTTTAACAGGTTACCTGTTCAGAGTTACAGTGCACTTGAATAATTGCTCTAATGATAGCAGCAATATCCAACATGTGTGATTTCAACACCGCTTACATGTGCAGGCACGACTTATGTATGCGGTCTCTTCTGCAAACGAGCATGGAGGGGTGGGGTGCTTTGAAAAAAAAATCTTATTTATTTTACTTTTTTTTTTTTTTTTACACTGTCCCTTTATTTTTATCACTTTTATTCCTATGACAAGCAAGAATAAGCATGAGATGTCCTTTTTATTGAGAGATCTGGGTTCATTTATCTTTAAAAGCAAAAAACAAAACAAAAAATAAAGACATTTGACTTAAACTAAAAAAAATCCCGCCTATCTGCCTGAGAACTGGAAGTGACGTTGGAGGTCGCTCCGGTCCTCCAAGGGCATAGAGCTGAGAGGGGGCAATCTGGCCTTCTCTCGACTTCCGGCCTAACTAGCAAACGGAGCGGATCATTTCTGGGTTTACCGATGGCTCTGGTAAACACAGAAATGACTGAAAAGTGGCAGGAGCAGGGTGGGGGGCCAATGGGTGCACCTCTCCCACCGCCCCTAAAAGTGATCTTGTGGCTGATACCCTGCCAGATCACTTAGAGCAGAATTGCCCACAGAAAAAAATGATACCAGGGTTATGGCAGCTAGCTGCTGCATAACCCTGGTATCAAACGTCAAAATAGCAATGTATATATGTGGGCAGTTGGCAGTGGTTATGGTTTAATACAGGAAACATGTAAAGCACACTAACTCGGTGCAAGTGGAATTGAAATGATAACTATATTACTTAGCCCAGTAAAGGTTTGTGAATCATAAAATGTGACTAGCTGTCCACTCCAAAAATGACAGTTTATTTATAGGTGGCAACAGGACTGGGATAAGGGGCGGACAGGAGGTGAAGCTGTCCTGGGCACTGTGGTATCATGGGAGGTGGGGGGGCGCCACAAGGGGATTGAGGGGGAGAGGACATGTGTTGGAAGGGGTAATATGGCGAGGGGGGGGGGGCGGTGGCACATGGTAAGTATTGTTCTATTTGGGGACATTTGGGGGAGGGAGTGCTAAGAGTGGTGATTTAGGGGGATCTGTGTTTGGGGGGATGGAAGAAAGGAGATTTGTGATAGGAGGGGGGATTTTTGTGGAATTTGTGCTGGCAGGGGGAATTGAAGTGGGGGGGGGGGGGGGTGTACTAGGAGGGGAAATTTAGGGATAGAGGATTTGTGCTAGGAGTAGTGTTTTCTTTTTTTTTTTTAATTCTTTATTTCTTTGCAGGAATACAAAACAAAAGTTATTAGTAATAATTACTTATAAAAAAGACTTTCCAATAACCAAATATTCCATTAAACAGCATCAATAAAGTACAACATAATATATTCCTGCCATTTTTATAAACAAAACAAAACAGTATCAGTACGATATCCAATACAATATACAATATCTATTCCCCATAGCGGTCCTCAAGAAAAAAAAAAAAAAAAGGAGGAGTAGTGTTTTCTATTGGGGTGGGGGTGGGCGGCAAAGATTTGTGCTGAGAGGGGAGATTTTTATCAGGGGGTTGGAGTTGTACCAGGAGGAGGAGGAATTTATGCTTGGGGGTAAGCTTGCAGATTAGTGCTCAGTGTTTTTTTTGTGTGGGGATTTTTGCTGACACATAATGTTCATACATCTTGGGGGGGTTGCAGTTTGGCATGTTTGCCCTGGGCTTAGATGTCCTGGCACTGGGTGGCACTTGCTGGGCTGAATCTACCCTTGGCATCTAACATGTCCAAATACTCCAACAATGAAATCTCTCCGCTATATTCCATATTGCATGTTTAGCTGGGAATGTTGAGTGTTCGTTTTCACCATGGTGTGATCCAGATCCTTTAGTAACATTTTTAATAAAATAATAAAAAATACAAAAAGGGCAGTGAGAACCCCTCATCATGGCCCAGTACATGTGTAGACCCAAGTGCAGAGGTCTAACCAATACAAACAAATCCTGCTAAGTTTACACTTGTAGATGCTCTTCCTGGGTTCTTTTAAAATGATGACAAAATTGTAAAATCGGTATACACTACTTTTTTTGTAATTCTCAAACGTTGCCCACCACTGACATCATCCTGTCCCTTTAAGGGTGATGACCCAGGTGTGTGGGCGGCATTTGCGATTGGAATTCATTTTGGAGTTGGGGCTCAGATGAGGGCAAAGCTGGGGCTGATGGCACGTGTGCATTGGGTGGATCAGACTAGTCCACAAGTCTAAGACACCTGGGTCTGCCCACTACAGCAAGTGGTGAGGTGACATAAATATGTCAGTGCTAGCTGTAACAGAACTACAACAGACAATTTAGCAAACCGGTGGTTGGGAGGATAGAAGGCACATTTGCCACTGGTCAAACAAAACAGATGTGAATAAGGTCTGCAAAGCTGGGGAATAAAAATGGTTATGTCATGTTCAGTATACCTAATAATGCACATGTAGTGCAGGCCACTGTCAGGCTCTGCTGATTTGCCCCAGGTTCTCTTCCCATCTGAATGTACAAGCAGCCAGACACAAAACAACTCAGACAGTCTTATATTGTATCTCAGTGACCAACCAAGGGATGTCTTTTTACACTTTAATGCTCATTGGTTAGGATGCAGGATGAGCATCGGGATACTAAGAATTTAGTGCACAAAGTAACCGGATTACACTCTGCCATATCTTCTCTCTTCAAGGTTAGCCCCTCTCTTGGCAAACAATATTGGACCAGCAACCTCGAAACAAAGGAAAGGTCCCAACTGAGCAGCGCTAAAGGATATACTCAATGGGTTAAAGCTGCAAACAGTCACAAGGATCCCAAATCCAGGCCTATACTCACAATGTCCCTGTATACTTGGATGCCTCTATTTAATATTGGCCAGACACTTTTCCTATCAGCCTTCAGGCCAGATCCTCAGTGTGTCCCCTTGATCTGGTTACAGCTATTTCTGGCAAATAGCACCCCAGATCTCACAGGGCTGGGACCTCAATGAACTGCTACAAGCTTCAGCTACACTGCCCAGAAGGGCAGAAGCCCTCCAGGCTGGGATCTTCTCCTCCTGGACAAGAACCCTGCTGCTCCAGGCCTCAAACTATTTAAGCACTCCTCAGCCACCTACTGGTCTTTCCCCCCCCCCCCCCCCCCCCAGGATTGTCTGAGACCAGATAAATATTTAGACCAAGAGTCTGCCTCCACCCACTACCCACTACTCTAGAAGTCACTAGAAGGCAGAGAGAAGTAGTTTGAGCCTGCAGCCAGTGAAACCCAAAACAGGCAAAAATAATCAGATGCCCCCCCAGTATTTACAGAGGGGCTAAAGAACTAAGTTTACCTGAGATGCTCTAGCAATCTATTCTAGGAGGGCGCTACACATGCAACACCACATTTGTTCAAAGTAAGAAAGCACCAATATAGATATTAAAAGACAATGCCACCCAGAGTTCAGCTTTAATTCACCAGCATCTCCTAAACAATGAAATAACAGTTTTGGTTTTGATTGACCCATCAACTGTTACTGGATGGGTCATTGCATTGGCACTCAAGAGGCCCCCTTGAGACCCTTTACATAGTTCTGTGGTATGGAATTGTACTCCAGCAGCAGCTTTGAGAGCACCGAGAGACACAGCAATCAATCTTTTGTGTCAAAGGAATTTCGAAGCTAAAACAGCTGAATGTGCTGCAGGGAAATGCAACCTGTCATACCGCATAATAATCCGTATTTGAAAGAGCAACTAATAAATGAGATAATGATGTCAGGAAAGATACATATCTTACAAATATTTAAACTATCCTTTCAGCTCAGTAGTAAAGGATGAAATGTGTCAAGACATATTTCACATGGTATGACTAAATAAGTAATTAGTTGGAAGCATAGTTTCAAAAGTAGAGTGCAATGTACAAATAGGTCGGTAGTGTAGACACCTCAGGGTGACTGTATACAATAGCACACATTTAGATGACATTGTAGAAGACATTTTAAAATTAGAGGCAAGGACGGAACATTTACGTCAGCAAAGTATCTGTAACCATTGCAGTGCACTACTAAGCCCCTCCTACACCCATAGTAGAGAGAATAAAGTCATTACAAGTTAAAAGAGAGGCAATATTTTAGGGTGCAAAATGAGGAATGATTTATGATATGCCTTCAGGAAAAAATAACTTAAAGATCATGTGAGCATGTTATCTAGAGCAGTGTTTCTCGACCTTTTATGGTAAAGTACCCCTGCAGATCTAAAACAAAATCCTAAGTACCCCTGTAATAATTTCTATTGTTTAGGTGTTATGGTTTCTGTGTGTGTGTAATGTCAGTATATGTGTGTGATGATTTCTGTGTGTGTTTGTGATGGTTTTTGTTTGTGTGCAAAATCATCATCAAATGTAGCCTCACTAGTGCCAATCAATGCAGCCTCACCAGTGTCTACAAATGCAGCCTGATCAGTGCCCATCAATGCATCCTCACCAGTGCCCATCAATGCAGCCTCACCACTGCGGCCTCACCAGTGCCATCAATGTAGCCTCACCACTGCGGACTCACCAGTGCCATCAATGCAGCCTCACCACTGTGGCCTCACCAGTGCCATCAATGCAGCCTCACCAGTGCCCATCAATGCAGCCTCACCATTGCCCATCAATGCAGCCTCACCACTGCAGCCTCATCAGTGCCATCAAAGCAGCCTCACCAGTGCCCATCAATGCAGCCTCCCCACTGCGTCTCACCAGTGCCATCAATGCAGCTTCACCAGTGCCCATTAATGCAGCCTCACCAGTGCCCATCAAGGCAGCCTCACCTCTGCCCATCAATGCAGCCTCACCATTGCCCATTAATGCAGCCTCACCATTGCTCATCAATGCAGCCTCACCATTGCAGCCTCACCATTGGTCATCAATTCAGCCTCACCAGTGCCCATAAATTCAGCCTCACCAGTGCCCATCAATGCAGCCTCACCAGTACCCATCAATGCAGCCTCACCATTGCCAATCAATGCAGCCTCCCCACTGCGTCTCACCAGTGCCATCAATGCAGCTTCACCAGTGCCCATTAAGGCAACCTCACCAGTGCCCATCAAGGCAGCCTCACCACTGCCCATCAATGCAACCTCACCAATGCCCATTAATGCAGCCTCACCATTGCTCATCAATTCAGCCTCACCATTGCAGCCTCACCATTGGTCATCAATGCAGCCTCACCAGTGCCCATAAATGCAGCCTCACCAGTGCCCATCAATGCAGCCTCGCAATTGCCCATCAATGCAGCCTCACTATTGTCCCTCAATGCAGCCTCACCAGTGCCCATCAGTTCAGCATGTTCAGTGCCCATCAGTGTAGCCTTTCGGTGTCTGTAGAGTGCATGATGGTGAAATGGATGATGGAAGTCAGCAGTGCTTCTGCTCATTTACTAAGCTCTGATGCAACTGCTTATGCAAAGTGCAACTGCGATTACCCAATCCAGGCCCAATCCAAAACAATGCACATACACAAACACACTGTATCTTTCCTGCACCTAGGGTTGGAGTGAAAACATAGAGCAGATCCCCCACTTCAATGAGACCCCTACAGATGTGATCAAGATTTAATGGCAGATCTTCAATTTGCTACCTTAAAGATCAAAATGAATTGCCACCCACTTAGTCTATCTAATTAGGAAGGGATGGCTGCTGTTTATTACCTAATTAGCACAGGTAATATTTTCGGTAATAACAGTTTTCCAAACCTCATAAATATGTCCAAATATGACTTATAGACCTGCAATAAGCTCAGCTAGAGGAGGAGGCTGTGCACAGCACAGATCAGCCACTAGGGGGCACATTACTGTTATGTTCAGCCTGTTCTGCAAATGGCAGAACAATGTGGATAGGAGGCTTGCGATTTTTGTGAAGAGGCCCCCCAACAGCTGCATCTGGGAGGCCTGTACCATTTACAACAGGAGGTGTACTGGTATGTATTATTCAGAGGATATGGAATTGCATAGGGGTATTTTTGTAAAACTTCAGTTAACTAAAGTTGGCCATAGGTGTTGATTGAAAATCTGATGGTCAGAAGGTAATTTCGATCCATGTGTGGCCATCCCGTTCAACAGAAGACGATATAACAATTGAAAGGACAACATGGAAAACATTGTCAATCAATAGCTGCAGCCAAATCATGTATTCTGAAGATAAAACAGGAACCAGGCACATCTTAAGTAAGACTGTAGTATTTAATAAACAAAGTTTATCAAAATAACATTTTAGTATTGTTAAGCGGGCACAGTAGAGTCCGGTTACCCAATCTCCGTCTCCCCTGTCAACAGTGGTCATGTCCTGTAGATCCGTGTGTGACCAGCAGGAGTCTCTTGGCGTTCAAGCGAAATCCAGAGCGAGGCTTGGAGAGCAACTGGTGGATCACAGGAGAGGGCTGGAATGCAGCATATGGTGCGATGGCGTCACGGACGTGATTGCGACGCGTTTCAGAGCATGTGCACTAGGGAGATGTCTGTAGTGCGTGCTCCTTTGTCAAGCTAAGTTAACAGCCTTTTTATGTGCCTTGGTGGTGCTGCCACCCAGTTGGGAGAAATTGTAATAGCGCTCTATACATACAAATAGAGGCTTACAAGATCTTAATTTAAAAAAAACAAGTTAAAGCGGGAGTCCGCCGGGAGTCCGCGTTTTTTTTTTTTTAAAAGCCAGCAGCTACAAATACTGCAGCTGCTGACTTTTAAAATAGTGACACTTACCTGTCCAGCGCGCCCGCGATGTCGGCACCCAAAGCCGATCTCTCGATCGTCTCTCGGGTGCTGCCGCCGCCATCTTGGGTATGGTAATCAGGAAGTGGAGCCTTTCGGCTTCATTTCCCGGTTCCCTACTGCGCATGCGCGAGTTGTGCTGCGCAATAAGGATGGACCCGCTGCCTCTGGGATCTGTGTGTTTTGCCAGCAGGCAGCGGGGGACTTTCGCAAAGGGGCGTAATCTACGCCCCTCTCCGCAGAGAGCTATCCCGGAAGTGGGTGCAGATACCTGTACTGTACAGGTACCGGCACCCCCCTCCCCCCTGAAAGGTGCCAATTGTGGCGCCGGAGGGGGGGAGGGTTCCGATGAGCGGAAGGTCCACTTTAGGGTGGACCTCCGCTTTAAGGATATATACATACATATCTCTCTGTATAGTTCAAAACACAATGGTATAAAACAATAGAGATGGACCATCGGTGCAAGGATATTAATAACAAGTATAATATATAAAAATATGTAAACACTTTAAAAACAGACATAAAAAAAATTTGACTCAATTGTGGCTTGATGAAGTTATATATATAAGCTGACGAGTTATATCCCCAAGCATAGAATAAATTGGATGGTATTGAGTGAATGCTTATTAAAGATACAATATTGCTATAAGTAGTACTTTATAGGGAGATTATTATATAGCCATACAAACTGCCAGCGCACATCTAAATGTATGGAGTATATTCATGTTGTTTAACACCCCTGGCAGTATTCCCGAGTCTGGCTCAGGGTGGAGATTTTGTACCAAAAGCGGTAGCCCTGAGCCAGACTCGGAACCGCATCGCTGAATGCAGGAAGACTTTACTTACCTTGTCCCCTGGATCCAGCAATGTCCCCCCGCTGTACGAGAGAGCCATGCTCTGCTCGATCTATCACGGAGCCAATCTCCATTCCCTGCAAGCGTTGCGACGCACGGGGACGGAGAACGGCGCCAAATTCAAAAAGTGAAACACACACATTACATACAGTATAATGTAATCTTACAGATTACATTGCTGTATGTAATTATTTCACATCCCCTTTGTCCCTAGTAGTCTGCCCAGTACCCTGCATGCAGTTTTATATTATAAAAACTGTTCTTTATGCCTGGAAACTGGAGATTGTCCATAGCAACCAAAACTGTCCCTTTACATCAAAAATTATTTTAAACCAGCTAGAAAAAAGCGATAATAAATGAGAATCACTCGCAGAATTGATAGCGATTTGTGGGGAGATCCATCATCAAATACTGAAAAGTAATGGCAGTGACAATTCTGCAACTGAGCAAATTTCAGTGTTTTTGATTGATTACATTATTGAATCATTTTTATTATTGTTATATTATCATTTGGTATAATTATTTATAGTTATTTATTATATTATAATTTATGATTTCCTTTTTCTAATTTTATCATACCCGGGATGTCTGCAAGACTCCGGTTTGGACAGATTTAAGTGAGTTATTCCTAAGAATTACAGGACTACAATATAAAACGACAAATTTTCATGCAAAATAACTGTACTGCTTTCAGCACCTAAAATCTGAAATAATCATACCGCCAGGGAGGTTAATGAAAATGGATCTTATTATGAACATGATGATATCACTGATTTTAAAGAAGTGTTTATTCTTATTTTTAATCTAAAAATGTATATTGACGTCTATTGACGTCATGGGCTTTCAGTGGTTATATCTAAATGATGCCTGAGTCTTATTGACCCCATATCTCACTGTAAATATGTCCGATCATGCCATATTCCTATTACAAGGGATGTTTACATTCCTTGTAATAGGAATAAAAGTCATCAATTTTTTTTTTTTTTAAGTGAAAAACTAAAAAAATAAAAATAAAATTAACAATAAAAAAAAAATTTAAAGCGCCCCTGTCCCCGTGAGTTCGCACACAGAAGCGAACGCATACGTAAGTCCCGCCCACATATGAAAACGGTGTTCAAACCACACATGTGAGGTATCGCCGCGAACGTTAGAGCAAGAGCAATAATTCTAGCCCTAGACCTCCTCTGTAACCCAAAATATGTAACCAGTAAAAAAATTTAAAGCGTCACCTATGGGGATTTTTAAATACCAAAGTTTGGCGCCATTCCACGAGCGCGTGCAATTTTGAAGCGTGACATGTTGGGTATCTATTTACTCGGCGTATCCTCCTCTTTCACATTGTGCAAAAAAACTTGGGCTAACTTTACTGTTTTTTTTTTAAGCATGAAACAGTTTTTTTTCTGAAAAAAACGTGTTTGAAAAATTGCTGCGCAAATACCGTGCGAGATAAAAAGTTGCAATGAGCGCCAATGTATTCTCTAGGGTCTTAGCTAAAAAAACATATATAATGTTTGGGGGTTTTATGTAATTTTCTAGCAAAAAAATGAGGAATTTCACATGTAGGAGAGAAATGTCAGAATTGGCCTGGATGCGAAGTGGTTAAAAGGGAAATAACAATTATACTTATAATATACTGGCTAATATCTAACTGTAAATATTTAAAATAAACAATCATGGATACAGTACCTTAATGACGACTAATAGACAAAGAAATCATTTTAAATAATTTAAAATAAACAAATGGGTGCAGTTGAAATGTTACTGGGAGAGACATTAGGAAAAAGAGGGGGAGGGGAAAAAAGGAGGGGGGGGGGAATATAAAAGGGGGGGGGGGGGTGGGGAAAGGGGAAGGGGGGAGAAGAGTAGAAAAAATCAGAAACAGATAGTCAATTTTTCTTTAAAGGTTATTTACTATAAAACGAAGTGGCCCACCACCTCCGTTATCTTATTTATATTTTTAGTGTGAAATCAACATATAGAGCCTATAAATGGGACGTGTGATTAGACATCATTTTTTTAATATTGTGAATATTTCTAATTCTTCATTAATTCCTCCAGGATTTATAGTATCTAGTAAATATATCCAACATGTCTTACGCTCACATGGTCTACGGAATCTCTCAGCCTCAGAGAGATTTTTCGTGATTTGCTCTATGATCCAGACTTCCAAACCCTCTTTGTGATGTTCCGCAAAATAGCGATGGACAATGTGTTTGTCCTTGCCCACTTCTATTTTTCTTCGGTGTTCAATAAATCTTTGTCTTAGTGGTCGCATGGTACATCCCACATACAGTAAGTGGCAAGGACAAACAAGGCCATAAACTACAAAATCTGAAATACAATTATAAAAATAACCTAGAGTATAGGTCTTTCCTTTTGTGGTAAATATTTTTTTACCATGTTTAATGAAAGAACATGTCTTAAATAAAGGCTTTTTACATTGGAACATACCTTTTAAAGGAATTAAACAGGTATGTGTACAAAAAGTTTTTTGAAGTGGTTTTAATTTACTAGGCACGATTTTGTATTTTAGGTTTGGTCCCTTTCTGTAGGTCACCCTAAGGATATCTGGTAAGCCGGGTTTGAGGTTAGGATCTTCTAGTAATATCTGCCAATGTTTTTTAAAAATCAGTATGAAATTTTGTAATAAAGCGAGCGGACTGGTCTAAATGTTCTTTTTTGGTTATAGGGAGATCGTGTTGCAGGTAATGCTTATATGCTTGAGCAACTAAAGACTCCGCATAGCCTTTATCCTTACATTTGTTTTTGAGTATGAGGCTTTGTTTCCATGTAATCGGATGTTTTTTGTACAATTGCGTCTTAATCGGCAGAATTGTCCTTTGGGAATATTGTTGGTCCATTTGTGATAGTGGCAACTTTTGTAATGAAGCAAAGAGTTGCCAGCCGTATGTTTGAAATAGTTTTTTGCATGTATCTCATCATTTATATGGTATAGGTCAAGATCCAGGAACGCAAGTTTTTCCTGATCTGCAACATAAGTGAAGGAATGGCTATATGGGTTATTATTACAATGAGAGATAAATTCATTGATGACACCCCCAGCACCATCCCAGATCACTTCCGCTTTGTCCAAATATGTTGATCATCATTTATAACACCTGGCCCAAGGCTTACAGTCCTATATCCATGGTGGAACTCACCTGTTGGACTTACTTAAGCCTTACAGGTGGGAAAGTGAGAATATTTGGATGACATTGGACATCAACTCACTATACACGTCTATCCCCCATGTTTTTGGGCTAGCAGCCCTTGACCAGTCATGGGCAAGCTGAGTTTATCTTAGACTGCACCAGATATTGCCTGACTCATAACTACTTTTGTTTTGATAACCAATATTATTTACAAGTACAAGGGACAGCAATGTGCACAAATTTTGCACCAACCTATGCAAACCTGGCCATAGACCTATGGGAACACAAACACATCTGGCAAAAAAATCCTCATCTAAAACACCTCATATGTTACAAGAGGTACATCAATGACATCATCATCATCTGGGATGGTTGCTGGGGGTGTCATCGAGGAATTTATCTCTCATTGTAATAATAACCCATATGGCCTTTCCTTCACTTGTTACTGATAAGGGAAAAACTTGTCTGGATCTTGACCTATACCATATAAATGATGAGATGCATGAAAAAAACTATTTCAAATTTACGGCTGGCAACTCTTTACTTTATTACAAAAGTTGCCACTATCACAAATTGACTGACAATATTCCAAAAGGACAATTCTGCCAATTAAGACGCAATTGTATGAAAACATCCGATTACATAGCACAAAGCCTCATACTCATAGTTACATAATTACATAGTAGGTGAGGTTAAAAAAAGACACGAGTTCATCGAGTCAGACCTATGTGTGTGATTATATGTCAGTATTACATCGTATATCCCTGTATGTTGTGGTTGTTCAGGTGCTTATCTAATAGTTTCTTGAAACTATTGATGCCCCCTGCTGAGACCACCGCCTGTGGAAGGGAATTCCACATCCTTGCGGCTCTTACAGTGAAGAACTATCTACATAGTTTAAGGTTAAACCTCTTTTCTTCTAATTTTAAGAGTGGCCACAAGTCTTGTTAAACTCCCTTACACAAAAAAAGTTTTACCCCTATTGTGGGGTCACCAGTACGTCATTTGTAAGTTGAAATAATATCCCCCCCAAGCGTCTCTTCTCCAGAGAGAATAAGTTCAGTGCTCGCAACCTTTCCCCATAACTAATATCGTCCAGACCCTTTATTAGCTTTGTTGCCCTTCTTCGTACTTGCTCCATTTCCATTGCATCCTTCCTGAGGACTGGTGCCCAGAACTGGACAGCATACTCTAGGTGTGGCCGGAGCAGAGTCTTGTAGAGCAGGAGAATTATCGTTTTATCTCCGGAATTAAACCCCTTTTTAATGCATACCAATATTCTGTTTGGTTTGTTAGCAGCAGCTTGGCATTGCATGCCATTGCTGAGCCTATCATCTACTAGCACCCCAGGTCCTTTTCAATCCTAGATTCCCCCAGAAGTTCTCCCCCAGTGTACAGATTGCATTCATATTTTTGCCACCCAAATGCATTATTTTACATTTTTTCTACATTGAACCTCATTTGCCATGTAGTTGCCCACCCCATTAAATTGTTCAGATCTTTTGCAAGGTTTCCACATCCTGTGTAGAAGTTATTGCTCTGCTTAGCTTAGTATCGTCTGCAAATACAGAGATTGAACTTAGAAAAAATAAACTGCGCTTGACAAAAAATGTAAAATAAAAATGAATAAAAAATAATAAATTATACTAAATAAATCCACTGGCTGCAGCTCAAAGTGGGATACACACACAAACAAGGCACAAGACAAACTGAAGAGCTGTGCCAAATACAATAATTACTGAAAAAATTATAATTATAAACAATTATTTCATGCAATCGAAATAAAAATATAAATACAACCAATAGTTTCATATGCTCATAATGTCCCCATCGGTTAAATATCATTTGCTGTAGATGACTTCTATATGATGACAATTCATTCACAAAAAAAAGGTACAGAAGAAAATATATCAAAGTCCTCTCTAGGAATTCTTGTTAAGACACCACGGTGATTCCACACATAAGAAGTGAACAGATGCCCGACCACCGAGATATAAATTCGCTTACCAGACGACAAAGCGTAAGGAGCATTTAAATATGACTCATCCTTAGCCCCTGTACACACGGTCGGAGAATCTGTCGGAATGCGTCTTATCGGACCGTGTCGTCAGATAATCCGACTGTGTGTGGTATGCATCAGACTGATTCCGTCCGAATCTCCGTCCGACCCAATTTTACAACATGACCAACTGGGCCGGTCGGACCTAATCCGATCATGTGTATAGCATTTTGATCGGACCAAGTGCCACGCATGCTCAGATCAAATTCCTACATCAAAGCTATTGGCTACTAGCCTGAATGTAGTCCCATCGTAACTAAATTACGTCATCACGTTCTGAAAGATCGGATTTTTCGCCAACTTGGCCCGACCGTGTGTATGCAACAGTTTCGGACACAACCCGTCGGACTAAATCCGACGGGCAAAATCCGACGGATTTGGTTGGCAAAATCTCCGACCGTGTGTACAGGGGCTTAGACTTAAGCCAGGAACTAGGGATCACCCAACAACAAAATCCCATGGTTTTTTTCCATGGATGTTGGCTCAAACTTGTCTTGCATACACATGGTCACACAAAGTTGGTCGGAAATTCTGAACGTCAAGAACGCGGTGACGTACAACACGTACGATGAGCTGAGAAAAATGAAGTTCAATAGCCAGTGCTGCTCTTCTGCTTGATTCCGAGCATGCATGGCACTTTGTGCAATCAGAATTTGTGGGAAAATTTGAGAACCAGATCTCATATTTTCTGAGACGGAAATTCCAATGGAAACTGTTGGATGGAGCCTACACATGGCCGGAATTTCCGAAAAAGGGCTCCCATCGACCATTTTCCGTCAGAAAATCCTACCGCATGTACGAGGCATTAAACTTCAGGGAGCTTAGGAAAAGATGCAGCCACTCAATGAATTTGGAGAATCGGTTTAACCTTAAGCTGCGTAGGAGGTTCTTTACTGTGAAGCCCCATACACACTATCAGATTTTCTGCCAAGTTTTTCCTTCAGATTTACCAGAACCATATAATATGAGGTCAAACCTTAGGAGTTTCAATGTGTATGCAATCAGACAGGCCCTTGTACTACATGGTTTTGGTAAATCTGAAGGAAAAACTCAGAAGAAAATCTGATAGTGTGTATGGGGCTTTAGAGTGGTAAGGATGTGGAACTCCCTTCTACAATCAGTGGTGTCAGCAGGAGTCGATAGTTTCAAAAAAATCCTAGATGGGCATATTAACAAATGCAGTAAACAGGGATATAGAATTGATATTGGCATACACACACACACATTGATTGAACTGGATTGAACCGGATGGACCGGGGTCTTTAGTCAACATTACCAACTATGTAACTATGTATGAATAACGAATACTACATGCCAACTCCATTGTTTTATATGTGCAACCATCACTAGAGAGGTTCCTCTAGAAAAATTCACCCATGTGTGCCCAGCCTAGGAAAGAACTCAGCAGAGAGGTTTATACTGATCAGGGAAAATACAGACAAATAAATTCTTCGAGGAGAGTTATGGCTTGGTGTTAGAGTAGACTAAGTATATCTGTATACCAATAAAGAAAAAAAGGAAAACATAAAAAGGTCAAGATTCATTTTAGTTAAAAGTTTATTTCTAGAACATCCGATATCTTGCTGATCATGAGTAAACACTGGAAATTTTTAATAGATGACTGTATTAATACAAACGTACATTATTATATCATTAGAAAATACTGTGCATTTCTTTAGCACCCATTGTGATTTTTAGGAGGGTTCAGAAAACTAAAAGCTTACTTCACTAAGTCATAATACATTGAATTTGATATAACAATCCTTATTTTCAGCTAAATGGCTGTTATTTGTTAGCTTTCATTGGACTTTCAAAGTTGAAAATAATCGTCATTATAGCAAATAATGATCCTTGAAAGCCAGGGGCGTTGCTAGGTGTCAAAAGAACCAGGGGCTTCAGCCCAAAGTCCAAGGCCGGAAACGGGGGTTGGACGGGGTGTTGTACGTGATGCAGGTTTTTTTGGCTGGGCTGTGACCTGACCTACATACACTAACCTACCTGATCTACATACACTGACGGTAGTGACCTACCTACACTGACCTACCTACACTGACTTGCCTGACCTACCTACACTGACCTACCTACACTGACTTGTCTGACCTACCTACACTGACCTACCTACACTGACCTACACATACACTGACATTTACATACACTGACCTACCTACACTGACTTGCCTGACCTACCTACACTGACGTACCTACACTGACCTACACATACACTGACATTTACATAAGCTGACCTACCTACACTGACCCCCCAAGACAGAAGAAGACCCCCTGGAGCTGTGCAATAAATTATTTTAAACCCTTGTGTGTTGTGTTTTGTTTACATTTTTTTCACAGGTGAATGGGTAGGGGTACATTGTACCCCATACTCATTCACATAGGGTGGGGGGCCAAGATCTGGGGGCCCCCTTATTAAAGGGGGCTCCCGGATTCCGATAAGCCCCCCTCCCGCAGACCCCGACAACCAACGGCCAGGGTTGTCGGGAAGAGGCCCTTGTCCTCATCAACATGGGGACAAGGTGCTTTGGGGTGGGGAGGCCAGGCGGCCCCCCTTCCCCAAAGCACCCCCCCATGTTGAGGGCACGCTGCCTGGTACGGCTCAGGAGGGGGGGGGGGCGCTCGCTCCTCCCCACCCCCTTTCCTGATCGGCCGGGTAGCATGCTCGGATAAGGGTCTGATATGTACCTGGGGGGGACCCCCACACCGTTTTTTTCGGCCTTTAAGTCCATACCAGGTGACGGGGCCAGCGACGTGTCAATCTCGCCGCCAGAGGCGGCGACATTTATTATAACAAATCGCTAGTCCCGTCTACCTGGAGCTGCGCTCAAAATGAATTGACTTTTCTCAGTGTGGGAAAGTCCATTCATTTCAAAAGTACGGCGGACTAGCACACACACGGCGGACTAGCACACACACGGCCATATTGTCCGCCGGACTGCGAGTCCGGCGGACAGTTTTTGAGTCAAAACTACTTTCCAAGTCCGCTGGACTTTTGGGTAAAAAAAGTCCGCCGGAGCCCACACATGGGCGGATTTCTGACTTGCATTGTTCCTTATGGTTTAACAGATAATTTCACCTTTTGTAAAATATTACATGTCTTGCATACAACAGTCACACAAATGTTGGCCAACAATTACGAACGTAGTTACCTACAAGACGTACATGATATCTCCATTACGAACGCTAGTTTTACATGACCGAGCGCTTCCGGCTCTTACTTGATTCTGAGCATGTGTGAACTTTTGTGCGACGGACTTCTGTACACACGATCGGAAAATGGTGGAAAATTTGAGAAGCTGCTAGCCAACATTTGTTGGCTGAAAATCCGAAAACAAATGTCCGATGGAGCATACACACGTTTCAGCCAACAAGCTCACATCCAATATTTCCTGTTAGAAAATCTGATCGTGTGTATGCAGCATAAGACTTTGGACACCTTTTTTTATGCCCCTGTAGCTGATATTGAGCTTTATTTAAACTAAAAGTTCAGTTGAGTTTTCTTGCCCCCTCCCCAGTAGCTTATATTTATCGGTCAGAAGGCCCAGCCCTGCATTCACTCTCAGGCATACCGAGACATGAACATGAACTTTGTATTTTTTTGTTTAATTAAAGCAATTCAGTTTGGGAAAACTATGTACTCTACCTGTACATACAATTTCAGCTTTCTCCTGCACATCACTTTCTCCTTAATCTTCAGGTCTTTCTCCTCCCGCACATTGCTTCCTCTCTAATCTTCAGGTACAGCTAGCATAAAGTGGTTAGGCCTGACATGACTCAGCCGGACCTTAACAATTGCCTTTTGCAGGCAAGAACCGCGGGCCCCTATAGTGTAGAAAAATAGAAATTCTTTGTTGCTAGCTGTCCCACGTGCGGCTACTAATCCCAGTAAGCCCTCTTCAGGCCCTGCCAGCCCTCCTGGCTGCAGCTGCCTCCTTCCAATGCCCCCTCGACCACAGTCCACACTTCTAGTTCTGCACCCATCTCAGACTGCAACCTCACAGTCCTCTTAGGTGTGCCTCCCCAGTCCTCCTGACTGTGTCTCACTCACCAGACCTCTTGGCTGTGACCAGTTGTCCTCCCTGGAGTCTCTTAGTAGGGCTCTCTCTCTTGCTGTCCTCTCCTAGCTCTCTTTTGTGCCTCTTCATGTGTTCCTCAAGGTGGGCCTGACTGAACCTGAGCCCAGGCCCTAGGTCACCTCCCCCCTAGACTGGGGAGCTCCCTCAAAGGCCCCTACAGCCTCCACACTTTTTCACTCCAGCTCTTCCACCCGACAACTTTCCCCAGCTGGGCTTACCCTGGGTATTTTAGGAGGCCTGCCCCCTCCCCTCCTCTCTTTCCAGAACTTTCTAGCAAAAACTGAAAATAAGAGGGAGGTCCCAGTGATGCTTCCTGTGAGTCACCAGCTGCTACCCTAAGCCACTCCCAGCCCAGATCAGAACAAAACAAACAAGCCTGACTGCCAGCCAGACAGGTCTGCCTAAATGTACGTATCCTAACAAAAATCCTACCTCTAGCACCTACCTAGAGGTTGCTACATAAAAAAGTTGAGCCAATCAAAAAGCACCAGTGCTATACATATGGAGCATTCATAGTGTTTTGTAAGTTATGACTTGTAGCTTACACAAAGTGACTTCTCCTGCTCCCAGCAGCCAACTGGAGAGGCAATGGAACAGAGAAAAAATATTTCTGCTAAGGAGAGGGCATTCAAATGAAACTGTTGCTTTGTCCTGCATGAGAAGAGTTCAGGTTATGCAAACAGGAATCACACTACGCATGTCTTTAAAATTAGTTCAAGAAAACACAGATGTAATTTTCAAAATGGTAGATCATGCATTGACTGGCATTGGAGTTGTCTCAAAAGGCTAATGCAGCTTGCATTCAGGTGCATTCAACATCAATTTGAAACACTCCTGATATCATTCAGAGTTCATTGATAGGCACATTTGACCTGCTTTTGACCTATATTTGACCTCCTGCTAAACTGTGTCAACCTACTTCAAGCTACTTTTGCATTCCTATTGACTAATATGGAGTGGAGAACCAGCCCTGAAGTGAAGCCCATTAATACATGACTATGCCCTTGTACACACGATCAGAGATTCCGACGGAATGTGTCCGATCGGAGCGCTTTGTCGGATATTCCGACTGTGTGTGGTCTGCATCGGACTGTTTCCGTCGGAATATCCGTCGGACCAAATTTTCCAACTTGCCGGAAATATTTTCCGACAAAATGCTCCGATCAAAATGCTACATCAAAGCTATTGGCTACTAGCTTGAACGTATTCCCGTCGTAACGAAATTACGTCATCACATTCTGAAAGATCGGATTTTCCGACAACTTTGTCCGACCGTGTGTATGCAACAGTTTCGGACAAGATCCGTCGGACAAAATCCGACAGACAAAATCCGACGGATTTGGTTGTCGGAATCTCCGACCGTGTGTACAAGGGCTAATACTGATTGCATTTTTGTGAGGTTTTAGATGATTGAGACATTTTTGTTATACATTTCTTTTGCAAAGCATTACAAAATTATCTGCAAGACACACATTCTGGATATTTGCTACTCAACAGTCTTTATGCCAATAAACTTAAATCTATATTATTCTTTAGTATATACTCTACTGTTTTGTCTTTCATCTGCTGGCTTTGCTTAAAGCAGAGCTCCAGGCTCCTTCAGAAAACAATTAAAAATCCACAGCTACAAATACTGTAGCTGCTGACTTTTAATATTAGGACACTTACCTGTCTACAAATCCAGCAGAGTCTTCTTGCTGCCGCCACCATCTTGTCTAAGGAAAACTGGCAGTGAAGCCTTGCAGCTTCAACATGCTGGTTGCACCCAAGTTGATTGATGTATCGATTTGGGTACAGTCAGCCTGCACATAGATGGTTTTGAGACTTGGCTGATCCCTGCTGAACTGGCCAAGATTCAAAAAATGTATGGCCAGCTTTAGACACGTGTCACCCCATGGTTTGCCTTTGTTGAAGATAGTTGGTTTTCTGTGGTTATTAGTCCAGCAGGTGGAGTGATGACCAGTAGATGGGTGGTAGATTGATGGTAAACCAAAGGCACTTGTGTGTTGGAATATGTCCTTATTCTGGTGGGCTTCACTTTATATTTGTGTTTTCCTTCTTTACGTATTTAAAGAGCTATTTTCCACCTCCCTGTCTTAATCCAAGTTCTCAAACAGATTCCCATATAAACCAGGGAAAAAACCTACAACTCTGCCAGTGACAGAGATATGTAAAGAGACCCTGTCACCTTACTTATATCCAGTATACAGTGGGGATCAAAAGTTTGGGCATCCCAGGTAAAAATGTGTATTAATGTGCATAACGAAGCCAAGGAAAGATGGAAAAATCTCCAAATGGCATCAAATTACAGATTAGACAGACATTCTTATATGTCAAAAAAGTTAGATTTTATTTCCATCATTTACACTTTCAAAATGATAGAAAACAAAAAAATGGCATCTGCAAAAGTTTGGGCACCCTGCAGAGTTAATATCTTGTACTGCCCCCTTTGGCAAGTATCACAGCTTGTAAACACTTTTTGTAGCCAGCCAAGAGTCTTTCAATTCTTGTTTGAGGTATCTTTGCCCATTCTTCCTTACAAAAGTGTTCCAGTTCTTTGAGATTTCTGTGCTGTCTGTCACGCACTGCTCTTTTAAGGTCTATCCATAGATTTTCAATAATGTTGAGGTCAGGAGATTGTGAAGGCCATGGCAAAACTTTCAGTTTACGCCTTATGATGTAATCCCCCATGGATTTTGAGATGTCTTTAGGATCATTATCCATTTGTAGAAGCCATCCTCTCTTTAACTTCAGCTTTTTCACAGATGGCATCAAGTTACCATCCAAAATTTGCTGAAATTTTATTGAATCCATTTTTCCTTCTACTCGTGAAATGTTCCCTGTGACACTGGCTGCAATACAACCCCAAAGCATGATTGATCCACCCCCATGCTTAACAGTTGGACAGAGGTTCTTTTCATTAAATTCTGCGCCGTTTCTTCTCCAAACGTACCTTTGCTCATTCCGGACAAAAAGTTCTATTTTAACCTCATCGGTCCACAGAACTTGTTTCCTAAATGCCTCAGGCTTGTCTATATGTTCATTTGCAAAGTTCAAACGCTGATTTTTGTGGTGAGGATGTAGAAGAGGTTTTCTTCTGATGACTCTTCCATGAAGACCATATTTGTAGTGGAATAGTGTACCACAACTCCAGTGTCTGCCAGATCTTTCTGGAGGGATCGTGCAGTCAAACGTGGGTTTTGAATTGCTTTTCTCACAATCCTGCGAGCTGTTCTGTCTGATATTTTTCTTGGTCTTCCAGATCTTGCTTTAACTTCCACTGTTCCTGATGACTGCCATTTCTTAATTACATTCCGAACAGAGGATATTGGCATCTGAAAATGCTTTGCTATCTTCTTATAGCCTTCAGCTTTGTGAGCGTCAACTATTTTCAGTTTCAGTTTTCTAGACAACTGCTTAGAAGAACCCATGGTGCTGATTGTTGGGGCAAGGTCAGATGAGTCTGGCCATTTAAAAACTTTGAGATTGACATCACCTGGTCTTCCCAGACGATGATTGAGAACAATCCATGACACTGGCAGGTCTCAGCTTTGCATAGGGGGCAGTGCATGCTATAAATTCTACAGGGTGCCCAAACTTTTGTAGATGCCATTTTTTTGTTTTCTGTAATTTTGAAAGTGTAAGTGATGGAAATAAAATCTAAATTTTTTTGCCATATTATAAGAATGTCTAATCTGTAATTTGATGCCATTTGGAGATATTTTCCATCTTTCCTTGGCTTCGTTATGCACATTAATACACATTTTTACCTGGGGTGCCCAAACTTTCGATCCCCACTATAAATATTATGTTGAACACCTTTGGCCAAACACCATTTTTGAATTTTGCATGTTTTTAAAATGAGCCCCTAAGTAAAGCCACAGCAAAGTATAGGGAAATGCAGTCAGCAGTTGATAGATTTCCTTTGATGTTTCCCAGAATCCACAAAGTGCACCTATCAGGAAAAAAAAAAATAAGCAATATAGGAAAGAGGAATAAATGCAGGCATGTATGGGCAGACTATACTTTATAATATCATGAGCTGAAAACAGATTATGCTATTTAAAAAAAAAAAAGACCTAACCTAGATATTTAGTTGACCCCTTCTGTTGACCATATGTTCAGAAGACATAAATAACTCATAGAAAATACAAATGTTTTATGCGTAATGTATACACATGAATGCAATTACAATAAAAGATAAAACAAAACTAGTTTGGGAAACTATACATGATAAATGGAGATATGCTGAAAGGAGAATTGGGAAGCATATCATGAGAAATGAGGGAAATTCTGTTTTACGTCAATCCAAGTTAAAATGAGCTTTGTCAGCTTGCTTAGATGTGTGCACAGGAAAAGCTCATTCATTTTATTTTGTAAGGCAATGAGAAAAGTTAAAAACCCCAATGCAGCCAATCAGCAGTTCCGTTTTTTTGTTCAGGCATTTCTGAATTGAAGAAAAGGTTAAGAATTATGGTGATTGCAAAGCATTGCACAGAACTGTCTCTATGCACCGGCCTATTAATAGCAATATCAGATGTGTACTTTATGCTAGGGCTCTTTATTAATTGCACTAATAAAAGTCTCTCCAAAAGGAGAAATAACATCTGGGAAATGTTTTTCTTACATAGAAAGACTGTACATTTGTGTCTAATCCATGTGTGCCTTAATAATAAACATAAACCTGGGAAGGAGGAGTAGAGGATAGGTAGAGGCTGTGTTTGATTCTTTCCCTAGTCAAGGTTTCGTTTGTTGTGGATGATCTACATTATATTACCAAAAGTATTGGGACACCTACCTTTACACACACACAAACTTTAATGGCATCCCAGTCTTAGCCTGTAGGGTTCAATATTTAGTTGGCCCACATTTGCAACTATAACAGATTCAACTCTTCTAGGAAGGCTGCCCACAAGGTTTAGGAGTGTGTCTATGGGAATCAATCAAAGGTGTTCTACTGGGTTGAGGTCAGGTCTCTGTGCAGGCCAGTCAAGTTCCTCCACCCCAAACTTGCTCATCCATGTCTTTATGGACCTTGCTTTGTGCACTGGTGTACAGTCATGTTTGAACAGGAAAGGGCCATCCCAAAACTGTTCCCACAAATTTGGGACCATGAAACTGTCTAAAAGGTCTTTGTTACATAGTTACAGAATTAATCAGGTTGAAAAAAGACACAAGTCCATCGAGTCCAACCATAAAAATAAATAATAATATCATACAATCCCATATACACAATTCTATACCCACAGTTGATCCAGAGAAGGGCGAAAACCCCCAGCAAAGCATGATCACATTTTCTACAGCAGGGGAAAAAATTCCTTCCTGATTCCAGATCGGATTTTCCCTGGATCAACTTTACCTATAAATTTTAGTACCCAGTTATATTGTGTACATTTAGGGAGGAATCCAGGCCTTTTCTTAAAGCTCTTACTGTGAAGAAACCTTTCCGTATTTGGATGAAATTGCTTTTCCTCTAGGCAAATAAAGTGCCCCCTTGTATTCTGTGTTGACTGTACAGTTAATTGGTAGGTTAATTGGCTTCTGTCCAAAAATTGGCCCTATTTGAATGGGGACCTTGGATTGTGGGCTCATTGAGGGTAGGGACCAATGTGAGTGTGCAATGTACAGGGATAGGGACAATTGTAGACACTCAGGTTGAACTGGATGGACTGGTGTCTTTATTCAACCTTACTAACTATGAAACTATGAAACTATGAAACACCAAGTTCACTATATGGACCCCTTATGTATTTGTACATGCTGATCATATCCCCCCTTAATCACCTCTTCTCAAGAGAGAATAAATTCTGTTCCTCTAATCTTTTCTCATAGCTGAGCTCCTCCATGCCTCTTATCAGTTTGGTTGCCCTTCTCTGCACTTTCTCCGGTTCCCCAATATTCTTTTTGAGAACTGGTGCCCAAAACTGAACTCCATATTCCAGATGAGGTCTTACTAATGATTTGAACAGGGGCAACATGATATCTCTGTCTCTGGAGTCCATACCTCTCTTAATACAAGAGAGGACTTTGTTCGCTTTGGAAACCGCAGTTTGGCATTGCATGTTATTATTGAGCTTATGATCTGCCAAAACCCCCAGATCTTTCTCCACCATTGATTCCCCCAGTTGTACTCCCCCTAGTATGTATACTCCATGCATATTCTTAGCCACTACTCTCCGAATTCGGTCTTTATGTTCTAGCAGTGCCATTACTCCAGTCAATTTCCGGGTAGTTAAAATCCCCCATTATTATCCCAGTCCCAGCCCTTGCAGCCCTTTCCATCTGTGCAAGGAGCTGAGTCTGGGAAGACTCCACTACTGCTCAGTTTTTATTTATAAGCGCTTGAATGACTACCTAAATGTGAGTTCATTACTTTATTTTAAATACATTTTATTTTAAACGGTATTATGCTATTTTGGCCATATACTTCTATTCCATGTTGATTTCGGTTGCTGTTGGAGATTTTTTTTTTCAATGATCATGACCACATGTGTCTAAGAATTGGAGAAAGGCTATCTTCAAGGTGTGACTTATTGATCAGCGATTTGAAAGTCAGTGCCCCGAACTGGAACAATAAGCACTTGTGACCCCTTGAATATACGTTCAATTGGGTCAACACTATCTGGTAAGCCGACATCTTTTAAGGTGGTGGTATCAGCACTTGGGTGAAGCCTCTGGAAGAAGCACTTTTGGATGGTTCTTTCGAATTTTTTTACTCCATATTTGGGACTTCACTTTATACACAATGGACTCTCTACATTGATTTTCACTCAATTTATTCACTTTGTTATGTATCATGTAAACTGCATGCACCTGTTCAGTTGCATT
Organism: Lithobates pipiens; assembly: GCF_037356315.1. NCBI lineage: Eukaryota > Metazoa > Chordata > Amphibia > Anura > Ranidae > Lithobates > Lithobates pipiens. The sequence goes on from NW_027507790.1 coordinate 229,037,305, forward strand.
TAATGTAAGAGGGGGGAACATATATATATTTTTTCTCTTCTCTTTTTGTTTTGTCACGTACATTTGGATTCACAGATTTACACAGCATCATTTAGTGCTGCACTTTATATATCGCATTTACCATATTTATGCTAAAAATATCCATGTTTTAGCGTGTTAGCTGCTAATTTGGGACAGCGCAGTGTCACATTGGCTTTATAGGTTTTTCCGGTCATGTGTACAGGGCATTAGCTGTTTTCCCTCTGCTTCACCCTCCATGTCTGTCCCAGGCCCACAGATGGGCAAGAGGAGCCCAGAATACATGGCGGGGTGGGGCACGTGAGGGCGGGTGTGTGTGAAAGCAATTGGCTGCAGCACAGTCGACTGAATGCTTTTGCCTGACAGGCATATTTTAAATCTTTAGTAACACAAGTTAATCTTTATGGGATTATCTTTGCTGCCAATGTGAAAAATCCAAACTCACTTTGTCACTTTTGTGGACAGCTTTACCATTGTATGTATTTGGAGAAGAATGTGGAAAAAAAACACATTCAATCAAAAAATGAACTTGCATACTGGACTTTAACATGAATCCTTTATGTTGCTCATGCAGGAGAAAGTAAAAGGTTTACCTAACTGCCCCCATCTTATAAAATTATGTAGTTTGTGATACTTCCATTGTCAGCCATATCCTGATGCCCCATACACACGATCAGAAATTCTGCCAACAAAAGTGAGCTTTTGGTTAAAAATTCTGACCATGTGTATGCTCCATCTGACTTTTGCTGGCAGAATTCCAGCCAGCAAAAGATTGAGAGCAGGTTCTCTATTTTTCGGTCGTAAAAAGTTCCTATCCGAAAATGCGTTAGTCTGTATGCAATTCAGATGCGCAAAAAAATCACGCATGCACGGAAACAATTCGACACATGCTCGGAAGCATTGAACTTAATTTTCTCGGCTCGTCATAGTGTTGTACGTCACCGCGTTCTTGACGATCAAAATTTCAGAGAACTTTTGTGTGACCGTGTGTATGCAAGCCAAGCTTGAGCGGAATTCCGTCAGAAAAACCATCCAAGAATTATGCTCCTGTGTATGGGGCATGAGAGTACAGACTGCTGGGCTTTTTGGGTTATATTGTGTTGTTCCGTTCACAGACGTCAGCATGCCCCAATTTGCTAACATGGGAAATCAGTCCACAGAGAGATGTCACATTTTAACCACTTCCCGACCAGCGCACGACGATGTACGTCGACAGAATGGCACGGGCAGGCATATTGGCGTACAGGTACGTCCAATATTCAATGCCGCCCTGCCAGCGGGAGCGCGCCGCCGGCGGCGCGCTCCCGCGCTGGTCGTGGCCCCCGTGAGTCCGGTCGCGGGACCCGCGGACTCGATCGCCGCGGGCATCCCCGCGATCATCTCACGGAGCGGCCGAATGGAGGAAATGCCGAGTAAACAGCATTTCTCCATTCTGCCTAGCAACTAGTGACGCTCATCTCTGCTCTATGTGATTGGAGCAGAGATCAGTGTTCGCTAAATGAAAGCCCAACCCCCCCACAGTTAGTAACACACCCCTAGGAACACTTGACCCCTACACTGCCACCCACTGGTTAACCCCTTCACTGCCAGTGTCATTTACACAGGAATCACTGCATTTATATAGCAGTGATTACTGTATAAATGACAATGGTCCCAAAAATGTGTCAAAAATGTCCGATGGGTCCCCCACAATGTCGCAGTCACAATAAAAATCGCTGATCGCCGCCATTACTAGTAAAAAAAAAATAATAAAAAATTATTAATAAAAATGCTATAAAACTATCCCTATTTTGTAAACGCTATAACTTTTGTGCAAACCAATCAATAATCTGGCAGTGAAGGGGTTAACCAGTGGGTGGCAGTGTGGGGGTTAAGTGTTCCTAGGGGTGTGTTACTAACTGTGGGGGGGTTGGGCTTTCATTTAGCGAACACTGATCTCTGCTCCAATCACATAGAGCAGAGATCAGCGTCACTAGTTGCTAGGCAGAATGGAGAAATGCTGTTTACTCGGCATTTCCTCCATTCGGCCGCTCCGTCAGAGAACTTTTGTGTGACCGTGTGTATGCAAGCCAAGCTTGAGCGGAATTCCGTCAGAAAAACCATCCAAGAATTATGCTCCTGTGTATGGGGCATGAGAGTACAGACTGCTGGGCTTTTTGGGTTATATTGTGTTGTTCCGTTCACAGACGTCAGCATGCCCCAATTTGCTAACATGGGAAATCAGTCCACAGAGAGATGTCACATTTTAACCACTTCCCGACCAGCGCACGACGATGTACGTCGACAGAATGGCACGGGCAGGCATATTGGCGTACAGGTACGTCCAATATTCAATGCCGCCCTGCCAGCGGGAGCGCGCCACCGGCGGCGCGCTCCCGCGCTGGTCGTGGCCCCCGTGAGTCCGGTCGCGGGACCCGCGGACTCGATCGCCGCGGGCATCCCCGCGATCATCTCACGGAGCGGCCGAATGGAGGAAATGCCGAGTAAACAGCATTTCTCCATTCTGCCTAGCAACTAGTGACGCTCATCTCTGCTCTATGTGATTGGAGCAGAGATCAGTGTTCGCTAAATGAAAGCCCAACCCCCCCACAGTTAGTAACACACCCCTAGGAACACTTAACCCCTACACTGCCACCCACTGGTTAACCCCTTCACTGCCAGTGTCATTTACACAGGAATCACTGCATTTATATAGCAGTGATTACTGTATAAATGACAATGGTCCCAAAAATGTGTCAAAAATGTCCGATGGGTCCCCCACAATGTCGCAGTCACAATAAAAATCGCTGATCGCCGCCATTACTAGTAAAAAAAAAATAATAAAAAATTATTAATAAAAATGCTATAAAACTATCCCTATTTTGTAAACGCTATAACTTTTGTGCAAACCAATCAATAATCTGGCAGTGAAGGGGTTAACCAGTGGGTGGCAGTGTGGGGGTTAAGTGTTCCTAGGGGTGTGTTACTAACTGTGGGGGGGTTGGGCTTTCATTTAGCGAACACTGATCTCTGCTCCAATCACATAGAGCAGAGATCAGCGTCACTAGTTGCTAGGCAGAATGGAGAAATGCTGTTTACTCGGCATTTCCTCCATTCGGCCGCTCCGTCAGAGAACTTTTGTGTGACCGTGTGTATGCAAGCCAAGCTTGAGCGGAATTCCGTCAGAAAAACCATCCAAGAATTATGCTCCTGTGTATGGGGCATGAGAGTACAGACTGCTGGGCTTTTTGGGTTATATTGTGTTGTTCCGTTCACAGACGTCAGCATGCCCCAATTTGCTAACATGGGAAATCAGTCCACAGAGAGATGTCACATTTTAACCACTTCCCGACCAGCGCACGACGATGTACGTCGACAGAATGGCACAGGCAGGCATATTGGCGTACAGGTACGTCCAATATTCAATGCCGCCCTGCCAGCGGGAGCGTGCCACCGGCGGTGCGCTCCCGCGCTGGTCGGGGCCCCCGTGAGTCCGGTCGCGGGACCCGCGGACTCGAGCGCCGCGGGCATCCCCGCGATCATCTCACGGAGCGGCCGAATGGAGGAAATGCCGAGTAAACAGCATTTCTCCATTCTGCCTAGGAACTAGTGACGCTCATCTCTGCTCTATGTGATTGGAGCAGAGATCAGTGTTCGCTAAATGAAAGCCCAACCCCCCCACAGTTAGTAACACACCCCTAGGAACACTTAACCCCTACACTGCCACCCACTGGTTAACCCCTTCACTGCCAGTGTCATTTACACAGGAATCACTGCATTTATATAGCAGTGATTACTGTATAAATGACAATGGTCCCAAAAATGTGTCAAAAATGTCCGATGGGTCCCCCACAATGTCGCAGTCACAATAAAAATCGCTGATCGCCGCCATTACTAGTAAAAAATAATAATAAAAAATTATTAATAAAAATGCTATAAAACTATCCCTATTTTGTAAACGCTATAACTTTTGTGCAAACCAATCAATAATAGCTTATTGCGATTTCTTTTTCCAAAAATATGTAGAAGAATACGTATCGGCCTAAACTGAGGGAAAAAAATGTTTTTTTATATATTTTTGGGGGATATTTATTATAACAAAAAGTAAAAAATAATGAGTTTTTTTCAAAATTGTCGCTCTATTTTTGTTTATAGCGCAAAAAATAAAAACCGCAGGGGTGATCAAATACCACCAAAAGAAAGCTCTATTTGTGGGAAAAAAAGGACGTCAATTTTGTTTGGGAGCCACGTCGCACGACCACGCAATTGTCAGTTAAAGCGACACAGTGCCGAATCGCAAAAAGTGGTCTGGTCTTTGACCAGCAAATTGGTCCGGTCTGAAAGTGGTTAAGTGCAAGACCGAAACTGAAAAAAAAATATTTTATTCTTTTTAATGGAATTCAAGCAATGTACCTGTAATTGTTCACTACAGATAACTAATGTGATATCAATATTGTATTTTCATGTCTCTCTATTTTTACACCGTAATCTGTTCAGCTATATTCATTATGAATACATCAGCCCTGTTCTCAGTGTGGATGGCAGAATCTTTCAAATTGCTCCGTTGGCCATAATGATGTTTTTAGATTTAAGGCAAGCTAGATGTGAGATGGTATTTGCTATGAGAAAGATAAGAGTTTGAGCTGGAGGGTATGCAGGAGAAAAATTAGGAAACCTGAAATGTGACACGCCAGCTGTCGGATTTAATGCTATGATAGGAAACTCATGCAAATGTAAAATTTACTTTACAGATAATAAAAGTATAGGAGATTATACTCCAGGAAAACAGCTAAATACACAAATGAAATGTACAGTATACAGTATATAAGAGCTATTGGGGGTTATTTACTAAAGGCAAATCCACTTTGCACTACAAGTGCACTTGGAGTAGCACTCATTGTAGAGCTGAGGGGAAGATCTGAAATGAGTGGAAGCTCTGCTGATTTTATCATCCAATCGTGTGCAAGCTAAAATGCTGTTTTTTATTTTCCTTGCATTGTCCCCTTCGGATCTACAAGTAGTGTAAAGTGAATTTTAATTTTCATAGTAAATAGACCCCATTACACTTACCAAAGGATTTGTATTTCTGTCTATCATTATACAGCCCTAATGGACAGCAGAGTGATCTCACTTCTTTTTTTTTTTTTTTTTTTTTACAACAACCTTTTTCTCGTCAAATTTGTTTAATATTTTTTGAATATAACAAACATTGACAAAATGAGTACATACAAGGCCAAGGCTGGTGGTACAATATTCAAAAATCAATAAAGCTAAACATGAACAGGATGAGTACATAACAAATCAAAAAAATGTAACGAATAGAGCAACGAATAAACACCCCAGTTGAGGTCACGGGAAGTGATGTAACGCGTAGGATACCAGAAGTGACGTCTACACCCGAGCGGTACGCTCGTAGTCTGTTTACTGTTCGATTTACATCTAGCATTGTGTGAGTAGTTTGAATCTTTTTTAATAAATTGACAACTTTATAATCTACTACACTATGGTGAGTCTTACATTTATCGTTTGAGTGCCCATGCTGATCTAATCCATGGAATAACCATTATGGATGGTGGTGACGTTATTGGAGTCTGAAGCTCTCTCCCTGACCCCCTGTGCTCTTCCCAGAGTCTATATACGCTGTATACCTTACAGCAGTAAGGTAATTACCTAGTTTGCCTAGCGAACACGTGGATATCACCTGAGTGGGGAGATTGTCGCATCACGGATTCACTGTTCCACCATACAGCTTCATTTTGTTCTGTGACACTTTCACTGTATAATCCATCTCTTGGACTATAATATATGTCCCCCTGAGCAATAGCACTACTGGTTTACATAATGATGTTTTTCAGATTTTTATATTAGTGATATAGCATGCACACTAGCACTTTATTTACTTGATCACTGGTTCCTACACTATTGTATGAGTGACACTATTTTTGGCTTACATATCGATTGCTCTCTTGGTCTATCAATTTATTTATTTATTTATGTATCGATATAGAGATATTTTATGCACAAAAATCTTTTCACTAGTTTTCACACTGTTTAAATAAGGATATATTTCTGCACATTGGGATACTCCCCTTTTTTTCACTTCTTTGTGGGAGCACAACACCAATTTTCAATATCAACGAATAAACCAATACATCAAAAGAATCAAAAAATTCCATCAGAAGGAAAAAAATATATTGGTTGCATTTTGCAAGAGCAGTAATAAGGAGATCAATCTAATATGTATATATTAAAAACAGAAGAGAGTATGAGGGTTACTTACGAAAGGCAAATCCAATTTGCACTTGAAAGTGCACTTTCAAGTGCGGTCGCTGTAGATCTGATAGGGGCATGGAAGGAAAATAAAAAACAGCATTTTAGCTTGCACATGATTGGATGACAAAATCAACAGAGATTCCCCTTATTTCAGATCTTCCCCTCAGATCTACAGCGACTGCAATTTCCGAGTGCAATTGCAGTGCACTTGCAGTGCAAAGTGTATTTTCCTTTCATAAATAACCCCCAATGTGTATATAACTACTATACAATATTAAAAGTAAGGTAGAAAACAAAAAATAGAAGTAGATAGAGAGAAGAGGGTATAAAAAAGGGTGGAAAGGGGATGGGGGAGGGTTTACAAGTTGTGATGCGATCCCAAATGAATAGAAATTATAGTCAAGGCAAAAAGAATAAAATTACCAAGGCAATAATAGTGTGTCATCAAAGTCTGGAGGTAAACAATGCTTAACCCAAGGAAACCAGAGTTTCTCAAAATGACCAATTCGATCTCTTTTGATTGCTTCCATTTTAGCATGAATAAGAGCTTTATTAGTTCTGTGTATGGTTTCTGCTGGAATTAAATATTGAGTTTTCCATGCCTTAGCAATGGTTAGTTTTGCGGCTGTTAGGAGCTGTGAAAGAAGGTGAAATTGATTTTGTGTGATCCCATCAGGTTTCAGGTTTAATAGGGCTGTAGCAGGACTGGTCTCTATTGATGTATCAAAGATTTTGTAGCCTAAGTCAAAAACTGCCTTCCAGAATTTTTGGGCAATTGGGAAATCCCACTAAATATGAAATTGAGTGCCAGACTCTGAACAACTAGGAAAACAAGCTCCAGGGTAATCAGAAGCATATTTCAATATTCTAGCAGGAACCAAATACCAATGGGTTAGCACCTTAACCACCTCAATACAGTGAAGTTACACCCCCTTCCTGACCAGACCAATTTTCAGCTTTCAGCGCTCTCACAGTTTGAATGACAATTACTCAGTCATCCAACACTGTATCCATATGAAACTTGCGTCCTTTTTTCCACACAAATAGAGCTTTCTTTTAGTGGTATTTAATCACTAGTGGGTTTTTTATTTTTTGTGCTATAAATAAAATAAAGCGTAAATTTTGTGAAAAAATTCCTTTTTCTTTGCTTCTGTCATAAATTTTTGCTAATTAGTAATTTTTCTTCATAAATTTTGGCCAAAATTTATACTGCTACATATCTTTGGCAAAAATAACCCACATTAGTATATATTATTTGGTCTTTGTGAAAGTTATAAACTATGGTGCCAATCACTGAAAATAGATCACATCTGATCAGGCCTTCAGTACATCAGGTGTACCTCATTTCTTGAGACACTAACAAGTCAGGAAAGTACAAATACCCCCCAAATGACCCCTTTTTACACAGTAGACATTCCAAGGTATTAAGTAAGTAGCATGGTGAGTTTTTTTAAGTTGTCATTTTTTCCCACAATTCTTTGCAAAATGAAGATTTTTTTTTATTATTATTTTTTTTTTACAAAATTGTCATATTATCAGGTTATTTCTCACACACAGCATATGCATACAACAAATTACACCCCAAAATACATTCTGCTACTCTTCCCGAGTATGGTGATACCACATGTGTGAGACTTTTACACAGCCTGGCCACATACAGAGCACCAACATTGATGTAGTACCTTCAGACGTTCTACGAGCAAAAATTATGCATCTCATTTCTCAACCGCCTATTACACTTTTGAAGGCCCTGGAGTACCAGGACAATGGAATTTCCCATAAAATGACCCCATTTTGGAAAGCAAACACCCCAATGTATAATCTGTGAGGCATAATGAGTCTTTTGAATGGTTAATTTTTTTCCAGATGTGGAAAAAAATTAAAACGCATTTTTTTTTACACAAAATTGTCAATTTATAAGATATTTCTAACACATAGCATGTATATAGCAAAAATTACACCCCAAAATACATTCTGCTACTCCTCCCGAGTATGGCGATACCACATGTGTAGGACTTTTACACAGCCTGGCCACATAGAGAGGCCGAACATTGAAGTAGTACATTTGGCATTCAAGGAGCATAAATGACACATCTAATTTCATTCCTACCTATCACACTTTTGAAGGTCCTGGACCACCAAGACAGTGAAATTACCCACAAAATGACCCCATTTTGGAAAGCAAACACCCCAACGTATATTCTATGAGACATGGGCTGCAAATACAGGTACTCGGGTACTCTGATGGCCTGGTGACAGGTACTCGGGTACTCTGATGGCCTGGTGACAGGTACTCGGGTACTCTGATGGCCTGGTGACTGGTACTCGGGTACTCTGATGGCCTGGTGACAGGTACTCGGGTACTCTGATGGGCTGGAGATAGGTACTCTGGTACTCTGATGGCCTGGTGACAGGTACTCTGGTACTCTGATGGCCTGGTGACAGGTACTCGGGTACTTTGATGGACTGTGACAGGTACTCGGGTACTCAGATGGACTGGAACAGGTACTCGGGTACTCAGATGGGCTGTGACAGGTACTCGGTACTCTAATGGACTGTGACAGGTACTCGGTACTCTAATGGACTGTGACAGGTACTCGGTACTCTAATGGACTGTGACAGGTACTCGGTACTCTAATGGACTGTGACAGGTACTCGGTACTCTAATGGACTGTGACAGTTACTCGGGTACCCTGATGGACTGTGACAGGTACTCGGTACTCAGATGGGCTGTGACAGATACTCGGGTACCCTGATGGACTGTGACAGGTACTCAGTACTCTAATGGACTGTGACAGGTACTCGGTACTCTAATGGACTGTGACAGGTACTCGGGTACCCTGATGGACTGTGACAGGTACTCGGTACTCAGATGGGCTGTGACAGATACTCGGGTACCCTGATGGACTGTGACAGGTACTCGGTACTCAGATGGGCTGTGACAGATACTCGGGTACCCTGATAGACTGTGACAGGTACTCGGTACTCTGATGGACTGTGACAGGTACTCGGTACTCTAATGGACTGTGACAGGTACTCGGGTACCCTGATGGACCGTGACAGGTACTCGGGTACCCTGATGGACCGTGACAGGTACTCGGGTACCCTGATGGACCGTGACAGGTACTCGGGTACCCTGATGGACCGTGACAGGTACTCGGGTACCCTGATGGGCCGCGACAGGTACTCGGGTACTCTGATGTGCCGTGACAGGTACTCGGGTACTCTGATGTGCCGTGACAGGTACTCGGGTACTCTGATGTGCCGTGACAGGTACTCGGGTACTCTGATGTGCCGCGACAGGTACTCAGGTACTCTGATGTGCCGCAACAGGTACTCGGGTACTCTGATGTGCCGTGACAGGTACTCGGGTACTCTGATGGGCCGTGACAGGTACTCGGGTACTCAGATGAACTGTGACAGGTACTCGGGTACTCAGATGAACTGTGACAGGTACTCGGGTACTCAGATGGGCTGGGACAGGTACTCGGGTACTCTGATGGGCTGTGACAGGTACTCGGGTACTCTGATGGGCTGTGACAGGTACTCGGGTACTCTGATGGGCTGTGACAGGTACTCGGGTACTCTGATGGGCTGGGACAGGTACTCGGGTACTCTGATGGGCTGGGACAGGTACTCGGGTACTCTGATGGGCTGGGGCAGGTACTAGGGTACTCTGATGGGCTGGGACAGGTACTCTGGTACTCTGATGGGCTGGGACAGGTACTCGGGTACTCTGATGGGCTGGGACAGATACTCAAATACTCTGATGGACTGTGACAGGTACTCTGATGGACTGTGATTGACAGGTACTATGAGGGGTGGTGACAGGTCCTCTTTATTGGGGGGGTGGGCAGGCAGGCAATCAGTGTGATTGGTGTACACTAGGCGGTAACGAGATGTTACCGCAATCTCCTCCTCACACACGATCGGAGTGTGAGGAGGAGAACAACCCGGTAACATCTTGTTACCGCGGTTTGTTTACATTTTAGTGATCGGCTGTGAAAGGATCACAGCCGATCACGTGGGTAAACAGCTGGCCAATGGCTGTTTACCAGCATCGGTGACGAGCAGTGTTCCCAGCGATCGCGCGCATGCGCCGTGCACAGCCGGGGTGTAACCATCTGTGATCGGCCGTGACTTCATCACAGCCGATCACGTGGTAAACAGCCATAACCAATGGCTGTTCACCCCCTTCGGTGGCGAGTGGTGGCTCCGTGACACGCCGCCACCGAAGAAACAGGGATGCGCGCGCACGATTGCGTGCAGTCCCAGTTTAAACGGGAGGCTGTCATATGACGGCCTCCCGCCACAATAGGTGCGCTGCCTGGCTGTCATTTGACGGCCGGCGGTCAGCATCTAGTTAAAGTTAGTTTCCACAGCAACAACACTAAAAGAAGCAGACTTAGTGGAGCACCATATGCTTGACAATTCAGTAGGATTAAATGAGCGATTAAGGTCTAGTTCCCATTTGGAGACTTATGAAAGTGGACCATTGCTAGTACTAGCTAAAATTTGCTTATAGAGAAAGAAACTAGCATGGGGGTCAGCTATAAATATGAATTCAAAATGCAACATCTGGGATAGTTGGGAGTTGGAACTGAAATAAGGTTGGAAAATGTTTTTGATTTGCAAATATCAAAACAGTTCCGATTGAGGAAGTCCAAATTTATCACACAATGTAGGAAAAGAATGTTTGGAGGAGGCAGATAACAAATTTTATAAACAGGGGGAAAATTTGCTATATTCCATGCTTTGAAAGAATTAGGAGCGATCCAGGCAGAGTAAAAAGTGGGATTTGTAACAAAAGAAAGGAGCAGTAAATGATGAGATTGAAGGCCAAGAGAAGTTTTGAATATGTCCCAAATGTTTTGTGATAGGGTTGTGAATAGAAGAACAATCAGTTGGTCATAACTATAACATGTTAGATACTGAAATAGGGTCACAATAAATAGATTAAATTGTTACCCATAAAGGAATTTATTTGATGCAGCATGATAGAAAGCAGAAATATTTGGGAGGCCTAAACCTGCGCACCATTGTGAGAGACAGAGAGTGGATTTGGAGGTTCAAGGTTTCGTTTTACTACAGCCTTTTTCATCAAGGAAGGCCAACTCTACCCAACATTGGTATTGCATCTGTGTTGCTGTGCTGCATTACATGCTGGCTTCTTAATAATAAATAATTAGGGAGATTAGCTGCAAAAGCATAATGGCATTGGAGGAGACACAGAGACCAATTTTTTTTTTTGTTAAAGTGCATTTTAATAAGATAATAACAAAGCAGACACAAAGAATTACACATACTGCACACACACTCAAATTAAAAGAAATAAATCGGTGCTAGTTTACAATATTCAAGTCTGCAGCTGAAACAATACCTTGACACCAGGGTGGAGCCAGGGCCTACGTCACCACGCAGATGGAATCACAGCTGGGGAAAACCTTCATAGAAAGTTCCTATGACTGCTCTATAATTTGAGGGTCAAAGCCTCCAGTAAGGCTACTTTCACATGAGGGTGGTGTGGTTCTAATTGCCATATTTTGGATCTATGTCACACTACTAAGAAGCTCAGGATTTTCATTCTGTTTGACCTACACTATATTAACAAAAGTATTGGAACGCCTGCCTTTACACGCACATTATCTTTAATGGCATGCCAGTCTAAAGCCTCATACACACGGTCGGACTTTGTACAAACTTTTCCGTGGACTTTTGTACAAAGGGCGTGGTCCACAAGTTTGTATTGCATACACACGGTCGGACTTTTTGACAACAAACACGAACGTAATGACGTCACAACGTACTGACACCACTTCAAAAGAGGACGTTCAATGACTCCAGCGCCACCTTTGGTGAACTTCTGTATTGTAGTCTGATCTTTTGCATTGGTTCTGAGCATGCGTGTTTGTACCTTGTACAAAAGTCCGATGCTTTTGCGTACACGCGGTCGGACTTTGCTTCATCGGACTTTTGTTGCCAGAAAGTTTGTCCGTTCGCACAGCCAACAAAAGTCCGATGAAAACAGAAAAAGTTTGTCCGATGGAGCGTACACACAGTCGGATGTTGCTCCAAAACAGCTAATTTGCATGTTTGTTGTCAAAAAGTCTGACCGTGTGTACGGGCCTTTAGTCCAAAGGGTAAAATAATGAGCTGGCCCACCCTTTGCAGCTATAACAACTTCAACTTATCTGGGAAGGCTGTCCACAAGGTTTAGGAGTGTGTCTATGGGAATGTTTGACCATTCTTCCAGAAGGGCATTTGTGAGGTCAGGCACTGATGTGGGCAAGAGGCCTGGCTTGCTGTCTCCGCTCTAATTCATCCCAAAGGTGTTCTATCGGGTTGAGGTCAGGACTCTCAAGTTCTCCCACCTCAAACTCACTCATCCATGTCTTTACGAACCTTGCTTTGTGCAAAGTGCAAACAGGACTTCTTATGGTTTTCTTTCAACAATGGCTAGGGTGGTAACAGGGTTTCTGTAAGTACTCCTAATACATATTCTCTACCTGCCTTTAGTTTCCAGAGTACTAGTGGGTGGTTACAGGGCCTCTTTAATTATCAACATCTACTGGCATATTTGTATTGAGGGTCCTGCTGTTTATGTGTTATTTCAAAAGATCTTTGAGTAAAATAGCCCCAGGTTCCTGCATTCTATCTGGATGAGTTTCATGACTGATGAATGATTTCAAAGATGAAGAAACATTTATGGACATAACATGTGAATATGTGCAAGATGCCAAATATCTGAAGTGTTTTAGAGTGTGTTGAGAACTCAAGTTCAAGTGCCGTTAAGTGGTGTAAGGACTAGGGTTGCAACCATTGTAACTGTAGATCTTCCTGCAACACAAGAGAATGGTGTATTCTCTACATGAAAATTCACAGTGGGGGTTATTTACAAAAGGCAAATCCACTTTGCAATGCAAGTGCACTTGAAAGTACACTTAGAAGTGCAGTTTCTCTAAATCTAAGGAGTCGATCTGCAATGAGTGGAAGCTCTGCTGATTTTATAATCCAATCATGTGCAAGCTAAAATGCTGTTTTTTATTTTCCTTGCATGTACCCCTTGGATCTACAGCGACTTTACTTCCAAGTGCATTTGCAGTGCAAAGTGGATTTTCCTTTAGTAAATAACCACCAATATGTCCCACTTTACACCATTACCATACATTGATGTGTACCATAATGTTACCGCAAGGTTCGCCTAATCACCTGCCTCCAGGCCTTTAAAGGAAAAATCTAACTTAACTGAAAGAAACTTCAACAACTTAAATTATAAAAGTTGCAATACCTGACACTTTGATCACTTGTTAACATGTTTTGCCCAAGTATATGGGTTGTATTAGCCATTGGTTGACAAGAAAGGTTGGTTATTTGAATCAGGATGCTTTACATCCATCTAAATTTCTTGACACATTTTACCTGTACGCAAAGAAGACCTCTACTCTTTCAATTGTTAAACCATTGAGAGGGTCTATGTCCTTTTCCATCAGATGTCTAGAGCTGGGACGAGCTCTGTCCTTGTCTGCACTCCAATCTGTTGCTACATAAGAGGACATGGTGGAGCCTTGGGCAGAATCTGTAAATCTAGTTTGGGACAGCCAGTCCAGGCTCTGAAAATATCCCGACTATATGGTTTGGATCCACCCAGATGCCTGGATCAGGAGCTGGCTCAGCCTCTCAGCGAGGAAGGGCAGAACAGAGAGTCGGTGACTGGCAGTCCCCGACTCTCTGCTCACTAAAGGCTGAGAGCCAATTGATCAGCTGTATTTGATTGCTCGGTTCTCACTCTTAGAGCTGGCAGGGGGACAGATGCAGCATTGGAGTAATGCTGCATCCAGGTAAGTATAATGTTTTTTTTTTTTTCTTTTACAAGCCCACACTTCTCTTTGAAGGAAAATCTCCCCAAAGGGACACAGATGGCGAAAAAATTTTTTTGCAGGTGATATAAACCTCCCTTATGCCACGTAAACGCGATCAGAATTCTCGTCTGAAAAAGCTCTGTTGGTTTTTCCAACGGAATTCCGACGGAATTCCACTCAAGCTGTCTTGCCTACACACAATCACACCAAATTACGATCCGAACGCGGTAATGTACAACACGTACGATGGGACTAGAAAAAGGAAGTTCAATAGCCAGTAGCCAATAGTTTCCGTCTCGTAGTTGAATCTGAGCATGATTTTTGGCGTGTCTGAATTGCATACACACGATCGGAATTTCCGATAGAAAGTTTTTCCGTCTGGAAAATTGAGAACATGCTATACATTTTTGGCTGGCAGAAATTCGGACAGCTAAATTCTGATGGAGCATACACACGGTCGCATTTTCCGATGAAAAGCTCTCATCTGTCTTTTTCTGGCCAGAATTCCGATCGTGTGTACCCGGCATTACTCTACCAAAATGAAAACAAAGTTTTGCCTTTAGTTCGACTTTAACCACTTGCCTACCGCCGCACGCCTATATATGTTGGCACAATGGCAACAATGGGTGTACCTGTACGACCCCTTTAATTTGCTGGGCTAGTGGGCCCACACCGCGTACAGCATGACCGTGTCCACGGTTCCCACAGAATCGATGTCCGCCGGTGTCTCGCGATCGTATCATGGAGTGGCAGAACGGGGAGATGCCTATGTAAACAAAGCATTTCCCTGTTCTGCCTAGTAACAAGACAGAGATCTACTGCTCCATGTCATCAGGAGCAATGATCGCTGTCATGTCAGTGGTAGCCCATCCTCCTCAGAGTTAGAATCACTCCCTAGGACACACTTCACTCCTTGATCGCCACCTAGTGTTTAACCTCTTTCCTGCCAGTGTCATTTACACAGTAATCAGTGCATTTTTATAGCACTGATCGCTGCATAAATGACAATGGTCCCAAAATAGTGTCAAAAGTGTCCGATGTGTTCACCATAATGTCGCAGTCACAAAAAAATTGCAGATCGCCTCCATTACTAATAAAAAAAAATAATAAAAATGCCATAAATCTATCCCCTATTTTGTAGATGCTATAACTTTTGCGCAAACCAATCAATGTATGCTTATTGCATTTTTTTGACCAAAAATGTGTAGAAGAATCTGACAGGGGGGGTCTGTGCTGGTCGATTATCAGCACAGCCCCCCCGAGGATGCCCACACTGGACCACCAGGGACGCCACCAGACCACCAGGGATAAAAATAAAGGAAAAAAAACGCGCTCGACAACGGTGGGAAGTAAGAGAGGATAGTAATAACAGTAGCTACGGCTAAATACTAATTATATCATTAGGTTGCTGCCACCCACAAAGGAAAGAAACTCCAAAAGGTGTTTCCTCCAAGAAATAGAATAATATGATAACCCGGGGTATTGGCGCTACCTACAAGTAAAACTCCTTATATGTATGTATATCAATATATAATTCCGAATATATCATGTATTCATCTAGAAGAATATATATATAATAGAAGGAGGCATAACCCCCAAAAGACTACCAATCTGCGATTTAAAATTTACAAGCTCAAAAATCCCAAAAAACAACAAAGTTCCTACTAGAGATTAGTTCCTGGGATTAACAAATAATTCCAATAGGCAAAAGAAAAGGAAAAAACAAAAACCAAACAACAAACTGGAAACAAAAATAATTTTTTGTATCTGTGTCGCTAAGAGACAGTATTCCCTAAAATCGCATTAATGCCAAAATGTGGTTTGAGTAGGCAAATTCCCAGTAAGAGGCGTATGAGACGGAGTTACGCCTATTACGTCAGTTCCGTTCGTTGGAGCGCAGTTGGAGTGCAAGCCGTACCTGCGTGTCCACCGGGCGGCTTCCACGTTCGGATTACTATATATTTTTTTCGCGCTAGAAGGGCTCTATCCCTGGGGGACTTACAAACACTGGAGTGACTCCAGACAAACAGGTTATATCCTGGGACATTACTATTATTTTTTGGTGTCTAGTCCTTTGTGTTATCTGGGATAAAGTGCCATTAGCGTATGGTTATTACCTTTCTTTCAGCCCTGTTCTAGGATTTTTTATCTTTTTTCCTGGAACGTTATCATATATATATGGAGGCTGAAAGGTTTTTTTAATGGACTGTGGTCCCACATCTTGTCTCAACATATGAGAATTGTTTTTTCCGTTTTATTATTTTTTATGTTTTTATTTGTTTATATTTTTGTGGCAGTAAATTGATTTTTTATACAAATCACACTATGGAGACTACAATTTTTTTCCTATGAGGAAATCTCCCCCTTGGTTGCGATTGAGGAGCTGGACATCAGCAGGGACTGAAAAAACTCTCTCTGGATGCGAATGAAGAGCTGGTTACCGGTAGACTCTGATTCCAAGGCGAATTACCCCTGCAGGGGTGTATTCTTCTGGTGAGTGGGGGACCTTGTGGGGGAACACAGAAGTCACGTTGGAGATTGCACGAGAAGCACTTTAGTCACATCTTTTGAACTTTCTGTAATTGCACAGTTGAAGAGATTTTTTGGAAATTTGGACACTATTTTCGTATTTTTTGTTATTTTGTTTATTTAAGAGACCCTTTGCCCTTTTTTATATATATATATTTTTTATATATATATTCTTTCTATATTTCATATATTTTTTTGACATAATTTCTATATATTATTAATTTTTGTTTTTTCATATATATATGCTTATAGTAGCACATTGCATGTATAGGTGTATAATTTGAATTTTGTATTGTGATTTTTAATCTCATTAAGCACATTTACATACACCTTCTACTTGTTTCTTTGCACATCTTGGCGATAATGCGATTTTAGGCAAAAAATTCTTTCATATGTATCTATATTAGCGTTTTACACTTACAGTTTGCATATTTGGGATAATAAGTTTACTAGCACATTTACATACGCCTCTTACTGGGAATTTGCCTACTCAAACCACATTTTGGCATTAATGCGATTTTAGGGAATACTGTCTCTTAGCGACACAGATACAAAAAATTATTTTTGTTTCCAGTTTGTTGTTTGGTTTTTGTTTTTTCCTTTTCTTTTGCCTATTGGAATTATTTGTTAATCCCAGGAACTAATCTCTAGTAGGAACTTTGTTGTTTTTTGGGATTTTTGAGCTTGTAAATTTTAAATCGCAGATTGGTAGTCTTTTGGGGGTTATGCCTCCTTCTATTATATATATATTCTTCTAGATGAATACATGATATATTCGGAATTATATATTGATATACATACATATAAGGAGTTTTACTTGTAGGTAGCGCCAATTACCCTGGTTATCATATTAGACCACCAGGGATGCCCAGCAAAAGGCAATCCTCCCTAGACCACCAAGGATGCCAGTCAGTGCCACAATGGATGCCAATCAGTGCCCATAATGGATGCCAATCAGTGCCCACAATGGGCATCACTGATTGGCATGCATTATTGTTTGGCACTGATTGGCATCCATTAGTACAGTATAACAATACAATGCCGCCTATGAGTGCCCACCTGTGCCGCCTATGAGTGCCCACCTGTGCTGCCTATCAGTGCCCACCCGTGCCACCTATCAGTGCCCACCCATGCCCATCTGTGCCGCCTATCCATGCCCATCTGTGCCGCCTATCCATGCCCACCTGTGCCGCCCATCCATGCCAATCCGTGCCAGCTATCAGTGCCAATTTGTGCCACCTGTCAGTGCCCATCTGTGTCGCCCATCAGTGCCACCCATCAGTGCCGCCTATCAGTGCCCATCAGTGCCACCTATCAGTGCCACATATCTGTGTCCATCAATGCCACCTCATCAGTGCCACTTCATTGGTGCCACATCATTGGTGCCCATCAGTGTCGCCTTATCAGTGCCCATCAGTGTAGCCCCATCAGTGCCCATCAGTGAAGGAGAAAACATACTTATTTACAAAGTTTTGAAACTGAAACAAAAAAAAAAATTTTTTTCAAAATTTTCGGTATTTTTTTATTTGTAGCGCAAAAAATAAAAACCGTAGAGGTGATCAAATACCACCAAAAGAAAGCTATATTTTGGTAAAAAAATTATAAAAATTTCATTTGGGTACAGTGTAGCATGACCGCGCAATTGTCATTCAAAGTGGGACAGCGCTGAAAGCTCAAAATTGGTCTGGGAAGGTGTTTAAGTGCCCGGTATTGAAGTGGTTAAAGTGACGCAGTGCCGAATCGCACAAAGTGCTCTGGTCAGGAAGGGGGTAAAATCTTCCGGGGCTGAAGCGGTTAAAGTAAACCTGTGCATTTGCCCCTGCCCATGGGTGCTAGTCTGAGCAATACTTTTTGTGAAGTTGGATTATGCTGACAGTGTTATAATGGCACTAATCGTGCTAAAGTGCACAACTTACAGTGGAGGCTGATTAAAGCATGCTATGCTTGTTTTGAGACTGAAAAATAACTACCGTATATACTCGAGTATAAGCCGAGATTTTCAGCCTCTTTTTTGAGGCTGAAAGTGCCCCCCTCGGCTTATACTCGAGTCATCGCTGTCTGCCCGCTCGATCAGCGTGTCGAGCAGACAGACAGCGGCCATTCTACTATTCAAAAGCCGCGCCTCCGGCTCCGCCTTCGCCTGTGATAGGCGGAACACTGAATTTCCCAGCAGCCTGTGTTCCGCCTATCACGGACATCGTATCATCCTCGTACTACGGACGAGGATGATACGACGTCAGTGATAGGCGGAACACAGGCTGCTGGGAAATTCAGTGTTCCGCCTATCACAGGCGAAGGAGGAGGCGCGGCTTTTGAATTTTACAATGGCCGCCGAAGAGGGCACGGGACGGAGGCAAGGCAAGGCAAGGCAAGGCACGGCACGGCACGGGACGGGACGGAGGCAAGGCAAGGCAAGGCACGACACGACGGCAAGGCACGGCACGGCACGGGACGGCACGGGACGGAACGGAGGCAAGGAGGCAAGGCACGGGACGGAGGCTCGGGACAAAGGTAGGCTGGACACACACACACACACACACACACACACACACACACACACACACACACACACACACACACACACACACACGGATGGATACACACACACACAGGGATGGGTGGATGGATGGAGACACACACAGGGATGGGTGGATGGATGGAGACACACACAGGGATGGATGGATGGATGGAGACACACACACACACACAGGGATGGATGGATGGATGGATGGAGACACACACACACAGGGATGGATGGATGGATGGACACACACACACACAGGGATGGATGGACGGACACACAGGGATGGACGGACACACAGGGATGGACGGACACACAGGGATGGACGGACACACACACAGGGATGGACAGGCATGTCTCACCCTCGGCTTATACACGAGTCAATAAGTTTGCCAGTTTTTTTGGGGGTAAATTGGGGGCCTCGGCTTATATTCGGGTCGGCCTATACTCGAGTATATACGGTAATGTCTTATATACAGTAAACTGAGCCCTCTATCTTCTTAAGAACTGTCGTAACTGGCTCAAGCGATAATGAGAGAAAATTTGACTTCTCTGGGGCTGTCTTCTGGCCAGAAGATAGAGGTAGATAAGCCCCATAGAAGTCGGTTAGGTGCATTGAAAAAAAAAAGTATTTTTAAGGGCACCATTCACCCTTACACAGCTTAGAGAGCATGGAGTATTTTTGTTTATAGTATATATAAAAATCGTATTTAAAAACAAAATAAAAACGATAGAAACCAGATACACATTTTCTCTAAGGCCGCGTACACACGGGCGGATTGTCTGTCCAACTTAGTCCACTGAACCGTGTTTCAGCGGACAATCCGCTCCTGTGTGGGCTTCAGCGGACTTTTTCAGCGGACTGTCTGACGAACAAAGTCTTACGGAATTTCCGTAATTTTGTCCGTTCAAACTTGGTTTTGTCCGTCCAAACTTGGTTTTAGCGGACAGTCCGCTCGTGTGTAGGCAAGTTGGACGGACTAAGTATGGCGCATGCTCAGAAAGGATTTACACGGCCGAAGGTTGCATTGCAGTGTATAGGACGTCGTTTTTCTAGTCCCGTCGTACGTGCTGTACACGTCATCACGCACGCTTTCAGCGGACTGTCTGCTCATCGTGTGTGGTCAAGTCCGTTCATTCAAATTTTGAACGGACTGTCTGTCGGATTGTCTGACGAACTTAGTTGGGCAGACAATCCGCCCGTGTGTACGCGGCCTAAGTCTTAAAATTAATACTAAAATACATGTAGCGGAACCCCCATAGAGGCTAGCAGTTTTTAGGTCTCATGGTCTTCTCGCCCTGCAGCCAGGCACACATGCAAGTTCTCTCTCTGTCACCTCAAGAAATAGTCTAGGGCGTGGGGTTTTTGTTGTTTTATTTTTGGGATGAATGGGGATGGGGATTGGAGAAAGTAGGCTTTTCCAATAACTTGCTATAACAAGAGCACTTTGAGGACACTGAACTTGCTTCTTAAAAGTTAGAACTCTTGGAACTTAGAACGCTGTCCCTGGGTAGTGGACAGATTCTGGAAAGCAGTATTGAGGATGATGAACCTTCCTCGGTGGACAGTGCAAGCAACAGCCCCCTTAATGTGGAATGGATCAGCTATGCTCTTCAGGACAACCTCCTGACAAACACAAGGATGACTTCCTAGCACATGAGATGGGTTTTAGCATTCGGTCTCTGCGATCTCTTCCAGCCTGTAATCACAGAACGCCTCTGGATTTGGATTTCCACCAGATATATCGTTTGGTGTTGAGGCCAATTAATTCAATTTTAGTCTCATCTGACGATCTGTCTGGCGGAAATCCAAAACAGCTAACCATCCAAATAACACCATTTCTATGGAAGTGGTAATATCCTGTTATGAGGGGGTTTCTTTGCAGCAGGGGCTGGAGCACTTCTCAGGATAGAAGGAAAAATGGATGAGGCAACATATCATCAAATTCTTGAGGAAAATCTGCTGCACTCTGCCAGAAAGTTGTCAATGGGAAGAAGGTTTCCAACATGACAATGACCCAAAGAACCCAGAAAATATGAGCATACCATGGTTAAAGGAGAAAAAGTTGAATGTCCTTGCATGGTCTAGTCAGAGCCCAGACTGAAACCCCATTGAAAATTTGTGGAATGGCTTAAAGACTGCGGTCCACATACAGTCACCATCAAATTTAACTGAACTTGAGTAGTTCTGCAAAGAAGAGTGGTCAAATATTGCAAAGTCTAAAGAAGAGTGAGCAAATATTGCAAAGTCTAGATGTGCAAAGTTAGTAGAGACATATCCCAACAGACTAAAGGCTATAATTAAAGCAAAAGGTGGCTCAACAAAATACTGCCTTATGGGGGTGATCCTTTTTCCAACTCAGTGATTCTGTTTTTGTTTTGTTTTTTATTTTTTTCTGACATGTTGGTGTTATATCTTTCACTTGGATGTTATAAACTGCACCAGTAAAGCCTGCTGGATAAAACAAAATATGTGTTGTCCTCATTTCAGGCTGCAAAGCAACAACATGTGATTCTTTTCTATACCCACTGTAAATACCTTTTGTATAAGAAGGCAGTGCTGTATCTCTGAGGCTCCTTTTACATTTTGTGTAGCGGGAGTGCATTTTCCTGTCTGCGGTTTTCTTTTTGCGTAATTTACACATATTTCTGAGTGTTGTGCATAGGGCATACTGTGGGTAGGCGCAGCACATGGTGCGGTGGCAGAAAACACTCAGTATCCAGGTGCAGAGAACAGAAATATATTGTAATTGAAGTTTGGCGAAACAATGAAGAGCAGAAACAGAAGGTCTCAGGTGTGTTGACAGCCTCGGTCCTCTTTGGGCCAAATGCAGCCACCCTAGTCCTTATCCAAAAAGGAGGGCTTCCAGGAAAGGTGGTGTGTCCCTGCCCTTTCCCTACTCCCTAGGAACCTTTCCCTGTCCCTGAACGATGGTTGATCTGTCCCTACTCTAGCCACTCGCGAAAAGCATGCCAAGCATGGGAGCCAGGGTCTTAAAAAGACTCTGCCTGGCCCAAGATAGCCACCAGAGTCACATGTGGCGCTATCATCTTATCGGATAGGGTGCCATCATCGAATTGGAACCATGGACCTCTTTACTTTCTCTCTCTCTGTAATGCCCTGAGGTCAAATGCCACCTGCAGTTGAAGCCCATTCACTTGACTTTGTTGCGGCACAGAAGCCCAAGCACCGAATTTTGCTGTTCACATTCGTTTTGCAGCGATTTTTGTGTGTTTTGTCTTGCTGCATTCTCTGAAAAATTGCACTGTGTTTGCAGTGCCATTAAGAATGAATGGTACCCAAAATGCATCTCATGCATTTTGCCAATTTGGAAGCTCGGGCAGAATCTTGCTGATTATGCCTGTAATACCAAATTGCAAGATATGAATGTGGCCTAAATGTTAGTAGTAGCAGTTTACATTTTTGTTTTTTGGTTTAGAAAGATGTTAAATAAACCTGTTAGCCAGAGGCTATGCAATCTAGATTGCCTAGGCCTTATTTTTTTTCTACCCTTACCTAAAAAGTTTCTAATTCATTAAAAATAATGTGATCTGGTAATTCTGACTTGTGCTCTTTCAGAAGAAGTGTAATATTTAATAAAATGGCCAAAAAATATGAGTCTTTGTGATCTAGAGAGCAGTACTCTGAAACAATAAGAGGGAGAAATTAGTGAGATAGTGAAGAACAAAGTCAAGATAACAATGGGTACGTTATGTTCTGAAGGCACATCATTATATAACCCTCGGTCTGAGGTCAGTGTAAAGTTCTACTTCACTAACTAATAGGTATGATTAAGGACTATGCTTTAAATTGACTGAGCTGTATTTTTCTAGGCATGAAAGTGGATTAAATTACTCAGTAAATTGACATTTCGTCTACCGAAAAATACAAAAAGATTATTTGCTAAATTAGGTTTCTTTCATCGACTGGGCCATTTTTTTTTAGAAGAAAAGACTTTTCACCAATTTCAAGTCAAAATCTTTAACCTTGAATTAAAGTGTATATAAATCTTAGCTATGGCATTCTCGTATGTATTCTCTTTTGTTCTGTTAAAATATTTCATTGAAAGTAATTTGTTAAATCTGTTCTCCTGTATAAGTGCAAAAAAACCTGTTGATCCTGCCAGAAACCTTGCAAGCTGATAACGTCCTTTACACTCTGTCTCTGTTGTTATCAATTACAGTATTCCCAACTATCTTTGTGTATTCGTTTATTAACGTGGCTATATATATATATATATATCAATGTTAAATCTGTGGACATTGAGAGGGTTCAGTGTTTGGAGCCATCTATTGACAAAGTCTGGTAACGCACAAGATATGGTGATTTTAAACACAAGGACTTTCATAGGAAGTACTGTTTGTTTTGCTAAGTGGTTTGACCTTTGTTACCCAGGAGTCTGTGTGACCTACCCATGAACACTCTGATATGCAGTGCATGCTGGGTAGGGTATAAAAGGGACTGCAGCGGCCATATTTGGTCTCTTGGGACCACGCTGCCTGCCTGTGTGGAACTGTAAGGAGGATCCTCGGAGACACATAGGCAGAAAGTCACCACGGACTGCAAACCAGACTGTTTGCGAGGTGACCTGACCGAGCCCGAGAGCTGGTGATCGGATTGGCGAGGTTTGGAGATGCTTGCCGAAGTAGCGGAAGACCGGATCCAGTCAGAACGACGCAGAGCATCTGGCCCAGTCTAAGCAGAAGCAAGCTGCAGTTACCGGACTCAAGTCATCATCCAGAACTCTGATCCAGTTGGTGAGTGGGTTATGGCCCACCATTTGTTATTACTGCACGCAGTTAGACTCACTCACAGGTCTTTCTGGAACCTGTTGCCCCACGGAAGCGTAATTGAGCATCTGACATTTAATAGGTTTTAGGCCTAGTTCATTTTAGCGCCCAAGTGTGATTACAAGTTCTTGGAACTATACCTGGAGCATTCTAAGTTATCTTTTGCACTTACCCCTTTGGATTACAAATATCGGAAGAACTACTTAAGCTAGTGAAGAACAAAGATACAGGAGAAAGTACTTTAAGTCAGGCCTCATGTAAAACTTTAAGTAAGGGGAGCTCCCATGTCTAGATAATAGCACACTTGAATATTGTTTATTGTAATTGACTGTCGATTCATGCTGTACTGACGTTCTATGTTGGGATGACAGTGCAATCCATGTAACCATTTATTTGTTATACTTTCAGTAAAAGTATTTCTGATTAAGAGTACAATTGTGTGGCATAATGTCTTTCCCCACCAGGTGGAGCCAGAGGATCCTGAGGGATAGATACAGGTATTTTATACTGTTTATATTGTACTGTATTATTGCACCGCAGCTGGGCCAAGGGGACAGAGTTTTTCTAAAGGGGGATTTCTCTGAAGAGTGCAGGCCCAATTCGAACTAGCAGCTCTTTCGGGGGTAATTGCTACATTTGTAAACTACAAAACACCTGGTGTCAGTTTTCTGGAGATCGGGGAGAGTAAGGTGCACTGTAGAGTAGCACTATCACCGCAGGAGCTGCTAATAACTGGCTCTCCTACTCCAGCACAGCCAGGTAACACACATTCTCTGCTTGCATCCAAACACAAGAAGTCAGTCCCTTGGCTTTGTTTTGATATTTTATTAGGGGTAACAACCAGGGCTGTCTTTAATGCAGGGCAAAAGATGCAGCTGCCCCGGGCCCAGTTACTGTTGTGGAGCCCAAAGTAGCTGCCCCTTGAGCCCACAAATAGTTGATAAGTGGATTCAGGAGGGCCACAGAAAATGTTTGCCCAGGGTCCAATTAATATTAAAGACCTCCCTGGTAACAACCTGGATGGGTGAAGGGATTTACATAGTTACATAGTTAGTCAGGTTGAAAAAAGTCCATCCAGTTCAACCACAAAAAAAATAAAAAAAAAATATATATATGTATATAATAAATATCATACCAGCCCATATACCCAATTCTATACCCACAGTTGATCCAGAGGAAGGCAAAAAAAAACAGCATGATCCAATTTGCTAAAGCAGGGGAAAAAAATTCCTTCCTGATCCCCCGAGAGGCAATCGGATTTTCCCCAGATCAACTTTACCTATAAAATGTTAGTACCCAGTTATATTATGTACACTTAGGAAATAATCCAGGCCTTTCTTAAAGAAATCCACTGAGCTGGCCATAACCACCTCTGCAGGGAGTCTATTCCACATTTTCACAGCTCTTACTGTGAAGAAACCTTTCCGTATTTGGAGATGAAATCTCTTTTCCTCTAGACGTAAAGAGTGCCCCCTTGTCCTCTTTGTTGACTGTAAAGTGAATAACTCGACACCAAGTTCCCTATATGGACCCCTTATATATTTGTACATGTTGATCATATCCCCCCTTAATCTCCTCTTATCAAGAGTGAATAAATTCAGTTCCTCTAATCTTTCCTCGTAGCTGAGTTCCTCCATGCCTCTTATCAGTTTGGTTGCCCTTCTCTGCACTTTCTCCAGTTCCCCGATATCCTTTTTGAGAACTGGTGCCCAAAACTGAACTGCATATTCCAGATGAGGTCTTACTAATGATTTGAACAGGGGCAAAATGATATCTCTCTCTCTGGAGTACATACCTCTCTTAATACTGGAAAGGACTTTGCTCGCTTTGGAAACCGCAGCTTGGCATTGCATGCTATTATTGAGCTTATGATCTACCAAAACCCCCAGATCCTTCTCCACTATGGATCCCCCCAGTTGTACTCCCCCTAGCATGTATGATGCATGCATATTCTTAGCCCTCAAGTGCATAACTTTACATTTCTCAACATTAAACCTCATCTGCCACATAGTCACCCAATTTGACAGAGCATTGACAGAGGATTTATGGGAGGCCCAACTAGAATCAAGAACAACAACAGGGGACAACTCGCTTCTTCTGTAAAAAAAAGATCCTGGACCACTTTCCTTCCGGTATATACACACGGTCCTTTGTGGATTTAGTAGCAAAACTCTGAGTCTACAGACTAGGAGCTCTCAGCCCCTCTTGGAAATAGAACAAAACCTGACAGAACAAATTGTATGCAAGGGTGTATCCTCTCCTTGTGTAGGTCTGCTCCCAGCTAACCTGCTTGCTCACACTACCAACCCTCCTGACTACTCTGAAGATCTCCCAAAACAAGCATAAAAGGGTTAAGCACAGCACTCTCCTTTTATAAAGCTTGCTACATGTGGCAATCTCTCCCTTTGAATGTCCCTGGATGTGCTTATGTACTCACACTGTCTTCTTTGCTCCCACTGCCTCTCAGACAAGGTTCCATGTCAAACTGCTCAGCTGAATGGATCCCCCTGAGCCAGCCAGAGCACAGCTTAGAAGACCAGGCCACCGCTAGTAAAAGAGCTGGAAGAAGGAGCGGAGGCCCGGCAAGAAGAACCGAAGGGGGACAAGACCCCCGAAGTCGGAAGAAGAGGCGGCGTGGCAACAGAAGACCGGGCCACCGCTAGTAAAAGAGCTAAAGGAAGAAAGCGGAGGCCCGGCAAGAAGAACCGAAGAGGGGGACAAGACCCCTGAAGAGGGGGACAAGACCCCCGAAGTAGGAAGAAGTCCCCGGGGACGACTAAGAAGAAATCCGGGCTCCTCCGCTAGTAAAAGAGCTAGCAAAAGAGCAGAAGATACTGGAGGAGTCTGGCGAGAAGACCCCCCAAAGACGAAAGAAGACCCCCCGGAGCTGTGCAATACATTTTTTTAAACCCTTGTGTGGTGTTTATTTATTTTTTATTCACCAGGTGAATGGGTAGGGGTACATTGTACCCCATACTCATTCACATAGGGTAGGGGGTCAGTATCTGTGGGCCCCCGTATTAAAGGGGGCTTCTGGATTCCGATAAGCCCCCCGCCCGCAGACCCTGACAACCAACGGCCAGGGTTGTCGGTAAGAGGCCTTTGTCCTCATCAACATGGGGACAAGGTGCTTTGGGGTGGGGGGGCCGCACGGCCCTCCCTTCCCCAAAGCACCTCCCCATGTTGAGGGCATGTGGCCTGATACGGCTCAGGAGGGGGGGGCTCTCTCGTCCCCACCCCCTTTCCTGACCGGCCGGGCTGCGTGCTCGGATAAGGGCCTAATATGGACCTTGGGGGGGACCCCCACGCCGTTTTTTCCCCTTTAAGTCCATAATAGGTGACGGGGCCAGCAACGTGTCAATCTCGCCACCGAAGGCGGTGACATTTACTTCCTTCGCTAGTCCCGGCTACCTGGAGCCACGTTCAAAATGAACAGACTTTCCTCTGTGTGTGGGCAAGTCCATTCATTTCAAAAGTACGGCGGACTCCCGCCATAGTCCAGCGGACCTAGTCCGCCGGAAAAGTCCGGTTGTGTGTGGGCAGGTCCGCTCATTCGAAAAGTCCGGTGGACCTCCGCTTCAAAGTCTGGCGCTTTGTCTGCCGGGCTAAGTCTGCCAGACAGTCTGATCGTGTGTACGCGGCATTAGTGTTTTGATGTCAACCCAAAAGTTGGTATTTTTGTTTACTTTCATTTTCTCCGATAACAGTAAACAGGAAAAATAGAGAGGATGAATCTCCTAAACAGGGGCTCCGATAGCTGATTCTAATCCCTCTCCATGCTATCCAAAATAAATAAATAAAAGTTTTGCCTTTAGCTACACTTTAATTCTGCTTCAACAGTATCCTGAAAATCTACATTTTGTTTTTAATTCCCTCTTAAAAACAGCAGTGCACTTCCTGGTATGTGAAGGTGCCTAGGCACCACTGTGCCTTTAGCCTCATGAGTGTATATCTGCAGTGAGGGATTAAAGGCACTACTAGTCTCAAGAGATTTGGCGTGAGATTTGGTGATGCCACTACTGTGCTGCTCACTGTTCTACTTGCTGGAGAAAGCTGTACCTGAAGACCTGCATTGCAAGGATCCCACTGCTTCTACTTTATTAATTTTTGTGGATCTGCGCTTCCCCCGCCTCTCCTGCTACTTCTTGAATATTCCCCCACCAGTTATATGTTTACTGATCTTCAGAAGGGCAAACCTGACTGGAAAAAGCCAAGCTCTGCCTCTAACAAGGCATGGTAAGTCAGTAATGGGTAAATGATTAGCTGTAGGGGGCTTACAGGCAATGCTGATGATTAGCCCTCTCTCCTCTGCCTGGCATTTTGGTAATGATAATTGGCGGAGTTAGTTGAACCTAGAAAACACAGGGTGGTTGTAATAATAGATTTCACGGTTATTGTAAAAGTCATGTTGTTTGACTTTTCCTCAAGGTTACAGATTTTACATTCTGATTCAACCTTGTGTGAGAGTAATTAAAGATTAAAAAACTTCTGGAAAGTCTGCAGATTGTTTGGTGAGCTACCAAAGTAGATGCAGCCGTCAAGGCTTAGACTGTGTGTGCCTTGCAGCACGTGTTCCTTTAACCACTTGCCGACCAGCCTCTGTCATTATACTGCAGCAGGTCGGCATGATCCCGCGAATCGTCGTAGCTATACATCGGCTTGCGGGATCGGGATAGCAGGCACGCATGCGCCTGCTGCACAGCGGGGGTGCCGATACTCGTGGTCAACGGTCGAGATGACCACTGGCCACGAGCGATCATGAGCAGGAGACACAGAACAGGGACAAGTATGTGTAAACACACACTTCCCTGTTCTGTTCTGTGAGGAGTGACAGATCGTGTGTTCCTATTAGCTAGGAACCACGATCTGTCTCTTCCTCTAGTCAGTCCCCTCCCCCTTCAGTTAAAATCACCTCCCAGGGAACACAGTTAACCCCTTGCTCGCCCCCTAGTGTTAATCCCTTCACTGCCAGTGACATTTTTACAGTAATCAATGCATTTTTATAGCACTAATCGCTGTATAAATGCTAATGGTCCCAAAAATGTGTCAAAATTGTCTGATGTGTTCGCCATAATGTTGCAGTCACAATAAAAATCGCAGATCACTGCCATTACTAGTCTTTTCTCTTTTCCTTTTTTTCTTCATCTTCTCATTCTCTTTTTCCAATTTTCTTTTCTTCCTTTTATTCTATTTCTAGATTTCACCCCCTTTTTCCCTTCCCCCTTCTTCCACCTCTTTTTCCTCCTCATTTATATTTTTCCTTCTTCCCCCTTTTTTTCTTCACTTTTATTAAATGTTTCCCTTTTACCACTCATATTTTCTATTACCCTATGTGTGCTGGAGTATTGGTCCCACTTCATCATTACATGTAGAAATTCCTTTATATCATTTTAGACCGTTCCACATCTATTGCCTCCCATGTCCAATGGCGTTAGATTAATCAAGCTTTATGCTTAGCTTATCTATAATGTCTTTTATTTGTGTAATTATGAGATTATATTCACTTACCTTTTAGATGCTATGATCGACACCACATGAAGAAGCGACACATGTCATGAAACTTGTTGAGGATATCGTCTGTATCTACATCATTTTTTCCATCTACCCGATGGGTTATTGATTATATTAATGTGAACCCCATGTAAATGTACACAACAATTCATAAATAGTTTTTGTTGTGATTGTATTTTTATGTATTTTTCTATAATAAATGTATTAAATGTTATTTTATCATAATTTGCCTCAAATCACTGGGTACAGAGATAGTCCTTTAACTACTTAACCGTATATATACATTGGCCGGGTGGGAGCTCTCTCCTTCTGACTGGATGTTCAGGAACGTCCTTCAGGGGGGGATTGCATGCGTGCATGCCCGCGCAGCGGCAAGATCCCGATGCGCTAGTGTCACCCAGACATGGCGCATCTCGGTTCGGAAGGAGGGCTCTGTGATTGGCCCTCCTGATTACATGATGGCCGTGTTCAATCACAGCCATCATGTGACATAAAACAGCCGGTTCTAGGCAATCCGCTCTCCTCTCCTCACACGGAAGTCATCGCTGAGGAGAGGAGAGCAGATCGCTGCAACCAGCTGGTGATCAGTGAGTATGAGCTGTTTTTACAGCTTTTTACTTACTGATCACCAGTCTAGTGTAAAACACACATGTCCCCAAAACAGACATGTCCCCAAATAATAAAAACACATGTCCCCAAATAATAAAAACACATGTCCCCAAATAATAAAAACACATGTCCCCCACATATGTCCCAGTAAAATCACATGTCCCAGTGATTATCTGCACACATATGTCCGTGATCACCTGCACACATCTGTACATGATCATTTGCGTACATATGTCTGTGATCACTCAAACCAATTATTATAAACTTAACGGAATTTTGTTTTACCAAAAACATGTAGCAGAATAGATTTTGGCTTAAATTTATGACAAAATTTGATTTTATTGGATTTCTTTTAAAATAGAAAGAAGAAAATATAGTTTTTTTTCCAAATTTCCGCCCTTTTTTCGCTTATATCGCAAAAAATAAAAAACTGAGTCATGAATAAACGCCACCAAAATAAAGCTCTATTTGTGCTAAATGATGAAAATTTAATTTGGGTACAGCGTAGCATGAAAGTATGAGAGCGCTGAAAGCTAAAAATTTGTCTGGGAAGGAAGGGGGCGAAAGTGCCCAGTATTGTAGTGGTTAATCATTATAGGCGTTACAGGGTGTATTGTTTGCAGTAGCTCATGTTAGCCCGTCTCTTTCTCTATTAACATAATCAGGATGATGGTACCCACCCCTACTCTATTTAAATACAAAGTGAGGCATTATTTATATAAATTACTAGTAAAAAATGTGTAACCCTAATGTGTAACCCCTTTTCTGACAGTGTCATTTACACAGTAATCAGTGCATTTTTATAGCACTGATCGATGTATAAATGACAATGGTCCCAAAATAGTGTCAAAAGTGTCCGATGTGTCCGCCATAATGTCGCAGTCATGATAAAAATCGCGCCATTACTAATAAAAATAATAATAAAAAAAATGCCATAAATCTATCCTCTATTTTGTAGACGCTATAACTTTTGCGCAAACCAATCAATATACGCTTATTGCGTTTTTTTTTTACCAAAAATATGTAGAAGAATACATATCGGCCTAGTAGACTAGATCTAGGAAATTTGGCAGGCTAGACCGCTGGGAGGGGACAAAAAGTGAGGAAACTTTTAAAGCTTTCTTACCCTCTATTGAAAAAAGTGGAGCTTTTGTGAAAAATAATTCACTCTGCTCTTTATAGTTACATAAGTGAATGGTACTCCTGCGCTATCAAAACAACAATGAAATGAATAAGACTGCTGCAAACACCAAAAAGCTAAATCTGTGGCTCTAAGTTTATGAATAAAGATATCCAACTATTGGAGCCCTCTTGTTTGTTTACTACCACCAGGGAGAGGACTCGGTGGACATTCCAGAATTACACCTAAGGAGGTGTCTTCATACATCCAGTCCCCAGGGCAGCGTCCATCACAGAGAAATCCCAAAACAGAGAAAGTTAAGAGGAGGCACAAGGATCCCCCATGGAAGATATTTATCCAATGCTGTTACCTTACAGCAGTAAGCTGAGAGGCTTGTGAGCACTGAGATGTCACATATATTATGAGAAGAGACACCAATCACTAGTTATTTCAGAGTTTGAATGTGTGAGAAGTAGAGCACCTTTACTTTTAGTGCACATTTGGCAATTAAATTGTCACCATTGGAACTATATGTATTATTTTATTCATTGCATTACTCACTTTAGTAGCATGTGATAATTTATGGACATTTAGAAGCAATATGTATTAATTAATTTATTTACATTTAATATATGTTGATTATATTATTCATTGCTTAGTTTTTCATGTTACTGTTGACAGTGCAACATCATCTTTATTCATACATAGTTAAATAGTTGGTAAGTTTGAATAAAGATACCAGTCAATCAAGTTGTGTTTATGTCATTACCATTTCCCATATCCCTGTAAATTGCATTCACTAGGATGCTCATCTAAAAAGTTTTTTTTTAAATATCGACACACCTCACTGATGCCACCAAATGTGGTAGGGAATTCCACATCCTTACTGTTCTAACAGTAAAGAACCCCTTACACAGTTTAAGATTAAACCGCTTCTCATCCAACTTCATTGAGTGGCTGCGTGTCTTCTCAAGTGACCTGAGACTGTTTTTCGCTCTATGCTAGAATACCCATTTAGATACAGTATTTGTATATCACAATCATGTCTCCTCTTAAGCATTTCTTCTCCAGGTAGAATACGATTAATGACTGTAGTAGCTCCTCCTTACTGACATCCTCCAGCCCCCTTTAATAGCTTTGTTACCCTTCTCTGGACTCCCTCAAGTTCCAGCACATCCTTCCTTGGACTGGTGTCCAGAACAGGATGGCATACTTAAGATTTAGAGGAAACCGAGTTTTGTAAAGTGGTATAATTAGAGTTTTATCTCTTGAGTAAAAGCATGCCAATAGTTTGCTAGCCTTGCTTTCTGCAGCTTGTCATTGCATTCTATGGTTGAGTCTGTGATCTACTAAACTCCAGATCTTTTCCATGCTTAATTCCCCCTAACATGTAATTTGCATTCAAATGTTTAGCCCCCAAGTGCATCACTTTACATTTTCCAACCTCATCTGCCATATGGCTGCCCACCTCTTTATTTTATTTTTCTTACTGTGAAGTTGCTCTATCCTGTAGTGAAGTTACTACCCTGTTTAGCTTTGTAATGTCAGCAAAAATTGAGATTAAACAATTTAATCCAAACTCTATATCTTGTATGAACAAATTAAACAGAAGTGATCCCAGGACAGAGCCCTGAGCCACCCCACTCACAACTCCAGCCCATTCAGAAGATACACTCTTTATCACAACCCCCCTGAACATGCTTCTGTAACCAGTTTTCTATCCAGATACATACACTATCGTCAATACCAACAGACCTTTTTGGAGGTTTATGGAGGACTGTATTGAATGCTTTGACAAAATCCAGATGCACCATGTCCACAGGCCTTCCTTTATCCAGATTACAGCTTACCTTCTGGTAGAATGTTAACAGGTTGACCTGCCGAGAACGATCTATCATAAATCTGTATTAGTTACTACTAATGATACTATTTTCACCAGCAAATTCTTGTATATAGTCCTTTATCATCCCCTCCAACAGTTTATGTACTATTATTGTTAGGCTGACTGGTCTGTAGTTCCCAGGTATATATCTTGGCTCTTGTTTGAATATTGACACCATTATCTTTTCCCCAATCTGCTGGTACCATTCCATTCACTAAGCTGTACTTAAATATTAGGAATAATGGTCTGGCTATAACATGGCTAAGTTCTATGAGGACTCTTGGGTGTAAAGGCCTTAGCAATGTTATAGTCAGACTGTTATTTCTAATCTTTAAGTACAGTTTATATTGTAACACATCTGCAATTTATTAATTTTGGACCGAGTGGGTTTGTTAGGATTGGGTTTGTACATTGTTATGCAGGACTTTACTAGGCTGTTCCTCATTTACTGTCCCATTGATAGTGGGGGGGAAATGAAGGAGTGGTGGCCAGGGTTAAATTGCTGTAACAGTGGGAGAGGCTTAAAACTTGAACCTTTGTACAGCATGCAGAAGTCAGAGGTGTGCAATGTACATTTGGGTAATGTACCTTGTGCAGAGGTCCTGGGTGGGTAATATACACAATGCAGGGTTCCGGGGAGAGTAATGTATATAGTGAAGGAGTCTGGGGTAGATAGTATACATAGAGCAGAGATCGGGTGTTCAATGTACATATTGTGAAGGTCAGGTGTCTATAACGTACATAGTTTAGGAGTCAGAATAATATACAGCCCAGCACACAGCATCCACGTAATGCATTTTTCCACCACCCACCAATTATGCACATGCATTCACACTGCATACAACACATATACAGATGCCTACCACATACATACACATGCCTACAACACACATACATGCAACTTACATACACATGCATACACTATCAAACATTTACCTCTTTGGTGACATCTTCAGCCCCCTAGTTTATCTGCTCCTGCTCGCTATGTTCATCTCTCCTCTGGGGGAATCTCAAACCCCAACTGGTCCAATTTGCTCTGGCACTGGCACAGTCACAGCTCTTTCTCCTCTACCACCCTCTCCTGACATTTACTGGCAGAATGTGTGCATGACTTTCACAAATAACATAACATATGTTACACTCACTTTGTTTATATGCATGTATTATAAGCAGTCTGGTAATAATTCAGCATCAGGAAATAAATTCTGGTATTGCCAGTTCCCAGCTATGCCGATAGTAAGGCTGCCATTAGCCCCCACTTCCCAAGGACCATTCCTGTTGCGTTTGTCCCCGGCAGAAGGCAGCAGTTAAAAAATGGAGACAGCAGAGTGCTCTGCACAAGCGCAGACCCCTCCAGTCGCCAGAGCCGGGGCTAGCGATAGGCACACTTGGCAGTTGCCTAGGGCGCAGCTATGGCCACTGCTTTCCAAACTTTCTGCAGGTTTTCCTAACACCCCTGCTTCCTGCCTGAGATTGAAACCCGCTACTAGGGCCTGGAAGTGGTCTCCCCCACCACCATAATGAGTTGGTGCTCTACCTCAACCAGATGGGGTCATCAACATCATGGATGGTGGCTCCCTACCGAGCTGCACGGTGCTCAAGCTGAGCGATGGTCAGAAGAGGAGCATGTCCCTGTAGGTAGAGTTCAAAATGACCTCTCTGCCAGGAATATCCGCCCCCGCTTATACACTTTGGTGGCCCAGGCCATGGACAAGTGAAGCTACCGGGACATGGTAAAGATGATCGCTGACAGCAGCGAGGACCGCCTGCGGATCCGTAAGTGCTATGTGATGCATATCACCCCCGCTTTCATGTGCACAGGCATCAGGCCCGCAGTGCAGCTCAGTGGCTCCTGTCCCACATCCCTGGTTGGGCCCCAACAGGGTGGCACAGGTGAAGGCGGAAGGCTTCAACGAGCTCTCCAAAAAGTGCTACTCCCTGACCGGCAAGCAGAGCTCGACCGAAAGCGACACCTGGGTGCTCCAGTTTGCCAAGGCTGAGAACCGGCTGCTGCTGCTGTGGGGGCCAGGCATGTACTGGCCATTGGGACTACAGGGAGTTTCCCGGTGGGCCGACGGCTCAGTGGGCCGGTTTCAGTGACAAAGTTATGGCTGCACACACGGCTTGCCCTCAACTCCACGCAGTGATGTGAGAAAGATGAGAGAAATACAGAGGAGAATAAGTGAAATAATAAAAGAGGTTAGTGAGGACTCCTTATGTTATGCTACTTATGTTTTTTTTGCACAGTTGCGTATAGTTTTATATACTGTTTTTGTGCTTGTTTGAAAAATTTAAGTGGGCTGGTCTGGATGAAGTCCAGGGCCAAATTTTTGTCCCAGTCCAGCCCTGGTGGGGGCTGCAGAAATAAATGTCTGTGCATCCTGAAGACCCTGTTGGGCAGACACCTAAGATGCCTGGGCAGCCGCTCAACAACTACCAGACATGGAGGGACTTTTCCTTGCATAGGATGTGAGGGGTGAATCAAGTCACACGAGAAGCAATCGGACTTAAGAAAATCTAGTACCTTTTCATAATAAAATCTAGTCATTTTCTTTTTATTATTATTTTTTGCCTGAATGTTTGTCACAAAGTGAACAAAAATGATTTATTATTTAAACTATACAGTATGTACAAATGTTATCCTTTAAAAGCTTACCAAGGTTATATGTGTTTTAGTGCCAAACATCAGCCACATTGAAAGCAGTAAAAGACAAGCAAAAAATAAAAAGTAAGTATATCTTCAGATATTTGTATTGATATATGAGAACAGAGAATGCATCCTGTGTGTGAGAATGTCAGAGTGCTTTTTGATGTCTGAAATCATTTTAATAAACCCAGTTTTATTTATCACTCCATTACAGTCATCAAACAGAATGAAGCTTAGAAAATGATACAAATGTATACAGAGCTGGATTGGAATTCTAGTCTAGTAAGTAAATTAAAGTGTAATAAGTGAAAGAAAGACTGTACAACCAGCGCCTGTGCTACCGCTAGAAAAATACAGATAATTTATATTTGGTTAATTAGTGTTTTTTTGGTTAACTCCTTTATGCCTAAGGGTAAAACAAATCAAAATGCCTAAGCACAATTTTGCAACTTTGAGTTGTGTTATTAAAACCGTACATATCATCACAACTACTTGTGCAGCCGGGTGGATTATACCTTACTTTTTTCAGGACATATTGGGCTTTTATTTGGTAGTAAATGGTTATGGACATCTCCTGATTTTTTTTATTATCAAAGGAAAATTGGCCCATAATGGTAAAAAAATGTATAACCTACCACCAAAGAACAACCCAAAATACATTCTTCTGTTCCTAACAATTGCAACGGTACCACATATGTGTATGGTTGCTGTTTGTACCCGTAGTACAGTCCAGAAGCAATAGTGCAAATTTTTTCTTCTTTTTTTTTTGTCCTACCTAAAACACACTGGCACTGATTGACACTGATGCCAAATAAAAAAATTACCTGCTTGGAGTTGAAAATAAATATACTGACCCTGACCCTTGACCCAAATACTAACCTTGGCATTGACTTAGATGATACCTTGATCTAGGTATTTGTATTCTTTATTTTTTATTTTATTTTTTATAATTTTTTTACAAGCACTTTTTTTCTCCTCTCTGCAAGGAAAGAGAAAGATGCATTGGGGGTCATTTACTATAGCGCCAGAAAAATTATCCTTCAGACCAGGAAAAAGTGCCCAAATAAGGCCAAATAAGACTTCAATTCTCAGAATCTAGGCGCTTATTCAAATGGAAAGCATCGCTATTGCCGGTGAACATGCCTGTCAGATCACAGGCAATTGGAAGTCAATGGGGCTCGAACCTGCAACATCCAAAGTTCTCACTGAAGGCTTATATGCAAGTTCTTTGCCATAAAAAGTGTATAGAGACCTGGGTCCTGCCCCAGGGGACATGTATCAATTGGAAAAAATGTTTTTAAAATGGCAGTTTTTTCAGGAGCAGTGATTTTAATAGGGGTTGTAAAGGTTTAATAAAAAACAAAAAAACAAAACAAAACAAACATATCATACTTACCTCCACTGAGCAGTTAATTTTGCACAGAGTGGCCCCAATCCTCGTCTTCTGGGGTCCCTCGGCGGCTGTCTCAGCCCCTCCCCGGAAGAGCTAACTCCCCTCTGGGAAGCGCTCTGCTAAGGGGGTTAGCTTGTGGGCGCGCTCCCGTGTGATACAGTCAGTGGCCATAGCGGCCGAGTGTATCACTCGGCCCCGCCCGGCGCGCCTCGTCATTGATTTGATTGACAGCAGCGGGAGCCAATGGCTGCGCTGTTATCAATCATCCAATTAAGAGCTGGGGGAAAGCAATGCGGGATCACGCCTGGAGTAAAACGGGGGCTCGGGGAGCCGGAGAGTGCAAGATGTGTTTATGCTAGCATAGCATGCATTAAGGTGAAAGAACACGAAGCTTTACAACCCCTTTAAAGTGAAACAATAAAAATTAAAAATTCCTTTAAATATCGTGTCTGGGGGTGTCTATAGTATGCCTGTAAAGTAGCGCATCTTTTCCATGTTTATTACTGTACCGCAGCAAAAAGAAAAAAAAAATTGCTTGCGCTGCCGTTTCATATCAATATAGAGTGAAAATCAATGGAGGAAGATGGAGGAAGCAGCAGGGAAAAGAAGAAGACATTTTTGAGAAAGGAATTGTCAAAACTTGACTATTGTTTTTTGTCACATCTCACTATTTTTTTTGGTGAACGCGTAGGGGGTACAATGTACCCCAGTCACATGGGGGGCGGGATTTGGGGGCCCCTTGTTAAAGGGGGCTTCCATATTCCATTAAGCCCTCTGCCCGCAAACCCCCACAACCACCAGGCAAGGGTTGTGGGAATGAGGCTGAGGATTAGGATTCCAAAACACCCTCCCCATGTTGAGGCATGTGTCCTGGTATGGTTCGGGGGGGGCATGCTCCCCCCCTTTTCTTACATGCCAAGTTGCGTGCTCAGTTAAGGGTCTGGTATGGATTTTGTGGGGGACCCCTACGCCATTTTTTTTGGCACAGGCTTCACTTAAAATCCATACCAGACCTGAAGAACTTGGTAAGGATTTTGGGGGGAACCCCATGTCAATTTTTTTTTTTAATTTAATATTTGATCGCAACCACAATTAGAATTTTTTTCTTTTCATTTATTCGCAGATATGCAAATCTATATTTCTACATATGATATTTGAAGGTAAACTTAAGGTAGTTTGATAAGAAATGGTGTCCCTGGGATAGCAGCAGGTGAATTACAAAGACAAAGGCCCAGTTTGAGCCCTTGTTCACACTGACAGTGAGAGGAAATCATGCGAGTTCAGCCAGGGCCATCTTTGATATTGATTGGGTTCTGAGTAAACATTTTCTTGAGGCCCCCCTCCATTCTGAGACATACAAAAAATAGCAGGTGAACGCAAAATCAGTTTACTGCAGCAGATCACGCAGCGATTGCAATTGGTTGCCAGAGGTAACAGCCTTTCCTTACCGCTCACTGGCTGGTTACTAAAGGTTACAACACATCATTTCTGCTTGCCGATTGGTTGCTAGAGGTTACTGCACATTATTAGCGCTCACTAATTGGTTGCTAAAGGTTACAGCACATCATTACCACTCACTAATTGGTTGCTAGAGATTACAGCAGATTACTACTGTTCACTGATTGGTTTCTACAGGTTAATGTACATCATTACCACTCACTGAGCACTGGAGCAATTCCAAATAATTGAGCAAGTAGAAGAAGCACATTAATACTACAGAAAAGGCTCAGATACTGCAAATATACTGCAGGAGAGCATCGGAGACTGTGGACATACTACAGGTGACAGAGACTGCAGACATGCTACAGGTGACAATCAGAGACTGCGGACATTATACAGGAGATGGTCAGAGAACGTTTAGCAATGCACAGCTTTACAGTTGAATAACACAGCTCAGAGTTTCAGCAGTCAGGGATCTTATGGGTGTAAGGACATACCTGGCCATCCAAGTAAACTGCACACAGCCAGAGGTCCGGGGGCAGGGCTTCCACTATCTGTTCTCACTAAAAGTGCTCCACCCTGCACATACAGGCATGGGGCAGGGTTAGAGCATCAGTGGAGCTCCCAGCCCCGACCCCCAGACCTCTGTATTCCCCAGCCGGAATAGAGGGGGTGGGGCCTGAAGCTCCCACTCCCACTCCAATCACTGCTCTCACTACAGCTGCTCTGTTCCAAGCATACAGGCTGCATGGGGAACGTCAGAGCATCAGTGGAGCTCCCGGCCCACCCCCTCTCTGCAGGCTAGCTCGGGAATACAGCCTAGAGTGGACACAGCTTTACTTTCAGTGTATAACGGGTAACATTTTATACTACAACTCACCCACCAGTCCACATCATTTTTATCTGCAAAATTATAGAAACATACTTAACAGTCATTATTCTTACAAAGCGTTCCAACATAATATTAAAAAAGACATATATTCAAAATATAAAACCCATCACCAGCCCACAATCCACACACATACATAGGTGACCATGTTCTGCTGGAAGCTGCATTTCTGTGTACACGATTAAGCAATGTGATCAAAGAGTAGAAGGTCAGCACATACTCCCAAACCATGTTTGGATGGTCAGAGAGGAACAATACAAACACAACATTGACAGCAACATTGACAGCATGGCCACATAAATCCATGATGGGAAAAATGCACAAGAATTTCAGCAAACAGCCCCAGTTGGGCGTTTGTCAATATGCACAATATCATTCCTTCTCCCCCACAAATCACAGCAAAAAACCTGGCCTTCTCAGGCCAAACAAACCCCCCCTACTGCAGGCCTTTATATAGTATAGGTTGTGTTGTTAGCACACTGACACACGCCCAATAGAAGTACCAATATCTTTCAATCTGTCTCTTCATGTATGTCTAAAGCGATTGCACCTGATGAGCAGAAAAACATAATACTATTTGCAACTGTGTCAGCCCTGGGCTATGTGCATCAAATATCCTACAGGCCAAATAACAAAGTCCATTTTTCCATATTTGCATGCACATAAACAAAGCAACAGTTTTCAAAAAGCACTATAAATGCAATGTGATGGACGGTCATGGGCGGATGACATTGTGGGCACCCTGGGCAGGTAAGTGTGCTTATTAAAAGTCAGCAGCTACAGTGTTTGTAGCTGCTGACTTTTAATTTTTTTTTTTTTTACAGCTGGACCCCCACTTTAAGTGGAAGCGACAATGTTGGAAAGGAAAATTTATTTCAGCGAAAGATACATTTCATCTCAACATTAAAAGGATTTATTTGGGGAAGTTACAATTGTTCCATTAGAATCAATGGCTAAAACTTGCATTGGACTATAATGCCGACGATTTTCACTCCCAAAAAATGCTCTTTAACACAGCGCTCATTCTGGTATTTACTATAGCACCCTGCAAAAAAGATATTGGAGCTAAAATGAGAGATATTTACAGGTTTGAGCATGCTCAGTTGTGTTGGCACCTAGTGCAAAAACGGGGAATTTATCTCTTCTCAGACTTTTAAAGGTATTTCAGTGTAGAAATCACTTTTTCACAGTTTAAATGCAGATATTTTTACATAATATACTGCATATTTCAGTTCCATTTAGGCAATTATATCATGCTCTGAACCTTATTTCCATGTGCACTGCTCCAGGTTTTAGCAGAGTAAGGGTTTGGGCACCATTTGCATACACATGGGGGCCCAGAGCAGGGAGAATCTAATGGACAGTCTGGGGTGATCACTGCAGGGGGGGGGGGCGCAATTACAAGCACCGATCTCCCTCTAGAGGAAGTGGAGTGGGGTTCAGCTGCTTCATGGAGAGCCTGTCGTGGTGATGGTGCTTGCCCCCCCGCCGCACCGATTACCCCTGACTTTCAGATTCCACTTCCTGCGGGAGGTATAAGGAGCGCCTCATGCAGTGTATTATCCAAATAGTCAACCCGTCCCTGCTGGGCCTATATTAAGGTAGGGGCCTGAAGCTGCAGCTGCAGACAACTGAGTGGGCTCGGAGCGCAGTGCTCAGCGCCCCAAGTCCACCCTTTGTTTAAGCCTATTAGAGCCTCTGGCTCTAATCACGTGCTTACCCCCCCCCCCCCCTCATTGAAATCAATGGCTTAGTCCCCTACATGTAGATCATGTAGCCCCTAATGGACGGGCCACCATTGGTTTTGGCAGAAAAAAATGCTTGACGCTTGTCAACGCTATGTGTGCTTAGCACTTGAGTGTTAATTCATTTCAATGGCCAGAGTAAATTATTATACTGGCCAATGAAATGAATTAACGCCCAAGCACTTCACACCCGTAATAGCGCCTAAATGCACCTTAACACATTACATGCTTTTACAAGCATCAGGTGTTTTTTCTGCTAACAAATTTCTGCCAGGAGGAAAGGCTTTTATGAGAGTTTCTAAAAAGTCCTGTGTGCATGAGGCCTAATACTGAAGGTTTAGGTATCTCATATCTTTTTGTTTTAATAAGACATTTGAGCATAGGAAGGAAATTAAGAAACACTATTCAGTTTAGATAGCTCAAATCGATTAGGCAATCCCCAGGAAAGAAAGAATTTTCTTTAACACTCCACTGTCCTTCAATAAACAGAATCTTGAATGAATGGGCTAAATGACAGGTACTCTTGATAAGGCATCACTCTTCCCACTGATACCTTTCCTGAACTGCCTCACCACCCTCTTGGCCCTCAGGGAACTAAGCTGATTTCAAGCCATAGGTGGCCCTGTACTGTGCTCTAGGTGAGACCCCGGTCTCTGTGCTGAAAGTACGTTGTGCGGCATGATTCCAGCACAAAAGGGAAATACGAATTTATGTGGCTCCAAGGAAAAAACGCCCAAGTAGCTGGTCTTGCCTAGAACACTAAATAGTCTAGCATTGACCCTGCCAGAAAACATTTGAAAAAGTACAATACCTTTAAGAATTATATGAGATACATTTTAAAAATGGACATGATCACAGTGTGTCTGTCATAACTCATAACTGCATTGCATCAAATTAGATTTGTGACTTTTTGCACACCAAATATAAGTAATAAAAAAGTTAAGAGGATATAGTGCGGAAAGCGTTGTGACCTCCCAGAATACTCTGGTGTTGCACATCCTACATATGCACATGCTGTGTGATTCAGGGAGCATTCCAGATCAGCCTTCATGTGTTCCTATATGTTGAAGTTGCAGTCTTCCTGGTTCATGCTGAGTGGAAGATCATTTCAGTACATTTAATGGTAAATTCTGCTGACTGTAAAAAGAAAATTAAATTTTTGATAATAAGAAAAGGGCTACTGTTGCATCTTTGTACAGAATGCATTTACAGAGAATGTTGGATTATTGAAATATGCTGACTGTGAATCAACAGACTCAGCGTGTTTCGTGCTGGTATTTTAATGCTCACACAGTTTTATATGAAACCATGTTTCACTATATTGCTGTTGTGACAGCTAAATACACACACACACACACACACACATATATATATACTGTATATATATATATATATATATATATATATATATATATATATATATATATATATATATATATATATATATATATATATTGTAGATATAATATATTATATTACATTGTCAAACACATATATATATATATATATATATATATATATATATATATATATATATATATAACATTGTCAAAAGTATTGGGACACCTGCCTTTACATGCCCAATCTTAGTTTGTAGGGTTCACTATTGAGTTAGCCCACCCCTTGCAGCTATAACAGCTTCAACTCTTCTGGAAAGGCTGTCCACAAGGTTTAGGAGTGTGTCTATCTGAATGTTTGACCATTCTTCCAGAAGCGCACTTGTGAGGTCAGGCACTGATGTTTGATGAGAAGGCCTGGCTCGCAGTCTCTGCCCTAATTCATCCCAAAGGTATTCAATCGGGTTGAGGTCAGGAAAGTCAAGTTTCTCCACCCCAATCTTGCTCATCCATGTCTTTATGGACCTTGCTTATCAATACATTTGACAAGATAGTGTATATTTACTCTTGTGCTGTCAAATTAAAACTAGAAAAAGT
The DNA here is from genome assembly GCF_037356315.1 of Lithobates pipiens. Classification (NCBI taxonomy): domain Eukaryota; kingdom Metazoa; phylum Chordata; class Amphibia; order Anura; family Ranidae; genus Lithobates; species Lithobates pipiens. The sequence continues at coordinate 229,080,445 of NW_027507790.1, forward strand.
ACACAGTAGCAAACAACTGGTTAACTGATCTTTAACAGATAGTGGGGTAAAATGAATGGGTTAATGATGTTGCGCTGTGAACCTTCAAACAAATTTAATGTGCTAGTGCAATTAAACACAAAATGTATAGCTATGCAGTCTGAAAAAGTGTCCCAGGGATTGGAGTCATAGGCAGAATCAGTAGTGACGGAACAGTACGAGCTCAGCGCTCGTGGATCATCACTGGTCTCTTTTAAACAAAAAGTGAGTGTATCTGTGTTTTATGTGTATAGTGCTGGCTACTGAAGAGCACACACTATGTGTTTTGAAATTTAATGTTACACCTAAACTGTAGTTTGGTTTGGGTATAATTGTTCCAAATTTTGACCTCAGCATCAGTCTGACTGGACTATAGGGTGTTCAGCCTGGCCATAGGGGGCGCTGTCTCTTCTGGCAGGCATGGTTGGGTGCTTTAAGGTTACTTTCTCTCGGAACTTGCCCAGTAGGAGTGTCACTCTTGCTGTGCTTTCTGGGAGAGGGTACTTAAATGCGGATGTCATGTTGTTCGGGGTTCCGGTCCAGAAGTAAGTTCTGACTCCATGGTCCTGGTCCTCCTGACCAGCCCCCCCAGAAAGGCTATGGCCTGGGGTGCAGATTCACCCGACTTTATGTCTCGGGGTTGGCTAGCCCGAGGCAAGGAAACTAAGGAAAGATTCGCTGTCTCCGGTTGTGGAGAGGCACAGCAACTTCGTAAGCTATCCAGGGGAGGACTCTTCGAAAGAAGGCCACATACGGGTTGGCTTATTGGCAAGAGCCTGGTGAGGCTGAGGGACCTAAGAGAATCCAATATCGTGAGGTATTGCCAAACTGGCTGAAATATACTGTTACCACACGAGTGTTCTACAAATCCTAGTTTCCTACATGTTCTACAACCAAGTCTGTGGCAGAGACTTATTCCTACGTGTTCTACAACAAAGTCTGTGGCAGAGACTTGTTCCTGATTTAAGCAACTTGTTGGCTGCTAGGCCTTGTGAGAGAGGGACTATCCAACTTGAGTGAACATCCAGCTGTGAATGGCTATTCTCTGGATTTAGTCAAAGTAAGAGAGTTCTTTATTATTGACTTTGACACTAAGAGTACCGGGACTTTTCTCCTAACCCTCTGATCCTATACTAAGAGACTGTTTGTTAACTACGTTTTTGCAAATAAAAATCCCTTTAAGTGGATCCGTCATCAGTCTCTAAAGTTTCTGGGCCATCTACCACGGGAAACCCCTAGACACAAATCGAGGTGAAGAAGGTAACGGTAAGCCCAATCAAAACAGCAGCTCCTTCAGGGGTTAGTGCTACATGTTCTAATAAATTGATCCATTTTAAAATGGGATTATACTTTTGGAACCTTTGTTCTATCTCTCCTACCTCCTCAAACGGAGCTTATTAGAGGAGAAGGCTATACCACGATCCAAAGAGGAAACCAAGAGTTTTGCTGCATTTATGCTGTAACCTTACAGCAGTAAGGTGAGGGGCTTGTACACATTCAGGTGTCACCACAGAGGATTGGCCTTGCATCGGCCGTCTTTTATATTCATGGTGGAAGGATATGCTAATCATTTTAATACTCGTTAGACTGTTATAACAATTGTTTGGACTGTATTTTCATATTCAAGATTCTCTGTATTAGAGTATACATTGGACTTTTTTTATTACTTGGATTATTATATACCAATAATCATATCAGCAGATTATTGTATTTTATTGCTTCACTTTGATTTGATTAATTTCAAGCTGTCACTATCAGCTATGGATATTTACTTTGTGTAGAAACCATATCTGCTTCACTTGTGCACTTTGGCAATTAGCCGTTTTTTTAACCATATCTGCAGGACATTTTATTTTCACTATTTTTCATACTATTAATTGATTACAGGCTGTTACCATCAGTTATTTGTTCTGTTAATGTTTTTGCACCTTAGCACGCAGTCACTTTTTCAGACTGCATAGTTATACATTTTGTGTTTCATTGCACTAGCACTTTAAATTTGTTTGAAGGATCACAGAGCAACATTTCAGTATAAATACAGCTGTTATGTGAAGCCCTTAGAGGTTTGTTAGAGAACCTTAGAGAACAAACAGCATCATGAAGACCAAGTAACACACCAAACAGGTTAGGGATACAGTTGTGGAGAAGTTTAAAGCAGGGTTAGGTTATAAAAAAAATATCCCAAGCTTTGAACATCTCATGGAGCACTGTGTTCAATCCATCATCTGAAAATGGAAAAAGTATGGCACAACTGTTATCCTACCAAGGCATGGCTGTCCACCTTAACTGACAGGCCAGGCAAGGAGAGCATTAATCAGAGAAGCAGCCAATAGGTCCATTGTAACTCTGAAGGAACTTCAGAAATTCACATCTCAGTTGGGAGAATCTGTCCACAGGACAACTATTAGTCCTGCACTCCACAAATCTGGCCTCTATGGAAAAGTGGCAAGACGAAAGCCATTGTTGAAAGAAAACCATAAGAAGTCCCATTTTAAGTTTGTGATAAGCCATGTGGGGGACACAGCAAACATGTGGAAGAAGGTGCTCTGGTCAGATGAGACCAAAATCTAACTTTTTGGCATAAAAGCAAAACGCTATGGGCCTATGTGAAAACTAACACTGAACATCACCCAGAACACACCATCCCCACAGTGAAACGTGGTGGTGGCAGCATCATGTTGTGGTGATGCTTTTCTTCAGCAGGGACAGTGAAGCTGGTCAGAGTTGGCCAGCCAAATACACGGGCAATCTTAGAAGAAAACCTGTTAGAGTTTGCAAAAGACTTGAGACTGGGGCGGAGGTTCACCTTCCAGCAGGACAATGACCCTAAACATACAGCCGGAGCTATAATGGAATGGTTTAGGTCAAAGCATATTCATGTGTTAGAATGGCCCAGTGAAAGTCCAGACCTAAATCCAATTCAGAATCTGTGGCAAGACTTGAAAATTGCTGTTAGCGGACGCTCTCCATCCAATCTTATAGAGCCTGAGCTATTTTGCAAAGAAGAATGGGCAACAATTTCACTCTCTAAATGTGCAAAGCTGGTAGAGACATCCCCAAAAAGACTTGCAGCTGTAATTGCAGCAAACAGTGGTTCTACAAAGTACTGACTCAGGGGGGCTGAATACAAATCCACACCACACTTTTCACATATTTATTTTATTATTAATTATTTTATTTTTAAAATTTTGAAAACCATTTATTATTTTACTTCCACTTCACAACTATGTGCCACGTTGTGTTGGTCTATCACATAAAATCCCAATAAAATACATTTACATTTTTTGGTTGTAATATGACAAAATGTGGAACATTTGAAAGGGTATGAATACTTTTTCAAGGCACTATATATAGGAGTTTATTTCAATTCATGTTGTCCTGAGAGTTACACAGCCCTGCCACACAGCAGTGTGTGGGTGGGGGGGGGGGGGGGGGGGGGGTGGGGCGGTGGGTGTGGCCCACACCCGGGGTGACATCCTCATTGGGGTGACATTGGGGATTTTTTTCACCATCACAGAATAGTTTGAATATTATTTGGTTCTTTTTGATTTTTTTGTGTTTTGGTTATGGTTTTTGTTTTCAGTTCTTTATTGAAATAAGTGATGAACCCAGTGAGTTTATCTATGGTAATTAACACAAGTGGTGTATAGTCACATTTGATTGGATTAAGGATATAAGAAAAAACCCTTTTGGTATAATCACAATAATAGGGATACAATATTAAACACGGGTGCAATATATATATATAGGCTTTAGGGATAAAAAATGGTTAAGGCAGGTTCGGATTTAACATCAGCCTGAGGTAGCGCCAGCAGCCCACAACAATCATTCAGGTATTAAAGAGAAGCATAGACAGTAAACAAAGTTCAGTAGCCAAACAGTAGCCAGGTAGGGATCAAGCAGAAATGTAAGCACATATCTAACTCTCCCCACCGCCCTGCTAGCGCTAGCTGTCAGGAAGGGTTAGCCAATATCCAAGATGGCGGCTGAAGAATACGAACACCTCCAATGCATCTGCGCGCACACACGCGCATGAGAATCCAAGACCTGTCAGATTACCTCCCCCGTGCGCATGCGCACACCCGGTAACAGCTTTGGCACCCAACATTTAAACACTGGCAGTGCACAGATTCGATGCTATCTGCTCTACAACGTTCCTGTGTGTACCTGCTACCTGCATCTTGTTACCTGTTCCTGTTACCCGACCCGGCTTGCCTCTGACGATTCCTGCTATCCACCTGCACCCGACCTGGCTTGTCTGACAACCGCACCTGCCTGCTCCTTCTGCTACCTCGCTGCAAGCTCGTTGCCGACCCGGCCTGCATCCTGACTATTCTTCTGCCTCCGCATCTGCTCCTGACGTGTCCGCCAATGTATGACCCAGCCTGCCTGTACCATCCCTCTCTTCTGCCTGGAGAATCCTGCTGAGCTACCCCTCCTTCTACAGCTGTTTCGGATTACTTGGGGGGGGGGCTCGAGTCAGAGGTGTCAGAGAGGACATCCGCTGCATATCAGGCTCTACCGTCAGGTATGTGATACTAGCCCTCTCCCCAGGACATATCTGACCCCTGCATTCCGTGCAGAACACTCACAATTCGCCTCGAGCACTGTTTGCTGCGGCGAGCTATGCGCCAGATTACTACTCTCTTTCAGGCCACCCAAATTTTCCCAGGTCTTTTACAAATTATAGCGTATTACAAATTATAGCTTATACGGACCGGGCAGATCTTGAGGCCGGGGAATGTGGCCTATACAGGAAGTGCTCCATACCTTGTGTAGGCCACGATAGCGGAATAAAGCCTCTGTAGATACCTTGCTGGAAGCCAATTTTACCCATTCGGTGCCTGGGGGCCTCTGGCAGTTAGCGGTGTCGCGCCTGTGCTTTTTGGTGCTATGTTAGCTGTTTAGGAGCCGTGGATTGTGAGCCGGAGACCAGAGCTCTTCTCTCACACATCCACCATCCTGTACGCCGCGCATGCGCCAGCTACAATAAATCTTTAAACAGACACACCTAGTCTAAGCGTGACTTTTGTTGGTGTGCTCTGGAGTTGGTACTTGGGCTGGCAGCCTCTGAACCGGTAAGCAAGACCTATATTATTTACTTCCTCTGGTGGAGAGTGCTACACAAAGTAGAAGTGTGGACAGTAGGGTACTTGTACCATTCCACCATAATTCAAGTGTACAAGACTTACATTACAAGTATGCTTGAGCTGTGCTCCTATTAGCAAGTACCCTTTAGACCTAAGTAATGGGGCTCCAGATGGGGTGCTACACTGGTGTCGCAGGCTGAAAGGATGGACCAATCTGGATAGCAGACTGGGTAGTGAGGTCCTTTTCCAAATGTGGCAATTTCCAGGGGTCTGCGTGGCCAACCCCAAGCTAATCCTTCTCCAAAGGAATCTTCCCCTAATGCTAAGCCTAGCTTTCCCTCACCAGCAGATCTCTGTCCCTATCTCAACTTCTGGTGCCCAGTGCGGAGGACAAGTCAGTCCTCTGCAGGGTTTCTCTAGTGTTTACTTCTGACAGCTAATCAGGAGGTGAATTGGTCATCTGCATATCATGTCTCACTTTCCATGATGATCCAGGCAGGTCTTAGCAAAAAAGCAGAGGCATCCAGCAACACCCGCCAATCCCCACTGTCTTCAAATACTTTTGGCCCCAGGGACACTGGATTCTGCTTTGTGTTCCCCTTTAAAGTAAGCCTGTGTCCAAAAATCCAACAAAAACACTAACAATTATTAGTGTAGTAATCTTACCATTGGTGCTATTTATACTCAAATCCATTACTGCAATGTGCAGTAATGATTGGCACTATGTTCGGGTAGCAACAAACTGTAAACAAGGCCATCAGTTGCTAGGCTGGAAGTGGAGTACTCAGCTGTCCAACGTATATGTCAGCACTTTATTCTCCCCGTCATCTGCACTCTCATGAGCCGGCAAAGAGAAGACCTGATAGATCTTAGAGTCACACTTCTAAAATTAGGAGATAAACAACCTATTACCACAGGGTAATCCTAAAGCCCCCACCTGCTCTAGAATTGCCCTGCTGCGGAATGGATTTCTATATAAATAGCATCAATGTTAAACTTATTTATTACACTATTAAGTGCTAATGCTTGTCTGTGTGAATCTTGTGGACACAGATGCACTTTCATGTTTGAAGTCTGGTGTGTTGGTCAGGGTTGTTCTGTCAGTCTGTACTGATTGTCACATTTCAGCCTAAGCCTGTTCCTGCATTTGGGCTAGGCTCTTCTCTCTTGTATATTGTTATTTGCCTTGCATTGTCTTTTATCCTGCCTGTGGCTGTTTCCTGGCACTCTGTGGTTCCAGATGGGGTGCTGCGCAAGCCATGTAGGGTGCAAGCATGCACCAATATAATATATATATATTTGCTGATAGGGGTGTAGCTTGTAACCATAAAGGACCCCAGACCGTAATATCCTTTGGCCCTATTATAGCATATACATGGTGCTATGTGGATAGGCTTTGTTACACCTGGTATTAGGATACCCACATGATAAATTGTTTCAGATATTAACATGAAATGATAATATAGGAGCTTGGTCTCCCTAAAAAGCTGTTTGTGTGGACTACTCCATCCGACCAGGAGGTAACAGCGGCTGACTGTATGAAGACTATACATTTTGATTCTATACATATGTTTCTGTATAAACTTTGAGGTATGTGGCAATAGACCATTGATCCATTATATTGATTGATAGCATGTGATTGTAATTGATATACATATTGTTCATTTTAGTGTTGACTGCAAGATATGTTCCTGAAGAAATGGGCTATGCCCTGTGAAACGCAACCTGCGTCGAAGCTACAGCAAATCTTTCATCCCCTACTGCAGTGAGGTTGGTGAGAATCGACATAATAAGAAGTGATCTTGTGCTATTTTTGATGTTATGTTTGTGGTACATGTGTATAAGTAGATGGGGGGGGGGGGAGCAAGGCGGCTTACCCATGTCCCGGTAGGCACCAGGTGCAGGGCGCCACCACCAAGGTTGGTAGTTTGATTGGTAGTTCCCCTGAGTCGCCGCGGGGGACCCTCCTTGGTGGTGGCGCCCTGTGCCTGGTGCCTTCCGGGACATGGGTAAGCAGCCTTGCACCCCCCCCCCCCCCTCTATCTACTAAAATATTTCATTTAATTATGCTGTTTGTATTGCTTATACCTTCAGACGAAGCGGCTATTGTCCGTGAAACTACTTGAGAGAGATGCTATCTGTGCCTATTGTCCGCGAAACTACTTGAGAGAGATGCCATCTGTGCCTAATTGTCCCAGTGCGATTCTCCCGTTCCGGTGTTAAATTATTTTGGTGATATATATGAACTGCTATCATGTTTTAATTTGTAATTGATTACGTCTCCTGTATCAATAAAATGTTTTTGTGTTTTATACATTAGTTATATAATTCTAATTTTATTGTTTTACTGTACCGCGACAGTCCATTTGCCCCCATGTTCTTGTGGCAGCCTGGTTGGGGACTCGTCTCCCAATCCGTTTATTTCCTAGATTTCTGGATGATAGTACAAGTCCCTTATGATTTTTACCTATAGCAATTCACTACAGAGGCCACACTTATTTTTCTTATACTACAGAGACAAGATAAACTTATATCTGACACTAAGTGGTGTATACAAAAGTTTTCATACCTGTCCATCCAGCAAAAGCCAGTGGTACCCTTCACGAACACAACATGAATGTTCCCAGGCAATTTCCTTTATAGTTTGAATGTTATTCATTCATCAAAAAATAAGGTGGTTTGGGAAAATACCAAATTCTGGCACACTAGATCAAGCTATGAGTTGTAAGAATGAAATGTCTATTTTGTATGGCCCTCGCCTCCATCTGAAAGAAAATAGATGTGGTGCTTCTCATACGGTTCATACAATAAAAAATATATTTGTCTAAAAATATTTAGATCAATTATTAGTGTAGTCGCTGTGAGGTGTGGTCCCATCCACCTGAAATCTAAAATGTGTACTATCGGTGGTTTATACAGATGCTCCCCTAAATCTTAAACCTAATTGCTTTGTACAATTCTGTGCAAAAATAGCTAGATGCAGTTATGTGCGAAAAAACATATATAACATACACATTGGTGAACATCAATCCCAAATGTAAATAAAAAACAAAAAATTAAAAATTGATAATGAAGAGAAAAAATAAAAATAAATAAATAAAATGCCCAAATTAGGAATGATTTTCCCTGGGGCATGAGGCATTCACAGTATTTGCCACTGTGTAGCACCCTAAGGCCGATTCGGGATGTTTTGTTGGTGTTTCGCTTGTTTAACATATAAAAGGAGAGAACGGCCCCAATAGTGTGATACTATTTAATACTTTTATTCCAATTTAAAGAGATGTGGAAATGTACTCACATTTTGCCATACACAATAAAGCATGTAAAACATGTATTGTTGACACTATCGGTGACAATCGGAAGTGATGCAAGAACGTATGCTGACTCCTACCTACGCGTTTTGTCACAATGATGTCATCTGTAGCATACCAAATTATGGCCACTAGATCAAGCTAGGACTTGTAAGAATGAAATGTATATTTTAAATGGCCCTCGCCTCCATTTAGTGGCCATATGATGCAATATTTCCCCAAGCCATGCTATTTTTTTTATGAATGATTAACATTCAACCTGTGGAGAAATAAAAGGAAAACATACAGTTTTCACAATTTGCACAGAGCATATATACCATTTTGCTAGATGAATAGCTATGCAATTTTTTAAAAAATATACACGTAGGTAGCAACCTCCCAGGTAGGTGCTATATTGGGTAATTTTAGGTCTTTAGCTCTCCTCTAATCAGTGGAGATGCTTGTGATTACTCTAGTCTGCTCTGAGCTGGGAGAGTCAGATCTACGTTTACATAGTCCCAGACTGGGGGAGGGTGCCCAGATGGTGGCTGGGTGAGCATAAATAGTTTGGGAGTGTAAAAATTATATCTGTGCTTAGAAACGAAAACAAAACAGCAGCTAGGCACTATAACCCAGATACTAGGCACAAACAATATGTAAAGAAGAAGTGCAGAACTACAAATATAACATATTTATTGGTGTATAACATGTACCTTCATTTTAAGAGGGAAGTTTCAAGAAAAAAACATATTTTTTAAATAACCAACTTTGAAGCAAATTAAGGGTCAGTGCCTATGAATGCAGCCTGATTAGTGACCATCTGCAGCCTCCCCTTCTCCCATCAATGCAGCCTGATCAATGTCCATCTGCAGCCACAATGCAGCCGGATCAATGTACATTTGCAGCCTGATCAATGTCCATCTGCAGCCTCAATGCAGCACAATCAATGTCCATCTACCACCTGATCAATGTCCATCTGCAGCCACAATGCAGCCAGATTAATGTCCATTTACGGCCTGATCAATGTCCATCTGCAGCCTGATCAATGTCCATCTGCAGCCACAATGCAGTCTGATCAATGTCCATCTGCAGCCTGATCAATGTCCATCTGCAGCCTCAATGCAGCACAATCAATGTCTATCTGCAGCCTGATCAATGTCCATCTACAGCCTGACCAATGTCCATCTGCAGCCACAATGCAGCCCGATCAATGTCCATTTACGGCCTGATCAATGTCCATGTGCAGCCTGATCAATGTCCATCTGCAGCAACAAATTCAGTCTGATCAATGTCCATCTGCAGCCTGATCAATGTCCATCTGCAGCCTCAATGCAGCACAATCAATGTCCATCTGCAGCCTGATCAATGTCCATCTGCAGCCTCAATGCAGCACAATCAATGTCCATCTGCAGCCTCATCAATGTCCATCTACAGCCTGATCAATGTCCATCTGCAGCCTGATCAATGTCCATCTGCAGCCACAATTCAGTCTGATCAATGTCCATCTGCAGCCTGATCAATGTCCATCTGTAGCCACAATGCAGCCCGATCAATGTCCATCTGCAGCCTGATCAATGTCCATCTGCAGCCTCAATGCAGCACAATCAATGTCCATCTACAGCCTGATCAATGTCCGTCTGCAGCCACAATGCAGCCCGATCAATGTCCATCTGCAGCCTAATCAATGTCCATCTGCAGCCTGATCAATGTCCATCTGCAGCCTCAATGCAGCACGATCAATGTCCATCTGCAGCCTGATCAATGCCCATCTGCAGCCTGATCAATGCCCATCTGCAGTCTGATCAATGCCCATCAATGCACCACGATTAATGCAGTTTTTAGCCTCAATGCCCATCTGCAGCCTCACCATCTCTCATTAAAGCAATCTGAACCATGTAGGAAATCACTGAGCCGTCATCTCCTGTTTACTCAGCACTCACTCGGCTCTTACTCGGCTCTCACACACACAGTCCCATCTCCGCCATCAGCATTGGACCAGCTCTTGTGATAGACAGAACACTGGTCAAATGCCGGTGGCGGAGGCAGGACTGTTTGTGTGATGTGAGAGCCAAGTGAAAGCCCAGTGGGAGCGTAAACAGGAGATGGCGGCTTGGTGAATTCTGGTGGCACTCCTTCCCCTCCAAGGTACACAATCGGCATATAACACACACCCACGATTTGCCCCCTATTTTCAGGGGAAAAAAGTGTGTGTTATAAGCCGATAAATATGGTACTTGCAATATATAACACAATGCATATAACAGGTGCAAAGATTACTGAAGTGCACCCAGTATAATCAATAGTGTATGAACAAGATCTCTGATCCACTGAAGAAAAGCCCAGGTGCTCTCTCAGGTGTCTTAATTGGTAAACCAGAAGGCTCTCAACAGACCAAGAAGTAGTGGCAATAAAACAGCAGTAGATCAACTAACTGAAGTATATATGGAACAAAAAACTCCACATAGTGTGATATTGTTTTAGCTTAAAATTTAATAAAAAGTAATGCACTTACATCAGATTAGTAGAATGCAGGCAGATATATACATAAATCTAAACAAATCCTTAGTAAATGGGTAGATAGCGATTGCACATGCAGAGTAGCGTGTGTACATATCAGTCCCGATGATCGTTTCGTCATAAATGACATCATCCAGGGCCCTTGCATTGTGCACTGGTACGTAGCCATGTTGGAACAGGAAGGAAAACCAAACTGTTCCCACAACGTTGGGAGCATGAAATTGTCCAAAATGTCTTGGTATGCTGATAATAGTTCCCTTCACTGGAACTAAGGGGCCAAGCCCAACCCCTGAGTAACAACCCCACACCGAAATCTCTCCTCCAACAAATTAAAGGGCTGGAGTCACAGACGAAGAGAGAGAAGAGGGTCACTGGGACTTGCTGTCCACCCCTGGGAACACCTTTATTATGGACATTGCCTTTCTGTATTTTCCATCTATGGAATTTGTACATAAGGATTCTACCTGTGCAGGTATGTTTGACCAGCCACAGTTAGGAGAAGGCCTGTCATGCTGTTTTGTTAAAGTTCCAACTGTAAAGTTATTTCAACTCTTTTGAGCCTGGTCTGAAGTTATTCAAAGGGGTGCATGTCGGGTTCTGGAGTATCCCTAAGAACCTGGGTCTAAAAAAGTACAATGGGGTATGAGTAATATTGCTACAAATGGTTACCTCAGCAAGTCGAGGAAAAAGAGTTAGCTGCTATGGGTAACTGAGTGCAGAAACACACTACAAGCAATCAGTCATTTGCCATACCTGATTGGGTGACAGGTCCTCTGGTAGTGAGGGTAGTCGATGTTCGTCTCTCATGGTAACCGGGAGTAGATTAGCGATAGAGATACGAGGCCTGATCATGAGTTACGGGAAGTAAAGAGTTAAATGAGAGCATGTATGAGGTCATGTATGATGTCATCAGCACACCAAGAATTCCTCAGAAGTGTCCAAAGCTTTATTTACTCTGGTCACATGGTACACATACGGCAACGTTTCGAAGCCACACAGGACTGACTAGAAAGGTTCCATTGCCACTCATGTCCAAACTGAATATTCCCAAAACACATATTCATGGAAATGGCTGTAGTAATACTGGGTGCTGTAAGACCACCAGCTGGAAACCATAGAAAATCTGATTGAAGAAATGTCACACGACAATGTTTCTGAGCCACGCAGGGCCCCTTCATCAGGTCAAGTGACAAACCTTCATGGTTCCGAAATGTTGCTGTATGTGTACTGTGTGACCTTGTAAATAAAGCTTTGGACCCTTCTGAGGAATCCTTGGTGTGCTGATGAAATTTTTCCATTCAGACTGCCTTAATGTTTGACTTTTCACATGACTGCCATCTCCGCCTGGTCCTGGGCAATGATGAGCCTAATCTACGCAAAGTATACTTCTATGTTCACAGACACAGTAGGCCCCACCCACAAGACAATAACAGGGACAAGAAGCATTCCTTTACCATATTTAAAGTGATACTAAAGTCTTTTTTAAAAAAAATAACAAACATGTTATAATTGCCTGCTTTATGCAGTGGTTTTGCACAAAGCAGCCCAGATCCTCCTCTTCTCGGGTCCCTCTTCTGTGCTTCTGGCCTCTCCCTCCTATTGAGTGTCCCTGCAGCAAGCAACTTGTTATGGGGGAACCCAAGCTGAGCTGCAGCTTCCTGTGTCCATTCAGACAAAGAGCCACAGCCCGGCCTCACCACCTCTCTCTACTAGGGATGAGCTTCGAGTTCGAGTCGAGCTCATGTTCTACTCGAACATTGCCTGTTCGCCTGTTCAGCGAACAGTGAACAATTTGGGCTGTTCGCAGCAAATTCGAAAAGCACCCTATACAAGTCTATGGGAAAAATCTAAAGTGCTCATTTTAAAGGGTAATATGCAGATTACTGTCCTAAAAAGTGTTTGGGGACCCGGGTCCTGCCCCAGGGGACATGGATCAATGCAAAAAAAAGTTTTAAAAACGGCCGTTTTTTCAGGAGCAGTGATTTTAATAATGATTAAAGTGAAACAATAAAAGTGTAATATTCCTTTAAATTTCATAGCTGGGGGGTATCTATAGTATGCCTGTGAAGGGGCGCATGTTTCTGGTGCTTAGAACTGTCGCTGCACAAAGTGTCATTTGTGCAGGAAAAAAAGTCATTTAAAATCACTTGCGGCTAAATTGTCGGGTCTCCGTAATACAGAGAACACTCAATGAGTGTTCTCTGTATTAGCCGACAATTCATTCATTCATTGATTAAAAAAAAAAAAAAAAAAAAAAAGCGTGGGGGTTCCCCTAAATTCAATTACCAGGCCCTTCAGGTCTGACATGGATATTAAGGGGAACCCCGTGTCAAATTAAAAAAAAAAATTGACGTGGGGGTCCCCCCAAATATCCATACCAGACCCTTCAGGTCTGATATGGATATTAAGGGGAACCCCGCATCAAATTTAAAAAAAAAATTGACGTGGGGGTCCCCCTAAAAATCCATATCAGACCCTTTATCCGAGCACGCAACCTGGCAGGCCGCAGGAAAAGAGGGGGGGATGAGAGAGCGGCCCCCCCTCCCTCCTGAACCGTACCAGGCCACATACCCTCAACATTGGGAGGATGCTTTGGGGGTCTGTGACCCCTCAAAGCACCTTGTCCCCATGTTGATAAGGACAAGGGCCTCATCCTCACAACCCTGGCCGTTGGTTGTGAGGGTCTGCGGGCGGGGGGCTTATCAGAATCTGGAAGCCCCCTTTAACAAGGGGACCCCCAGATCCCGGCCCCCCCCTGTTTGAAATGGTAAGGGGGTACAAAAGTACCCCTACCATTTCACAAAGAAAGTGTCAAAATGGTTAAATAAGACAAACACACTTTTGAAAAACTCCTTTATTAAAAATGAAAAAAAAAAAAAAAAAGATTCCAGCGGTGCTAATCCACTCTTGCTATCCAGCGACGGATCTCCGGGGTCCAGCGATGGATGATCATATCCAGCGACGGGGGAATCTCTCAGTCCAGCGCTGTCCATGCATCCTTCTTCTGTCTCCTCTCCGGAGACACTGCAGAGAGCACAGCGCTGACGTTTCTTATATTGGGAGGGCGGGGCCACCCGTCACCTGACCCCGCCCCTCTGACGCTGCAGAGGGAAGCCAGGGGTTCCCCAGTGACGTGTGGGTGACCCCGCCCCCTCTGATGTAACGGAAACCTGCGTTACATCAGAGGGGGCGGGGTCACCCACACGTCACTGGGGAACCCCTGGCTTCCCTCTGCAGCATCAGAGGGGCGGGGTCAGGTGACGGGTGGCCCCGCCCTCCCAATATAAGAAACGTCAGCGCTGTGCTCTCTGCAGTGTCTCCAGAGAGGAGACAGAAGAAGGATGCATGGACAGCGCTGGACTGAGAGATTCCCCCGTCGCTGGATATGATCATCCATCGCTGGACCCCGAGATCCGTCGCTGGATAGCAAGAGTGGATTAGCACCGCTGGAATCTTTTTTTTTTTTTTTCATTTTTAATAAAGGAATTTTTCAAAAGTGTGTTTGTCTTATTTAACCATTTTGACACTTTCTTTGTGAAATGGTAGGGGTACTTTTGTACCCCCTTACCATTTCAAACAGGGGGGGGCCGGGATCTGGGGGTCCCCTTGTTAAAGGGGGCTTCCAGATTCTGATAAGCCCCCCGCCCGCAGACCCTCACAACCAACGGCCAGGGTTGTGAGGATGAGGCCCTTGTCCTTATCAACATGGGGACAAGGTGCTTTGAGGGGTCACAGACCCCCAAAGCATCCTCCCAATGTTGAGGGTATGTGGCCTGGTACGGTTCAGGAGGGAGGGGGGGCCGCTCTCTCGTCCCCCCCTCTTTTCCTGCGGCCTGCCAGGTTGCGTGCTCGGATAAAGGGTCTGATATGGATTTTTAGGGGGACCCCCACGTCAATTTTTTTTTTAAATTTGATGCGGGGTTCCCCTTAATATCCATATCAGACCTGAAGGGTCTGGTATGGATATTTGGGGGGACCCCCACGTCAATTTTTTTTTTAAATTTGACACGGGGTTCCCCTTAATATCCATGTCAGACCTGAAGGGCCTGGTAATTGAATTTAGGGGAACCCCCACGCTTTTTTTTTTTTTTTTTTTTTTTTAATCAATGAATGAATGAATTGTCGGCTAATACAGAGAACACTCATTGAGTGTTCTCTGTATTACGGAGACCCGACAATTTAGCCGCAAGTGATTTTAAAAGACTTTTTTTCCTGCACAAATGACACTTTGTGCAGCGACAGTTCTAAGCACCAGAAACATGCGCCCCTTCACAGGCATACTATAGATACCCCCCAGCTACGAAATTTAAAGGAATATTACACTTTTATTGTTTCACTTTAATCATTATAAAAATCACTGCTCCTGAAAAAACGGCCGTTTTTAAAACTTTTTTTGCATTGATCCATGTCCCCTGGGGCAGGACCCGGGTCCCCAAACACTTTTTAGCACAGTAACTTGCATATTACCCTTTAAAATGAGCACTTTAGATTGTGAACGTTCGAGTCCCATAGACTTTAATAGGGTTCTAAAGTTCACACGAAGTTTAGGTCTGTTCGCAGGTTCTGGTGCGAACCGAACAGGGGGGTGTTCGGCTCATCCCTACTCTCTACTCATGCTCTCTCAGCCAATGAAGAGGGAGTGTCCCATGCAACCGAGTCTCTCATGCAACATCGCTGGATTGAGATGGGGCATTATGGTCACTAGATGGAGCTGATGATCATTGGAGATATTCATAAATAGGGTTGCCACCTTTTCTTCAAGTCAAACCGGAACACTGCAGCGTCGCACAGAATGTTTGTTTTCATAGTATGCATAGATAAACTATGCATAGATTTTGCTATTAAATAACATTTCTAATCATATGAAGTTAATCATAAGAGTCCCTCTTTACATCAGAGTACACAGAGTTCCCCCTTTACATCTGAACTTGCAGAGTTCTCTTTCACTGTAAGGGGGAACAATGTGGCTTCTGGTGTAAAGGGGAATGCTGATGTAAGGGGTGCTCTGAGAACCCTGATTTGCCTTAGTGTACTTAGACAGAGGCAGGAGAGAGAAGGGGGAGACTTCAGTCACAGACAGGGATGGATGGTGAGCTCACTCACCCCTTGTCAGTCAGCATCTCTCATCTAGCTGTATCTGAGGCTGCTGGACTTCAAATTTCTGGCCCCCCATTTCTGAGGCGCAGGTCTGGGGATTGGAGTGTGGGCAGACAGAGAGGGTTAGGGGTGGGAGGAAGAGGTACAGATTGAGCCCTCTCTCCTTTCACATCCGTGTGTGGTTGGGGGGGGGGGGGGATTTTTAGTGCTGGCTTTGGGCAGTGTGAAAAAGAGTGTAACAGACACTCTCGGCTTGCAAAACTGCAGCTAGAAACCCTGCTGGGAAGCCATAGTCCAGTCTGAATCATGTGTCTGGGTTTCAGACAGTCTGAAGCCCAGACGCATGATTCCAAACCCAAACTGTCCGGGTGAATCCCGAACAGGTGGCAACCCTAAATGTAAATCATGGGTGCCCAACCTGTGACCTTCCAAGGTACTAATAAATTCTTTGCTAACCATGTCTTTTTCAAGATTCGCTAAAAGTAGTAATTTCTGTATAATGAGCAATAAACAAAATAGTGGGAATCCAACTGTGACATAATGATGGCTTCATTACAGCTTTATGGGAGAAGTGGAGGCATTATGGCCTGGAGGCATTATGCTATGGACTAGTTCTGCTGTCTGTGCTCCGGTATTCATAAACCAGCTCCAGCAGGTGTCTATTATTAAAAGAAATTATTTTTCACATTTCCTGGCACACCTTAAATTATATTAAAGTTTTCCCGCCATGCATTATTTTTCTTCTTTGCTCAATGTTAAAAAAATGCTTGCATTTTTATTACATCGTTACTATATAATTAATCATAATAATTAATTTTTCTTTGTCATAATGTTCTAGATCTCTAGATGTTTCTTGAGAAAAATTAATACCGGTAATCCATGCAGAGTTCAGCAAGCTGATTACTTTATTTTCCCTACTAAGATTTCACCTGCACTAACATGGCCAGGTTTGCTGTGCAGAAAATACACAGTGTACCTACTGTATATTGTCCTTGCTTGTTTCATCATGTTGTTTGATTGTATAATACCCTGCCTGTTGCACAAGAAGAATTAGCCCAAAGTGTTTTGGAAACAATGACTTAGTTAAACAAGAACTGCAATTAAAGGCTTAAAAAGGTAGATCTCTGGTCAAATGTAAAAAATCCCTTTGGCCTTTGGTTTTATATTTATTTAAACCTTAACTCTGAGCTGGTTTAGCATTTAACCAGGCAGTGTCCTCGTGCACTGCACGTTATGTAGAGAAAGCGTCTTCATCTAGAGCAAAGGTCTGCAAAATTTTTAGAACAAGGCCCACAATGTATAATTCACAAATATTTGCGGACTAAAAAAAGTTTTATAAACCAATGAGTAATAAATGAATGAATATGCTTTGCTTGGATCCTTTTTAGAATGGGCATAATATGATACAGAACACAAGATAAATATCTTCAATAAAGTCACCCCTAAGCCCTAGTTCACAGTGACGAGACTTGTCATGGAGTCTGGAGTTCAAAATCACGACAAGTGATGCCCCATGAACGGTAATCTAAGTGAAGAAATGTCATCAGCACATCAAGGATTCCTCAGAAGGGTCCAAAGCTTTATTCACATGGTCATACGGTACATATACGACAACGTTTCGGAGCCATGCGAGACCCCTTCATCACTTGCCTGACGAAGAGGCCCGTGGCTCCGAAACATTGTCCTGTGACATTTCTTCACTCAGATTGCCTACAGTTTTCAGCCGGTGGTCTTACGGCACCCAATAATACTACAGCCCAATCGTACATAAGGGTCCCTATCAAAGCCCCCCCCCCTTATATCAGAGTCCACCTTAGGAGTTCTCTTTACATCAGGATCAGGGTCCCCATCAGAGCTCTCTCTTACTTTGGAGTCCACCTTAGAGTCCCCACTTACATCAGGGTCCCTATCAGAGTACCCTCTTGCATCAGGCTATGGCTTAGAGGCCCCTCTGACATCAGGGTCTTCAGTCAAGCTTCCCCTTACATCAGAGTCTGAGTTAGAGTCCCCCCTTAAATCAGGGTCCCCATTAGCTGTCTTAGAAACCAACTGATGGTATGTTTACAGCACAGTGGGGGCACCTTACCCAAGCTGCAGGCTGAATGCAATATTGTAGTAGGCTGGATTTGGCACACAATCTGTACTTTGAAGACCGCTGGTCTAAGGGGATAATGAATGAGTACATATACTTACCTGATTTCTTGCTACCCTGAGATATGGCACTCTCTTCCATTCTGACACTTCCAGGATGTGGTTAGTGAGGAAGTGTTCTCTTAGATCGGTGGTCAAAAGGAGAAGGACCCCCTTCTATTGGGGTATTGAAAAAAGACCTATTACACTGGTGATTGGTGGAAATAATGCCTTTTACATTAACGGTCAGAAGGAAAATTTCCCCCTCCTTACAGAGTGATGAAAAGATCACTGGTATAATTAGGAACTTCTCTGAGAGGCAGGAATTGCTCGTTGCATAGGGAAACCCTAGCCACCTCTAGAGCACACGTGCAAAAAAAAAAAAACCACGGGCCACAGCTGGCCCACTAGGCCTTGTCATGTGGATCTCACACCCCGTTTTGCCCCATGTCAGTGGAAAATAAATAATGCCCTGTCTTGGGTGCCAGTGAATGGAACTGTGCCCCATCTTCGGGATGAATTGTGCCCCACCACGGGTGTCATTGGGCCCCATTGTTGGGGTCATTGGGAGGAATTGTGCCCCACTGTTGGCATCATTGGGAGGCATTGTGCCCCATCATTGGCATCATTGGGAGAAATAGCACATATTCGCTGGCACACATGGATCTTTAAATGTTGTCCAAAGCTTTTATTGTAGAAGGTTCACATCACAGAAGAACAAGTACACATGGTGTGCTAGCGAATATGTGCATTTATCTGCCCCAAGGGCTAGATAAAATTATGCAAAAAGCCACATCTGGCCCCTGGGCTGCAGTTTGGAGACCACTGCTCTAGAGGAACTGTAGCTGAGAAAGGCTGAGTAGCCTAACAGTTGCATGTCTACTCTGTGTTATCATCTATGGCAGGGATCTTCAAACTATGGCCCTCAGCCATAGTTTGAGGACCCCTGATCTATGGCATGTCCCACACACTCCTGTTTCTGAGAACAGATATTCTTTTTTGTTTCATACATTTTTATTAAATGAACATGAAAAATCTTGGCATATAACATTCAATTGTAACATTAGAACAATAGAATATGCTTAGAATCAGTAATGACAGGCATTATACATCTGGGAAATGTAATCTTGGTATTAAGGTGTAATTTTATAAATTTCAAAGTTTTACATGTTGTATTCATCATTTGTATTGTCATACCATAAGCAGAGGGTGTGATTATCATGTTATTTTATTGTTTAATCTATATTACAATTGCTATAGAAAGTTCCAATTTACACCGGTTTGGTTGTATGAGAAAATAATATTGAAATGAAATAAATAAATGAAGAAGAGAAAAAAAGGAAAGGGGTGGGTTTTGGGGGTGGTAAAAGGTGGGGTGCGGATGGAATCGTTTTATGTTTAATTTTTCATACATTTACTGCTTTATAGGCAGAAGAGGATTTGAATTGAATCCAGTTGTACCAGGCTGAGGTGAATTTGGAGATTTTTCCTGTGATATGCTAATGAGTTGTCATGGTTATGCAATAGAGTTTGTCTGCTTACCTGTTTCCATGTGTTCATCTCTAGAGACCAGCCGACCCTGCACTGCAGGCCAACCCTGCTGATCAACCTTTGTGTGTTTGGCTTCCTGTTACCTGCCGTGTGCTCTTCTGTTGTTCCGTTACCGACTTTGGCGTGTCCTTGACAATCCTTGTTTGCCTGTGATCCTGACCTATTGGCGTGTCCCTGACTATTCCTGTCTGCTTGTGGCGCCGACCTTGGCTTTATCCCTCACTATCCCTATCCTCCTGTTGCCTACTGTGGGTGCGAGCTGGGGGACCCTGGGGGTCCTGACCTGGAGCCAGTTACAGCCCAGTCCAACCTCACAGACTAGAGGCTCTGGTGAACACCTACTGGCTCTTAGACTCCACGCCCCAGGGAATCTTATGCTCTAACCCCGGTGGGATCTGTCTTGGTGTTCTGGTGGCCCTGCCTTCCTTATCACCTTGACTCCTGTCCGCAGCAGTCAGCCCTACGGTGTGCATCTGTCACCTGGCATCAAGGTGACCTGACATGAGTTCTTCTAATTTCTCTATGTAGTTGATTCTGCAAAATCATTCTTTTTTGGATGATTTGGATGATTTTGGATGATTAGATGTACAGTTTCTCTCTGCATTGATCATGAACATAGATAAGGATTTTAAATATTGTTTCTTAGGGATCATGGTGTGATGTAGAATTCTAACAAGATGGTACAGAACACCTACTCTGCTACACAAATTTACACCCCAGATATCTGATGGAGATGCGAAAAAGAGAAAGGCTCCATGTTACATATCTGGTGGTCATGTCCCAGGATCTAGGAATTCTGGAAAATGGTTCACGACACCACTACCTCTGTTACCTCTGAGATCTAGAGTCTTCTCAGCAGGGGCATGCAATTGGTTTCTAGTTACTTGACACCACCTGCCCTTTTGTATTTTACGGAAAAAAAAAATGATAGTATATTGTGTTTGTGTGCACTAAAATTTATTTTATTATATTTTTTTCCTGAAAATATGCATTTGATAAGCAGTTGAGCAAATACCATCTATAAAACTCTGGCCAGGCTGTACCTAGAGTATGCTGTCCAGTTCTGGACACCAGTCCTCAGGAAAGATGTATTGGAAATGGAGCGAATACAAAGAAGGGCAACAAAGCTAATAAAGGATCTGGAGGATATTGGTTATGAGGAAAGGTTGCAAGCACTGAACTTTTTCTCTCTGGAGAAGAGAAGCTTGAGAGGGGATATGATTTCAATATACAAATACCGTACTGGTGACCCCACAATAGGGATAAAACTTTTTCGCAGAAGGGAGTTTAACAAGACTCGTGGCCACTCATTAAAATTAGAAGAAAAGAGGTTTAACCTTAAACTATGTAGAGGGTTCTTTACTGTAAGAATGGCAAGTATGTGGAATTCCCTTCCACAGGTGATGATCTCAGCGGGGAGCATCAATAGTTTCAAGAAACTATTAGATGAGCACCTGAATGACCACAACATACAGGGATATACAATGTAATACATATATATAAACACACACATAGGTTGGACTTGATGGACTTGCGCCTTTTTTCAACCTCACCTACTATGTAAAAAAAATTCCAACTATCATCTTTTTATTCTACTGGGTCTCTGCTTTCAAAAAACATATAGTGTTCTGGGGGTTTAAGTAATTTTATGACCAAAAATTATAATTTTTACATATGTGCAAAAATACCAAAGAGGTTAAAATCAATAAAAGTTGGTAATTATATGCCAAAATTTGTAGTGTTGTTATATTTGATAGGTTTGGGTGTCACATACAGTCCCATGCAGCCGCCATATTCAAAGACTAGCTGAAATATATTAATTCTTTGTACTTGGGTTTAAAGACACTATAACTTTGGAAAATTGTGTCTATTAAGTATAACAATGGGAAAAAAAAAAAAAAGCTCCAGTAAAAACTACAGCGGATACCCGTGGAGACCGCGGCACCCCTAGTATACCGCCGGAATGGTGACCCACAAACAGAAGAAAGACATCATGCAGCCTGACTCCAACATGGCGACGCGACAGCTCCCTCACAGCACTCATGTGGAGACAAGTTGAAAGATGCAGGTAAGCCTCCCAAAACCCATAAAGCCTTAGGGAAAGACCCCTCGTGGGACATGCTGTATTATGCTCAGAAGCTGACTGAAGCAGCCGAGCAGCCCCAGGAAAAGGACTTGGAAGCCACCCCTGATATCTTTCACACTGACCGGGAGGGAGTGCAGTCCACACATGGCCCCTCTGCTTCCAATGACCAGCCTGTTACAGACACAGAAGAGGGCAAGGGAGACAATGAGTCTGATACAAGATGTGCAATCTACTGCTAGAATTGCTAAAGCCAATTAACTTAAAAAAGATGATATTGAAAACCACCTACAGAGGAACAATGTCAGGATTGTGAGTTTCCCAGAGAAGGCAAGAGGGTAGAGACCCCACGGAATTTGTGCAGCAGTGGTTAGCGGCTACATTTGGGAAAAAGGCATTTACACCACTGTATTCTGTGGAATGGGCTCACAGGGTCCCACCTAGGCCTCTCCCATCTGGTCACCCACCCCGTACCCTTTTGGCCAGACTTCTTAACTTCAAGGATAAATAGATTACACTCCTTCTGGCCAGGGAATGCGGCAATATCCAGTTTAATGGCGTCTGGGTCTCCTTCTACCCTCACTTTTCGGCAGAAGTACAGTGCCGCAGGGGTCAAGAAAAGGCTTCAGGCTAACTATGCCATGCTGTTTCCCACCCAGCTCCGCATCCTGGCCAGGGGTCAAGCAAACCTATCTGACCCCAAGTTTCATGCAAAGCTTGTTGCTTCTTACTGGGTTGGTGGTGCACTACTTACCTGCATACCCCTAAGGGAGAACGTCCAAACCCTGGGGGTGTCTCTATTTCCCCAAAGAGATGGAAGCACCAAAGTTCTTTTCTTATTACTAACGCTTTATATTCAGCTTACATGCATCTATGGTTCCAGTACTTTTTTGTTCAAGATCACACCACTATGTCTTCCCTAAGGGGGGGGAATTTGTCCCACCAGCTTTGCCCTGCCCTCATGGCCTACTTGGACCCTTGACCCTCACTTGTTCGGCTGAACATGAGATGACACTGATACACATGGTTCATGTCTTGCTTACAGTTACTGTTATATTAGTTTGGAATGATGTCTGTCCCTGTGGTATCCTGGAATGTTAGAGGCATCTGGTACTTCCTTAAGCAAACCATGGTATCCACCTCTCTTCAGAAGCACCTATCTGCAATTTGTGCTCTGCAGGAGACTCACCTGCTGCCTGAGACTTTATCGTGTGTACAGTTTTCTTGGGAGGGCTTGGAATATCACTCAACCCACACCTCCTACTCTAGGGGGGTGAGTGTTCTAATACACCCATCTTTACATTTTTAGTTATTTGACAAAATGATTGACCCACAGGGGAGATATGTAATCCTGCTATGTAGAATATTTCAAGTTAAATTGATTTTTGCAGCAGTGTATATACCACCTCCGTTTAACTCATTAGTACTACGGATTCTGTTGACGTACCAGCTGGGCAACCCTGATATTCCCTTAATTCTAGTGGGAAATCTTAATGGCTATTTGGATCCTGCACTGGACAAACATCCCCCTCCAACAGTGGGGTCAGTGTACCCCCGCACTATGCTATGGACATTTATAGAAGAAGTGGGATGGATAGATCCATGGTGATGCTGAAACCCACAGCAGAAACAATTTTAATGCTTCTTTAAGTCGCACTCATCCCTGTCTAGGATTGACCTATGCCTCTGCACTCAGGCTGCTTCAAGACATACAATACTTAGTTAGAGGCATTTCCAATCACTCCCCCCTGATAGTTTACCTGACCGCTGGGCCTGCCTCGTCTCTACCAAGAGGGTGCCATGGAAGCTTAAAGCTTTTTGGCTAAATCTTTTTATCTTAGAAATGCTTTTTCAGCAAATTGACCTTCTATGAGGAGGGGGGACAGACGGACAGGCTGCTAGCCAAAATAGTGCACTCAAACCAGACTTCCTCTTCTATCGGGGCTCTATGCACTGGAAAGGGGAGGATGGTAAATTACCCAAATTTATTCATGCAGGAGCTGGTGGAGTTTTATTCTGATCTGTATCGCTCTAGACAGGGCTACTCGTCAGCAGTTACCCTATCTGTCGGCATCCCAGAGGCAGCTTTTAGATTCACTCATAACTGAGGAAGAGCTGCACACTGCAGTAAATTCCTTTCCTAACTCTAAGGCCCCTGGGGATATTCTGGTCTTCCAGTGGAGGTATTTAAGCAGTATGGGGATGTCATACTACTGCATCTTCTCAAGATTTTTAATACAGCCAGGGAATGTCAGACCATACCTGAATCCATGACTAAGGCTAACATAGTTCTATTACTCAAACCAGGAAAGGATTCGTTGGACCCAAGCTCCTACAGACCCATTTCCCTTTTGCAGGTGGATGTTGAGATTCTGGTCTAGGTTCTGGCCCCCGAGACTTAACGTCCATAATGTCAATTATTCATCCGGACCAATCAGGCTTTTTATAGATAACATAGGAGATAGGGCCCTGCTGTCATTGGAAGCCCACAAGGCTTGAATGGCAATAGTTGTGGGCCACCATGCATAAGTTCCGGTTTGGCCCCACCTTCCTATCTTGGATAAAATTACTATACAGCTCCCTGCAGGCCATTATTAGAGAAGCAGATCATGCCTCCATTTTCCCCTACATAGAGGTACACATCAGGGGTGACCTCTGGCCCCCCTTCTGTTTGCCATTGGCATAGAGCCTCTGGCAGCCTTGATACGTTCAAACCCAGCCATTGGTGGCTTCAAATATGGTAAGATTCATAAAAAACTCATGCTCTATTCCAATGACACAATGTTACTCTTGGGGAACATGGCTAACTCCTTGAGGGAAGCAATGTCGGTCATTACCAGCTTAGGAACATTTTCAGATTTGGTAATCAACTGGAGCAAATGCTCAATTTTATTGCTGGACTCTCAGGCTGGCAGTCAGGGCCTTACACTCCAGGATATTCCTGTAGCCTCCTTTAAATATATGGGGGTGTATGTCACCCCACAGACTCGAGACTATGTATCCCTTAACTGCTTGCCAACCAGCAGCCGCAGGCTTACTGCGACAGAATGGCAGGACTGGGCGAAACAACGTTGCCTTATGTTGATTCACCTTTTGGCCACTAGGGGCGAGTGCCCGCAGCGTGTGCCCGGAGCCGATGCGAGTGCTCAGAGGGCGTGATGACTGCCGAGCACCCGCGATTGCTCGTGACAGAGCGAGAACTGGGATCTGTGTGTGTAAACACACAAATCCGGGTTCTTTCAGGGGAGTAGAGACAGATTGTGTGTTCATACTAAGTATGAACACCGATCTCTCTCTCTTCCTAGACATTCCCATCCCCCTACAGTTAGAACACAGTGAGGGAACACAATTAACCCTTTGATCGCCCCCTAGTGTTAACCCCTTCCCTGGCAGTGACATTTATATAGTAATAGTGCAATTTTTTAGCACTGATCAAAGATGTCCAATTTGTCCGCCACAATATTGCAGTCCTGATAAAAATCACAGATCGCCGCCATTACTGGTAAAAAAAATAATAATAATAAAAATGCCATAAATCTATTCCCTATTTTGTAGACGCTATAACTTTTGCGCAAACCAATCACTATGCTCTTATTGCGATTTTTATTATCAAAAATATGTAGAAGCATACATATTGTCCTAAACTGAGGAAAAAAACATGCTTTTAAAAAAAAAAAAAAAAAAAATGGGGATATTTAGTATAGCAAAGTACAAGATATTGTGTTTTTTATTTTCAAAATTGGCGCTTTTTTTTTCATAGCGCAAAAAAATAAAAACCACAGAGATGATCAAATACCACCAAAAGAAAGCTCTATTTGTGGGGAAAAAAAGACGTCAAATTTGTTTGGGTACAATGTCGCATGATGGCACAATTGTCCGTTTTAAGCGATGCAGTGCCGTATCACAAAAAAATGGTCTGGTTATTGAGCAGCCAAATCTTCCGGGGCTGAAGTGGTTAATTTGTCACTTCTATTGGGCCGAATTCAGGATAAAACTAAAATATGATCAAAACTTAACATGTCACTAGTGGGTAGAGTGAATCTCATAAAAAGGTTTTTTTTTTTTAAATCTTATTTTTTATTAAATTTTGCACAAAAGATAACAGCAATATAGGACTTACATTTTCGTGTAGATGTAGTCGTTGCTTCCAGTTGGGAAGCTTAGTCTAACAAAAGCAAGCATATTGAAAACATAGATGTACATGTTAATAGTTAAGAACAAATCCTGAGAGGATGAGAGCACCATCAGTCACCCCTGAACACCCCTTCTGGGAACTAACTGTGTCCTGGGGAGAGTGACAGCGCTGCCCGGTCCTGAGCTATAGTAAGTATAACAAATTGCAAAAGTAGGGGTGAGCACACAAAAAAAAAAAAGAGGGAAGGGTAAAGTTAGCAGTCACTGCAGTAAAACCAATATTCTTTAACACCTATTATCATAGTCATTTTACGTTGTTGCTGTTTTGCATCTATACTCCGGTTCTTCGGTGTGAGAAAGATAAGTATCAAATGGAGGGGACAGGACATGAAAAGTCACGGTGTGACACAGGAGGATGTGGACGTCGCTGGATTGGGGGAACTGACCGACCGCACACATCTGGAGTCCTTAATCCACGGGTTCCAATTCCGGAAGAATTTGCCTGTTTGGAGATGAGCTTTGGCAAAGCTATATTCCATCTTGAAGTTATCGTTGAGTATGGTAATGACGTCTTGGACAGAAGGGGGGTGAGTCTTTTTCCAGTTTCTAGCTAATGCTAGTCTTGCCGCGATGAGAATGTGGGTGGCCACTGTTTGGCATAAAAATGTTTTTTATGCCACAACTCCTCTACATTCTGCATAACACAGCCATGATTGTCCCACTTAAAGTTTTTTGAATGATTAATTCACTGTTCCGCTCCTTTATATTGCTTAATAGACTTCAAAGGGTTAGGCCTGAGCAACTGAAAAGCCTAAAGAGAATGGTGGTTTGGCTTTGCCCAACCCATGACTCTACTATTTGGCAGCCCAGCTGCATTATATTGCTCGAGCTCTGCCCATGGAGTCAGCTAGTGTGGGGGGAGAGTTGACCCAACTACAGCTCTGCTGCATCACATTATGGGGAGGCTTACACGAAATCCAACAAGCTTTTTCCTACATATGTGTAAATGCAGAAGGTCTGGAATAAAGTCAGGCACTTGCAGGATATCACTGTCTTCACCAGTTATAGCCCTATTTGGGACAATGGGTACTACAAGGAATTTCAACCCTTGCCATGTGCTACAAGATAGAAACAGTGTGACGTCACACGTCTGGTGCACATCTTTTCAAACGGCAAACTGAACTCCTTTGAGTCCTTGCAGACTAAATTTAGCCTTCCCCAATCTATGTACTTCCCATACATACAGCTACATCCTGCAGTTAGGAAACAATCGGGCACAGTCTCTGGCCCCTATTTTTAACTATATGGTAGAGATCTCTTACTTTAAGGGATTTATATCCCAGTGCTATGCGATGCTTGCCTCCACATACTTGAAGGGCTTCCTGTCCAGAATGGTTCTCTTATGGATGTGGGCACATTTGAAGGGGAACAGTGAGAGGAAGCACTGCAGGCGATTCGGTTGTGCTCTCTCAATGTGGTACATCTGTACCAGTTATATATAGTCATGTGGGTGCATCTTACCCCTGCAAGATTGTATAGGATGGGCTTAAGGAAGAATACTGACTGTATTAGGTGTTCTAGGGACCACGGAGACCTTATCCACCTATTGTGGCGTTGCCCCAAGCTTCACCTCTATTGGCCGTGAGTTGTCACAGCCAATAATAGGATATTTCAGATCAATATCCCGATGGACCCTGAGCCCTGTATATTGGGAATCCTAGATGACCTTCCAATCGAGGTCATCCCTAAACAGGCCATAGCCAGAGCACTTTTTCAGGCATGCAAGCTTATTCTTAGGCACTGGAAGGGGATAAAGCCTCCTACTCTACGAGAATGGACTACTCAAATGGGGGACATCTGCGGCTGGAGAAGTACATCTTCCAGCACCGGGGAAAGTTCAGTGCCATATGGTCTCTGTGGTTAAATACACCTGGCTTTTGCCCAGTGGACTTGGTTTTGGACAGACTGTTTATCTGGCACAGGTTGATTCTGCTCACATTGCATATCTGTGGAGTTTTGGGCTATTGTACTTCCTCTATCTTTTTTTTAAAGTTATTTTTATTAGGTTTTAGACAAACCAACAAACATAAAAACACAAACAACAACGAAATACAAACAAAAAAAAACAGCAATAGTGCCATACAGTCTGGTCGAACAGAAGGTATACAACTTTAGGCAATAGATTCAGGCATAGGAAATTACACAGACATCAGTGCAAAAGATATAACATAGGCATAATGGTATAAAGTGCAAATATGCTACCATGTCAGGGTAAGAGCCCGTAACCAATTATTAGAAATCTTTGGGGCCCAGCACCTCAATGGACAATTGAGGGTGAAGTAATCAGCGCTGGGATAGGGATAGCGGACTAGCCAACCATCTACCCCAAATTTTATAAAGGGTTTGTTCCTTTTTCTGAGTTCAAAAGTCAGTTTATAAAGTGGGATAGAGTCATTAATAAGTTTTATCCAAAAGGATTTCAGAGGGGTCTGTGCACCCTTCCAGGACATTAGAATAGTTTTTTTGCCATAAAAATTGAGTATGCAGAGCAGTCTCTTGGCATGGGATGATATGGGTAAATCACCAAAGACGCCTAAAAGGCAATTCTTAGCCCCTGTACACACGGTCGGAGATTTCGACAGCCAAATCCGTCAGACACGGTCCGATAGGACACATTCCGACAGATTCTCCGACCGTGTGTACAAGGGTTAGGGTGGAGAACATTTGGGAGACCCAATGCCTGTGAGGTGAAAGCACCCACTTCCTTCCAGAAATCCTGGACCATTGGGCATGCCCAAAAGCAATGCAGAAAGTCGGCCTCCTGTCCACAGCCACGAAAACAGGCAGCTGAGGGCAAGAGACCATCCCGTGCAGTCTAGCTGGGGTAAGATGGGTCTGATGAAAGATCTTAATCTGAATGATGCGGTCCCTGGAGACAATGACAGAGGTTTTGTATGTATCACTGAATTCTGACCAGTCTTCGTCCATCAAAGACATGTCCAGAGATATCCATTTCCCTTGTGCCTTATGAAACCTGGGGTTGAAGTCACACATTAAGGCTGCATAGTAGGTGGACACTAATTTAGTGGGGTCTGGGTGCCCGAGTAATTTTTCCAGTGGGGGCAAGTCAGTGGGGTCGGCCAGGGAGCCAAACTGTGCGTGGATCGCAGTACTACCTCTATCTAAAGGTGTTGGATGTAAGTAAAGGAGGAGGGAGGAACAGGGCAAGAAACAGTGAAATGTGCAAGAATTTCATTATGTACAGGTGGATTGTGGTGACATGTCAGATTGTGTACCGCAATGCTTTACCTGAAACCTACAATGTTGGATTGTATGTTTTTGTTTGTTACAATAAACTCTTATGAGATAATAAAAAAAAAAAAAACTGAAAACTGGCACAGTCTAGATAGAACATATTTGCATTGACCCGTGTCTTTACACTTGAGAATGAATCAGAAATGTGACAGACTTGTCTCGTGGCTCTCGTGGAGTCGCTGAAGCATGCTGCTGTCTTTCTCTTGACTTGGAAATCTAAAGTTCTCTCTGCTGTAGTCATAAGTGGCACAATGATGTTAAAGGATCAATTCTACAATACAGCCATCATCACAAACAGGAAAGAAGTTGTGAAAACTAAAGTGAGAAGCTTTAAAGTAGACCTACCATCTAAATATAAAAACTTTGGTGTCTGTTGTCTGTCCAGTATTAATGCTGCATACGTTACTGATTATTTATTATTACTTAATTATTACTTAATGATTAATTACCTAAATTAAGAAATTCATACTTTATTTACACTTTTTGTTGACTCCCTTAAAACGAATCCATGTTGTAGTGAATACAATTCGACATGGGGATCTGACATAACAAGAAAAAAAAAAACATAAAAAAAATATGGACATTGGCTGGACTGTTTATAATTGTCACTCATATTCATTCTAAAGAGCAGGTTAAGGTACTGGACTGGCACATGCATATAAAAATACAAGGCACCCTGGCACTTCACTGACTACATTTATACAGTGATCAGGATAAAAACCCCAGCGCAGGAAA
Organism: Lithobates pipiens; assembly: GCF_037356315.1. NCBI lineage: Eukaryota > Metazoa > Chordata > Amphibia > Anura > Ranidae > Lithobates > Lithobates pipiens. The sequence goes on from NW_027507790.1 coordinate 229,110,405, forward strand.
GTTAATAATAATAATTTAAAAAAAAAGACAGTGGCTCTTTTTTTTTTTTAACCATCATTGCTTAAAAAAAAAAAGTTAAATAATCTACAAGTTTTCAAATTCCATCTTGGACAAAAACCTAACAAATAGATCCCCCAATAGATACTAAAAATAATAAAAAAAAAAAAGCAGCTCTGGCATCTATACCATCTATACCATATTAACGGTAACTGTAATAGAAATACAAATGGTTCCCTATATTTATTTTATATCCTACGCCTCGCTTCTACTGTGTAGAAATGAGTGAATGGATTGATCTGCACAGAGATTCCGACAACCAAATCCGTCGGAGTTATTCCGACGGATTAATTCCGGAAGAGGTCCGGAAGTGATGTTGCATACACACGGTCGGACTCAGTTGTCGGAAAATCCGATTGTACTGTACATAACGTGATGACATTATTTTGTTACGACGGGACTACATTCAGGCTAGCAGCCAATAGCTTTGGTCTAGGAATTTGATTGTGAGCATGCGTGGCACTTTGTCCGTCGGAGTAGGCTACACATGATCGGAGTATGTCCGATTGGAGCATTTTGTCGGAAAATTTTATCGGCAAGTTGGAAAAGTTGGTCCGTCGGATATTCCGACGGAAACAGTCCGATGCAGACCACACACAGTCGGAATATCCAACAAAACGGTCCGATAGGAAACATTCCGTCGGAATCTCCGACCGTATGTACAAGGGCCAAGAAGTTTTTGACAGGGATGTTGGGGAGATCGCACTTTGCGCATGGTCACCAAGACAGAAAATGTCTCAACAACAAATTCACTGAGAGAAATATACGCACACACTATATTGTCAAACTTATTGGGACACCTGCCTTTACATGCACATGAACTTTAATGCATTCCCAGTCTTTTCCATAGCGTTCAATATTGAGTTGGCCTACCCTTTCAACTCTTCTGGGAAGGCTGTCCCCAAGGTTTAGGAATGTGTCTATGGGAATCTTTGACCATTCTTCCAGAAGCGCATTTTTGAGGTCAGGCAGTGATGTTGGATGAAGTCCTGGCTTGCAGTCTCCGCTCTAATTCATTCCAAAGGTGTTCCATTGGGTTGAGGACAATACTCTGTGCAGGTCAGTCAAGCACCTCCACCTTAAACTTACTCATCCATACGGACCTCGCTTAGTGCACTGGTCCAAATAATTTGGTGGAGGTTGGACTAAGGCGTGGGGTTGTCTTTCAGGGGTTGGGCTTGGCCCCTTAGTTCCAGTGAAGGGAACTCTTAAGGTGACAGCATACCAAGACATTTTTCAAATTTCATGCTCCCAACTTTGTGGGAACAGTTTGGGGATGGCCCCTTCCTGTTCCAACATTTCTGCACACCAGTGCACAAAGCAAGGTCCATAAAGACATGGATGAGGGAGTTTGGGATGGAGGAACTTGATTGGCCTGCACAGAGTGCCAGGGCTGACTCAATATTGAACCCTATGGACTAACATTGGGATGTCAATAAAATGTATGTGCTTGTAAAAGCAGATGTCCCAATACTTTTGACAATATATAAAATTTGTAGTATTTTTACTTTTGAGTACGCTGACTCTAGGCCATATTCCCTGCAACACCAGGTAGGATCCTTCAAGAGGAATGCCCTAAAAATTCCAGGCTGGTGGCAGTAAAACCTCCTATATTAGCAGTGCTCCAGGAGGTGATTCAGAGATGTAGGTAATGTAAGAACAGGGTATCTGAAAATTGACACAGATATATGTTCAAGAACAGTCATTCACTAAAAATGTGACCCCTCGCCACCACTGCAGCCCTGCCTGTCTCTGATCCTCCCCACTCTGTTCTGGCAATCCAGGTCCCCTCCACAGCCCACTGTCTCCTATGTGGCCTTTGATTGTTGCTACTCTTCCCTTGACGGTACAAAGATAGTAGTGGGTTGTGGGGGATTACGGAAGGGAATAGATTACTGGTACACACAAAGAAAGATTGGATGCCTTCGGGATGGTGAGTGGGTATGAGTAAAGATGTTTACCGACCCCTTCACTTTCCTGAATGAATACAGGAGTTTTCAGTATTGAGCTTCCCCTTGTTTATTCGTAACTGAGAGATTGGTAAATATAAATGGCATGTTGACTATCTCTTCCATTTCTGAATCAACACAGAAGAGCTCAGTGCTCAGGACTTCAGTGTACATTAAAAATCTATGTAGAGGAGATGGAGATTGAGAACTCTGTGTCCTTGGTCTTTTTCTCAATCCCAAAAGTGAAACATCAGGGTTGATATTTACTTAAACCCCCTGGTTACAGTATTGTTAAAAATAATATTAATGATATATATAGGTCCTTCTCAAAAAATTAGCATATTGTGATAAAGTTCATTATTTTCTGTAATGTACTGATAAACATTAGACTTTCATATATTTTAGATTCATTACACACAACTGAAGTAGTTCAAGCCTTTTCTTGTTTTAATATTGATGATTTTGGCATACAGCTCATGAAAACCCAAAATTCCTATCTCAAAAAATTAGCATATCATGAAAAGGTTCTCTAAACAAGCTATTAACCTAATCATCTGAATCAACTAATTAACTCTAAACACCTGCAAAAGATTCCTGAGGCTTTTACAAACTCCCAGCCTGGTTCATTACTCAAAACCGCAATCATGGGTAAGACTGCCGACCTGACTGCTGTCCAGAAGGCCATCATTGACACCCTCAAGCAAGAGGGTAAGACACAGAAAGAAATTTCTGAACGAATAGGCTGTTCCCAGAGTGCTGTATCAAGGCACCTCAGTGGGAAGTCTGTGGGAAGGAAAAAGTGTGGCAGAAAACGCTGCACAACGAGAAGAGGTGACCGGACCCTGAAGAAGATTGTGGAGAAGGACCGATTCCAGACCTTGGAGGACCTGCGGAAGCAGTGGACTGAGTCTGGAGTAGAAACATCCAGAGCCACCGTGAATAGGCGTGTGCAGGAAATGGGCTACAGGTGCCGCATTCCCCAGGTCAAGCCACTTTTGAACCAGAAACAGCGGCAGAAGCGCCTGACCTGGGCTACAGAGAAGCAGCACTGGACTGTTGCTCAGTGGTCCAAAGTACTTTTTTCGGATGAAAGCAAATTTTGCATGTCATTTGGAAATCAAGGTGCCAGAGTCTGGAGGAAGACTGGGGAGAGGGAAATGCCAAAATGCCTGAGGTCCAGTGTCAAGTACCCACAGTCAGTGATGGTCTGGGGTGCCATGTCAGCTGCTGGTGTTGGTCCTCTGTGTTTTATCAAGGGCAGGGTCAATGCAGCTAGCTATCAGGAGATTTTGGAGCACTTCATGCTTCCATCTGCTGAAAGGCTTTATGGAGATGAAGATTTCATTTTTCAGCACGACCTGGCACCTGCTCACAGTGCCAAAACCACTGGTAAATGGTTTACTCACCATGGTATTACTGTGCTCAATTGGCCTGCCAACTCTCCTGACCTGAACCCCATAGAGAATCTGTGGGATATTGGGAAGAGAAAGTTGAGAGACGCAAGACCCAACACTCTGGATGAGCTTAAGGCCGCTATCGAAGCATCCTGGGCCTCCATAACACCTCAGCAGTGCCACAGGCTCGTTGCCTCCATGCCATGCCGCATTGAAGCAGTCATTTCTGCAAAAGGATTCCCTACCAAGTATTGAGTGCATAACTGAACATAATTATTTGAAGGTTGACTTTTTTTGTATTAAAAACACTTTTCTTTTATTGGTCGGATGAAATATGCTAATTTTTTTAGATAGGATTTTTGGGTTTTCAGGAGCTGTATGCCAAAATCATCAATATTAAAACAAGAAAAGGCTTGAACTACTTCAGTTGTGTGTAATGAATCTAAAATATATGAAAGTCTAATGTTTATCAGTACATTACAGAAAATAATGAACTTTATCACAATATGCTAATTTTTTGAGAAGGACCTGTACATACACACAAATTACACATGCATAGGGGTTGATTTATTAAAACTGAAGAGTGATATATGTGGTGCAGCTCTACATAAAACAAAATCTGATTGGCTACCATGAACAGCTGCTCCAGATTTTACTCTCCAGTTTCAGTAAATTAACCTCATAGCAGTGGCGAAACTACCAGGGTCGCAACAGTCGCACTTGCGACTGGGCCCACGTGTTCTGCCACTGTGGGGGGGGGGCCCCCAGACAAACATGAAAGACTTCCGGTCCGGCGCCTAATGTACTGACCGCAAGGATGGTGAGCTCTAACACCGCCGGTAATGACTTCTGGTACTTGCTCCAGTGACTGGCTCCCAGCTTGTGTGAGAAGTTTCAGGTCTCCCATGCTACGATTACCCTGTATAGCAGCATCTCTCCCTCATCCTGCCTCACACACAGACTAAAACCCCCTTCGCCTCGGCTTGGCTGTCACAGACAGAAGGAGGGGGAGGGGGGAGAAAGGACACAGCACTCAACGGGATGGGACATGCTGATTTAAAGAGGAAGTAAACCCTTCCAAACAACTTGGACCTATAGGTAAGCCTAGATTAAGGCTTACCTGTAGGTCCAAGCAATATCTCCTAAACCTATATGGTTTAGGAGATATTTGCCCGAAAATGGGCACCGCTGTCTACGGCGCATGCGCCGTAGACAGCGGCGCGCATGCGCACTAAATGCGGCAAATCCAAGAATGGATTTGCCAAATTTGTCGACTCCCGTGCGCATGCGCGGGAGTGACGTCATCGCGGCTTCGCCGTATGACAGCGGCGGAGCTGCGAGGCGCGACTCCCGTGCGCATGCGCGGGAGTGACGTCATCGCGGTTGCGCCGCTGTGATTCGTCGGAGCTGCGAGACGCCACAAGCAACATGGATGCGGCGGACTACAGGGGACAGCGGCGACTTCGCTGGCTCCTGTGTCAGGTAAGTGACACATAATGAGCTACTATGCGATGCATAGTAGTCCATTATGCTTTACCTTTGCAGGGAAAAAAAGAGGAAGTAAACCCATCAGGGTTTACTTCCTCTCGTACTGACTGAATGCTCGGTACTTGCAGGGAAGGAGGGGGGAGGGGCAGGGAAGGGAGCTAGTTGTCAAAGGAGAATGCTTGCTGGGTGCATTGTGATGTTTGCACTAGATGGTTACAGTGCAATGTGCAGTATGCAAAGGATGGGTACAGTGCAGTATGCAATGAATGGGTACTGCTGTGCAACAAGCAGCATGCATTGGATGTGTGCTGTGTGACAGGTGCACTTTGGATCAGGGCAGTGTGCACAAGAGTGGTATATTGCAATATGTAGTGAGCACTGAATGTGCGATGTGCACTCGATGGGTGCCATGTAATGTGCAGTGCACACTGGATTTGTGCAGTGGATATGCCATGTGCACTGAATGGGTGCACTGCGCACTAGTGGGGCAATGTGCAGTGTGCTTGGATTTGTTCAAGTTGTGAGAGAAGCATACTTGCAGTTATTTGGGGGGATAAGATGATGCTGTATGTGCAAGGGGGCACTTTAGGAGCAGACAGAACTTGTGCTAGAAGGGGGGGTTAAATAAAAATTATGACCCCCCCCCCCAGCACCAGTTCTCTCTGCTCCTAAAATGCCCCCTTGCACATACAGCATTCTCTTATCTCCCCAAATCACTGCAAGTATTCTTTTCTGACAACTTTCTCCCTCCCCCCTTCAAAGAGAGGCTGTCTGCTATTGAGGGGACGATCATGGTTTCTGGGATTCCGGGCACCTCACTAGAGATTTGGGGTAATCACTCCAGGACTCAAGGCCAGTTCACACCACGAATCACAAAGGAACGCACTCTGCATTTTTAAGCGATACACATGCCTTCCAGGTGCTGTGCGATTTCAGCCCTTTCATTTCAATAGGCTAAAATTGTGTTGGTCTGCACCAAGAGCTGTCCATGTGCTACTTTACAAAACGCACTGCAACTGGATTGCATGGTACTGCTGGTCATACAATCTGGTGCAGGCATTTGCAACCGGCATTTGGGGAGTCATTAAGTTGACAACCGCTGCAGATCGCTTTGGCAGTGCATTTTGAATGCAGTGTGTGAAACGCACCCAAAATGCAGGTTTCCCTCAAGGCATTCTGGTGTGAACAGACCCTTAGTCCAGACACACAGGATTTCATTTGTATCTCAGGAAGGTCCCACCAAAACCGGGACAGTTTAGAAGTATGGATTTGTATTAGAAGTAGAGAGGATTTGTGTTTTGGGGGGAAGGGGGATTTGAGTAGTAGGATTTGTGACAGAACTGAGGAGAATACTTATGCTGGCATGGAGGGAAAGAATTTAATGCTGGGGGAGTTTGACCCAGGATGGTGGGAAAGGATTGTACTGGAAGGGAGGACCTGGGGGACAGGATCTGTGCTAGAAATTGCTAGAGGATTTTTGCAGGGCTTCAAAAATCAAAATGCACCTTCGCCTGTGTAGCCAAAAATTCTTGCATTGGCTCAGCTGGTACTGATAACCTCTGCCCAACTCTCCCCCCACCCGCCACTCCCCATTGCTGCTAGCCCGAAGCTGCCAGTCTGACCTTCCATCCTCCATCAGTGCCCTTAGTGTGAGCCACTTGCTGTCAGAGGTCTCCTCCTGCACCACTGTGGGTCATGTCCCTGGGGTCAGCAATGGATATGCTGGTTCTCCTGTCATGGATGATCTGCTCAGGGTCCACTCACTGAGCCTGTCAGTAACATCCTTTTTAAAAGCTTTTCAAATGCTGGCAGTGCAGGTCTTGCATACCAGTAAAATCAATAACATTTTATGGCAGTACCTAAATACAGGTGGTACACAATGGCAGATCTATCAGGGTCACAAAGGTTGCACTTGCGACCCTGGTGTTCTGCCACAGTGGGGGTTGGCCCAAGATGGCAGGAAGGGGGCTACTGTGGGACCGTAATAAAGGGCCCCGGGACAAGAGGTGGGGGGGGGGCCCTTCACGATTTCTTGCATTGGGGCCCTGAAGGTTGTAGTTACGCCTCTGCCTCATAGCGTACATATGCACTACACACATTGTGGTAATGTACATTTTATGTGTTGGTACACTGCTATGTACCAACATACTAAGGTTCCATTAACACCAGCAGGCCCGGGTCGGTTCGATTCACACCTCTAGTGTGGGCTGTGTTGGTGGGGTGTGCACATGGGCTGCAGTGCATTGTTACAGCACATTGCAGTATTAGATTTTTTCCTTTCTTTAAACATACTTTTTAACTACATTCATTCAGCTCTTTACATGACAGCACATTGCTTCACTCATGTATGCCTGCATCACGTTATTGCATCTCACACCAGTAGAGTGTACACACTGCACTGTGCATTGGGTATTACCATGATGCATAAGTGTAAAGGCAACCTCCAGATTTTTTTTTGTGTAAGTAGCTTATTTATGGTTTTACAATTTTTACCATTTTACAAAAAAGCACAGTTAAAAATTTACAAATATTTTCAATTTTTTATTAACTAAATACATTTTAGTTATTTTGGCTGCATTATCTTGTATTTATGCATGCTAATGAAAATGTTTGTATAGTTTTATCAAAAATTAATTTTGATAAACATTTACATAATTATAATGGGGCCTACAAAATTAGTAGCACCATCTGTATTCTTTTGGTTGTGCACTTTCAGAAAATGTAGAGTTTAAGCAGTGGCGGCCTGTCCATCAGGGGCACACTGGTGCCCCCCCTATCCATGTACCCTGATCTACATACAGGGACATGGATGCATGGATTCCAATGGGGGGAGTTTTTTTTTTTTTGAAGCACATGATTAGAGCTAGAGGCTCTAATAGGCTTCAAATCAGGGTGGGCTCAGGGTTCGGAGCACTACAAGCCCACCCAGTTGTGTGATGATAGCGAATGAATATTTGCTATTTTTACAATAAATCTCTTCTGTACCATATTAACGACAACTGTGATAGAAATAAAAATGGTTCCCTATATTTATTTTAAATCCAATGGCTCGCTTCTACTATGTAGAAATGACCCTCTTCCTGATTGGCCAAAATGTCAGGCAATCCTATTGGAAGCCATGGAGGAGCCGAGAGGACATGTGTGGCAGAAGCCGTGGAGGAAAGGACACCAAAGCCGCTGCTCGAAACCTGCTGCCAGCCACCTGCCATGCTGAGGACACAGGAGCTGCTGCCCACAATCCACCGACTGGCAGACGGGGGTAGTGCCACGTTGCTGCCTGCCTGAAGGGAAGAGGTGTTATTTGCCCCTTCCCCCCATCCAAAAAAAACAAAAACACTGGCTGCCACTGGGTTTAGGGGGGCTTTTACGAATTCTGAAAACTTTATGTGAAAAATTATTTTCAAAAAAATGTAAAATTGGCCACCTGAGGGCAAAAGTGGAGAACAGGGCCTAGCAGAGAATGAGTTAAACAAAAAAGAGAAGAACCATTATAAATGTGCTCACAGAGAGATCCACAGAGGATGACATCAGTCGCAGCTATTAGCAGTGTGTGACAGACCTCCATGAAGAGTGCTGTGGATTGATGCTGGAATTGGTGCCACAGAACAAGTCATTAATTTCCTAAAATAAAAAAAATTGTCTGTTGTCTAAGATAGTAAATGTAAGATACTTTTCTTTAGGTGTGTATTAAAGTAGAACTAAAGCGAAAACTTTTTTTTAATTTAGAATTTTTTTATTTTAGATTTTTCTTGCCATCTGTGTAAAATTGGGTACATTTCCTTCACTTCCTGTCCCATTAGCCAAAACAGGAAGTGAGAGCAAATCCCTCCAAAGTGAGTGAATCCTGGCATGTCACCAGGGTCACCAGAACTAGTGTCCCCATTGGTAAATTTCCCCTCTATGACTGTTCTGGTAACAACCTAAAATTTGGAAAAAAAAATACTTTCACTCTTGCTGATAACAATAAACATGATACATTGAAAGGGGGAACCTCCTTAAAGGGGGCACAGACAGCAATAAAAACCTGACAAGTATTCTAATCCCTCTCCACACTTTTCGAAGCTGAAAAAACTTTTGCCTCTAGTTATACTTTAATATTATGCATTGTGACTTTCTTTGGTGAACTGGTGAAAGGATCTTTTTAACCCCTTATTTTTACCATACGTGTGATTAGTTAAAATATATAACAAGGGAAAAATCTCTGCAATACTGTGCAAAAGGGGTCTCCAAACTTTCTAAGCAAAGGGATAGTTTATTGTCCTTCATACTTTAGGACTTTAGGAGAGGCAGACTGTGACCAGTGCTAGCAGAAAATGCCAGAGAATCAGTGGGCACCAACAATGTCACATCATTGGTTAGAATGGAAGGAATAGTGCCTCATTGTTGGTGTCAGTGGGAAGCAGGGACATGTGGTGAGGTCAGTGGCTGGTGAGGCACTGGCTAGTATCAGAGCCAGATACACACAGGTTACATATGCCATGAATGTTAATATGAGAGCAATCATTCTAGCACTGAACCTCCTCTGTAAATCTAAACATGTAAACTGTATAGATTTTTAAAGCGTCACCTATGAAGATCTTTAAGTACTGAAGTTTGGTGCCATTCCACAAGTGTGCGCAATTTTAAAGCATGACATGTTAGGTATCTATTTACTTGATGTAACATCATCTTTCATATTATACAAAAAAATTAGTCTAACTTTACTGTTTTTTGTTTTTTTATATTATTTATGAAACAGTTTCTTTCCAAAAAAACACGTTTGAAAAATTGCTGCGGAATCACAGTGTAACATAAAACGTTGCAACGACTACAATTTTATTCCCTATGGTATCTTCTAAAACAATATGTATAATGTTTGGGGGTTCTGAGTAATTTTTTAGCAAACAAATTATGATTTTTACATGTAGGAGAGAAGTGGATGACGTATCTCATCGCGCTTGTGCATGCGCAGTTGATCGCCTGAAGCCAGCGGTGACTATCTCGGCTGAGACAAGCGCACAGTGGCCCAGAGGACCACTGTCCCCTGTAGTCCGGAGCATCCATCTTCTTCCGAGTATCGCTGCTCCGGCCACTCACAGCACTGGAGCAGCGATGACGTCACTCCCGTGCATTTGCACAGGAGCCGCAACTAACGGTATATCGCTGTTAGCAGCGGCATGCTGCTAACGGCGATAGTGCGCCTGCGTGCCGCTGTCCAAGGCGCATGCGTCGTAGACAGCTGTCACTGTCTTTTAGTAAATATCTCCTAAACCGTGTAGGTTTAGGAGATATTTCTTGGACCTACAGGTAAGCCTTAATCTAGGCTTACCTGTAGGTCAAAGTGGTTTGTAAGGGTTTACAACCACTTTAAAGCCTGTAAATACATGCAATTCCTCTCTAGAAAACTGTATTTCTGTGCCTTTGGACTGAACATTAGCTGTGATTTATAATTATTTCTCCACACTGACAATTATGTTTTGCTACAATCCTGATTAAAGTTGTCTCTGTGGGATTAGCAACTTGACTCAATCAACCACCCTTCAACAGGGGTTCTTTTTGTTAAAAGGGTTTCTAATCAAACCGGACTGACTTTGTTGCACATTGTGCATGTCATTAAGGCCGCGTACACACGCGGGGACTGTTCGCCCAACTTTGTCCGTCAAACAGTTTCGGCAAACAGTCCGCTCAAACTTAGCATGGACGGACATGGCCACACACGACGGACGAACAGTTTGCTGAAACCGTGCGCGATGACGTGAACGGCACGTACGACGGGACGAAAAATACGACGTCCTATACACTGCATTATAGCTTTCGGCGTGAAAATCCTTTCTGAGCATGCGCGCAACTTTGTTTGACGAACAAGCCTACACACGAGCGGACTGTTCGCTGAAACAAGGTTTCAGCGGACAGTTTTTCGGAAATTCCGAAAAACCTTGTCCGTCAAACTGTCCGCTGAAACTGTCCGCTGAAAGCCCACACACGAGCGGACTGTCCGCCCAAACACTGTTCAGCGGACAAAGTTGGGCGAACAGTCCGCCCGTGTGTACGCGGCCTGAGATCAATAGTCTGATCAACAAATATTACCCACTCTAATTAACAATAGCCTTGTTATAGGTGTGTGCATGCATGGTTGAAGCGTGATGCAGCTGCTTTTAAACAGACAACATTGTCTATTTTTATTATGATCTTGGTGTTGGTGGTGGGTACCTGGTCTTGGCCTTTTTTTGTATTAAATATATTTTTCTAATAAAATGGATCCCTTATTAAGCAGCATGGTCCGCCTGTGTTTCTTCTCAGTGGGAATCCTTCCCCTGTAAATATTCTCTCCCCAGAAGTGTCAGAATTGGCATGGGTGGTAAGGGGTTAATTACCATAAGTAAGTAATATACAAATATTGTTATACATTATTTTTAAGGTAATTTACTATATTTTCAAAAACTGTACTCAAGCAGGTGGCTTAACGACTTACTAAACTTACTGAAGTTTGAAGTCATAACTTCAAACCGGTAATTTCACAGTAAATAGATAAATAAAATATTGTTATAACATATAGCATAATAATATATGATTTATAATATATGATAATATATATAATAATAATATATAATAATATATGATTTAGCTTGATTAAAACAGTACCTTTTTAGCAGCAGCAAATTCTCATTCTCCCTCTTAACTGTGTGTGAAAAACATGGGATTTTGGGTAAACCTTATACCCATAAACCCGTTTTTTTTCCTTGTAGGTAAGAGGGCTTGGCTGGAAAGGAGCATTTGTTTTTTGGACAGATGCCCCTTCTATGACACTGCAGTGAAAGGACAGCCTCCACTGCAACATGTTTATTGGACAGCTGGAGCCAATAGTACTTTACCATTGGTCCAAGGCTCCAAGCTGTCCATTGAGCTCAGTGCCTCTGACAAGTGAGGAGAGGCACTGTGAACTCATCCTCTCCTGCAAACAGAATGCGCCAGCTTGTATTTAAACTGGCCGCTCTGTATGTAGCTTCTGACAGGCTGCATAAGGAGCCCCGTTTCTCTAGAACCATATGTCCTAGGAGCCCCACATTTTAAACAGTGGTGGGACTTTGGCTACCTACTCCCTACCTACTCCCTACTTTTATGTTCTCTGCCTCACCTGCCTACCCTGACTGCACACGTCTGGTTGGAAGAATAGTGCCACATCGATGGTGTCAGTTGGTGGAATAGCTCCCCTAAGGGCCAGATAAAGGCAAGCCAAGGGCCACATCTGGTCCCTGAGCTGCAGTTTGGAGACTGCTGCTGTACATGGAGATTGCATGATGTTTTGTCCCTGTATAGACCCAGCAAATAACAAAGAATATCTATTGATCTTTCAGAAATGCAGTAGGAGGGGGGTTGAGCTACAGAAGATGGCGCCACACACCAGCTGAACGCCGTGGCCAAAGGCGCACCTCCCCGGCGAGCTGAAAGCATGTGTTAACTACTGACAATGCCTATGCCTAAGCTACTGAAGCAACTGAAGCAACGATCTTTTGGAGCCCAAGTATCCTGCCGTCGGTGGAGCCAGACATAGACATAGGAACCCACTTACCCCTCACGCTAAAGGAGCTTACCAGACATGGACGAACGGAGGAGAGGGAGAGAGTGAGACCAGCGGACGGAGGTCCGTTCTGAGAGCTCCAGGTCTGGGACATGGTTCACTGATTACGGAAGCGACTGCTTGCTGAAACCTCCCCCTAGTGAGAGAGAGCGGAGTGCAGCGGATCCTGAATATCCAGAGAGAGAGGACGCCGGTGCGGCTGATGGTGAGAGGGTCTCGAGGGGGTAAGGAAGAGAGAGAACGGCTATAGTCTTATGGCTGTATAAACTGATAAACCGAGATTACTATCCCCCCTATCCCGCTGACTACTATGAGAAATCTGCTATAGTAAAGTATTCCATCTGAAAATACCGTTGGTTTGTGATAGATATTAAAACCAGCTTAAGCCTAAGCTCATATATCCAGCCCTCCTAAGTATCAAATTGGATGAAAGACCTGCTGTCTGGCTTGTGTATTGAGGCTAAGGGAGAGATGAATTGGATCGGATTGTAGAAGCAAAAGTGGACTGCTCCAAATAAAACATCTCTCTTAGCAGATTGAACGATGGTTTAGATGATATTTTAAGAAAATACGATAGAGTTATGGCGGAACCTGAAATATGGATTCTATATGAATTATAAATAACAATGCTATCAAATCAACTATAAACAGAGAGAGTGTGGCCCAGGAGGAGTTATTGGACTGTTTTTTTTTTCCCCCCCCCTTCTTTTTCCTGATTGGATATTGAATGGATATTAAGATATATGTGCTGGAATCCCCTTTCTCTTTCTGACACAGCTGAAGTTAAAAGTTGTTGGACATTGTCTCTCTCTTTCTGCAGTGATTAAGAGACTAGGATTAGGGTAGACATTTGTATACCCAATACAACAGTCTGCCTGTCTCTCCCCTTCCCACATTGTCACCTCCACCCCCCCCCCCCCTTCCTTTTTTATTTTTTTTATTTTAGGGGTAAATAAAAAGGATACATGGCTTGGACTAAAAATGCTTTGGTAGATGGAAAAAAAGAGTAGATAAACTAAGAAATAATACCCCTTGTAAGTGCCCCCCCTCTTCCCTATCCCTGCTGCTGGGCGTATCCCATCCCCTCCTTCTTCCCCTAAATTTTTTTTTTTGGAATATTTTTGCAATCTTGGCATTTTATGCACTTTTCTGTATCCTTGCACTCTCTGCACTTTTTTGTATTTGGACCCCCCCCCCCCCCCTTTTTTCTATTTTTTTTATTTATTTAGCATTTTTTGCACCTTTGGCACTTTTTGCAATTTTTGCACCTTTAGCACTCCTTGCATTTTTTGCACTTTTTGCATTATTTGCACCTATTTATTTATTTATTTTCTTATTTATTTTTTATTAAAAAATTTTTTATTTTTTTTAATTTTTATTTTTTATTTTTTTTGCAATATTTGCAATCTTAGCATTGTGTGCACTTTTTTTTTTTTATTTTTTTTATTTTTTTTTTATTAGCATCTTTACACTTTGGCACTTTTTGCAATTTTTGTACCTCTAGCACTTTTTGCACTTTGTGCATTTTTCTTGCATCATTTGCATTTATCTCAAAAAAGAAAAAGAAAACCCTTCTTTTTTTTTAAGAGTTAGGACACACAATATATATAACATATAGTTTTGGAAAAATTGTATAATATTAAGAATGTATTGTAATTGAAAACGGATTTGTATACAAGTATATTGGGGGAAGTGGAGAGGGAAGGGGAAAAGAAGAAGGGAATAAATAAGGAAAAAGTGCCTGCTCCTCATAAGGAATTATAATCTGGGGGAGACTAGGTTGGTAATAGAGTTAAATAATATTAATGCTTATTAACGTAAATTTGAAAGACTAAACTGAAGGGGAAGGGGGAAGAAAGGATAATGGTAAGGAGGGGAGCCAAAGCTGGGCAAATAGAAAGTGGGAAAGGGAACTCTATTAAAACTTATATGGCCCAGGGCAGAGTAGACCAGAGGGAAGAAAGGGAAGCAGAAAGGGGAGAAGGAACATCACCTGCCCGTGAAGGACAGACAAGCAAAAAACCTAACATAGAAGAAGGTGTAACTCCACAGAAAAGCTCGAAAGAACGATATCAACAAAAAGAGTCAGGAAAGATGTGGGAACCAGAAAAAGAAGGAATTAACCCCCAATCACTCCCCACTAAACAGGACATGGCAGAAATGATGTCACATCTGGAAGGGATGATTAAGGGTGAATTAAAGGCAACTCGTGCAGATATTCAAAATGTATTAAAAAGGGTAGAAGAATCGGAAATACAATTAGAAGAGCATAAAAAAGCTATTTCGGAATTACAAAAAAGGGCGGATATGGACTGGATAGAAATGAGAAATATCAGATATAAATTAGAGGACCAGGAAAACAGGAATAGGCGAAATAATTTAAGAATCCGTGGCCTACCAGAATCCGTGAAAAACACTGAGTTGGAGACTGTGCTTCGAGAAGTCTTTAATAAAATAATGAAAAAAGAAGTAACATCTCATATAGCTTTTGATAGAATACATAGAATTCAAACAAAAGAGAGGCCAAGACCCGAGACGGAGAGAGATGTAATTGTGAGATTTACCCAATACGAAACAAAACAACAAATTCAGCAAGATGCAAGAAGCTCTGAAACCATTAAATACGAGGGAGCTACGTTGCTTATCTTTTCTGACCTCTCACAAGAGACACTGAGCCGTAGAAGGGCATTGAAACCCCTAATAAATCAACTACAAGAGAAGAAGATCACTTATAGATGGGGCTTCCCCGCATGTCTGATAGCTAAAAACCAAGGGATATCAGCTACCTTAAGATTCCCAGAGGACTTGAAAGAATTTTGCAATAAACTGAATATGCCATGTGTTAACTTAGAAAATTGGGAGAAAAAACCCCTAGACTGGACGAAATTAAGAGACCAACCTTGGAATAGAGTGTAGGGTCTCTTTTCTTCTTTTTTTTCTCTTTTTTGATTAAGGGGGAGGAGAGGGGGGTGGAAGAGGTAAAATTGGGGCAAATAAATAATAACAGGTTGGTGGGCAGGAATAAGGGAGGAAAAGTAAAAAGAATAAAGTTTCTGGGCAAGGATGACTTTGAGTAGGCTCGCTTAGAGGGGAGGTATGTGCCGGGGGCGGGGCGGTGCCCGCGTGCTCCCCCGAGACCACCTCCAAAAGGAGGTGAGGCTCGGGGGCCCACGCGGGCACTTATACTCCCTCAAGGAAGGTCCAACCAGGGCTGGGATCTGGTAAATAGGCACTAGCCTGTAGGACGGTAACATTGATATTCAATGTGTAAAGGGTGGGGGGGCGGGAAGGGAGGGAGGAGAATATCAGGGGGGAGAATATGTTTTTTCACATTGATTAATGTAGGGTGTACCGACTGGATCGATCTAGGTAAAAAATATATGTTTTTTTTTGTTTTTGATTTCACAATGGAATGTCTATGGCTGGCTATAACCGATCTCCATGAAAGATGGCCCCTTTGAAGATTGTTACATATAATGTTAGAGGGCTAAATAGTCCCAATAAGAGATATCAGATTTTGCAGGAATTGAAAAAATGGTCATCAAATATTGCTTTCCTACAGGAAACTCATTTTAAATGGTCCCATAATAGTGGTCTGAAGTCTAAAATTTATCCAACTTGGTTTCATGGATACTCCTCTAGTAAAAGGGCAAGAGGAATTGCTATTGGGTTTGACAGAAATACCCCTTTTATTTTAAAGGCTATGGAATCGGACTCTGAAGGGAGGTATCTATTTATCAAAGGTTCTATTTTTAATAAAATGTACACGTTGGTTAATATCTACTGCCCTAATTATCACCCCTGTCCCTTCTTTGGGAAAGTATTGAATAAATTAGAATGTTTTAAAGAAGGAGGGGTGATTATGGCAGGGGACCTTAACTTTGTATTTGATCCTACCCTGGATGCCCAACCCCCATCCCTACGCTCAGAAGGTAAATACCTTAAGATAATTAAACAAAAATTACATCGACAGCAATTAGTGGAGGTGTGGAGAATTGCGCATCCAGGGGGAAAGGATTTTACCTATTATTCCCAGGTACATCACTCTTATTCAAGAATTGATTATATCCTCTTAGATCATCAGCTCCTGGAGGGGTTAAGGGAAGTAGAAGTAAAATCAATAACCCTCTCAGATCACGCCCCCGTTATGGCTGTTTTGGATTTGGAGGACATACCGGTCAGGCAAAGAGTATGGAGGTTAGATGAATCCCTCTTACATGATCATAAAATATTTGAAGCTTTGGAAAGGGATATGAACCTATTTTTCAAAGAAAATAATGTAGAGAATATTACACCATCTGTTTTGTGGGAGACCCATAAGGTATATATGAGAGGGAGATTGATAGCAGAAGCAGCTAAGAGAAGGAAAATAAGGTCAGTGCGAAAATCACTGATCTTACAGGAAATCGAGGAGTTGGAACAGTTACATAAAGGGTTAAACGACCATAAAATAATGGTCGAACTTATGGGAAAACGGGAGGCA
This sequence comes from Lithobates pipiens, assembly GCF_037356315.1. Taxonomy (NCBI): domain Eukaryota; kingdom Metazoa; phylum Chordata; class Amphibia; order Anura; family Ranidae; genus Lithobates; species Lithobates pipiens. Next base: position 229,127,334 of record NW_027507790.1, read on the forward strand.
CTGAGAGATATACTGGAGCAGGAAACCAGGCAGGCCTTTTTAAAGTCCGCCAAAAGACAATATGAATTTGGTAATAAACCGGGGAGAATCCTGGCAGGGGTAATTAAACCTAGAAGAAATTTTAATTATATTGCAAAAATTAAAGATAAGAAGGGAGTAATGAAATATGCAACAAGAGATATTAGTAACATCTTCTCAGAATACTATCAGCTACTATATAAGGTAAATGGCAACCAGGACCCCAAGGACAAACAAAATAGAAGGGAAAAAATTTAACAATATCTCCGGAAGGTAGAACTACCGAGGATAGCAGAGGAGGATGCTGGTATACTCGATAGGGATATCTCTAAGGAGGAAATAGAGAGAGCAATTAAGGATAGTAAGAATGGGAAGAGCCCAGGGCCCGATGGGTACACGTCATTATACTTTAAAAAGTTTATGGGACCTCTGACACCTTATTTCCATCAGTATATGAATTCAATCGGGGAAGGAAGGGAAATACGTAAGGAAGCTTTGGGGGCCTTTATAACTATACTAGCAAAGGAAGGGAAAGACCCAACATTATGCTCTAGCTTTAGACCTATTTCTCTGATTAATGAGGATGTAAAAATTTATGCAAGGATTTTAGCTGAGAGGTTGAAACAGCATATGCCAGATTGTATAGAAGGAGATCAGGCAGGTTTTGTATCTGGGAGGGAGGCGAGGGATAATATATTGAGGACAACCCTCTTAATGCAGGAAGTTAGGAAGAGGAGGCAGTCTTCCCTTTTCCTATCGGTCGATGCGGAAAAGGCCTTTGATAGGTTAGAATGGGAATATATGCTGCAGCAGGGGTCAAGTGCTGGGGAAAAAAGTGTGGGAACTCTCACCCAAGATCCACTCCCCCACCAAAAAAATAAATAAATAAATAAAGGTACGCTCATATGCATATATATTTCACAGAAAATACAGTACATATATAGTAAAGTGCCAGTTTACAAATACAAAATAAGTTAACTTGTCAAACAGAATAATCAACACAATGGGTGATGATCTTTCCCTCGCAGGGAATTTCTAACACAAATACACCCTGTTCCAAATTCAAATACAGCAAATTAGAAAATATCACACAAACTGGAATAACGTTGCCCTTGCCGTGCAAGATTATTGGCAACGGATCAAAAAACTCATGGATCGGATCATTCCTTGGATCTGAGTCACAGATCGGATCTTTTTTCGGATCAGCAAATAATAAATTTGCAAAAACCTGTGAAAAATGTCACCACCATATAGTCCCCACTGCAATATACATCTCCCCTACTGTAATATCCACGTCATCTCCCCCAATAATATTTTGGCTGAGCATGGATGGGTATGGCTGGGTATTAGCAGAATATGTATTGGCAGGGTAAGTATTGGCAGGGTATTGCAGAATATTGGCAGGATAAGTATTGGCAAGGTATTGCAGAGTATTGGCAGGGTATGGCAGATTACTGCTGGGTATTGCAGATTATTGGCAGGGCATTGCAGGGTAAGTATTGCAGAGTCTTGGCAGGGTAAGTATTGCAGAGTAAGTATCGGCAGGTTATGTATTGCAGAGTATTGGCAGGGTATAGCAGAGTATTGGTGGAGTAATGCAGAGTATTGGTGGAGTAATGCAGAGTATTGGTGGAGTAATGCAGAGTATTGGCGGAGTATTGTTGGAGTAATGCAGAGTATTGTTGGAGTAATGCAGAGTATTGTTGGAGTAATGCAGAGTATTGGCGGAGTAATGCAGAGTATTGGCGGGGTATTGCAGAGTATTGGGTAATGCAGAGTATTGGCGGGGTAATGCAGAGTATTGGCGGAGTATTGGTGGAGTAATGCAGAGTATTGGCGGAGTATTGGTGGAGTAATGCAGAGTATTGGCAGAGTATTGGTGGAGTAATGCAGAGTATTGGTAGAGTAATGCAGAGTATTGGTAGAGTAATGCAGAGTATTGGTGGAGTAATACAGAGTATTGGCGGAGTATTGGTGGAGTAATGCAGAGTATTGGTGGAGTAATGCAGAGTATTGGTGGAGTAATGCAGAGTATTGGTAGAGTAATGCAGAGTATTGGTGGAGTAATGCAGAGTATTGGCGGAGTAATGCAGAGTATTGGCGGAGTATTGGTGGAGTAATGCAGAGTATTGGTAGAGTAATGCAGAGTATTGGTGGAGTAATGCAGAGTATTGGCGGAGTATTGGTGGAGTAATGCAGAGTATTGGTAGAGTAATGCAGAGTATTGGCGGAGTAATGCAGAGTATTGGCGGAGTATTGGTGGAGTAATGCAGAGTATTGGTAGAGTAATGCAGAGTATTGGTGGAGTAATGCAGAGTATTGGCGGAGTATTGGTGGAGTAATGCAGAGTATTGGTAGAGTAATGCAGAGTATTGGTAGAGTAATGCAGAGTATTGGCGGAGTAATGCAGAGTATGGGCGGAGTAATGCAGAGTATGGGCGGAGTAATGCAGAGTATGGGCTGAGTAATGCAGAGTATGGGCGGAGTAATGCAGAGTATGAGCGGAGTAATGCAGAGTATGGGCGGAGTAATGCAGAGTATGGGCGGAGTAATGCAGAGTAATGCAGAGTATTGGCAGAGTAATTTAGAGTATTGGCGGAGGGGTAATGCAGAGTATTGGCGGGGTAATGCAGAGTATTTGCGGGGTAATGCAGAGTATTGCAGAGTATTGAGTGACTAACCTGGTTTACTAGTCTTCTCGCTCGGGATAGAACTGGGTAGAGGGGAGGGAGGAGACAGTCCGTATGCCAGCGGCGTGTGTCTGCCGCTGGCTGCGCTGGAGGGCGCATGCGCACTGACTCCAGTGCGTGCCCGCGTGTACGGCCGATGTCATGTGACCGGTTGCTAGACGCGGAGCGGCCCTAGCCTAGCAACCAGTCACTGACTCGGGCGGCAGAGGAGCGGCGGGCTACGCACGAGCAGCAGGCTCCTCCGGCTGCTAATGGGAACGGCGTTCCCCGTTGTGGAAATAGTACGGGAACGCCGTTCCCATGCGTTCCCGCAGGACTCGAGCCCTGTGCTGCAGACATTACATAAATTTGGTTTAGGCCCAAGAATGTTAAGGTGGATAGAGGCCTTATACTCTAACCCCACAGCTCAGATTCAGGTGAATGGGACCTTATCAAATACCTTTGGGCTCTATAACGGTACACGTCAGGGATGCCCACTGTCTCCCTTACTTTTTGTATTCTCTCTAGAACCTCTTTTGGCATCTATAAGAGCGAATCATGAAATTGAGGGAATAAAGGTCTCAGAGAATGAGCATAAGATATCTGCATTTGCAGATGATATTATGCTTTATATAATGAACCCCAAACAGTCCCTCCCTAGGATTCTGCAGGAGTTGGAGGAATATGGGAGTGTCTCGAACTTTAAGATTAATAGGGAGAAAACTGAGATACTAAATGTCTATACCTCCCCAAAGGAGAGAAGAGAACTTAGAGCTCTTTTCCCCTTTGTGTGGAAAGAGAGGGGCCTGAAATACTTGGGAGTATACTTATCGACATCAGTTGCAGACTTATATCAAGATAACTATCTCCCTCTTTTAAATTAAACAAGACCTTAAAGGATACCCCGCACATAGACTGTCATGGTTTGGTAGGATAAGCTTAATTAAAATGATGATTCTTCCAAAAGCTTTATAAAAAAAAAAAGAAATGCAGTAAAGTTTTTAAAGCTGAAGTGTAGCTGACGATTTTACTTACTGCTGTCATCACTTAACTTAATTATATTTAAAAATGTTCCATGCCTTGCAGGCTGGTGGTCCCTAAAGAAAACCTGTGATGCCCAGTCCTCTTGACAGCTCTGAACTTCCAGTGATGCAGGGGTTAATAACTTTGGGTCAAACATTGCAATACATTTCAGAAGCTCCCAATAGCATCCTGCCCTCTCTTCCCCTTTCCTTGACCCAAACCTGCCCTGACTTGTTAACCAATCTTTGTCTTGTTTACTAATTATGCTTCTATTTCGTTTTCGCTGTTTTTGTTTTTATGTATTGTTAGTGTATTATCATGACCAGGGTTATGCCTCTGTGGCTCTGTTTTGTACTCTTACCTTTATTTAAAATTAATAAAAATAATTTTAAATTTTTTTTTTATCTTCAAACAAAATGATATATTAGGATATGTAGTGCAGTATTGTAGCTTTACCATTGTTTGCCAAAAATATTATTTTATTTAAACTTATTTTTATAAATTTTCATCAAAGGTAAGAGTACAAAACAGAGCCTCAGAGGCATAACCCTGGTCATGATAATACACTAACAATACATAAAAACAAAAACAGTGAAAATAAAATAGAAGAGTAATTTATTAAAACATCATTCATTTTGGAATGTGAAAGGAAGGTGGAGTACAAGAACCTACTCAGTTAAATTGGGAGAGTCCAGGATGACCTGGTCTCAGAGAAGGTGAGCTGAATGATGCTGGAGAACATAGACGATATAGTGGCAGAAAAAAGTACCGCATGGGGATATCCCTGGACTTAAGATGAGTATTGTAGCTGGTTTTGTTTTTATTTTTTATTTTTTAATAGGCTATTGTGATATTTTAACTTTGCTGGAATTAGGTTTTAAACTTTAATTGCACTTTAAATTGAAAGGCTCATTAGTGCTTCTGCCTAAAAGTTCCTGTAACGATGACAGCTATTCGTTTCATCAAGCAGTTTGTCTAGTCACAGTTTATGATGCCATGGCTGCCCCCAAAACATGCTACACAACAACGTGTAATCATTAAAAGCAGGTTTCGTGCTAAGTGGTACTGCTATAAACGCAGATCAGATGGTGAGAAATTCTGGACCTGCCTACTAAATAAATCCCCAGCAGTTAGCATTAAATTGCGAGACCTTGAAGGAACTTTCGTATGAACGTTTGAATTTAAGGAATTTTTTTGCTAAATGCACTCATGTGGCTTTCACAACAATATAAGATCATGTGTTATCTAATCACACAAATATCTGTTGTGCTTTCAGTATTTTCGTTTTTTACAATCTTTTTATTAGGAAGATCATGAACACAGAAAAAAGCAAATGTGTACACCATATAAAAAAAAGGCAGTTTGGTGGAGAGTTGTAGCAGAAATCTGAATTAGCATACAGCCGTGTCATAGTATAACATTGAGGCAGTAATCAAGAAGTACTAATATGGAATACTAGGGTGATTGATACAAGAGGGGGATAGAATCCTGTGTTTCAATAGCAGATACTGTTCAATAAGAAAAGAAAACATTTTAATAGAGAGGAAACATAGGTTGAACAGATGATATATGGTTGAAGATGAGGTATCTATACAGAATGAGGGATATAAAACCTGGATGTTAATTAAAGGGGTATCCCAAAGTTTCCATTTTTTTTTTCAAAAATATGCATAGTGTCTTGGAGAGTGTGATGGATACATTCTGAGAGTTTGATAGTTTCCATTCTGGATAGTACTTGGGTCCAGGTAAGATTAGGTGATTTCCAGTTAAGTGCAATCATCCATAGTATTGAACTGAATAGGGAGTGTAATATTCTGTTGCAGGAGATAGGAATGTTTAGTATAGAGGTTTGGTGTAAAGCCCCATACACACTATCAGATTGTCTGCTGATTTTTTCCATCAGATTTACCAAAACCATATAATATGAGGTCAAACCTTAGGGGTTTCAATGTGTATACAATTAGGCAGGCCCTTGTACTACATGGTTTTGGTAAACCTGAAGGAAAAAATCATCAGACAATCTGATAGTGTGTATGGGGCTTAAGGCGGCGTACACACGCGGGGACTGTCTGCCGAAACTAAGTTCGTCAAACAGTCCGCTCAAACTTTTGAATGAACGAACACGCCCACACACGGCACTTTTTGAGCGGATAAATACGGCAAACTTTGTTCGTCGTACTAAGTCCGCGCAACTTTTGAAATGAGCGGACTCGCCCACACACGAGGCAACAGTCCGCTCATTTCGAGCGCGTGTCAAGGTAGGCGGGGCCCGCGATGGAGACGTCGCGGGCTCTGCCGCCTGGAATGGACTTAAAGGGGAACCCCAACGCCGAAAAAAATCGGCGTGGGGGTCCCCCCAAAGTCCACAACAGACCCTTGTCTGAGCACGCTACCCAGCCGGCCAGAAAAGGGGGGCGAGCGAGCGCGCCCCCCCTCCTGAGCCGTACCAGGCCGCGTGCCCTCAACATGGGGGGTGCCTTGGGGAAGGGGGGGCCGCGCGCCCCCCCCACACCAAAGCACCTTGTCCCCATGTTGATGAGGACAAGGGCCTCTTCCCGACAACCCTGGCCGTTGGTTGTCGGGGTCTGCGGGCGGGGGGCTTATCGGAATCCGGGAGCCCCCTTTAATAAGGGGGCCCCCGGATAACGGCCCCCCACCCTATGTGAATGAGTATGGGGTACAATGTACCCCTACCCATTCACCTGTAAAATAAAAGTACCCAAAAAAAAAACACAACACACGAGATAAAATATTTTATTGCACAGCTCCGGGGGTCTTCCGTCTTCGGGGGTCTTGTCCCCCTCTTCGGTTCTTCTGCCGGGCCACCGCGCCTTCTTATAGCTCTTTTGCAGGCGGTGGCCCGGTCTTCTGTCGCCGCCTTCCGTTCTTCTGTCGCCGCCTTCCGTTCTTCTGCCGGGCCACCGCGCCTTCTTATAGCTCTTTTAGAGGCGGTGGCCCGGTCTTCTGTCGCCGCTGTCGCCGCCGCCTTCCTTTCTTGTTCTTCTTCTTGTTCTTCTCCAGGAGATGTTGACACGTCGCTCTCTCCGGCCGGAATGCCAGAGCCGCGCTGAGCGGCCACTTATATAGTGACAATGGGGCGGTGTCACATGGTATATGTCACATGGGTTGGTCACATGGTGACCCCGCCCCCTTACGATGTCATAGTCCCCACGTGACATCAACCCATGTGACCAACCCATGTGACATATACCATGTGACACCGCCCCATTGTCACTATATAAGTGGCCGCACAGCGCGGCTCTGGCATTCCGGCCGGAGAGAGCGACGTGTCAACATCTCCTGGAGAAGAACAAGAAGAACAAGAAGAAGAACAAGAACGGAAGTCGGCGGCGACAGCGGCGACAGAAGACCGGGCCACCGCCTGCAAAAGAGCTATAAGAAGGCGCGGTGGCCCGGCAGAAGAACCGAAGAGGGGGACAAGACCCCCGAAGTCGGGAGAAGAGGCCGGCGGCGGGGAGGAAGAAAGCCGGACTCCTCCGCTAGCAAAAGAGCTACAAGAAGATAGCGGAGGAGTCCGGCGAGAAGACCCCCGAAGACGGAAGACCCCCGGAGCTGTGCAATAAAATATTTTATCTCGTGTGTTGTGTTTTTTTTTGGGTACTTTTATTTTACAGGTGAATGGGTAGGGGTACATTGTACCCCATACTCATTCACATAGGGTGGGGGGCCGGTATCCGGGGGCCCCCTTATTAAAGGGGGCTCCCGGATTCCGATAAGCCCCCCGCCCGCAGACCCCGACAACCAACGGCCAGGGTTGTCGGGAAGAGGCCCTTGTCCTCATCAACATGGGGACAAGGTGCTTTGGGGTGGGGGGGGCCGCGCGGCCCCCCCTTCCCCAAGGCACCCCCCATGTTGAGGGCACGCGGCCTGGTACGGCTCAGGAGGGGGGGCGCGCTCGCTCGCCCCCCTTTCCTGGCCGGCCGGGTAGCGTGCTCGGACAAGGGTCTGTTGTGGACTTTGGGGGGACCCCCACGCCGATTTTTTTCGGCGTTGGGGTTCCCCTTTAAGTTCATTCCAGGCGGCGGAGCCCGCGACGTCTCCGTCGCGGGCCCCGCCTACCTGTACACGCGCTCGAAATGAGCAGACTTCCCTCCGAGCGGGAACAGTTTGCTCATTTCGAAAGTAGCCTACACACGGGCGGACTGTTCGCTCAAACCAAGTTTCAGCGGACAGTTTTTCGGAATTTCCGAAAAACTTTGTTCGTCAAACTGTCCGCTGAAACTGTCCGCTGAAGCCCCACACACGAGCGGACTGTCCGCTGAAACACTGTTCAGCGGACAAAGTTGAGCCAACAGTCCGCCCGTGTGTACGCAATTGTTTTACCTGTAATGTGTTACTTTATTGGTAGCTGCCAGCCAAATTGGTTGAAGAAATTTGCAACTCCAAAAAGTATGTAGAAAGGAGCCTTGGTCTGAGGCGCATTCCCTAAAGCAATTAGGGGGAGATGTAGGTTAAAAGGTGTGTATTTTGGTAGGGATCATATACCATTTGGAGAATAGTTTTATTGGGGCCTTCCTGATTGAGATGGAGTGGTTGCATTTACGCAGGTTGTCAATCATGGAGTCCTCTATATCAATAGAACATCATCCCCAAACTAGACTAGAGTCCCTACAAAAAGGGATAAATTAACGTATCTGGTTAGGGAAAAAAACAAGATGTAATTACTCCCTTATGTACAGACCACAACCCCACGCCCCCCCTGGCCCGCGTAGCCCCCCCTTTCCCAAGGCACCCCCCCATGTTGAGGGCACGCGGCCTGGTATGGCTCAAGAGGGGGGCGCTCACTCGCCCCCCCTTTCCTAGCTGGCCGGGTAGCGTGCTCGGACAAGGGTCTGATGTGGACCTGGGGGGGACCCCCACGCCGATTTTTTTCGGCGTTGGGGTTCCCCTTTAAGTCCATACCAGGTGACGGGGCCAGCAACGCCTCCTTCGCTGGCCCCGGCTACCTGGAGACGCTCTCAAAATGAGCGGACTTTCCTCCGCGTGTGTGGGCGAGTCCGTTCATTTCAAAAGTACGCCGGATAGTCCGGCGGATTTAGTACGCCGTATTAGTCTGCTGAAAAAGTGCCGTGTGTGGGCAAGTAGCTCGTTTGCAAAGTCCGGCGGACAGTCCGGCGGGAAGTCCGCCAGACTAAGTCCACCGGATAGTCCGCCGCTACTTGTGTACACGGCATTACAGTCAGATTCTCACAACTAGCCCAATGGTTTACCCCGAACCTTAACACCCCATAGATCTCCTTTGCGTCCTCCTCAATAATCCCTTTCATACAGAGGGCCTACTTTGGTTGAATGTTACCTCCCTCAGAACGATCCATACTCTTATGCCGCGTACACAATTTTCCGACGGGAAAATTGAGAACATGCTATCAATTTTTGGCTGGCGTAAATTCGGACAGCTAAATTCCGATGGAGCATACAGACGGTCGCATTTTCCGATGAAAAGCTCTCATCGGTCGTGTGTACGCGGCATTACACCATAGTAGCTCACACGTATGAGAAGTGCTCTAAAGAAAATAATGCTCTTATTGCCCATACCAACTACCAGTAATCCAATTCCTTAGTCCATTTTCATAACTCATTTGTAAAAATTATAGATTGAAGCTGAGTGGTTAAAGTGGAGTTCCACCCCCAAAAAAAAAAAATCATTAATGTGCATGAAAAAAAAAAGTAAAAACATTTGGAATTGTTTAAAATTTTTATTTACCTTATAATGCCTGTTGCTATGTGGGCCCTTGTAATCTGCCTCCTTCAGTGCTTGGGCTCCTGACGTCACTTCCCTCAGGGCAGGAAGGGAGATCACCTCTCCCCCCTCCCTCTAGGCAATCATCTGTGACATGTGACAGGTCCCAGATGATTGCATGGCCAGTCACAGTGCGCGGCGCGCGCATGCACACTGTTTGCCCGGCTGTGAAGCCATAGCCGGATGCCCACAGTTAAAATGCCTGCGTCACCGAGCGGGGGGGGCGGGGGGGAGACAAGCAGGGCTTCGCTGGACCCTAGGACAAGTAAGTGTCCAATTATTAAAAGTTAGCAGCTGCAGTATTTGTAGCTGCTGACTTTTAATTTAGTTTTTTTCAAGCGGAACTCTGCTTTAAATTGGCAATGAACCTATTCTATGGAGCAGTTTTCATCCATGAAGCCCATTACATTTTCATTGTATAAAACACACATACAACCTGCTTTTTCTCTCACACCTGAACATCTCATATGGACTAGACATGTGCATTCATTTTCGTCCGAATGCATTTTCGTCCGAATTTCGGGTATTTTCGTTATCATTTTAACAAACGATAACGAACGTGCAGAATGTGAAAACCGAAAGATCCGACATAAATATGCTTTATTTTCGTTTTTGTTGCAACAGTTCGATATAGATAGGAGATTCAACATGACACTGACAATAGCGATTCGAGAGATAAGATTCTACATGAAGATTCGACAAAGCAGTCGCCGCGAGCGGACATTGATGGTCAAATGTTCCTCCCATAGTCTATAGAAGAATTCTAATGTTGGTTGACTAGTAATAATAATTAATTTGCAGCAGGGCTCATTCCTGCACTCCAACTAGAGTATCTGGGAGAGGTTGCAGTGTTGTGGCACCAGCACCAGTGCCTAAGGCCCAATTTTTCAGCCCCTGTTTAACGGGGGCATGTAATTACAATTTTTGATGCAATGCTTTGCAGCAGGGCTAATTCCTGCACTCCAACTAGAGTATCTGGGAGAGGTTGCAGTGTCGTGGCACCAGCACCAGTGCCTAAGGCCCAATTTTTCAGCCCTTGTTTAACAGGGGCATGTAATTACAATTTTTGATGCAATGCTTTGCAGCAGGGCTCATTCCTGCACTCCAAATAGAGTATCTGGGAGAGGTTGCAGTGTCATGGCACCAGCACCAGTGCCTAAGGCCCCATTTTTCAGCCCCTGTTTAACAGGTGCATGTAATTACAATTCTTGATATAATATTTCACAGTAGGGCCCATTCCCGCACCCACCGAGAGTAATTGTGAGGACTTACAGTGTTGTGGCACCAGCACCACCACCACAACCACCAAAGGCCCAATTTTTCTACCACTTTTCAACAATGGATGTAATTACAATTCTTGATATAATCATTCATAGCAGGGCGCTCCAGTGCTCACCAAGAGTCACTTTGAGGGATTACAGTGTTGTGGCAATACCAACACCTTAGGCCCACATTTCTGCAGAGCATACAGGGCAGGCCACTACTTTCAAACATCCAACTTACAAACGTCTCCTACATGCAAACGGAAGGAGACAACAGGAAGGGAGATGAAAAAACAGGGGTGATCAGCCTTCCCTATGTTTTCCAAAAAGCATAAAAATAGATTTTTTGACTGGAGCTACGCTTTAAAAATGTACCAGTTCAAAATTACAAACAGATTCTACTTAACACAACAGCCCTACACAGTCCCTGTCTTGTTTGCACCGCCTGTATACTGCTGTATACTGCTTGTATGCCCCACATCTTTCCTTTTTTTAATTTGGGTACGGGGTTCCCCTTAATATCCGTACAAGACCCAAAGGGGCTGGTAATGGGCAGGGGGGCTACCAATGCCATGTTTCTCAATGATTTTCATCTGTATTGCCGAAACCAGAGATGACATTAAAACAGCAAGCAGTTTTTTTTTTTTTCCGTTAAATGTATTTTGTGCAAAATATTTTTTTTTTAAATAAAATAAAGAGTATTGAAAAAAAATATTGCAGATCGCCGCCATTACTAGTAAAAACAATAAAAAAAAAGTCCCTAAATCTTTCCCGTATTGTAGACTCTATAGCTTTTGCGCAAACCAATCAATATATGCTCATTGCATTTTTTTTTACCAAGAATATGTAGAAGAATACATATCAGCCTAAACTGATGAATACTTTTTTGTATATTTTTTTGGATATATATTATAGCAGAAAGCAAAAAATATTGTTATTTTTATCAAAATTGTCGGTCTTTTTTTGTTTATAGCGCAAAACATAAAAAAATCACAGAGGTGTTAAAATAGCATGAAAAGAAAGCTCTATTTGTGTGAAAAAAGAGGATCAATTTTATTTGGGTACAGCGTCGTACCACTGCGCAATTGTCAGTTAAAGTAACGCAGTGCCGTATCGCAAAAAATAGCCTGGTCATTAAGGGTGCAAAGCCTTCTGGGGCTGAAGTGGTTAAAGTGCATTTTTTTCCCAAAATTTAAAAAACCACTGCGCAAGAAAAATTGCAACACTTACTATTTTATTCTCTAGGGCCTCTGTCTAAAAAAACATACATGATGGGAAGAAAGTGATTAACCACCTTCAGACCGGACCATTTTGCTGGTAAATGACCAGAGGTCTTTTTACAATTTGGCACTGCGCTGCTTTAACTGGTAATTGCGCGGTCATGCAATGTTGTACCCAAACAAAATTTGCGTCCTTTTCTTCCCACAAATAGAGCTTTCTTTTGATGGTATTTGATTGCCTCTGCGATTTTTATTTTTTGCGATATAAACGTAAAAAGACCGCAAATTTTGAAAAAAAATGATATTTTCTACTTTTTGTTATTAGAAAATTCCAATAAACTCAATTTTAGTCATACATTTAGGCCAAAATGTATTCAGCCACATGTCTTTGGTAAAAAAAAAGTCAATAATTGTATATTTATTGGTTTGCGCAAAAGTTGTCACATCTACAAACTAAGGTACGTTTTCTGAAATTTACGCAGCTTTTAGTTTACGACTGCCTATCTCATTTCTTGAGGTGCTAAAATGGCAGGGCAGTACAAAACCCCCCCAAATGACCCCATTTTGGAAAGTAGACACCCTAAGGAAATTGATAAGTGGCATGTTGAGCCCATTAAATATTTAATTTTTTTGCTTTAAGCGATTGAATAATGACAAAAAAAATTTTTTTTTTTTTACACAAAGTTGTCACTAAATGATATATTGCTCACACATGCTATGGGCATATGTGAAATGACACCCCAAAATAAATTCTGCTGCTTCTCCTGAGTACGGGGATACCACATATGTGGGACTTTTTGGGAGCCTAGCCGCGTACGGGGCCCCGAAATCCAAGCACCGCCTTCAGGCTTTCTAAGGGCGTAAATTTTTGATTTCACTTCTCACTACCTATTACAGTTTTGAAGGCCATAAAATGCCAAAATAGCACAAAACCCCCACAAATGACCCCATTTTAGAAAGTAGACACCCCAAGCTGTTTGCTGAGAGGCATTTTGAGTCCATGGAATATTTTATATTTTGCCACAAGTTGCGGGAAATTACAACCTTTAATTTTTTTTTATTTTTTTTCACAAAGTTGTCACTAAATGATATATTGCTCACACATGCTATGGGCATATGTGAAATGACACCCCAAAATAAATTCTGCTGCTTCTCCTGAGTACGGGGATACCACATATGTGGGACTTTTTGGGAGCCTAGCCGCGTACGGGGCCCCGAAATCCAAGCACCGCCTTCAGGCTTTCTAAGGGCGTAAATTTTTGATTTCACTTCTCACTACCTATTACAGTTTTGAAGGCCATAAAATGCCAAAATAGCACAAAACCCCCACAAATGACCCCATTTTAGAAAGTAGACACCCCAAGCTATTTGCTGAGAGGCATTTTGAGTCCATGGAATATTTTATATTTTGCCACAAGTTGCGGGAAATTACAGTTAATTTTCAAAAAAGCTGCGCTGAGAATGATCCAAAAATTATTTGTGAAAAATAAAGAGCTAAAAAAACAATATTATACCAACTCTAATTAAAAGAATGTGTATATTCAAAAAATTGTTCCAAAAAAATGTAAATATTAATTATATTAATTTTCCATATCACCATCTACACAAAAAAGAGTTCATTTCATATAGAAAAAATAGATCCTCTTTGATTGTAGTTCCCACCGTGAAACACACCACACCGGTAAAGGGAAAAGGGTGTCCTCAAAGATGCAGAAAACAGAACTCCACCACCAATATCACTGCCGCTTACCAGCTAGACTGGTCCCATCACAGAGACCAGATATGGCCACACATAAGAAAACACTCCTTCTGCACATGGACCACCAGGAGGATACAGCTCTGTTCAGACGTTTGGACTGGTCATACGGCTACACCACTCATTGCCCGGTACATACAGAAACAAGAAGGGTCGCCATAGTGTAATAAATTCTTAGGTTTAATAAATAAATAAAAGATTGCACTTACATCCAATTAGGAAAATAGGTCGCTGTATGACAAGTAACAATATTGCCGGCCGGCTTCGTGAACGCTGCCCGTTGCTTCCGGGTTCAGCGTGGAACGCGATGACGTCAATACGCCACTCCTCCCTACGCCGTTTCGTCACAACTGACGTCTTCCAGGGGCACGGGCGGCGTATTGACTCACCGCATTAAATAACAGTACAGATAATCAGTTCCGCCCCACTCTGAGCTTCTGAGGGCCATATCAAGTAAGGGCAAATCTCGATAACATAAAGGGCAGGTATGCAAATATTCCCTCCACATACCGTCCGCTATATTGTGAACGATCAGATCTTAAGGTTTACATTACCTACCCGAACGAAAAATTCGATTTTACATTTAAAAAAACGAACGAATATTAAAACCAGGTAAAACTAATCCCCAATAGAACATCTTATTTTCCCTCCTATTTTTTTCCCCCCTTCTAGTTATATATATATCCAGAACTGAAATTGGTGTATTCAGATCAGAATTGGAATTTATTCTATAGCAGGAAAAATATATATATATAAAATAAAGAATTTTTATTAATTGAAATAAAAATAAAAATTGGGGATTAGACATTAGCCGAAATTACATATAAAGAAATTGATATTATAAAAAATTAATGTGTTTAAAAATAAAAAAATTAAAAAATAAAAACAAAAAATAAAATAAAATAAAAATAAAAAAAGGAACCCTCTAGGACTACCAGCCAATAATATGCATATCACGGGAAATATCTCATAAAGTGTATATGCATATCATATTTAGTTCAAAGAACTTTCATAGAAGAATTTAATTGTACAGAATCCTTTGTATATTTTTTATTATTTATTTATTGGTCACCTTGAGTTACCACTATGGAAAATAGGTTCCCCATATACCTGGTACCAAACAGGAAGAGTTGTTCTACTACGAATAAAATACTCATATCAAAAACCTCAAAAGGAGCCTCAAGCTGTGTTTAATATTATTCTACGCTATTCCTTCCTTTACTAAAAAGAAGGTAGCAAATAAAACAGCAACAAACCCAAAACGAAAAATTTTTTTTTATGCCCACTAATATTTGCACATCCACAAAGGGTATACAAACAAAAACTTGACTCGGGCCTGCGGGAAATTACAACCTTTAATTTTTTTTTTTTTTTTTCACAAAGTTGTCACTAAATGATATATTGCTCACACATGCTATGGGCATATGTGAAATGACACCCCAAAATAAATTCTGCTGCTTCTCCTGAGTACGGGGATACCACATATGTGGGACTTTTTGGGAGCCTAGCCGCGTACGGGGCCCCGAAAACCAAGAACCGCCTTCAGGCTTTCTAAGGGCGTTACAGTTTTGAAGGCCATAAAATGCCAAGATGGCACAAACCCCCCCCAAATGACCCCATTTTGGAAAGTAGACACCCCTAAATTTAGGGGTACACTAGTGAGACTAGGTAATAAATGGCGGGTGCCCTGAAACTATAAAAAAAATAACTAACCAACCAGCGTCACCTGTAACAGTTATATGGTGATCACTGGTGAAAGGGTTAACTAGGGGGCAATCAGGGGGCTTTATGCGGTAGTATATGGGGGTCCCTGGCGCTATAAAAAGCTGCGGCGAACCTAAATACCTACCTGCCTAACTAGCGTCACCTGTGACACTAATACAGTGATCAGAAAAACGATCGCTTATTAGGCTGGGTTCACACTGGAGCGATGCGGGAACGCCACGAATCCGCGGCGGGTTCCCGCATCACATGCCTCCCGGCGGCAGTTCACACTGCCCTATGCGAACTGCTGGGAGTGTCAGTGAAATGTTAATGACACCCCCAGATCAGTTCGCATATCGCAGTGCGATCTGCAAACTCGGATCGCATGGTGTGAACACCCATGCGATCCGATTCTGCTGCGGACCAAAAAAAGGGTCCCGTGCGAGTTTGCGGCGGGTGCGGCGGGTGCGACACGAATTCAGCCATACTATCTGTATGGCTGAACTCGAATCGCACAGAGATCGGATGTGATTTGCACTGCAGTGCGGTGCGAATCACATCCGTTCTCATAAACCGCTGTAATGTGAACCCAGCCTTAGTGACACTGGCGACGGGGGGTGATCACGGGGTTAAACCTTTATTGGGGGGGTTAGGGGGGTACCTTAGAACTAAAGGGGGCTAACCCTAACTGCCCTAACAGTTATTACAGTCACAAATGACACCCGCCGGGTGATCAGGGGGTTAAACCTTTATTAGGTAATAAATGGCGGGTGCCCTGAAACTATAAAAAAATAACTAACCAACCAGCGTCACCTGTAACAGTTATATGGTGATCACTGGTGAAAGGGTTAACTAGGGGGCAATCAGGGGGCTTTATGCGGTAGTATATGGGGGTCCCTGGCGCTATAAAAAGCTGCAGCGAACCTAAATACCTACCTGCCTAACTAGCGTCACCTGTGACACTAATACAGCGATCAGAAAAACTATCACTTATTAGGCTGGGTTCACACTGGAGCGATGCGGGAACGGCATGAATCCACGGCGGGTTCCCGCATCGCATGCCTCCCGGCGGCAGTTCACACTGCCCTATGCGAACTGCTGGGAGTGTCAGTGAAATGTTAATGACACCCCCAGATCAGTTCGCATATCGCAGTGCGATCTGCAAACTCGGATCGCATGGTGTGAACACCCATGCGATCCGATTCTGCTGCGGGCCAAAAAAAGGGTCCCGTGCGAATTTGCGGCGGGTGCGACACGAATTCAGCCATACTATCTGTATGGCTGAACTCGAATCGCACAGAGATCGGATGTGATTTGCACTGCAGTGCGGTGCGAATCACATTCGTTCTCATAAACCCAGCCTTAGTGACACTGGCGACGGGGGGTGATCACGGGGTTAAAGCTTTATTGGGGGGGTTAGGGGGGCACATTAGAACTAAAGGGGGCTAACCCTAACTGCCCTAACAGTTATTACAGTCACAAATGACACCAATGCAAAAAAAAAAAAAGCAATTGGTGTCACTGTGACTGGGGGGGCAGGGGTAATTGGGGGGTGATCGGGGGGTAAAGGGGGGGTGTGAGTGTGCCTGGCATGTTCTACTGTATGTGTGGTGTGTTGGTGCAACTCACCGAACCTCTCTCCTCGGTGCCGGAACGAAAAATACCGACACGGAGGAGAGAATACATCACTTCCTCTCCTGTGTTTACATTACAGGAGAGGAAGTGATGTCACGGGACATTTTCATTCGTCGGGAGCGATCGCGAGGGGGTGGCCATGAATGAATGGCCGTCCCCTCATCCGGGATCGCTCCCGAACGAATACCGACCGCCGCAGGCACCGGGCGGGGGCCCGATCGGGCCCCCGACCGGCGGGCAGGCAAGGACGTACATGTAAGCCCTTATGCCTGCCCGTGCCATTCTGTCGACGTACATCGTCGTGCGGCGGTCGGCAAGTGGTTAAACAAGCTTGAGCTTTCTGAATAAATGATCAGAAAAACCTCAGTAGCCCACAACTGCTTTGTAATATTTTTAAATCCAGGCCAACTACAATATAAAACATTTCTGTGAAGGTTTTCATTTACTCAGGTCACATAAATATTGGTGGTAAATCACAAATCACATCTAACTGGATTTGTTGTGTAATCTTTTACAGAATAGTTCCACTGGAACGTGACTAACTACTAGTCATACAATATAAAACATATGTACAGTACTGTATAGTACATTTTAAAAAAATGCTCATTTTGCAATAGCGGTGTTTTGATGTCTATGGGCTGTTATGCTCACACTATAGTGGATATCATTTTATCCATTGTGTAATGTTACAAATGAATCATCAATGGGCAGTAATGGATCTCACAGGTCAGTGTATGAAGTTTCACGTGACATGAGCTGGCCAGGATTATCAGTAACTGATCCAGGAGAACGGGTGAAATAGCGGAGGATGATTTACAGACTTGATACGTCGTTGGGATGAAAATAATCTGAGCCAAATGCTGTGATGACAGCTCCAGTGGAAGTGATTTGTAGTATCATCCATTTGTTGTTGGGATGGAGTCCCCGCTGATTGATTCTATAGATTTCCTGTACACAGCCTATAATTACAGGTCAGCCAATTTGAAAACCATTATTGCTTGTTAATCTGTTACATTCGACCACTCAATACAGGATTTATTGGTTCCCAAAACCACAAAATGCATTCGGAACTGAATAATGTTATTTAAAGTTGAAGTTTAGCTGAAAACAAAATTTTTTTTTCTCTACAGTTTTAGTTACATTGCTTACCTGTAATGAAGGATGATGGCTTCTTCTGAAGAAATCTTCACTGCAGGGATGCCCTGTCCTCTTCCTGCTGTGGAACTTTCAGCTCTGTGGGGGTTAACCTGATACAGACCACCCCATGCATATTTACTGTGGCAGGGCGGCCCCTCTGTGGAAAAACACGTACAGGTACGTGATTCTGCACTTCTGAGTGTGAGATGCAGTGTCCGCTGGGGACCCGCCGATCATTCGAGGCACAGGCAGAATGCCAATCTGCCAATGTAAACAAGGCAGATCACAATTCTGTGACAAGATAAGGTAGCAATCTTTTGTTTCTGCTAAGCAGAAACACAGATCTCTGCCTTTTCTACAGTGCAAGCACTTCCCCAGAGTTAGAAAGCACTCCCTAGGAACACATATAACCCTTTGATCGCACCTGATGGTAACCCCTTCCCTGCTAGGGTCATTAGTACAGTGACAGTGCATATTTGCATATATGCAAAAGTGTCAAAAGTGCCAAGGTGTCCGATTTGCCCACCCACAATATCGCAGTACCACTGTAAGTCGCTGATCGCCGCCATTACTAGTAAAAAAAAAAACAACAATTCCAAAAAATCTATCCCAAAGTTTGTAGCCGCTATAACTTTTGCGCAAACCAATCAATATACACTTATTGGGATTGTTTTTACCAAAAATATGTAACAGAATACACATTGGCCTAAATTTATGAAGAAATTAGATTTTTTACAATTTTTTATTAAAGAGCTGGTCCTGCGAATAGTTTTTTTTTTTTTCTAAGTCAGAAGCTACAATTACTGCAGCTGCTGACTTTTAAAATATGGACACTTACCTGTCCAGGGCGCCTGTGATGTTGGCACCTGAGGCCGAACCGTCCCTCGGTCCTTGGATGCTGCTGCTGCCATCTTCGGTAAGGGAATCAGGAAATTAAGCCTTGTGGCTTCACTTCTCGGTTCCCTACTGCGCATGCGTGAGTCGCGCTGCACAATCCGAATGGTCCCTGCTGTCTCTGGGAACCGTGTGTGTCCCAGCAGACAGCACGGGGGGGGGGGGGGGGGAGAGGTGTAGACTCTCACGGGAGTCTATGCCCGGAAATGGGTGCCAAATGTGACACCGAAGGGGGGGGTTCTAAAAAAAAGTGGAGGTTCAATGTTTGTGTGAACCTCCGCTTTAAGTATGTATTATAGCAGAAAGTAAAACTTTTTTTTTGTTTTGTTTTTCAAAATTGTTGGTCTTTTTTTGCAAAAAATAGAAACTGCAGAAGTGATCAAATACCACCAAAAGAAAGCTCTATTTGTGGGGAAAAAAAGGACATACATTTTATTTGGGTACAGGAAGCGATTGTCTTTTTTTTAAATCAGATTCTTTTTTCTTTTTGTGCCATATCGCAAAAAATGGCCTTGTCATGAAGGAGGGTAAACTTTCCGGAGCTTAAGTGGTTAACGGCTCCAGGCCTCTGAGCTCAGCTTCTCTAAAGATGACAGTGAAATTCCCCTTCCATCCTCTTCCTCCAATGAGAAACATGTTTTCAGCGATTACACTGGCTGTAACATGATCTGTGAATGGGAGATATAATCATGTGACTGATCAGACTCTTCCCCTTTCACAGATCATGTTATATAGGCAGTGTAAGAGAGCAGGAGGGGGCATGTCCTCTTCTGATCATCTTTAGTGAAGCTGAGCCCAGCCGGTAACCCCAACATCGCCGGAAGTTCAGCAGCAGAAAGATTTCTACAGAACAGCCTGCCCATCATGGGACATCCTTCATTACAGGTAAGTATTGGTGTCTGCAGCCTATTGCATTAGGGTGTGCACCCCACAACACGAACACACATGCGTTTGAATGAGCAGAGCAGTGGACAGTGTCAATAGATCAGAGACTGGTGTCAGTAGGGTAGTAAACGGCTTTTATTATTTTTTTACTATATTATTCTTTTTTTTACCATATTTTATTTTTTAGCTGTGCTGTTTTGGGGGCTTTGGTAAAATATCAAGAGTCTAAGCAGAAAACTGATGTCTCACTTTTGAGACAGAGAAAGAGACTGAGGACAAAGATTATTTGTTTTTTAGCTAAACCTCAGCCTTAAAACTGAACTCCAAGAAGATATAAAATAATCAAATGAATGCATCTCTGTATTCATTTTTTTTTAATGCACAAAGTGTAAGGAGAAGCAAAGGAGAAGGCCTTCAAAAAATACAAGCCTGAGCAATCATCATCAGCATTCAGATTTTACAAAGAATGCAACAAGATATGTAAGGGTGCAATTAGGGCGGCTAAGATAGAACACAAAAGACACATAGCAGAGGAGAGCATAAAAAATCTCCAAAAATGATTTCAAGCGGAGGTCCACAATTGGCACCTTTCAGGGGGAGGGGGGTGCAGGTACCTGTACAGTACAGGTATCTGCACCCACTTCCGGGATAGCTCTCTGCGAAAAGGGGCGTAGATCACGCCCCTTTCTGAAAGTCCCCCGCTGCCTGCTGGGAAACACACAGATCCCAGAGGCAGCGGGTCCATCCTTATTGCGCAGCGCGACTCGCGCATGCGCAGTAGGGAACCGGGAAATGAAGCCGAAAGGCTCCACTTCCTGATTCCCATACCCAAGAGATCGGCTTCGGGTGCCGACATCGTGGGCACGCTGGACAGGTAAGTGTCACTATTTTAAAAGTCAGCAGCTGCAGTATTTGTAGCTGCTGGCTTTAAAAAAAAAAAAAAAACGCGGACTCCCGGCGGACTCCCTCTTTAAGTATATAAACAATAAAAAAGGGAGGACAGACCATATTGGCCCGATAAAGAATGAGGAAAGACGTCTGGTTACAAAGGAGATGGTGAAGGTATTGAATTTAGTCTTCTCTTCAGTCTTCACGAGGGAATCGAGGGGGCTTCAGTAACCAAAACTGCAGTGTTTGTCCTCATGACACATCACAGGAAGCACCTCCATGGCTCTCCACATGAAGTTGAAACCTTGCAAGAAGATCTGAACAAATTAATGGGGTGGGCAATTACATGGCAAATGAGGTTTAGTGAAGAAAAATGTAAAATAATGCATTTGGGTGGCAAAAATATGAATGCAATCTACTCACTAGGGGGAGAACATCTGGGTGTGTCTAGGATGGAAAAGGACCTGGGGGTCCTAGTAGATGATAGGCTCAGCAATGGCATTCAATGCCAAGCTGCTGCTAACAAAGCAAACAAAATATTGGCATGCATTAAAAAGGGGATCAACTCCAGAGATAAAACGGTAATTCTCCCGCTCTACAAGACTCTGGTCCGGCTTCACCTGGAGTATGATGTCCAGTTCTGGGCATCGGTCCTCAGGAAGGATGTGCTGGAAAGGGAGAGAGTCCAGGGAAGGGCAAAAAAATGAATAATGGGTCTGGAGGATATTAGTTATGATGAGGAAAGGTTGCCAGCACTGAACTTATTCTTTCTGGAGAAGAGAAGCTTGAGAGGGGATATGATTTCAATTTTTCAAATACCATACTGGTGACCCTACAATAGGTATAAAACTTTTTTTGAGAAAGAGAGTTTAATAAGACAGGAGGCCATTCACTAAAATTAGAAGAAAAGAGGTTTAACCTTAAACTGCGTAGAGGGTTCTTTACTGTAAGAGAGACAAGGATGTGGAATTCCCTTCCACAGCTGGTGGTCTCAGCGGGGAGCATCAATAGTTTCAAAAAACTATTACATAAGCACCTGAACGGCCGCAACATACAGGGATATACAAGGTAATACTGACATATAATCACACACATAGGTTGGACTTGATGGACTTGTGTCTTTTTTCAACCTCACCTACTATGTAACTATGACCCGAATCTGACCTGGTAACGGCCTCCTGCAACTCCCTGAACAGCACCTAAACAGCAGAGCCCAGACTGGAAGAGGGAGAAGTAACACAAAGAGCCAATCAGTTGTATTGCAGTTCACATGTGCTAGCAAGGCACATGCTGATAGGAAAATCAGGCAGGGTGACAGACAGAGGGGTTTAACAGCAGTGGTGACCTATCCATATGGGGTGCAGGAGCACTGCCCCCCAATCCATGTGCCCAGCCCCTAATCTACATGCAGGGTGCCAGACACATGGATTACAATGGGGGTTTTATTTTTTTAGAAGCTTGTGATTAGAGCCTGAGACTCTAATTGGCTTAAAAAAAGGGTGGGCTTGAGGTACAGAGCACTGCGCCCTGAGCCCACCCAGTTGTGTGACAATAGCAAATTAATATTCGCTATTGTCTTCCTGATTCTCCTGCTGACAAATCAGGAAGTGGGTCCTGAGACCTGTCATCCAGTTGGCTGAGAGGAGAAGTGATCCTATTGGCTGCCAAGGAGGGAGGAGACACAGAGGAAGCAGCCAGGATGCCAGGGAGAAGTAGATGCAGGGTAAAGCCGCAGCACAGAGGAAGCGCTGCCCGTGACCTAGATGGGGTAAGTGCGGGGCTGGTGACTGACAGTATGCCAGTGCGCCAATCTATGCATTGCCACGGATGGGGGTGACACCATCACGGTCGGATATCACTTCCTTCTTAATAGTGTCACCTTGGCCTGGACTGGGACAAAAAATAGACCCAGGCATTTTAGACTGAGCAGCCCAGTGTAATCCCCAAGTCTAAATCCCCCCAATGCAATTTTCCCAATGTAACAGTGTAATGCCTCCCCAGTGTGATCCCCTCCGAATGTAATCTGCCTAATGTAACCCCACGTGTAATACCCCCTGTGTAATCCCCCCCCCAATGTACCCCCCTGTGTAATCCCTCTAATGTAACCCCTCCCTGTTTAATCCACCTAATGTAATCACCCCCTGTGTAATCCCCCTAATGTACCCCCCTGTATAATTCCTCAAATGTATCCCCCTAATGTGCACCCCCCCCCCCATGTATATGTGCTCATTGTGACTATATAGCGTATATCTTTCCCCTCCCTACATTCACAGACCTCAGATAAGCTTGACTCTGTCCACATGGATGTCCCTCCTCCTAGGCTCCTCCTCTTGTTGTGGATGTACTGTCAGTGTGGAGGAGCCACCTTTTGCGGCTATCACAGCTCCAAGTCGCTTTGGATAAGTCTCTATGAGCTTGCCACATCTTACCACTGGGATTTTTGCCCATTCCTCCTTGCAAAACTGCTCTAGCTCCTCCTTGTTGGATGGTTTATGCTTGTGAACAGCAATCTTTAAGTCTCACCACAGATTTTCTATTGGATTGAGGTCTGGGCTTTGACTAGGCCATTCCAACATATTTACATGTTTCCCCTTAAACTACTCAAGTGTGGCTTTAGCAATGTTTTGGGGTCATTGTCCTGCTAGAAGGTGAACCTACAGGTTTTTCTCAAGTACATCCCTGTATTTAGCACCATCCATCTTTCCCTCATCTCTGACCAGTTTCCCAGTCCCGACTTCTGAAAAACATCCCCACAGCATTCTATTGCCACCACCATGTTTCACTGTGGGGATGGTGTTCTTTGGGTGATGTGATGTGTTGGGTTTGCGCCAGACATAGCATTTTCTTTGATGGCCAACAAGTTTAATTTTAGTCTCATCAGACCAGAGCACCTTCCTCCATACATGTTTGGAGTCTTCCACATGACTTTTCACAAACTCAAAACGTGCCATTTTGTTTTTTGCTGAAAGTAATGGCTTTCCTCTGGCCACTCTGCCATAAAGCCCAACTCTATGGAGCGTACGGTTTATTGCTGTCCTATGTACAGAAACTCCAGTCTCTGCTGTGGAACTCTGCAGCTCCTCCAGGGTTACCTTAGGTCTCTGTGCTGCCTCTCTGATTAATGCCCTCCTTGCCCGGTCCGTGAGTTTTGGTGTGTGGCCGCCTCGTGGCAGTTTTGCTGTTGTGCCATGTTCTCCCATTTGGTTATGATAGATTTGATGGTGCTCCTAGGGATCATGAAAGATTTGGATATTTTTTTATAACCTAACCCTGACTTGTACTTCTCAACAACATTGTCCCTTACTTGTTTGGAGAGTTCCTTGGTCTTCATGGCAGTGTTTGGTTAGGCCTCTTTCACACGGGGCGGATCAGTAATGATCCGCCCCGTGAAGATCCGCTCACTCAGCGGGGATCGCTCCGTTGTCCCCGCTGAGCCGGCTGCGGACAGGGCGGTCTCCGCACACTGTGCGGGGACAGCCCTGTCAGCTCTCCGCTCTCCTCTATGGGGATCGGACGAGCACGGACCGTCTGTCCGTGTTCGTCCGATCCGCTCTGCAGATGGATAGAAAAATAGGATTTTCCTCCGTCTGCAGAATCGGACTGTTGCGGAGGCGGACGAAATCGGGTGTCTGCGGATGCTCATCCACAGACACCTGCTATCCCATAGGGATGAATGTATGTCCGTATTTCATCCGCAAACGGATGGATGAAATACGGACATATCGTCCGCATGTGTGAAAGGGGCCTTAGTGGTGCCTCTTGCTCAGGTGTTGCAGCCTTTCAAAAAGCTGTGTATATGTAATGACAGATCATGTGACACTTAGATTGCACACAGGTGGACATCATTTCACTAATTATGTGATTTCTGAAGGTAATTGGTTGCACCAGAGCTTTTTATGGGCTTCATAACAAAGGGGGTGAATACATACGCACATGTCAATTATCATTTTTTTATTTCTGAAAAATAGTTTTATGTATATATTTTTCTAATTTTACTTCACCAACTTAGACTATTGTGTTCTGATCCGTCACATATAATTTGGATTAAAAAAACATTGAACTAAAGGCTGTAATATAACAAAATAAGTAAAAAGCCAAGGGGGGTGAATACTTTTGCAAGGCACTGTATATACATTTTTTGTTTTTGGGTCTAGATACATTTTACTAATACACAAAGTTGGATTAGTTCTCTTCAAGGACAAGTAGAAAACACCTTTGATGTTTTCACTTAAATCTCCATCAGCCCTCATTTTGGTTAGATGGATTTTAAAACAGAATACTTAAAAATGGAAGTTATTTCTTAGAAGAGAAGCAGGGTTAAATCTTCAATCGCTACGTGATAGAAATAAACGTGCTTCGTATCTCCAAGTTCCCAGACAAGGCACAGGTCAGAACATTTTTATCCCGTTTGGCTGCCAGTTTGCATGTAAAAAGAGATATAAGGAATGAGTAATTTATCACAGATCCACAGCAGAATATGTTTTTCTGTCGTTAGAGACTTTTTACATCTCTACCGCCAGCTAAAAATAAAAGATAAAATCATACATAATGGATGTAAATGCATTTATTCACGCTTTTGGAGCGTTGTACTATGACTCCTTTCAGCAGATGCAGTGTAGAATTTCTCTACATTTTGAAAGAAATGCTGAAATGTACTGAGCATTGTTACCCAAGATAATTCTGTCCTTACACCGTAACTAAAGTAAAAAAACAAACATTAAAAATATCAACTTTTCATTTTTTTTTTTCCTGTTTCATTAAAATTCTGTGTACATTTACTCCCCATAAATTCTATCTGCATTGATTTCCTTTATGCCTGTCTACAATTAATTTGGTCCTCTCAATACCTTCCTTTGTAGGCACCCCTACACTGCTCCACTCACCCATACCCACCATGGCCATTCCATACCTACAGGAGAGACAGCAAAACCCAAGAAAAAAGGCAAGGTGGGTCACCATCTCCGTAGACAGGGGTGCCTGGCTACAAATGCATGGAGAAGGAGACCTTGCTCTTTATCACTCCTGTCTCCCCCACTACTTTTACAATAATGTTATGCTGCAATATTCTCCTTAGGCCAGCAGGGGGAGAGCTAAAGCAAAGCAAACCCGTAGACTTTTATTCAGAGCACTGAGAATGCTGGGAGTTGTAGTTTGAGACGGCAGCCCAAAAATTACCACAATATAAAGGTTACACTACAGATCCCAGTGTGCACTATGAAGTAGGAATGGAGAAAGGACTTTTTATAAACTGTTTGAGAAAGTTTTTCCTCTTAGCCCTGATGTAGTTAGAGGGAGAGCATCACTGTCTGGATTTTCACCTGCCAGCTGGAGACTTTACCAGTGGAAATCCGAGCCTGAGACTGAAAGTGGGAATACCCGGGGGGGGGGAAGCAATGCAGCACAACCCATATTGCAGCACCTGCATCGCTGCAGCAGGGAGACTGGAGTGTCCACTAACTCTGCTTCCCACTGCAGATTACCAGAGGTTTTCATGGATATTGAGGGCCCCCCTTCTACAGTGAGAGGTAAAAATCACAAAGCAAACTTTGCTATCACTTTAAGCACAACAACTCTCTAAAAGAGCCCCAACAATAGCCGGCAGAAGGATCTCAAAAGTACTACCCCTCCCATAATAATTATTCTGCAAGTCCCCCTTGTTACTCTGCTCCCTCCTCTTCCATTCTATTTTTCTTTTGGACAGTGCATACCCAGTCACTCTAGGTCTAGTATAGCCACCATAAATGCGATCTGGCAGTAAAGTTCCATCATTCAGTAGATTACAATTTACTGCTGCTCACTTCTGCATTTGAGGTGGCATTGCTATAGTTTATGCTTATCTGGATGCCAAATGTCATCTTATGCCTAGTCCTTACTGTTAATCAATTTGTAAGCTGTGTTATTACCATTGTCAATCCATTTTATGCTTGCCTATTGGCTAACAATATAATAAGTTTGCCCTTACTACGTGGTTTGACACCTGGTTTCTTTAATAAGCACTATTATTGGGTGCTAAGTATTACCTTCAGTGATTTCCTGTGATACTGTATGTTTGTACACTCAACCTGGTATGTCAGAGGGACTGAGGTTCTTGAGAAGGTCACAGCAAAGAACAAAGGACCCATTAGGGGTAGTGCTACACTGTCACAGGAAGTATTTTTTTTATGTGTATCTGCTGGGAATAGCAGCTTGGTTTCACATTTTCTGTGTTTTGCAACTGAAAAAATTGTAACACCTAAAGGGAATATAATTAGGTTTTTGGGACAGGATTGAGCAAAGTTTTTGTTCATTGAATATGTACCAGTGATTTGTTTAGGAATAGTTCATATATGACTTGGGTTCTTTTAAATATTGGTAAAGGAAATGGGTGCCTTAAAGTTTTCTTGTGGACCATTTAAAGATTTAAACCTAACCATGCGATTATACTATAGGCACCTTCAGAAACGCTTTATGCAAGGTTACTTCATTTCCAAGACCCACAAAAAGCAGAGGAGCTGATATGTGCAATAAACCACTAGACTATGTATAGTTTTCTCCTTCCCATGCTTTCTGCCTTGTTTTTGGCTATTCATTTTAATAGGTAGCCTCACAAGGCCATAGAGACGTTGAGGAGAAGAGGAAGTTTGGGGTCATGGTGTGACCATACAAGGTTCTGTTGCCAGTTACACAGTAGAGCAGCCCAGATTTAGAGGGTTCCAATGGATTCTGAATATAAAATAGGATATATACAGGCTCTGATAGAGGTGCCTGCAGTATAATCGATTGGTGAGGTTACAAGATCCAAAAACCTACTGGTTTGCATTTAATTAGACAATGCAAATAATATAATGAAACCTGCTTGCAGTGTACTAATTAGACATTGCAGAATTGCAATGGGCTTCCTTTATGCTCAATTATAGCATATAATTGTTGTACCTGTGACTTTGATCTAGTCAGTCCTACATTTAATGTGGTTACAGCATGCACACAGGACATGCTGTCACTTTCCTCAGTGCGGTGTAGATATTTCCACTTGATAAGCAGTACAATATTTGTACTAATGATAATTGATAATGTCGCTTGCAGAAAATATTTCCAGTATTACTTTTTGTGTAAAGTCAGAATCCCACAACTAATGTCCTGTGCTTATGGACTTTTGTATAACTATATTTCTCTCCATACAATACTACAGGAATGCCAAACATTAGCAGTCCATGACAGCAAACCCCATCATTAATCACTGGTGTTTCCTGGCAAAAAACCGCCCCAATTATTGGTGGTTAGTGACATTAACCACTTTCAGACCGGACCATTTTGCTGGTAAATGACCAGAGGTCTTTTTACACTTTGGCACTGCGCTGCTTTAACTGGTAATTGCGCGGTCATGCAATGTTGTACCCAAACAAAATTTGCGTCCTTTTCTTCCCACAAATAGAGCTTTCTTTTGATGGTATTTGATTGCCTCTGCGATTTTTATTTTTTGCGATATAAACGTAAAAAGACCGCAAATTTTGAAAAAAAATGATATTTTCTACTTTTTGTTATTAGAAAAATCCAATAAACTCAATTTAAGTCATACATTTAGGCCAAAATGTATTCAGCCACATGTCTTTGGTAAAAAAAAAGTCAATAATTGTATATTTATTGGTTTGCGCAAAAGTTGTCACATCTACAAACTAAGGTACGTTTTCTGGAATTCTGGATAGTGGAGGCAGTATGATGGGAGGGTGGTAGTGGAGGGAAGTATGATAGGAGGGGGTGGTAGTGGTGGGTAGTATGATGGGAGGGGGTGTAGTAAGGGTAACATGATGGGAGGAGGTGTAGTGGAGGGCAGTATGATGGGAGGGGATAGTGGAGGGCAGTATGATGGGAGGGTGTAGTAGAGGGTAGTATGATGGGAGGGGGAGGTAGTGGAGGGCAGTATGATGGGAGGAGGTATAATGGAGGGCAGTATGGTGGGAGGGGGTGTAGTGGAGGGCAGTATAATGGGAGGGTGTGTAGTGGAGGGCAGTAGGATGGGAAAGGTGGTAGCGGAGGGCAGTATGATGGGAGGGGGGTAGTGGAGGGCAATATGGTGGGAGGGGTGGGTAGTGGAGGGCAGTATGATGGGAGGGGTGGTAGTGGAGGGAAGTATGATGGGAGGGGATGTAGTGGAGGGCAGTATGATGGGAGGGGGTAGTGGAGGGCAGCATGATGGGTGGGGTGGTAGTGGAGGGCAGTATGATGGGGAAGGGTGGCAGTGGAGGAGAGTATATGGGAGGGGGAAGTGGAGGGCAGTATGATGGGAGGGGGGTAGTGGAGGGCAGTATGATGGGAGGGGGGATAGTGGAGGACAGTATGGGGGGACTGTACAGCATGACTGGAGGAGGGTAGTGTATGGGAGGGAGCAGAGTGATCATGAGCGTCATCGAGGGAACTGCAAGGAGCATTTCTCCTACCACTCTTCTAGCTGCCGGAACATGGTACAGATGACTGTGGAGCTTAGGCTCGGAGGGGGAGGAAGTTAAATCCTCCTCTGACTCGCTCTGAATGCTGGAGCCCTGCTTTGGTTGCTAGATTCCAGGTGGGCCTCATCTAACAGTTGTTTGGGAAGTGAGCCAGGCAGCACCTGGGGGTTAATAATAAAGCGGGTCTCAGCCAGCAGTACACCAGGAAGTGAGGGACAGTGCTGGTATTTTTAGTGGGCATCAGATCGGCCCAGGGGGCAATTCTGGGACACTGTATTGTCCTGGAATAAAGGTGCCTGAGACACAGGACAGACCTCTCAAGACAGGGCTTTCAGGGGCAATCCAGGATGGTTGGGAGGTATGTTTGTGTTATACTAACCAAAACCAAGAGTTGCTATATTTAACTACTTGTTTGGATTATTCTTATCTGTTTTATGAGAAAGTCTTTCTAGTAAAAATACCTTCTGGTTTCAAACAAACGCTCAAGAGAAATTACCATCCATGCAGAAATGGGAGTCCGAATGTAATATACAGTGGGGCAAAAAAGTATTTAGTCAGCCACCAATTGTGCAAGTTCTCCCAATTAAAAAGATGAGACAGGCCTGTAATTGCCATCATAGGTATACCTCAACTATGAGAGACAAAATGTGGAAAAAAAATCAATCAAATTGTCTGATTTCTGAAAGAATTCATTTGCAAATTATGGTGGAAAATATTTGGTCACCTACAAACAAGCAAGGTTTCTGGCTCTCACAGACCTGTATCTTCTTCTTTAAGAGGCTCCTCTGTCCTCCACTCATTACCTGTATTAATGGCACCTGTTTGAACTTATCAGTATAAAAGACACCTGTCCACAACCTCAAACAGTCACACTCCAAACTCCACTATGGTGAAGACCAAAGAGCTGTCGAAGGACACCAGAAACAAAATTGTAGACCTACACCAGGCTGGGAAGACTGAATTTGCAATAGGCAAGCAGCTTGGTGTGAATAAATCAACTGTGGGAGCAATAATTAGAAAATTGAAGACATACAAGACCACTGATAATCTCTCTCGATCTGGGGCTCCACGCAAGATCTCACCCCGGAGGTTCAAAATGATCACAAGAATGGTGAGCAAAAATCCCAGAACTACACGGGGGGGACCTAGGGAATGACCTGCAGAGAGCTGGAACCAAAGGCCACCATCAGTAACACACTAAGCCGCCAGGGACTCAGATCCTTCAGTGCCAGACGTGTCCCCCTGCTTAAGCCAATACATGTCTGGGCCCATCTGAGGTTTGCTAGAGAGCATTTGGATGATCCAGAAGAGGATTGGGAGAATGTCATATGGTCAGATGAAACCAAAGTAGAACTGTTTTGTTAGAAACACAACTTGTCGTGTTTGGAGGAGATAGAATACTGAGTTGCAACCAAAGAACACCATATCTACTGTGAAGAATGGGGGTGGCAACATCATGCTTTTGGGCTATTTCTCTACAAAGGTAACAGGACAGCGATGATCCGTGTACATGAAAGAACAAATGGGGCCATGTATCGTAAGATTTTGAGTGCAAACCTCCTCCCATCAGCAAGGACATTGAAGATGAAACGTGGCTGGGTCTTTCAGCATGACAATGATCCCAAACACACCGCCCAGGCAATGAAGGAGTGGCTTTGTAAGAAGCATTTCAAGGTCATGGAG